>NC_061454.1:3750000-5000000 GCF_022581195.2 Helicoverpa zea
TTTGAGACGTGACTACGCGTGGTGGTTGCTACGAGAAACGCTGCGTAGTCATTTCATTGCTACGCGTGCTACGAAGTATTTGACACGGCTACGAGTTTTTTCATTTTCTTTTTTTATGAATCAGTGAAATGAGGACGTTGAATTTAAAAAGTATTGTAATAAGCTTAGGCAAAATATATGTGTCTGTTTTTAATGGCTGTTGTGTGTATTATTGCCAGTACGATTATTTGTTTAATTGGTTATCTCGAAATATCATGATCATTTCCAATGAAACGATCATCTTGCAAACATAATCGGCCTTTTCATCGCCCTGCTACCGGGTACTCCCCTCACAGAAAGAAGAATTTAGCTGTCAATACCACACTTGGCTAATGCGGGTTGGTGAATTCAGACTTTATAGTCCAGGTTTCCTCGAGATGTCACCACGAGTTTTTTTCCACTGTATAAACAAGAACAAAATGCATACACAAACATATAACTCAAACGTAGCCCTAAATAGCCGTTGTCACAAGACAATACATTACACTACCTCCCACTACCCTCCTACCCTTAGTTACTAAAACGCGTTGGTCATTAAGGCGTCCCATTCACGTCGCTCTTCAGTTGTTTGCCATCCCAGAGGTCGTTTCACACTAAAGCGTATGCTTGACCTTTCCACGCCTTTATGGATTTCAGGGCTGGGAGAAATTAGCTAAGCACGGTGTTTTATTTAAGAATAGTAGACATTAATTGAGAGGCCACTGATAGTTAGTTGAAACAGGGAAATAAAAAAGTGTTTTTATAACTATGTGTAACTATGTATATCTATGTAAAAGCATGTATATCTATAACCATAATATTCTTGTATGTATAAACATGTAAATGAGTTCCTAAGTAAAAAGATTAACAGATAGAAACGATGTAATGTTATGATATAAGGGTGAGTTACATTGTTGAATTTTAACGATTATCAAACCATAATAGCCGTGTTCTTGCCATCCAACTGAAAATGGTACGATTAAAGTTAAATGGTGCCCCACCGTTAGGGTTCATCTTTCGGTTAAAAATAGCCACCATTCAGTGGATCAGGTAAGATTTCGGTTACATAAAATATACAAACTCTAGTTTCATACTTTATTCTTTACTAGCTGTTGCCCGCGACTTCGTCTGCGTGAGCAATATAGAATTTCCAATTTCGTTTATTTAATAATTCATTGATCAACCCCCGTAGGTGATAGCGTGATAATATATAGCCTATGTGTTGAACCGGCCCCCAGGTAATAGTCATGCAAAATTTGATTTAAATCCATGCTGTACTTTTTGAGTTTATCCGGGACAAACATACAGACAAACAGATAAACAGACATACAGACAAAAATTCTAAAAACTACATATTTGGGTTTAGAATCGATTATGGATCACCCCCAAGTATTCTTTAAAAAAATATTCAATGTACAGTTTTGACTTTCCTATCATTTTATTATATGTATAGATTAAGAAGAAAAAGCAAGCGCAAACAAAGTTTCACCCTTTTTCCAGATAAATGAGTAAAAAGAAATACACCTTTTCCTTGAGATTGTGATCTATAAAAAGATATTGCATTTTGTTCTTTATTGCACCCTACATGGGAAACGTTTATAGAAGCGACAGGTGTTTTAAAAATAAACCTTTAAAAGCTTGGGTACACACGTTTCAAAAATGTCTTTTTAAAAATAGCTCTTTAAAAGTTTTCGTTTGTTGATTTCTTAGAGTATTCAATTTAGTAGGACTACCAGCTGTCTCTACAATACTATCGATTTTTACATACACAATTAGACATATACATATGTTAAGTTTTGGTTTTCATCTTGATTAGGTACTTAATTTACATTTTAAGAGAAGCCAAAAATACACTGTTTCCAAGTGAATCTATTATTGCTTAAGCTGAATGCCGGAAATATTTTACTATATTATTATTTTTATTTACTTATTATTATTTTTACTATATTATTATTGTTATTTTTTGTTTGTGCGAAACCTGAATATAGTTTGTTCAGAATCAGTAACTGAATCGATTCCAATAGTTTTTACACCATGTTATATTTTTTCCCAAAATTATCTGAAAAACTTTGAATGTTGGACACCACAAATAGGTATTTATTCTCGCACAACAAACAAAGGTCACGGCGAGTTCATAGCGGGCGCGAGCGCACAGTGCTATCGCGTTGCGCGGCATGTGTGCGTTTTGTGGTGATTATGTATTTTTATGGACAGTCCCGTAACTTAACAAGCTTATAACTTTGTGATTTTTCATGATACGGTTTTGAAATTTCGTACATGGATTCTTTACATAAAAATACTAGATAGGTGTATCAGGTTTCGCATAAACAAAAAATAACGTTGTATATACATACACATATTGAAATGTAACAGTAAATTCTCAAAAATCAGTTTTCCATTAGTGCCTCCAGTACCTGGAACTATTATTCCTTGAAGTGCTTCCGAGAGCTTTTATGTAAAAAGACTGAAAAAAGGTTCTAAACGAGGAAACTGCAAAAACTACTTTTCTAAACGAGCCAAGTTTCAACAATAAACATTTTCCGAAGCTTTGAGTTTTTCCTTCAGTTTTGTTTGCATACGTAACAAAGGAAACTATGATTGATGATATGATGATATCGTGGCTTTTGATATTTTTATTTTTTAATCTTTTCAGCGCATTATATGTATCTTTCAAGCCATTGTTTTTTTATATATTTGTTTCTTTTAACTCTGTCTTTTTTGTCTTTTTTAACTTGATAAGTTGGACGATATTACATGAACGAATTAATCGTACGAAAAGTGTATAAGCATTTGCGCAGATTCGGGTGCACTCTCATAGCCCGATGGGACGGTAATCCGACACGACCAGAGAGCAAGATCAGGCGTAGAACAGGCATTTACGTGCTCTCCGATGCACAGGTGTATCGATTACCAACTCCCAGAATCAGGGCTGCTTTGTGAAACTTTCTTACATCCCAAAAAGTGATTTCGGCTGAAACCGAGACCCAATGCGCAGCAGTCACGATATGCGACTACTAGACCAACGAGGCAGTTTAAGTTTATAAGCACAGTTCAACTAAGTTTCCAGATCAATATGTATGGAACTAAGTTCAGAATTAAGTTAAACCATATATCAGTCGGTTTGCAAATGACTTGCACTAACCCAATTACGTATGCCGTTGGGAATTCCGCAGTAGAGAGTAGAAATTACACGAAAGAGATATTTCTTTCCTTTTGCGTTGTGAATATCTATGCGAGATTTTTATTCAATTGCTTGGTAGTGTGATAATTACGTTCAGATACAGGGTTATATAAAACTGATAGAGTAAATGGGTTTTATTTTTAGATTGTTTTCCTAGGTATATAAAATAATAGACTAAAAGTGTGCAAAAATCATTTGTAGGTATATATTTTATATAATTATATTTTCTTTTAGTTTAACAGTAGCTAAAACTTATTTATAAGTAAAGATTTCTGACCATGTATGTGATAATATTCTTGCCGTGACAAAAACCCTAAGCAATAAAATGAAAGTACGAGTACTATACAACATTACATACTCCACTCCGATTTCACCAAATTCGCCCTTCGCGCCTCATCAATCGTACACTTGGGTAAGCAAACATTAGTATCAAAACGAGAAACATACATCACAGTTGGTGACACCCTTGTGACACCCGATCAATTGCCAAACATAACCCATACCAATCGAGTTGTTTGTGTGTGAACTAGATACGTATTCTGAGAGAATTATTGCACACGCCTAAATGGATGGTTCTCGTTCCGATTTCACTATCGTTCAGAGGGAACAAATTTCTGCACTAGGACAAAAAGTAGCCTGTGTAGGTATGTCAATTCTCAGGTTGAGAACTACATGTATAAACCAAATCAGTGGAGTCAGTTCAGTGGAAAGACACACACAAAGTTAATTTTATTTTAATTTTTTCTAATTTTTATATTTTGTGTAAGGATTTAAAAAAAATCGATATCAAATGGTACATTTGTTTGCTCATATTAACTAGTGAGGTTAGTCTAGTAATGAATCAGTAGATTTTTTTCTAAAATTATGATCTGCTCTCAATAAGTCGAAGAACGTGCGCCCATACAAAGATAGAATTACCGTCCTATTGTTCATGCACAATGAATAAAGTTCTATAAATACACAGTAACATCTATGGGGTTTCGGTTCCCCTATCCGATCGTCCCTCCTGACCTAATTCCACCATGGTTTATGTTGTGAAGACAATCCCCCCCTTCTTTAATGTGACCTGTTAAAGGAGAGAAATGAAATGTAGCTTTGCTGTTGTTATTCTACATTTATTTATATGAGAAACTAAGTAATTGACTTTGCGACCAAATCATTTTTGAAAGTTTTTGACAGGAACTTAGGTGGAAAATCGTGTTTCGAAATATGTATAATATCTTAAGTATACAGGCAAGATGAAAATAAAATAATATAGCATCTAAGTATAAGGGGTCCAACCTATTTTCTTTCTTTCTTAAGTTATGCTTTCTGTTACTTCTATTAAAGAGTAGAACTGCAGTGGCCACTTGTGAACTTTTCAGTATTCGTCTTACATATTAGGTTATTTATTTAAATTAAAGCAAAACGAAACATAAATAAGAGCAAAAGTTATATTTTGAAACCTTGAAAGTGTTGATTAAGATAGGCACTAATTAATGAAAATTCTGTTTAGTTTGAAATATCTAAATACGAAATTAGGATCACGAAATATTAGCATGTATTTTGATGTGAAATGTTCCTTTGACGTATACATAATTATTCAGTATTCAGGATATTTCTGGTATTTTTAATATAGCATCTGATATTTATGATAATATAGGAATGTTTCACCGTCTCACCGAAATAATTAAACTAGGTAACCAGATTAGGGTTCAGTGAAGAAAGATAACAACATTTTTTTTTATTCACAAAAATTTCTTCCAACCAATGTGTTACCCAGCCCACGTCCCGGGGGAACAACTTCCATCGACCGGGTAAGTAGCTTATGTCCTCCCCCAGGGTAAAACCGACCACTAGACCAAACATCTTAATAGGTTTATCTGTTCAAGGGTGATTATACTGTTGATAAGTATTTTCTGCAGTGAGAAATCTGATTAAAAATACCATTACATCCCAATTCGGAACGTTCTCCTTTTAAAGAAGTCGTTGAAAACAACTCAAAACAGGGGCAAAACCAGTCTCATTGTATTTATATTCCTACCGCTGTAACTTCTTGAAATCAAAAACAGAAAATAGCTTCGCGGTCTGATGTGGTTTTACAATTTCTGTTCACTAACAATAATTTTGTGTTCCGACTCGTTTAACTTTAATAAACAACAACAACTTTGATTAATACCACTTTTGGCCTAGTTTGCAGTAAATAACAAAATAATAGGTTGGTCTCAAACAGCGAGTTCAATTCAGGTGTGGCAAAGGCGTAGACGAAAAATCAAGAATAGGTATTTGAAAGAGTTTCTTCGTTCTATAGCCATTTGTTGTCATAAATTGATTGCAGTAGTAATTTTGTCACATGTCGTTCTTCCTCCAACGAAAACCGATCGAAGAGAAACTACTCGTTTCTGTTAGCTAAAACGTAGTAATATCGCTGGTAGAATATATTAACATATTTTATTAACAATTATATATTAACTATGTGCAAACATGAAGAATTCATAACATACATCGAAATGAGTATTGGTTACACCGAATTTAAATAAACCATAACCTGGTTTACCTGCGCGGAACATCTGATAGAATCTCCGATACATTTACCGAACGCAATTGCACTTACAAATTGTATGCAAGCGAAGTGATCTTGGCATAATATATCTCGCAAAAATGTTGTAAAGAGTATCCGCACTCTGCAGACTAAATAGTCGGCCGACAGTTGACCCGATGTTAGGCCAATTTTTTTTTAAAGGAAATTTTGATTGCAATCAAAGTTTTCATTCGGTCTGATACTGGCTGTAAACTTGATCTTTGTAATTACTACAACGTACTACCGAAGTCAAACTCAAATGGTTTTATTTCAAATAGGCCTTTGTAGGCTCCTCTGAAACTTCACACTAGTTGCACGGTTCCAAAAAGTTGGTCTCATGGAGAAGAGCCGGTAAGAAACTCCATAGATAGCATGCATCTTCATATGATTTATGAGCCCAAACAAACTATCGGCCGACTAAAAGTTTTCAGTATGCTACTCTAAAATCTGAACAATATCAGTGTCAACTGTCATTGTTAACGTCGGCTGCAGAAAATTATATCGCGGTTATTGCGGTACTGAGCTTTCAGAGGTATTAAATTGGACTTTATCTTAAGGCCGTAGAGTTGATATTTCATTGGCACTGACTGACTGATGTTACTTTGTGCTTTTAGAATGGACCAAGCTCTACCATATAGATACCGATAGAAAGAATTGATACTAATGGTACTGAGCTCTGTAAAATTACTTGGAACTGGCCCGAATAAGTACACCAGAGACATGATGCTAAGTTGTAAGATTGTACCGCAAATTCAATGACAAAGACCTATCTATCAAAAGAAATCCTTTTATGTTTATCAGTTTATTTCGAGATTGCACTTCAAAGGCTCTTAAAATATCTGTAATTTAATATACCTTGAAAAGCTTGATGTGTCTAGCTAAATTGATCATAAGCCTATTACATGTCTCAAGTACGCCACAAGACTTTTATTGTCTGTAAAAAGCGTTATATAAACGTAAATAATAGAAAATGTCTGACTTTTTTTCTGAAAAATAAATACAACCAATCACAAAGGTGATGTCAAATTCGAATTTGCTTTCGCATTTGTAATATTATAGTAAGAATTACATGTCTTCATCATCTGCCAACCCTTTCCCAATTATGTTGCTTCCAGGCTTAACCGAAGGCAGCTAAGTCATTATTCGCCTAGCCTTTTCCCAACAATGTTGGGGTCGGCTTACTATCTAACCGGATACAGCTTTACAAGAAGCAACTGCGTATCTGACTTCCTCGACCCAGTCACCCGGGCAACCCAGTACCCATAATTAAGTCTGGTTGTCAGACTTACTGACTTCTGTCGACCCGAAAGGACTGCCGAGGATCAAATAGCAGCAGAATGCAGCTAAGTGAGGCATATCCGTCATAACGCTTGTCAAACTTATTTAAATCACCCTATAAGAAACATTAATCAACTGCTTTATCTACTTCTCTACTGCTTTCTATATAGGTAATTATTATGGGGGTTGAGCTAACTAATCGGGTCACGGTCGGAACGTACCTAAAATAGCACGGGAATGGGTGACGTTAAAATTGCAGTGACGGGACGTATGTAAGTTTGTGTATCTAGTCTGATAGGGTAATGATACTTTCGGTTTAAAATGACCAATATAGGTAGGTGTTCGATTGTTGATTTATTGTCAGTAATATCTGACAATCAATCTGCAGGAGGTTGAGTTTTTTTCAGACCACATCTTTTACAGCAGGCATAAGAACTTGCTGATGTACGTTACCTTCAAAGTCCTGTTCGGTATAATCATGATGTGTGAGCTTCCTCGCCGCTGGGTCTGTTGGCGCCTCATCATCGTCCGCTCTAGTCTCCATCGTCCACGGCCTGGTGATAAGGAAATTTACATCAAATACAGGTATAAAGAAAACTACGGCGGATCCAAAATGTATATTAAATAAAGGTAGATTTAAAGGAAATTCTCTGCCAATGCGTAGCATCAGGGTCTATAGAAAAATCCATTTGAGACTTGTGAAGCGAACTTGCAGGCGCTGCGGGATTGTTCGAAAGGGTTACCGTGGCTCAAGAACATAAAGGGCTTACGAAGGAACATGATGGGTTTTAGTCAGTAAGAGTCTGACACTCCCTCACGCTGCTAACCCACAGCGGGGTCATTTGATGATTTTTTCTTCGAAAAAGAAGAAGTTTCGTGACGACTATACTTCGAAGCATAAGCGAGCCTAGTCGAAGTTTTTCTATGTTACTCATATATCATTTTAAAATATAGGCAATCTGCAAAGTAGGCCAGGTGCTCACTATATTTCATACTAGGTACCAACTTCAAGGTTTCCAAGTTACTTATATTAGTTTTCACATTATTACGTGTAAACTAAAATTATAGAGTGACAACTGCTTAAGCAGTAATGGAAAGGTAATCCTATAATTAGCATGTTTCAGTCAATTCCCAAGAAACTAATTGAATCAACGGACTGAGTACACACATACACGAATTTTACCACCCACACACACCTGTGCTTTCGTGTGTTACACACTTAGCTCTTTGACAAACACACACACCTTTTCATGGTTTCCTTTTAAGAGGATTTCAGGCGTGATGAATCGCTTATATCCCCCATAGAACGTTGAGCAAATATCTCATTTAGCTGTTAAATATTTTCCCTTAACTTATCAAGGATTTTCTTAACACAATGTAATTCAATTATTTTCATCGATTTATCGGTTAAAAGTGGTGCGTTGGTTATATTCCCTGGCTCTGATCCTGAATAACATATTTTATAAGTTTGAATCTATACTAATATTATAAAGAGGAAAACTTTGTTCGTTTGTTTGTTTGGTTGTAATGGATAAACTCAAAAACTACTGGACCGATTTTAAATATTCTTTCACCATTAGAAAGCTATATTATCTGCGAGTAACATAGGCTATATTTTCCCGGTGCGGGCAGTAGCTCCCACGGGACGCGGGTAAAACCGCGGGAAAACGGCTAGTACAAAATAAAATTGTAATAATATATGTATTTGTTAAACGGGTTGAATTCAAAATGTGTGCAATGAGGGCGCGTGTTATGAGCATAACATTCATTTGCGTTTCAAAACGATTTCCTCCATTGGAAAACAACAATGTTATACCAGAGTTCGTTTTACATAAAAGAACCATTTCAGTAACAGCATATTTTGTTTTCAAATTCTTATCCCAATAATATTTTGCGGCCTTGAAACTAAATCCACAATGTGGGTCCATCGCACGTGTACCGATTTTCATATGGATGAAACGTGTCAATTTAGCTTGGAAAGACTTTTTGCAATAAATACTTCATTCTTCTACGCTTTCTATATATTTATAGAGAGGGCACACTTTATAAGATAGAAAAAATATGGACCCGGATTCTAAATTTTGGGCTAAGAATCGGAATAAAAAAAAGTCGTGGTGGCCTAGTGGGCAAAGAACCAACCTCTCAAGTTCATACTTCCTTAAACTTAAAACCTCTCAAGTATGAGGGCGCGGGTTCGATTCCAGGTCAGGCAAGTACCAATGCAACTTTTCCAAGTTTGTATGTACTTTCAAAGTATATTATCTTAGACACCAATGACTGTGTTTTGGATTTAAATTGATATCAAATGGCGAGCGGATGGTTAATGTTAAGTGTTATATGTTTATGATTTTACAGTAATTAATTATATAAACAACATCATCATTGATTGTCAACCTCAAATAAACAGCCCAACAATGCTATCAAACGAAGGACGAAAACACACTGGCACTTAAATTCGTAGACTTAATACCTTGGAGCATTCTTACCATTGAAACTTGGAGTTAATGGAGTATTATTACTCAGTATTTAATTTATTTCAGTAGGTATTTTAATGAGTATATTCACCCAGCAATATTCACCTGGTTATTCTACATGTTTTGAACAGTCGATATCATAAATCTTTAAATCTTATGCCAATATAATAAAGAGGAACCATTTGTTTGTTTGTATCCTAAAGACTCCAAAACTACTAAACCGATATGAAAAAATCTTTCATTGATGGAAAGCTACGCATTTTTCGAGTAACATTGGCACAGTTTTATGACGGTGCAGGCAGTAGTTCCCACGGGACGCGGGTGAAACCATGGGAAAATGGCTAGTGTATCTTAAAAGGAATTTCTGTCTATAATCTGTATCTAAATTAGTAGTCGTCCGTGGGTTTTAAATATATTATTTAATAAGAAGGAATTTATGTAAAAGCTAAATGCTCTCTAAAGACGACGAAAACCAAAGTAAACAGTCTTCAATAAAATGTTGATTACGAAAAGACGTAAAAAATATCCGACTTCGTGTAATACAAATTACTTGTGCTAAATTATAGCGTTCAAGTCTGTACTGTGTTATTTTCAATTTGTCTTGAAAAACATTAAAAGGAACCCTCTAAGCTGATTGTGGTGACAATACAAGACAATTTTTAGAGTGTGCGGTGAATTCGTTGGCTTTTTCGGTAAAACAAAATGTTAGATTAATTTATTGTGGTTGAATTGTACTCGTATTTACTGATTTTACTTTAGTTTAATTATCACAGGTAGCAATAAAATTAAACATTTGGAGTACCTACGTAGGTACTCAAAACACATATTAGGCTTATGGAAATAGACTTATCAAATATTTACTGTAGGAATTCTAATCTAGGTATATGTCTACATAAATTCTCAAAATTGGTAATTTTAATGAGACTTTGATGTCTCTTTATTGCTCTTCTAGTCTTCTAGTCTTCATGATAATGTGTCAAAATAATTACCATTCCTGTTGTTTTTATTTTTAAACGCTATTTTATAATACTGTTTGAGCTCATGTTAAGGTACCCAATCCCAATGGGCTCAGCAATAATTGACTAGATAGTATAACGTGTTATAATACAGTTTTTATTACATTTACAATACCGGTGTTTTCTTTTACACTTATTCCCTCACTTTCGCGTTTATTTCACTTAGTAACAAAATTGCGTTTTCCCGTGTGGGCGGGAAACTAACGACTGCGGGTATCTTAATATGAATATATAGCTGGGTTCAACGATAGGGCGCTATAATTATTATGATAAACCAGTTATTATGGTATAACCTTTTTATATACTGAAGTAAGGTTTCATAGTAGCTTTTATTAAAGTTTTTTTTCTTTTAGTGTTCACGGTTGATGGCTTAAGGTTATGGCACATTAAGTTTATAAGTTGTCATTCAATTTAGAGCATTAAATCGTGTATATTATAATATATTTCGTAATGTCAATATGAAGAAGCCAACGGCGAGCAGTCAGCGCGCTTGCCGCTTCCACACAACTCGACTCGCCGCTCGCGTGCTGCAAGCGAGCGGACCTCATGCGTACACGTGCTAATTGCGCGCCGACTCCGAGCCGGCAGCGAAACAACGTCATTACGTCGTGTTCAATCATAACATCAATCATAATCGTCTTAAAATAATATTGAGTTTGCGGTGACAGCAAGCTTACACCTCGCGGCCGGCGCGCGGCCGGCGCGCCGACGGCGAGCGGACAGCGCGTGGTTGGCGCGCTGGCAACTAGCCGTAGTCTAAATTCGAGGCGATGCCGTGCTGCAGCCGTGCTGTTGCGGTGCTGCTATAATGTGCCACAAGATTTATTCAGATTTATATGGTTACTAGAAGTAGGTATGAATGTATTCAGGTATCAAGATGATGCTAATATCGAGGCAGTCTTTTGTTTTATTTATACATTCTTGGGTGTCTTGGATGGATAGTATAAATAATATTATATTTGGTTGTTTGAGACCCGGTTATGGCTGAAATAATCACACCAATATTTTTATTTATGAACTTTATTTGCATTTGAGATAATGCAATGCAGATGATGATTTTCAACATAGGATTTTTAGGGTTCCACGCAAATTCGACTAGCACTTGGCCGGTTGTTTAATTATATGCTATTCCATCTTATCCTGTCAGCCAATTAATAGATGTGGAATGTACTCCAAGCACCTCTAATCAACACTGAAACGTGTCGTCAAAACGTATCAATCGTGTGATATATTGTATCTTATCGAGCAACCATCCAATTTGCATGTAATCGGAGTTCACACGCGATCGTCACGGCATACATACCCACGTCAGGCTATAAACATGGAGAAGGAAATGACTAGCAGAGGTGCCATAACGGGCTGCGGGATTGTTCGAAAGAGTTACCGCGGCCCAGATACATAAAAGGCCTACGAAGGAACACGATCGATTTTTAGTCAGTAAAAGACTGACACTCCCTCACCGCTGCTAACCCACAGCGGGAGGGGTCTTTTGATGATTTCTCATCAGAAAAAAAACCCTAACGGAAAATCGCCTTATAAAGTAGCACGCCAAAATGCAAGTGAGCGGGGGACGAGGAACGTTACTGTTTTCGTCCTTATATGCCTTCGTTTAACCCTACCATGTTTTTATAATCCCAAAAATCGTTGCCAGGTACCTCAAAGAACCCGAACGACTCGATAATTCACTCGTAACCGATCGTTTTGGTTATGCCCACCGTACGAATTTGACCTAAAAGAAGGCGCCTGACCTACCTGCATTATGGTAACTCCGTTTATCGTTTCTTACTCCGTGGCCTACAATAATGGGTACAACTAGAGTGGGTATATTCAGTAGATTAAGTTCGTACAACGATTGGAAATATCTACGATTAGATAAGTGCAATTGCCGACGGGAACGGTTAAAGACCGGGTAAGGCTTGAGCGACTTGGTGCGATAAGGAGAGGAAATTAAAAATGTCTGCGTGCTCACACTTAATCCAGTGGAAAATAAATAAACAGTGCTTGTGAATGTTGTGAATATATTTTTTTTCCACACAGTTTTGTTATTGTAACGACAAGCATTAATAAACTGATTTAGTAATGTTATGACGAAACTTTTTGTCGTTCATGAACACTTCGTGAGTCGCTGCATAGTAACCAGATGATATCATCGAGTGGTGGAGAAGTGTGGACAAATGCGCGTAATTGTGCTCGGAATTTAGCTGCGGACCGTCATTGAATTTTGTGAGAGTTGTACACTTTGTTTTCGTGTATCTGTAGTATTTTCATTATGTGGAGTTAACCTTATATCCTGGTCTGTGTATTGCTAAGCGAATGGGTGCTTAACAAACAACCAATCTGTTGATTACTGATTGTATTTACATAATTAAATCGTTCTAGTATCGATTTGAAACTGTGTTACTATTTGAAATGATTATACAGGTACGAGTAGTACCTACAAAATGTTACAAATTGTCACGCAACGTTTACTACTTAATAGTGCTTTAGGGAAAAGTTTGTCGAGTCTCTTGGGTAGAATAAATAATCTTCTGAATTGACTGAAAAACCTTTGTCAAGGCTTGTAACCAGTCTATAGGCTGACAAGATGATGGATGAAAGCTAAAATTGATTTACTAGTGGAATTTTTGTGTAGGCAAAAATTATTAAAATAGATGTAGGGTCTATGGGACTATTCAAAAGATATTGGAAGCCTAGTACGCGGAGGGCTTAAAAAGGATCATGTCTTGGGTCATCGGTCATGGTCAATAAAAGTTGTGATTCTTCCATCCACTTTACCCACTAGGGGAAGAGTCATAAATAAAAATAAAAAGAAAATTACGATCAATAAATATTTATTAAATGTCTGGCATTGGCTTATTCAAATAACATAGTAGGTAATTTATATTCTTGTTTTAAAAAACTATCAGTACTATACATCAGTCTGATATCAATGAACTATCGCGTGATTAATATTAATTAATATTCGACTAAATTTAGGATATAAAAAACTATTATTCTATGCTAATGCAGCATAAGACAATACTAGGAGTAATTTCTCATGATTAATCACATTAGCATTTTTCTTAGATAATCGCAATAGGCTGTTTGTATGCTGTGATGGTAATGCTAATTTATCTTTGTTAGTACCCATATTTTACCAAGCTAGGGATTAGGATTTACAGATAGAATACTAAAAACGAACTTATTAAATTCGAATTCCAGTGAAAGAAATGTATGATTTTAATACAATTATATCTGATGAAACAGTTACAGGTATAAATAAAACATACAATAATGTTTGTTAGATATTAACTTAACAAAATCATTTTACCATTTCATGGTCCGAAAAAATATAATACGATTGTAGATATTCTTCAAACGTATCTATATTTAATTAAGTAAGTGAAAACGATAAAGAAATAAACGGATACAATTAAAAATAAGCATAAAGGTCAGTTGGCCTGAGGTAATTAAATATTTAAGCCAAAAGGTACATTCGTGGGCCGTAAATTGTATCTTTTTTTAGCCACCAGCCGCCATAATTGTACTGTGTGCCTTTCTTTTTTAATTATCGTTTTTAAAGCAGGATCTTCTTCGTTAATTTAAGTTATGAAGTCTCGGTTTGTTTGTTTCAGATGAGATTGTTTAATTGCATTTTTGTTTTAAAAATAAGACAGAAATGTTAACTGTACAGTTCTGGGGTTTAAATTCCAGAAAACTTTGTATTACAATCCTCTTGTCATGTTTCTAGGGGCATTTAGAGGTGGTCAAATGTACCAAATAAAACCCAAAAAAAAATCAAGAATCTTCGCCAAGAATATACATATTTATTTGCTTATCTATTCGTTAAAAAAATATTCGTTAAAACTGTCACGGTAGTTTAAGCGCCATTCTCAGGAAAAGACACGATTTATATTAAGTTTTGTAGTATCTCGTTCCAAAGACTGTTATTTAAAAAAATATATCAACATCAATTTTTTAATGAATACTGGCAGTAATAGAAGTGAGTTAAGAAGTATTGAAGCATACACATAGTTCAAACATATTCCCAACTAAATCTACCATCGACGATCAAAACAAGTGAACGAACAAAAAAATAAAAATAAATGTAGTTACACACGTGCGGCCAGCACACAATGCAGGCTAGCTTCATTAATTTAATCCGCCGTTCGCCACTGAGCTTAATACATAACATACGTCACTAAAGGTGCGTCTACACACGGTGCAAGTAGCTTGCGCATGTTGAGGCTCATGCGCAGGTTGCATGCATTTTAAAAACGTGCGGGCCTAGCGACTCGCGCATGTACCAAAGCAAGACCCGCGTGCGCGCGGGTCGTTTGCGCATATTAACTTGCTCCAGCTACATGCACCGTGTAGAAGCACCCTTAACGTCACTATAGTTCGGCCATTCAGAGAATGCGTTCCTGACACGTCGCGATTGAACTGACGACGTAACTTTGCAATGGCGTTGCAGTTACGATAAAAATATTTTTGCTGGTTGTTTACCGTTTTAACAATTGAGGAGCATTAAAACAACATTATTATATCAATAATCAATGAATGTAGTTACGTCGTCAGTTCAATCGCGACGTGTCAGGAACGCATTCTCTGAATGGCCGAACTATAATATGATTACTCGATAGTCTGTCATTAACTTTATTCCCTTTCACAGTAACTTTTTTATGCTCTTTTCACATTTTAAACTGATTGAATGAGTTCAGGATTTTATAGTTCCGGAAGGTAGTTTTTTTATGTGAAAGTTTCTATTGTGAATTCTAATTAAATTGATTTAAGGTTTGGTTTGCCTTTTTCGTCAATTTTGAAAGAGTTTCTATCGTTAGTTTACGGCTTAAGGGGAATTTTTGGGAACTCTATTTATTAGGTTTGAAGTTAATAAGACTCTAATATTTTGAAAATATCTCTGTTTGTTTGTTACGTGTTGAATATAAAACATCTGAACCTTCGCAACATAAACTAAAAATAAGATCTTGAAGACAGTTATATTTTACTACATAATATGTGAATGTCTTCTCTCAGGGCGCGTTTAAAACCGCGTTAAAAATATACTTTACTCATATAAAAGCAGGAAACATACCCAAGTACGACGCTAGTGAATTTTCCATCCCCAGCATTGTCCATTGTCCGTCCTGCTGTAAAGTCACGTTTCTATATATTGCTGAGCGTCCATTGTTCTGAACTAGTGTGAATGGTCGCGACTTTACCTAGCTATGTACTGTGTTGTGCTTAATTTCCTGAACGCGAATACTTTCTGTTTAGTACTGTAAATAATCGAGGTTCGCTCTTTTAAGTCTGTTTTAAAGTGTTCTGTAATTTGCTTGGGTTAAGTAGGGTCTGATAGTAATTACGAATAAAAATGAGTTTGAGAAAGTTGAATAAAAAAATCTTGTTTTTGGGAAAATAAGAACAAAAATAGGACTTGAAAAGGGACCTGTAAGTTCTTAAAACTGATTGTTTTCTTTAATTGCGAAAATTTCGGAGACTAGTGATCCGATGAAATATATATTTCAGTGTTATACAGAACATTTATCAAGTAAGATTATCGCTGGATACTAATCTCGCTAAGAAGTTGTCATGGGTAAAACTGCAGGAATAAGCTATTATGAGCACATAACTACGAACAAAATCATCTAGAAAACAATCTGTATATTTCTTGAGCTCAGAAAACATCATAAAGTTATGCTTGCACCAAAATTGACAGTGCGGATTTAGCTTTTTTGTCCCTGTGAAAGCTTAAACCCTCGTGCAGCGCCGCTTATTTTAGATCGAATAGCCGTTACACGTGTTTTAAAATACTTGCGTCTATAAAATGCTATCAATTTAGGCAAGTGAGTAATTATTTTTGCAATTAGAATTCCATTCTATTGTTTTTTGTGTTATTTATATTGGTGTCTTGGGTAGGGAAAGAATAAAATGTATGATCTCGAGAAAATTATAGGCTTCTTTCGGTTCCTGAAGCTTTTATATGGAATCGCGGGTGAGACTACAGGAAAAGGCTAGGCAGATGATGAATTGACACCAAATGGAAAACCGATGAGGCTAATATTTTCTTTATAGTTTAAAATCCTCATAGAAATACAAAAGAAATGATATAACACCAATCCAATTTTCAGCCGTCATCTCAATCTCTGTAAGTGTGAACGATCGATATAAAGAGCGGTTCTTTACGAAGACCGGAAAGCCATTAAATATTTGAAGAGGTTCTTCAAATGTGCTATAAGTAGGTTTCAGCCACTCTATGTAAGTTGCCATCTAAGAGCATTCAACCAACTGGAGACGCCATTTCTGTATTTCCTTTGGCAAAGGTACGAGACCGCTGGTCATATTCGTATGTACTTACGTGTGTGCGTTAAGTTTAAGTATGTTTTGTCAACTTTGCTGTCTGCGTGCGAACGTTGTGATCAAAAATACATGAGCGAGCTATCAATATTTATTGTCCTGCCTTGCTCATATTTATTTATCGGAGTTCATCAAATATTGTCGCTATGATTACAGTGGGAGGAAGTGTCGGACTTTCATTTACTAAAACCCACCTTTGTTCTTTCTGGAGCATTTTGTGTAACTCGGCCACGGTAACTCTTTCGAACAATACTGCAACTTTTACGTTGATCCCTGCGCCTATGGCAAACATACTTATAGTTCGGCCATTCAGAGAATGCGTTCCTGACACGTCGCGATTGAACTGACGACGTAACTTTGCAATGGCGTTGCAGTTACGATAAAAATATTTTTGCTGGTTGTTTACCGTTTTAACAATTGAGGAGCATTAAAACAACATTATTATATCAATAATCAATGAATGTTATTACGTCGTCAGTTCAATCGCGACGTGTCAGGAACGCATTCTCTGAATGGCCGAACTATAATGTATGTTCGATTTCTGCTTGTGGCGGCTCCTGCTATTTTAATGCTCTAAGATTATCATGCTCTTTAATTTTCTTCAAGTTATATAGTTGATGCCAGAATTAGACGATGAAACTTGAAGCTTTGAGCGTTAGAGAGCGCATATAAGTAATTTCTTTTTGAAATAAAGACTATCTCGTTAGCTTTTGCTATTTAAAAGCTGAGGAGAATTCTGAGTTTAGCTTGTTAGTTTTCCCTCCCACATCGGTTTAACTTCATTCAGAGTTGTTTTTTTTCTGTTCTATGTTTACCTTTAGTCTATTTTTATGCTTATCTTTAATATTTTGAATATGCCAAGCAATAATACAGGACTGTGACTCTTAGCAAGGCCTATCTCCCACAGTTACATAATAAATATTTAATACATAATAAAAACTTTTGGAGTCTTGCTAGTGTCCGGCCATTTGGACAAAATAATCCAAATGATTTTTATCCATCTACAATCATTAGGTTTTTTGTAAAAACACCAACTAGAAAATTAACTTCGAACAGAATCAAAATCACTGCTTTGGCGCAAGAATCTCTAAGTACCTACCCCGATATGCTTTACCAGCAGCTTCCCAAGTTACCGGTTATTTTGAACCATACGAAACACAAGCAAGCATTCATAAATAACTTTAATTAAACAACAGCATTTAATATTCAGTATATACACAGGTATTGTTACAAGGTAGTCTAGATATTATAAAAGCAACTATGTAGTAGGTGATTTCCATAGATATTGGTAATTTGTATTCCTAGTTCCTAACAAATTGGTAATCCTCTATACCAAGATCAATTGGTAGCCTCCTGTCATTCAAGGTTTAGTCCAATATAAACGGGTGGGTAAACTGCTTGGCATTTGTTTTCTACGTGGCAAATCATGCATAACAGCGTTTTCACACCATTGTATCTTCCGGTCAGTTTTTCTGAGCCAGATTCTTATACGAGACGGGCAATGTCGATAGAATTATCGCTCTGTAAATCCACTAGTGTGAAAAGGCTGGTTAGAGGCGAACGAATGTTTTTTTTTTTATAAAAGTTTCGTGGCTACCAGTTTTTGTCTAGAAATTAATATATGCCAATATCATATTGATCCTGTATAGGTACAGAAATTGCTACAAAAAATATTGCGAATTTGAATAGCTTAGATCAACGGGTCCCAAAAGATGAGTAAAAAATATTTGTTCACTTGACGGAGTAGTTTCATCTTATCGCGAGGTACAACTAAGTAAACAGCTAGTTTAAAATAGTATAAAGATTATACTATTATAGTAAATATACGTAACCTTCACGCCGAGAGCTAGTTCAATGCCGACTTGACGAGAGCCTCCATTGAACTCGCTCGGCCAAGCAGAAGGGCCACCACTAACTTAGATGACAGTCTGACTTGCGAAATAGAGGCCTAGGATACTACATACCTAGATTTGATACTGTGGGCGTGTTAAGCTAAAAATGTAAGCACTTAGAATTACAATAATTTGGAAGAATCTATTTATTTTTGTTTTTTACTTGAAACTATGTAAGTACTGAGAAATGTTAAACTGTTTATAAATATTATGAAAAATTTAGGTTCAGTACATGTTTCATTTTTTTTTATTATTAGCAGCATATGAGTGCTTCTGTTAAATAGCATCCTCCAATAACCATTGTACACGCCCATTTTTAATGTCATAAAGTACAAAAAAAATAGCAAGCAGAAGAAGCAAGTGAAAAAGGTAGCAAGACTTTTCAATCATTTGAAAATCCCCCCGTCTTACGAGAGATGGTATCAGACCTAAACACACAGTTTTCCATCAATAACTTTTGCGTCCCTGGGTATGTAACTGTTTGTAATAATCCCGCAACCCTTAGTCCCCCCATCCCATAGACTCACACTCCAGTCTCTGGTGTGTGTCTTCTCACGTGACCATACCTCTTAACACTACAAGCCTGGTGATAAGACAAACAAAAAGTAACACCTTAACACTTAACGGTTGAACTCAGTTCCCAAAGTCGCCAAGTTAGTTCCTTCAAAGGGTTTCACAGTGCAAACTCACGGTACATGTAACTAGCACTTAACTAGTTATTGTTGTGTAATGAATATGTAACGAGATAAGGCCAGGTAGATAGATAGATAGATAGATAGATAGATATATTCTTTATTATGCACACCAATTAAAAATCAACAAGAACAAACAAAAATTTTGAAGTCGGTGACACAATGGGCGGTCTTATCGCTAAAAGCGATCTCTTACAGACAACCAGGTAGGATATTCTAGATTTATTAAATAGATATTGGCTAAATAGTTTGGTAATCGAGCAATCTATTTAGGATTTGAACGTTTGGAATTTGATGTCTTAGAACTAATTTAGTTATTGCGGTAATCAGTAAAACACATGTGGTGTTCATTAAGTACTAATTATGATTTGATCATTCAGCTCAAAATCAAACCCAAAATATTGAATTACTTGTTTAGGTAACCGGAACTGAGCGCCGTTTTATATTATATTAAACCGAAACTTAGTATTAAAAAAACTATAGTTAACAAACATAAACATGAAGTAGTTACACGGATCAAGTTCTTCATAAAAGTGCACTCAGGATCCAAGCATCTACAAGATCCAATATATTTTGTATGCAAAGAAAGTGGTTGGTACAACTTGGTTTACAAATTAGAAATCCTTGTATACGTTCAAGTATGTTAGCTCTTCGTTGTCAAAGGAATTCTAAATAAGCTTGATATTCTGCTTAATATCATAAGCCAGAATTTCTAAACCCTTACTTTGGATCTTAAAGCTCGGTTGAAGAATTCGAAATAAATGCTTCTGAACTATTGTCATATGATAACGTAGTAATTAAAAATTAGGCTTTTTAACACTGAAAGATTTTGTCAAATCAGATCAGTATAGTTGCTGTTTGCACATTCAACGCATACTTTGAACAAGCTGTTTTTTTTGGTAGGGAATTCATCAGAAGATTTTATTTCTTCTGAAGCCCATTGTGTACCAGGGCCGCAGTAACTCTTTCGGACAATCCCGCAGCCGCAGTAATTAAAGAAAGTTCCTAGTAGATATTCACCAAGGTCTAAGATCCCATTTCGGGATACATTATCAGTTTAAATCAACGTTAGTGGTACGAAACTTCCCCATTTATCTAGCTTAGTACTAATGGAATTAGTATTTCAACTTCAGTAGCGATTCTGATAATAAAGTAGATTGAGGATACCTACTTTATCGGGAAAGGGACAGGTCAACGACTCAAGGACCCAAAGGTATGTAATTAAAATAATGTGTTATTTCTGTTCCTGTAATCTGAAGGAATAAGAGGCTCAGTATTAGCCGTACGGACTGATCGACCAACACCTAAGCCTCTTTGGTCCGTAAATGGGAGCCTCTAAGTAAGAAGTTTGACAACCAGTATTACCAAGGGGCATTGCGTTGCCATGGTAACGGGGTTAACTAGATCTGATACGCATTTGAGTAAAACACTGTAATCTGGTAAGACTGAGAGCTGACCCCAACAAGATGGACAAGTTCATTGTATATGATTTTATAGATCCATAAAAAAGCAGTTTCCTCAAGTGAGAAGATAATTTAATATTATTGACAACCCACGCTGGAACTAGCGATTCCTTATTGCGTTTATTAAGATCTCTAATCGGGGCAGCCTTGTTTGTGAACCGATTATGTCTGGTTTTAGGCAGTTTAGACTAGCTTTTTCCCACGGTTTCACCCACTAACTGGAAGAACTACTCTATGTATCTGGGTAAAAAGTAGCCCTACACTATCTGTGTCAAGGCTCGGAACCGGTTTAAAAAATACCAGTTAATACCGGTTTATTACGGTTTTCCTCCGAACTTTTCTTAAGAACGTGAACGTTTTAAGAACTTTATTTTACCTAAATTAACCGGTTTATTTGACGAACGGCGGTAAACGCGTTGCAACTTGTATGGATCGTGGTAGGTACTTTAAGATATTTCTTTTCATTCGATTTGTGCGTGACTTCGTAGGTAGACGTGTGCTGAGCAAAGGGATTTTGTCACCTGTTTATATTATTTGTGTTTAAAATGGGTAGAAAGAAGACGAATTTAATTTATACATACTTTGATTACAATGAAAACAATAAAACTTCAAAGTGTCTAATAGAAAACTGTGAACAAGTTTTACGGGTAAGTAAACCATTGATTGGCATGTATTTATTTGCTTAAATGTTTAAAATTCACAGTTAGACTGGTAGTGAACAGAAGGTACCTATGTTACAGCACAGAATATTATAATAAAG
The DNA here is from genome assembly GCF_022581195.2 of Helicoverpa zea. NCBI lineage: Eukaryota > Metazoa > Arthropoda > Insecta > Lepidoptera > Noctuidae > Helicoverpa > Helicoverpa zea. The sequence goes on from NC_061454.1 coordinate 3,771,671, forward strand.
TACCTAATTTAGTGGTTATTATATTCTGTTGTTATAGTTAACATGATGGATAATTAAGTCAGATTTTTTTCTGCCGAAATATTATAACTTAACGTGAAGGTAGGTAGTAGTAATAACTTTGTTGATGTACTTACTATTAGGTTATTGTATAATATGTGTATGTACATGGTTAGGTTTAATGTACATATTTAGTTTAGTTTATTATATTTGATTTATGATTTGATTTGAAGTGATGCCTGTTAGTTAAATGTGTTTATAATGAAGTTAAAATTTAACTAACATAAAATTTATGTTACATTGTTGCTTGTAAAGAATACGCTATCCATTAGAAGATTTAGGTTTTTCCACGTCATTATTAAGGTGAAAGATTTTTTTATGTTTCTTCGATTTTTGTTTTAGGGAAATCATGGTGCTAATTTATTGAGACATTTCTACACACAACACAGACAGCTGCACGACAAAATCCTTCACGAGAATAAAAAGAATAAAGAAAATGTACCACCGAAAAAAGATGACAACCATATGAAAGTAATGAAGCATTGTTCTAAATTAGTTACGATTCATGGTCGGCCGTTTTCGATTTTAGAGGATGACGCTTTTAAAGACTTAATATCATTAATACCAAATTCAAATCCCCTGTCTGTGAATGTTAAAAACATTAAAACAATGATTGAAAAACATGCTTATAATATACGCAAGAATGTCCATGATGAGTTAAAGGATCAACTTATATCGTTAAAAATTGATGTAGCTTCGGTAAAATCTAGAAGATTTCTCGGCATAAACATTCAGTATATTGCAAATGGTAAAATTGTACTAAGAAACCTCAGTGTCCATGAATTACATGAGAGAAACACGGCCGAATTTCTAAAAGAAACAGTGATGATAGTCCTAAGTCGTTTCGGTATTGAGCTTAAACAATTATATTCCGTAACTTCTGATAATGGAGCTAACATGATTCGAATGTCAAAGCAGTTGGAGGAAGAGATGCAAGAAAATACAACTGAGGAACATGACTTCGTTGAAGGCGAGGATTCTGAGCATGAGAACGGATACGAGGTGTGGTTCGCTGAAGCAGGTAACTTAAATCTAAATATTGATAATCAAGGCCAAAACAAATTGACTACAGTGCGTTGTGCAGCTCATACACTGCAGCTCGCTATAAGAGATGCTTGTAGCGAACTTCGTGATCTTTTAGAACAATGTCGCCAGATAGCTCGTGTACTGCGCTCACCAAATAATGCTCTTCAGTTAAGAGTTCAGGGCTTACCACAAGCCATCATTGATTGTCCTACGAGATGGGATTCTACAGCAGACATGGTAGAGCGTATATTATTATTCAAAGATTTCTTGAGTGGACGCACAGAACCAGTGTTTCAAACTTTTGCCGTAGAAGATACATGGCAGAAACTTAATGAAACTCTTGATGCTTTAAAACCATGTCGTATTCTGTCGAAAACTATACAACATGAGCAATTGACATTTGGAGATTTCTATCTTGCCTGGCTTAAATGTATCCTAGAAATAGAAAATATAAACACAGTTTTTGCCATATTTTTAGTCATTTGTATGAGGGAAAGAGAGAAAACTCTTCTTGAAAATGAATGTTTTCTGGGTGCAATTTATCTAGATCCGAGAGTAAATTCAATGTTGTCAAATCAACAGCTGGAATTAGCTCGTGCCCATTTAGTCCAAACATATCAAAGATATTTAAGGTTAAATTCGACCGTTAGTGTAAGAGAAACAGAAAATGAAACTCCAGATGATCCCATACCATCAACTTCATCCTCCATCCTTGACATTTTTTTGCAAACGCAGTTCAGGCAACGATATCAAGATTTACCGCATTTAAATCATAATGATAATTTGCAAATTAGTTTGCTTGCTTTTCTTAATGAACCGTTGCTTCCTTCTAATACAAATATTTTAAATTATTGGGAATCAAAGAAGATTACTGATCCACAATTATACTTGATTTCTAAAATTGCCTTGGCTACACCAGCAACACAGGTTAGTGTGGAGAGGCTATTCTCATCTTTAAAATTTATAATGAATAACTTAAGAATATCGTTAAAGGATACAACCATTGACGACATTTTAATTGTTAGAAATAACCATTTGTATCATTTGTGTCAGTAATAAAATTATTATTTTAATTTGACAAAACTGATTAACTAATTGTGCTTTTGTTCAGTTAATTTTTAGAGTATTTTTTAGTTACAGGACTTCGAATATGTCAACAAAATAACATTTTCATGTTGTCCTAAACAATGTTCTTTTTTACTACTTAAAAAAATAAGAATCATTAATTTTAAGATTTTTAAGACTGATTTAGCCAAATATTTTACTTTGTTCATTATATTTCCTAATTCTGACTAGTTCAAACGTTGAACTAATCGGTGTGCTGAGTGTGAGTTGTTTTACGCTAACGCGATCGACGCGTTTATGACGTTCGGCACTCCGATTGGCCTGCTCCAAGATCTTATCCAATCAGAGAGCCGAACCCGCTAAACGTCACGATCACGTTAACGAAACAACTCACACTAGCACACAATTTCCAAATCAATGGCTTAATTATTAGTTTCGAAAAATGTATCTGCTCAACAACGTAAGTAACGCAATTAATGTTGTTGAGTTGTCGAAATGATTAGTTGTGAACACGGTGATTAGTTGTGTGTTATGCAATTAGGGTGCGGTTGAACTAGTGTATACCTACCTACATTTTTTTTAACTAAACTACCTAATTGTACTTACATATATAATAATATGTAAACGACAAGACGATTAAATATCTGATATAATGAAAAGTATTTTCATTTTTCTTTTTCCAAATATTGGTAAAAGTGTCAAATGATCCGTAAGATAAAAATATATATTTGTGCATATTCCAGATTTTAAAATAAAACTGCTCGTATTTTCCTTTAATCATTTTTATTAGTAACATTTAAGTATGAATGATCCACATTGATATTTTGCATGTTCGTTCAGGCACATCATACAAATTTAATATTTATTTGTTTGATTTATCACGGTGTTGATGTTTTAAAGCATCTATATACTTTAAAATATTGATGTATGCTTCAGAGCGCATACATGGTGGCAAAAATTGTAATTCACCTATTAACAAATTTCCAAAATAATAGTTTCGTTTATCTAGTTCCTTATCAAATATACAAAAAACACATTGTTTGACATTTGAAGTAGTTTCTTCTTCTGGTTTAGAATCTTCACCACACTTCATCTTTTCGTCACTATCAGAACTATTTTTTTCATCCTCTTTCTCAAATTGGGTGTTTATGTTAAACGTGTCAGATGCGTTGATAACACGTTTTTTAGGTATTAGCAATGATTGGGATTGATTTTCATCATCACAATATTCCTGTCTTCTTTTTCGTGATTCACCTGTGACAATAATACACATCCATTTAAATAAATACTAAAATAGTTTTTCTTTACCACATAAACTCACAAACATATGGAAAATGGATCTATGTAAGTTGTATGGTCACTATTTATACGTTAAGACGTATACTGCAAAAAGACGTGCAGGACAATGCCGTGTGAACGAAGCCAAACTGATCGACAATGGCAATGCGACAGGGTTTTTTTTTTTTTGGTGGGTAAAATCATCCAATGACAAATCCCGCCCCTGGGCAAGGCGGGAAATAGTGTCAGACTCTTACTGACTAAAAACCCACCCCGTTCCATCTCTTGGTCCCAGAGCCCTGGTGCGCCAACTTTCGCATTCACCCAGAACCCCAGGAGGAGGCTTCGGCCCGTTCGGGCCCCCGTTTACTAGCGACTCCCTGAGGCGCGCGGGAACAGTGCGCGCCGTCGACGGCTTGGACTAGGTCCGGACAAAACCGGTGGCCGGAAATCGGAATCGGAAATGCGGCGGCGACGGCCGCGGCGTGTGCGCCGTTGCCTTATGCGGTCGGCTTCCTCCTTCGCTAGCATTACTGCTTCGCAGAAGGAAGCGACCGCCTGCCACTCCTCCTCGCTCCGGACCATGGCCTCAACCAAAGCCCGGCGCGAGAGATCGCCGCCGTCGATCGCCCTCACCAGGACACGGCGATGCTCTTCCCAAGCGGGGCACACCTCTACCGTATGCTGCACCGTGTCCTCCGGGCGGTCCACACAGTGGCGACACCCGGGCGTCGCCACCTCCCGAATCCGGTGCAGGTATCTCCCGAACTTACCATGTCCGGTGAGAACCTGCGTCATGTGGAAGGTGAGGACGCCATGAGGTCTTTCCAGCCACGCCTCAAAGATGGGACTTACCGCCATAATTATGGTGTGCCCAGCACCAGGTTGCGATAGTCGCTGTCGCCATTCCACCATGAGATCCCGCCGGAACTCTGTCCGCCAGGCCGTGACTTGTCGCGGCAGTGGAGTTTCGCCCCGGCGTTGCATCTCCGCGCGCAGATCGTGCATGTGTGCATGGACTGTTGCCGCCAGATCCCACGGTGGCAGGCCATCAAGGAGGCTCGCTGCTTCGCGGGACACCGTGCGGTATCCCCGTACTATCCGTATGGCCATGACCCTCTGGCAGGCGTTCAGCTGGGCCGCTGGTCGCTTACGCAGCGACGGCGCCCACACTGGCGCCCCGTAAAGGACCATGGACCGAACGATGCCAGCATAGAGCCTCCGGCAGGAGGCGTCTGGACCCCCTAAGTTCGGCAGGAGCCGCTTGAGGGCAGCCCCGGTCCGATTCAATTTGGGAGCTAGACGTCGGAAATGCTCCTCGAAATTCCACCGGCTGTCGAGGACGAGTCCTAGGTACTTCATCGTCGACCCGACGCCGATGTGAACTCCTCCTACCGTTAGTTGGGAGACCGGCGGTGGCGCGTTCCGAGGGCCGTGAAAGCATATGGCTTCGGACTTGTGTAGCGCTACCTCGAGTCCCAACTGCTCGATCCTCTCCACGACTGTCGCAACCCCGTGCGTCGCTAGTTCGACCGCCGCCTGGTACGACTCTCCCTGCGCCAGGACCAGCGTGTCGTCTGCGAAACAGACCACGCTGAGACCTTCAGGTAGGTCGGCGCGCAGCACGTAGTCGTACTCGATGTTCCACAAGGGCCGTCCTAATACCGATCCCTGTGGAACACCGCACGACATCTCTCGCCGTTTCCACTCTCCTTGGTGACCGGGATAGATGATGAACCTGTCAGACAGGCCTTGATCACACGACAGAGGTAGTCAGTCGGGCACCCGGTGATACCGGAGTGCCCTCCCAATGCAACTCCAGGGCAGCGAATTAAAAGCATTGGCGATGTCCAAAGACACCGCCAAGACACATCTGCCCCGGGATACCGCGTCCCCCGTCGTGAGGGCTCGCACGCGCATGATGGCGTCCACTGTAGAACGCCTCCTGCTAAATCCGAACTAACCATCCGCCAGATCCGACCCCTTCCGTGTCAGGAGCGCGACGAGGCGGTCTGCAATTACTCTTTCAAAGAGCTTGCCTACCTCGTCGAGCAGCACAATGGGCCGGTATGTGGACGGTGAGTCTGCAGGGCGCCCTGGCGGCCGACGAAATTAGAGGTAGTGTTACCGAGCCGATGAGGTCCTGTACCCAGTCAGCTCTGAATGCGACAGGGTGGATCGCAGGGACAAGAAATTTTACGCAGGGGAAATCACAGGAAGAGAATAGTTATCTATAATTACGATTGGCCTATTTGTAATGTAATTTTGAGTTTTAATATCGGATACAGAATTAACCTTTCGAATACCGTAGTTAAAGACACAATTAAAAGACAATAGTTGCGCGGACCAGTGTAATGAACTAAATTCATTATTTACCTAGATATTGAGAGCTTTCTTCTTCAATAAAAAATGGCTGACTATCTAATTGGTCCATAGGATCTGTAAAAAATAATATTTAAATGTTTACAGATTATTTATCATCATTATCAACTTAATTTCACCAAAATATTAGATAGGTACTTACTCATTATTTATGTTTGCAACAGAGCGTATTGATGCAATGACATGAACGTCCGACCCCAAACGAAAAAAATCTTACTACTGAATAAAATCTGAACAATGCGCGGCGTTTCTTTAGGGTGCGTCCGTTTTAACCGGTTTTTATTGCTCTAAACCTTTTAATCTCAAAAAACCTTTATGTAAATACTGTTCCAAATATCGGTTAAAAAAAAACGGTTTATGCGAACGAAACCAAATGTAAAGGTTTTGCGTCAAGTACATCATAGCGGTTTGAAAATTTAACCGGTATCCGAGCCTTGATCTGTGTACCTTTTTGAACGGGGTGAAGTAGTTTTATCGAGAAAGTCCGACAGACAGACTGACGTTTTTTATAAAAGTGGATGATATGAGTGGTGGATGGTCGGATAGTCTAGATACTTTGATAAGTAAAAGGTATACTTAATATAAAACCTCGTTTATTCAAATTTTGTGTTTATTTTGCTACATATTTTTAGACCTCTTTTCTAGCATAAATGTCCCTTGATGAAATGTCTTGAGTAATAGTTTTCGTATTATGGGTATACGAGAGTTATTTTCACATTTATAACATTAAAAATAAGGATTTATTGGCCGCAATTTTGGGCTACTTAGTTGGTGCCCTGTTGTACATCCAAACGTTACCTTCTTATACATTTTGTAGACAAATATTTGATGTATCAATAACATTGTTTAAAAAACATTGTAATTCAATAAAGATGTAATAAATATTGGAAGTTTGTTAATCCATCATGCTCTGACAAGTAATTTATTCTTATAGAACAAAATTTTGGTACACAAGTTGTTCTGAACCAATTTTTTAATGCACTAATCTTTCTGAATATCTAGAAAATTTGTTGCTTGTCTGCGGTTTTATCCACTACGAGAAAAAACTTTCTTACGACTTTACCCTTCATTCTAACTAGCCTTTTCCCAACTGTGGTGGGGTCACTTCCAGTCAGACCTGATGCAGTTACATGGGGTGACTGTCCATCTGACCTCCTCAACCCAGTTACCTGGGCAACCCAATACCCCTTAGTAGACTTACTTTTTCAGACCAATAAACTCTTGACCTTTCTAATATAATAGAAGTATCGATAAAAGGCTTGCACTCTGAATAAATTAGAGCCGATGCGGTTTTATCGGATCTGCCTACATTTTAAATTAATTTATAGTTGTGGTTAAAATTGGTCGAATTATTTGAACGGTTAATGGTTAGAGGTGAAACTATCACATTTGGAATAATGATGCTTATTGGTTGATAATGTTTAGATTTTAGAGTTCAGTTTAGTTTTGGTTTAAATATTATTTCGACAATTCGCAGTGGATAAATGAAAGTTCATTGTATTTCCTATATTCGAATATCACAGTAAAAACATACGTTTTTTGTATATTCGTAAAGAAAAAAATTACTAGTTGCTAAAAACCTTGTAAAAATATGTAGTTTACATTTTACTTAATATTTTAACTGTATAAACAGTACTCACCGAATATCGAACCGAATTTTTTTGACACTCAACTTCATATCGTAACCAATTTTAAATATTCAACTAAAAATATCACAAAAAGTGTTCATTTAAAATTCCACCTATATCCTTGCGGATAGCGCGTCAGATGCAAGAGAACGTCCAAAGATTACTTGGATATAAAAACAGCTACTTACTATGTAGCTACCGTACACTAACTAGGTAATGCCAACTACTTACTTTACCGCGTGACTTACTCAATTAATGAAGAAAAACCAGTATAATCTTGCACTGTTGGGTCAATAGTCAATGCTCATTGATGACATGGTAATTGACATATATTTTTTCATTTAAAAATTGATCAAGAGAGGGATGAGAAAGCAGGTAATGAACAATGTGGTATGACCACTTTTGGTATGACCAAATTGGTTCAAATACTTTGTCAGTAACAGGAATCAGCAAATTCATATATAGCAATATTATTGAAGGAAAAATTTGGGTGAATTGGAGATAAGGAGTTCACATAAAGAAAACAAAAGTAGAGAGAAGTCAACGACTTAAGCAACGACGAAATGCTCAAGAAATTGCACAGACTTTTGATGAGGACACAAAATTGATGAAAGTAACCACAAAAAAAGTACCTACAGAAATGACGAGACTAGACAGAAACTATTTGCTTATCTTTTGTAAAGGAAAAAAGTACGTCCTTGTATTTTCTGCAGTGCGTAAAAATAAAGATTTTGAAGTTCAACCTTGCATTTGGCATAACGACAAGGCGATTCAAGATTTTCCTGTTTTTATAAGTTTCGTAAATGGATTCTATCCATTCAAGGATTTCAAGAAAATTGAGTTTTATTTTAGGTTACTTTTACAAAGTATCATTTTACTTTAATACTTTGTCATCTCGATAAATGCGCACTCACTTTTGTTGCTCATCAGAAAAAAATACGATCGTTGGTTTATTTAAATTGTATGCAAATAAATAAATCTTTCATTGGTCATGGGCACTTCTAAAACACTACAGTTATCTATCGCAAAAAATTGCTGAAGTACAAGTGCCTTGAAGTTTCTAAGATGGCATATGAAGTACCTAAGTTATCTTCATATATAAAAAAAAACACTTTATACAATTATTTTCCAGACGTTATTTTGACGCTAACTTTAGAAGCCTATACGCTTTCTATATCTAAAATATTTCCATGTATTTTAAACGTGTAAAATACTAAGGTCTTTGACAATTTAAGGTCGCCATTATTTATATGAAGGCAGTTCTCCATCCTCTGAGCCTTTTCCCAATCATGTTGGGGTCGGCTTCCAGTCTAACCGGATTCAGCTGAGTACCAGTGCTTTACAAGAAGCGACTGCCTATCTGACCTCCTCAACCCAGTTACCCGGGCAACCCGATACCCCTTGGTTAGACTGGTGTCAGACTTACTGGCTTCTGACTACCCGTAACGACTGCCAAGGATGTTCAATGACAGCCGGGACCTACAGTTTAATGTGCCATGAAGGCATATGAAGGCAGTTCTAAATATAATTAATTGTTCGCACATTGTCGAGGCACGCAATAGGCCCAAAGCGCATTAATTATAATGACAAACAACACAATAATTATCTGGTCCAAGTTTGTCCTGAATTGTGTATACATTATGTAATTATGGACTGAATTAAGTAAAATACAAATAAGGCATTTTTAGCGACACGCGTACCTATACATAATTAATGAGCTGAAAATCACTGTTTTTCATCAGCCGCGCCGGTGCTACGGAATCAGAGCGACAAAAAATATATTTGATGCTGGGCATATTTTTTGGTTACATAATGCTGCAATACCTATTTGAATGATAGTTACATTCACAGCTTTACTGGAAGTATCTTAAAATATGATACCTATATAAATCTTTGAATTAAATCCATTTGTATCGAACCGTCACTACAGACAATACCTATCGCACGTAGAGTTTTTAAATTAAAAGTATTTAAAAGCACAGAAAAAAAACAAATAAAAAAGAATTTACCACGAAATATTCATAACACTGTCAAGAACCCAAATTGCCTTTATCATTAATTGCCTGAATACACCTTTAAAACAATTAAAATTTTCAAAAATACCGATACACAATAAAATTAAATTATAAATTAAAAAAAACCCCCGACCCAAAAAAAGTACGCAATAATTATGACAAAAGGTTAAACACGCCAAACCCTATAAAAAGCAAAAAATAACTTTTAACACTACGTAAACTAAATTTTGTCGTGTCGGACCGCTCTAATTCATTACTTTAGATACGTGTTTTTTTTTTAAACGAATGTTGTAATTAGGTAGGTATCATTTGATTTATGTAAGTATTTATGAAGGTAAAAAGCGGTCCCCCGACACGTCAAAATTTAGTTTACGTAGTGTTATATAAAAGTTATTTTTTGCTTTTTATAGGGTTTGGCGTGTTTAACCTTTTGTCATAATTATTGCGTACTTTTTTTGGGTCGGGGGTTTTTTTAAATTTATAATTTAATTTTATTTCATGCTTTTTAAAGGAGCTCCTTAATTTTTCCTTCTTTCATTTAATTTATTTTATCTTAAGATGGGTCGCTATATGCGATCTCGGCCAAAGGAACCTGCTTAACAATCCTCATGACAAATTGGCTCTGGGAGAATTGCACAGATTGAGAAACAATAAAGATTAACCTTTGGACATTCTAGATTTTCAGCAAAAATATAAATCGGTTTATCCGTTTCATTCCGGCATTTCAGGGTTTCATCCGCCACATCCCATTTCCAGCATCAGGTTCTCGTCAATCAGAAACATGAAGAGAACTCGTCAAGACAAATTCAACGAGCCCAAACTCGATGGGTTTACTAAAAGGCAGTTCAGGGTTACGTCTCCTACCTTCGTGCCCTAACAGCAGACCAGCTCAGTGGTTCCAAAAGACATTAGTGTTTCAAATTTCAGATCCCACCTTTACTTGCAAGTAAACTGAGCGTGTAACATTCCTATCACATCTAGCAAACGAGCTGATGACCTTGAAGACCTGAACCGATTTCCACCAAACATAGCTAAGAACACTCCCGACTGACATACCTTTTAAACAAAAAAAACCGCATTACAATCGGATCATCCGTTTGGGAGCTACGATGCCACATACACACACACACACACACACACACACACACACACAGACACGTCAAACTTATAACACCCCGTCGTTTTTGCGTCGGGGGTTAAAAATGACACAACCTAAACTCACAGAAACTACCAATTCTTTGAAATTGGCCATTTTGTTTCCAGTTGCGGTAACCATTCATGTCGAACTTGTTCAAATTGATTGATTCATACATTGTTTGTTTCGGTACGCATTTAACTGAAATCGAATTAAGAGGATTTTTGCTTGAAAATGTCATGCAAATCGGGTAAACTATTATATCGATAATTTTCTTTTTTCAGTTCGAAATGAATGATATATTATTTTTTTCGAATATTAACGAGATACGTAATGAAGGCTTTTTCTAGAAAAAGTGCAAAACACGTGCTTAACATAGAATGGTGTTAAATAATGTTACACAAAGAAAATGTTCACGTCCATGTTTTATGCACTTCTGTGGTATAATATTCATTTGTGTGAAACACAGCGTTCATTCGTGCGTATCTTTACATCGAGGACAGTGCAGATAATAGGTAAATACAAAAATAAAATGAGATTACAATGTGGTAATTTAATTATATAGATATCACATATACCATCATATTTTTAGAATGCTTAACGTTACCTATTTACTATGATTTTACAATAAATTAATGAAAATGGGAACCCAGAAAGTTATCACGCAAAGTATTCAAATTAATAACAACGCTAAAATTAATCAAGGGCCTAACTATTAATATTTTCTGGAGGCAATTACCGTAATAGACTGTTAGAGAGGCTTTTAGTCGGTAATAGCGTAATAATGTTTGAAATATACGCATCAAATTACACCTCGTAAAGGTAGGCAGTTATCTATCGTGTGTAGGCAGACCAAACATGCTAAAACATGCTAAACACTAAGGTTATATCAAAATTACTGCCTCGTTGGTCTAGTGGTCGCAAGCGCGGCAGCTGTGCTCGAGGTCTCGAGGTTCGATTCCCGGGTCGGGCCGAAATCGCTTTGTGGGTTTTCTTGTACTTTCACAAAGCAGCCCGTAGTCTGGAAGTTGGTTATTGATTCACCCGTGCATCGGAGAGCACGTAAATGTAGGTTCTGCGCCTGATCTCTCTCCGGTCGTGTCGGATTGCCGTCCCATCGGGTTATGAGAGTGAAGGAATAGGGAGTGCACCTGTGTCTGCGCAAATGCTCGTGCACTATAATATGTTCTGCGCAGCTGGCTGATCTCCTTAAATGAGAACAGCCGCCGTTGCCGAAATCAGCCGTGGACGCCATTATTATTATTATATATCAAAATGACTTTTTCTATAATTACCTATATACCTTCTTCTTACATTAAAGTTATGATCAATGCCTGTTATTTGGGAACATTGGTTAAAAAATCCACTATTGATGTGTATTGTCGAGTAACGAAAAGTATCGATAGTAATAATGCCTTTCTACACAAACAAACGATTTGAATAACGTACCCAACTAAAACTTTCTTCAACTGCATCAAATAGGGTTCAGCCTAACGTGAACACCAAAGAACCTTCTTTTTTTTGAAGGCTGTAAATAATCAGCAGTCCCTGAATTTAACTTGAGGAAAATAAAATCAGTCAACACTAAATTCATTCAATCATTTATGTAAAATCGTTCTTAGATAAACATAGCCTGCAGATCTCGTTATCTCAGCCAACCTTTACTGCTCAGTCATGTGATACAAAAACGATAATTTTATGCGAATTACCTTTTCTAGATACAAATTAGCTAATGGGCATGCGCTTGACTGGATTTGTAATCATTGCATATTAATTGGGGATACATTCTTGATGTCTAAGTATAGACCCTGTGTAGGTAATTACTATTACTACTATTTAGATCGGTTTCTAAGGTACACGTTAAGTTAGCATTTATTCTATAGTTTTTCTACTAATTGTAATGTAATATTACAGCGTTCTTAAAGCTGTAAAATACTTTTTATTTTTTTTTATTTGCTATGTATTGGTATATATATATATATGCTATATAAATGCTAGTGCGCCTTAATTATACTACATAAAAATTATTTGTAATCTGTGAAAGATAATAAATTCATAGGAATTTAATTTGTAAAAGGCAACAAAAATTATACAGCAGTTTGTCCTATCTGACGAAATACAACACCTTTACTTCAAAAGTAGGCAGTAATTTAACTTTTACCTGCATAGACTAGTTATGGAATCACAAATGTAAGTATCGATCGACAATAGATTGTATGGTGCGACCGTCCCTATTATGTCTGCCTCGCTTCGACGCGAGTTCCATATTGGCTCCCATTCTACCTTACGTACATAGGTAGTGTAGTGCATTACCTTAATGAGGCCTTATTATAGAACGTAGTGATGTTCCACCATCGCTGTACGAGTATGTATTGTAATTACCGGGTATGTGGGCCATAGAAGTTCATCGTCTTCTAGGAGACAACAGGCCCGTGTCGGCGGCCCGAGTTGTTCCACGCGCTGCTCAAAAAGTGTCAGCAAACCCTAGTGGAGCCCACTAGGGACAAAGTCTATTGGTTCTGCGGGGTAGTTCGAAAGAGTTACTGCGGCCCTGGTACATGGACTTAAGAAGGAATATGGCGGGTTTTAGTTAGTAAGAGTCTGACACTCCCTCACCATTAGATGATTTCCCATAAAAAAAAATCTACCTTTACGTAAATAGGTAGTGTAGTGCATTACCTTAATGAGGCCCTATTATGTAACGTAGTGACGTGCAAACAGCACTGTATTGTAATTATCGATAAATCGATTCTTGAATGCTTCGTCATGAATTTAATCACGGAGCAAATAAAGATAGCGGAGACGCCATAAGGAAGGTAGGTCAAACCCCTTCTTGTAGGTCAAGGAACGGTGATCAAGTTAATAGCACTAATGAGGCGTTTGGGTTCCTAGTCAAGTGAAAACTAATCTGTCAGATATTGGACTGGTTCCGTAGTAGGCGTGTAAGGGCAAAGCTAAGTAACCTTCATCACCTTGGCAACGCTACTTTCTTAAGAGATTTTGCATTATTACATCTCCGCTAGTCATTTTGTTGTCCATGAATTGAATTCACTTAAAATACACTTAGTTTCCCTATAATAAGATCATTTTGTAAAACTATTGAATAAAATAATTCATGAGTCTTAAAATTTTGAATTTTACATATATTCTCTGCCAGGAAGGAATGCAACTCGATTAATCGAAAGGTTTAAACAATCGATTTAATTGTTAAATGAGAAACACGGAACTGAATATTTAAATACCGACGTTTCAATTTATTGTTTGATGTATGTAAGTATTTATAGTGTAAATAAATAAGAAAATATCGATATTGCTTTATTTCGAGCGCTTCCCTTATCCATTAATGTAAATAATGAGGATGTTTTACTTTTAAAAAGAGTCTGTTTTAAAGTGATTAAAAACCTTGTCGAGATAATGATACTTCGTGTTTTTTCTTTTACCTACTTAGTTCAGAGCGAGCTTAGTTTAACTTTTCTTAGGAAAATTCGACTTCTTAGTTAACTTGAGTTAAATAGACTAGCTAAAAATGTTAACTGCTTAGGCGTATTTGCAGCCGCGTAGAATAAAAATTCTTTGCCTCTTTAGGTTAGCTATTTTTGATAATGGGTTTTAAGGAAGATAAGATTTCGTATTTAATTGCATTGTGTTTAAATCATTACTTATTTAAGTCAGGATTTCACTTAATAAATATTAAACAAACGGTATTGCTATTTCAATAAAAGCTTAGATTTACGTAGATCCAGTGAAGGAAGGCGTCCGGTTGCAACGCTCAATTGTTCTCGCTGGCTATTGAGTGAAGCTTAGAGCTAAACATCTGAACATCTAGCACGCCATTTGTAAAATTGTTTTGTTGTAGTCTGTAGCTTTTGGCTTATCTAGTGTTTGTTATGATCCGAAGAAAGTCAATGATAGATGAAATGTGTAAAAAGCTTTACCCTTCTGGCCCAGTCGTGTAAAAATGACAAATTTGTGCTCTCAGTACACTTCAGAATAAAAGTAGAAAAGTTCTACTCTCGACTCGATTTTATAGAGACAAAATTATCGTGATTATAAAAGTAAAAGGCAAAAGTGTGTTGTCCTAAATAAATTATATTTTGAGTTTATATATATAGCATACGTAATTTTACTAAGCATTTGTCTTTTCTAAACTATTCCTACCATGTTGTAACAAGCCAAAAGCCCTCAACTTGATTCTAATTGAGTTAGAAAATAGCCAAGAACAATTTTCCTTGCTCGCTTTTTTCTAAAATGGATTTTTATTTTATTTTCCTTCTCAAATAAAAGTGCTCAGAGACGAGAAAACGACATCTGGTTGCCCTTCTAACTTCAAGTGATAAAGTTAACAAGCTTTACAAAGTTATTCTACAATTTTTATTTTTAAAATATATTCTTGATTGGTAGAGATGTCAAGGGGCATTATTAAAGGCTAGAAAGCTGGTTAACGATTTTGTAAAGTTGACATAAGATCCAGAGTTTTTGAAATCAATTTACCGTGATAATAAAAGAGTATGAGCTTACAATGATATTGAAAGAAAAATCAATATAAAATGGATTGAAATTGAATCTTTATTTACTCGTTAAGTTAACCATTTATAGTATCTATTTTATGACTACTTATAGATACATTCAACAAGTATATAGTATCGTACATGTAAATAAACTATACAGCGGTAATACCTGTTTTATTATTCTATATTTTCAAAGTAATATTTCTCGTCTCTCGTATTTGGATACATAAAAGTATATTTTTTATCTTGTTTCTATCAGAAATTGAATCAACAAGATAGAGTGAAGTAAAACATTGCCCTGAAATACAGAATATTTTATTCCTAAGTAAATATAATGTTAGTTGGCTTAAGCACCTACACGAGTTTGGCGCATATATGATGTACCTAAACGTACATACATAAATATAATCAGTGGTTAAGAATACGTTGTGATTAGTCATGGAGCATAATAATAGGAGTTCCTTTATAATCAGTTAACCAATAGTCCACCCATTGCAGTCCTATTTGAAAAGCCAATTAGTACATAACGATATAATAACAAACAATATTTTGTGCTCTTTTTACGTTAACAGTGCAGTAGGCGAACATCAAACTCAAGAACTCATGATCATTATGCTACTAGAGAAATAGAACCCATTGTCACTCTATTCCTCTATATGGATATTGATTGTGAATCATGCTAGGTTTGCATCAAATCCGGTAGTTCCAAGATAAATCACGACTCGGCGTTTTATGTACCGGAGTCTACAGCAAATCTATCACAGTCATAGCCTTTACTTAAGGCGACGAATTGGTCAACAATAATTCCATAACCGGCACGCGCATCTAAGGCGCTAAAAGGGGTCGGAGCGTCTGAGCGGGGCGAGGATAACAATACGCGCGCTAGCTTATAACTAAAAGTCGTAAGCGACAAAATGGTTTTGTAATTTTATTACTTAGAAAAGATAATTTAATAAAAATTCCGTCTACAATTTTAAAGAGTATGTATATACTCAACTACTAAAAAAGTTAAGAGGCTTAAATCGGTCCCGTTTGCCCATAATATGTGAATCCCTTTTTAAAAAGAGGTATGTTTGATATATTTTTCTCTGTTATAAAAGTTACCTAATCATGTTTTGACGTCTAACAAAATAAGGTTTATATCATGAACTTTCAGGTAACTAAAGTTGTATTTTGATCCGTTTTGTATTTACTGAGAAAAATTGAGATCCTTGGCGCCAAAAATTCCAATTCGTCCTCTTAAGCTAACAAGGGCTTTAGGTTACTTTTACCCAGGTGCACGGAGTAGTTACCACGAGATGCCGGAGAACTCACTGACGCTAGTATATCCAGGGCGAGTTCATTTCAACAGTGCAATGGGTGAGCACCAAACCCACGCATTTACGATCGCCATTCTGACGTCTGCCCATTTTCACCAACAAATATCTTAGGGATCCCTTAAGAGCATTTAGGGAACACTTAATACGAATTTAGTTTTTAGCAAAGTTTAAGTGTTCTTATAACCTTTAAGTATTGGGGGAGCCCTTATATTTAAGTGACACTTAGTTAGGGAAGCGTTAAGAGATTGTTGGTGAAAACGGTCATTAGTTATTGGGCTATTGCCACTTTCTCCTCCATTGCCATTGGACCATTGCCGCTTTATTTCTCTTCATCAACATATAACCAAATCTATAGGTTTGCATCAAATCCGCCAGTTAGATGATAAATCACGACTCGGCGTGTTATGTACCGGAGTCTGGAGGAAATCTATCACAGTCATAGCCTTTACTTAAGCTAACGAGTTATCCGACATCGACGGAACTCTACCTACACTGCGCGTGTTAGAAACACGTGCTTGGTATTATGTTATTTTAGTAGGCATATTAGAAATAATGTTGCACTTGCAAAGAGACTCATTCATGTTATTTTTTGATATGCTGTTACCTTAAATAAAAAAAAGAAATAAATGTTTGTAAGAACAATTCTGAGTTATTTGTGAACTATAATCACACGGTCGGTTAGCTCCATGGTAAGTTATTAATTAACTTGTGTTATGCTAACACAACTGATAAACTACATATATACATATTTATAAGTACATATTATGACATCCAGACCACGGCCAACAAGCATGTTCATCATACAAATGTCGACCGAACCGGGTATCGAACCTGGGACCTCAGGTTCGGCAGTTCAGCATGGTGACCATTGCGCCATCGAGGTCGTCAAACTATGTACCTTAAACTTATTTAGTAACTATCAGCTTCTCGCACCAGTGTAAAGCAACTACTTAGCTTTAACGGTCTTCAGATTACCTCATTTACAGCAAAAACTTTAATCTCAATCAGTTCCGAGTTTTTGCTGTGGAAACATGACAAACTGATTTCCAGAACCACAAGTAAATCTTGTTTCTATGACGGGTACTATGTGCTTATTATAAGAATGGAAATACAAAATGACAAAATTGATTCTGAATAATATAGATTTAAAACAAGAAATAATGTTTTTATTCTTGTGTGTTTTACCTACATCCCGTGAGAATCTCGTCTTGACTTGGATACATTTTTTTTTTATCTGACGTCCATTTTTTTTTCTAATTGGACAAGTAGTATATAGGTACCTGAAATAGGCTCGTTCAAACAGACAGCTTTATACATATTATCACTTAGTATGCATTGGTAAAGTTACCAAAACTTTCAAAACACAAGTTAAACCTCGAATGAAAACTAGTGAAAAGCATAAATCAGTGAGAAATAAACGATAATCCTATATCTGGCTCCACCCACGAGGGAGCGTGTTCATCATCAGGACAGCTCGTTCATTCCCGTTACCGGTAACTCACCAGGGGCCTTGTTAATGTCTAGATCGACCCTACACGTACATTCTAACTGGGGTTATACTATACTGAAGGTGAAATAGGTAAATGTGTAGGTGAGATGGATAAATGGAAGTGTTAAAAAATGTACTTCTTTTACTTCTTTTTTAGGATAATAATTATTTGGTCATCAATAAATATTTTTTAGGGTTTCGTCTTTTTGACAAGAAATAGTCCCCATGTCTGTTTGTCTGTCCAAGGTTTTTGTGATGTTATTTCGTGAGTTCACGTACCCTCTGCCGATGTATTTAAACATGGTATGGTACGATTTTCTGTATCTTGTGTAATATTTTACTCGTTTTCTGTGACTGCCAAAAAACCACTATGTATCTTTAAAAAAGATTCAACAAACTTCGGCGTTAACAAATTAACTTATAATTTCAAGCCCGAAATGGAGCTGAAAAAATCTGTACAGAAACCTGACATGGTAGAAACATTTTTTGTTTTTAATTAGATTCTGAAAACGCTAAGTGCTTTCAGTAAAAACTGTTGCGTTGCTCAAAGAAAGTAGGGGAGCGTTGTCGAAAGTCAACTCCGTACTACGTTAAAATTGCAACGAGGGCACAGCTTAGTTATATTTTCATGTCAACAGTTGTGAAGCTTACTAGTGTACGTAACAATGTGACTCACACACGCATGTGCTCGATACTGATAGTACCGATAGCGCCAGTAAAAGCTCGTCGATGCACATTCGTGTATGAGTGACATTATTACTAGCTTCTCAACTGCTTATAAGAGAACATATCTAAACTGTGACGAGGGGCATAAAAAATTAAAAAACCGAACCGAACAGGGGTGTTCGGTATACCTCGGTTTTCCTTCTGTATGTTTCGGGTTTTTGTAAAAGTATGGGCTGATGGGTCATGAATAAATTGGGTGCCGAGGGAAATTTTAGGTACGTCGATTTTAATTTGTTTTTTTTTTTTTTTTTTTTTTACTTTTGTTGGAGCTGAGTTCGGGTATCATAGGGCGATTGTATTTTTTTGTGTGTGAAATATTTGAACCTTCACTTTATGGTCACATGATATATCAAATATTGAAAAAAAAAATGTATACTTATATCATACTAGAATACATAATAAAATTATGTAAAAAAATCTAGTATACCAAAGCGTACCTTTTGCTCGAAGGCGGCCCGGTTCACCTGAAAAAAGGAAAAATAATTTTACTACGCTTCATTATATTTTAATTGGATTTGTTACAGAAACAAGGAACGGAAAGATTCAAGGAAATATAAAGATAAACAGATTAACTTTGTTCTTAGAAGTGGGGTCTAGACCAGTGGGTTTATGACATCTTGATTTGCAAGTTCCCTCTTAACTTGGTTATACTGCTTCACATTTTTTTAAGAATATGCAAAGGTATTGCGAGACAGCCTGACGGTTATTCTTTAAAAGTTTTTGGCCCAGGGTGCAGAGTTATTTATTTTGCATCGAGACTTAAATAAGTTACACCTAACATTATACACGAGAGTAGGTTAACTAAAGCTGACATAGGTAAATAAATAAAATAAAAATAAAAAATAAAATAAAAATAAAAAAGCCTTTTATTTCCTTCAGAAAATACACACTTACAAAATTAGTTGTATACTGTAGTATCAAAAGGTTTTAATAACACAAATAAAATAAAAATTTAAATAAGTTAATAGTTCCAGGTTTTATATGCACGCTTTTAATACGTAATATTATGTTTTATTAATCTGTAGGAACCCCTCTGCAGGTAAAGGCCTCCTCCAAAAATAGCCAGTTTTCTCTGGATTGCGCTATTTGCATCCAGTTTGGACCCGCTATGCGTTTTATTTCGTCCTCCCATCTGTTGTAAGGTCTCCCTTTCTTTCTTTTGCCCACTGGCCCCCTCCATTCTGATACTTTTCTTGTCCACCTGTGATCTTGCAGGCGTGCTATGTGTCCGGCCCACTTCCATTTTAACGCCAGAGCTTGTGCTAAACCGTCTGTTGCTTTTGTGATGTTACGTATTTTTGTATGTCTAATTTTATTTATTCTCTTAATGTTAAGCATACTCCGCTCCATTCCTCGTTGGCACGTTATAATTTTTTCTCTGACGTTTTTGTTGAACTTCCATGTCTGACAAGCATAGGTTAGGCATGGTATAAGGCAGGAGTTCATGACTTTTGTCTTCAATTTAATTGGCATGTTGCTCTTAAATATTTCTTTGAAGCTCCAGTACTTATTCCATGTCAGCTGGGCTCTGCGCTCAATTTCCTGGTAGTTGTTTAGCCTGTCGAAGCTTATTTGTTTGCCTAGGTAGATGTATTTTTCCGTATATGGGAGAGGAATGTTGTCGACGTAAATTGGTACCTTGGTGTTATTGGTCATTACCATAGTTTTAGAGAGGTTCATTTCTAGCCCAGCGAGCTTGCTCGCTTTGTTTAGTGACTTTACCATGTGTTGTAGTTCTTTTCCTGTCTCTGATATCAGCACCAAGTCGTCGGCAAAACGTAGATGGCTTAAATACTTTGATTCTACTTTTATACCACATTTGTTCCAGTTAAGCTTGCTTATTATCGACTCTAATGTGGCTATAAATAGTGTAGGGGACAGTGGGTCACCCTGTCTCACGCCTCTCTTTATAGGAAACCAAGAGCCGGCTGTTTCTAGTTTAACTCTACTTTTGCTCTTCTTGTATATGCTTTTGATTACTCTTATATACTCATTTTCCACATTCTGTGTTGCTAGAGTTTCCCAGATATAGTTGATAAAGCTGACATAGGTAGTATGTATTAAATTAATAACTTTTACATCTTTTATACATTTTATATTACAATGAATCTATACTGTATCCCCTTCCTGAATCGATCCAAATATTGAATGACACATTTTACTTTTGTAAAGCAAGAAAACTGTAGCAACGGTATTTTTCGAACACAACTCTACAGCGTTCTGGTTGCCCGTATAAACTAAAACTGCATGTTTGGGTTACATGCAGTTGTGGAAAATATAAATTGGAAAGCTGCCAACAGCAATTGAGTAAAGGTTTCGGAGATAACACAACTAGAACTGACAGGCTCTTAGTTTTAACTGGACTAACTGGACAACTGGACAATTTGTACACTGGAATCGTTCTATAAATGCGTTTATGTTAGATTCGAGAGTAATTTTTCAGTATATACCTATAGATCCACTCGCATTCAAATTCGAGAGAATTACTTCTCGCACCAGGATACAAATTGGTATATGTACAGTCAACTTCAGGTCAGTGGCAACAGTTTTATAGGAAAATCGTGCTTATTACTATTGAGTTAAGGTGCATGACAGTTACCACTGATGTGAAGTCTACCGTACTTCTTCTCAGACATATTTACTATCATCTCTTTTATTTATTTGAATCGGTTTCGTTGTTTAGACGTTAAATCGAAACGGAGCTACTTTCACGTTTTTAATTTAATAATTAAGGACTGGAAGATGACAATAGCAAATTCATTTCAGCGTTACTAGCAAAATTTTGTATCAAAAATGTGGTATCAATGAAAGGAAGAATCGATATCTGTATTACTGCAGTGTCAATGAACTAATATACATGTCGGCGCGTTTATAACATTAAAATTATGAGCGGGTAACCCCGAATAGAGTAGTAAGTGTCACGACGAGTAATGGCAGCGGTCATTCTGGTGACAGGTGCCAACTGAAGTGCGCACATACTAACCTATATAGGGTGACCAGGAAGAGACCCGTATACATCGTGGTACAGTTGGTAACATGTGTCTGATAGCTTGGCTAAGGGAACCCTGTGTGACAGCTACTAGCCTGTGTGGCATGACTAGCCTGTGTGGCAACGACTAGCCTGTGTGGCAACGACTAGCCTGTGTGGCAACGACTAGCCTGTGTGGCATGACTAGCCTGTGTGGCATGACTAGCCTGTGTGGCAACGACTAGCCTGTGTGGCAATAACTGGCCTGTGTGGCAACGACTAGCCTGTGTGGCAACGACTAGCCTGTGTGGCAACGACTAGCCTGTGTGGCATGACTAGCCTGTGTGGCATGACTAGCCTGTGTGGCAACGACTAGCCTGTGTGGCAATAACTGGCCTGTGTGGCAACGACTAGCCTGCGTGGCAATAAGTATCCTGTGTGGCAATGATTAGCCTCTGTGGCAATGACTAACCTATGTGGCAGCGATTGGCCCGTGTGGCATTGACTTTCGGAAATGTGTGACTTTAGGGAAACATTTTGTTGCGTTTGGACTTCCAATTTATAAACACTGTAAGATGTACAACATGGACAAAGGGAGTCATTTGAGGGGTCAGGGAGGCCGAACGGAGTAGACTGTAAGATGAAACCGGTACACACGAGGACGTGTGATAATGCAGGACGGCCGTGTCGGCGCGTTTATAACATTAAAATTATGAGCGGGTAACCCCGAATAGAGTAGTAAGTGTCACGACGAGTAATGGCAGCGGTCATTCTGGTGACAGGTGCCAACTGAAGTGCGCACATACTAACCTATTGGCTCGAAATCTCATTCCATCTTACTGATTGTGTGCGATTGTGAATAAAATGGCGAGGAAACCAAATAATGGAACATTGGACTATACATGCGTGCCTTTATTTTTGAATTCCGGTAGTTGCAACGCAAACGATGGAAGGTGACAGCCAGAACCGCCGCGAGGCTCCTTCTGACGTTCCCACATACATATTATGTAGAAGTATAGACAGGTTGTATTATTAACAACGAACAGAGCAGTTTGCAATAGGCAGATAATGTGTAAGTTAGGATCAACGAACACTGATTTTATGTATGTAGGTATAAGTATTTTCATCATTTTCATAGTGAGGATTCTTTTATAGGGAAGCTTCACTATCCCCCTGACTACCCGCGTGTGTGAAGAAGCAACTTTATACTCAAGCCTAATAAATAAGCTATTAGGCACTTTGACATGTTACAGAAATGTTGCTAGGAAATTACTTTTAGATTTCCTCACCGACTATCGGCTTACAACTTATATCCTTCAATTACGATTTTGCGGCTACTTCCAGCTTCTAATGATAAAACAAATTAAACTTTATAATAAGGTCATAAAGTTGTAATTGCTATGAAGTTTTGCAATTTTGTCGTCCATCAATATTAATTCTGAATTTTGTTCGGTTTACCAAGATGTAATATGATTTGTAGTTCAATCAATGCAGTATGGCTATCCGATTTAATGAAATTGACTCACGTTATATAATGAGTTTAACAGGACAAAGACATATTCAAATTAAGGCTTTATCAGACGTTGACAGTGACATTCAAGTTAATATAGAACACTGAATCGATTTAATATCGAATACTCATTTACATTCACGATTTAACATCAATCGAGAACACCAAATATTAAACAAAAAAATCGATCTTTTTCTTCACTGATATACTTAAGTACCAGAAATGTAAAAAAAGTGTTTCTCAGTCGCATCCAGTGAGACTGGAAGCCAACCCCAACATACCTGAAAAAAGACTAAAGCAATAGGTACATATGATGATGTACGTTGTGGTCATTGAAAGGTTCTGTGTATTCTTATTTTGAAAATACCACACACACAGATGCGAAATCTTATCTTTTCAATTCATTAATATATGTATGTGTGTGTAAACCTATTCGTCCAATCAACTCACCAGAATCTCCTTTCAGCGTCGTCAACGGATCGTGTGGAACAAAAACGTATTGGTATTATCGAAAACCGATTGGAAGAACTAACAAGCAAGGCTTTATTCTCTTATTTTGTCCGTAAATGAGGCTGTGAGCAACGGAGTAGGAAAAGATAAGCGGAGATGCCATAATGCAGGTAGGTCAGGCGCCTTCTTCTAGGTCAAATTAATACGGTTGACATGTTCAAAACGATCGGTTTTGAGAGAGGCTTTCGGGTTCTTTGAGACATCTGCCAATTTTTTATATTGCACAAAATGATCGGTTCCAAAGAAGGTGTATAAGTGCGGAGACAGTAACGTTCCTCGTCCCCCGCACACCCGCATTTTGTCACGCAACGTTCTTAGGAGATTTTCCGTTATGAGACCTCCGCTAGTCATTTTGTTCTCCATGCTGTGAGTCCACAGCGATTGTGTCGAATGTCATATTACGGAGACATTTGCATATTCGATTTTGCGTTTAATTTCGACACAAGCGATTATGTTCTGATCGTCGTATTATTGAAGTTGGTTAATTAGTCTGTTGTTATTAGGTAAGTTATAAATTGATATAGAGTTTAAACATTATTAAAGATTTAATTATAAAAGTGATCACTTAAAAAGCAGGGCCATATTCAATGGGCCCGAAGTTATCCTGACCCAGTCACTTGAATTAATTTCAATTGGAAAGGAAAATAAAACTTTGTAAAGCAAAATTGGTAATGTTTTTGACACATCCAATGAAAAACTTTTGAAGGTACCAATGGTATATTTTCATTTTAAAATTCAAATAAAATAAATCAATGACAAACCTACGCAGCAAAAATCCCACTAATTTGTTGCTATCTTTTTTTTATTTCTGTAATGCTTAAAATAAATTATACCCTTACGAAAATAAACTGAAATATAGGCACGATTTAGCAATAATTCAGAAATGAAATACCTATTCGATCGAACCTTTACAGATTTGAATTTCAGTTTGGCATCGCTATTTCTGGAATTCTGGAATTTTCAATTGTTTTCTTATTATTCCTTTGTTTTTATTTTATTAACTTTTTCTGTGTGTCTAGAAAAAACTGGGATGTATTTGACGTATAAGAACTTATTCGACTGGCCTAAAATCCTGTGAACTCGAATGAAACGAGGAATAGAACTTAAGGCTTTGAAGTTACTGGCTGGTCTACTAAACCAAACTAATAGGGAAGTAGTTTGGATTTTTTTCACAGAAATTATTTTGTAGAAGTAATGTAACTGAGAAACGAGACAGTGTATTGGGAACAGCAGAGCAGATAGGTACATCTACTGACGAGGCTTTTAAATAAAACGCATTTGGAAAATGTGATCTAGATACATATATTTTTTTATATACACCTAGAAATTTGAAGTAAGTTTTAATGTTATATGCTACTGCACCTGGCACCGTCTTCTATATTTCAAGACTCTTGGATGAAAACTCTTCAGCTTAAGCGTATTAGATTAGAAACAGTACATAATAGAACTCCTAGATAAGTCTAAAGCGAAATTGCTTATAGCCCACCGCCTTCCATTAATGAATGTAATGAGTTTACAACAGCTTCTTATGAGCTATTAACAGACTTAATGTGCTATTAAGTTCTCATAGTCGTGTTACTCTTAGTACTAAGTATTTTCAAACATATTTATTTATTTATTTATTTATTTAGGCACACCAACAACTTATTTACAAATACTTTCACATATATAAGTTTACAATTGTAATAAGTCCTGCGTAAATATGTTAATTACAGGTGCGCACAACGTTCAAATTAAAAATAACTTAAATTAAACTAAACCAAACTATGCATAACAAAAATAATAATAAAAAAAAGAAGAAGAATCGATAGAGGTAAATGACAAGGTACTATTCAAATTGGTAAATTTTGTGCAAAATTTAATTTATATGAGGCATTTACATTGCGCTTAAATTTATTATAGGAAATAATATAACATATCACAGTTTGCAACTATAGTAATTTACTCAGTGCATTTTGTAAAGATTTATAGTTAAAATCGGTAGATACCCCGTCCTTAAAATAATATTTTGTTTGCTTTAAACGAATGTTATTATACAGCCTATTTATACGAGTATAAGAATCTGCTCATTAGATCTGCCTTACAGATGGGCCCCGCAGGAGAAACTGCTGATTTATGGTGAATACATGGACTTTTTTGGTAACTTACTGACACTATAGCTTGCTATCCTAGCTTGAAAAAATAACGCAAAGTAACGAATTTTTTAACAAGAATCTTATAACGTATCTGTTAGGATGGACACTCATCTAGTCATGAGCACATGTCTACGCTCTGTAGATATTCATGTTTGTGTTCGAGAGTGCACCTGTGTCTACACACACACACTGGTGATCTATGCATCAATATGTATTTCTAGCGTCCATTGAGATTCGCCGCCGAGACCGAAATTCGATCTCTACAGACCATTTATATGCGATACGTGCAAAGAATCCGTTTGGAATAGCAGCTGGGCCTTTGAAAACGCAGACATATTTTGTAGATATTTTTAGGTTCTATTTCAGTACTGGAATATCTTGGAGTATTTTGAAAATAATGAAGTAGATTTGGAACAAGTACGTTTTGAGGTAACAACTGTAAGAGAGGGATTACATTTTATGCACCGACTCTGTTGCGGTTAACGAATGAATATTAGCAATCCTTACTCATATTATAAAGTACGAAAGTCTGTTGAGAAAGGATGTAGACTTTTTATCCAGGTGCAGCAACTATTTCCCTCGAGGCGCGGCCGCCGGGTTGAACAAAAAGTATTTAGAACCAATTTTCGTATCGTTAAGACAGTAGAAACCCAAGTAGCACAAAACTGTTGCTTAAGAGCTTTAGAGCCAATCCGATTATTACTAAAGGTGCCAATCTTAAGCGCCAGAGCGTGCTCTACAGACCTTATGCCGCAGCTTTGCAGCCAAAGAGGCACAACTTTTTGCAGTCTATAGTTCCATTAGAACTTCATAGTAGAGGCATTAAAGCGATACAGGAGCGGCAACTAATAATTAACACCATACTAAAGCTCTTACGGCGATGATTGAATGAATGATAAATTTAGCTGAATGAAGAAAACTTCACTGATCGTTCACCTTGTCTCTCATTTATAAAATATATTTGTTGTTCCTGAGTCAGACATTACTGAATACAAATAAATATTAAGTGAAGGTAAGTGTTTTTGAGCTATATTTTGTATTATATGGTAAGTAGCTACAAACGCAGATCAGTTTATCGTGAATATAGTTGATATTGTTGAAGTATTTTTAACGCGCCCCAATAATTACCTCAGAATATCGTAAAATATATAAATTATTATTATATAAATATTTTTGTATCACATACCTACACGATATTGAAATTACATACTGGACTACATTCGTTTTTAGTAAGTTGCTTGTTCGATATTTAGATACATTTTACTACAAATGCGATAAAAACTTATAAATTTCTCGATTACTAATAAATAATTATCTTGTAAACATGGCGTCCATTGAAAGCAGCTTTAAGTTGCAACTTCAACCTTAAAAACTCCTCTCTGCGCGTCATTGCGCTAAGTTTCACTCTTCTGAAGGTCCAAGTAATATCTGTACCACTATTGCAGTTCAAGTCTGCACTGTGATACTGCAGATATCAAACCACACTATTAATGGCTACTTGTTTAGAGATCCGTAGAAGTCGTTGGAAACTCTATAATACGATGATATATTATTGTAAATTATTTAACACTTAAGTACTATGTGTTACCTTGTTTTCAGAGTACCGTTCAAAATAATTCAAACTTATAATGCACAACAAAATAACAAGAACTTTGCATCTGTCCATCTAAATGGGAAAAACGGAGTGTTTCACTATACTTGAGAGTAAATAAATATGGAGCTACAGATTTTATGTATATTCTTGAATAAATACATATTTTCTGTTATAAGTTTTTTTTTACTTCAAAACAAACATTATTTTTCCTCTGTAACTGATTCGTTATCAGTAATTGAGAAAACAAAATTTACGAGACCCTTGCTTGTGTTTGTGAATAAAATAACAGAATATATCCAAATGAGCAGGCAATGTCTATTAATCTCCTGCTTCTATTGTGGAGCCTTAATGCGGCTATGAGTAGAACAGAGGATCAAATTCCTACTTAAGTCTGCACAAAAGAACAAGTCACTTCTGCAATGGAACCTTTAGTGGCAGAAAAGTGATAAATATATCTTTTCTACAGTTTCGTTAAAAAGTCTACAATTAGAGTCTTTATGCAGTTCTAACGCGTACATCAGCGGCAATAGAAACTCTTTAGCAGCTTTAACCTTTAACATAATTGTTTGAACTCTCTTTTAAAGATGTAGGCTGCAAATGGGTTGTAGAATGATCTCTTGTAAAACCTAGAGTGACATTTGGTTCAGTTTCTGCTGCCTTAAGTGATATTTGCAGCTATGAGCAGCTACGGAAGCAATAGTAGAACTTAAAGTTACTTTCGGAACCCCTAAAGCACTACTGTACAGCTAACAGTTGCAAAATAGGCTGCTATTTCCACTAGTGTGCTAGTTGGGAAATCACAAAACTTCTAGCATAAAAGTACTAGATTCCAGTTTACCAAACCATCTCACTTTAGTATCAAAAAGATCGAAACCAACCAAAGAAAAAGATACAAAAACAGTTAAGCTGCAGTGAAAATGAACCGGCGGCCATATTGGAAGCCCGAGCTCATCCCTCATGGCTGTCGAATTGTTTGTTTGCTTCGGGATTATTGCGCAATGAAGACACGCGATGTGTTTCTGTTTGTCTGTTAATTGTGTGTGATTTTGTCAATATCCTATTAATATTAACTAGTAGCTAGCTCCCTCCAGCGGTTTTATATACATATGTCCCGAGGGAAATACTTCTTGCATAATCTGTAGGTCTATGCCATCTATATTATAAAGAGGAAACATTCTAAACTACGGAACTGATTTGAAAATTACTTTCACTGTTGAAAAGCAAAACTATGCACGAGTAACAAAGGCTAAATTTTATCCGGGAGTGGAATTGCAGAATAACATCTATAGTTCGGCCATTCAGAGAATGCGTTCCTGACACGTCGCGATTGAACTGACGACGTAACTTTGCAATGGCGTTGCAGTTACGATAAAAATATTTTTGCTGGTTGTTTACCGTTTTAACAATTGAGGAGCATTAAAACAACATTATTATATCAATAATCAATGAATGTAGTTACGTCGTCAGTTCAATCGCGACGTGTCAGGAACGCATTCTCTGAATGGCCGAACTATAATTATGGATAAACGAAACATGGTCTTACTACAAAAACTTAACCATGTGTCAAACACTTGTCTAAAAAAAGTGTGGTTCCAAAATGGACCTTATTTCAACGTCATAATTTGACATTTTTTTAGACAAGTCTTAAACTGACGTTTAAAAGTTTTAGTGGTAAGACCATAGACATAATATAAGTAAACAGGACTGCGCACTTTTACCCAAAAAACGAGCCGAGTGAAACAGTTAGTACGGAGGCTGTCTGTCCTTTTCTAATAGGGTGACTAAGAGATTAAGCTATATAAGACAAATCCGAATTTGCTAAGATTATTAAACACAGATTGGTATTGAAATTTTAACTTACGCAGTTTGTGACCTTAAAATACTAATATAGGCTTTTAATAATTAGCGGGAATTAGCAGTATAAAAGCAGGAAGATTCGATGTGAAGACTGTTTTTGTTTGTATTTTTGCTTCACATATAGAGTGCTGAGCCGTTTATGTCACCTTTCTTCATTTTTGGGAAGCTATAACATCCATCACCCATATTTTGACTCATTCCAAGAATTCGTGGGCACCCTAGTTGTTTGATTCACGAAAATGTTATTATTAGCTAACCTGTGGAACGATATATTGCAACCACTATAGGATTCACTTTTACAAGTATAAACGCAACACTTTTCACCATTTTAATAGTTTAAATTGATTTAATACAAAAAATAAAAACAAAATTTTAAATGCGGATTACGCGCCAAGAATGTTCAGGGCTATCGCTAGAAAATTAAAAAAAAAAACGAAATAAAAAATTATGTTGTTTATGTTTTAAGAATAAATACGAATAAATTAATCCGATTGTTATTAATTTGTTGACTTACATTGTTAAAATAAGATAAAAATATAAGTGATTCAATTGTTTTTTTGGGAAGTCAAAACTGTTGATCACAACATTTTTTTATGCTGGCAAGGTGTTAGAAAGAGACAAACGGCCTCCGTTCTAACCATCCCTCTCGGCTCGGATTTGCCTCTGTGTATTATGCAACCAATTTAGTACCTTATTGCGTTGGAATAGAGTTCATTTTCGTAAATATATATTTTGAGCGTGCGCAATCTTGTTTAGTATATTACATCTATGGGTAAGACGGATTATATTTGTGGACCAAGTTTATCCAAATCGTTCACTAGTTTCCAAGTAAAAGATTAACTAATATCCATCTTTAATCACAGTCATAGAATTCGTGTTTACAATCCAATAATCCTGTTCATTTGAAGCTAAATAAACGTCTAATAAAGCAAGGGATCGTGTGAAAATTAATTATCTAGAGAGATCAAAATTATCAGTGAAACAAAGCTATTCGTGTCTAAGAAACTGTTAAGGCGACGAATTGGTCAACAATAATTCCATAACCGGCACGCGCATCTAAGGCGCCAAAAGGGGTCGGAGCGTCTGAGCGGGGCGAGGATAACAATACGCGCGCTAGCTTATAAGTAAAAGTCGTAAGCGACAAAATGGTTTTGTAATTTTATTATTTAGAAATGATAATTTGATAAAAATTCCTTCTACAATTTTAAAGAGTATGTATATACTCAACTACTAAAAAAGTTAAGAGGCTTAAATCGGTCCCGTTTGCCCATAATATGTGAATCTCTTTTTAAAAAGAGGTATGTTTGATATATTTTTCTCTGTTATAAAAGTTACCTAATCATGTTTCTACGTCTAACAAAATAAGGTTTATATCATGAACTTTCGGGTAACCAAGTTGTATTTCGACCCGTTTTGTATTTACTGAGAAAAATTGAGATCCTTGGCGCCAAAAATTCCAATTCGTCCTCTTAATCATCATCATCATCATCTCAGCCATAGGACGTCCACTGCTGAACATAGGCCTCCCCCTTTGATCTCCACAGATACCTGTTGGAAGCGACCTGCATCCAGCGTCTTCCGGCGACCTTTATAAGGAAACTGAAACTTTAATTTTAGAAACTGTTAATACTCCGATTAAAATCACCTCAATTCTACGTTAATTTGAGAAATACACTTGCAATGTAATTTCGTCATTAATGCCTTAATTTTATCTATCATGTGAGATATTCGTTTGAATGTATCATGCACTTACATTGATATACATACACATTTACGCATAAAACACAGTTTATTTATTAATTATTTGTATATAGTATTTTATTTTTAGTTTTGTATAAAGATAAAATTTTTAGTTTAAGTTTGTATATATAGTGTGTACATATTTACTCGCCATTAATAAAAATAAGTTTCAATGGAAAAACAGTTTATTTATTTTGTTATAGTTTATTTATTTCAGTATCCACTGAGCTTGTCTACTAAACTTATGTACAATAAATAACCTGAATAGACCTACCGTAAGAGTTTCTTCCAAAGTAAATAATAACGCCTACTACAGGATTTTCCTTATTTTTCAAACTAACACTTTACTTTCAAAGGTTTTCTCTGAAGTTTTTGCCAAAGTAATAATAACTCCCACGACATAAAATTTTCTTTATTTTTCAAATTCACACTTTACTTTAAAAAGTTTTCACAAATATTGTTATGAAGTTACCCAACGAACATGTTTGAACATTAAATATTACGCTGGATATAAAATTAATTTAGATCTAGGATTAATTTGACCTGGTAGAAAAGATTTTTTTACAGCCTACGGCTAGATTGGTATCTTCGTAGGAACACACGTTTCAGACACGAATATCCAATTTCAATTTTGATTAAAGACTTTGTTTCAATTTTATATCTTTATTAAGTATACTATTTTGTTGCTTGGGTATTTCTATACATCTCTGTATTTATCAAAAATATCGGTCGACTAAAAAGTCTCAGTGTGCGCGCGCTCTAACCCCCTTACTTATAAAATCTCTAATCACCTTCTAAGCAACATTTTAACTAATCACTACTTAAGACTTTAAGTAAAATTCTTACTTATAAACGTTGCTTAAGCATGTCTTAACTAACATTTACACACACATTAACATGCTTAAGCAACGTTTATAAGTAAGAATTTTCTTAAACAGCCCTTAAGTATTACTTATATTTAATTGACGTTTATAAGTAAGGCTGTAAATGTATAACTATTTGACAGCGTTGTTAAATGTAATCACAATCTCTTTAGGCGTTTTCGTACCAGCGGTTTTTCCGGTCGGTTTTTTCCACATTCTGAGGTACAAAAACCTGTTGCGCGGTTGTCAATTGTTTGCAGTTAGGTCTGCTTGGAAAAATTAGACGGAAAATCCGTTAGTGTAAAAATGCTATTATAAATAAAGCATTGATAAACAAGGCTGTTTTCTAAAAACTCATTAACCTGATATATAACTCATTTATATACTATCTACATAACCTGTTAATATATTTCCACCGCCATTTAATTAGGACGTTCATTCATAAACCTAGGTTAAGAGAAAATCTCCAAACACTGTTTATTACAGTTGGAGTCATAATAAACACTTCCCCGCGCCGTGTTTAATCATGAACTTTTGTTTATATAACTTTTCACTGAGGTTAGGGTAATATGGCTTGTTATTTAAGGGTACATATTGTGTGGCGATAACATTTTCTGAGGCTCAACGTCACTTTATACGTGCTATAATTGTGTCTTTGCAATAATTACGTGTTCGCGAAGTATTGTTCTTTTTCTTTTAATTTGCGAGAGTATATTATACGGTTATAATATGATATTCTTTAGAGATATCCAGAAGCTAAATTCCATGTGGATACTAAACAGTTTAATTTTGGAAAAACATTTCAGATGGAAAAATCCAGACACCAGTAATAACTAAATAAACTCTATCTTCATTCGATCTCAGATAATTCTGAATAAACTTAAAAACATTTCAAAGATCTTCTTATTGATAACAATAATACAGAAAGGTTTTGAACTAACACACCTTTTTCAGCACCAAAAAATACAGAATTATTCGGATAATTTCTAGACAGTGCCTAAACTAAAAATAATATCTCTGTCTAGTCTATCATTCTGCACGTGTTCTGTCTAGTGAATTAATCACAGTCTAGATTAGGCGACAGCTTATCTATCAAAACTCAGGATTTCCGGACCATCAGTATATGTCAACAGTGGGCGTTCTGCTGCTTTATTCAGTCTGTGGTATGTGCCATCCACAGGTGATGAAGTTCTAAGCTTTCTTAGATGGTCTAAAAAGGGCGTGTCGTGGGAAAAGTCTTATTTCTATTGTAAAGAAATAACCTATATCAAACGTTTTTTAATTTGGAGTAGGGAACGAAGGTGGTTTCTGGTAGAAATTTTATTTCTGCGGGCATCGATTAGAATTGAATGAATCAGTCCTTATTTTCAGCAGAATTTAATATTTGACGGCGCTTCGATAAATCGTGGTGGTTCTCCAAAGAGTGTTAGGTGCAATGGGAATAGTCCAAGGAGGTTTATTGTAGGCTCATTGTACCTCTCGCTCTTGACACAACACTGAGCACTGGCAGCCTAGAAAAGTAATGACAGCCGTTCCTTTTGTTCTGACAGTCAGATTGGTTCGGGCTTGGCGAATGGTGGTCACGTGATCTGTGGCGTGTCGATGGAGTTCTGTATTTCCTATTTTACATGATTATTGAGAATAGGCATGATGACAGTAATTAAAAATCATTAAAATATTATACTTATTAAATTAAAGTTGAAGCTTGGAATATAAAACGCGCATTGTTTTCTTTTTTAATAATGTGATTAATATTTATTTTTATAAAATAAAACTACGAAATAAGGCAATTCGCCATGATATCTTGAACACCAATCAGAGCGCGTGACGTCACCTTTTGGTCGACGCATTAAAAACTCGCACAAACGTCACATTTCGTATTGTAAACTTCCTCTGCGAATCTCTGTGTTTTCATTAATTAATTGTTTATAACGAGTACTATTTGAATGTAAATGTTATTAAAATCGAATATAAAATAACACGAATCATGAAGCAAGGATTGATTAGGCAAACAACGCTAATTTGCCTAGAATCGATATATGCTAGGAGAGTTTTTGGCATCAAATAAAGATATCTTTAGGATGCAAAAAAGATGTATTATGTCTATGTGTAAACTAAAAGTAACAGACAGTTGTGCACCTTTTTAGGGTTCCGTACCCAAAAGGTAAAACGGGACCCTATTGTTTTCTCTCCTCTGTCCGTCCGTCCATCCGTCCGTCCATCCGTCCGTCCGTCCGTCCGTCCATGTTGGATTTTTCACAGATGATATATTTCTGTTGCCGCTATAACAACAAATACTGAAAATTTGAATAAAATAAATAATTTGGGTGGCTCCCATACAACAAACGTGATTTTTTTTTATGGTACGGAACCCTTCGTGGGTAAGTCCGAGTCGCACTTGGCCGGTTTTTTACCATTTAGACCTCGTACAAAACCTATATTATACTAGAATCTAGAAAACTATGTAAAAACTTACATCAAAGTGATCTTCACAAAAATAATGGTGTGGGTAAAAAATACTGGGCAATATTGGTTTTGAATCTCGCCTTGCAAGTTTAAGCCACTTTTTTTTTCGTATTTTTTACACGCTTTTTATTAGCTTCACCTGTATGTTTGTATGTTTGTAACCGACTTCTTTGGGCGCGATTTTGACCCACTTTAAATGGCCAGATTTCGTTCAAACTTTGTAGATTTATTGAGGACCGATGACAATACACTAATTTGATAAAATTATTCCATTTTTAACCGACTTCCCAAAAAGGAGGAGGTTACACATACACATCGATTACTCCGAGGTTTATAGACCGATTTACGTGATTCTTTTTTTGTTCGACTCGGAATAGCTGGCAGTTGGTCCCATAGTCATCAGGTTAGGATCTGATGATGGAAACCCTGAGAAATCGAGGGCAACCTTCAAAAGTTGTAGGCATACATAGGGTAAAAACTTGACACTCAGGTGTACGCCTAAAAGCACTATTCAACTGTGAAGATTTGGAGCTGACCTGATGATGGAGACCAGAGAGGGTCGAGGGAACTCGACAACTGAATATGTAAACTACCTCGTGTTTGGGCTTAGATTATTCGTATTGACAAGACCTATGCAACAGTGAAGGTTTGGAGCTGACCTGATGATGGAGACCAGAGAAAGTCGAGGGAACTCGACAACTGAATATGTAAACTACCTCGTGTTTGGGCTTAGATTATTCGTATTGACAAGACCTATGCAACAGTGAAGATTTGGAGCTGACCTGATGATGGAGACCAGAGAAAGTCGAGGGAACTCGACAACTGAACATGTAAAATACCTCGTTTGGACTTATATTCTTTGTATTGATGAGAACTTCCCACATGTATGGATAGTGACAACTATTCTTATCACTGAAAAGCTTTGAATAAATAACCTTTTTACAAAAAAATTAAACCGACTTCCCAAAACACTAAAAAGCAAAAAAAAAACTAATTTTAGGTGCACCGGCCTAGAAGTCGGTGGCAAAATTAACTTAGTAACATCCATTAGACACCGACTTCTAGGCTTTTCAATTTGCAAAATATGATTTTTGTTAATTTACCTATATAATTTTCATCTATAGTCGATAAGGTAAGAAAATTAATTAAAATTTTCTAGAATTTTTCTCTACAGTCGATAAGGCAGGACTCGATGTAAATTTTTATTTCCAATAATTATCTTTAGCCGTTTTCTCTAATATTGACAATTTTTTGTATACTAAAGAGAATTTTAATTCTACAAAACAAATAATAGTTTTGAAACAAACTAAAAAGTAGAAAATAAATAATAGTTTAAAAAAAAACTAAAAAACACGCTTTTTATAGAAAAACGAACTAAAAATTAGAAAATAAATTTTAATGGATTTAAATTAAGAAAACAGTGTTAAAAATTTCAATGAATATAAATTAATAATAGTATGAATACAAAAAAAATATTTTAAAAAAGCGTGGGGTGCTTTTAAGATATTATCGAAATGAAAATCACTGTACTCATATCTGTCAATAAAATATTTAGAACTATTGACACCATGCACCCCACGCTTTTTTAAATATTTTTTTTTGTATTCACACTATTATTAATTTATATTCATTGAAATTTTTAACACTGTTTTCTTAATTTAAATCCATTAAAATTTATTAATGTGAGAATCCAGAGAAACGTACACAAATAACTTAAAATGAGTTGTTATGGATGTGTTCTTACACTGGGGGACCCCACACCACTTATACACTTTCGAATTCATATTTAATAATACAAAAAAACTTAATTATTGAACGAGCGTTGTTTACTTGCATCTTGTCTACCCAAGGCGTGACGTCACAAGTGACGGCATGACACTGACAAGCGTTTTCGCGCCGGATTCAAAGTGGACAGAGAAAAATGCAATTATTTGACAAAAAAACTTCGCATTTTTTTTAAATTAATGATTTTCCGTATAAAATAGACGTATACCTACATCATACAAAGGAATTTAAAAATTTGTCATCATGCCTATTATTGGATGTTAAGCTTCGAAGTGTGATTAAAGCGCTGATTGTATTGTAACAGTGAATTTTATTCTCCTCGCCCGATATACTCACGCCTACCATGATGATTCTATGACGAAACTGTAACACATTTCTAGTTCCTAGCTCCTGATGTGGGGCTACTCCCTACATCAGAAGTGGGATACGCAGGGCTTAAACCTGAGGGGAGTAAGATTCATTTGTTCCGCGGCTCCGCGCATTGCTACATCATAGAGCTGTTGCCATGCCGAACGGTGATGACGTCACAAATGACGATCGCGATTTTCACGCGGCTGATCCGCGTTGATGCTGATGCGTTGGAAGCTATGGAAGTGGCTAATATCAAAGATCGATGCAAGGAATATGCGATACCATGAAGATTAACTTCCGAAATGAGTTAAAGTGAAAAAGTACAGCAGCCGTCCGCGGATGTTCCATTGTACCACGTGTGAAGAAATATCCTGGTCATATTTCTTCTCAACTCATTTGAAGCTGCTGTTGTAGATGTCTGTGAACGAGCTTCGCCTGTTCTACGCTGCAATTCAGAGGTTTTATGTAGCGGGTAGAGTTACAAACCCGGGTGAGAATATTCCAGTTTTAATTCAGGCTTTTGCTGGTGTTTGACGAAAGTAGCACATCTGATATTTTGTGACAATTTGCAATCCACATCTACAGTCTAAATATCGCGCTTGTAACTATAGCAGTAAAACGAGTGGCGGGTTCGATTCCTAAGACGGGCCTGGTTGAAATTATTGCATGGCTTATCTTACTCTGGCTAGTAGTAGAGAGTACACAGTGATGGTCGTTTTGAAATTACCGTGTTTTTTAGCTGTCGTGTTACATAACTGCCTGAATAAAGTTGGCCAAGAGCTTCTTCTTTATCTTCTTTACGAGTCAATGAAAAACGACTCTAATTTTGTATGCCCAGCATTTTACCTCACAGCGCAGTCAGTAGCGTCTCATAGATTTTGTATTGTAGGTGTTGGAGCAACATCGAAGAGGCCGATGCCGTGTTGTCCGCGGTCCGACGCCGCACACTCATCTATCATCATCGGTGAAGCTCTACTTGAAATGGTTGCCTTCGCGTCCACCAATCTGCGTGCGCAATCAGTTAAGAGACGTCAAGGAACTCTACAAGTGGAAAGAGTGGCTTCTGCCGTGAAGATGTGCTCTGTCGCTAGGCACTTCTATGCCTTTCTGTCTACTGGAGCTAAGTATTGTGTGTGATTGCTTATTCTGTAATCCGCCTATGTGAAATCAGTTTAGTGGCTATTAAAGTGTGGTTTGCTGGTTTTCAGATTAAGAGTGCACTAAAGTTTGTGGCAGGGGGTGCGAGCAATCATTCTAATTTGATTTTAAAACATGCGTCAGATTGTAGATCTCTAGGTAAAGTTACAGATTACTAAATAGTTTCTACAGTAAAGGTATTGCTCACCTGTTTGAGAAAGCCTGTAAGATTATTGAGTTCAGTTGTACATATGATGGTTGTTGGGGCTTGGACAAGATGCGTGTACTTGACTTGTGAGATTGCACCTAGGGGAACGAAAAGAATACTGTGTGTTTGTGTGTGTGTGTGAGCACGAGGTCTCGAGTTCGATTTCCGAGTCGGGCTGAAATCGCTTTGTGGGTTTTAGAAGACTTTCACAAAGCAGCCCGGAGCCTGGAAGTTGGTGATTGATACACCCATGAATCGGAGAGCACGTAAATGTCGGTCCTGCGCCTGGTCTCTCTCCGGTCGTGTCGGATTGCCGTCCCATCGGGTTGTGAGAGTGAATGAATAGGGAGTGCACCTGTGTCTGCGCGAATGCTTGTGCACTATAATATGTCCTGCGCAGTTGGATAATCTCCTTACATGAGAACAGCCGCCGTAGCCGATAATCGGCTAGGAGGACATCATCATCATCATCATCATTCAGTTACGGCACTTGTTTAATGGTAATGTTACTAATGCTCTAATCCTTGACAAGTATTTCAGCAAAAGTCCAAGTATGGTAACCACGGTTACGGTAATGGTATCGGTTTCCATTGTTACATGTCAAGCTAGTTTTTGAAGGTATGCTAGAAAAGTAACCGAATTTGTCTTTCATGTTTCAACAACGGCGGTGACTATTGTGCAATAATATGGCAACAAAATTACTGCGGAGCATCCCGCACGTTGAGTGGAAACCCGGTGAGACCGATCCAGTTTTGCTTTCTGTTGAGGTTATTTGTCTTACGACATTTATAAACTTGAGGGGCAGTTTCAGTCTCGTTGATTAGTGGGAGCGCTTATTAATTAGTGGAATCGTAGGTAATCAGAAACAAAAACCGTGAACCTAGGTTTGATCCCAGAGTTGAAAATTATTAGTTACCTGATCTCATCAATATCCTAAAGTTAGAATAATTCAGTTTCTGCGTTATTGTTTGATTAAGTTTAGTAGCATTTGACAAGTAACACCTCCAGTGTTACTGTTTACTGGTGCAGTGTTTGATGGAGGCATCGTTCGATTTAGTGTTTGTCGGAGGCACTGTAACCATTACGCTTGAGGGGGAGGCGTTTGGTTCTATTTGGTCTCAAACCATATAGCGCTTGATGGAGGCGTTATGTGTGTTGATTTGCGTGCTTGATGGAGGCAATGTGTGTGATTAATGATGGTAGTAGTTTTTAATTAATGAAATCGTAGATGATGAAAGCTAGGTTCACAGGGTTGACATCTGTGTATGCTTGTGTGTTGCGCTTCAATCACAGGATTGATTGACTGTTAAGTTGGAAGTCACATAGATGACTGCCGTTGAACACTTGTCGCAGGGATGACTGAAGTGTGTATCTTATGTTTGGTCACAGGGATGACCTGGTTTCTGTTTATCAATTAAAACCTCAAATGGGAATATTTCAGTTTTGCGTCATTTGATTGAATTGTGCATCAGACTATAGATTTTTGGTAAGGTTTTACGTTCACCTACTCGGTAATTTCGATGCGTTAAGTTGTACCAATGATGGGTGGATACCGGGGTGACTTGGAAAAGCCTGTGTGACGGCATCGGGGTGACCAGGAGGAGACCCGTATACATCTGTGATACAGTTGGTGTCATGTCACTGTGGTTGTGGTTGTGGTTCCCTAGGAGGCCAGGATGGGCTGAGAGCTCGGCTAAGGAACACGACGGTTATGTGAAGCATATAGAGTAGAAGGCGTTGATGTGAATGACTACCGTAGCTGTAATGATTTAGTAATTTACAAGTTGAGTCTGACTTGCAATTCGATCTTTCTTTGATTTCGTGGTTAGCATTTAATGTATCTAGTTTCTTCATTTAAATAGTGATTGCTATCCTTTAAATCTGTAACATGTGTGTAGGTCTTACATACTATCTTGCGTAACCAGAAGGTCAGTTGCTGACCCATATGTTGTCAATATTTGATCGGTTGCCTAAGCACTTTCTATTTTTGGCTTAACAGATATCATCTTAGGTGAACCGAGCCTGGAGAACAGAACGAGATCGACTAGGAGGGCGCCGTGCGAGGTGTTGCTGCACATGCTGTGTATGCTGCTTCTAGAAGCTGAGACGTCGCTTAAGACTGCAGTGTTCGCGTCGATGCTATGGTGGACTGAGTTGATGGGTTTGTGGCAGAGTTGACGAGATTTATCTCTACGTCACGATCAGGTGATCTGTTTTGTTGTTTATGTAGTATGGAGACGCGGGGAGATTGTAAATGTGAGCCATGTGGGTTTACTTTACTACTGTGGCTTTTAATGTGACTAAGGGACTTAGGAGGCCGAGACGGCGGTTAACGATCATGGAATTAAGAAAGTATCATGTGATGATGACAATTACGTTGACAATGCTGATTTTGTGATTTACGTACTTTGAGAAAATTTATGGCTTCTGAACTGGCTGATGATTGGCGACTAACTTGACCGTTACTGATTATGTGTACTATGGGAACTGGCTCGCAGGGCCGTTGTTCCATGACATGTGACAAATCTTGGGGACAGGCTTGCAGGGCTGATTTCCCATGACACGTGACTAG
The DNA here is from genome assembly GCF_022581195.2 of Helicoverpa zea. Taxonomy (NCBI): domain Eukaryota; kingdom Metazoa; phylum Arthropoda; class Insecta; order Lepidoptera; family Noctuidae; genus Helicoverpa; species Helicoverpa zea. The sequence goes on from NC_061454.1 coordinate 3,811,995, forward strand.
TGTGACTGATGAATGACGGAATGAATAACAGGAACTGGCCCTCTGGGTCGATGTTCCACGACGTGTGTTAACCGTGACTGATTTTCGTGTGTGCTCGCTGGGACGCTGTAGCACGGCATGGGGGTCATGTTAAGAGCTGGCTTATCTTGGTCGTAGGTTCTGGTGACTCTAACCATGTCGCTTAGCACAGTCCAGTGGGACTTGACTATTTGACTTGGCCGCGAGGCGGTGTGTGTTGCCATGTGAGTTGGCGTTGTGAGTTGGCCACGAGGTGGCGTGTGGAGCCATGTGAGTTGGCGTTGTGTTGGCCACGAGGTGGCATGTGGAGCCATGTGAGTTGGCATTGTGACTTGGCCACGAGGTGGCGTGTGGTGCCATGAGAGTTGGCATTGTGACTTGGCCGCGTGGCGGCGTGGACAGAGATTGACGACTAAGAACAAGAGACAGAGTTTGACGATAGGGTGACATGTGGTCCAAGTGTGATGACAAAGGACATGTGGTTCGAGTGTGATGACAGAGGACATGTGGTCCGAGAGTGATGAAGAAGGACATGAGGTCCGAGAGTGACGACAAAGGACATGAGGTCCGAGAGTAACGTTGGGGAACGAGTAGTCAGAGCTTGACGATGAAGTACTAGTGGTCAGAGATGGACGAGCGTGTGACATGTTTGTACAGGCTGTTCTTCATTACAGATTGAAGCGACAGAGGAGCTGGAGACACAGAGGCGCACGAGGACGTGCGAAAGTCAGTATGGCCGTGACGGCGCTTCGATAAATCGTGGTGGTTCTCCAAAGAGTGTTAGGTGCAATGGGAATAGTCCAAGGAGGTTTATTGTAGGCTCATTGTACCTCTCGCTCTTGACACAACACTGAGCACTGGCAGCCTAGAAAAGTAATGACAGCCGTTCCTTTTGTTCTGACAGTCAGATTGGTTCGGGCTTGGCGAATGGTGGTCACGTGATCTGTGGCGTGTCGATGGAGTTCTGTATTTCCTATTTTACATGATTATTGAGAATTATTGGATGTTAAGCTTCGAAGTGTGATTAAAGCGCTGATTGTATTGTAACAGTGAATTTTATTCTCCTCGCCCGATATACTCACGCCTACCATGATGATTCTATGACGAAACTGTAACACATTTCTAGTTCCTAACTCCTGATGTGGGGCTACTCCCTACATATTTATATCATATTTGTTTCTTTTAAATTATGCGTTTATTTTATAAAAATGCTACTTAAGATATCAATATGACGTTAATAAAAAACCTTAAAATATCATACGTTATACCTTAATATTTGTATGAGTAAAGATACATAAAAAGTGAGTAGGTACCGTTACACGCAGGCTTTCAGACTTCATCCCGGCACTTTTACTGACTAGTTGGAAACGTCGCTAAAGTAGTAGAAAGTTGGGACGAGTTTCAAAACATACCTAGATTTATACGTATAGAACTAAAGAGAACTGGGTATGAAGGTTTACCGTTAAGTTTTTTCGATCGAGTACTGTTACTTACTATATTTTCTTGATTACATTTTTACTTTGCTATCGCTCATAATCCTACTATCCTACTAATATCCTACTTCCTACTAATATTATAAATGTGAAAGTTTGTGAGAATGTATGGACGTATGTTTGTTAATCTTTCACTCAAAAACGGTTGGACCGATTTGGTTGAAATTTGGTATGTAGATAGGTGATTCCCTGAATTAACACATAGGCTACTTTTTATCAATACACCACGCAAGCGAAGCCGCGAGCGGAAGCAAGTTTCTAATATACTATTCAGTAATATAGCTATGACAAACATAATCATCATCAGCCGGGCCCTGTCTCCAATTATTCAGGGTGTGGTCGGCTTTCATTTGTCCGTTTTCATTCATATCAATCATACTGATATGTAGCTATGATAGAAGTGTATTATTTACCAGTACTATCAATATCACCATTTCATAGAAACACTTTGTTTGTTTGTGTTCCAATACAGCAATCTTATGCTGAACTATTGACATACCAGAAACTTACCCTAAAAAGGAAACAAGATAGGAAGACGTTAGATAGTTTTGATGCCCTTTCGGGTTAAAAATACAATAAAGAGGAATGATATGATCATTCCTAATATGTTACTCTCAATCATATTATCATGACTAGCTTCTGCCAGCGACTTCGTCCGCGTTAAATTCGGACTTTGTGTAAAGAGAGGAAGAAATACTAGACACCAGCCAATCCAATGCGTGCCTACTACTACTTCACCTAAAAAGAAATAAAATAAACACTACCAAAATAACTAATTCTTACCTATTTTATAAAATAACAACAAAAGAAAGTTTAAAAAATATATATATTATTTAAAGACGCGCTGCAAGCTTTGTTAATATCAATTATTGTCGGTGAATAAGGTTGAACACTCTGAACGTCTATTGGCACCAATCGCATTCACAGCCAAATATTGTATGAAGCTCGCGCAGCCACCGCGCCGCGAGCCGCGTCGAGCGCGGCGACCGTTACACAAAAATGATCCTTATAGCATGATATTCACGCGCGATGGCTTATTACCGTATTTCATGTATAACTTTGGTTTTTCTTTACCGACTTATATGATTCTTTTTTATTGAATAGTTCATAATGTAAACCTTTATTATTAAGTGTGAGTGAGAGTGTTAGAAACATAATAGTAGACAAATATAATCAGAAAGTTCTGAACCACTAAGCTATCGAGTGTTACACTGTACACATGTTATTGTGAGTCAACCATTTATTTTTTTTAATTTTTTTTTTATTTATTTATTTATTAGGTCTACCAACAATGTTGTACATCTAAGCATGCGATAACATAATAACAATTAATCTATAAGGTACAATGCAAACATTACTTAAAGGTAAACACCGCATACCAAAAAGAATAAAAGAGAATCTTAAAACTAAACTAAAATAAATGATGAGACTATAATGAGACTTATTATTATATACTACCATAAAAGGTAGACATATGCTATCATGGGAATTTACATAATTTTAAGGAGAACATTTCCGTCATACATGGTTTCTGTGTAGCTTTACCCATTAAGACTACAGACGCGACGGAAGCTTAAAAAATGGAGTAACTTCGCCCTTTTTCAAAACGTTTCCCTTTACTGCTCTGCTCCCATTGGTCGCAGCGTGATGAAAAGTATCCTATAACCTGCCCAGAAGTACGAAGAATAATTGTACCAAGTTTCGTTAAAATCCGTCGAGTAGTTTTTGTTTCTATAACGAACATACAGACAGACAGACAGACAAAAAATTTACTGATTGCATTTTTGGCATCAGTATCGATCACTAATCACCCCCTGATAGTTTTTTTGGAAACATATTCAATGTACAGAATTGACCTCCCTACAGATTTATTATAAGTATAGATAAACGATTTTTAGTGCATACTAAGCAAAAAGGCGCGGCTCCACCGCGGTGCACGGAGAGGCTACGCACGTGTATTAAGCTTCGCTTTGTAAGAAAATGTATGTGGTTGTGTCCACTGCAACCCACGGAGAGGCTACGCATGAATTGACGTCATTGATACACGCGTGGCTTGCTCGAATAGGCGGTTACATAGCTCAACGCTGTCAACGTGGGTCTACGTTTCCACTGGAGTACACGAATAAGACCCACGACTATGTACAGCTCGGTTATCGCAGAGCAGTTGTTGTAAGCGGTTACGTAGCTCAACGCTGTCAGCGTGGGTCTACCCGTGCGCCGTGCCACGCTATACATAGTCGTGGGTTATATTCGTGTACTTCAGTGGAAACGTAGACCCACGTTGTCAAACAAATGAATACACGCAGCTAAAATGCGCCGCGTGTCCTTGCACAGCGTGCACTGCGGTGGAGCCGCGCCTAAATTCAATGGTAATATAAACACCAAAACATTTTGAGCATTATTTCCTTACCTACTACACCAGAGCGGAATTTGCAAGCAGTATTGTATACACGGAGTGTTTGCGGAGAACTTGTTACTCGTGATTGTGGTTCCCTGAAGAGGCTAGAGGTGGTACCTATTCTGGACAAGGAAAGTTGTCTTTTCATCATGGGTGATTTTGATTTTCGTGTGTCCTAGTTTTCACAAAACTGATGACTTTTAAAAGTAGGCTGGTAACAAATATGGTTCATAGTGTGTTGCTTGTCAACTCAGTGTGTAATTATTTTGTACATATCATATTAACGAATCTCTCATTCGGTTTTGCTTACTTATTGCCACGTAGTAGAACTGTGTCAATTTCATGTTCCATATATCTAAAGTAAGCAAATAATGTCTATATAGCATGGTAGATGTACGAATATTGACATACTAAAATAGATGCCTAATCATTTTGGAATATTTGTATAGGTACATGAATAAAATAGATACAACGTTGTATCATGTACGAGAATTCCTTTTATTTTACCATCTAAAACATCCCCAATATCTTAATAAACAAGGTTAAGCAAATATTACCGGGCCATTTTCTATTTTCGACATAAAGTAACGTTTTTCCTTTACACGAATTCTGGCGGGAATTGCGCCACAGATAAGCGCAAAAACAAAAGAATGAGGCAGAGGTCCTATCTGTTACTGGTAATCATAAAGGTTTGTAAAAGGATGCTGTGGCTTTTTTAGATTAGGGACGGTTTTGGATTAAATATTTATACCCAAGTTTCACTAAAGTACCCAAGGCTTAGGTATGCATGGGAATTCGCTCCTACTTAGGTACGGCTGGTAGGCCCTTAATCATGAATCATTTTATTTATTGGAGTGAATAATTATTTATCAGTTTTCATAGTGAGTAGTGAATAGTTTTCCGAATATAAGGTTCAATTTATTCATAATTTACACATGTAAAAAATGTTGAACAAAATGCAGATATGAAAAAGGTACAATAAAAGTGACTGTTTGCTGTGTGTACTTAAAAGTATTATGTTTTAAAATATTGTCAAAAATTCTGAATGATCACATTCAGAAGTTAGCAAACTTTAAGCAACCCAAAAGTAAAAGGTAAATTCTACTCTATTTATAAAGCTTTTAAAGTTCCTTTTAAATCGTAGCGAAATATCTTCAATTTAAACAGTGAACGAGTATGCATTTTACATTCCTTCATTAGTTTTATGAGAAGTTTTTATGATTGCAAGACTTTTCATTAGCAAAAGTAGCGTGCATTTGCATCTTCATACTGCTTTGAAGCTTTTTATTACTGAATATAAAAAGTTCCTTCACTTCATTGAGGTTGCAAGAACGACTGTTTCGCGGTACCTAGCGTTTGATTATTTGTATTTTTCATTTTTAGTGGATCTACGGAGTTATTACGCCAAATGCCCTTAATGAGGATTTTTTTACATCATTGCAGCATCTTTCTATCGTAGATTTTAAAGAATAAGAAGGATGCTAGTTAACCACCATCATAAAACCATCAACCATCTAACAAACAAAATCTGTTTTTTTTTTTTAGTGTCAACTTTCGTAAGGCAAGAATATTTTTCATCTTAACGGCATAACTTTGTTAGTGTTTTGTGTCATAATAGATTAAGAACTTGAGCAAGACTCACTAATTTCATTCCAGTACTGTAAAACACTCAAGGCCTATCAATCCCAAAAAAAGTTTTAAACAAAACTGTTCATGTTTTCATTTTATTTTAGCCTAAATTAGAGCCTTAATTAAAATGCCTAGGCAAAGAATAAAAGCTTCATTACGTATTTGCCTGAAAATAAGATTATTTCAGCTTTCAGGTTAACTGTTAATGGTCGTTTTGTTAATGGCAAGATTGATAACGTTACGTAACGTATTGCTGGATGGACTAATTAGGGTAAGTGGGTCAATTGTAACTAGTTGGTGCAAACCAATCCCTTAGTTTTAGGACCTTCTTTTTATTTAGGGTCAAGCTACCAGTATGAAACCGCGCAACTCCGCGCAGCCGTATGAAAAGTAGCCTTTCTCAATAGGTGGTCTATCTAACCCTTTGTTCATGGGAAATCATCAAATGACCCCTCCTGCTGAGGGTGCAGCGTGAGGTAATGTCAGACTCTTACCGACTATAACCCACCATCCAACTTAAGCTCTTTGTGTACCAGGGCCGCGGTAACTCTTTCGAACAATCCCGTAGCTCAACTGATCCTCTGGCGTAGGATCTTGTTTTTATATAGGTATCTACTAGCAGTTTTACCAGCGTCCCGTTGGAACTCCTCCGCGCACCCGGATAAAAGCGGCATAGCTTCCTCGCTAGATGGCTTATCTAACAAAAAAATACATATTTTAAATCGGCCCAGTAGTTTTAAGATCACTCCAAATATAAGGTAACTTCTTGGAATGCTTAGTGCGACATACAAGTCCCTAATTGAATTGACAGTTATTATTACAGAAGCCTAGAAACACTAAATTCAATGAGCCATTGTTTCCTACGACCATAAAAGCGAAAGGTTAATGTTCTGAGAGTTACTTTTAAGAGGTAAACCGCTATTATACGGCTCTTACTGTTAATGTAATAGCCAGATCTGGAATTGGCAATAAAAATAATATTGTTCCTTCAGTAAATGGTGACCTAATCCTGAAGAAGTGTTTCATTTAATACTTTTTGTACCTATTATATTTTTGTTAAGTTTGATCTTATTTAAGTTCATATAATAACATTTTTTTTGCTATATAATTATCTGTGTGAGACGAGGCCTGTGCCGAGCAATAGAAAGATAATATTTATAATTTTTGAAAATATCATAAAAATCACACTTTTTTTGCTTATTCGAAAAGATTGTTTTATTATTCATTGAAATAACTTTTGGCTTTAAAATTATAAGCATCTTGCTCTTTCAAAATTATTCTGGCTAACTCCCCAGGAATAATTAAGTAAAATATTTAAGCCCTAAATCTCAGTCTTACGAGAATCGTTAAGCTAAATGTGCCCAGACGAACAGAAATGCACATCTAAGCGTCTGAGCGCTTGTCCATAATGGAACAATAGATTGCAGATTAAGCTAAGCTCTGGCTAGGGCCGTTCTATCTACATTTTGTCTATTTTCTCTGTATACAACCAGTTGTACTTACACACTATTTTTTTAGCATTTCAGTATCAAAACTGTCACTGAACATCCTTGGCAGTCGTTACGGGTAATCAGAAGCCAGTAAGTCTGACACCACTCTAACCATGGAGCACTGGGTTGAGGGGGTACTCAGCTACATCTGGTTAGACTGGAAGCCGACCCTATGTTGGGTTTTGATTTCTCTTGACAACAATGTATTTGATTGACAGCATTTGTCATTTATTGACTCTTTGTTGTCATTTATTACCACTTGCTTTGTCTGGCAAGATGGCAAAAATAGCATAGGCTTTGCTTTAGAATACTTTTCATCGGGCTTCATCCATTTGAAATATACAACTTTAACCATGATGAACTTCATTGACATGATCATGTCTTTAGATAAATTCCACTCAAGCAATAAAAATATCTATTCAACTAAAAACAGAATCAAATACTTTACTTGACCTAATAGGGATACCTTTACATACTCTCAAAAAGGTTACCCATTTAGTAGCACATCCAAAAAAAACTTTTACGAGACACAAAAACTTACCTATATAACGTGATCAAAGAGTTTTCTTTGATACTTACCTACATTTTTAATATAACAAAATTAACTTATCTACCTCTTATATTCTCAAAGATATCTCAAAGTCGGCCATTGAAGTGACACGAACAAGTTGCCCAGAGAACTTTCAATTGGAGACGACAAATCTGACAGTTCTTGAATGAAAATAGGTATATTTTGAGCGAAACTTCTTTGAAGGACAACGTCAGGCTTTTTAAGGTTTCGTTACGAAAAAGGTAGAAAGAAATCTTTGTGGCGCTTCTGTGTTATCTTTATACCTAGCATTTATAGGATTTTCTGTTCGGAAACAAAAATCGCCAGCGGGAGTTAACAAATGTTATTTTTATATTTTAATCAACTATAGGTAGGTAGAATATTAGCGGAAATGGTGGGAAAAAATCCAAGATAACGATTTTACTGTTTTGGAAAGAACTAATTACCTTTATAAAAAGCACCCTATGTTAAATAAGTGTCCTATTGGGAGAGCTATGAAAATTGCGATAAAGAGACTTTCGATAGCTGAGCATTTTAACATTGCTTAGACACAGGCGCTACTTCAATTACAATGTAACATTTTTCCTCTAGTAGGTAAACTAAGGAGGTATAAAATTACCAGGAATAGAATTCTCCGAGCCTTTATCAAGAACCAACGATATAAAAAGTTAAAAGAAAAAAATCGATAGGCATAAGGACTCTGTCGGTTGAATTTTAATGAAACTTAAAAAAGGTTTCCCTTTGAAAAGTGTTCAAAGTAAAGAGGGTTTGACCTACAAACCTAAGTTTTCTATTACTGTTACTGGGTTAGTATAGACATATTTCTATCTTTTGAATCTTGCTTACTTTACAGGAATTGCCACTTTGAGGTAACATTTTATTTTTAGAATAACGAACCTTCTACATGACATTGCTGAATAGAGATCAGAATAGTTATACTTCAGTGTAACTTACAATACTGAAAACTTAGTTAAAAATTACATGAGAGTATGCGATAAAGTCGTACTTACAGCCAAAAAGATGTACCTAAGCAATGTCTTGTTCTTCTTCTTCTTTCGTGTCGACGGCATGTCTTATAGTGAGACTACACTTTGTCAGCCCAATATGCCGCCTCAGCGAGAGCATGGTCGGATGCGGTCATTAGGTCCCCCCGCGAGCAAGTTTCAGGGCACAGTGGACATGCGATGAGATGGGACATGGTCTGACAAGTCTGACATATTCTGACAAGTCAGAATATCTTCTTCTATAAAGTATTTAGTGTACAGTTGACCTATATCATGCACTTCAAAAATAAAACTCATAAATAACTCCCAATACAAAACACTTGGACTTTCATTAACTTTCTCCTCACTTCCCAACTTATTCATTGGAATATAAATCATAACAATGTATTCATACAATTGTGAGGTACTTCATTACCTTACTGAAAGCGTTTCCGTGTTCCTCCTCATAAATATGATTGGTCTGCAAAAAGTATGGTGTTTATTAAATATTTCTGTTGTTAAAGCTATGGTTTTGTTATTTGACTATGGTGTTTTAAAAGTTGAATCTTCATATATATGTTTTATCTAGCGAAAGCGGTAAATATACCCATAAACAATATTGTCTTTGTGTGCGTAAGCTCAGGAACGCTCTAGAAGTTTTACAAAAACAATGGAAAATAATTTAATTGGTCTTTTGTTTAGAGTCCTACAAAAGTTTAAAATTTCACGGTTATTAATAATAATAATACTTTTATTTCGGATAAAAAATAATCCATAGAGTGTTAGTAAAACATACCTATAACAGAAAACTTATTAGAAAACTTATTATCTAGTGTTAGTACCCATCACCCTTTGCACAAACTGTCTCATGATTGGAGAGCTATAGCTCTCACCTACTGTTCTCAGGATGCTATTGCAACTGTCTCTCACTCTCCTCAGAAGCGATGCCGTTTTTTTGCGCAAGATAGCGTGGAAGCCATCAGTGCGAGCTCGCACAAACATCTCTGAGGCACTACAGTACCGAGGCAGTCTCAAGAGCATCCTGAAAGCATTATTATACTGGATGCGCAGCACATCCAGCGATCTTTTAGTGTAACTGACCCATAGATTGCCCGTGTACATACTCTGGCAATACGCCTTGAAAAGTGTGATTTTCACTAAGTCAGTACACCGAGCAAATCTACGGGCCAGCATATTACTTCGGACCGCTAGAGCCCTCCGCTCCCTCTCAATATCTGCATCGTCTTTAAGGTCGTCAGCAAGAAAATGACCAAGGTATTTAAAAGTTGATACCCTTTTTATTTTTGATCCGTTAATATATAGATCAGGTCCATCCTCACGGCTCCTGCCACCGACCTTAAAGACCATGCATTCACATTTTTTAACATTATAAATTAAACCATGTGCAGCAGCGTAGGTTTCACACACGTTAAGTAACTCTCTGATTGCCCCTGCTGACGGACCCAGCAGCACCATATCATCTGCATAGCTAATGTTGTTAATTCTAACTCCACCAACGCTGCATCCGACACGCATGCTGCTGAGTTCCGCTATGAGGTCATCTACATATAGGTTGAAGAGCAGGGGGGATGTCAGACCTCCCTGTCTCACCCCACACTCCAACCCATACGGCTCAGAGAGTGTACCGTCCCATTTCACCTGATTGGTTTGGTTACCATACCAATACTGGAAAATTCGACATATATCTACCGGTATACCTCTGTCTCTCATCTTCCCCCAGAGCACATCATACGAGACAAGATCGAATGCCCTGGAGAGATCAAGGAAACAAGCGTATACCGGCGTCTTGCGATCTACGTAATATTGAACCGTATGCTTGAGACTTAAGATTGCACTTTCGGTTGATAGTCCGGGTCGAAACCCGAACTGTGCGTCTTGAAGATGTATATAATCACTTAAATAAGAATCAAGCACACCGTCCAACACCTTTGCTATTATTGTAGCGAGAGAAATAGGACGGTAGTTACATTTGTCCGAGATGTCACCTGTTTTGTTCTTCACAATGGGAACCACAATGGTCTTCATTAGATCAGCAGGCAAGTATGCATGACTAATACACATTGTGAAGAACATAGACAGAACTCTCGGCAGATGGATACCTGCGTGCTTCAGGTGTTCGATGCTGAGCCCGTCATGTCCTGGAGATTTCCCTCGGCTCATACTATTGATAACTTTGCTAACTTGTTTAGCTGAGAAAATTATCGGAGATCTCCCTTCATGACTGCCGGGCCCAGAATCGCTCACCAGGGATGAGGGACCGAGTGGGGATTGAACTTTAAAATGTTCTTTAAACATATTTGCTATATCTCCGGGTTCAGACACCCCTCCCACAGTCACAGGGAGACCCGTCTTCGCATCCAACTTTTTAGTGGACTTCCAAAATTTACCAAAGTTTTTCGTAACTCGCTGTTCAGCTAACCTATCCATAATAAGCTGTTCCTCGTTATTCTGACAATATTTCAGTCTTACTTTAAAAGATTTTCGCTTCTCACACATTTCATCATAGATAGGACCTGAAGAGGGACGATTGTTTTGTGTCCAGGTTTGAAAGCTAAACCTAGCCTCTCTGTGAGCGTCTTTAACATATTTGTTCCACCCACAAACGCGCCTACCCCGCCTCGGTGCCCCCTCCCGTGCCGGTTTGGACTGCCTAGCCGCCGCACATAGTATTCCAACAATTTGATCATACAATCTGTCCAGAACAACTTTATGCTCGGCCAAGCCGCATGAGCCCCTACCGCAACTCTCAAACTCATGGGGAAAATTAACGTCTCGCAGCTTACTATTACAAAAGTTATGGTAATCTTGCGATTCTGACTTTGTTCTTTCTCCCCATAATACAGAGTTCCGACAGTAACCTCGACTCTGAAACTTTGGCCTAACTACTTCTAAATTACATTCAACACAAATGGGTAGATGATCCGAAACATAAAGATCTTCGGAAACATCAACACCTTTTACAGTATGCCAAGCTGACACTGACACCAGAAGGTGATCCAACCATGTCCTACTTCCATAAACATCACTTATAAAAGTGTAGGTATCACTGTCCACCCCCAGCTTCTCTATGTCAGCACAAATCCAAGACTGGTCACTGCAAAAACTCATTAATTCTTTATAGAACAAGCTGTGAGGGTGAGCATTGAAATCCCCCAACATAAACACGTTTTCTATATCACTACTTGCTATGGTAGCACTGATTTCACTTAGTACGTCTGTAAAGATTGGTAAGTTGTCTGGACAGTTTACAGGCATATAAATGGAGAACACAAGAATCGTACGCCCCATTGATGTAGCCGTTATAGCCACTAATCTAGGACTGATACATTCAACTACCGAGACAGACTCAAAAATCCCCTTTCTCCAGAGAATGGCTACCCCCCCATGAGGTCTTCCTCTCAATAGGCCCTCGGAAGTGTCCACAGCCGACTTACCCGTCCACTCAAAGTCCGGACAAATTGTAGTTATTGCTATTTTTCGGTGGTACATACTCACACAAGTATGGATCTTTTATAGTAGGAAAGATTAGGTGAATACCCACAACTTTCTAGCTTTATATCTCCAAAACCAAATTAACAAATTAATTTAATCCTAAACTTCAAAGAGATTTCCATAAAATACATTTCAAAGGGAATTAAAACGTAGCAACACTAGACCGTGTTAGATGAAAAGTCGTGTCAAACGCGTAACGAGTTTTCTGTCATGTAGTGTAGTTTAAGAGTACCCAAACTGCAAACTTTTAGTCGGCCGACTGTTTTTTCTGGCTCATAGATCAGTATAATGGTTTCAAAGGCCGATTTTGGTCACGGCGGCTGTTTTCATATAAGGAAATCAGCCAGCTGCGCAGGACATATTATAGTGCACGAGCATTTGCGCAGACATAGGTGCACTCACTAGTTCTTCACTCTCATAACCCTATCGGACGGAAAATCCGACACGACCGGATAGAGATCAGGCGCAGGACGGACATTAACTCTCCGATGGACGGGTGAATCAATCACCAACTTCCAGACTACGGACTGTTTTATGAAAGTTAAATCAGTATAGAACTGAATGGTATTACGCACATAACAACGATCACGTATTTGGCCGATATCAGACCGACTAAAAACTTTTATTGACACTCTTAAAAAAATGTTCAACCATCAGGCCAACTGTTTAGTCTGCAGTGTGCAACTCTTAAAATGGTTTATTTTCCCGTGTTTGTGGAGACAGCCGTTTTAAATGGATGCTGTGAAATGTTAAACAGGTTTTCTAGTTTAGTGCGATTTCTATCCTTTGATAGTTCTATGGGGAGAGATTATCTAATAGGATCCTTGCGACTGCAACTGTTTGTCTAGTATATTTTCAGTTCGTTCATTGAGATTTGTAGAGAAGTTGGTTTTATTTTCTGTACTATGTACTCGTGAGCAATTGGGACAGGCTCTGGTAAATTAATAACTTCCCTGTCTCATGAGTTATATGTGATACTTACTGATTGTTTAACTTTTGGGCCTGCATCGTGGACAGTGAAGTGACTAAAGTTGACTGTCAATTTCTTCTGGCGAAATATATAGGTACTACTAATATTAATAAGCGATGAAGATAGTATGAGTTTGTAAGGCTGTAGCGATCTAGTGAACCTATTTGGAAATCCTATAAATTCCAATTATTGAAAGTCCTTTGCATGAATTAATTTCCCTTGAGAATCAGGTGAAGCAGGGACAAAAAGTTTAGTCAGAAATAACTCATATACTTACAAATTATTTAAGTAAATTAGGAACTGCTATTATTATACGATTATATTCTCGTTAGAAATGAAATATAAGTAGTTTTTCTGCATTCTGTTTTTAATGATAGAAAATGTGGAACTGGCTGTAAAACTATTAAAGTCCGACCGTGTCGCGTATTCAAACCCATTACTATAAATCATGGGATTCACGTGTGGCCCAGATATGTTTTTACTTGCATGGGTACCTAGTAGAAACAACAATGATAAAAAAAACTTTATTTTTATATAGCAAGGTTGGTCAAATAGCTGCTAAAACTGATTTTAAAACATTCAATAAAAATACAATGTGCATAACTTTACACATACCTACACGATACATGTTAAAAGTTAGATAACATTACACAAACTTAAACATTTGTTGAACACTTGTCTAAAAACAGTGTGGCTGCAAAACGGACCTTATTTCAACGTCATAATCTGGAATTTTTTTAGACGACGTTAAACGTTCACTTGTCCTTTAAAGCTCTTTGAACGCATGTTTCTTGTAGAATACTTACCCGACAAAATATCAAATCCAAAGGATTATACCCAATTCGTATTAAGGATCGATCGCTTGTCTTAAAAGAAAATTAATCGATGTAACGTAATTTCTTTCGGGTTAACTCCTTTGTTTTCCGTAAAACCAATCTACGAAGTCTTTGTGAAGAAACTGATTATTATTGAGGAAGGATTTTATTGGTTTCTATTCAAGTTCTGCAGAAGACACTGTAGTATTAATTTCTTCTACAAGCCTGATTATTAGTGACATTTATGTAGTCGATTAGTTATATTTTATCTCACGATTCTACATTGGTCATTGTGGTATAATTATGTAGCTCTATGTTTGGATTTTAATAGAGACCCTTGAGTTTGGTTCGGTCCTTCTTCTCAACATAGTCAGCTCAACTTTAAAAATCAGTCAATCATCATAGAATTTACTTATCCTCCTTCAAAAAACAATGTCAGTTATTGTTGAAGTGTACCAATTGGGTCTACCCTAACCACGGAGTAAGGAAATATGAGCAGAGATGCCACAATGTAGGTAGGTCAGGCGCCTTGTTCTAGGTCAAAGACTTACGGTTGGCCTGACCAAAACCACGAGTGAACTTACGATTCATTCGGGTTCTTTGAGACAATTTTTGGCATTCCAAAAAATGGTTGGAGCCAATGACGGTGTATAAGAAATAAGACAGTAACGTTCCTCGTCCTCCGCAGACCCGCGCTTTGACGCGCAACTTTCTCATGCGATTTTTCGTTTTGGCATCTCCGCTAATCATTTCGTTCTCTATGATCCTAAGGTACTTATGTATTCACATCATTGACGTACTTAGGATGCCGTCTACCCATCGTCTACCCTTGTCAGTTCACGTGAATGTGTAAGACAAATGAGCATGGTGACATGAAAGGAGCAATGGGGATGAAACCCATAATTTTTATAAATATCACTTTTCAATAATATGCGGTTTATTTTTAGTGTTTCGGGATAGATAAAAATGGAAAAAGATGTGCTTAAGTAAGAGTCGCACGGATCATAAGTTTAAGCAATGCTTGGCGCGGTTATTCCATAAATGGGTGACCAGTGACCAACTTGTTTCATGCAAAGTGAGTAAACGTGTTTAATATTGGTGTTACATTAAGTACTTACCAACTTTTTATAGCCCTGTATGTATATAAATATAAACAAATTTGAAAATAAACTTAAAATATGATTACGTGGGTATAACGGTATTTTGTTGATTGAATTCTCTACACTGTATTATTTCTTTGTGCTAAATAAAAAAAAACGTTAATGTCGTTTTTCCCAGACTGTACCAGAAAATGAGCTAAATTATTTTTATATTTTCGCAGTCAAATATTGTTTGATCAATCAAAGTGATGTGATGACCTGAAACACAGGTTTAAATTAAACCTAGTTCGGGCGGTCCACTATCAAATAATGCATTTTCCGAATCTATCGTTATTCATATTCTAGTTCTAGTATATTTGTAAGCACATTAATTGTATCATCCTTGTAATAGGAAAACTTGTTTCTGTTGGATTAGTGTTCTTTTTTGTAAACATTATTTTTAATAAATTTTATTTATTTATTTTATTTATTTAAAGGATGAAAAACGAAGGTACGTTTTAACCCTATTGTTGACTTATTTAGGTATCTAAAATGGCATTATAAGAAAGAAAACTATTTATGATAGAAACATTCCAGACATTAATAAAATACCTTTTGAAGTCCGGTATCCATTGTATGTAAGGGTATGTTTAGACCAAATAATCAAAGAACTAAAGCTAAAACCCGACCATTATTTAGAAGCATTTTAACATTAAATCATATTAAATTATTTTAATGTAAGCAGATGCAATTGCTCTCTATCTACGGGTTACAATAAATAAAATCTGCACATTGTTTTGCGATTGCATTGCATTATGAAATAAGCTCCTTATGAATTATGTCACACTTTAATCTTTAATCGATGTACATACAACGGGTCGATCAGTTATTGAAACCTAGAGTAAAAAAATGGTAGGTGGAGATAGAATTTGTAATTGAGAATTCACTCGTACCGGCTAACCGCACTCTTAGATCAAGATACAATTCTAAAGGACCTTTCGATAAAATACCCTGAATTTACCTTTTTCTTTTCTTTCTAAGAAACGTGGATTCAATTAAAGAGTTGTCGTTGTTTTCATATAAAGTTTCTCAAACCTTTTCGGTATAAAGTTTTTGATTGGATCGAGTTCTGTTTTGTTTTTGGGTCGAATAACTTTATGTAGATGTCGAATTAGGTGCTGATAAACTACCAATTTTTGGTTCATTTAATAAACATTTTATATGTTTTGTGATGATCTATCTATGTCCATCAATACTCAATTCTATATTAACATTCCATATGTCATATAGGTGTTACATTTTATAAGATGGACACAACATGGACTCAGTAGGACACAGCTTATAGATGATTGAGAGTCTTCATCTTTGTATACTTATTTTGTTAATTGTTTTAAACGAGAATTTATGACAGACATACAATAAATGACTAAAATAAATTCGTTTTATTAACATTATCATCCACCATTTTACCAACCTGCCACTGCTAGTGGTGCCGCGCGCTCGAACTAACCTATTAAGGGAGGCGCCGCTGACGCGTGCACTCCACATGCTCAACCTCATAGCGAGTGAAACGGACCTATTTTTTGTTCTCCGAGTGAATTCACAAGGAATGCATTATTTATTATTAGCTATAGATAGTAGTGTAGATCGTATATAGATGTAGTATAGATCGTCCTGTTCTTCAAAAAGGGAGACAAACCCCAGCTGAAGAACTATCGACCCATTTCCCTCCTAAGCCACGTCTATAAGCTGTTCTCAAGAGTGATCACGAACCGACTTGCGCGAAGACTCGACGAATTCCAACCACCGGAGCAGGCTGGGTTTCGGAGCGGATACGGCACCATAGACCACATCCACACAGTGCGGCAGATTATACAAAAGACCGAAGAGTATAATCAGCCCCTGTGTCTAGCATTTGTGGACTATGAGAAGGCCTTTGACTCGGTTGAAATCTGGTCTGTTCTGGAGACCCTGCAGCGTTGTCAAGTAGATTGGCGATACATCCAAGTGATGAGATGTCTCTACGAAGCCGCTACAATGTCCGTCCAAGTACAGAATCAGCAAACAAGGCCCATACCGTTGCATCGAGGAGTGAGACAAGGGGATGTTATTTCCCCGAAACTGTTCACTAATGCAATGGAGGATATGTTCAAGACGCTGAACTGGAAAGGACGCGGCATCAACATCAATGGCGAACACATCTCTCACTTGCGATTTGCTGACGATATCGTCATCATGGCGGAAACGCTGCAGGACCTACAACAGATGCTGAACGACCTGGCTGAATCTTCTCTACGCATCGGCCTACGGATGAACTTGGACAAAACCAAGGTCATGTTCAATGAACATGTTCTACCGGAACCGATTGCGATACACGGCGCCGTTCTCGAAGTTGTTCGGAAATATGTATACCTCGGGCAGACATTGCAGTTAGGTAGAAACAACTTTGAGGACGAGGTGAATAGGAGAATTCAGTTGGGTTGGGCTGCATTTGGGAAGCTACGTCGAGTCCTAACATCGTCGATCCCACAGTGCCTAAAGACAAAAGTCTTCAATCAGTGCGTCCTACCTGTCATGACTTACGGAGCCGAAACGTGGACACTGTCGGTACGGCTGGTTCACAAGTTTAAAGTCGCTCAGCGGGCTATGGAAAGGGCTATGCTCGGCATTTCTCTGAGGGATCGCATCAGAAATGAGGTAATCCGTCAGAGAACCAAGGTCATCGACATAGCCCACCGAATCAGCAAGCTGAAGTGGCAGTGGGCTGGCCATATTAGTCGAAGAACCGATAACCGTTGGGGTAAACGAGTTCTAGAGTGGAGACCACGCCTCGGCAAACGTAGTGTAGGACGTCCTCAGGCACGGTGGAGTGATGACTTGCGCAAGACGGCTGCAGGAGCTGGATGCGAGAAGCTGAAAATCGATCTCAGTGGCGTGCACTTGGAGAGGCCTATGTCCAGCAGTGGACTGCGATAGGCTGATGATGATGATGATGATGATGATAGATAGGTAGTAGATAAAGACTTTAGTTTTTAGTATAAATAATTTATATGTAACTAGCTTTTGCCCGCAACTTCGTTCGCGTGGAATAGTGACTACCAGCAGATTTTTGATTTGACCAATAGATGGCGTTATATGTCCGGAATAATTTTATTTTTATTTTTTTGTAATAAAAACTATCCTATGTCCTTTCTCAAGTTTCAAACTATGTCTGTACCAAATTTCACACAAATCGGTTCAGTAGTTTAGGCGTGAAGAAAAGACAGACAGACAGACAGACAGACAGACAGACAGACAGAAAGACAGACAGACAGACAGACAGAGTTACTTTCGCATTTATAATATTAGTTTGGATTAAGGCGCATTTATCGCATTGGGGTAACCTGTAACGGTAAATGTATGTAGATAAATAAATAAATACATAAATTAATAAATAAACCTTTACAAATATAATAATATACAATTGTGGTTTATAACTTTTGTTTGTAGAAAGCTGACTTTGTTATCTCTAAAGTTTCTGCGGTGATTAGGTTAATAAGTTTCACATATTACGACCGGTCTGCTAAATATTTACGTTTAACTTTTGGCAAAGTTTTTAGCAATTAATTGGTCTACAAACAAAGATAAGTAATCAGCTAAAACTTTGCAGACGTGGTCTGTTACCAAATAATAACAATCAAGACTTGTTTGTATTTTTTCAGTAGCCATGTACGTATTTTGAACGTCATGAAACAGCGTTGATTTTTCTTCTTTTAGGAAAATGTTTCATTGCGATATTAGATTTCACAGAAACATTTGTCGAAAAGGGTATCGTAATTAAAAACCAAAATTAAGTTTTCAAAGAGTCAACCTAACTATCCTTTTGAGCTATTTTTAGGTCATAGAAAAACCCGAGTGAAAATTCGCTAGTGTGTTTACCAAGGCTCGTGTCGATATTAGAAAACTAGCTTTTGCCCGCGACTTCGTTCGCGTGGAATAGTGACTTCCGGCAGATTTATGGTTTGACCAATAGATGGCGGTATATGTCCGGAATAAATTTTATTTTTTATTTTTGTATTTCTTTGTAATAAAAACTATCCTATGTCCTTTCTCAAGTTCCAGACTATGTCTGTACCAAATTTCACACAAATCAGTCCATTAGTTTAGGCGTGAAGAAAAGACAGACAGACAGAAAGACAGACAGACAGACAGAGTTACTTTCACATTTATAATATTAGTTAGGATATATTCTTATCTAAAACCAAACTTTTTCATACACGGCTTTTATAATTAGAATCTATGATATCTTCAATAGTCAAGCTCAAAGTATATCATATTGCTTTTACTCGTTTGGTTATAAACTTGTTAAATTAACAAAGTGTTGCTAATATTCGATCTTGTTTGACTTTATAGTGTTTATGAGATTATGCGATAGAATAAAAACGGTTTAGTGTATATGAAATGGTGATAAAGATGCCCTTTGTGGTTATTTGCATTGAGCTCTTTTTAAAAATAAATGAAATAAAAAATAAAATCTTAAATATAAGAGGTAACATATTTTGAAATTACATTCTTTAAAAAATACTAAGTAGGTGTCTAATGCCCATTTTCACCAACAAATACCTAAATTTAGGGATCCTCTAAGAGCATTTAGGGAACACTTAATAGGAATTTAGTTTTCACCAAAGTTTAAGTGTCCCTTATTACCTATATTATTGGGGGAGCCCTTATTCTAAGTGACACTTAGTTAGGGAAACGTTAAGAGATTGTTGGTGAAAACGGGCATAAGTTTCATTTATTTTAGGTATCAATTCGAAATATCCTCTCAACACATACAAAAATCTTTACCATTCACCAAGTAGGTGTTTCAACAAGTACCCTTTATCCTGTAAACTAACCTAGATCGCACTTTGTTTTGACCTAGAATTTCCTAAAACAAAGATCCCAAAAACATTGAGGGCATATCGAATCCGACCCACACTCGTTTCTCACTTATCTTATAATCACTTTATAGGAGCTACCCACATATGTGGCCCAAATATTAGGGAAATTTTAGGATACTTACGAACTACCACGCAATCTGTATAACACCATTTTGCTTGAATACCTCTTTCTTTGGTAAGTGTTATAAAATACGAAGGCTTTATTAAATGCTACTTTAAGAAGTTTAAAGTTTTTTGTCACGTGCTTAAGACGCACGTATGTAGCTAGCTTCTATAAGGTTTCAAGTGCGTCCGCGGGAACCATGGACTATCTAACACTGAAATATATTTTAAATTTGACTAGTAGTTCTTGAGATTATCATGTTCAAGCAAATAAACTGCAGCTGCATAATATGTGATTTGATTTATAAATCCAAGCATATTGATATTATCTCTTTATACAGCGAGTAAAAGTTAACTATCTGGCTGGCTGAACAACAGAATAGAAGATTGGCCGTAAAAAGCGTAAAATTATAAAAAAATTGAGAGTAGAATTAAAATAACAATCTAGAATTTACTTTGATATATATTTACTTCAGCTTTTTTACCCATCTGTAATTTTCATACCCTTTTTGTAGGACATAAAAATACATTTGCCCTTTATATATTTACATTATTACTGTTGACATTTCTGCTGGTATTTTACAGATTACCGAACATATCTGTCGCATCCAGATTTGAACACAGAACATTGGCACTGATTGTGACAGGAAATTGACAGGCCCCCACTTCCATTCGCACTATGAATGTCGGCTTTCTGACGTAAATGTGTAACAAATTTAAGCATCCCTTTATCCTTAGTGGGATTATGAGAGAAAAAATACCCACATAACTTCAAAATTTTAATTGTGGTTTTCTACGCGCCACAACGTTTGAACCGGTAGTTGTCAATGATTCCTTTGGAGAACGGAGCGTGTAAAAGCGTTGTAAGGATTTTCAGGACACACTTCTCTGCACCCCATACACAAATACATACGTGCTGCTTTCAAATCAATAATAGTGTCAGGTGTTCTTTTTTCGGAGCCATCAGATTTTTTAAGGACATCGCCGAATATCTATGAACAAAAATATTATACTTGACAAGTGTGGAATCATTATTATTAACAATCTTTATTAATACTTGTATCAAAACAATTCGTAACCAATTTCTATATGAGCGTACCATATCAATTTGTACAAACTCACCAATTCAAACGTAACAATAATGGCGTCCACGGCCGATTTCAGCCACGGCGGCTGTTCTCATTTAAGGAGATCAGCCAGCTGCGCAGGACATGTTATAGTGCACGAGCATTTGCGCAGACACAGGTGCACTCCCTATTCCTTCACTCTCATAGCCCGATGGGACGGTAATCCGACACGACCGGAAAGAGATCAGGTGCAGGACCGAAATTTACGTGCTCTCCGATGCACGGGTGAATCAATCACCAACTTCCAGACTACTAGCTGCTTTGTGAAAGTTTAAGAAAACCCACAAAGCGATTTCGGCCCGACCCGGGATTCGAGCCCGAGACCTAGAGCACAGCAGCCGCGCTTGCGACCGCTAGACCAACGAGGCAGTCAAAAAACGTAACAATAGGTAAAATATTTAAATAGGATTCCCTCGGTCAGCCGGCAAACCCAGTTGAATAATGTAATGTTCTAACTTACATAACCGTAAAAAGATAAAAGGAAGGTACGGCACCTTGATCAAACCCTGTGGGTTGGAACGTATCGTTCAGTTGAAGAAATAAAATTGGGGAACATGAATCAAATTGCGAATTTTAAGTAAGGGTTTTGTTTGTTTAGCTCTTGTAGGTAGGTACGTAGGTATGTCCTTGAATTTAGGTGGTCGTATATAGAGGGTCGCCGCCAACAGGTATCTGTGGAGATCTAAGGGGGAGTCCTATGTTCAGCAGTGGACGTCCTATGGCTGAGATGATGACGATGATGATGATATAGAGGGAAATATGTAGCTTAAAGATAAAATGTTCAGTATAAATTTTATGGTATCTAAACTGCAGGAAAGCGTAAAGAATGCATGCCTGGATTATTAGCCATAAAAAAAATTATTACAACACTGGATATTAAGTGTTGTTAAGCAATCAAATCGGAAATCGTTTTATTAATAGAGATAAGGAGAATTTCCCGTTTTAGTAGGTAAACCATACGTTTTCTACGTTCATATTTAGAATATTGTAAATACATATTTAGAAGACTGTAGTACTTTAAGTCGTGGTGGCCTAGTGGGCAAAGAACCAACCTCTCGAGTATGAGGGCGCGGGTTCGATTCCAGGTCAGGCAAGTACCAATGCAACTTTTCTAAGTTTGTATGTACTTTCTAAGAATATCTTAGACACCAATGACTGTGTTTCGGATGGCACGTTAAACTGTAGGTCCCGGCTGTCATTGAACATCCTTGGCAGTCGTTACGGGTAGTCAGAAGCCAGTAAGTCTGACACCAGTCTAACCCTCAGGGGTATCGGGTTGCCCGGGTAACTGGGTTGAGGAGGTCAGATAGGCAGTCGCTTCTTGTAAAGCACTGGTACTCAGCTGAATCCGGTTAGACTGGAAGCCGACCCCAACATAGTTTGGGAAAAGGCTCGGAGGATGATGAGTACTTTAAAATCGAACACGTGTTTTTGCAGAAAATATACATATATGTTGATTAATTTGTCTATTCAAACATCCAGAAGATAAATGCGTTGATTACCTCGCCTGTTTATTCATAGAAAGGTTCCACTAACATACATATTTACTATTACCAAAAGGTATAAACTCCAGAACCTAGTTAGTACTTTCCAAAATAACCGTCTGCCACGGGCACTGAAACTTCGTAACTTCACAAACGTTAAAACTTTAATGAATCACGAATATTCGCGGAGCAATTTTCATGAAATGGTAATTCTAAAAAGGTTTTCATTAAGTACTGAAAAGGTTACAGATCTACATTTCTGTATTGAAATGCTAAATATGCTACAAAGTCTTTTGAAATAGACTCAAATTGTGATCTCATCTGCCTAGCGTTTTTCCCTACTATGTTGGGGTTGACTTCCAGTTTATGCATTTGTGTACAGTGATTTATAAGAAGCGACTGTCTATCTGACCTCCTTAACCCAGTTACCCGGGTAACCCAATACCCCTAAGTGATCAAACACGGTTGTTCGCAGGAATTTTGATTACATTGGGTGTATGATATACGACTGGTGTGTTAAATACATACCTGGCTGATAAAGAAAACCGTATAAAAATCTGTTCAGTAGTTTTTGACTTTACAATGAACAGAGAGGCGGCTAGGGACTTGATTGGTATAATTTAGTAGAAGATAATAACTTCATTAACTATTGTCCAGTTTCATGAACGTTACTATGTATTCTATAATTATTATTGATGAAGAGGAAATAGAGACAATGGATAATTTCCCTAATGGGAAAACCCAATTTACTCGAACCGTAGTTTGATTACGTAACACGAGGCAATCACAATGACTAGTAACTATGTAGTATCCTCACTAATATTATAAACTTGCTTTCACCAGTGGTTTTACTTAGACTTAATCCCTAGTTAGTCCTCCCTACTCAGACCTCCCTCGATAAATTAATATGCTGTCTAACCCTTAAAGATTTTTTCAAATCAGTGCTGCAATTCCTGAGCTTAGCACGTTCAAGTAAATTAACATTGCTTCGTGTGTTTGGAGGTAGTCGACTATACATACTTAAATGTGTGTTATGAAATGCAATGTTTGTTATGTATCAAAGCATTTGTATCAATATTTACATCGTATATATGTGTTTCAAAACAGACTATTGTGTGGTTGTAACAATGTTACAACTAAAATCATAACAAAGACACATGTCGCTTGTGTTCAGTTAGTTGCAAAAGTTTTTTTTTACTAAGTACAAAACAAAAATAAATATACTTGTGTAAACGCGTTTTGTAAGTCCATATTTCAGTTACACTTTTTAAAAGCCTTGACAAAAATGTGCTTCTCGCTCTTAGGAAAACAACATTTATACAGGTTCATAGAAGGCGCCTCTGACAATGGTAGCAATGGTGTTAAAAAAGTAATTAATTAGCAATCCGCATTGAGCTACTAGCCTGTTCAATGTTCATCAATAGGTACTTATCTATGTGACAAGAGGCCACATAGGCCAATAGATAAAAGCCTATACATAAGTCTGTTCACATTTTGCCATACGGTCGATTTATTATTTGACTCCTTGCGTATTTGTACCTACAGATCTCGTTGAAAAGCTTTGCTTGTTCGAAGATGGTAACAAGAACTTCACAATAGTTAAAAAAAGAATTAATAAAATACAGAGTCAAATGGCTAACTTCAAAAATGCAAAGTTAACTGTCGCGAACTGTATCTAGCTAGTCTGATGTAGACTTCAAACTACGCAATACACAATTTATTTCCTCAAAACATCAACTGCGCAACCAAACAACGAACTCCATACTTCAAGATACATCTACAGGCACCCAATATTTCATTATCTCGACAACTTCCCGAGGTGTGCAAAGCGAAGATTAATCAGAGGAAGCTGAAGTGTTGGAAACAACGAGGACGCAGTAATTACATTACGACGAACAAAATTGTCGCACTGATTGTTCACAGAACGAAATGTACGTAGATTTTTAACCCTGTGTTCTGCTGTGGCGATTGTTTGGAGAATAATTTAAGGGCGAATTGTAATTGGTTTTTGCTGAGGTATGAATGGTAAGGCTTAATTTTAAGAGGACTTATTAATGGGGACTGTATAATAAATTGCAGTTGAAAGTGTCATTTTTGTAGTGAAGCTATGAAACTTAACGTCCATATAAAATTGTGGCTTAAGTGTAACAAATAGTCCTGAAACCATGAAACGTACAACAAATATTTCAGATACTAGCCGTTTTCCAGCGGTTCCACTTGCGTTCAGTGAGAATGCACCCCGTACCTGCATAAAATATGGCCTGTGTTACTCGAGAATAACGTAATATCACAACAGTGAAATATTTTTGCAAATCGTTCAGTAGTTTCGGACCCTTTGTCGTACAAACAAAATAATATTGTTTGCTGTTTTAGTGCAGAAGTATAGAATATAACAGAATTTAACTACAGTCGATTTTATAAAGCTTGTACTCAAGAAGTTTATTTACGCCATCTCATCTATTTGTGTCTATTTATACTATCTAAGAAGCCTTCAGGGAAAACCGTTTGTACTCAAATGTATTAAGGAACCAGGAAAAGGTTTGCCAAACACGGTCCTTTGGACAGAAAGTAGTATTTAATTGAACGGTCAGAATTATGAGGTGGCAAACAATCTAAGAAAGAAGTCTTCTAAGAAAATTCTCACAACTGATTTAGAAATAAATAATTAGACGTAAATAATTATGCAAAGGTTCGTATCTATGCTCTTAACAATTGAAGAATTCTTTCAGGAGAAGAAACTTCTTGCTGCAACATCGGGTTATTTTTAATTTTATTAATGTATTCAGACCGAAATATCGATGCAAAATTTAATAGCCCTAGGTCTAGATAAAATGATCCAAATAAAGCTTAAAAGATTTGTCCCTCAATTACAAGGCAAGTTATTAAATAAAAGTTTGTAATTAAACTTTGATTGCGACGATAATTTACAGTTTAAAGATAGCTAAAATAACGTAATTTAACTTTACTCTGAATTTCCATAACAAACACCTAATACAATTAGTTAAAAACGTAATCCTCATTAATTAAAACCTCGACAAACAATTACTTAATTAACAAAAGGCATTGTTATATAAAATCGATTAATAATTTCTTAACAGCTTGTTGGAAACCTGGATCTTGTTTCCAATGAAGCTTGTATTGCAACATCGATATTTCTCAAAGTTCCAACTTTTATCGATAAGTAGATTTCGTACAACGCTCAAGTTCCCAATGGACTTGTATGACTTAGTTTTGTTAAAAATCGATCGAGTTTCAGTGAATTGAAGAATATAAATTATATTATCGGTGATTGAATTTTTTTGGTCCGTTAATTTTTTAAAGTTATTAGAACGATCGAGTGTAACCAATCGTAAAGACTTTTAAAAACTAATTCAATACTGAGTGACATTATTAATGATTTTCTAGCTAAATAATTTCAACCAAAATTGTGTTACTTAACCTCTACAATATTTACTCTCAAAACTTAATTAATTAAATTAGTAACTTGACGTATGTTCTAGTAAATTCCTAGCCCGATACTTAGCGTCGGATTAGCCTGAAAGCCGACCCTACATAATTGGCAGCAGGTTTGTTCTAGGCAAGACAGCTGTCAGCTACTAAACGTCACATAGGTAGAATACACTTTATATTAAACCTTATCCACCGAATAATAGTGCTTAAAATCGCTTGATAGGTTACTTAGTTAGAGTAGTAGAGAACTTACGTAGTTTATTTTATATCAAATATATGTGTAGACTCTATTCCGCATAGTGTTTGATTGGTTTTATAAAATGTGTATGTCTTAAAATTAAAGTTAAAATGAAATACCAGGACCTATACAATTTAATCTACCTACTTGGTAGATTAAAATATACTGTGTTCTATATAGGTATGTACTGTTCCAAAAATCCATTACAAAACTCCAACCACATCCCATTAAAATTGTACACGAAACAAAAACGAAAAGTAATTGCGTATTATCTTGTATCTGAATACACTGGGTTGCATTAAAAATGTACGCCGGTAATATTACGGTGCTGGTATCCAACTTTATTTCGACCGAAACACATATGAAACCGTGCCTCATATAATTTGCATTCCAGTGTAAACTGTGACAGTGGAACACATGTATCATTTTATATTTGCTTAACACACAATATTATTTTTAATAACATTATTATTGGCACAGAATATGCAGTACTTGATGGGAATAATATTAAGTACCTAAGTAATTTTAGGGTTGATCTCTCGGCTGAGAAAATGGTCGCTGGCACTTTTCTTAAGATGTTTCCAAGAAACACTCGTAGAAAGGTGCTTATTTTCATTCCATGAATTGAGTCAAAGTTCTGATTCTCACAGAGAAAAGTGATACGCACATTTATTTAGCTTTATATTTCAAACTTTTTTCGTTTTGTATTGGTACATAAATGATTCCAGAAAGAACAAAGTTAAGTTTTAATCGGTAAATCTTCCCTAAAAGCAAGCTAGTGCTTTTTGAAGGCGATTTCGTTCCTACCAAAAAAGGAATAGGTTCAAAACTCAATCTGCTAATCCGTGAGTGATGTTGTCATTGTATGGTGAATTTTAAAATATATTTTGATTTGTGAAAAACACACACTGCAAATGTTTAGAGGTGAGAATATTATATAAAAGGCTTCTTGTATTTCTTCGGCTTCCATGCGAGGAAAGCCGGTTCACGTTATATTGTTAAGCGTATATATTTGTTCATCTATCATGAGGTATTCTATGGCTTCGTAAATATTTGATCAAGAGAAGCTGCTATGCAATTATATTGTGAAGGTTTTGATATGATACTTTACCTGTAGATGTTACATTTAGGAAGTAAGTAGTTGTTTTTGTTGAAAACTTTAGCAGCTGTAGTTGAGCCTAGAAAATGATAGTTATAAAACAGGCATTTAACTTCTTAACTGAAAACCACCAAATGCGTCAAAACTAGCCTTTGTTTCATGGGTTTATAACACAATCTGTTTTATATGTATATACTATTTTTACGATAAAATGAACGACAATATCAGACCAGAATATTTTTTGTCTCCAAACCATCCATATTATATCCATAGGATCAATATTCATATTAATGTATTATCCATATTAATATTGGAGCAGTACATGGAAATTTTAGTATGTACAAAGTACAATAGTATAGCCACTAAAATAATCCGTCATAAATTCATTCATTTAAAAATGCTTCAATTATTTCACTAAAGCTCGCTAAACCTTTTGAAAAAGCCTTGTTAAAATATCAATTAAATTAAGGCCGTATAAAAGCACTTTCCCTTTTTTCAATATTACGGTAAGCCATTCCAATTTACTTTACCTCAAAACTTTATCCTGATTTAATTGGAAATTATTTAAAAAATGGTCTAGCTAAACACGAAATAACCGTCTTAAAATATTTAGTCCAAACCATGTTTGTACGTTCCACCATAGACAAAATATAGCGTACTATACCTATTCACAAGATCAACATATTTTTTAATCCTATATTTTACAAATAATAAATGACTTTGTCTTAAGAGTAATTTAATCGTGTATTTTATACACAATTTCTGTCTTAACTAATTACAATCTTAATTAATGTCTAATCAACTAATTAGATGTCATGTTACGTGTATGTAATCCTATTTGGGTCAAATATAGGGGATGAGGGTGAACCCACACTATACGTGAGAGGCTTAAGACATACCCAATTACAGGTAGAGGAAATATGTTTTCATTCCATAATATAATATACCCACATTCAGAAATAACATCGAGTTTCAAACCACCCGGTGCGGAAGGTCCAATAACTTTAGCGTGAATTACAAACATATATTTTGTGTTATTTATGAATTAATCATGGAAATATATTTAATGTAAAATATTTTTAAATAGTTCAGCTATAATATAAATCTGTTTTAAGATTAAATAATGTGCTAAAATATATTAAAAATAATAAATTACCTGACAACTATATCTGCACGTCCATAACACACCCAGATAGTAAAACTTTTGTTTTCAACACAAAACTATACAGTACACCTATACTTAACAAGTCACACACAAAAACTAGAAAAACACTGCGAATTTCAGTTAAAACCACTAATTCTTTTACACATAAATATTTTGTTTAGATAAGGGCGAGATTCTATTTACGCGCGACAAACGACCGTCGCGGTGTGAAGCGACGCTACTCTGCCTCCATTTAGTCGCCTATTTGTTGTTCCCACTGCGCATGCGTGGTCACACTCGTCGAACTACCAACTGTATATGCACACAACACTGTGTCTACATCTATTACGATTTGGACATTATAAAATGACACAGTGACAATTTATAGTAACAGCTGAAACACAGCTGTAGCACCAGTTTAACATGTTACAGGAAATTAAACTTTATGTTTTGTGTGATAAGATTTATTATAGCGTACAAAATAAGTTTATGGCGGTGTTTTGTGGCTTGTAACAAAACGGTAAGCGCTACGGTTAACACTTGGATGGTATTGCAAAAATAAACACGACCGAATTTGATCATTCATGATTGATTAAATAAGGGATGAACTTTCCTTGAGAGTACGTGGTATTATTTTATTTAAACTGCATTATTTATTCAATGGGTGTTCAATAAAAATATTTTCGTCGTTCTAAATAAGTACGGCGGGAAAGGAGATATATTTTGAGGTAAAAATAAAAAAGACCTACCTGAAGTTAGTATTGTTTTACAGTATAAGTCAACAAAACGGCGATTGATTTCTGCATCATACCTACATGCAAAAGAAAAGATAGTGTTAATAAGAGAACCGTACTGATAGCCTCAAATATACCTATTTTACAGAATCAATGCATAATCACTCTTACCTTTTAACAATATAATCCCACAATTTACTACAAAAGTTCACTACCCTCTAACCTTTCTTACTTAAAACTTTCCAACCGACTTAATTTCTAATTGTTAGACTAATATTATCCTGTGTTGTTCTGTATGTTATATTCTCTTTTCATACATTAAGGAACTATACTATATTTACCGAAGTATACTAAATCATTTTAGTTTTATACGGACAACACTACCTCTACTGTGAGGACAACACTAAAAAGAGATTTTGACAGTTAGAGCGCGCGCTTCCCATGCGCTTCCTTCGTGGACTGATAAACTATATTTTCTTACGATTGATATTAAATTGTGTTTTAAAAGTGAATACAAGAAGTTATTGTGATACGAATTGACGTTTTATTTCTGATTAAGGCTAGGAGATCATACCCTAGCTTATATCAGAAGCGGGAAGAACAGAAAACGCCTAATTACCAATGGGGCGCGAATGCTCCGAATACAATAATATTAATGATCACGCCACACTATGCGAAACACTTAAACGAAGACGAGATGACCACAGCACTGATTGCTCAACCGCAATAATGTATCAAGGACTTATCTACTCAAGGAAAACAAAGCGACATGGTCAACAACTTGTGGAGCCTATAATGACGACGACCAGACAAGATTCTTGTGTGTAGATTACTGCTTGACACACACTACGCCTGATGGCGATTAGACACCTTCTCCGCCGCGATGCAACAGGTACCCGAGACATTGGACAATCAGGTATAAGCATTAATATTTTTTTTTCTCATTCCAATTAATCCATGGAATAGAAAACAATCATTTAATTGCCCAAACATGTGTATACATGCATACACACGCAGGTGCATGCATGTAGGATAATACAATTATTAAAGGTATGTGCTTAAAACATGTTTGCCACTTGTCATGGCATACAAATATAAAACCAGAAACATTTAGCTCTATATACTAAAAACTATTTGAGCTGACATTTCAGAGCTTCGGTACTGAGTTTCCTCTAGGTTATAGATATTTTGTTGTACATAATGGGTGCCATTCAAAATATAATTTAGCACATAAGTGCAGTTTTACATGGATGTGAACAGAGTTTGCTATTGATCCATTTGATGCATACATTTTTAAGGTGAGTAAATGTACAACAATATATTTCATTAGACATCCATAAACCAGCTGGGAACATGACAGATACTCTGAGGTAAACATTTATATCCTGAGTAATTATGTATGGTGTTATTTTTGCTACACATTGAATACATAAAATATTCATGAGAAAAGAGTAAATAAAGCAAGTAAAGCTAATTGCATAGTTCATGGGGATGATGGCCAAACGATTTGGTGTTAATGCATTATTTACATACATTACTGAAATAGACAAAGGAAGTACCTATAAAAAATAAGTAAATAGGATATAACAATAGGATATTCATGATATAAAGCCAATATTACAATAATTAAAATTGAAATAATCATAATCACTTACAAATAGAGGTAGAAAATAAAGTGGTTAATTGACAACCAACAAAAACCGTGCGACACAGCTCTTGACTATTCTATGTACATCCAAAGCGGTGATAACAGGTATTAATAATGGATAATCAAATACTTTAAAGTACTATAAACACTAAACTGGTTTTTATTAATAAAGTAACTATGAAACTAAATGCTTCAAGCCAGTATGTTTCAGACAGTAAGTATGTTTTACCAATATCTTGGTACTGCCAATAGCATACATCATTGTTAAGTAAAACTTCATTCCAAGCAAATATCATTGCTTGTTATTATTTTAAAGAGTATCTAAAGTGAAAATTATAAAAATGGTAATCTTTTTAAATGATCTTTTCCATATTATTAACTGTAAATTGCCTCACCTAGAAAAAGTTAAACTGCTTATTCTATCTGAATGTTGGATGATATTACAGCTAACAGGTACATTATAGGACTGTAACACATTAAGGATAGTTTAATCACAGTAAAGATGCAGCAATTGTAGTAAATATTATTTACTTAAAGGATTTTACAGACTGAAGCATAATAAATAAATATAAATCAGTAGTGTCAATTAATCAGAAGAAAATATAACTCAGTAGTGTCAGTAATCTGAGTAGCCAGATCAGATATGTTCTTTTTGAAAGATTTCATTTTAATTTGGAATCCACCACTTAATGCTGAGACCAGTTTTCTCAACCATTAAAAATAACCCGAAGTGCTTAAAGATATGTATACTAGAATCAAATAAATACAAAATAAAGAAATTTCGGCTTTGAAATCTGAATCGAAAGCAGTCTATATATTATTAACTTAATAATTGAATATGGCAATTGGGTCAATAAGAGATAGGTTTGAGTTGGAACAAAACAACATTAGTTATACATAAAATTGTCTGATACTACACAGGAGCTATACCATCAGAATACATTATACCATACTGAAAAAGAAGTATGTGAGACAGTTAAAGAATAAAAGACTAGGCAATTAATAAGTAATTTGTCCTAGCCCATTAAAAAGTTGAATGCATACCAGGGCACTCAGTAAAACATATAGATTATTATAAATAAACTGAACCTGAACTTTTATGGATGGTAACGATACGAGTTAACATTTCTCTCTATACTCTCTTTATGACAGGAAATCTTGTAATTTCCTGGGAGGTAAGACATTTTATTCTGAGACTAAATTTCAGCACATATTGTATGTTAGACCTTCTCTCACAGAAAATTACATGTACAGTTTATGATGATTTTCTTGATTGATGTTGTGAGTCTATTCTGACCACTTATAAAATAGGAACCAAGATTGTGGAGGATCAGAGGAGTGAATTCAGTGGGGTGTCAACAACATCTTTAACAAGTCAGTAAGTACAACCACAAGTGTTTTACAGTCAACAACTAAGAAAGAGCATTGCTTAGTATCTATTAGTTTTGAACCATTAATTGAAAAAAAAAACTGACTGATAAAGAACAATTTATATGGTGATTGGAACTTATATTTAAAGATGATGACATCTGGTTATGTTTATATTCATATATATTTATTTGCATTCCATAATGTTACAATAGATGTTGAAGAGGCTTAAAACTAAGTAGGTACCATTATAGGCCCTGTTAGGGCACAGCTAAAGAAGGCAATACTTTAAGGCACCATAAATAAAGAACCATGAGTTAAACTAGGCTCAGGGGTACTTTGTTGTCACTTTGTTTGTATTAAAATTGTTTCTACGGCACCACCTTCAATTCTGCTTTCGTATCCCTCATCAGGGATATAGTTCCGAAGGAGCAGAAAGCTTTTCCACTCACGCTTTACAACTTGTAGAGTTATAATTTAATTAAATGGTATTAACTAAAAAGAAAAGCTTAAATTGAGAAGTGTAGTGATTTTAATGAATTGTTAATTAATAAAACAATACCAGACGAAGAAAATTGAATGAATAAATTAAAGATTTGTACAATTTTTACCTTGATTATCTGTTATTAATTCTTACGAGCCTCTGTATTGAGATGTGAAATGAATTGAAAGATTCATACTAATTCAGTTTGGTTGTATTGTTGAATTATTGAAATAAGACTACATAAATAAACTTTTGATAAGTTCATAGGTTGGAAGGTATGCACTATGTACTGTTTTAGCTGGTTCTATTGTTTGTTGCTGAAAACAAACGACTCGAGGAAGAAAATGGATATTATGTATTTATATATTTTAACCACTACAATAAGGGATTAACAGAAACAATTGTAATGTTGTAACAATTGTATGGTCTGATTGAGTTTGATTGTGTTGTTAAATAATAATAATAGAAGACATGTATTGATTTAGTTCAACCATAGGCATTGCTCTAATACAAATAAGAGATGGACAGAGAAAAATGTAATTACTTGTACATTTCTCATTTTATTATGTTGTTAATTATTAAAAACTAGCGACTGGAATGCTAATAAAGAATTGAGTATTGAATAGACAAGATATATTGTACTAGTTGTGAGATAACGAATATAAATAAGAGATGGGCAGAGAAACTGACTAAAGAATTTGTATTAGCTACTTTGATCATATTGATGATTAATGGATACTAAACGAGATAAAATATGTATACATATATATTGTAGTCAGAGATAGAAGATGTAATAAATTGAGAGATTTGTATATTGTCCAGTTTGAGGATATTGACAATTACGAGTCATTTATGATTCTGAATTTAATACACGAAGGAATTGTGTAAGGACGGTTTTGTGTAAGGAGCCGCTTGTGATAATATTATTAATCAATATTTATAGAGATCTTCATTGACACATACCTACTTAAAAAGCTGAGTATATTTATCATAGCTCTCAATTCTTCGAAACTAAGTCCTTAAAAAATAAATTGTATATATTGTGCCAATAAAGTGTAATTGTGAAGTATATAAAATAAGACAGGATATTAAGCAATTGTATATTGTATTGAAGATCAATACAAGTGTAGTGACGCAGTTTATGAATCTAAGGCTGGATATTAAGAAATTGTATATTGTATTGTTAATGTACAGTAGTCCAGGTACTGGATAGAAAGAAGTTGTTTACTGTAATGAGAATTATATAAGCAGAAGCAATGTGTAAATACTGATTTGCACTTTGAATTATGATAGTGATAAATTTTAATGTGTTAATAAGGAACATAAGTTCAGAGACTTTGTATAATAGAAGTTTTCTATTGAAATGAGAAATGATATAAGTATTTTGATGCCAATATGGTGATGTTGACTTGTACTGCTTGAATTTGAATGAGGTACACAAATCCAGAGACTGGATACATAGGATTCTTTATTTAATGATTGTTGATATAAGTATGTTGTCGTCGATATGTTCATATTGACTTGTAATATTGAAATTTGAATGTATTGATAAAGTATGTGTAAGATAAGAACCGAGACCAGATATAAGGAATTGTTTATTTGATGGGGAACTATATAAATGAATTCATGTCAATATGTTGATTTTGACTTGTATTGCTTGAATTTGAATGTATTGGTAAGGTACCTACACAAGTCCGGAGACTGGATATAGAGAATTGTTTATTTAATGGGGAATGATAAAAGTATATTGATGTCAAAATGTTGATGTTGACTTGTAATCGTTGAATTTGAATGTATTTATAAAGAAATAAATCCAGAGACTGGATATAAAACATGTCGATTATTGAAATAGGAAATGACATAAGTATATAGATGCCAATATGTTGATGTTGACTTGAAATGGTTGAATTTGAATGTATTTATAAAGAATATAGATCCAGAGACTGGATTATAAAGTTGATTATTGAAATAGGATATGATATAAGTATATAGATGCCAATATGTTGATGTTTACTTGTAATGGTTGAATTTGAATGTATTTATAAAGAAATAAATCCAAAGACTAGATATAAAACAAGTCGATTATTGAAATAGGAAATTATATAAGTATATAGATATCAATATGTTGATGTTGGCTTGAAATGGTTGAATTGGAATGTATTTATAAAGAATATAAATCCAGAGACTGGATATAAAACAAGTCGATTATTTAAATAGGAAAATATATAAGTATATAGATGCCAATATGTTGATGTTGACTTGTCATGGTTAAATTTGAATGTATTGATAAGGTACATAAGTCGAGAGACTTGATAGAAGGATCTTGATGTCAATTTGTTAACATGACTAGAAGGCGTAGATAGCTCCAAATAGGAGTGAATTCCTCGTTGCAGTCACAGTGATAGTAAGATTAACTTACTCTGTTAAACTTGAATGTTTTGATAAAGTATACAAGTCCAAATACTAGACGTGAAGTTGTTTACCGTAGTAAGAATTTGTACAAGTATATGGTTGCCAATTTGTTAAAATGGCAATGTACACAAGTCACAGTTTGGATTCAAAATGAAATGAAATGAAAATATTCGCAGAAATTGTTTATCGTAGTGAGAGTTTATGCAATTATATTGTTGACGATTTGTTAGCATGGCTGGAAGGCGTGGATGGCTCCAGTTGGAGTGAAGGCCACGATGCAGTCATAGTTAGAGATGGCTGGAAGGCGTGGATGGCTCCAGTTGGAGTGAAGGCCACGATGCAGTCCTAGTTAAAGATACGACTCTGGAAGGTTGGCACGATCGTGAAGCCTTGTTGGTGGACATCCTCTTGGCTTTGCGGTGAGGGGTCAAATGCAGATGTCGTGAGTTGAGATTGGCTGGAAGGCGTGGATGGCTCCAGTTGGAGTGAAGGCCACGATGCAGTCCGTTCTAGTTAAAGATACGACTCTGGAAGGTTGGCACGATCGTGAAGCCTTGTTGGTGGACATCCTCTTGGCTTTGCGGTGAGGGGTCAAATGCAGATGTCGTGAGTTGAGATTGGCTGGAAGGCGTGGATGGCTCCAGTTGGAGTGAAGGCCACGATGCAGTCCGTCCTAGTTAAAGATACGACTCTGGAAGGTTGGCACGATCGTGAAGCCTTGTTGGTGGACATCCTCTTGGCTTTGCGGTGAGGGGTCAAATGCAGATGTCGTGAGTTGAGATTGGCTGGAAGGCGTGGATGGCTCCAGTTGGAGTGAAGGCCACGATGCAGTCCGTCCTAGTTAAAGATACGACTCTGGAAGGTTGGCACGATCGTGAAGCCTTGTTGGTGGACATCCTCTTGGCTTTGCGGTGAGGGGTCAAATGCAGATGTCGTGAGTTGAGATTGGCTGGAAGGCGTGGATGGCTCCAGTTGGAGTGAAGGCCACGATGCAGTCCGTCCTAGTTAAAGATACGACTCTGGAAGGTTGGCACGATCGTGAAGCCTTGTTGGTGGACATCCTCTTGGCTTTGCGGTGAGGGGTCAAATGCAGATGTCGTGAGTTGAGATTGGCTGGAAGGCGTGGATGGCTCCAGTTGGAGTGAAGGCCACGATGCAGTCCGTCCTAGTTAAAGATACGACTCTGGAAGGTTGGCACGATCGTGAAGCCTTGTTGGTGGACATCCTCTTGGCTTTGCGGTGAGGGGTCAAATGCAGATGTCGTGAGTTGAGATTGGCTGGAAGGCGTGGATGGCTCCAGTTGGAGTGAAGGCCACGATGCAGTCCGTCCTAGTTAAAGATACGACTCTGGAAGGTTGGCACGATCGTGAAGCCTTGTTGGTGGACATCCTCTTGGCTTTGCGGTGAGGGGTCAAATGCAGATGTCGTGAGTTGAGATTGGCTGGAAGGCGTGGATGGCTCTAGTTGGAGTGAAGGCCACGATGCAGTCCGTCCTAGTTAAAGATACGACTCTGGAAGGTTGGCACGATCGTGAAGCCTTGTTGGTGGACATCCTCTTGGCTTTGCGGTGAGGGGTCAAATGCAGATGTCGTGAGTTGAGATTGGCTGGAAGGCGTGGATGGCTCCAGTTGGAGTGAAGGCCACGATGCAGTCCGTCCTAGTTAAAGATACGACTCTGGAAGGTTGGCACGATCGTGAAGCCTTGTTGGTGGACATCCTCTTGGCTTTGCGGTGAGGGGTCAAATGCAGATGTCGTGAGTTGAGATTGGCTGGAAGGCGTGGATGGCTCCAGTTGGAGTGAAGGCCACGATGCAGTCCGTCCTAGTTAAAGATACGACTCTGGAAGGTTGGCACGATCGTGAAGCCTTGTTGGTGGACATCCTCTTGGCTTTGCGGTGAGGGGTCAAATGCAGATGTCGTGAGTTTAGATTGGCTGGAAGGCGTGGATGGCTCCAGTAAGAGTGAAGGCCTCGAGGCAGTCCTAGGAACGCAGCTCTGTAAAGGTGGCACAGTCATGACTTCTTGCTGGCGAATAACCTCTTGACTTTGACCTTTAACTTTGTACCAAAATATAAACCAATTTGTAAATGTGAACACCATGTAGCATTTTAATTGTCACTTTACTCTCATTTGTCTTTGCGATTCTACATGATCTTCGCATGCTTTTACTGTATGTATCAATACATACAAATTGTAATACTATATTATTTTTAAAAAGAGTAACCATGGAGTTTCTTGCCCGTTCTTCTCCATAGGAAGCTACTTTTGGAATGGGCAACTAGAATCAAACTTAGTTATAATTTTGACGTCCATAAGTGCTTGTAAAGGCCTAAATGAAATAAATGATTTGACTTTGACTTTGAGAAGTTTGAGGACAAACTTAGTGGTCAGAATGGCCGAATGTTAGACTAATATTATCCTGTGTTGTTCTGTATGTTATATTCTCTTTTCATACATTAAGGAACTATACTATATTTACCGAAGTATACTAAATCATTTTAGTTTTATACGGACAACACTACCTCTACTGTGAGGACAACACTAAAAAGAGATTTTGACAGTTAGAGCGCGCGCTTCCCATGCGCTTCCTTCGTGGACTGATAAACTATATTTTCTTACGATTGATATTAAATTGTGTTTTAAAAGTGAATACAAGAAGTTATTGTGATACGAATTGACGTTTTATTTCTGATTAAGGCTAGGAGATCATACCCTAGCTTATATAATTAATGATGCTTAATTTAAATTTTAAAATAAAATAAAATGGTGTGAAAACAATTATATATTTTGGGCACAATTAACAATAATCCGCCTAACAGAGGACATTGCCTGTCTAGGATTTCAGGTCAAAATCCGACCTGCAGGTCTAAAGAGGAAAGTTCAGAACAAGTCTGGAAAAAAGTAAATATTTGGTAGATTTTTCTTCATTAAGTGTACGGTAGGTAAACATTTTGAAAGTCTTACAAAGTTGATGAGAATTGATTGGGTACTTTTTATGCTGATTTTACAGTATGGTGCACTTAAAATGGAATCTTTAGTAAAATGATTGGATGTTTTTATTTTTAAAATTATATCAATCCTTTTTTGTGTGAGAGGAGGCCGGTGCCCAGCAGTGAGTTGAATGATGAAAAAGACTGATGATGATGATGATGGAGTAAGTTGCTTGAGATAATAACGGCTTGAGATTTACCTGTTGTATTGTTTAATGTAATCAAATTGTTAATTATATATAAAGTTTAAGAGTTTTTCTCTTTTCAATTAATAGTGTCGGGACACCTTTTCACACACGGTTGGTTAGCCCCATGGTAAGTTATTAATTAACTTGTGTTATGGGTGCTAACACAACTGATAAACTACATATAGCTAC
Organism: Helicoverpa zea; assembly: GCF_022581195.2. NCBI lineage: Eukaryota > Metazoa > Arthropoda > Insecta > Lepidoptera > Noctuidae > Helicoverpa > Helicoverpa zea. The sequence goes on from NC_061454.1 coordinate 3,850,512, forward strand.
ACATATACATATTTATAAATATATATTGTAACACCCAGACCACGGCCAACAAGCATGCTCATCACACAAATGTGGACCGAACCGGGAATCGAACCCGGGACCTCAGATTCGGCAGTCTGGCTTGGTGACCTCATCATCCTCCGAGCCTTTTCCCAATCATGTTGGGGTCGGCTTCCAGTTTAAACGGATTCAGCTGAGTACCAGTGCTTTACAAGAAACGACTGCCTATCTGACCTCCTCAACCCAGTTGCGGCCGTTGGTAGGCTGGTAGTCAGGCTGGCCGACAGGTAGGTAGGTAGGGGTCCAAATAAAGTACACAATTTGGTAGAAATTGAGACTTTATTTAAGCCAACTTCTGTTGCCCTAACCACGAATAGATCTCGAGGTAGAAGGTACACTGGGAACACTGGCCTGAACCGTGGTATAGCTCCGACGACGGCCCAGCTCCTTCCCAGGTTGCACTTCCAGGTCTCCAGCAGGACCCAGGTAGTTCCAGACAGGATCAGGTCTGGTCTTTCACTCGCCGCCAGGTAGAACGTTGCGTAGCGAGGGTTTAAAGTAGAATGTAAAAACTCGAACGTAGAAATTCCAACGTAGAAATAAATCCTGGAAGCGCAGAGACAAGGCTAGCATTAGCAGAGCTTAGGCCACGTTGCCGGGTCCAAAGGTCACAGTGTCCCAGCAAACAAAGTGAACAAAGAACAGCTGCTTTAGATAGAAATTTAGCAAGAAGAACACCTTACAATAGTATTTAAGCAATGCATGGAAACTTACCCCAGCGGGATTTCCGATTATAATTTGTCTAGCACAAATAAGTAGAAATTAGACAGGTACGCAATTACTGAAGGTCAAGTAAAAAAAACGTGTGACACAGCCGTCACGTCTGATGCAATTTGGTCGTCTGCCGCGTCTCCGGCCCGAATGCACTCGAGGCACCACCGTCGCGCGCAGCGAAACCAGTTCACCCGTTTAGAGATGCGTAGGCGCAATAGTTACGAGGACCTTTGTGTAAATAATTAATATTGGGTTCCGTATATGAATTATGTTAATTTTAATATATTATAATTTTTTTTATTTCATTTATTTTAGTACTTTAGGTGTTTTATTAATTTTAGAATAATCTATTGTAATTATTTGTATTTTTTTTTTAATTTCTAACCTATTCTTAGAGCTAGGAAAGTACAACGTTACACAGTAACCCGGGCAACCCGATACCCCTTGGTTAGACTGGTGTCAGACTTTCTGGCTTCTGACTACCCGTAACGACTGTCAAGGATGTTCACTGACTGCCGGGACCTACAGTTTAACGTGCCATCCGAAACACAGTTAATGGTGTCTAAGATATACTTAGAAAGTACATACAAACTTAGAAAAATTGCATTGGTACTTGCCTGACCTGGGATCGAACCCGTGCCCTCATACTTGAGGTTGGTCCTTTACCCACTAAGCCACCACGACTTCCCAAACTCTGTTCGTGACTTTGTTCGTGATCCAAATAAGTAATAATCTTTTTTTCTGCCTATAATATACAGTACGTGTTGAGAAAGGCTATATAGGATATGGTATGTCTGTTATATTTTGGTCTAATGATAATTCAAATACACGTCTATTAATTAGAGCATTGTTCCTTATGGATAGCCTACCCTTACTGAGTAATACTTGTAATTATACCGACCGTTAATTACCAGAATCATTACATAACTAGAATTATTGCGCGTGTACAATATACGCACAACGTGAGACTTTGAATATACATACGTATAAATAATCGTCAAATAAATATGGTCAATCCTTCTCCTTGTGAGACGCCTCCCTGCGCCCAGTAGTGGGACGATAAAAAAGGCTGTATGGAAATAAATAACACCCTTGTCCAGGGGTAACTTACTCTCATCACTAGAGTAAAAAGTAGCCACCTTTTATCTACCTCCATGGCTGTATCTGTGCCAAACATCTCAATAGGTTTACCCGTTTCAGTGTGTTTTCTTTTTACACAGACAGACTTACATTCACATGAAAATAATTACAAGAATTGCCTGGTATACAGTGTAGTGGTACTGGTATGATATAAACCACTCAACTTGTCCACAAAAGGTCACTTTAGTTCAAAAATAGTATACAGTTTTAAATAGTGTATGTACTCACTCACTTGTACTTGAAATGATGACGTCACGACTCCCGTGGCGTGACTGATTCCACTCTGAAGGCACTGCCCAGGGATTTACTACAACTATTACTTTTTACGAGTCTCTTGTTAACATCGTTTTAAAGAGGGTTTAAAATATTGATATGTTGTTTTAGTAATAGGTTTGTAAATGAGGCAGTAAATAAGTGGATGGGGCGGCAATTTTTATTTGTCAAAAAAAGTGATTCCAAATTATTTTCCGGACTTTTACAAGTGTTCTGCAACATTAATCTGGTAAACATGTCCAGATTTTGCTGTTTTATATTAAAAGATACCTAATTATACTCCAGAATTTATATTCTTGCAAACATTATGAAGATTTAAGTTTAAATCGCAACATTCGTCAAACAGGTGATTTGACAACTGCAAATGGTTTTGTTAGCGTTATACTTAATGGTGCAACTCACCCTTAGTATTTACAAAGCAGATTCTGAACTACCGTCAAAGGGCATATCACAAAGGATCTACCTAAATATGCATACTGGATCCTAATAAACAACCTTTCTATTTATAAATACCTGACCTCTGTAACACCATACGTGACCTATACGTGACGTTGATTGAAACTCACGAGCGATTCCATGGAAAGTTATGGGGTTATGGGAGGTAAGAAACCTGTGGTGTATGATAAGTTATCGTCAATTTATTTATCTAGTTTGGGTGTGTGGTCAATAGTTTATGCCCAGTTTGCTATTTTTGGAATATTTTACGTGGTTATATTGAAATCTTGATGTTTTTTTAAACACGAAGATGATAACTATCTTTCATTATCATCTAGGTTTTAATTGTAGGTACTTCTAAGCTAATATGGCCACTTTAAGGTGAGAGAACTTTGAAATTGAAATGAATTGGTTCATATTTGTATTGGTTTATATTTGGTTTATATTCAGCCTTTTCCCACAATTATCCAACTACTCACTACTTATTATCTATAATGACGATTTCAATCCAATATCAATTACTAAAAACAAAAGAAAGCAAAGAATAGCCATGTTTACTCAACTGGCAATCTACAAAACATCGTGTAAACATCGTTCTCGATGGAAAATCCTGGAAATGTAACTTTCCAAGAAGTTTGTAATCCTTTTGAGGATACCAAATGAAATATTGTCCTTCCATCTTGCGGTGTTTGGGAAAAGTTTCAAATGCGAGCGGAGCAGGGTGCAAAACTTAGAGTTGTAAAGCTTTGAAACATTATAACTGTTGGGCTAAAGGTTTTTAAAATTTTGGACGAAGTTTGTTGGTTGCATGTTTTTAATATTCTGGCTGTAACTTCCATTGTATATAAATTTCTTATGTTTTGTTCTGTCTGGTAAACTCTGTTTTTTCAACTACTTATAGTAATAGTAAATAGCTAGTTAAGAATAAATGTCTTTAAAAATAATGTGTCGCGTGACTGCATTGTTGTTTGTGTTACATACAATGAAATAAATATTATTTGCCTTTTCACTTTCAAGTTTTTCTTATAAATCTTAAAAATATAAAGTTATTCAAAAAATGTCTCGGTTGGTGCACATTCTAGCGTAATAAAGTAAATATGAGACACATGACCTAGGTTATTTTCAGTCAGACCAAAGGTCATACTTTAAAAATAACCTAGGTTTAAAACCTCAGACGAATTATTCCCCATAGACTGAACATAGCTTTACCTTTACCCATCTTGTTTGCATTAAAAAAAAGTATACTCGTCTATTTTAAAGCGTAGGCCGGCGTAGACCTGCGTAGCCCAGTTGGCGCTACGCCAGGGGTCAATGACACTGCGTAGCATCCCTTGTAGCCACTCCCTCTCTTCATAGTATTGTTTGGGTATGTTTTTGCGTATCGATAGTTTGTTTTGATGAGTAAATAAGACTTAGACTAAATGAAGTGATAATGATAACCTTCTAGCTGATTATTGACCAAGGTGGCTGTTCTCATGTCAGAAGATTATATAGCCAGCTACACAGGACATATTATAGTGCACAAGCATTTGTGAGGACATAGATGTACTTACTATTCCTTCACTGTCATAGCCCGATAGGACGGTAAACTGACACGACTGGACAGAGATCAGGACCGACATTAACGTGATATATGAAGTATTATGGTAAACAAAAGTGTTAATCAGTTTTACTCATAAAATCAAACTCAGTATTGCTTCTGCTCGATAAATATAACGTGAATCGATGCAATCATACTAAACGGGGCACGTAACGCGTAATTTACAGCCTGTATAAAATACTACGCCGTAGCCAATCGTAGCCGCTACGAGGTCACCGATCGTAGCAGACTTGGCTACAAACGTCAAAGTTTGTTACCGTCACTTGCAAGTTCTATCACAATGTGTCGAAGTTTCGTCAGTAGTTTTATGAGGCAATCAAGAAACTGTTTTAGTAAGATGGTAACTTATTGGGAAGAAGCAATTATGACGCTACGGTCTTAGAGAGGAGGAGATATAAAATAAGTTTGATAAGTTTTTAGTTTCGTTTGTTTTCCTATAAATAAAAAAATTGTTGGTGATATTTTTGGAGGAGAATATTGTTGATATACTTGAGAACCGTGACTCTAGTTAATACTGTTAAGAAAACCCACACAATGCAGACTAAACAGGCGACAGACAGTTGACCCGATGGTAGGTATTTTCATATTATTCACACTGATTTATGAGCGCAAAAAAACTATCGGTTTGCAGTGTTCAAAATTATTATAAAAATGTAGGTATCATTACATTCTTCCACAAGCCTTTATTCTACGAAGGTGCAAAAAACTAAGAAGGTACCCTAAACCAGCGGATTGTGTTCGCGAGGGCAGAAAATCGTTGGTCGGAATATTTTTGGTCGGAATTTTAAATAGGACACCGACCGAACCGTGACTGGCTTCCAATATTTCGGTCCATTTAACCCTAGAAGAGCCTAGAGGTATGTTCAGAATACTCTTGTGGATAATCAGGTCATGATGTATTAGTGAAGGGTAGTTTCAGAATACGCTTGTGGGTGAAGGGATCTTCGATAAAGAAAGGTGTTGTCATGTGCAATTGTGCACATTATTACAACTTGTCTAGGCAATCAAAAGCGTAAATTTTAATTTTCCCATTAATACCAACAATTGCATAAACGTAATCTTTCATGAAACTTAAGTTAACTATGATTTTTTACGTTTAATTTTCAAAGAGACGGTACTATTCGTAATTAGGTAGAGAGCTGTACATTCCGAACAATCTTCCGTATCAATTGTTGTTTTAAAAAACGTATGTTTTGTTTATGTTGTCGGTGAACTTGGGCCTAAGTTCTTTTCAAATTCTATTTCAGTGCCTTGGCCTCAAACAAAGGGCCTAAAACTAAGTACATACCTAGTAAGAATAGGTAGCAATTTTTCAGGCTTTCAATAACATTATACTTAACAAAACCAATAAAAACTACCATTATGATTTTCATTGTCAAGAGGTTCTATAAAAATCCTATTACTGTAACAAAAGGATACCTCTACGATCTAAATATTGGTTTCAAAAAGTAAAAGGATACCAGACAGGTTTGAAAAAGTCTATACTAGCCCTAATGTGACACGTGCAACAGTATCCAATATATGCAGTAATTTAACTCCGAACAATTTCTAAATCCAATCAGTCGTCTCGTCAGATCATTAAAATTCTGTCTACATATTCAGTTGATAGTGTTTGCAGTTTTCATGTACAATTAGAGAATATTTTTTAATGTTCATTGTGATATTTTCACTACCATTGAAATATTTTTTAAGTCCAGGTATCGTTTATTGTTTAACCCAGCAACGAACATTCGCACATTGGACATAAGAGTAAACTACCTTAATAAGAGAAAACTACCTTCTAAGCCAAAGAAGCTACTGTTCATCCAGTGCATCAATCCACATTAACTATGCTATGAGGATTATTATGTTTGTTACTTCCAAACTTTTACCAAAGTGATTTTTTTTAATAACTTTAAACAGAATCATTTTTATCACCTGTATTGTACTACTGCATTTCCTAGACTGTGGCACTTAATCGGCGTCGGGTCATTGATGTTGTATGTAACGGGTGCTCTCATTTGGCTACATTGTTCACTAATATAAATTAGTCATGCACAGTGCTACAAATCAGAATAAAATAAACTTGACTAAATACAGAGAGGTACTATTTCACTGTTATATTTCTACTACACTACATAAAACTGAGAAAAGAACTTCAGACGAAAAAAAAAACACCTGTATTATACTTCTGTATTTCTTACACTGTGGCACTTAATCGGCGCTGGGTCATTGATGTTGTGGCTAACGGCTGCTCTCATTTGGCTACATTGTTCACTAATATAAATTAGTCATGCACAGTGCTACAAATCAGAATAAAATAAACTTGACTAAATACAGAGAGGTACTATTTCACTGTTATATTTCTACTACACTACATAAAACTGAGAAAAGAACTTCAGACGAAAAAAAAAACACCTGTATTATACTTCTGTATTTCTTACACTGTGGCACTTAATCGGCGCTGGGTCATTGATGTTGTGGCTAACGGCTGCTCTCATTTGGCTACATTGTTCACTAATATAAATTAGCCGTAAGTACCCTCTGTTTGATGTGGTCGCTACTTGAATTTAATTAGAATTTGAGGTCTGTGTGTAGATGTTTGAGTAGTCATTGATTTTGTAATATGTTATTTGATAATGTGTTTGAATTTTAGGTTTAATATTATGATAAAAAGACGGCTCCAAAAGGATGGGATAATGGGTTTTATTTATCATTATGAAACTTACTAATTTACAAAACCATGAAAATAATCATACTATGATTGCTATTTTCTTTTCTTCATTATATATGTGGAATAGGATCTTATTTGTGCTTTATAATAAAAGTGTGATTTTGCTCAACAAGCGACCCACTTCTTACATGTATTTCTCCATTCGATGTAGCGATTCGATAATCCAAATCAAAAGGTATTTTTATTTTTACTGAACGTATAATCATCGCGACCCCTTGTGTAATCAAAACAAACATTTCACAAACTTTTAAAGCTATTTTCGATAACATCGGTCCACAAACAAAAACGTCAACTACAAACAAGTTTGTCAGTTTGTGTGCTAACTTTAAATCCGATCGTACCTGTTCCGTTACACGCTCAGTGTTGCGATCTAGGGCGGATCAAACAACTAATGATGGAGTCGTTTTGTTTTTGGTATGTTCTTTTGAGTTTGTTAATATTTTATACTATACTAAATTCTGCCAGTGGTTTTAGCCGCGTCCCTTGGAAAGTACTTCGTGTACCGGCATAAAAAATTGCTCGCAGACAGACTTTATATCAAATAAGATAAGTACTTCCTGAGATAGACGATAGAAACAAAGAAACATAATGTACAACCGGAAAGCTATTCAGATCTTGATATGCATTAAGAAACTATTCATCTGTATGACTTTTTACTGCCTCTTCAGGAAACATACCAATAACAAAAAGATTGATACATTTTCCAATTTTACATAGTTCAATTTTACATGGTTTATCCACCAGTATAAGATACAAATGAAATTTAATTAATACTCCTTTTCAATACACAGGAAAAACCTTTGACTTTCCAGCAAGAAGTTTGTATATCAATAGTAAATCCGATAGTACAGTTTCCGTAACTCCGTGACTGCACCGATATCGACCGCGTGCAGTCGCCGGATGAAACTACGTCTGTTTGCATTTATTTGTCGCGGATATTGAAATTGTTTGTATCATATTTCACGTGCTTGAGAGTTGTGATTAGTTGAAATGGCTGGCATAAAGTGGAGAGTATTGAAATAAGTCTACAAACTATTTGTTAGATGACACCTGAAATATGAAGACGTTTATTCACCTTATAAAAACTACAAATGAAAAATTTCTTCATTACAATATTTTTACATTAAACATCAAAATGTTTCACTACTATCCGCCAGAGGTTTTTCTTTTCTACTTCCCGATGGAAATACTTTGCGCACCCAGATAAAAAGTCGCCCACATATTATTCTGACGTATAAGCAGTATCACTGAAAAGTAAAAAAAGTCTTGGTGGCCTAGTGGGCAAAGAACCAACCTCTCAAGTATGAGGGCGCGGGTTCGATTCCAGGTCAGGCAAGTACCAATGCAACTTTTCTAAGTTTGTATGTATTTTTTAAGTATATCTTAGACACCAATGACTGTGTTTCGGAGGGCACGTTAAACTGTAGGTCCCGGCTGTCATTGAACATTCTTGGCAGTCGTTACGGGTAGTCAGAAGCCAGTAAGTCTGACACCAGTCTAACCAAGGGGTATCGGGTTGCCCGGGTAACTGGGTTGAGGAGGTCAGATAGGCAGTCGCTTCTTGTAAAGCACTGGTACTCAGCTGAATCCGGTTAGACTGGAAGCCGACCCCAACATAGTTTGGGAAAAAAGGCTCGGAGGATGAAGCAGTATCACTGCTAAGTTGCATCTACACCTATTTCGTAGGTTTTCCGTTAACATAGCACAAATTGACATAAGATTATATACCAATAATATTAGAAACACTAGGAATCATCTAAAATCCCAAACCAAACACCAGCAGATGTAAACAAAAGCTCAACTATAAAGGGGCGGACAGACGAATGTTATCAGTCGTCTGTGGCGCGTCTCGCCGGTCGCTATCGATCGACTGCGACCAACGACCGAGCGAGGATGTAAAATCATTCGTGTGCGTTTGTTGCGGATATGGGGTGCAAATTGTGTTGTTATTTAGCTATGCTGTGTTCTCGGGAGGATTTGAATGAAGGAGTCTGATTAGCGAAGTCGAGAGTTACGTATTGGTTATTGAATTCGCTTTTTGAGAGTTTAAAATAATAGATAGATAGATATACTCTTTTTTATGTACACCAATTTAAAAAAGAAAAACAACAACAAAACACTAATCTACAGATTTAAAAGTCGGTGACACAATGGGCGATCTCTTACAGACAACCTTTGGATGGATTGAGAATAAAAAAGAAATAACTGTATTGCAGGTAGTTTTTGGTGTACTATGTATATATGTATAATATTAATACCTAAAAATAGACAAATAAAAAATATACAAGGTGTTGATTTGCATTTGTGCCATACTTCAGGAGGAGGACATAAAATACGTAAATAATCGATTGGAATTACAAAAGACGGGAAATAGCTAATATGCACAGCTTTTTTTGTCATTGTAATGTCGTAGTATTTCAGAAGTAATTCACTTTTATGAATGAAAATGAATAATCGTTGCGTATGCTTTGTGTTTGCGTTTGTGTGAGAGCACAGCACGGTTTTAAGGCCAGGAACACACGCGCCAAGTTTAAATACGGCTAGATGACATTGACGGAATTCCGAAAAAAATAAATAAAAAAAAATTACGTACCAATTTTTTTGTTGATTTGGGTCGATAATCATTAGCAAAATTACGTCCTTGAATGTGGCACGGATGCAAAACAACAGCTTGTATATGTATATGTCGCAGGGATATGATAAAAACGGGGATATGATCAATTCCCTAAGGGATTTGATCAAATCACGGAGGATGTTAAAATAGCAACACGATTTTATCTTTTCTCCAAACAAATCTAGTGAATTGAACAAATCCCTAAATTGGTTCAGTGAAATGACAAAAAAAATGTCAGTTCTTGTTTGGGTCGCGCTTGCAAACACTAGGCAAGCCGTAGGTGTCATAGATGTGCCTGTAAGAAAAATAATGTTTTATGTTATTCACGATGCCACAAATCAGCTGCATGTTTTAATAAGTGATTATTACAAATAGGCATATCATACGCAACTAAAATATTTTTTAAAGAAATTTTTGTTGATTCTTTCAAAAATTAAAATATTGTTCTGAGTAATCGTGATTTTTATATCAATATTTCCTTGTATTGCATACACCTGATTATCATAATTATGTAGGTATATCTTACCAAATAAACCTTTAAAATATCAAAGCAAAATTATTTTTGTCATTTCACTGAACCAATCTAGTGATTTGTTCAATTCACTAGATTTGTTTAGGGAAAAGATAAAATCGTGTTGTTATTTTAACATCCTCCGTGACTTGTTCAAGTCCCTTAGGGAATTGATCATATCCCCGTTTTTATCATATCCCTGCGACATATATACATAATAAATAAATATATATATATGTATATATATCTATAATATAAAAATGAACCGCAAAATGTGTTGGTAAACGCATAACTCAACAACGCCTGGACCAATTTGGCTAATTCTTTTTTTGTTGTGTTTGTTATTGTCAGGAGAAGGTTTTTATGAAAAAAAATTCGGTAAAGTAGAGAAGTCAGTTGACGGGAGCGAAGCCGCGGGCAAAAGCTAGTAATAAATAAATATATATATATATAAAATAGCACAAATATGTATATATTTGTATTAGAGTGTAACCAAGAGACCTTGATCTTTTGTCCTATTTCTGAATGACACTAAAATCTGTGAAAGCCACGTCTTGATTTAATAGGTTAGTTTCATGGTAATATTTTCCATGCCTTGACACATTTTTCAACTATTGCAGTTATTCGGTATTGTTATTGTATTGTACGCTCATTTTATTATGTTAATCGACTCGCCAACGCACCACCACACAGGTCGACAGTCTGACAACGACCGACTCCCCACCGCTCGATCCGGTATTTATAACCGAGTGACGTATGCGCACGAGGCGTCATAATAATGACATAACCTATACAATGATGCACATGTACCTGCATACACTACATCTCTCCCTTGTTGTTTTGATTTTAACCTTGTTTCAAAAAGTCCAACAATCAAACTCATAAATATTTTGGTAATTTCTTAAAGATCTATCAAACACCTGCAGCACAACAAAACCACGCTATCAGATCAGTCCACCGATCACACTGCCATCAAACTGATTTACTTTGTTCCGTTTCCATTTCATTTCCCTTTCCATTTAAGGAGACGACAGATATCGGTGATACTGCAGGACACTACATCCCTTCCCTTGTGAAATAAACATAAATAAAAATCCGTCCCTTTGCAGACGGTAACATACCAGCATCTGCTTCAGGCTCAACAAGACAAATTCGTAGCAGTGATATCAGGCCGGCAAGTTTAACTTCAGGTTTTGTAGCCGCTGTTCCGGCTCTGTATTATATCTACACTAGAGATGATCCGTCCATTTGGCAGACATCCCGCCAATCAGTCCATGTGAAATCAAGCAAGTCTCAAATATTGCTGTACCTTCAGATAATGAGCACTCATCTTGCTTGGTTCGACTTCACTTAAAACTGATACAGAATGCATTGTTCCAAGGTAAAAGATCGGCATTAGGGTACCTCATCAATGCTTTTCACTCATTCAAAACCGTACGAGCCGTACGAGGAAAGTAATCACATAAGATCGTCCCAATTGAATGGTGACCTAGATGGACTGTTTCCAATTTGATGATGACCATATACTTTGTCACCCATTTAATGGTGACCACATACTTTGTCTCCAATTTAATGGTGATTCCATACTTTGTCACCCATTTAATGGTGACCACATACTTTGTCTCCAATTTAATGGTGACTCCATACTTTGTCACCCATTTAATGGTGACCACATACTTTGTCTCCAATTTAATGGCGATCACATATTTTGTCACCAATTTAATGGTTTAAATTGTAGTTCTATGTACGAGTTAAGTACTTTGTGTGCCTTGTAAGCAAGAGAATGCTAACTCAACTAATTTTGGTAATATGTAGTTTTTAATTTGAGAGTGGAATATCAAAGCCTATCATTATCTCAGCAATGTAACAAACAATCTGGTCTTCAACCCTATTGATCAGCGCTGGTACTTTGCACGTTTCTGCTAGTACACTCGCTGAAATTCTGATATAGGCTTTAAATACCCTACATCAATGTATGTCCAATATCTAGTCAAGAAACTGTAAGCTTCTTAGCATTCAACACCCAACATATGAATACCTTACTGCATATAATAATGCGATAGGAATACTTATATTTCGGTTAGGCATCCAAAAACACTATTATCACCGGACATTGCGTTCTGTAATGTTTGTTTGCTTTTCCTAATGTGGTTTTCAAAAATTTAAGTAGTCAAAGAATTATTATGCTTTGATGGTAAGCTTTTTAGTATCATGGTTACATATTGATTATAACGAAGGTGTAAAGTAACATTACGAATCAGATTTTAACTAATTAGAACCATATTATGCAACGAACGCACTTTAACAGGTGTCACTAACTTTGCACTATATATTTTGAAGCTGTGACATTCTGCATCACCATAAAATAGAAGAGTCCCTGACCCTCAACTCATGCTCTTCTTCCTTTCAACAAGGTGACAGCAGCTCACAAACAGTTTTCTAGTCGATGCAATTTTCCTTTTGCAAAACAACCGCTAACCTTTCTAAAACATCTGTCTACACATAGATAAATGTGGGATTCTAATTCTATATCTCAATTTCATGAGCAGCTATGCTGCTCTCATGTCATACTTGACCTCATCAATTTGATGATCAGCTTTGTGCTGCTTCCATTTTTAATATTTTACGCTTTTCCAATTTCATGACCGCGTATAGGTAACGTAATTTTTTTTTTTTTTTATGTAAGTATAGTTGGCTGCATAAGTATGTTTATAGTTTCGTTCAAAAGCGCTTACCCTTTATTGCAGCTGACTTTATCTACGTTGTTTCAGTTAGACAACCAGAATATAAAAATATTATTATCTTTTATAGGGACAGCACCCCAGTAAATTTTTAAACGATTTGGTGACTAAGGGCAATTTTACTTCCTATACTTTAAGGAACACTTACTCAGATTATATTTTGCAGTAGGACTTAGGAACTTAATAATATTTTAGTGGTCATTTATTTATTTAGAACATATAATTTACATTTTTAAATATTAAATATAAAAATAAAAACATTTAAAAATATAAAAAATAGGTTACCACCGATATCGGGCACAGGGTCCAAGGTATCGGTGGTTAGGGTCCCAGAGACAGAAACCTCCTCACAATACGTGCCGTATCAAGGAGTACTGCCTTCTAATATTTTAGTTATTATTAACCAAATGTCGACGCAACTGTGTAGTTTAATTAGCACAAAAGAGTAATAAATGTCGATAAATGTAAATAGTGATAAAGTTCTTTACCTCTCGTGCGAGTCCAATTGTCTTACGGTAACCTAAGATTGGTGTTCTAAGATCAATTATTATTAACCCTAACGCTATGGACACAAGACATTATTTTGTTAATAGATATCCATCCCACCACCCATATGGATCTTATCTTATGGGATGGGTTGAGGAAATTACACAACTTTATATTACAAGTAGGTGTGCACTTCAAGAATATATTAATGTGATGATTTATTAACTTGAGATCAATAAATGGATTCTATTTCATATATGTTCATATATGGTTATGTTATTCGCCCCTATGGAAGCATATTCTTCCACAACTCTCAATGTACTTATACTGCTTATTGGTACTGCAATACTGTAAAACATAATTTGCAAATAACAATATTATAATGAGGGCCACTTTGTTAAACTATTTGTAAACACCAATGTAAATCAATAAAAAAGAGGCTAAGATACCAATTAAAATTCATTCAAGCCTGAATCTTGAAGGTTTAAAAACCACACGCAATCATCAACTTTTGAGAACTTGATTGCAACAATCATCCATGAGCTAATCATCATTAGACAGTTCCCAGAGTAAGTATCTACATTGGAACTCCTTCCAGGTATCATCCTTAAAAGATTTTTTGTCACAGATGAGAAGGCCCAGTTGGGTAAATGATGATGATGTCCTCCTAGCCGATTATCGGCTACGGCGGCTGTACTCACGTAAGGGGATTAGCCAACTGCGCAGGACATATTATAGTGCACAAGCATTTGCGCAGACACAAGTGCACTCACTGTTCCTTCACTCTCATAACCCGATGGGACGGCAATCCGACACGACCGGAAAGAGATCAGGCGCAGGACCGACATTTACGTGCTTTCCGATGCACGGGTGTATCAATCACCAACTTCCAGGCCCGACCCGGGAATCGAACCCGAGACCTCGTGCTCAGCAGCCGCGCTTGCGACAGCTAGACCAACGAGGCAGTTGGGTAGATAAAGTAGCATTGTCAAATAAATCACAGATTGCTCCAATGCTTAGTTCCATATTCTTTTGATCTAAGAGTTTTATATCAACCTAAAGTACTGAAATTACAATTGTGAGCTAGCATGTTTACCAAAGATTCTATCTATTGAATACCAAAATTTTGATCCACATTTTCCAGCTAGTATTGCTGCTTGTATGCTGTTCTACTGTTCTGTATCTTCTGGAATATCTCTGTTGTATAACAACCTCTTTAATACAGCAAAATAAAGTAAAAGTATTGAAATTATACCTAGGGTGACTGAGCAACTGTTATAATTAACACTATTATGGGTAGGCAACCCACTAGAGGTGTTGATGGACTTGGATGTTGTGCATAGGTGAATACATACCAGTATAGCTGGGCGAGTTCTTCAACATACATGGCCAACCTACTACGGTCCCTCAATGTGCTGTTTGTTAAACTAGATACCTAGCACATGTTTGTCATTTGTAGAACCGTTGAGTATATAACCCACCAGTTTGTTCTTGTAATATCCTCTATATTGCAAGCACTTGAATTAAGTTAGTTAAGTACCAGAACAATATAGCAGGTATAAGTTGTTGACTAGACTCTGAGAAGTTAAGTTTGGAAGCTTTTTATGATCCAAATCACCGGGCACAGAAAATATAAAAATTATCAAGATTTAGTTGTTGCAGTAGTTGACAACTATCGCCAGATAATTTATGCGTGTACAGTCAATTGAATGACCAGTAGACGTTCACTACCGTTAACTGTCAAGCTGTCAATTTAATGACCAGTAGATATAGACTACTGCCAACTGTCAAGATGTCAATTTAATGACCAGTAGATATAGACTACTGCCAACTGCCAAGCTGTCAATTTAATGACCAGTAGATATACACTACTGCCAACCATCAAGCTGTCAATTTAATGACCAGTAGATATAGACTACTGCCAACAATCAGGCTGTCAATTTAATGACCAGTAGATACACACTACTGCCAACCATCAAGCTGTCAATTCAATGACCAGTAGATATAGACTACTGCCAACAATCAGGCTGTCAATTTAATGACCAGTAGATACACACTACTGCCAACTGTCAAGCTGTCAATCTAATGACCAGTAGATACACGCTACTGCCAACTGCCAAGCTGTCAATCTAATGACCAGTAGACATACACTACTGCTAACCGTCAAGCTGTCATTTTAATGACCAGCAGATTTTTGGAATAGAATAGGTCTTTATTTGCTTAGAATGCAGGCACTTACAAAATAGGATTGTAAACAACATAATAAGATCCGTGTACATTCCGCCTTGTTGGCATGCAAGCACAACAATTATTAAACACAATTGATTATAAGGCAAATAGGTTATTGTATTATATCCTCTAGGAAATCCCACCACTGCTAAAATCGTCTTGACGACAATTCAACAACCAGCAACTTTATATTGCTTCCAATAAATGCCTATTATTGAATAAACTTTGATGCAGGTTTAAGAATGAGTAAACTGATCACCAAGTAATGATTTTGTATTATAAATTACTCATTTGATAAATATTAACACCTGCAATAAATATTGCTACTTCCATTAGAATTGTAGCAAGGTAAACTTAAACAAAGAATTACGTAAAAAGGTTAAAATTTGTTTGCAATTCGGGTGATACATACATACATTAACATAAAAGTTATGTATACTTTGTCATTCTACTCTCTTCCCTTCCTTCTTTCCTTTTGCACTTTTTAATATGATTGAATATTAACATCGGTCAGAGGTTACTTGTTATCAAAGCTTATTTAGCATACATTAATTTGGTATAGGCATGAATAGGACAAATTATTTAGTATAACCTTGTATATCAAATATTTTTCTGGATCACAGAACTAATAGGTAGTTCAAAATTATAAAAATTAGATAATAGGTAACTGTTGGTCCAAACACTCACGGTTTTATCCTCGTCGCCAATGTATTGTACGCTCATTTTATTATGTTAATCGACTCGCCAACGCACCACCACACAGGTCGACAGTCTGACAACGACCGACTCCCCACCGCTCGATCCGGTATTTATAACCGAGTGACGTATGCGCACGAGGCGTCATAATAATGACATAACCTATACAATGATGCACATGTACCTGCATACACTACAGTTATATTAATATATACTTATCATCATTACACCAACCCATAAAAACTAAGTATCTTTATCCTCACAGTAAAAAAACACATATTAACTTAAGACAAGAAGAAAATTATGGTGGTCCACATACAATGCTGGCTGCTATCGATCTGCGACCTGCGACCGACGACCGCGCTACAAAAACTACGCTTTGACGTCCAATTGCACTATATACTTAGTAGGTAGGAGGTATAATGCGATTTTTGCCTTTCAACGATTCCGCTTGCTTTTTCTTTTTAAACGTCTGGGAGTACATTTACTTGGGAGAGACTGAATGACATTTTGTTAATAGTATTGGTGGACTTGTGTTTTATATAGTGTCTTACTAAATTCTTTAAATTGGACAGTATAATATAGAGAAGACTATTAAAAATTCTTTGGGTCAAGAAAAACCTGGCCAGTAAGCTGGTACCAGTTTTTTGCTCCTCCATATATGAACATGCTATTAATCTACAAACCTATTTATGTAAGTAGTCAGAACTTCAGTAAGTTTGATAACTATTCTAATATCAGTCTAAGTAGCTATCTAGCGCTATTCTAATATCAGTCGCACCTAGTAGCTATCTAGCATGCTACATTTCAAATATCCTTTAACAGCATTTAGAACGAACCTAAGGCAAGTATGTGACCTAGGTAATATATTTTTCATAACCTCACGATTACCTATTCCATCACCATATAAAATATCAACATACGTTCCTCGTTTATTACGAAATCGTAAAGTTTTATGCTCAGTTATTAAACGTAACAAGTTGTAAACAAAAGCTCGAGAATAAAGGTCGGGTAGACGGAACGTTATCGTAACGTTGCGAGTGCCATCGACACTTGGAGCATTGAAATAACTTGACACGACACTGCCGTTCCTTCCCCTTTGCTAAAGGTTCGACCACCGGTCATATTCCTATGTACAGATGCTAACACATCAAGCCACTCGAAGCTACTCCAATCGGTTTTTACCCAATTAACATTGAACTTTAAAATACTTTAGAGATAAGATGAAAATCAGTTGACAAATTGAAGTAGATTGACGTGATGGCGTCTGCACACTATGCGTTAAGATTTTGCTTGTGTTTGTCAATTTTGGTGTGTTTGTGCGTAATCACAACTTTATGCCTGTGTTTTCTATTTTGTCGAGTGCGGTCTTTCCGTAACGATGTCAAAATACATGTACCTATGAGTGAGCTATCACTATTTGTCGTTGTTTCACGCCTTGCTCTTAAATTGTCAGACTCTTTGGCACAGAGATTGGCGGTTCCAGTTATGTATGATCTAAGTATCGACCGCGAGTCGGCAACCGACGACCGATGTCGCGACCAGTGCATGTGAAGAGGTAGTTTGGTCACAATATTTTATGAAAACTTTCATATTATGAAGGCAATAGAGAGGTTTTGTCGAGGTGGAAAGTTAAGTGGTTCTGTCTTGAAGTGAAAGAAACTTGGATACATAAAGTAGTAGCTATGTAACTTTTAGAATTAGTGTGGTTTAAGATTTTTATGTATTATGGAACAAAATAGAAAGCTAGTGATCCCACTTAAAAATATGCTTCTCAATCGTTTGAGGGCTTTAGTCGTAAGTATATAAGAAGGATGAAAAAATGCATTAAGCATCATACTCATATCGTCTATAGGAATAGCTATCAAAAATTGAAAACTTTTAAGTAATAGATTTCAAACGCGTTCGCCGTATACATCGCTTTAGATATCGGAAAACCCGATTTATCTTTTTCCCAGAACTGAAATTGTCCCGAAGACAACAATAGTAGCACTATCAATAAAATTGCGCTAATGTAGCAATTTCTATTGTTGTTTTCAATAATACCGCATCCAATAAAATTCTACCCTTCGTTCAGACAATGCTAGCTTGCACTCAGCGTTTCGCGGAGGAAAGCTAAATTCTAGCCAGACAACATTGTGTTAATGTTAACTTTAGACTATACGTATATATTATAAAGTAGAGTTCTACAAAAGCTTTGAACCCTTTTTAAATTCCAAAAAGTGGCAATGTATCTTTTATTTAAAAATGGGGACGGCATGAAGTGTCTGATTTTTTACTGACAAAAGCATGTCTGTGTTCTCTCATTTTTTAAAGCTCTCAATTCAGTAGTGGTTTCGTGTAAGTTGCAAGATTGTAATGCAACTATAGTTTTTATTTATATTTTTTCAAAACGAATGGAGCATTTGATTGCATCGTGAAATCTTACCTATCTTATTTTAATTACATTATATTTTACAGTTTCATCAGCAAGTTTTCGTTCGTCATTCAGTTCGTCGAAGTCAAATAAAAAGAGATACATACTCGTATAGGTACATAATAGATACTAAAATACTGAAAAATATAAATCAGAAACAATAATTATTGAGGTGAAAATGCATGCAGTTGCATATGACTGCATATGACCTAGATAATACCGTGTCGATACGAGTTGAGTCTATTAAACCAGGCTCTGCACTCGCCAGCCAAGTTACAACTTATCGGCAATCGATAAGGGATCGTGTTACGTTTTTAAATGACTCCTTTGGAAATGTTTGAACATTTTACTTTTTGAGCTTCTCGCTTACAAAGTTATAGGAAAGTTTTATTTTCAAATCAGGTAAACGATGCAGCTACAATTTCCTATGACTAGATAGATAGATTTTTTTAAATGTTTTGTCTTAGATCTAACTAAATTAGGTGAAATAATGGGTGGTCTTCTCGCTAAGAGCTCCCAAACAACCTTAGGATGGATTGAGACGAGAAGGATACTAATATTATTATACGCATAACTTTTAGCCTATATTTTATTTACTTTCGTTAGTACAAGAACTGTCTCTTGCATACTGAGCTAACAATAAGCAATCCTTTAGAGAGCGTCAAGATGCAATTTCAAAGGCGTCATTACATATCTCATTAAAACCCATATTCTCAAGACATATGACAGCAAGACAAACCCACTTCATTTCGCATTTATCATACTAATTTGTACCGTGAATACAAGCCAAATGAATGTTTAGCATTCTCTTAAAGCCGTAACCAGACTTTGCGAGACACGCGTCGCGAACGGTGGCCCGAACCGAGCATTCGTGTTGGTAAATAATATTAACACACGCCTCAAGCGGTGTCATGCGTTATCAACTGTTTGTGGCTCATGCCTCGCATATGTCTGGATCATGAAGAAAGGAAAGATGAGCTGATATGCCATCATCGTAGGCAGGTATGTCAGGCGCCGTCTTGTAGCTCAAGTAACGTACGGTAGGCGTGACCAAACCGATTAGTTAGGTACTACTAAAGTAACGAGTTGTTCGGGTTCCTTACGACATCTGTTAAATATTGGTCTTTATTGATTGGTGATTGGGTTTTGAAAAAATGGCTAATTTAGTTTAAGTTCAGAACATTTCTCGTCCTCCTAACACCCACATTTTAGCGCTCTATTTTCTTAGGATTTTTTGCGTTATAAGTAACATCTTCGCAAGTCATTTAATTCTCCGTAGTCTAGATACACCTTTACAGATGCAGCCGTTTATAATGCAGACCACGGAGATACGATTTTACCAGCTCCCGGCAAATTGTAAGCGTGCACGGAAATAATCACCCAGTCTCAAGCTCTACAAACCAATAGTGCTTTTTTATTCACTTTACTTAATGAACTGAAAGTGCAGAGAAAATAGAATGTACGCCGATTGGAATACTCGTTGATTTTTAATGAATAATTGATTTGGAGATTAGAATTCTAGTTGAAGGAAAAGGTTTTTGTTTAAGTTGTTTTGTAGGATTGCTGGATGCTGGAGATATCAGATGAACGAAGATTAATGTTTTAATCTATACTAATACTTAATATAAGGCTGAATGGTTTAATTTGTATTTAAACGCGCTAATCTCAGGATCTACTAGTCATATGTGAAAAAAAACTTTCTGTTATATAGCCGATTTACTGTGGAAGGAGAAGGCTGTTTTATGACCGGGTTCGCATAGTAGTTCCGATGAGACGCGAGGGAAACCGGTGCTGGAAGCTAGTTGACATCGTATAGGTAGGTAAATGGTACCAGTTTTATTCAGAAGTCTCTTCATATATCTTCTTCTTTTGATTTATCATACCTATTAACCATTTCTTTAAAAATGTTATCAAAGATTCATACAACTTCATCAGACGATTTGCTTTTGTTTATTATTCCAATAGTTGTGACTGAGCTCCCAGCAAATACTTTCAATTATTACGTCCTTGCTTGTCTAAAGGTTCTATAACACCTTGAACCTTCAAAGAGCAGACGTAACCCTTTATCAGCAATCCAATAAACCGCAGACGGAAACCAGGTTACCTATACCTATTTAGACAAGTTCAAAACTATGACTCGGTTCAATATTTGTACAACCAGCAAACACAGACTGATTTCTTAGTTTGTCATTACCATTTTTGGGAGACCCACCCTTTTCTGATAAAGCAACGCGACGCCTCGAATTGTGTGCCGAGTCATTTGAAGTTTTCTAGTGGATGACAAAAGGTGATCATGTGATTGTAAAGATCTTAACAATGTTTAGTTATTGTATATTTAATTTGTTATTGTTATGTGCTGTTTCTATTTTCGCTTCTAAGATTGTTGAAGGGTGAGTTTTTTTGGATTTTATCTGAGGTAGTAGCAAAGTTAAAAGTTGGATGC
This sequence comes from Helicoverpa zea, assembly GCF_022581195.2. NCBI lineage: Eukaryota > Metazoa > Arthropoda > Insecta > Lepidoptera > Noctuidae > Helicoverpa > Helicoverpa zea. The sequence goes on from NC_061454.1 coordinate 3,871,583, forward strand.
GAAAGGGAATGTATAGTTCGAGTACCTACTCTTGTTGTTAGACTGATAACTGAATTAGGTACAGAATATGCTCTACCAATTAATTTGTTTAATCATCTGATTCTGAGCCTCTTTGTAAGAACAAAGCTAGAAAAAGTTGGAAAGTAATTACTCTGAATGATTCAATTGAATAATTTCTGTTAGACATAGAACTTTACTTACAATATTAACGAATTCCTATACAGTACCTCTGAAAGCCTTAGAAACAGTATAAACGTTTTTCATAAATAGCCTATTCCTACGGGAAAACAGGTTCAAGCGAAGTAATTATAATTATACTAAGAAGGTCGGGAGAAATTCGACGAATACTTGGCTGCTAATACTTTTATTATATCCCAATAGAAGATTGAAAATGTTTTCAAACCGTATGAACATGACTTAATTTATATTCAACAGATCTCAGCCCATACTCCAAAAAACAATTGAAGCTCTCTTCAGTGACCGGACTCACGAAATATACCCTGGCGCATGCAAGTTGATCAGAGCTTCAAAACGGCAAACAAGAATGTGTGATCGGGACAGCGGCCTCTCCAACGTATTGAGCATCGCTAAAGAACAAGCCATCACAGCTTGCGAAGAAACCTTTCAATACGATAGATGGAACTGTTCTCTCATCTTCAACAGAAAACCTAAAAGAAGTATATTCAATAAAATCTTCAGAGAAACTGCTTTCGTTCATGCGTTAATGGCAGCTTCGATTGCTCACTCAGTAGCTAAAGGATGTGCTTCTGGGGATCTTTCTTCGTGCTCCTGTCCGGGAAATTTTGGAAAAAACAACACTTGGAAAATGGCAGGCTGTGGAGATGACTTCAGACATGGGAAGAGATTGACCAGAAACTTCTTAGATTTCAAACATGCTGGCAACGATCAGATTGCAGAAATCCTAAAGCAAGATGTCATTGTTGGTGTGGATTCTATTGGAGAGCAATTAAAAGAAGTCTGCAAATGCCATGGATTCTCCGGTTCTTGTACAACAAAGACTTGTTGGAAACGATTAGGCCCTTTCAACTCAGCTATGGGGTTACTAAAGAAGCATTACCACCACGCCACAAAGAAGAAATTGATGAACTACACAACGAAGAGAGCTATAGCGCCAAAAGTGAGGAACAAGATGAAAATTGAAAGGAAGAATTTGGTATACTTGCAGAGGACGCCGAACTTATGTGTTAGTACTAAAGGAAGGGTGTGTAAAGACAGGCATAATTGTGCGACCTTGTGTTGTGGTAGGGGCATTATAACTAGCAAGAAACAAGTGAGTTCTAGGTGCCGATGTAGAATGGTTAATTGTTGCTTCGTGCAATGCGATACTTGTGTTGAAGAAGTCGATGAGTATACTTGCAAGTGAACGTTAGTGCCTTATCTTAGTATTTATTAGAAATGTCGCGAATATTGGAAGTTCCTCTACAGTTTTTACAGTTGATCAGTTTTCAACCTTCTTTCGTGCTGCTTATGGTTCAAATTCAAATGTGGACTTTGTCGACTGTTCGTTTCTTTCATTGGCTCTATTTTCTGCTTTACGTCTGCGGAGGAAACTGTGTATTGGTACTTCAGTACTAATTAGGTAACCGAAACACATTCGCTGGAATTGTATCTTTGGTTTCATTATGAGGAAAATTTGTACACAAATGTCCTATTTTACGCCGGTAAATTATCATTCTTTGTTTCCTGTGTAGATAGATATTTTCTACTTAAAACTGGTAGAATAATGTTACAATCACTAATGAACTTGTAAAGCATACTTATTTCAATATTTAATTGCTTATGTATTTGTTTAGAGATAAGATTGAATGTGATACGGCCTGGGATAAAGGAGTGCCATCTAGCAGTGCTTTTAGACTAGTAGATTTTATCGCGCGGTTTTTCCTTGTCATCATTTGTGGCTGTTGTTCTCAATATGTCCCAACCACTCTGTTTGCTCTGAAAAATCGAACGGAAAATCCACTAGTCTGAAACCGCCGTTAGATAATGGTCGATAATGCTGTGATATAAGCTGAATGCTTTAAGTTAGGTAGTTCGAGACAATGGAATATGGAATGATTAATTAAATTAATTTAAAATAGATGTGGTTTTATTTGTCAGCTACGACAGGTGTGTCCTACATTTTATTATATACTGTGATGGTTCTGGGACCTATAATAGGTCCTTTCTCACTTTTTGGAAATACATTATTTTCGACTTTTCATTTCATATGAATGTCACCTGGTGGAACTACCCAGAACTTTTTAGTCTTAAGCTCTCTCTATCGGCCACTTGCGTAGTAAAACAAATGTAAGCCTTAGCAACGGTCTTATCGCCGCATTAAATTTCGAACATTGCGTGAGATGGCGCTGTCCTAGAAGTTCAACAGTACTGGTATAGATGGCGCTGTTACCAAGAGTTCGATATTGCTAGTTAGTCTTTGAGGAATTAAAATGTTCAGATTATGTGTTCATTTGAAAAATTACTGAATAAATAAGTACATATAATTTATTTCGAAAAAAATAATTTATTGTATATGCTAAAGAAATAAAAAAACGACCGTTAAAAACTCAAGTTTTATTGTAAAATTCCTCAGATTCAAACATGTTTGAGTTGATGCGTTATTCATAATTTCACCGCGATGGAATCCTGATGCATCGATAACATCGGTTCAATGCATGTCGATCGCGAAATATTATATGCGTGGAAATCTTCGTACGATCAACTTGATAAATCCATTCGTTGATTAAAACTTAATGTGAAAAAAAAAACTGAAAAATTATATGGGTTCGGATCGGTTAGTAAATATATTTTTTATGATTTAAAGACTTTAACGGAGAATTTAGCGTTAATTATGTGACCATTCCAATTTATTTTTATTTATCTACCTAGGAATGTGCTAGATACAGGGATTTTCTCCACTGCTTATTACGATACATTAGAATACCCATTTAATTTTTGTAGTACTACTCAATATTGAAATGCATATCAACTTCAAAAGGACGAACTCACACAAACACAACAGTCATTAGTGATGTGCATAACCAATATGAAATAAATTATCGATATCGAAGGCAGTCGCTATCGACTATCGAGTCAGTGGGTCGTGAATGATGCTACAAGACACATTCGGCTCGCAACTGAGGGAGCGCGAACAAAATAAATTTCACCTTTATACTGACCACAACACAATATTTGAAATGTCACGTCTTTATATAGATAGAGGGTGTTATTTTTATGTAGTGCACTTTTGTAGTTACATCAAGTACTGAAAGGATAATCTTAGGCTTTTGATTAATATAAGTAATTCGTCGCTAACAGCACTTACATGAGTTTTTTTTTATTTATTCACAGCATTTGAATTATTTACTGCATATTTGAAAAATACAGCGAAACATAAAAAAATATACATATTATCCATTCAATTTCATAGTTATCATATCAGAGTCAGAATATTTACCTAGTAATAAAAAAAGAAGTAAGAATTTAAAAAATATTCAAGTACAATGACGTCACTCTTCCCGTACAACGCCTAAAGAATGCGAACGGTTCAAAAATGAAGCAAAATTTAAATAAAATCATCCACAATCAAATGAATGACTAACACGGATACGCATTAAGTCTAAAAGATCGCACAACATTATTATTATAACGCCTATAATTGACCCCTAAACCATTAAGGCCGGCCACAAAATTGCGGTTTGTTTTCGATGCCAACTCACATAATTACGATATTAATGAAAAATAAGCTAAAAAACGGCAGCTTTGAGATTTATTTATTTATTGACCCGAAGCGAGGTTTGCCCTTACTAGTGGTTTAAGTCGAACGTGACTCACTCAGATTAAATTATTAAGTACTTTAAATTTAATTGAACTTCGTGATCAAAATTAAGTTAAAAAAGACTTTATAAAATTAACCTCTGTAAAATTTCTAAGTAAGTACATAAGGTAATATAATTCTTACCTTTGCGAAAAGACAAGAGCAGCATGTTTTTACGAAATCTTTTACTAAGAAAAAAAAACTACTGCAAGACTATAAATTCGCATAGATTAAAATAATAATTTTTAAATGTGCTTCAATACTCAATGCTCAATTCTTTATAAGCATTCCATATGTTATAACAGGTGGTACATTTAGATTAGTGACAATATGGAGCCTATAGAGCACAGCTTAAAGAAGTAGGAAAGTTTTAATACTAGCTTATTAATAAATTATAATTATATTAGCTTCTGCCAGCGGTTTCACCCACATCCCGTGGGAACTATTTCCCGTACCGGTGATAAAAAGTAGCCTATAGCCTTCCTCGATAAATGCGCTATCTAACACCGAAAGAATTGTTCAAATCGGACCAGTAGTTCCTGAGATTAGCGCGTTTAAACAAACAAACTCTTCAGCTTTATAATATTAGTATAGGTTTAAAAACATATAAATTAGTGAATAAATAAACTTTTTATGAAATTCATGGACAACTATATTGTCCACTATTCAGTCAGCTTTTACTCGAGTTACTAATAATTTTTACACAACGTTTTTGGAGCAATATCTCTTCGAGTTCCTATAGTAAGTGCGATCGTTACCTAGCCGAGACAATACCAATAAAAATTATGTTACTCCGACCAATTACCGGCCATTAAACAAAACTTTTTACAGCTTAATGTAATATTCAGTCGACGTTTTAATATGTGCCCAGTTTTTATTTATTATTAACTCAATGAATTATTATTGTTAATATTAAAAAGTTTATTATTGAATATGGGAACGCTGTCGTGTCTTAAAGAAATTATTATGTATGGCAGTTTAATTGATTGTTTGATGGTTTACGATGAAAAAATTGCATGATTTCGTGTGAATGAGCTTTGGAGCTTAAAATATTTTAATGGACTGAGTTACTTGCGATTGAAAACCGTGCCATTGAGCCGCTTCCCATAAGAGGAATAAGTAGTCAATTTACAGTTATCGGCACGAATCTTGAGCTCTGACCTTCACCTGCGCAGAAGTAATTTATTGGGTCCCTTTTATGGTATGAAGTGAGGCGCGGGGGCGGGCTAAAGCGGTGATTGGCCCGCAGTGCATCGCGTCATAGCCATCACTCGGGATTGGTTCTTTGGTAATAAATCACTTCTGCGCAGATGTAGGTCAGAGCTCAAGATTCGTGCCGATAACTATATGAAATTGAATTGTTTGCCTTATCAAAATACACAGTTAACATTTAAGTAGGTATCTAAAGGGTTGGGCTAGGCACAAAATTAATCATTATCAACCCAATCTATAAAACATTTTTTCAATCAAACTTATTTATCAATCATTAATACTTCAATAAAAATGTCACCCACCACCAACAATTTAAAAACATCCTATATCTAAAAAGCGAAGGGAAATCAAATGTCAAGTTAAATTATTAATGTTAGCTTAACCAGATGTGGCTGTCGATACCGTATGAAGACGTAAAATGCTTTACTTGTTGTTTTGTCAAACCGTCTGTTATGTGGGATCTGTTAATTAATTATGTTAAATCTATACTAATATTATAAAGCTGAAGAGTTTGTTTGTTTGTTTGAACGCACTAATCTCAAGAACTACTGGACCGATTTGAAAAATTCTTTCAGTGTTAGATAGCCCATTTATCAAAGAAGGCTATAGGCTACTTTTTATCCGTGTTCGTGCCGTGGTTCCTACGGGATGCGGGTGAAACCGCTGACAGAAGCTAATAATGCTATATTATGCATATCGTGTTACACGCGTCACTTCACTAGTGAGCGTTTTTTGTTTGTAGATAAGTTTGGCGATTGAAGGTTAGCAGGTACTTATTTAGGTACGATATTTTATGATATAAGTACTTGATCGATTTAAATCAATGTATGTATAACATTGATTGTACCTAATGTTTAAATCGTTTGTTCAAGAATTGAAATTTTAACTTTAATTTTTTGGCAGATAAGTCCCTAGGTCTAGGTAGGAGTCTCAAGGTGGTCTTGTTATATGGATAGCGGACTTAAAAAAAAAACTATGATTTACACAGTCTATAATTAGCTAAAAAGAACACAGGTACACCTAAAATGAAAATTACTTTAGTTCCTTTTTCAAGAAGTTAAAAGAAAAAGTTTTTATTTTCTAGGTTAGGCAGTAAAATAACTAACACTACTTTAGGTAAAGTTAGCTACACAAAAGCCTTGATTTTAAATATCTACCACCTTCGTTGGGTAAACATTTATAAGTCGTTTATCAAAGTCTCAAAGTCCCGTGAAGTATGTCCTAAGAACTAAGTTTATAAATCAATACAATCTTGCACAAAGTAACGAGGCTAAATATTATCACGATTGAAGTCACTTTAGCGATAAAAATCTCGCTTTAAATAAATAATTACTTTAGAACTAACTGCGATCAAGTAAAGGGCTAATAAATTAACTGGGATAAGTTATTTTTATCCCGACAGCATAGTATTTTATGTATAGAGTCTGTTCCATGATATGAACAAAGTTACATTATTTTTAATCATCTTCACAAAAAGGAGGAGGTTCTCAATGCATCGGGACCTTAATTTTGTTTTCTCTCCTAAGACCCTGATAATTATACAACTGTTAATTTAATTCAAGTTATGGTCGTAAATAATTTGACCTGCACCTAGTATGTAGCATTGACGGTTGATATTTCACCTATATGCAATGAAAACCTTTAGCAGGTTGAAAAGCAGAAAACGGTACGCGTACTTAACAGTAATGATTCTAATTAAAACACTCAGAAACACCAGGCTTATAAAGCATCTATATACAGCTAAAACCACCAAATCCTTAGCTCAAAAACATCCCTAGCTTAACCACCCACCGCCGAACAAATGACGTGTTAAGGGCTTAATGATCGCAAATAATGTACGCATAATTGAGCGCATTTATTACAAGAATCACTTTAAAGAATAACTAGCTACTTAACCACCTTTTAAAGGATTATATGCAGGAGCTATTATTACACAGCATTTAGTAAAAATATAACAATAACAACGCAAGTAGACGTAATTAGAAACAGTTGCCTCACACAGACTCCCGGACTTCATTTTGTCAACTTTTGGAAAGCAGTCGAACGGAAAATGGTGTCTTTCAGATTTTTGGGCGGAAGGGTTTTAAAAAGTGTTTAATTATTTATGAGATTTTTTCACACTTGTCCAAACTTGAATGTCTTGTAGGCCCTTGACAATGTTTCCGACCATTTCTGGGTACTCTTTAAGTTATATTCTTCATAACAGGCTGCTCTTTTTCGGTTTTCCTGTAGCCCCACTGGATTGGCTCTTGTTAAGGTAAAGTAGAAACATAAACACTTGTGCTTTAGTTACTTACTTTTCAACGAGACATGTTCAAGTTAAGAAATTGTAAGACTGTCAACACTTAGGGATAAGAAGACCTTGAAAACTATATTAGGTAATATCACACTTTACGACTTTGTAAACATCTGAGTTTGCCTACGCTTCATGTAGCCCATTAGTTCACAACATTCCGTCTAGCCGTCATTTATTTCTCAAAAACATCAACAAACAGTCAAGAATCTCTTGACTGTGCAGAGATCACAAAAGATTAACATCATCCCTCACCAAAGCGAATGCTACCAATTATACGTATAAGGGCTTAACTAAAAAATCTATACTTACATACCTCAAGTATCGGTTACCTGCTTTTTGAATGGACAGATCTAAATCCCTGTACAATGGTATTAGGATCAATAAATGTGAAGTATTTTGTTTGCGACAAAATTTACAGTTACGTAGTCATTCGTGGGCATTCGCGCGTGCTATGCTTGACGGACAAAGAAGATTGCGTTCTAATGTATATTGTGAAAGACTAATAGATATGTTACCAGTTTTTTATACCAGTTATTATTGCAAAGGCTTGGAGAACCAAATGGAGTGATTGAAAGTATTGTGTACATTTGGGTGTTCCTGTTAAGGGAGAGATGTATAAATATTAATATTATCTGTAGACAGTTTAGTAGTTCATTATTCTGTAAATAGCTGCCTTGAGATGACGCTGTTTGAATACATATTCAATGTGTATTTAGAAGCTTCTACTGTCTGTATGTAGTACAGGTTATTTAGTAGTATAGCCGTTTCATCTTTGTACCTACTTATTTCTGAAGTTGGCTATTTACCTCCTTGCACAAATCCTTGCCTTCGTGGCTTTTCGCATTCGAAGGTGGCTTCTATTTACTTCACCATAGTCAAAAGATTTATTACAAAAGTACAAAAGGCTAACTTCTGAAATGCAAAGTTAATTGCCACTAATTGTAGAAGGACGAAGTTAGCAATATTTTGCAAAGTATCAAGCAGACATTTAACCATATTTTCAATCGCCCCTTCCAAAAGTCAGCTCACCTCAAAAACTAGACGTGTCCTATAAATACAAACTTCATTAGCATTTCACACCCAGTATTAAGGGCACACATTTTTGATTATTTAATTAAGACGCACCACGGTTGATGTCCGTACATAATCAGGAATGGCGTTCAACTGGTCTGAGCTCGCTTTGTTAATAATTTTTAATCTCTTCATTTGGTAGGGATGGTAATTGTTGTTATTTATTTGATGGATAGATTTTGGACCCGTTTTTAGTACTGTTGAGAGTGAAATGTTTTTGGATGACGTCAAAATATGTGTAGGTAGGTCAAAATTACGTTAGATTGTCGCTAATATTTTGCTTAAGATTGTATTACTGTAGATTTTTTATGCTTCTTAGGAACTGTGATATAAATCACTGGTACTCAGCTGCATCCGGTTAGACTGGAAGCCGACCCCAACATAGTTGGGAAAGGCTTCGGAGAAGAAGCAGAAGAGGAACTGTCAAAATAAATGAATCTGAATTTCGCAAAACTATAGCCTGATAAATAGAAAGAAAGAAAGAAAATAAATTTTATTGCGCAACAATAGACGCATACATAACTTATAAATATTATAATAACTAAACACGGCTTACCTACACAATCAAATATATATTCAAAGTATAGAAATACATCAATTAACAGATATTTTCTTAAGTACCAAATCAATATAAAATAGACTGAACATTTAATACAAAAATAAGTGTGTCTGCTCGTAAATAACAATTTACCAGTTTCAATGATTAAAACGATATTGATAAAGTAAGATCTTAACAAGCCAGATCTGAGATCGATAGTAATTATAAAATTCCTCACTGTATTAAGAAATTATTCTTCGAGAAATCTTTTGGTGCTCGTGAAGGAAATAAATAATAGAAGTACTTTATTTCTAACGAGATATTGAAAAAGATGTTTTTAATGTGGTTTTCGGGGTAATTTCAATAATTCAGATATCATTTCTATTTGTTTGTCTGTTATTGCTTGCAAAAAAAACCTTCAGAACCATAGAAAAGACGTCGGCTACTTTTGATCCAGGTGCAGGAAATTGTTCCTTCAGGATACAGGGAACAGTAGGTAAATAGTAAACCTAATACATTAAATAATATATAAAGTTTTACTCACCTAGTTGATTTTCCCTGTCATGAAAATTGACTCTCAATAAACCACATTAACTTCCGATCAACAAAGTAAATATCCTCCTACTTAACCAACGTTACTTAACTCACAAATATCAGATGTTGCTTTAGAAGTAAAAACACATACCATATCTGTGCAGGTCGGTTAAATTCGAAGCTTCAGCATTATGGTGGCACCTCTTCAATTATGTATCACCACGTTAATGTATTATTTAACACTTAGTCGAGTTTCGACATATTTCTTGTTGGCTCCCCGTAGAGTGACTACATTTTGGGTTGTGGTCCAAGGCAAGAGACTTGTGCTTAGCAAAATGCCTATTGTGTTAAGAAAATTGGGAAACATTTCAGGCTTTTTTGAATGGATTGTATTGAAAGTTGGCATTAATATTGCCCGTGTAGGTCAGAATAACATGTTTATTTTTTATAAGTGTGCGGAAAGTTATTTCTTCGGAACGGGGAAGGAGGGCTTAAGTAGGTATGTATTTTGGTAGGTTTGGCAAGATATTTTTTGAAATCTTTACTTATACATATTAAGAATAATATGTATAAGTAACCTTATCTGTCGCTCTTTTACGCCAAAACTACTGAACCGTTTTTAAGAGCCTGAGAAAGGACACAGGCCACTTTTTACCCGGTTAATGGAATTGGTTCTGTCTTGACGTAGGTGGAACGTCAGGGAACCGCTAGTAGTCACACAAAGATCTCTTAAAATATTGTGGGTGCAATATAATGAGCAAATTCTTTGTCCGAAGTATTTGGTCAACTTATAACTTGCACCACAAACATCTTGGTGTTGGTTATTTTTTCACAGTGACAACGAGATCAGATTGACAGCACGGACGGGTTGAGTCCACTGATACCGCAACAGTGTTTGTCAATCAACTGCGGAGGGTTAACATAGGACTTTTTGTGTGTCGCTTAGTTAAGAAATTACGAGCTTTCATGCTTGTTACTTACCTATTTTGGGTGTTATTAGTTTCAACGGATGTGTTGTTGATTTTGGACAAATAATAATAAAATTCGAGCTCACTTCCCCCACATTAGTGACTTTAATAATCCATAAAAGGGGTCGAAACTGTCTATATGCAATAACCGAAAGGCTGATCGGAATAACATTTCTATAATTTCTTTCTTTTTTAAAATAAACGTATCATCATATAGGTTTAATATTGAAATATCGTGAGTTATTGGATACCCCATATTCCATCCATTCCACGGCCTGAGAAATTCGTGTAGTTAAGCAAACTTAAAACAGTTGTATATCCTATAAATGGAATTGAATTATTAATCTCTTACTTAGCACAAACACCAATCATCATCATTAACACCTTAATTAAAAGCCAGCAACAGCTCAACAGCCGTATCAAGTCACATTTTCCCTTCCTCACTAATGAATGAGGCTTCAAACATCTCATATTACAACCAGGTCCAACAACTATCTAAAAAGAGCAGTCAATTTCTGATAATTTACCTGTAATCAGTATTAATCAGTATTCTAGAACCTTCTAAAGAGTTATCAAGTACGCACATCCTTTTAATAATGAGACGGTTCGCACCGCGAGGTGTAAGAGCTATTCATTATAATCGAACGAGTCTATTAGCAGCCTTAATTAAGTCAACTCCCATACATGATACATCTTTTCAATTAAATAAGTTAAATAGTATCATTTGTGGGTTTGTTTTTAGTAATGTTGTTTTGACTGTTTATTTACTCATGTTTCGTATGCAAACTTTTAGTCGTCAGATAGTTTGTTTGGGCTCAAAAATCAGTATGAAGATGAATGATAGTACGCACATTATAAAGATCAGGTATTTAGTCGGTATCAGAATTACTGAAAACTAAGATAGGAACCAAGATTTTCTTTAAACAAAATTGCCGGCTATTGGGTCAAGTTTCCGTGGACTGTTTAGTCTGCAATGCGGGTACTTACTCTTGAAGGTATTTATCAAGTGTAAATGCAAATATTCACCAGTTATTAAATAAATAAACCTCGCCCCAATTTTGAAAAATATTTCTCCTTATTGACCATTGAGGTCGACATTCGCACGAAAGTCAATTAAAATTATATCATTAATCCATGTCTTTGGTTCCGGTGGCAGAATGTTTGCAGTGCCTTTGCCGAATTAAAATATAGCGTAACACATATTTTGATCTGATGACAGTCGAGATATGTATCAAGATATGTGGCGAGAGAGAGTATGAAGTGTATTTGGGTACTTGAAAATGAGTTTACAAAGGCAATTTTATATGTGAGCTGTATAATCCAAAGAAGAAAGGAATTGTTGTTGCTATTAAAAGAAGCTGAGAAGTGACAGTAGACTATAATTTCTATCTTAAATCCAATGTAGAATATACTTACTTTTCAAAATCATTTTATGTAATCATGCCGAAAATGTTAGCTACATCGGTGAGTGGGTCGTCATCTACTTATTCAAAATTATTTATTTTCAGCACTCCATTCCCTCCTTGCTCAATGGCCCTCAAAACAAATATTTTGCTTAAATATCTCGTAATTTCACTTCTCAATCACTCCAGTTATCAGCAGATCAGTGTGTGTACAGAATTTTTCATCATCCAATCCAATATGGCCGTCTGTACCGGCGTTATTTCTGACACGACGATTTAAATGATAAAGTAGACCAGATATTAAACTTAAACTGATTTCGTTAACAGATTATTAAGATTTTTATTTTGGGATTTTAATTGAATTATTACCTGCATGCGGTTTAGATAAACTACTTTTGAAAAATGATTTTTTGTAATTCTCATTTGGACAGGCTTTTGCTGTAGTTAATTTTATCTCATGTGGAGAAAAATTAAGTTATCGATTCAATGAAATAACAGAAGAAACCTTCATATATCAAATAATCAATATCAAATATCTTACTAATCATTAAAATCTTCAGTTTTGAAAACTATATCCAATCGAAAACATTCCAGAAACAAAAAGCTACAAACTCCAGATGATTCTTGAAAACCAACTTCACTTCCACCCTTTACAACTTTCTTCAAAAATTCCCCAAACACAATTAACACGAAACATAAACGACAAAACCATCGTAATTAAATAATTAAGGAAACACAACGGTAACAGTTGAAAACCTCAAGTTTATAATCTGTCCATTCTTTTTCAAAATTACGTAAGAAACTGGCGCCTCTTACGGTTCAAGGAAGCATAAAATTGTATTGTTTCTTAGGACTTTCATTGAGTTCCATTTCTATCTTTACGTAAAAGTGAAGCAATAAATGGATTCATTCATTGGAGTTGTGGCCTTGGCACAGAGCTAGAGGCACTTGAATGTAAGGTTTCTTAAAATATGTAATTTTTGAAAGGAAGCAGTCTAGAAAAACGATTGAATGATAAAAAATAATTATTTTCAAAGCAATTAAATGAGCAAGATTGGGAACTAAAAATCTGTTAAATCTAAGGACCATGCACACCGCATCGATACTCACCTTATGTAGGCCATTGAGGTTTCATATACATAAGTGAGAGAGTTCGCCACACAAAGATTGGTCAACTAAATTCTTCAAGACAAAATAAGTTTATTTTTACGTAATGTAAATATTCCTATGTAAGAAAGAAGAAGTAGACAAAATTAAAACATTCCCGTCAACGCTATGAAATATTGTTAGACCAACATAATTGACCGCCAACAGACCCCATGTCCATTTTGCCACCATGAAAGCGCGAAATCGCTGAACAACTGTTTTAGAAAAAAATCTATCATTTATTTACATGTCAAGACAAGAATGAATAACATAAAAATAAATATGTAACGGTCGAAGTATGCTGGATACGCCTTAGAACACTTTATAGGATCCTTTCGTGCCGGCGCTAGCTCGCACAAAGGTAACAAAAGGGAAAAAATAACAAAAAAATGTGTTGAAACATTATGGGTTAAGGTTTGAGCGGGAAGCGAGAATAGTTTGGCAAACGCAAAGATATCAAGATACGCACTGTGGTTGGTAAAAGGTTATGGAATAGTAACAAGACTTAATAAAATAAAATAATAAAATACGTAATTATACGTACAGGAAAATAAAAATTAAAGATCACTCAATCTTTAATTATTATTTTTCTGTACTTACGTATAATTACGACATAACGTAATCTATTTTAGGTGTGAAAATAACACTTTAATCAATACAGCTTTAATAAATTGGCAAAGTTTACTCAGTGAAATATTTTTGACTCATGATTATAAATTATAATAAAGAATCACACATATTTGGCACACCTGCATACGGAAAAATATCAGTCCCCTGTTTATCGTCAGATGCACTTTCGCATAAAACGCCGACACTTATGACTTCTCCCATACGAAAATAAGATGTCGGATCTTTTAAGATTTGGATGCGCCGGGTGCGATGTTTTTTTACCCAAATCGCGTGGGAGGTGAGACGTAATTGCCGAAATTCCTAATTTTTGACAATCAATGGACAGGATATCGCTATTATGATGTACCGAAGCCGACGCCATCTTGCTTTTTGGTGATGTTTATGAAATATGTTTCGGGTATAATGTCCATGTTCTTGATTTGATTATGGACCAATCGACGACTTAAAACATTATGTTTTAAGATATATTTTTTTATGTGTATTTTATTGGTGAAATTGTGGGGCCAGCCATTCAATGACCGAAACAGGTTTAAAGATATAACATATTATGTACATTCAAAAATATAGATAATTAAATCAAGTCAAATTGATTTTTGCAAGAGGTAATAAAAAAAACACTTAGTAATTTTGTGCATGCAAATAAATTACTAAATAATGGCTGACCAGGTTTCATCGAATCATAAAAACAATAGGTATCTTTAATGTAGGTACTCCCAAAGTAGCAGACTGCCTCAGAACAATCTTGCAAATTCTCACAGCTCTAAACAACGCGACTACAACTTCCTATATCTTATTCTACACTCCCCAAGTCGCAGAGAAATGTAATTTGGTATCATCATAACTTTCAAACAATAAAGGCCATGTTTATATTGTATAATTCAGTTTAATTGTTCATTCAGGCTTGGCGTGAATGCAGCTTCGAACCCACACGGTGATAATGAACTCAACCACGGACTAACGAAAGATGAGCGGAGATGCCGTAATGCAGGTAGGCCACACGCCTTCTTGTAGGTCAAATAGGTACGGTGGTCATAACTAAAATGTCTAGTAACGAGTGAAGTAAAACGAGGTGTTTGGGTTCTATGAGACGTTTGTCAAGGATTTTTTGTATTACAAAAAAATATCAGGTCTAAAGAATGCGTGCAAGTGCGGAGACAGTAACGTTGCTCGTACCTCGCAGACCCGCATTTTGGTGCGCTACTTTCTTGGGAGATTTTCCGTTATAGCACCTCCGCTAGTCATTTTGTTCTCCATGAACCCACCACTCCGAACAGAGATGTTTTAATAAATTTATTTCACATCTGACCTCCCTTTCTAATTTCTGATGATAGAGAAGGTACAAGATAGGTTCTTTGAGAATAGTTTCCCGGTTCCCTCTCATACCCTGCGCTTGCCCATTCGTGACGGTCGTCTGAATTTCATCTTAGAAATTGTTGGTTGGTAAGGTTGGGAAAGGAATTTTATGGAACATCGATATCGACTTTTTATTAGTTTTTTACGAAAAAAATATGGCAAAGTTTTAGCTCTCCAATACATTTAATGGATAAACTCCAAAACTACTAAATCGATTTTAAAACTTCTTTCACTTTTGGGAAGCTACACTCTTCCCAAGGAATATATGTAGATTATATTTTATCCCGGTACGAGCAGTATTTCTCACGGAACGCGGGTAAAACCGCGGAAATACGACTAGTATTCCATAATATTAAAAATTCTTCTGCCTTTATGTACACTTGGTCAATGAGTCAATGGATCTCCTTACATGTTTACTTTCTTATTCTAACACATAAAGATGTCACCCTCAAAAGAAAAACACCCCCGAAACTTTTCAACGTGGGAGGCTCATGTTTAGCGGTTGTATAGACATTCACGAGCTGTCAACTGCCTTACAAACTGCATCGAACAAAGAGCAGAAATATCGACAGACACGCACATCCCTCGAGCCACGCCCCCAAGCATCAATAATATCCCACAAAACAATCTAAAACACAATAATTTACTTTCAAAAAGTGGCGAGTTTGTCGCCTAATTTGTTAAAATTGTTCCACAGTTTTTGCCTTTTTTCTATTTTTAGCGAAATGAGTAAGCGATTATCGTTCTTTGTGTGTGTCCTAAGATTAATTGTTGGTATGATTATTATAAAGGCATTTTTCTGTCGACGGGACGTCTCTATTAATATTGGTATTTCTTGCCTACCTGGGTGGGAAGCTATGGCTGTGCTGTTAACTAATTTTTCTTATTTATAATGCTGTTTGAGCTATGATGACGTATTGTTGGATTAATTACTTTTGAATTTGGACGCTGGGAATTGAATTTATTGTGTATTGAGTTTTATGTTGATTTTGATTTAAATGGTTACAATTTTGGAATTTCAACAAGTCGTTACATGATTTAAAATTGAAGAAAAGTTTAAATTACTTGGATGATTTTTTTGAGAATCTGGGAGAATTTGGTAAAAGCCGGCGTGGCTCAGATTTATAACTCATTTCTAGGGAAAACAACTATGTAGGTAATTGTTGCATTGTGAAGTAGCTACTACATGTACTTTTATGAATTTACATAGTAAAAATTCCATGTAGGTATAAAATACTACAATAGGTACCTACTATTCTCGAAGCCACCAAACAAAGTGTACCTAACAATCGCAATTCGTAAATTATCCAAAACAGAACTGCAGAACACAAATCCGCGAAGTCGGCCAACAAAAGGGGATAATCCTTTGTTTATAAAATTAAACAAAGCGCTAATACTAAAACATGGGATATTTTACTTAAAAACAATAGGTAAATCTTTCTTGGAAGCTTACCTAACCATATATTAAAACCTTTACCTAATTACCTTTTTGTGCGAAACCGAACGAGTGCCAACTTGAAAAGAGGTAACAATTGGATCACTAAAATGTACAAAATGGACACTGGTACAGGGTACATAAAGTTTTATGATCAAAGTTGGACAGTTGGGGTTGTAAAAGGTAACTGTACAGGTGTACAATTTGCACCTTCGTTATCTAGCTTGCGAGATAAGGGAGAGGAAAGTTGTTAAGAACGATATTGTTAATGTTTTTGTTCATGGCTTTGAAGTCTCAGATATACCTCTATTACTACAACAAGGTTTCTTTTAGGCTTAGGATATTGATGCAAGATATAAGCAACAAAATAACAGAATAAGCTAATAAGGCACACAGCAAAAGTTATTTACGCACACTGTGAACTCAGCAATAGCTACTGAAACAAGCAAAAGTCTAGTGGCGTTATCTTGAAATAAGCTAAACGTTATATATACTAAAACATATACCTGAAAAAAGCGCACGCAATATTCCTTTAAATACCAATGTTCTTTACATAATTTTTCTCAGTATTGCTACACATTTTCGAACCAGCCAAATTGTCTACATGTCCAAAATCACACTGCCTTAACGACTTCATTCTTTGTCTCAATGACTATCTGTATTGTTCAAAACCAGAGTGCGGCGGCGTCGTTAAAAAGGATTAAGTTAATGTGTCATTGTTAACATTGCAGAACAAAGGTGCCGATATTAGGGAACTATTGTTTCTTATCTGATAAGGACGCTTGCTTTTCTGTTTCTCGGGAAATGTAGTAGGTAAGTTTTGTTACTATTAGAACTGATGTTGTGGGAATTTTGAATAGGTGTACCTTTTGCAAAATACCCATAGAATTGTTTAGTAGGAAAGAGGTATGTTACCTAAAGTTTTCTGAATCAGGTACCTTATTGTCTTTTGCAGTGTTTTCTATTGAAAGAGTGTAACATAACATCGTGTGTATTTTTCTGCGAAGAGCTATTTGGGTGTTAAAGTTTGGCCCCATGCAATAGTTAGATTTTTTCAGTGAAATGCTTGTCCTGCCATTCAATACAGACGAAAATTTACAAAATGTAGGAAAGTCCCACCTATCGAAATTAATTTCAAAATTAAGTGTCTATATTCGTGTTGGTTGTTTTTATTGGTGCGAAGTACTTCCCAGTTACAGGCAATACGCAGGTGTCCTTTACTGTCCCGCCATAAAACTAACCCATAAACACAGCCCAAATTCCGTTTATTTTTCATATTTAAGGTCCCATAAAAACCAAGTATCACACACGATAAACTCATTCCAAGCGCCATACGTTAAAAACTATGACTTAATAGAACTAACGGGTTCTTAATAAAAGATTAAATTCTCATTTGGTTCCATTAAAAACATATTTCACATAATCTTAAGGATCGTAAAAGTGTTGTATTCTAGAAATGTTTATTGGTTGAAAACATTTACAAATAAGTTTGGATATCAATAAAAACGGTGGACCCGTTTACAACTTGACGAATATCTACAAAATATTTTGGTTTCGTTTGGTTTACGATGAGATAGCGTCACGCCTTCGGGAGGCAGTTCGTGTAATAAAATTAAATTGAAAGCTGGGAGACGGGTCGCTTCCAGATAGCTTTGTCGGCCCTTCCAGGTCTTTTATAGCTTGTTTCCTCTGATACGAGGTTTTGTGAACAGTATTGTACTTACTTGAACATGTCTGGACAGGGTGAAGTGTTCATTTTAGAACATAATACAGGTAGTAGAAATAGAAATATGGATAGAGCGAAGTGGAAGAAGATACGGAAAGCGGACCCCGTCACAAGACGGGATAAGCATTAAGAAGAAGAAGAAGGAGTAGGCATGCAACAGAATCAACAAGTAGTACCAATTCTTTCAGTAGCAATTGATATTCAATTGCTACTGAAAGATAGCTATTTCCTGATTATAATTACGGTAAGAACCGAGACTTCAAGGATTGCACTTTTTGTAAGGATCTAAATACCACGGTAACTGAAAGATTTTCTTTAGTTTTCATGAATATCCAGCAAAAAAGCTACAAATTGCATCACACAGTCTTACAACTTACACCAAAAAAATAAACATCCGAATTGAAAACCATCTCCTTTTTGGTCAATCAGTTAAAAATATGACCAATCTATGCTACTATAACCATTACTTACATGAACCACCGACTCACTCGCTCCCACAGTACTCGTACCCATACTTTTCGGGTACATTTTCTTCAATGGAATTCCGTCCTTTTTTTTCTATCGCTCGATTCACACGCTCGAAAGTGAGACGTTACGGCGTTAGTTAAACATATAATCATGGTATAAGATCACATTGGCGGTGCTATTGAAAAGGATGGTTTTAGAAGCCATTTTGTGGCGCCAAAATGGTGGACTTTTCCTTGAAATTTCTTCTGGAGTTTGGCTAAGGAAGAAATTTCAAGGAAAAGTTTGCAATATTCAGTAGAAATAATGATTTGAGCATTTTTGTATTTAAAAGGATCAACTTATTAAAGTAAAGAATACCCTTGAATTTGCATACTTTTGTCAAAGTTTTCGTGTATAATATAGTATAAATAGATAACAATTCTGAAACATGTAACTCCTATGGTTATATTTTAAGTACTGTATTCAGTATTCAGACGTTGTTAAGTTTAGTAGTGGTTGAAGTGAAGTTAAGAGGTCTCTTAATTAAAGCTATGACAAAACTCTGGCATCAAAACCACTTAAGCCAGTCCATTTTTAAGACTCAACCTGAAATGACTCATTTTCAAAAAATGTGAGAAATCTCACTAATAATTGAAATCGAACATCTTGATTAAATATTTTTTTTTTTTTTGACGTCTCATGTGACCACACGCACAATTAATGCTTACCTAATTTAGGTTCGGTTGCCGATAAAACTGTTATTTATGCAAATATCTGAATCCAAGTTTTACGGTTGGATGTTTAATGAATTTTTCTGTAATCGGAAATACCGCAAATGACGGTTTTATGCTTACGGGTGGCAAAATTAAAATGTAGGTATAGAAGTTTGCTGACAGTTCCGATGTCTATTAGGAAACTTTATATCCCTGTTAATATTAATGCGTATAATATTTGGAGCTTTGATTTCCCATTTAGATTATAGATATTTTATTTTCATCGCCTGAGTATTTAATTTTTTGTGTGGTCCGTAATCTTAAAGTGTCATCACTCGAAAGCCTATTCAGAAAATGATATTGGAAAATGTATTTTTGTTTTATTATTCTATCATTCTAAATAGTCATATTCAGGAGTCATATAGCTGATACGTAGTTAAAACATGGGAATATTGTACCCGCTGCCTGGTCCCTATTCGAGAATCATGCAGGAAAATCCACGGGCATAATATAGTATACCACCCAAGAGTAAAACAGATTCCTGCTACCTAATAAAGACCCATACTAAATGTCACTCTAAAATTAACCAAACAAGCCACTCAATTCAAAGTATTTGAAGGTAATTTGCAAGATTTACTTTTTATTACTATTATATTGACGCGGAACTAATCTAGCAACATTTTAACCACGCCAAGAAGTACATAAATGTCAACATAGGTATAAATTAAGCGATGTACGAACATTGACGCATCTAATTAGGTAAATACCCGTGTTATAATGTTTGGGCTGAGCTTTACAGATTTTTGTGCTACTATGCCTATTAGTCACCATACAGCTCACTCAACTATGTTAATTCGAAATCTTTACTTCCTTACTAATATCTTAAATGCGAAAGTAACTTTGTCTGTCGCATTTTCACTCCAAAACTTCTGAACCGATTTCAATGAAAGCTTCAAGTAAGAAAGGACACAGGATACTTTGTATCCGAGTGCTGGAAGTAATTCCCTCGAGACACAGGTGAAACTGTGGAGATGGATGTAACTAAAATTCGGGATCAATTGAAGCTCAACATCCGTGGTCTAATTCTACCATGAGAACCAGACAGTCAAAAGAATCTGAAGGATTCCATTCAGTCGAACGTTCAACATTCCGTACTTTTGCATATCATCCCAATAAGGTTTTATATTTTTATGGATCCATCCATCTCCCGAGCCTTTTCCCAACTATGTTGGAGTCGGCTTCTTCATCTTATATTTTTATAGGCATGAGAGAAATAGCGTGATGATTAATGCTCAATCCTTCACCGTGTGAGAGGAGGCCTGTGCCCAGCAGTTGGACGATAAATAAAGCTGTAACAGAAAAAGAGAGAAAGTTATAGTACAATACGTCATATAGCAGAAAATTCTAGCAATTTATAAAGGTTTGCTGTAATTCGCGAAGCGTTGTGTCGGGGCTGTGTGGTCTGGCCGCGGGCGCAGCTTGACGGATCAATTGCTTTATTGTTGCCACCCCGTGGCCCTGTGTGGCTGTAGTGATGTGCATGTTGGGGATAGTTTCCCGGAAGAAAAAGTGGGAAATGTCAGGGTCAAATGGTCATGATTTTTAGTGACTTTCGTTTTGTGTTTTGTTGATTTGAAATTAATTCTTGTGGAAAAAGTCATTGAGATTTTTAAAAGTATGTTTGTTTTATGCTTTTCAATATTATAACCAAGTAAAATTCAGCGAGCACAGAATCAAGCTAAGGAAAATACTAAATTAGGCTCAATTTTCCGCAGCAACTAATATATTACGTATTCATAGTATTATCTTTTCCAAAGCAATGTAAAAAAATCGTTTACAGAAAACCAAACTTTAATTTAGGTAAAAATAAGGAACTGAATTAAATTCTTTTTATTGAATGTTACATTCCTACATATCGATATAAATCCCGGCAAAACCGCACATCACTAGTCGAGACCTCATCGTGGCCTCCCGTGACGCTTCAAGATTCCAAACACCGCCTCCGGTTGTGAGGCGCGGAAATTTTTACACATAGCGTGGTAAAATAGGTGTTATGACTTATTGTGAAGCTATAGAATGGTCTAGAAGCCTTTTTGTTCAGATATTATTAGTCATCTTTTTTTTTTTTTACTTAAAATTGTTCTGAAGAAAAGGAGTATGGATTTTATGAGCATGTTACATCTACACTAATATAAGATCCTACTAATATTATAAACGCGAAAGTTTGTATGTATGGATGTATGGATGTTTGTTACTCTTTCACGCAAAAACTACTGAATGGATTTTAATGAAACTTTACAATAATATAGCTTATACATCAGAATAACACATAGGCTACAATTTGTAAACATATTGTTCGAAATACTAAACCTGCGCAGACGAAGTCGCGGGCACCAGCTAGTATAATAATATTTTTTGTTTGGTTGTACCTTAAAGGCTTCAAAACTACTGAACTGATTCGGAAAATTCTATTACTGTTGGAAAGCTTCACTTTTCCCGATTAACACAGGCTACATTTTATCCTAGTACGGCAGTTAGTTCCTAAGGGACGCCAGGTGAAATCGCGGGAAATCGGCTAGTGTTTTTAGTGTATTTATATTAAAGGCCTTAAATGCATCGTTAAGATATTTAGATTTTTCATCATCATCCTCCGAGCCTTTTTCCCAATCATGTTGGGGTCGGCTTCCAGTCTAACCGGATTCAGCTGAGTACCAGTGCTTTACAAGAAGCGACTGCCTATCTGACCTCCTCAACCCAGTTACCCGGGCAACCCGATACCCCTTGGTTAGACTGGTGTCAGACTTACTGGCTTCTGACTACCCGTAACGACTGCCAAGGATGTTCAATGACAGCCGGGACCTACAGTTTAACGTGCCATCCGAAACACAGCCAATGGTGTCTAAGATATACTTAGAAAGTACATACAGACTTAGAAAAGTTGCATTGGTACTTGCCTGACCTGGGATCGAACCCGCGCCCTCATACTTGAGAGATTGGTCCTTTACCCACTAGGCCACCACGACTTTTTTTATATATATAAAAAAGATATTAATTATTGTTTTTTATATATATAAAGATATTTAGATTTTTATATAAACAAAAAACTTATACATGAGTCTTCAGTGTCTATAAAGTAGTTTTCTACTAAATAAAAAATAAACTCAAATATTATGAGAGAACATGATAGATTAGTTTTGGGAGATCATTAAACAAACCAAATTTTTGTTTCAATACCGACCTGTTGAAAAATTCTAAAAATGTATTTAATAGTACCCCGACCTGATTTTGCCTGAGGGTTACCAATCCACGAGCATAGAGGAGCTAAAATGCTGCTTTGTACCGCTGGTTTGTACTATAGTATCCCTATTTTACTTTCAAACCACTTCAGCACTGACTGGATCATTCGGGAGTTGTTACCAAATTAAAAATAATGAATGAAAATATAATGACAATTAAACTTATTTTAACACATCACATAATTATTGTTTCCTTGACAATAATTTTTCACTGATCGATTTTCCACCTACTTTACCCAAATTCGCCAATTCAGCGCAATTTTAGCGCTGCTGTCCCGTCCCGTCTGAACTTGTTCAAGGTCGTGACCTTGACAATTGCTAGATGATGGCCGAGGCAATTACGAGAACTAGTTCTTTTAGTTTTTGCATCGCGTGTTGAACTAATGAAAGGGAAAACATGATGCCTGCGGGCGCTATGTAATAACACTTTTAATGTCAAACGGAATATTTTTGGTGTTACAATCGTTTTGTATCTGGGTTGTTTTTAGAAAATGACCTTGACCTTTCAAGTTATATATATGTATATAACTTGAACAGATGTAAGAAATAATATTTTCACATCTTTAATAATTTTAAAACCTGTATTTCATAAAGTACATAGAAAAATATATAGGCCATTTACAAAATATGTACTTACGAAAAATATAAAATAAATAAATGACAGTTAACGAATCATTAACACACTCCATACGACAGACAGTTAAACAACAAATTAAAAAAAAATCTTCAAGTAAGAAGGAACATTTTAATTTGCCAAGAAATCCCGAAAACTGCGTGTGGCAAGGAAGCTTGCTACCAAAGGTGCCGCTCTCATGAACATGCAAACGTCATAATTTAGACAGTTCGACACAGAGAAAATAAAGAGCTCCCAACAAAATTACTGACACCTTTACTATACTTTTTACTCATTTTACGTTACAATTTGTATGTGTTGAATGTGAATCGTACTGTATCGCGGGGGTTTATTCATAGTTTAGCCAGTATCATTGGCATAATAATTATATTATTGTGAATTTAGGAAAAAAACCCTAAGCTAAAGTTTTTAACCTCAAGTCTGCAAGAAATCTCAAAAACTGCGTGTGGCAAGGAAGCTGAACCAAAGGTGCCGCTCTCACAAACATGCAAACGTCATAATTTAGACAGTTCGAGACTGGGAAAATAAAGAGCTTGAGCTCCCAACAAAATTACTGACACCTCTACTTTAATATTTTTTTACTCATTTTTAGTTACAATTTGCATGTGTTGATTGTGAATCATGCTGTGTAGCGGTGTTTATTCATACATAGTTTGGCTTTTGGCATTGTCATAATTTTATTGTGATGTGAAGGTGTGATTTAAGTGTTAAAAATACTCAAGCTATATAGTAAGCATCTATAGAATATTATTTTCATGATCTTTATTTTGTATTTAAGGCAGTATTCAAACATACAAACAATCAACAAAAAGTTGTTACAAGCTGTGTCTAGTTTTAAGTTAATTTAATCCATGAATTAGGTACATGATTTCGCATACAATTCATTTTTTAGAAGATTGCCTTGTATATTGAGAATTCCCATTCAAACTCCAGTATTTATTGACGAGTCAAATATCAAACAGTACCTATTAAATTAACATCAATTAAAACGCAACCTCTAATTAAATTATTTCACACAAAAACCGCAGTTTTTTATAAGACACCAGGAATTTCATTGAATATCGTTCGGGCTTCTTTTTATAGGTGAACACTCACACCTTTTTTTGTTCCGAGTTCTGAATGACTAAGCCGTGATATTAAAACGCTATTAGTCTATATGAGCGCTCAATATATCATTCGAGGGCGGCCATAATACCGCCGACTAAATACGGCCCAGAAATTCGATGTCTTAATTTTTTTTTTCTGAACTTTTTGCGAAACAATGTTCCTGTGTGCCATTAGCAAAGATGTGGTGTTAATGCGAAATGAGGTTTGTTTCTTTATGATTGTTTATGCTTCTTGGCCGAATTAGACCTCCGTGGTTAACTCTGATGTAGGTTCGGTCTAGTTTGTTTTTCTTTATAGATCTTGATTGGATTAGTTTTGCGCCGTTTTTGTGCTGATTCTGATTGAGATTAGGGTTTGATTAGTCTACTAAAGTTAACGATTATTTTCTTGTTTATTTATTTACATTAGTATTGAAATCAGTGATTGATGCAATATAAATAAATATAATTTATCACTGCGCACAAAAAACTCACTAAATGTTATATTTTTTTTGTGAGCAATTCAAGAATTCTGAAACAGATTACTCAAGAAATAATTTTTCCCATCATCTAAATATCGGGTTCGAATAGAGTCGTCCAAATTATCGGCCGGACCGCACACTCAACCATGAAATAACGAACGGATTGAAACGATGACATTGTATATTTTTCATAACAGCCACCGCATTTATTAAGGAGCGGAGAATACGCTCAGTCATGCATAAGTCATCAGCTACTTTACATCTAGTGTTAAATTTGGCGGTGCCTTAACAATTCCAGAGAGGAAAATGGGGTGGCTACCTAATACAGTTGTCATCGCCATAAAACCATTGTGAGATGAGGGCGGATGGTAGTTTTTTCGTATCACGCTCCGGGAGGCGACCACACCGAGTCATTTCAATGGACCGACTGTCCGTAAATACAATAAAACCATATTTACGTTCACTCTAAGCAATAAAGACACAATAAGCGAGTGCCCAGTAAAAATTTCATCTGACCGCTTTTCCGAAGAGCCTCATTTAATTATAAACCTTAAATCGCGTAATGATAGGGTTGGTTTTCGAATGGGTGGTTTCGTGATTCTGATTGTCGGCTCATAGAACTTATTTGTAAAGTTGCGCATTGTCTTAGATAGATGATATTTGGGTTTCGTAAGAGATAAGCGAGGGATGGGAAAGCGCCGCTGTGAATCATAGTCTAGAGTTTTTTATTTCGTGTTTATTTTTGGCAGTAAGTTGTCGGTTGTTTGAAATAAACAGTTTGCTGTGTTGGAAAAAAATGTTTGTGAAAAATATTAGGTGTATTTAAAATGTTGTTTGTTTGTGTCTAGATGTTAACTACCTTTTGTAATCATGAGGCTTTCTGAGTATATTGTCTACCTTTGTGATGATAATTCAATTAATAGTGTGGGAAATGTAATCACAGAACTATTGACTACTTTTTATGCCCAAAGTTTACATTGTAAAGCTATGTATTAACATTTCAATCTCTGAGACATCATTATGGAGATCAATGTTCCAAAATATAATATTTTTGACAAAAGTGTAGATAGTGATTTTTATATATTTTTGTTTTATTAAAAACAAAGTTAAAACCTGTTAGGTAATCCCAAATTGTTTTTTTTTCTCATTTACATAAAATGTTTCAGTCTGCCCCCAACTCCTACATTCCAAAAAACAGCTGACAACGATGACGCATGCGCAGTAGCAGCTGATGCTCCACATATCTCCACCTTTCATTCACAAACCGCCAACAAAACTAATCAATTGAGCTCACTTATCACAAAGTGTACCATAAAACATACGAACAACGCCATCTATAAGAAAAAATCCTGAATTTATGTCCGACACCCCTATTGTTAATTATTTACAAGATTCGGTCACCCGTGAAGTGCCACCTTTCTTTTTGCCACACGACAATACACCTTGGTGACCTAAAATTAAGGTGCATATTTCATTGGTGGAGGTTTTCGACAAAATTATTCAACAATGCACAACAGCTCGTAATGAGCGTTTATTCATTTCCACTAGTCTTAATTTTACGGTAACCATTGTCCAACACACTTCTGTTTCACTGAATGAAGTTTTTAACGCTTGTTCCAAAAATTGCAAGCGATTTTCAACTTTAAGGCCCAGAGATAAGGTGTATGGAAATTTCAATTGGCAAATTAACAGAATTTAGCGTGAACTACCAGAAATTATGGCATGATTCTGTCAGCGTGAAGGAATTCCATTGACTTGTAACAATGTGTATTTTTAATTTTGTATGTTTTAATTATTAGTTGGAAGCACCGTTAAAATTAGGTGTGACAGTAAATTATTATCTTTGTTCTGTAAGAAGTGGTAGCTTTTATGCTGATTTTGCTTGTACTGTTAATTATTATTTTAGACGAACTACTTCAATCTTAAACATTTTTTTTTTCTTATTCAAAAATGCATTGAAATTGATATTTTTTTCTATATTGACTGTATCTGAATCAATAAACGTATTAAAATAAATAAAAGTTAGATCATAGATTCAAACAGGACAGTATTCGAATGACAACATAAAAAAATCATTAAGGCACAAAAAAACGCATTTTTTAATAGGTGAATTAGCTCCATGGCGGGAGAAACAGTAACAAATACATGCACAAAAAAAAACAAAATGAAGAATTGGCAATAAAAATATCAATGTTTCTTAATTTAGAACACCCAGAAGCAATTAAGGGTGACCTTTACCACATGTTTTTAACCCTCGAGTCAACATTTCAACCTTTTGAACTACAACACAGAAATGCAATCAACCAAAGCATTTTTCATACACATGGGACACGTGCCAAGTTTTTTTTCTCTATAAGAAACACTTGAGTTGTCATTATTTTATGTATAAGAAAAAAATTAAAGATTTATTTCTGTTTTTGTTTGTCTTAAGTGGTTAATTGGTTCGTTTAAGTATTTGTGTGGAAGTGTTTTTTTTTTTCAGGGAAGTGGAATGGGTTAGCAACATGCAGCTGCATTTCATTATAAGTTTCAAACACATTTTGTAAATATAGTTTAGTTATATTATAAGGAGCGATTTAGTTTGCACTTGCATTTATACATTGTAGTATTTATTAAGTTTCTATTTTACACATTAATATTTTCGCACGCTTTAATAGTGTCTTAAAAACATTTCCTTCTCTTACAAAAAAGGTTTTTTTTTATAATTAATTTATAAAAAAAAATTTTAATATTAAAAATACGAGATATCGGACTATAGATACCGGTGCAAATTGTTGACATACCGTAGACCGCCCGCGTTGATGTCTTTATAAGGACGCGACTGATGCGTAGTTCCGTAGCAAGCCAGATCGGTGTTATGCATAAAATTATGTCTTATAATATTTAATTTTGTTGAGTAAAACCTCTCTGGTGTAGTTTTAGTAAAGTTTTATGAATAGCAATAGCTACAGAATAATGCAGAATAAATAAGAATAATGTGTTATGACGCTGGGAAAAGTGTCTCGTTTGATTACAATACATATTGCTTCATCATCATCATCATCATCTCAGCCATAGGACGTCCACTGCTGAACATAGGCCTCCCCCTTTGATCTCCACAGATACCTGTTGGAAGCGACCTGCATCCAGCGTCTTCCGGCGACCTTTATAAGGTCGTCTGTCCACCTCGTTGGTGGACGTCCTACGCTGCGCTTGCTAGTCCGTGGTCTCCACTCCAGCACTTTTCGTATTGCTTACGTGTTACGAAAAAGAATTACTGATTTGCTTAACGTTTTTGATTGTTGTTTAATTAACAATTTTGACACCCATTTGATTTAATGATGTTTTTTTTTCACTCAGCTGCTTTAAAAGAACTAATTTTGCAGAATTTTGTGACATTATTATACCTACTGAGCCTAACCTACAGGGCAAACCACCTACCTACCTCAAAAAGTCAAAAGGAACAAATCTTTTAATTTGCTTATAATTTATTTTATCTTACAATGTTGTTACCATTGTAAAACATATATCTGAAATCCACATAATTTTGTGTAGACAATACTGAAGATTTTAAAACAGGACTAAAAGACTAACAAAGCCTTACCTCTATAGTAAAGTTCTAACCACAACCTTTTTACTAAGAATTGCTATTTACTTGTATTCCTGTAACAAAACAATTTCTACAATAAGCAGCATATATCGTATGCGTGGGCGCACGGCCTGACCCGCACGTGGTCGCGGTCTGTATGCGCGAGCGCAGCGCCGCTGAGCTCTGATTGGTCGACGCGCCGCCGCCGCCCCTCCCACCGCGGCGCGCGAAACGCTGACTCACGCGCAACTAAATGTATCAAGCGGATTGTGGTTTTTATTAATTTTTTGGTGTATTTTATTTTTTGTAATAAGTAGTGAATATGGTAGTGGAAATATTTTTGATTCAACTACTAATATATTTTTAAGTATATCATATAATCTCATAATTTTGGAACAAGGATATACCTAGGAGTGATGCAATATAGTGAAATAATTGGATTCATTTATGAAATGAAACCTTTAGTAAAAAAAATAAAAAATTTAATAATTAACTTATGTATTCTGAATAGTGAAGTTATAATCATCAAAACAGAAGGTAAGTTTGTTTATATATTTACAGTACTTACTCACATACTAATAATACATAAGGAACAACTTCTTAGAAAAGTGCGCAGGAGTCGTTCAAGACACATAATGTAACAAACTTGCGGATTCCCAGAAGGTTACATATATGACTACCTACTTCTTAACGCACATGCAGTTACTAAGTATTATTTATTGAATGGTATTTTATTGTATTGTAATAAGGTTGAAAATTGCTTAACTGTGATGTATTTTCAGGTAGTTAAGAACTGAAGGGTAGACTTGCGGCACCTATGTGCTAGTAATTTTATAGAATACCGTCAAAGTTTATATTTTTTGTTTATCTTTAATTGAAGTTTTCATGATATGACAACCTGTTGCATTAGTTAATATCCTATTAGTAATGCTCCAAGTAATGTTTAATATCATTTTTAATCCAAATTCATTTGCTGATGGTGTTTTTAAATTATCTTACTGTCAGTATTTTTTTTTGTTAAATACAAAGTCAATATTATGTATACATAGCCCAGACCAAATCTATCATAGAAAACTTTACCCCAAAGAGTCTAAAAAAATTCTAGAAATGTATTATAGAAAAAAAATCCCTGAATTGCCTAATTACCCCACCAAGCACGAAACCTAAAACCCATAACCTAATGACCCAAACTTCACCAAAAAAAAACAAGTGAAGTGTGAGACCAATCGGGCGGTATGACAGGTAGATACTCCCACCAAGTGTTACCGAACTCCGCCTCGTCGACCAGGCCGGATCGCCGGCAGACGTAAACGTGCCTCGACGCGCCGCGCTCATGTATCTGAGGACCGCCCATCGCAATGAAGTGTCTGTGGTTATTTGTGATCGTTCTTTGTGTCACGTGCGACGCTGCCAACAAACCGAGGAGAGGCAGAGGCAGTATGTGGTGGTGAGTGGCGTGTCTGTTCTTTATTTAGTCTTTGATCGATTTGGCTGTTGTCATGTCTTAAGTTACTTATATCTGTATCTAGGTGTGATCGATTTTCTTTAATGTTGACGTTTTTTGTCATATTACAAATAACTTATTTCAATATCTAGCTAGGTATATGTCTGTGGTTTTGCTTGCTAGAGAGTATCTTTGGTTGATTTTTCTGTTTGACACTTGTTGTAATGCTTGAGTTATATTATAAGTTACTTATTTATATATCTATATCTAGCTATAAATCTGTTGTTTTGATTGCTAGAAGATAGTAGTTGTCATAACTCGTATGTCTATAAATTGTACATCTAGTAAACAAAAAATGCATGGATAGATAGATAATAATTGAAAGCCAAAGGTTAGTAGGTTGGATAGTAATCCTTGTAAATAATGACGAACATAACATAAGATTGTATTAGTAAAATGACTAATTAAAATCAATTTGACGACTGTCGCGACAGTAAAAATACCAGTAAATAATGACTAAAATCCATGACTGTTTGTAAATAATTGCTTGAACTGTCGTAAAGAATACGACAGTGTTGTTCTACACCTTCAACAGTACGACACAACATTGTAACCATTTTAACAGATGTTCGACACAAATTGGGCTCAAAATAATTAGCAGCAGTATTAAACGAGGCATAAAACTTGCGTACTGGTGTGAAATCGATAATAGCGTACTAAAATTTAATACTGTAATAAGTCAAGTTAAAGATTGGTACTTTTTGTAGCGGATCGATCGTAAAATGGGAATCAATTTGATGGGTTTCATAACTGGGGAACTAAATAAACTTGGTTGAAGGTAAACTTTGAACTTTAATATGTAGTTAACAATAGTAACTAATAATATAAATGCGAAATGACTCTGCCTGTCTATCTGTTTGTTTGTCACGCTTCCACACTAAAACCACTGAACCGATTTAAATGATATTTAGTACACAAATAGTTTATACCCTGTAAAAGGACATAGGCTACTTTTAATCCGACTGCGGAAAGTAGTTTCTTCAGTATTCAGGTGAAACTGCATAAAATAGCTTCTACCTAATAAATAGCTGGTTTTAATACGTATGACATTTCACGTATAACCTACGTACATTTACTTAAGCTGTGTGACTAATGTTTCCTACTTAACTCACTCATTGACAACCAAGACATGTAATACAGCCTACTCAAATAGGTTGAATATGGTCATGACATGGCCAACTTAAAACAAATATATTTTAAAACTATTTGTTTCACGCGGTTTCACTCGCGTATCGGGGGAACTTCTTTCCGTACCTGGACAAAATATAGCTTATGAAATGAAATGAAATGAAATGAAATGAAATGAAATTTATTTATTTGCTAGAATATAGGTACATTATGATGGTAAATATAATGACAAAAAATGGTTTCACTATATTCGACTTATAAATTAGTCATGCAAATATTTAAGTTTTCCTATAATCTAATAGCTAAATTTCTATTATAATTCTATTTCTCCTCTAGGTATTCTTTAACTGTATAAAAACATTTGTCAATAAGCCAATTTCTGAGGGACTTCTTAAATTTACTCATAGGTAGTTCTTTAATGCGAGATGGTAGCTTATTGTATATTCGAATGCACATTGGGTAACAATTTCTACGGTACAATTCGGATCTCATAAATGGTAAATTTAATTTATTTGGGAATCTACAGTTAAATGTGCATTCATCACCAAGTTTCTTAAACATAATATCTTCATATGATTTAGTAAATTTACAAACTTCCTCTATATAAATGCAAGCAAGTGTTAGGATTTTTAGCTTTTTGAAAAGCGGTTTGCATGATGTCAAATTATCCACATTACAAATTGCTCGAATACATCGTTTTTGTGAGATAAAAACTCTGCCAACATGCACCGAGTTTCCCCATATTAAGATGCCATATCTTAATACTGATGCGACATATGCATGGTAGGCTTGCATAGTCGCCTGTTTTGTGGAAACATTACCTAATCGCCACAAAGCGTAAGCAAATCTGTCGATTTTTCCGCACACTTTTTCCACATGACCGCTCCACGAACATCGTTCATCGAGCACTATTCCTAGGAAGGTGGTTTTGTCCGTTTTTTTTAGTGGTTTTTCATTTAATTTTAAGTTTAGGCTCGTTCCAGTTGCATCTTTGTTGTAAAATTGTATGTAATTTGTTTTGTCTACATTAGGTTTTAAATTATTATTTTCCATCCATTTCGCTATTTCATTTATTGTAGTGTTAATTTCATGCTCATATGTTACTCGGGAATAGTGTAGCTTCCAACAGTGAAATAAACTTCCAAATTGGTTTAGTTATTTCAGAGATATTAGGGTACAAACAAACACAGCAAAAAATATCTGTACCATATTTTATTTTAGCTACAAACAAACAAAAAAATATGATTTTACTAGTACATTAGTATAGATTTCAACAGGTTTTTTCGCTATGAATGCTAGTTTTTATTATCGTGGTGACAAAATATTCCGTCACCTCCGGTGGCGAGTGACGGACGGGAGCATCAAGTTCTATTTGCGTATGTTATCAGAGCTTCTGGTATGCGATCCAACTAATCCCTGGATGTAGACTTAGGAATGTACTAGAAAGAATATGGTCTAACATTTTTCTATTGCGGAAAAAATACATTAAAAAAAATAATGACTACAAAACCATTTTTTACAAAATATTTTTTTTTCAATGACTAGAAAAACATGCATTATAATAAAAAAAAAGTGTCGCGATATTCTATCAATATATTGATAAAGCCAATTTTTAATGATGACGTAAACTGCAAAAAACTAAATAAAAATTATGATAATGATGATTGAAATATAAAGTCGCGTCAAAATCTGTATAAAAATGAATAAATTAATGTGATATTAGTCAAGATTCAAATATATTATGGTTTAAATGGCGATGACATTATTTTTCTTCACATTTATATTTAATTTGTCAATCTTACAAGTTAAGCTCAAAGGTCGTATCATTTTACACCTACTTCTTAAGTCATTCGTCCGTATTTATGACTGCTGATATTTAATACTGAATAATATTAAGACACACTCATTTTCCTTTAACCTTTATCAAAATAAAATAATTCTTTAACGAAATAAATAATGCAATTTAAGAAAATAGTAAGTTATAAAATAAAATACACACATAAAAATTAAGTGCGTTAAAACGCAGTATTTTTCACGAAATCACACAAAATTATTTATTATTCATTAATTTAGTGTAAACATTATAAAAACAACATCACATAAATACTGCGCCAATTAGCAATGTATCAAGCGCAGTATTAATTATGTTGATATTGAAAATGCGCAAACGCATCCGCGCCGACCGGAACGTAAACGTTTATTTACGATACTAATAAACTTGTTCGATGTTCAGCCATTTTGTATATTTAAGTATTTTATTTAAAAAAAACTTTTGAAATTATACGACTTTTTGTACTTTATATAATATAAAATAAAATGTACCTTTTAACGAACAAAATAAAATAAAATAAATAAATACATCCGTCAATTTTAGTAAATTTTGATGAAACTAAAAATTATTTTTGTATTATTTTTTTAACAATTAATTAACAGCTGTTAACAGACTATGTTGACATGACAAAGTTGTTAAATCAAGACTTTAAATGAATTACTATGTTGTAAGGACTTCCCCTAAATCATGCAAACAACTGGTTAACAAGCTGTCTGTTTGTTTCAGTCCTGTCTAACGACATCCAAGTTTAGTCTATCGTAGATATTGAAGGAAGTTATTTCAATTAAGCTGAGAATTTAATACTAAGTAACATTGCTGTCATGTAACTCTCAGCTGGTATTTTATGCCATGTTAAAGTTTATGTAAATTAATTTGATTAATGTTTGCAACGGTGTTTTATTGAGCAAACATTATGAATGACAGGTAAATATCATTTAAAGTTAAAATATCATGCATTTATTTAATTACACTTCAAGTTATTGTTAAACTGGCTTCAACCCGTGGTTTCACCCGCGTCCATGATTCCCGATGGTGACATGAAACTCCTATGTCCTTCTCTCGGATCTGAACTACCTCCCGTTTAATTTTTATGTTAAACGGTTCAGCCAATATTGAATTATAAGTAGTGCAACTAATACGTACGTACTTCTTTCATATAAGATAAAATATAATAATTTTCTGATGCCGCCTCTATACAATTTATAAGCATTTACATAACATTATCTAGTTATTAACAAAGTCAACAAACAGTGGCGCGTGCTATTGCATTGTTTAAATACATTTAATGTTTAAATAATTTATTAATTTAAGATATAAAACATATGCAGCAGGAGGTACCATTATAATATAACTATGACAATCATTCAGTAAGCCTTGCAGAAACTTTTCAGCCTAAATATATTTGTAAAAGTTGACTAGAACAAAAACCATTATTTTTTCTTTATAATTTAAAGGTTTTGGTTTATTTTGATATGAATAAAAGTTCATTACTCCATATAAAAAAATTGAATATACATATTCAGACTGCCCCGCCCGCCGTCGGCAGCTGCCGCGACGGCTTGTAAATTAAATACTAAAAACAAAATAATAAATACTATGATACATTTTCTATATTTAGCCTACGTTACATCATTAATTCATTTTAATAATTATGGAGAAATATATTTGTTATATTTTATTTATTTAGTATGGATAAAAGCTGATATGTGTCATTTAAAATACAGTCATCATTTTTAAGAAATTAAGCGACGATATTAGTGTTAAGAACTCTTTAAAGAGCTTTTTACCAATTTTATTAATTTCCTACATTAAGGTTGAATAAAACAATATAAAAATTCACTTTTAAAAAACACAAAAATGCTTTCTATTTTAACATATAAACACGTATGAGAGCAATCAAAATCTTGCGATACTATCGGTCCCGGGCCGTCGGAGGCGTGAATTCTTTGAACGGAATTTTTACCCACTTTCTACAGAAACAGTCGTAAATGTTACGTGAACTGTGTTAATAGTGGTACTTTATTTTATGAAGAAAAAAGTTTTATAATCCATCAACCAAGATTTATTATGAAAATCCCATTTTTTTAATTCAACACTTATTTTACTGGCAACATTCATTGATAAAAATAATCTTAATAAAAATAGATGGTAACCCATCCATTATATGACCCAACTAATTTTCATTTCATTCATCAGTTTTATTATTAATCAATATAATACAACGTCAAAATAAATAGCTTTATAAAGATTAATTTAATATAAACTAATAACACTTAATATAAATTCGGTGAGCGGACAAAACTGACAAAAAATATGCAGCATACCTTTCTGTTGTTTTGAACATTAATCATTGAAAACAGATAGCATAATTACATTTAAGAGTACAATCATTTATTTTTAAAATATTTTTCTTGTTGAAATAAAAATAAGTTTAACTATAAATCTTATCAAGGCAGTATGAAATAAAGCGAGCCACTTAGCTTCGCAACCAGCTGCCGGAAGATTGTATATCGGTCCCATACTTCTCAAGCCCACACTATTTACGTGACAGATTTAAAAATAACTTACCTACTACTTAAGACATGCAAAAATGAGTTAAATTGTTGATTCATATTAAAATGGAGGCGAATTTATTTTTTAACTGGCAATTAAGTGGAAGTAATTTTAATTGAATTATGTGATTCATTTTTAATTATAATTATTTTTTTCTTAATATAAAATGACGATTAAGTTGATAGTACATATAGTTGTTTCGTATTCATTGTTCGCAAGTTGCTACCTAAACCTCAAATTCTGATCATCATATTACGATTAATGTCTGTAATTTGAATTTTATATACTCCAAATAATATACATCAGAAATAAATCACAAGAACGTAATAAAATAAACAACGGTAAATTCAAGAAAATGAACGACATAATTGATTTCCTCTCGTACTTTTAATTGCTGGCTTTAAAATACGCACAGTGGTCGATGTGTTTCAACCCTCGGGCACTAATTTCCAACTGGAGCACATAAAATTCTCGAGTACAGCCTCGAGCAAAAAAGAAATCGCCACACCTTACTTCATTCGTATTCATCACTCGTAGACCAGATTACATTACGCTTGAAATCGCGTGCTGGATACCTGTGATAACAGCGACCAACGTAACAAGACCCGCTCAAATCGGTCAACTGTAGGAATCAACAGGTCTACTTAAAATGGTTTATAAACTTTGATATTTTGACGCCTCGCAAGTCGCCAACAAATTAAATAATAAAGGCTTTATTCGTATGCAGGCGGCGTGCCTGAATGAAGTCTACCATTTAAAATACATGACATGTGTTGCTAAATCGCGAGGAAGTGTCAAGGAAATGTTGCTGACATTGATCTTATTTTTAATTCGTTTTTTCGGGAACTTAATATAGATTTATTTGACCATAATACATTCATAAATTGCTTGTATTTTTTACCGTAATAGGGTTTAGACTGATAATTCAGCTGCAATAGGTATTATGATAACTGAAAGTGCATTTGTACGGATCAAATCAAAGTCACGTCAAAAACTCGAAACCGAGACTATCCAGTATCCAATGTCCTACAAAAACGGGACAGAAACACTCTTAATTACTCAAACAAGGAGACACAACCTCCAAAAGACAATATTTTGACACATTCACACAGACTTTATCGTTGTGCACACATTACGTTTGTTCGTAAAAGCCATTCAGAATTTTTTCTCCGAGGACTTTGTGTTGTACCACTGTTTGATTTTCTACCAACGTGACAAGTGCAAAGGACCTTATATTATGGACAGGCAAATATGGTTATCCCTCGTTTTTGTTTTAAGCGGTTGTGGGTGTCAATATGACCGGGCTCCGAATTGTAGCACCTACGTTCAGATTTGAAGTTTCCACATGATTGCTAGTGCACTTAAATTAAGATTGATTTATGTCCCAAACAATCTAAATTCAATTCACTTGTTTGACCGCTTTTTTAAACTTATTACCTCCAATAAATGTTGCCACAACAAAAACAGTGACAACGTCCATTAAATGTTTTTCGACCAAAACTAAACTACTCAGTTTATGCTATTATAAAATATTAAGTGTCGTTTTGACAAATGTGTAAATGAAGTAGTTTATCTCTATGTCTTATTGGCTGTTAATAGTTCCGTCAATGTACATTTATTTCAATAATAATGTAAAAAACTGGATTAACGGTAATAAAAGTTGGCCGACGGTCGTCTAATCATCAAATTAATTAGATTGCTAATAAGAAGTGTAATAATGTGACGTGTTGACGTCAAATCTTTGCTAAATAAGGACATCGCAAGTGCTAATGTATTTATATAATCTGTACAAGTCATGAAATCAATCGAACATTATCCCACGTAAGTACGGCGGCGCGCCAGCGTAAACTAGATCAGTTCCCATATCCGTTTCATCTCTTTGTCTATTATATTAAAAAGTAGAACAAAAATTTTAAAACCATCACATCGTCTCCATGAATTCTCGAAGGAAACGAGAATTTCCGACGAACACGTTCATATTTACGTAACACTCGACTACAAAGAAAAGCAAATAGAAAAGTAATACGATTTCCAGCGGTCCAAACGCGAGGCACCGCGCGCGAGAGTGCACCGAGGCCTTTTTTTACTGTAGGCCGAATATGTTGGTGAAGCGGGGCCGAGTCAACAGGCCGTGATCTCGATCGCTCTCAGGCCGTGTTTACCCGCTCGGCCCTCAAGGATTAATGCGCGACGCAAATATTTATCTAAACGTCTGCGGATTGACAGTTCGGTCGTCAATTGTTTGTTGTCTTTACCTTTTCAAATGAGCATTTCATTTCGAGTTGCACCCATTGCCTTAAGTGGCGTTCGGGTTGTGTTTATTTTAGTTTTTTCTTAATAAGTTTTTTGAACGCCAAGCATTGTCTTTTACAGTGACAAAAGTCAATCTTATCGCTTTCGGACAATGAGGTTTATTTTTTTGCGCGCTTCATTTGCAATTCCTGAGTATATCTTTGTAACAAATCCTATTTTGTTGTAGGGGTATAGCCAAAGCGGGGGAGCCAAATAATCTGTCGCCGATTTCACCCGGGGTCTTATACATGGACCCTGCCGTCCACGCCACCCTCAGGCGAAAACAGAGAAGACTTGCCAGAGAGAACCCTGGAGTGCTGTCAGCAGTGGCCAAGGGCGCCAGCATGGCTGTCGCCGAGTGTCAGCACCAGTTTAAGTACAGAAGATGGAACTGCTCAACAAGAAACTTCCTCAGAGGGAAAAACTTGTTTGGCAAAATCGTGGACAGAGGTAAGCTGTTATTAGGTTAATTAAATCCAAACAACTGACAAAGGTTGACGAGTTAATACTCGAATCACGATTTTATTGTCCCTTTCAAGAACAAAAACTGAACAATAAACGCAAAAACGGTTTAGGGTACACGCGTCATTCATTTGTCTCAATTTTGATATCGCGAAACAAAACGAACAAAACATTAAAAAGAACTTAAGAAGATAAGTCCTAAATACCCTTCTAAAATACTAAGGAAACAGATTACAGACCATTGAGACGTTTAAAAGGCTAATCTTTAAAAAACTCAATCGAAAATCTCGGATCGCATACACTTTTTACGTTTTAACCCTGCAAAGAGCAACGTTGGACAAAAAGATGTTTTGTATAAATCCCCAATTCCAGTTACAAAGAGAGGCTACAAATTAAGTGATATCTTTAGTTGGCAACCCTTTTAAAAGATTTTATCTGTATTCAACGGGAGGGTAGCAAGTCGGGGGCACATATAAAGGACTCATCAAGATAAAACATCCCGGATCAATTACATGAGGTCGAGTGACGTTTCAGTTCCCGTTTGTCGATAACTCTCATGTTTTTTTACTTTTTTCAATTCCGTTTTGTGAACGTGTTTTAATATTTTTACGATAATTTGAAATATAATTTTAGTTCTTATGAATGAGATCATAATCCGATTCTAATTCCGCATCGATTCTCCTATAGTGTATTGAGAAGAGAAAAAAACGATGTTTTTATATCCCATAAACACCGGGCCACAATTGCGCGAGCGTCGAATCCATTTAGTTGATTTGAATGAATGTAGATTATTATCAATAGATATAAATCAGCAAATAGATACCCATTAGCCTCACAATACTGGTTACACAACTGAATTCAATAGGTTAGGGATATTACTGCAGTACATAATCCCTTTTAGAAGCTTTACTTTATGCATCGCATTAAGTATTTTATTTAACAGTGTAAAGACTTAGTTTTTCAATTTAAAATAATAACCTACATTTATAAAGGTACACTTCGAAATTAAAATGTTTTAAAACGCATTACTTTATTTGCTTTTTCTGTTGTATAAATGCTACTGGGTCTTTATTTGTGGGTTCTTAAGGTCGTGAATTGTTTGGCAAGCAAGTTTTTGGACAGTAAGACGTAATTTTGTTGTCAGATCGGGGCTGCCCTATCTCCGGTGTCCGATTTCGATGCTTTGTA
Source organism: Helicoverpa zea (assembly GCF_022581195.2). Taxonomy (NCBI): domain Eukaryota; kingdom Metazoa; phylum Arthropoda; class Insecta; order Lepidoptera; family Noctuidae; genus Helicoverpa; species Helicoverpa zea. The sequence goes on from NC_061454.1 coordinate 3,910,895, forward strand.
CGCGATACGCCTTATTATGAGCCTGCGAACATCTGTTCGGCACAACAAGAATTATTCGCTATAATAGCAAAAAAACGCAGTTTTTTGATTCGATTTTGTCGTTTGCATTTTTTTTGGCGTTTACTTAAAAACTTTTTGCAACAAAACTTTGTGCTAATACAAGCCAAATATTTTGAAGAATAAAAAATGAATTTTGAAATTAATTCTATGAATAAAATGATTTATTGGAAAAAGCTTTTGGTGGGTCGGAGTTCGAGGTAAGCATTAGTAGGTTATCTTGAAATTAAGAGCATGGGCTGGAGTATCTCCGGCTAATTCGTTCTCATTTGGGAATCGGCACAATAAGATATCAGCCATACGTCTGCCTGCTCGGGTCATTGACCCGCGTCTCAAATGCGTTAATGAATAGTGCAAGCCGTTTCTGTAAATGTCTCTATTTCTTCTCCTCGAGTTAAAGTTGTTCAAGTTCTGATAAAAGGGTTCTTTTTCGTTTTTGTGAGGAGGTTGTTCAAATCAAAATCATAATCTTTAAAACAGCTGCTCTAATTATGATACGATTTCACTTTACGAAAAGGTTTCCACGGTAATAAATAAAGAATTTCTAAAATTAAACAATCAATAAAACGTTAATCGGAACAAAGCGCAAACAAGAATTCTATTGTTGATTCAAATGGCGTTTTCTCATTATAAAACCAGATGTCATAAACCATTAAGCTTATAAAATATTCATGAAAAACAAAATTGGTAACAAATCGCAATTAGGTATATGTTTACACAACACTAATGTTCATCGTAAAGAAATAAGTTAGCCCGGGTCGCCCGTTGCCTCGGGCGATACCAAATACGAGGGACCAAATATATTAAACTATTTATATTTAAAAACCAATTAAAGTTATTCATCATTTCGTTGGCGATTTAGGAATTTAAATGTCAACACTCCCACACTAGAAAGTCATTGAAAGTTCCACTAATAAAACTCACGAACAGACATCACTTACAAGTCAGCTTATGCAGCTATGAATAACCGTTAATAATTCAGCTAGACACAAAGCCAGTCATATTAATTTAAAACATTAAATCATATAATTCTAGTGCTCGCATCCACATAATATATAGTTCTTACGCACACAGTAAAGTATTTACCATCGACGGCCATAAAACTAAACGCCTAGAGCAAAAAATAAATATTGATATTGTATGCTCGCATACAAACTATAAAAGCAAAGTACCATTTTTCTAAATTAAAAGCCAGATATAGCACGGCCAGCGGACCACCATCGTAATCATTTCACATGATAAAAAGAGCAAGGCGATTACAAAATTTATGTTATATGCGTGTGCATTTAGAGCGTATTACTTTATTAAGGGCATGCAGGGCGGGCTCGGTATTACCGCTCCACGCAATACACAAGATGAAAAAATTTAATACATTGCAATTACGTCCATTTAAGATACATAAAAACGGAGTCGACCCCGCGGGAGCCCGTCACAACGCTACTCAATAAACAAAAAACGTAAACTCGCAAATGTGGTCCCCGAAACTCATCAATCCCCAACTTATAGCTGTGCAGGCTGTCCATGATTACAAGCGAGGCACACAAAGCCCCCCCGGACGCGACACCTATAATTACTAATTTACACGTTGTCACACCATTGACACTCGGACGCGACAACTTCATCTCATTGTGGTGTAAACCTCAAGGATCGTATTAACACAAATGATGACAACGGCACAATAGTAAGGCCTTTATTCGTCGCGTCATTGTCGAGCCGAGAATAGAAAATATATGGTCCGAGTTCCCGCGGCGAGCCCCCTGCTGTGTAGTTTAGCGATTCCACTGCACTCGTACAAGCCCCACGGAAGCCACGTTTACACCTAACGCAGCTCCTAATGGCAGGTAACTCGGCCAATAAAACCCAACCTTTTTTCAAATATTTCCTGTTTTGGTGTGTATCGTACGCGCACCCGAGATTCCGACGTCGTGGGTGGATAAAACGTATAAAACGATCGACACCGAAAATAAAGCCGATATAAAATGCCCTCGACGAAATATTTAATGCTCAATTAGATAAGCGTTTTAGGTTTTGTGGCGTTTGAATTGTTTTCGAGATAACGCGCGTTTTGTGAAACTGAAATGAGACGATTAAGGCCGATGTCGACGGCCACGGACGGGGGCGGCCGTCATCATATTTATCGACGGGTTCCCAGTTGTCGAAGCTCCGATCGCCCTTTTATTGTTTATGGACAGCTCACTTAAAACGAAATTATTTTTGGTGCTTTTTCTGGAGTTTGAAAACAAATGTCTTTGTCCATTGTGTGAATGGGTGTCGCGGCGCTGGGCTGTTGGTAGCTAGTGGTAGCTGGCAGCGCTTTGTGCCACTCACAATGAGTGATATACGACCGACGTAATTTTGAATTGTCGCACCGGAGACTCGGGGCTCGGACTCAATGTGAAATTATCACCCATACATGGCATAACGAAAATGAATTATTGCTTTTTATTGCCCCATCTTCCAAGTCCTTTACGGTGAAATTGCCTTCTTTGCTTCTATTCCTCTCCCAGTACGCATCGAATTCCTTTCTTATTTCATTAAGGGAAGAATCCCGTCTTTTATAATCTCCACGACGCGTCTTTCAGCGGATAGATAAATGTCATTACATACTCGTAAAAGCCATGTTTAGGTACACACAGACGTCAATGACTTCATCGCAGTCGGATAAAGCGATGTGAGCCGGAACGATTTCTAAACCGGCCAAACACCGTATTATAAACCCAGTGATTTATGGATGTTTTGAGTAATTACGTCTCATCAAATTTGAATAATGCAAGTCGTCATAAATAAGGCACGAGAGGCGCGACGCGCGAAACCTCCATAAGTCAATCTTTCAAATTAATCTTATGGAAACACCACGGCGTGATGACTCAATGCAGACAGGAACATATTTAATTAGTACATTAATTTTGAATTATTTAATGGTAGTGGCCGCGGGGCCAGGTGTTCGTCAAATGTCAACAGTGATTAAGTTTTATTTTAACAGTGCGATGCGGCGGACGCGCGCTCGGATTTACGAGTTTTTGACTTTTATAAATTCTCAACGCCTCGCCTTAACTGCCAATCCGTCGGGACGGAATTATCGTTCGCTGCTCGCGCTGTAAACCCACCACGGGACCATTTATTATCTGCACAGATAATCCACGGACAGCACTTTATTATCAGTTATAATAATAATTTACTTTTATAGATCCACATTACTCATGTTTGTTCTTATTTGACTGCAATTTGATGGGGCGAAATTGCCTCAATAAAATAATAGCGCACCTTAATTATGAATATTTAACTGCGTAGGCCTATCGAGCAGGTAACGAATGGCTATTTGTATTAGAGGCTGTACAGCGCCGGTGTCGGATCACTGTTGTTCGGCGTTTAATTAGGCTCGTGTCGGCCATTTACATTATATTTAATGCCGTGACTAATGCGCTCACGCGGACGGAGCCTTTTTACATCTGTCATAATTTTTCTACGTCGCGATTTATTCGCAAAACGCGACAATCGGCTTTGTTGCTCGTCGCATCCACCGAGATGAAATATTACTACAATTAATTTCTAGTTATAAACGGGTACCTTAGTACTCATGTTTTATGCAGAACAAAGAATCACTACCGAACAATGTCAAACAGGTCGCGGCACGTCCGTGAATCATCGATATCGATAGACGAGCCTTAAAATTCTCACAGACCAATTAAAAATTATTTCCAGTTGTCGTTTATACATCTAATTGGTCGGGTAGCCGCGTACCGTTAGATCATGTTTGAGATAAAGTAAAAGTAGCGATGTTAAAATCACAGCGGGCAGTGATTCACATCTGCGGTGGCCAGATGTGGCGACATTTATCTACGGGTTATGAAGACGTGGTCGGCGCACGTGGGGCGAGCACCTGGTGGCACCCCGCCGCACGACCTCCGACTTCGCTCACTCGGACGCACTCAAACTGATATCCGTGAAGCTCCACCTTCATAAACCGAACATAAAACACAAACCACATCTTGTGAAACTCCCTAAAGCCCATCGCACATTACAGCTCAATGTTAAACCCGATTAGCCAAAAGCTATAATTTCACAAGCGTTATTTACGTGTGCCATATTTAATTGGCCTCACCTATACGTTATAGTTAATGCGACCGAACGTTTCCAAGTCATTACAGAAGATAAATGCATGAGTCCGCGACCGCTCGTATGTACGTATCCTTACCTTGAATTAATTTCGTCCGAGCATTGAATGATGGCGAAATTGACATTAAAATTCCCGGTCGAACGTCTCAAGTAATTGCTGAATAAAATACTTTTGTATAACATCCCAAAGGGAAGCACAAAAAGCGAATCCGAGAGCGGTCCGCGGCAGTGTGTGCGCACCGTAATTTATATCGGTGCACGATGACAACTCAATAAAAAAATGATTTCATTTGCTTATTGAGTCCTTAATAAAGCTGGCGCGGGCTGCTCCGGGCCCGTTCCACATATTATTATTATAAATAACAACAAATACGCGTTCCTTATTATTTTTACATCCATACGGGGTCGCTGTGTTTTTTCCGAAGGGATTTTATAGTGGTGCGTCGGTGGCCGGAAGCCCACCAAAGGAGCGCGAGCCTCACTATATTACTAAATGAATGGCATTAGCCGGCCAGGTGACACGCGATTACGCTTGTGTTAGAACGGCGTTAATTGTCAGTTTTATTTTCATTCCGGTATTTAGCGATCGAGATCGGCCCTTAATAGCTTTTGAGGAATTCCCTCATAACGTCGGATGGTCCGGGGCGAGAGAGTTAAATGAGCGCCCCACAATACCCGTATTAATGCGCATTATGCCGTTAAATTACAATGTCTACGAGATAAGGTCTCGACTCGTTCGAGATAGAATCCCTCAAAATCATGTTCTGGGTGTTATGATTCATTAAAAATTATAATCGAATATTTTAATGATGTCGTACGGTGAGCAGGTTACGTCAGAGAAGGTCCCGTCGGTTAATAATATCGTCTCATTGTGAAGGCCAGCTCGCGTAGACAAAGGCTCGGTATGGTATTAAGGCGACGAATTGGTCAACAATAATTCCATAACCGGCACGCGCATCTAAGGCGCCAAAAGGGGTCGGAGCGTCTGAGCGGGGCGAGGATAACAATACGCGCGCTAGCTTATAACTAAAAGTCGTAAGCGACAAAATGGTTTTGTAATTTTATTATTTAGAAATGATAATTTGATAAAAATTCCTTCTACAATTTTAAAGAGTATGTATATACTCAACTACTAAAAAAGTTAAGAGGCTTAAATCGGTCCCGTTTGCCCATAATATGTGAATCTCTTTTTAAAAAGAGGTATGTTTGATATATTTTTCTCTGTTATAAAAGTTACCTAATCATGTTTCTACGTCTAACAAAATAAGGTTTATATCATGAACTTTCAGGTAACCAAGTTGTATTTTGATCCGTTTTGTATTTACTGAGAAAAATTGAGATCCTTGGCGCCAAAAATTCCAATTCGTCCTCTTAATCGTTAAAGTACAAGGACTATTAAATCGATATTAAGAGAGAGAATTCGATGCGCGCGCCGTACCACTTGTAATGATCAAATTTATAATCTCTCGGGTAGGTAAGAGGCAATTCTTTTATTTTCAATCTCGGAGATATACCCTCTCTCTCTTTTAATTGTATTTTATGAGTATTTGATTCTAATGCCGGGCCATTAATTATTTATAGTATTCGATACGGGATGCGAGCATCGATTTATGTATTCGTCTGTACGGGATGAATGAACGCGATGCAATCATTGCTCAAGTCTTTATTGTGTGAATATAAACTTAATGATCTTGTTGCTTTTAAACGATTATAACCTTGCTCGATAACTCCAAACACAGTGATTAAGGAATATTCAGTTTACTTTGATTACTGCTCTTGACCGTTTAGGATTCTTTCATTAAGATTTAAAAAGTGTAGACCCACGCACATAAATATATTGAAGAATAAAATCGAGCAGACAGTTTAAGCCTTCAGATAGAATTTTACGAAGGAAATTAAAAACCTAATGTGCCCATTGCTCTCAGAAAGGATTTTAATACTGTCAACAAATTAAAAATGTCAATAAAATAATACGATTAAAAAGAGCGAAGCCAATTCAATCCCTCGGATTGCAGTTGCTTGATGAGCCCAAATGTTTTGCGTGTTTAAATTATAATACCTAAAATATTTAAAACGTCGAGATTTTTTATCCCTTTACCCGGAGCAATAATAAAATTTGATTAAAATATGGACCCCTCTGCAGTTGGGATGAATTAATTATTCGAATACCAAACATGCCAAAGTGAAATATGTGTAACTGCCTAACTTAATAACGTAATAGATCGATATTTTTTAATCAACGAAGTTTTATCTAAACGATTATCAAGATAGCCTTTATGCCACCTGATTTGTTGCGTTCGAAATCTATTAGAGCCATTCCAGTCTCTCAGACGTATTTAAGTAGGTTGTAAAACCACTTTTTCTTTCGTTATTTAGCATAAATTAATGAAACAACATTTCTATTGTCACCAGGTTGCCGCGAAACAGCGTTCATCTACGCCATCACAAGCGCGGGAGTGACGCATGCGGTGGCGCGCGCATGCGCAGAGGGCTCCATAGAATCGTGCTCGTGCGACTATTCGCACATCGACCGCGTGCCGCACCGCACCCGCGCCGCCGCCGCCGCCAACGTGCGCGTCTGGAAGTGGGGCGGCTGCAGCGACAACATCGGCTTCGGCTTCCGATTCAGTCGGGAATTCGTCGACACCGGCGAGAGAGGCAAAACCCTCAGAGAAAAAATGAACCTACACAACAACGAGGCCGGTCGAGCGGTAAGTGTCGAACACTCCTGTCAACATGCTTATCCAATCACCACTCGACAGTAGCACCTTATAAACATCCATAAAACAATCAGTTAGCGCCAATGACGGCCATTGTCATCGCGCGTGTTTACATTACCATTATGGATGACGATCGATCGTCCGCCACTTGACATGTCGCCTTGTGTAATATTAATTATGCGTCGAGCGGCGCGGCCCAGCGCGCGACGACTGCGCAACAGGCACTCATTCGTTGCGCTCGCACATCTCCCTCCCACTGCACACCCACATTTGCATATCCACTGTCCGCTCCTTCCCAAAATTCATCAAAATGGGACGTCGCCCCGAACCACCCAGACGAGTCATTAACCGAAGCGCTTAATTCCTGTCACGACAAACGCACTGGGTGTCCACCTGATGAATATTCACAGCATTCCATCGATTGTTTAACACATATTTGGACACTAGACTGTATAACATACGCGGCCATCTACATGTCAATGAATAAATACCGTCGTCGACGTTCTACGAAGCGCCTGCGCTCCGAGATAGGAAAATATTTACTGTCTCCTATCCTCGCGTCATTTATCTACCTTCTAAGAATGATGAATGTCCCTAGAGTATGATTTATGATCGGTCCACGCGCGGTGACGACCGGCCCACCTCTTCACGATTTGTAACAATTTGCTCGATCGTGAGATGCGATCGATGGACTACGCTTAAAAGATCATCGATCACACTGTATCGAAGCTTATCGGTGGAATTTAAAGATATTTGGACATCATTATAGACCTCCCCATGAAAGAATAAATTAAAGAACAAGATTTTGATTGTGTTGTTTTGTTCGCAGCATGTGCAAACGGAGATGCGGCAGGAGTGTAAGTGTCACGGTATGTCAGGCTCGTGCACTGTCAAGACCTGCTGGATGAGGCTGCCCAGCTTCCGCTCAGTGGGCGACTCCTTGAAAGATCGCTTCGACGGTGCGTCCCGGGTCATGATGCCTAACACTGACCTGGAGCCTCCTACGCAGAGGAACGAAGCGGCGCCACACAGAGTGCCACGAAGGGACCGATACAGGTTCCAACTGCGACCTCACAATCCAGATCACAAATCGCCGGGGGCGAAAGATTTAGTTTACTTGGAGTCATCGCCGGGTTTCTGTGAAAAGAACCCGAGACTGGGCATCCCCGGTACACACGGGCGCGCCTGCAACGACACGAGCATCGGCGTGGACGGGTGCGACCTCATGTGCTGCGGCCGGGGCTACCGGACCGAGACCATGTTCGTGGTGGAGCGGTGTAACTGCACGTTCCACTGGTGCTGTGAAGTCAAGTGCAAGCTCTGTCGCACGGAAAAAGTGGTGCACACGTGTTTATAGACTCGCGGACGCTGATGACGAAGTGATCAATGAGAGAAACTTTAGTGCCGGACAGATGTGATTGTGACTCAGACTCGAGAGTGGACCTGTTTTCTTATTCGGAGGCAGATAACGGACCTTGTATATAATCACTTCACTTTTTCATCTATCCAAGTCGTCGAAATCGTATATCATGTTGACTTATGTAAATAGTTTCTCTATCACTGTTTATTTCTTCTTTTATACATGATAATTGATCCGGCGTAAAATTAAAGTAAGCTACTCGTTCGGTTAATTTATTTGACTATTAAGTGCGAACATGTGATCTAGTGACTTTATTTTTTTTGGACACTGTCGTTCGGAAATTAATGAGACCAGTTTACAGACGATTTATTTCTATCATCAACTCATTTTGTATTTATTCTAAATTGGACTTATTGGTTTCCTTACGCGGTCAGCTGTGTTATTTATTTATTCGTAGGTATCGTACATACTCGACTGAGCATCCCAAGGAGACACGAACGCAAACTGAATCAAATGTACGAGACTTTAAATGATATTTCTTAATATCGTTCCAAAGTTAATACTCAAGTTTTTCAAAGAAGTTATTCGCAAATATTAAAACAGCGGCAATAATCATTTGAGTTTTATAAATACTTTCTATTTTATGGACGTCCGCGTTGGGTGCATGCTCGCATAACTGTTTTGAGATACAACAGCGAAATTATCTTGTAATTATAATTTCATATTATAATTAAACCGGCTAATGGAATTTAAGGCTTAATAGCATTTGCATAAAGTGTCTTCTTGGGTGTTCAGCGGCGGAGGTAGCATTGGGCCTTATCAGTCAGTAAGTAGCGCCATCGTAAAAGTGTCCCACATTACGAGATAAACGCTCTGGAGAATTTTAATTAAATATTAAACGAATTAAATAATCAGTATTATACGTATAATATTGTATGCGTGTTGCGTCCGATACAGCGAGATAGTGTTGCACGCAAACTCGGCTGATACCCGTTACACGTTTTATACATATGCTCGTCCCTTCAACTCTTAGTGTATGTAAGTGCATGTGCTATTACAATAGTAACGTTGTGTTTCAACGCTTTTATACTAATGTTATTGTAGTTAGACAGATTACATCGCAAACTATTCACTTGGCGAGTTCATTCGAAACCTCATAACCCTTTGGACTAACATCACTAACTTTGAATTCATTATTGAATTAACATTGACCCTTATTGACAAAATTTTGACCTTTTTCTTTGGACAAAATGTTTTGACATTCCAAATTTGATAGTTTGCCAGTAAATGTGGAAGCTTTATGATCATGCAAGTAATTATATCAACTTGAATGATATTTCAAATGTGATATAAACATAGTTATAGCCAGTAAGTTTGTATAGCTAGCGTAATCCTACTGAGCTTAATTTATGTGTGTAACAAATACACAGAACATACTAACTCGTCAAGTATGTTTTTATATAAAAAAATATTTATTAAAAAAACATGTTTTAATTTATTTTATTTTACTTTAAAATTAATTAACATTTTAAAGTAAAATAACGTGTTAGTTTTAGTGAAAAATCCGATGTTAAAACAATCGGTATTATTTAAAACAGGTATTCGAGTACTTATCAAATGTATTGTTAAAATTTAAAAAGCGCTTAAAAATCGGATCTCTGTACATAGGTAACTTTTTAAAAATGTTTTGGAATTCAATGACAGAGTCTGAAGAACTGATACCACATCGGATTTAAAAGACTGAAGTTTTTTTTATATAATTTTCGTAGTTATAATATCCATGACTGGATTTATTAAAGCCATCGTTTTTGAATTTTAGCATGATAGCTATTGTGATAAAAAAAGTATTTTAACTGTAATTTAAAACCGAAACCAGTGTTATGAATTACGAAAATCGAATTGGTGCCATTTTTTAACTTTTTTACGCCTGACAGCTTTTTTTACCAGTTTTAATCAAAATTATTATTCTGCCTAATTGAATTGTCATTGTGAAATATTTTTACGCATGTAAATATTGTCCTTATTGATTATTTTAAGTTATTTATGTGAATGTTAATATTAGGTAAAAATACAATTGAAATCAGCTGAACATTATCTGAATCTCAAATCTTATTATTGTATAATAAATGTACCTTTTGAAATATATTTCGTCCAGTAACCGCTTTTGGGGTTGACACAATTTATTATAATATTGGTTGTACATTAGCAGTATCTATTTATAATTAAAATATTGATTAGTTGTTACTAAAAATATTAAATTGATCAAAAAACTTAACTGTAATTGTTTTATTTTTTTACGTTAAGACTCCTCATTACCTTTTTCATCTCACAAATCACATGATAAAAATTAAAGGAATCATAACACGTTTACTGATATTCCGTTTCTTTCAAATTCATTCTGACTACATAATTCCTCATAAAACATTAACATAACAAGACCTACAGCATCTTCCATAGATTTCCTTCATATATTACACAGCTAGGCTTATGTTTCTTAACAACACAAACTGTATTATGCAAGACAGTTACAAAATCTTCAAGACAAGAACATCTCCATTAGACCTCTATTATCTATCTTTACGTTAGTCGAACCTATCTTCTGTCTTGCTCCTTCGTATGGTAAAACGAGTCGATGTTAAAAGCATTAATTTCGATATATAGCATAATACATCCCCAAAGATGTCTCCTCGATAAACGATGTTCTTATTTTGAAATTTATGCGCGCGCATTTATTTATGCAACTGTCACATAGGGCTGTCTATGTTCCTCATTCCTATCGAACTAATGGAGAGGATTTGTATCAGTTATTCCATTGCCAGAAGATTTGATTTATTCGAAAACTATGTTTTAAGTCCAGCGGTCTTAGCATTTGAAAGGTGCACATGATGGAGTGTTGAAAATTTCAGTTTAAATGTTGCTGAAAGTATGTCGTAAAGAAAATAACTCGGCTGAAATAGTATCTTTAAAGTTCACAGTTTCATAAAGTTGCATGTCATATAAATGAAATGGCAGCCCTGCAGCGTACGCCATTTTGTTTTATTGCGAACGCAACCGTTGTAGTTTTGATAGCGTGCAATTTTCTGAAACAGCTTTATTTTCTAGCAGGCTCTTTTGCCGACGAACAATGCACCTTAACAAATTTGACTTAAGGTGTGTTTTAAGTTGGCTTTGTTTGAAGAAAGTGAAAAGTCGTTGAGTGTTGGTGGTCGAGTGCGCCCTCGGGTGAGTTCCCACGAGTATCGGGCCCACTGGAAAATTTATGTTTATGAGCAGAGAAATCTGTCATAACAGATACGAACGGCGCGGCTGAATCTGAAATAGCGTGAATAATTTTTCATGCAAAAGGATTTTGGCCGTATGAATGGTATTTCTTTGTAATACACTTACTAATATTGTAGATGTGAAAGTAACTCTGTCTGCTCGCTTTTTCAGCTAACACTACTGAATCGATTTAAATATTTGGTACTTTTAGACTATCTGCTGAACCCTGAAGAAATACCTACATTGTGTATTATATTTTTCTCAAATGCAAGAAGTAGTGTGAGGACGCGGAAGAATCACGGGGATCAGCCAGTGTAAATACGGGATTTGGATAAGTATAAAGTCTGCCATGGATTGGTGGTGTGAGATCGCTTAAAAGCCTTTTCATGACCCAATAGTTGATGTTTTTATTTTATTAGGAGATGATATCTTCTTTTAATCTTGCAAGTTCGTATTCATATTCTAGGAAAGTATTAAATAACGGAATGGTTTGTAGATCAATTTATGAACTATGTACCTACTGCAGTTAGTAAATAATCTATAACTTACATGCGTACGTAAATGTACGTAAAATCTACACTCGTATTAAGGAAATGACAAATTGCTGGATAATGCATAAAAATACCATAACCCTTATCAAAATGCTTTATTGAATTCGCATACTGAAATTGGTGTGATCGTAAATTTTATTATTTCTTCAAATAAATATGCCTTTACGTGGTTCAGTGAATTGTTTGAATTTATTTTTTATTGTTCTTCTTACATTTCTAAAACGTGAGTGCTTATAGTGTTATTAATTAAATTATATACTTCCTCGCTGGATATAAACTTGCAAAATACATCTGCTTCTTCTCGCTGCTTCACCCGCGTTCCTTGTGCAAATCTTCCCGTAGCTAGATAAAATGTAGCATACCCAGGTATTGTGTAGCTTCCTAACAGTGAAAAATGTTTTCAAATCCATTGGTCTGATCAGGAAAAAAATATTATCAAAGAAAATTATTATTTTGTCTCCCCATGTTTAAAAAAATAAACCAATCGCTGGTGTCTTGAAATTGTTTAACATTTATGTCTCTGTTAGAAATACCTACAGCCTCAATTTTTCGTTTAGTCGTTTCTAAAAGCTATTTTCATCTTATAGTGGCGAATGAAACAAATTAATTAGTCCATCTTTTAGGTAACCCTAAAATAATGAATACATATTGTTCATTTTCTCTCACAAAAAAATAGCAACGAAGATACAACACGATTTATTTTTGTGTTACGTCACTTCTAATTCAATTTTACATAGAAGTGTCGTCACGAGCCATCGCTCTCAATCTTTGTTTCATTATAACTTAGTAAATATTTTTGTTATACTAAAAAAACCGGCCAAGTGCGAGACTCGCGCATGAAGTGTTCCGTACCAGAGCAAAAATAAGCAAAAAATCACGCTTGTTGTATGGGAGCCCCCCAAAATATTTATTTTATTCTAGTTTTCAGTATTTGTTGTTATAGCGGCAACAGAAATACATCATCTGTGAAAATTTCAGCTCTCTAACTATCACGGTACAGAACCCCAAAAATACGTATTTTTTGGAAATCGAAAATGCGGACTAATATTATCACTATTTTTTAACCTTGTCAGAACTATAGCTTTTTCAGATACTCACTCCACAAAGACAATCGGAAAACAGCAAGAGTACTTCCATGCAGTCAAAAAATCTGTCAGTGAGGTCAATAACCTTCACTCCAAATTCAAACGTCCTGATTGGGCCACTAATATTCTCAGGCAAGATGAAGAAGAATATCTATTGGACGCTGGAGAAGAATTGGGTTTCGATCTAAATGATGAAGAGAGAAAAAAGTTTAAACTATGGGTTGATGGCGTCATACCTTACTATATTGATGTTGTTTCTTATGACGGTATTTTTTTGACTACTTTTTTGTGTACTAGCAATTTTCCCTCGGTTCCACCCACATTTTAAACTTCTCCCCGTTCACAGTAAAATACCTACTTCATCATCCTCCGAGCCTTTTCCCAATCATGTTGGGGTCGGCTTCCAGTCTAACCGGATTCAGCTGAGTACCAGTGCTTTACAAGAAGCGACTGCCTATCTGACCTCCTCAACCCAGTTACCCGGGCAACCCGATACCCCTTGGTTAGACTGGTGTCAGACTTACTGGCTTCTGACTACCCGTAACGACTGCCAAGGATGTTCAATGACAGCCGGGACCTACAGTTTAACGTGCCATCCGAAACACAGTCCATGGTGTCTAAGATATACTTAGAAAGTACATACAAACTTAGAAAAGTTGCATTGGTACTTGCCTGACCTGGGATCGAACCCGCGCCCTCATACTTGAGAGGTTGGTCCTTACCCACTAGGACACCACGACTTTTAGTAAAATACCTACTTCAACCGGGAATAATGTAGTTTGACAACAGTAGAAAAGGTTTTAAAATCGGATCAGTGGTTTTGGAGCCTTTAGAGTTGTACTACTCAGCGCACTAATAAAGAGTATCCACAAACTTCACACATTTTTTTAAGCGGCCTATAGTTTGGTTGTAGTCTCATAAATCAGTTCAAAGATGAATGGTAGTACGCACACAACAACGATCACATATGTGGCCGGTATCAGGCCGACTAAAAACTCTCAGGCCCACTGTCGCCCGACTGTTTAGTCTGATGTGTGCAAATAGGCCTAGGCCGAGGCCTCTGACAAAACTTTGGGGAAAAAGCTATAATAAGTACTAAAGATTCAGAATATAACGTTAATATGTTCTTTCATACATCCTGCAGACAAGGTTATTCGTGATCGAATCCGTTCTTTCCTGTACGAGGTCAACGCTGCAACGAAAATAAGCTTCGTGGAACTGCCGAGTCCTCCAACTGATCTGAACACTCGATGGGTATTCTTCATCAACCGTCGAGGCCAACTGGGCTGTTCTGACCATTCCATACAGAACTTAACTATCCAAGGAGTTCAGGTGTGCTTTTAATTACTTGTCAAAATCAAAACGGCGGACATGTCACCGTTTTCAGTCTTGTTTTGCACCTAGCACATTTTATTTATAAACTTACCTATACAACAAATTAAATCTACATATTTACAAAAGGCAAAACTGTTTATCGAAAAAATAACATCCCTACATGTATTTCCTACATGTATGTATTTTATTGTCTCCCGAGCCTTCACCCGACTATGTTGAGTTCTAAGTTTGTACGTACTTTTAAGTATATTTTAGACACCAATGGCTGATAAAAAGTGATTAATGCTCAATCCTTCTCCGTGTGAGAGGAGGCTTGTGCCCAGCAGTGGGACGATAAAAAATGCTGAAACGTAAAAAAGGCTGAAACGTTATGATTCCCGGAGCAATCGTTTTATTTACTACCATCCTTTTTATCATCGCCAGCCAGTGGTTTTGGGTTACGATTGCTTAGCAACGGGCAATGAACTGGCAGAGGCAGTGTTGGCGATTGCTGGAGTACCACCACAACACAATTCGCCCGACCGAGACCTCGTCATTAAGGTTAATTATGAAAATATTATACCAGGTATTTATTTTCTAAAATTTACTTACAAATTGAATAACAAAAGGTATTTTTACAATGTTAATCCTTTTATAGAATTACTGACATACCTAAATTCGGATCACTGGAAAAATGCATTTTAATCCTAAACCTAATGACAGTAATGTTTGTAAAACATTACATTATTATATTCTCGTACACTGTGTTTCAGAGAAAAAATATTTATTCGAAAAGCTGAAAGACAATGAATGGTTGTTCCACGATCTGAAATATGATGCACGCAGCGCTGGTCATTTTAGTTTTCACAAACATTCAAGTAACGGACGTCTGACAATGGAAATTGTGGTAAAATTATTTACAGTTTTCTAACGCTGAAATTTTGTGTTTACGGATTTATAGAAATTTAAAAAATATATTTATTTACAGGATCCGCAGTATTTGTCATACAGTAATACCAACGAAGGGAGTAACAAATTAAGCATCCTCGACATTCTAAAACTAAGAATGCTCTACAACTTTAGTGTAAGGCAAAAGTCTAGCAGAGGATCAGGGTGTGACAAGCTTTTCCAGAATTATAACAACGAAGCCCCAAGTATGGGTGTTGCGTATAAATCAAGACCTAAGCCAAATCGTTACCTTGGGCAACCTGATGACCAGACTCCTGAACCAGATGCTGACCAAAATGATGATGAGATCATAGGAGAAGAAGAAATTGACGGTGAAAATGAAAATGATGACCCAGATGATGGCGAGGATGAAAGCAAGCCCAAAAAAGACTCAGAAAAATCAACTAAACATATATTTAGAGCACAGCACAAAATAAATTCTAAAGTGGGCCCACACCAACATAAAAAAATCTTGTAAGGCAATAAAGAAATGCACAAATAATTAAGTATTAAACATTTATTATATAGTCTATCACATTATAAGCATGTTTGTATATTTCGTTTGACGTAGCATGTTTCACATATAACTTCGCAACACCATTTGAATTGGCAGTTGCAATTTTCAGTGTCTCTGACAGAGGTTTCTTTGTAACCTCGTCTGCAGCATAATTGATCACAACTGTCGGTTCCTGCTGAACTCACGTTGCACTGGCGGCCTATAGTACCTAAGGAGCCAGTCTTCATGTTTGCAGAGCAGAAATCTGGTGACTCCTCGGAGTAGATGATGTCTTTCTTGCCAGGTTTTTTGATACTAGGACTTTCTGGCATGAAACTATCCCCGTCGTTACTTGCGATGACCTGTTGAAGATAAACTTTCATATATTTAGCTTCTGATACTGTAGTATTGGCACTATTAGGGGAAGTTGAATTATCAATTATGATTCAGAGTCGTGTAGCCTAGTTAAAGCACTTGCCACGTCAAGCAAGTACTAACGTGACTTTCGTTAAAGCTGTATTTCTATGATTAACGCTCGGTATTTCTCTGTAAGAGGCGGTTTTTCACTTGATAGACTACATTCATCAACAGCACCAATTGCTTGGTAATCTAGGATACTCACATTGCATTTGATTTTATCACAATATGTTCTTTTACCGTCAAACAAATAGAAAATGAAATCAACAATACTGCTAGCTCACCTTGGCAGCACCTTCAAATCTGTCTCGTAGTCTATTGCCGACCTCTCTGAAGGTCGGCATTCTCCACCAACAAGTCTTTAGCGTGCATGAGCCTGATAACCCATGGCACTTGCATTCCATCTTCATGTTGTTTTTAATTGCCTGTGAACAAGATGCACTAGTATTATAAAACAATCGTCATGCATTTCGTAAGGTGCCTCTTAACTTCTGATTTCATTGTCATCTTTTGAGTAATGTTCACTCTTCACTTATAACGCTTGTTATCTTTGTAAGTATTCTGATGGCGTCATTCACACTCACAGTATTTATTAGCAATTGCGATACAATTTGTAGAATCTAGATGAAATTTCTGATTCCCAATATAAAATTCTTACTAACCAACCTCCCAGCATTATGGTTATGCAGTTTGATGAGGGTTTTTATATCGCTCCGTTTCCTGTAGCGACTGTCCATGAATTCCCTGGACTTCTTGAGGCCGAAGCGCACGTTGTCACTGCATCCCCCCCATTGCCACCTCTCTGTTGGCACTTGGGAGGGGGGCAGAGGAACTGACTCGCGGCCACGACGGGGTTTTGGTGCTCCCTGGGGAAAATTCTTTATTAGATTTATTATCTGCGGCATGTTCTGATATCGCAATGGTGTAATTGTGCTTTATACCTAAACGGCTTAAGTTGAAGGTACGTATTTAATTAATAATGTATTTACTTGATGTGGATTAAGGTCACATTGTCTATCTCATTTCACAGAAGATTTTCTGGAGACTCGAAATTGAAACTTACTTCATAAATACATTTTCTAAGATAGTAAAAAAGCATTAGTTTAGAAGGCATAAAATACATAGTAGCCTACAAACAATTAGTAAAGATAATTATGAACCTTTTCGCAAGAGCATTCAAGCAGAGAGCCCGCCGTACAAGCCCTGGTGATGGAGTAAGTGACTCCAGCTGCCGTGATCGCGTTCACGAAGCCCGTCTCTCTCGTATCTGTTGACCAAACATTATGTTATTACATCATAGACTAGACATTAGTATAAACTAGTGTGATGCAACCCTATAAAATACGATGGATGATTTCCTTCTAATTCTTTCATTCGGTTATTTGATGGGTTCTCGATTAAACGGCAAAGGGCTTTCCAATTTTCAATTATTGCTCCTATAGTTTGTCCTGAGTGTGCTTCCATAACAATGTCAGATATTTAAATAAACCGGCCAAGTGCGAGTCGGACTCGCGCACCGAGGGTTCCGTACAAATCCTGGTTAGATAAAAAGTGAGTCTCGCGCCAACCGTTCAGTTTAGAACAATCATAGTTATGGTAATTTCGTGAGAGTCAAAATAGCTAATATTTTTTATTTTATAATATAACTAAAATAGTAGGCCAGTACCTTGTAAAAGTTATTTTATTAAAGTTATTTATATACAACATTTTATAGTCATCATTCAGAAATCTGATTGAAAATAACTAATTATGTCTTAAAGGTCATTGGGCATATCTGACCCGCTTTGTAAAAAGTGGCGGACATGAATCAAAGTAGTTTTAAATCGTGGAGAATGGTATGACGTTTCTTTGAATGTCCAGGATCGTTTGAAAAATATAATAGACAAGCAGTTTCAGAGGATTTTACAGGTTGCAATGCTAGTTTTTATTGTTAAAGACTTTTCATAAAGAAAGGATCTGGAAACCCTGAGTAATCGAGGGCAACTCTTGAATATTGTAGTCACGCATCGAGTCAAAACCAGACATGTGAGTGTATTTTTGAGGGTACTTGTAAACAGTGAAGGTTTGGAGCTGATTTGATTATGGAGACTACAGAGAGTCGAGGGAACTCCTGAACGGTATGTTGCAACTACCACGTGTTTGGGCTTATTTTATTCGTATTGGCGAAGACTTTCCACATAGATAGGTTTAACTGCCATTGTGGGATCGATAGCAAAGATCAGATATAGTTATGGGAACTCCTTTACAATTTATAACGTAACCTTGTGTTGGAGCTTATTTTATTTTAGGTGATGAGAATTCACTACTAATGGGATCTATTATTTTTTTAAACATGCATAGAGTTCTCTCGACTTTCTCACGTCTCCATCATCAGGTAAGCTCTAAACTTTCACTGTTTGATAGTATCACCAGACATACATCTGAGAATCAAGTTTTAATCCTATGCATGCCTACAATTTTTTATAGTTGCCCTCGATTTCTCAGGATTTCCATCATCAGATCCTGACCTGATGACAATGGAAATAAACGGCGAGTATACTCTTTCACTACAAAGAAATGATTTCTCAAATCCGTCAAATTTGGTCGTTTAAATTCCCCATTGAAATGAGGAAAATATTTGATGTTTACACCTGATTTTCTCTAGATTCTCACGGTTCACATAGATGCGACTAATGCCATAGTAAATCAGAGCCTTTATCATTATACTGTGCTATATTTCGTTCGTATCCGCCGTGGGTATGGTTTTCATACTAAGGTGCCCAATGACCTTTGAATGATTTAAAATTTTTCATAGTTTAGTGGCAATTATATTTAAGAAGTGTTTGATATGAATTTCAACTTTAATATCTCTACGCGTTCATGTAAAAAAGGGTAGTTAGTAAGTTTATAATTATTAAAAAAATATTTTATGTCGTGTAAGCAAAAATAATATTTTAATATTTTATGTAACTTCAAATTTATCATTTTCGCAATTTTTCCTTTATCTGTACTATATAACGCTGCTTCGTGGCGAATTTCAAGATTCTGAGTTCACGGGAAGTACCTTGTAGGTTTTGATTCCCTAGCGTGTGACAGAAATTCGTCTAAGGTGTCGGTATAACTGCTGTATCTTTTGATCGCGTTAACTTAGAAGTTTGTTTTTTTCACTGCCTAAAGGGACAATAGACTTAGGTATTTGGTATAAATTTCAATTTGATACCTTTATTCGTTCGTGAGAAATAAGGTAGTAAGTTTCATTTTATTAAAATATATTTTTTTATATTATATAACTAAAAAAATGAGATTTTCGTAATTTTTCCTATATTTGCATTATATGACAATACTTCATGCCAAATTTCAAGACTCTGAGTTTACGGGAAGTACCCTGTAGGTTTTGATTCCTTTGCGAGTGTCGAGAATTTGTTGAAAATATCGACATAATCGGTTGTATCTTTTGATTGGCTTGGCTTAGAAGCTTGATATTTTCACAGCTTAAAGGGACAACAGACCTGAGCATTTCATGTGAATTTCATCTTGATACGTCCACGCGTTCTTGAGATAAAGGGTCTTGACAGACAGACAGACAGACAGACAGACAGACAGACAGACAGACAGACGGACAACAAAGTGATCCTATAAGGGTTCCGTTTTTTCCTTTTGAGGTACGGAACCCTAAAAATAGAACCTTGTGCCTTTTCTGTATATCTCATAACGTTCCCGTAAAATTACTGTACGTACAGTGTGCGTACTTTTTAACAGCTAGCAGTACTACAGGTATCCTTTAGCACGAAAAACAAAAGCCTAAAATAACTGAATGTATCAAATCAACATAAACAATGCATTTTAATACGACTCACACATTGCGAAACAATACTAGTCATTTTCGCGTTTGCCGGCCATTTTATCGCCTGACCATTAGTCCCGGTCATCGTAGGGCATAGAAATAAAATGCTAAACGTCATAAAGGCGAACAAATGATACAAAGTGAAGCTGTTGACCCAAAAATCAATATTCACACGAGTCTTGTAATAAAAGGCGATGAGCTTCACGAATCGAAGGTCCCATCCATAAAACATTTGGATGGGATACAACGCGGGAATGTTCGGTGAGTTGTTGGACCAACTTGTTTGGGATACATGGAAAGACAAAGGATAGGTGTAAACAATACTGCTGTTGAAGATGATGGTGGACATAATTTTAGAAACAAACCAACAAAATAATTCATTTAAGGACAAATACATTCAGTTATTGATGGCTTTCAGTGTTAAAATTTTTTTTTTTAAAAAAAGAGCAATCCTTCTTTTCGATGGTCGATTAAGAGATCTTGTTAACAGAGGATACTATTGCTATGCTGTTAGATAAACTATTAGATACAAATAGAGATTCAGAGCACAAAATCGCTGAAGCGTATCCATGATCAGTTTGTCGATTTCATAATCAGTGTGTCCCACGCTAACAGGCTTGGCTATAACAATTAATGGCAGGTCAAACTATGTTGGATGAATATTCAGACTGCATGAATAATGTGAAAATCACTGCGGCAGACATCCATTGAATATTCGTAGGACATCAACTGATGCCAATGTTTTTGTTCAGATGCTGAAGCTACAATAGGACAATTCCTATGGATGGACTTTGTAATACATGCAATTTCATTGTAAACAATGCTATGCTGTTCAATGCATACGAAATTTTATTTTCTTACTGTTTCTGTACTGTATTGTTTAATTAAAGGCTTACCTACAGGTGTTAATCCATGTCATGCATATAATATGGTATAATTTGTATTTTCATTGTTTCATTTAAAATATGCAATTGTTGCTGTGTCTGATAAACGTTATTCAGTAGAACAAAACAGCTGGAAAGCTTTCAGGGGTTTTACAACCAAGCTTAGGCCCAGGCCATTTTATGCGAGCTGAACATCACGATGAGACCTAATGTCAATGAGAAGTTCAATGTGAATTAGACTTATGACACATACCTATATATCTCATTTTTGTCAGTTATTAATCTGTCCATCGTCACCGTCCTGTCTGATTTTCTGTAGCACAAGCCACGGTACTCATAGGGACCTACAGCTACTTCTGCATTTCCAAGACAAATGAAATAGGTCATCAAATAACACTCACATCATCACTCAACCCACTCAACCGCTATTCAAAGTAATTCAAATGCGTTTTCTACTGCAGCTTCCATCTAACTTATAATTGCATCAGTCATGACAACACGTTAATAATCTAGTTTCGATTGTTGGCTCTTCACGGTGCAGCGGCCATGATAATTGCGAACCACATCGGCTATAGCCGGCTATACAACGGCTAAAGGCTATTACCCATTAGCGAACAAAGCGCTGGTTTCTATACCCTATTATGCTGCACATTATTGTCATTTTGCAATCAGTTTGATGAGATGATTTGGTATGAGTTGAATACTTAATTATGGATTCGAGATTTATGTTCGAAATCAGTTTTACTTTTAGTGGTGGTGTAGAAAGTTGGGTGTGATAATGGGTGTTTTGTTATGGATTGCTAATCAAATATGAACATTAATTGCAGCAGTGCGCTGTTTTTACCTTAGTTTTTACAAATGTTGTAAAATGTTTACTTTTGTGCTTTGGTAGGTATATAGCAGCTTACACCTAGTATTAATGGTGATATGTACGGTGCAGCCTTGTACTCTGCCGAACCTTGCAAACACTAGTGAGTACGCACATTCACCTGATTTCCCGCTAGGTCCGAGTTCGGCGATAGTATTGTGGCATTCATTAAGTTTAGATTAGATAACCGCGGTGCTTGCGCAATGCGGTGCAGCTGACAGCAGATCGGCATCAGCCGCGCCTATCGATCCCATGCTAATTGGGCCCAGTGCGGGACGACGGGACGAGCCGTATCGTCGCCGCATTCCCGTCCCGCCACCCGTCCCCAGAGATACAGCGAAATTTATTGCACCAACAATTTATATAATTGACGTGCGACAAAAAAGCGAGAGTGCACACCCATCCGATGCAGAATTCGAACGTAATTACGCCCCGTCACTCCCTGTCGACGCTTGATTTTCATAGGCATTCTTGATTAAATTTCGACCGACCAAGGATGCGTCCTCTGGAATTATGAGAGGAATGTCAATTTAAAGATATTTCGCTAGTCGTTTAGCAGCGGATAAAAAAGGTGCGTGGCGGGGGTGCGGCGCGCGGGGAGGCCGCGGCGCATGGGAACTGGTCCGCCCCGCGCGGATGCCGTGGACGCCAGGGTTTTTCTGCCGCGCGCTGCGCTGTCGATAGGGCAGCGCGGTCGCGACACTCGCTCGTCATTATAAATCCGTGGCGGTGAGCTCAGAGCCGCGCATTCCGCGCGCACCGCCCGCGTTATGCGCTGTAATTATCACAAAACGCGGGCCCGACTCGCAAATATGTCGTTGGGAACGGGGGACATGACATTCTCATCACCAAACGCTGGCTTTTTTCAGGCGTCTTCGGCTTCGAAATATGTCCAGCGCCGAACCACTCCCACGACGTCCGCCGCCGATTATATTCGGGTGCCTCGCGACGTACGTTTTTGTCTGGTCTGCCACGAGCGGCCGCGGAATGTCGGTATTTGTGTCCATTGAATAATTCAGTGAAATTGTCGATCGATCAATAAAACCGATGGAATCAAATTGATTCACACTTGAAGGTTGTATGGCTTCAATATCGCGAGTGTTTTTGCAACTTCAAAATACTTGGAAGTCGTTCCGCCATTCACATCGAGTCAATCAGTCGCACGTGCGTCAGCTCGCTCATGATAATGCTGCAATGACGTTCTGGTCCTGGATAATTGGGAACTAACTTTGTAGAAGCACAAGTCTAACTATTAATACATGTCCACGACCGGTTCTAATAGGAAATGTGTAATTAATATGAGTTGGAACTTGTTTTAGCTGTAACATAGGACCTTTTTGCTAGTTAGAGTCCATAGATCACTAATGGCTGTCAGGACTGTCAACGCTATATGACGTTTGATATCTTCACTGACTATATAAATTTCAATAACATTATATATAGAAGAATTAATTACTGCAAAGTGCAATGTATCCATTAGTCAGTAATGGACATACCTCTGCTGGTTCATTACATAACGTTTGCAATAATCGTGTACGCAACTTTGTACGTTCAGACAGAGGCAGACACTAGGAAGAATGAAGAACATAATAAAAGAAGTGAAGACAAGGAAAGAGAAGATTTATAATATTACATATATTTCGATTCACGACAAATAAAAGATCTAATGTAAGCATTTGTTGTTTTAATCTCTTAATAGCTTGAAGCAGAACCTGTTAATCAAGCAGCCCATCATACACCTACCTACCCAAACTTTGGCATTTCGTGGTTCACAGAAAGTAACTTTACCAAGTTTTGTTTAAACGGATAATTACAGACCTAACATATAATCTTCTGTATATAATAAATCGCAAATTACAACATTAATCACTGTTAATAACAACATAAATTATGTTGATATAGAACATTGAATGCCTTGGGGTAACGTCAAATTGAGCAGATAACGCGAGGAAAGACGTCTCAAGATGATCTCGGACTCAGCCCATATGTGAAATTGCTGAGAATTTTGCAATTTTAATTTTATTTATAACGAGAGTGTTAGTTAAGTCATGAGCTGAAAGCGTGGCGTTGGTGAACAGGTAAAGATTGCATACTTATATTAATTCTGTGAACTGTATATCTAACTAAGATGGGTAAGTACATAGTGTTAAGCTATATCTCTCGATGTAGCCAAAGGGGACCGTGGTTTTAAATCAGAAACTGTGACTACATTTTACATGTGAAATAGATCCCAAATTGATTTTCAAAACCAAATAAAGTATTATAGCTTTAGAATCAGGATGTTTTTAAGTTTAGAAGAAGACCAACTGTGTCTGGACCAGGTGTCTAGATACGTACGTGATAGGCGTAGTAAGAAATAGGGTGATAGATCAAACTCATTAAAAAATTTAAGGACAAGATAATATGCTAACACAACCATCACATTTAGGCTGTGGGCCAGATATTGGGACAATTGATGTGCGATTCACATGACCCACTCAACACTCTGCCCGCTGCATCTCACACCAGAGACCGCGGCACAAATCGGCCGGACGTTCCCGCTAGAAACTGATAAACTGAAACTCGCTCCCCGATACAGATCGCAGTCGCATTCGCTCACAGGCCACTTTAAATTAACCGTTCACGCACTCCCGTTCAGGAATTTTAGATTTGAGATGGATGCAAGCGGAGATCGGGACACTTGTTGCTTGCATCCGAGGGTTAATAAACAGCTGATTATATTACGGCAGACGCTATGTGAATAATTTATTTGCGGTTTATTTTTTGTACATACATCAACAGTCTACGTTATATCTCATAAAATCTATATTGTATGGAGTAATCAGCTTTTTGAATTATATTCAAACAGCATCGTGGATTCCTTTTTTTCGCTCTTAGCATATCAGATTTTCTACTAAAGGTCTTAGTTTACTTTTGTTTTTAATAGTTTCTATCGATTTGACATTTATTCGATTTCCCTCTCCACCTTCTGTGTGGCTTATCTATCATTGGTTTATAGCAATTGTTCTATATGGTTTTACTAAGTGCCTGTTTTGTCAACTACTACTACTACATCTCTTTGCAGTAGCATAGTCTCATTACCTTAGTGTCTTCTCTTGCCCCTTGTAATTTGAAGCGCAAAGCTCTTTTGGAATTTGTAAGAGTATGGCTTTCTGAGTTTATGTCATTCATAACGTGTTGACTACCCTTATCGGCTTACACTTTAGATAAAATCGCTTCACTAGGTTTGGTTAATAATTTACTATGATTTACCACAGGGCCGTTCCTTGCGAAATTCCTACACGTAATATCTTCATCCCCATTTCTTACAGGCTCGAGTGAAACATGCGTCGCGCGGCGCGATGTTTCCTTGCCGAGATGTCAAGTATCGTGTGTCGGGCAAACACTGGTGTCGTAAACATGTATGTCATACTCACTACCTACGTGCACCAACCACGGCTTGCTCGTAAAACGATCATAACAACCTTTATTACCATTTATATAGTACCTTCAAGATGGAAAACACAGATTAATGCTGCAAATTGATTAGCCGAGATTCTCGGTGATTTCACTTTCTATAAATTCACAGAGACATGAGCAGACAAAGTAAATCGTCCGCATAAAAAGAGCCCGATAGCTTGTTTAAGCGCGGATCAGCTTAATGCGAAGACAATACATCGAGTTGTCACCGCGACCGCATCGGAATGTTTAAACGAACGCGACCATTTTATCTCATCTGATTAATTCAAATATTTAGCGCAATAAATACGGGTGTGGGGGGGTGTGGCGAGGGGTTGCGGGCGGCTGTGACGTCCGCGGCTGTCGGCGTGACGGCGCAGGCGCATGCGAGCAATTGCGTCAGTGTCAGCGTGTCACCGGCGGGCCATTGTGGCCGCTGTGGCCGATATACGAGCGTGGCGCGCCCGCTGCGGCCGCGCACCTGATTTATCGACGTCCCGCGCTGGCCCGGCCGGGGACGCGCTGTCGCCGCCGAATAAAGCGCATTCTCACGCTACTGAACGCACGCGAACTCACCCGTCTCGTACCCCGTATTTAAATGGAACGATCGTTTCTCATTCCTTTCCCCCAGATATTTTACGTCGGGTAATACGATACGACACTGTCCGGCTCTTTCTGCAGTTTTCGCGTTCGTTTTTTCCCTCGAGCCGCTATTGTTCACTTGTCAATTTCTTTAGCTAATGCGAGTAAGCGTCTCATTATGCGGTGCGGTGCGTCCGCGACGCGCATTGCGTGTTGTGACAGCAACCACCCACCGGAAGGGGCCGAGCGTCATTCAGCCGCGCACAAAACGCGAATACTTTATTCAACGACGTCCGATGGCTAATTTGAATGGATTGTGCCCGTTTAATGGGAATAATTAGCTCTGTTAATGCGCGAGCCGGTCGCTCCGGCGGAATATCTCTGTTAGATCGTGTGTGTACTTCGTGCTGTTAACTTTTGTTTTACCAGTTAACGCTTAATTAACGCAGTGGATGCTCTAGCCGGCGTTGCGTCACATTGAAGCAGCATTACTATTGTGGGTGATATGCGAGGGCACGCTCGCCGCGCCATATCGTGTAATAAGCGCAGGCGGCGACACTTCGCAATCAGTCAACTTGTTACGCGTCATAGCGGGCCGTAAACGCATTTCTCACGTTGACGGGTGGACATCGACGAACCTGAATACCGGCGCAACAAACGACTTCCCTCATTTTCCCCTCATTAAAATCGAGCGAAAGAACACTTTAACACAAAGTTATCTCGGAAACGGTATTATAATTCCTTAAAGGTAACGTTTTGAAAAAAGTAAGTTATCGCCTCGGTTTCCAGCGCCTATGTCGTAGTTGGGTATTTCGTTTAATTTGGCAAGGGGCGATGGTGACAAGTGCGGCCTGTCACACTGACGGACAGGTCCACGTTGTGCCAGAAAAAATAAAGTGCTGCCCAGCATTAAGTTGTGAGAGAGATAGCCATATTCTCTGTTGTTAAAGTCAGAGAGAGAGACTGTAATGTCAAAAGGCTCGATTCCTGTGAGTTCCCTGGTCAGTAGTGATGGGGTTGCGTCTACCGACAATTTCGTGCTTGAGACGTCGATTACTGGTCGCGAGGCGATGTTTGACTTCCAAATAGCTCTGTGAGGCTATTGTTTATTTCACCAAGAGGCACTGGCTGACATCCGCTGTATCGACCACTTATAAATATTTAGTCGAGCTTTATTTGGAGATCTGCTATCGTTTGTCAGACACGTTGAGGATTCTAATCAAATGGACAGTTTTAGTTTATAGGGTTTTGAAAGTAAAATTCGTGTTGCCTTATTCAAGCCCGATGTTTGTAATTTAAATAGCTAAAGTTTTGTGAAGAATGGCCTTACATTCGATTATACACAATATTTCACTTTTTAACTTTTAATGTTTCCATTTCTTTGTTAGAAATGTCACCGTCAAGTCCATCAGCAACAACAATGACGATTGTAGAAATTGCTTATTTAACACAAAATAAGGCAAAACATTTTTATAAATAAGACGGTTTATGATCGCATAAGTGCTGCGCTTAAGCCAATAATCGATATCGATAAAACTAACGACAACCGCCCTCATCGTATGCGCATAAGAGTTGAGATTAGATACGAAATGCAGTCCGGATATTACACTATAATTAAGAACATTCACGTGTTAGAGGGCGCCAAATTTATCGCTGGCTTTTTTTTGTCGATATGAAGTCATTCTTGGGTATTTATGTTGGGTTCTCGGGGCATGTGTGAGGTCCTAAGGGTTCAGTAGTCAGGTTATCGTGTGTAATCTTTACGAGCCTCCGGGACTGCTTGCTGGGAGCTGTCGACAGTTAATGGTCGCATGAGATTAGTCCGTACGGCTTCGACTTGGATATATTCGGGGCCGTGTTTGTGGCTTTGTTTATAACTTAATTAGGCTATTTTGTTTGAGTGGGAATCGGCTGCGGCGTCGCTCTAGCGAGATAAGGTGTCGCGGTATTTACGATTTGATATCGTGCTGCCGTTTTATAGTGCACGTTGTTTTGATTGGCTTTCTTGTTGTGGGTATAAAAGTGCCTTATCATAAAATGTTGTACCTATGATTACTTACGATGGAGCTTTTAAATAAGAAAGCAAGATTTTTAAAACACATCTGAGTCTTCTAGCGTACCTATGCATCAATAACTGTATGACATACATCTTATAGTACCTACCATAACCATTGGTACGAACTCTCATATTTACCCTGCCTTAATTAACAATTAACCCTTTAATTCGCAACGTTGCACCGATGCAACTATCCAAACAAAAAAATGTATTGCAAGAACCATCATTATTATTTCTTATTTACATACATTTTAATAATGGATATACTGCTGCTATCTATGAAAAAAAATATTGAACCAACTCACGCGCATCATTACGTAGTTGTGACCAAAATGACGTCGCGATGACATTGCGCTCGTGGACGACCGGTGAGTTTTAATAAATATAAATAGTTTTTATGCATTTATTGACAACTATTATTTGAAATATTATTGTTTATGAGTGTTTACAATTGTGTCATATAACGCCAATGTCAAATTCATATTCTACTATGAAATATAAGCACGTATTTACCGACGTTGCACATTTGCGACACTGCGAAGCTTTAGCATAAGTACTTTTAATTTCGTACGTTGCACGGGTGCCACGTCGCGCTTTTACTAACACTGAATAATTATTATTTTCTTTGTATGGGTTTTGTGTTTTTTTACATTTATGGGAGTTGACGGTATTATGTTTTTATATTGACTGTTCTGAAAGTTTGCTAATGTACGACTAAGCTAGATTACTAAATAATGAATGAATATCGCTATTACTAATATGCTCGTTTTTTACTAAAACTTATGTTAACTTATGTATGGTGTTGGTGATTGCTGCATGTTTGTTTTTTTTTTTGCTTATTACAGGGAGGCTTAAAATGGCAGAGAGCAAATATTTGGTTCCACCAGAAGCGGCCTCGTCTACCGATAGCTCTTCGTCTGAAGACAAAGTTATTATTCAAAACATCACCGAACGTCAAGACGATGTATCTTCTGACTTCAGCTCAGAACCAAGGTCCCTTCGTTCGTCTTTAGAAAACTTGGATCTTATTCATGATAGTCCAATGCAAGAACCTTTACGACATTATCTGATGAAGATACGGTTCCACTGACTCCAGTAATACGTAGTATTTTTCCTTCGGACACACCACCCAATCCGCTCCCAAATTTAAATTCAGTTTCGTCAATTTTATCACCACTTAATACTCCATTAAGCCAAAGAGTTCGCTCAAAAAGAAGTGCTTACTGTGAACCAAGAGTTGTAGCTAAAGGAGTAAAAAGTACAAGAGACCTCTTCTTAGTTTCAAGTGGCAGCGTGGGAAATTCAAATATCCAGCAGAGTTTGATATGCCTGATGTTAGCACTAGTAGTACCGCAACAGAATTTCCGTTAGACTATTTTCTTAATTTACTCTTACTTCTCTTATTTACGGAGCACACCAATTTATATTCTGTGCAAAACAAAGAAGGTAAATCTATAAACGTTACCAGAGATGATGTGCGTGATTTTCTAGCTATCACAATTATGATGGGTATTGTAAGAATGCCGTCATATTGAGACTACTGGAGTAATGATTTCAGATACCCTCCTGTCGCTGATGTGATGAGTCTAAAAAAGTATGAGCTAATGAGAAAATATTTGCATTTCGTGGATAATTTGGATCTGAATAACGATCGTTATTTTAAGGTTCGGCCGATATTAAAACAAATTAGTGGGCCTTCTGTGTCTAGACTAGACCTACAGATGCTGTAAGATTTGATAAAATTGGGCATTTTCCAGTTTTGTACAGCGAGGTAGGTGCAAATATTGCAAAACTGGGTATTCAAATATCCACTGTTCAAAATGTGAACAACGTTTGTGTTTAGTTCCCGAAAGAAACTGTTTCTTTAACTTTCATAATGTATGATAAATATGTTTTTTTAATATATTTTGCTTTTCATTTATATCTACATTTTATTCTGTAACGTGGGCACTGTTGTAAATATACAACACTGATATCAAACTGTACATGTTCTTGTGTCTCGCAATGTAGCACATTTACAACATACTATATTTGGATATATATGTATACCAGATTTTTATTTTCATTTTTTTGAGCACTTGTAAGATCGAAATAAACAATAAATGACAAAATAATAATAAATAAATTCAATATTTTTTTTGAGCTTTAAAGGGTTAAAAAAATAATTAATAATAACGGTACCAATATTAAGTGGGTAAGTGAAACATTATTTAAACGTTCCGCGGTCATCAGACAGCTGATAAAGAAATTTAAATAAGAATGAAATCCTTTTTTCATTGATAAAGATTTGACACTGAAAAAAGAAGTGAACGAGGAATGCAACGACCACGGACTTACTAATGAAAGGAACCAATTAACGATGATTATTTTTTTCTCATGAGTACTGGTGCTTTATACAGGGGGATTTGGAAACGGATATTGAAACTCTTTAAAATATTAAAGCCTCTGGTTTGATTTTTGAGTAGAATTTGTGACCTTAGGATCTTGTGCATATCTAACTTTTAAAGATCCTGTTAATGTTGGTGCTGTGTAGGTATATGGGCTGGTCAAGGTATATAATATAACAAAGATCATGGTTATTGTGTGGGTGTAGGTAATTTGTGACTTTCGGTATGTGACTATGGTAGGTATTTAATCATTACTTCAAATAAACCATAAATACGTTCATTACTAAAAACATAAGTAATGAACTATTTTTTTGTGAAAAGAAATACAAAAACATATTTAGAATAATTTCCTTCAATGTGGAGCAATTATAACACTGAAATACATCAACCTGTACGCACTATTTTTTCTTGTCACCAAGTGATAAAAAATCCGGGACTAATTCCGCTCTGTAGGCCGCTGCGCCTGCGCCACCCATCGCTGTTCGCATCAATTTATAGGCTTTTAACCTAATTTGTTGACCGTACACCCCTCCGCCCCTCCCCCCTCACTCCCGCCCGAGACCCACCGCCCACGCGCCCTCCATCTTTGTTTTACTTTTTTAATAATTAATTTAGTATCGATGACGTTTCCCATCTTATCTTCTTCAAAATAAATTTTAATCCTGGATTTAGAAGCTCAAGAATTCAATTAATAAGATAACGATGATCCCGTTTCGCTAAAAAACGATGAGCTTTTATGAGAAACAAAAGCACCAAATTAAGCTATCATGCCCAGCAATAAAGTATCTAATTAATGTATTTTACATTAGCAAAATGGCTGTCGATACCCAACAAAGTCGTAAAAACAAGCGTTGACTTTTAATAACCACGCGTATTTTATATTTTATAGGCACCTATATGCAATAAACAATTTAGGAGTATACATTTTTTTGGTTAATCCGACCAAAAAAGGTGTGGGTACAATCGCAGATAAGTTATTGAGGAATCTTATAAAAGCCCTGGGGTAGTATATTTTATAAATATTTTGTGTGCACCCAAATTTTTGACAAATACCACTTAATTTACGCTAATGAATCCGAAATGAATGCGTGTTGTCGACGAATGGTCCGTCCGTAGTGTTGTCACTCTATCGATATTGTGTAGGTGTGGAATTAATGTTTCCGATAACCTATCGAGCTGTTTTTCGACAAAATTCACTGCTGACTTGAATTAATTACTAAATTATAGATCGATACACTTTTATAATATCAAAGAATTTAATAAGATAAAACGACGTTCCCATCTTCAACTGTCGATCAATCCTAATGTATCGCAAACTAATAGCTTTTTAATATATATTTTTTATACGTACTTATTAATTACATTCGATATTTTGCACACCGAAATCATAGATGGCTACAACATGGTAGTAAAACAAAACTTAAAATCGATATATCGATATCACTCCACATCCCTAACCCATCCGTATAGATAAACGAGCGTTCGCATAAAAATCAACTCTTTTGGCCTAATCGAATTAGGTTTCGATATTCATCAGTACGATTTAACACGTTTTGCATTCTTTGTCCGAGAGCTAATAAAGGTAGCAGGTAGCAATCCTGCCTATATGGAGCAATATCTCGAATGCTAATGAACTCATCGACTGAGATATCGATAATATATTGCTTATCGATGATTCTGAATCGATTTGCAGCGTTTTGTTTGGTATTGTTTATGGAACTATAATTTTGGGTGAATCAATTTTAAGTTACTGTAGTTTTTAAAATATTTCTTGTAAGCTTTTGTTGAGAATGTATAAAGTTGCAGGTTCCACAGTATATTACATTAATGAGTAATAAGAAAATATATTGAAAAAAGGTATGAGTATTTATGTAATACCTTTGAATATGGCGATTATCACACTGCCCCGCATGATGCAGCGTAGTGCGTGGATGCGTTTTTTTTCGTTGTATGGAAATATCTCCGTTTGTATGGAAAACACGCATAGTCCAACACACTGAAAATGCATCCACGCGCGTTCATGCGGATCACGCACATACATGCGGAGAAACACGCACCCCCGCGCGTAGGTGCGGGGCGAGACGCAAGGTATGACACACTGAATCCCGCAATGCCGCGCGTGATTTTGAATGGGCGTGACGTGTATATTTGAAAATGGAACTCGCTGTGCGTGAATTTACAAAACGCACCTACGCGCGTGAGTGCGTGAAAAACCCGCACGATGATGCAGATCTGCACTCCCGCAGGAACGCGCGTAGGTGCGTCGACACGCAAGATGCAGCGTGATGCGGGGCAGTGTGAAGAGCACCTATATGTCATACATAAAACATCATAGACGACAATATTCTTAAGCTATATGACAAGAATATTAAGAAACACAAACAAACCACGACTAAGAAATTGTTGCTTTAATTTTTCAATTGACTGTTCGTGCAACCAGTAAGTAACTAAAGATATTTATTAGCAAAACGTGAGGAACAGAGTGACATTTTATAGATTCACCATAAGAGTGGACACACTGCAAACTTTTAGTCGGCCGATAGTTTGTTTGGGCTCATGAATCAGTACGAAGATGAATGGTACTACGCACATTACAAAGATCAGGTCTCTAGCCGGTATCAGACCGACTGAAAACTTTGATTGAAATCAAGATCGTCATCTCCCGTGCCTTTTCCTAACTATGTTGGGATCGGCTTCCAGCCTAACCGGATGCAGCTAAGTACCTTTGTTTTACAAGTACCGACTGCCTATCTGACCTCCTCAACCCAGTTTCCCGGGCAATGCAGTACGCCTTGGTTAACCCAGTTACCTGGGCAACCCAATACCTCTTGGTAAAGCTGGTGTCAGACTTACTGGCTTCTGACTACCCGTAAAGACAAGGATGTTAGATGTCAGCCGTGGTAGATAGGAATCAAGCATTTAAAAAAAATTGTCGTCCATCTTGTCAACTGTCGGCCAACTGTTTAGTCGGCAGTATGCAAGTAAGCAAGCCTTAACCTTTGTGATGTGAAAGTAGATGTTCCCTTTCGCAACTGTTATAATATTCAACAACTTTAGCATTCACGTTTTATCATTTATATCTGTTTTACTTTGCTGTGTATATTTCAATTTTGTAAGATGTGGAGTACGTGTTTCTCCGTAGGTGTTCTTTGGAGGACTCGGAGATCATGAGCCATTTGCAACAAATGTATAGTCTGTTGCCACATCTTACAAATTAGTATCTCAGCTTTTTGCTAAAAATAACCTGACTAGTTCAGAAAATATCATACCAGTCGAATGGTAAGGAGTTTTCAATCTAGCTGGACTACTATATCCCATTATAGTTATCCAGATTCCAGCACTAAGTTCCAAGGAAATTAGTGCTACAATTTAATGCAACTATCTTCGTTTTGTCTCGCATTCGACTCTACAATGACTCCTGACAAGCCTTGGCTGCATAAAATATCCAAAACCACTGATCCCTAATCGAGTTGGTTTCTACCATCTTACCTCTCATAAGTATCTTCCTCATGCTCCTCCTCTGCGTGGTACAATTCCACCGCCTGTTCCTGAACTGGTGGGCGCACTCCGTGGCGCCCAGGGTCACGCCCCTGGTGATCTCCTTCAGCAGCCCCGTCTCGTTCCTGCAGATCTGCGCCAGCCGGCCCCGCGTGCGCCGGTTCTTCTTGCAGATCATGCGAGGGTCTAGGATTACTGCGCTGCCAGACGCCCTGGAACAAAAGAAGGGGAGTTCAATTTTAATTTTCTTTTTAAGTTATTTCATTGATTGCAATTGTCATTTATGTTTCTCCAGTTTGGCCAATCCTTTGCGTTCTAGACACCACTCTTTTTTCGTTACCTTAACTGATAAATCTAAAGGAGGCCGCTAATATGCTGCCGTCTCGAAGATTGATCTTCCGTGGTTTGTTGGGATAGCTAGACTTTGGAAGGTCACTAATTTATAGGGCTATTTTATGATGTCACGTTGGATAAAAAGCTCAACTTCGTCTGTTTATTTAATTTATTTTCTAAAATTCAAGCGGCGCATACATCTAAAATAGAGTTCAGTTTTAGTCTATTGATGAAACATCCAACATTTGTTTACATTTTCTAATTACAAGAAAGTGATTTTCGCGTCTAGGAGCGTAGTACGGAAAACACTGAATCACTTCTATACTCAAAACTTACAAGCATAGTTTATCACCAGTAGGTACGCCAGATGATGACAGCGAAGACCTATTAACCTTATGAAATTAATTTACGATACGTATTCTAACGAAAATGTTACATAATTACAAAAATAAGTCATAAAACTCGACTCACTCAATAGGACTTATGTTGTTCTTAAGTCTGTATCGATTTACGATCCGCCACGCGGCGTCGACAGGCGAGCGCCAGGTCATGCTGACAGATCCATTGTTTACTCGATTAGAGTTCATTGTCAGAGTATCCAGTGTGAAGCTAGTTCGAATAAATTTAGACTTGTCTGCTTCCCGGAATCGATTCTCGAAGAAAGTCGATCCCGTTAAAAGTCGATAAGCTACTCACAATATCATCCGTCTATCTGACACTATTCAATCAACCAGATTTGATGGCTATCGGTCTTCATTATTTCAAACTGGAAATGTTTATACAGTACATTTTTCAAATGGTCTAGAATGTTTTACGTTAAATAGTTTAATGCGATGCAAATATTTGGCGTCGCCATTTTTTCATTTCATTCAGGTTTCCTTGAAAGAAAATGTTTGGATGGAGAATCTTTTTTTAGTTTGAATTAAAAATGCAAATCGATAACAAAACCTCGTGTATTTTTGTGTAAAACTATGTTTGAAGAAGAAATATTTTCGTTGTGGTTTTAAGAACTCTGAATGCACTAATCTGCACAAACAAAGGAGTTGCTTCATGTGATTTAATGTTATTAGCATCATCTTCTATAACTTTTACGTCGAACCACATGTTTTGAAGATTCATTTAAAAAATTACTGAAGTTCGCTCGAAGCTTCTATTCAACAGAACATTCGAGATTAACAGAAATAATTCTGTACCAATTTCATGGTATACTAGACGGCCTTGTTACAACTACAGTAAAAATGTGGAGTACAACAGTAAAAGTCAAGAGCTGCGTAAATTATGGCTACAACACATCACTGGACTTCAGGTTAGTTTACATAATGATTTTATTAACCCCCACGGATTAGTAGTGTTTACATTTGTTGTACTGGTGTTTCGTAATACTTCATAGAACGATGATGACGAGCGGTACGCAATACTGGTCGGAATTCGCTTGTTTTGGGTGTTTGCGCCAGATGACTGTTTTTTTGGTGGATTAATTATTTTCGTGTGGTGTTTCAGCTGTATTTTTTTATAATAAGTTTATGTTTACTTTTTGTAAATCAAAATGATAACATAAGTGCATAAACATTTTAATAAATTTCGTATTTTTGCCAATTAATTTCTTTTTACCGTCTAAGACCTGATGAAAACTAGAATTGTATTTGAACTAAAAGGCAATGCCAGGATCAATATTTTGTGTTACCACTGTTTTATCAATATATGTATTTTATGTAGGTATCTTTATGTTCAGGAAGTTATTCCAAAAACAACACAACCGCCAAACTGACCCTATTTCTCATTTCTGAAGGTTAAGTCTCCCACAATTTTGCCACCGCATATTAAAAAACCACTCACAACTGCAGAAACACGGTTCAAGTACCACACAGTTAACAGACTGGACTGATAGCATTACCAGGTTATCATTAAGCGGTTAACGGTGAGCAGAACGACAATCTTAGCTCTCAGGTATTGCATCTAACGGGGATGCGCAGGCGCCGATTAGCAAGCACTTTCGCTTCTTGTCAGTAACGAGAAGATTATGTTGAATATGTTGTATGCTCTCTGGGATTATGTATCTATTAACATGACGCCAGTGGACTTTTTTGCATACTATAGTTCGGCCATTCAGAGAATGCGTTCCTGACACGTCGCGATTGAACTGACGACGTAACTTTGCAATGGCGTTGCAGTTACGATAAAAATATTTTTGCTGGTTGTTTACCGTTTTAACAATTGAGGAGCATTAAAACAACATTATTATATCAATAATCAATGAATGTTATAATTCAGTCAGTTCAATCGCGACGTGTCAGGAACGCATTCTCTGAATGGCCGAACTATAGCAAAAAAGTAATTTTTGTTGAAAAGGTTGGTAGGTTTAGCCAGTAAAATAATCCAGTCAAAATTATGTTGTCCAGCTAAAAATAAAGTTACGCTGCATTCGGGAAAACTGCGTGTAAAATACCAACTTTCAGACTCCGGGCTGCTTTGTGAAAGTTTCTAAAACCCACAAAGTGATTTCGGCCCGACTCAGGAATCGAACCCTGGGCCCTGAGAAAGAGCAATCGCGCTTGTGACCAACGGACTAGTTAAGGCAAATTATAGAACCTACACTTACTAAACATAGGAACTCAGTGAGGAAGTTATTTTGTCAGTAGAATACTTACATAGTTCATCACAAAAATGTATAAACTTTGTTTTGCGTCATTTGTTTGTCTTAATATCATTAACGTTACGTTAGTTACGTTATTGTTTTCTAAGAACGTCCTACGCTAGCGGATATGAGATATGATGATGAGATGAGGTGAGGAAGACGATTTCAGTAGTTACGTCAAACGAGAGTAGTTACTGCTAACTGCGGGTATGTTACGCCTTTTTTGTGACGTCACAATTGTGGTACGCAAAAATCTTTAACTGGCTTCTGTTAGCGAGTTTCAACAGCGGTCTTGGCGAACTAAGTACATAGCGCGCTCTGATGAAAGCGTGTATCCTTCTTCGATACATGTGCCTTTTAAAACTGAAAGATTTTTTCTAATCAGCTCAGTGGTTCTTAGTACTAGGGCGTCCAAAGGAACAACAAATTCTTCAGCTTAATAAATAATAGTAGTATCTATAGTATATAATAGGTACATTTTCACCACATAGTCCTTATTCGAGGGAGCAACTATTGGAATTGCTTCAATTTAAATTTTGTTGGACAAGATGCTTGAGCATTTTTTCTTTAATACTGGCTTACATACTTAGACCCCAAAAGCTGACATTGAGTTGCTTGGCAGTGGTTTATCTACCAACGATACCGATCTAGCCCGAATATCAATGAAATCAAACTGTTTTGTATCATGTAAACATACAAATTAATCAATTCCGAATCAAGACTAACAAAAGCTCCTTTGTCTGAAAACCAAGTTAACCAAGTAAGCATTTCAAGTTAGAAAATCATCATTACGAACGCTTATATTAGCTGAAT
The DNA here is from genome assembly GCF_022581195.2 of Helicoverpa zea. Classification (NCBI taxonomy): domain Eukaryota; kingdom Metazoa; phylum Arthropoda; class Insecta; order Lepidoptera; family Noctuidae; genus Helicoverpa; species Helicoverpa zea. The sequence continues at coordinate 3,948,537 of NC_061454.1, forward strand.
CAATCGGTGGTTGGAGTGACAACTCAATGCGCGCGCGCAGACACTTGGCGATGTATGTCCAATGGGAAACGCGGTTTATGTCTTATGGGACGGGCAGAGAATTAGATGGTGTAGCTGTTTAGGCAAAATTAAAAGGCATACTGTATAAACAGTCAAAGTAATATTACTGGCTTTGCCCATGGTTTCAGCTACTTCCTGAAATAGCTACTTCACGCTCCCTAGTAGTAGTGAAGACACTGCCAAGTTTTATCGAAATCCGTTCAGCTGTTAGTGCGTGATTTCGGAATTAAAATGTGCAAATACGGGATTAGTAGGATACTGAGAAGTGTTAAACATCGATAAAATAAACATTCATATGCCAGTTTTTAACTGTTGACCCGTTTGCGATGCAATTTGGCATAGATTCCAAGACATGTAATACCTTTTTCTTTCACAGTTAATTTAGGTAAATCTAGCAATAAAAATAGAAACAAATTATCTTCATCTACTTTTAAAAATCACTTTAATGTGGGCGAATAATCCGTCACTTTGAGTGCCAATAAAATATAAAATTGATTTACAACATTTCAATAAAGCTAATAAAATTAGCAGTTCTATGCGAAGTTTTGAATATTTTGTTATAATATAATATTTATTCACTGCTTAACCTTAAGTGTAAATTATAATTTGCTATCAATATTTATATGGTGTACGGATGGCACGTTAAACTGTAGGTCCCGGCTGTCATTGAACATCCTTGGCAGTCGTTACGGGTAGTCAGAAGCCAGTAAGTCTGACACCAGTCTAACCAAGGGGTATCGGGTTGCCCGGGTAACTGGGTTGAGGAGATCAGATAGGCAGTCGCTTCTTGTAAAGCACTGGTACTCAGCTGAATCCGGTTAGACTGGAAGCCGACCCCAACATAGTTGGGAAAAGGCTCGGAGGATGATGATGATTTATATGGTGTCGATTTGACGTTATTGTGTGATTTCATTTATAATCCTACTTAGACCGATTAGAAGTGAGTGACGAAATATAAGGGTCAATTATCACTGAAAGAGCAGCGGCCGGCAGCGGCCGTAAGAGCACGGAAAATGTAAGAGCGCGGCGCGATGCGGCGCCGCGCGGCGCCGCGCGGCCCGCCGCGCTCACGCTCAATCCCTTGCAATTACGGCCGCTGCCGGCCGCTGCCGGCCGCTGCTCTTTCAGTGTGAATTGACCCTAAGAGTTATGGATAAAATCTATTCATAATTACTTCAGACAGGCGTAAAACCTTGAGCTTCAACTGAAAATGAAGGGAAATGCCTTATAGGTTAGCCCAATGTAAAAAAAAAACAGGACCTTTCTGTTGTTGCTGTTATGTGTGAGTTGTAATGTTAGAGATTATATTATTGTTAATGATCTCTTTATCCGCCTTTTACGAACTATGTTGGGTTCGGCTTACAGACTTCTTAACTGAATGCAACTGAGGAGGTACCAGTGTTTTACATAGAACAACTACCAATCTGAGCTCCTCAACCCAGTTCCCTGGGCAAAACGATACCCTTTGACAAGACTGGTTGGTGATCTCGAACTAAATTGTGGATCTGAAGTTCAAACACCAAATTGAAAAATTAGTGCATTTAGCAAGCAGGTACAAAGAAATCCAATTTTAGTTGCATCAATATTTACCATACAATTTGTGTCAAACACTGTTACAGTTACGATTACGTCATTGAACAGTTCTCAATTTATTTTGGCTAAAATTTCGCTGTTTCTAACACTAAGATTTTATCAACTAAACTTGAAATTCAGTTAACTAAAAATGAACTTTATCGATGACAAATTAAAGTTTACAATCGAATGTAGTGTTTCGAAATGGATTGTTGCCAAAATGGCGACACACCTTATACTCAGACGAATAAATTAGCTGTGATAAGTTGTATGTCAATTAATTATTCTTCAAAGCCCATCTGGTACGTGTGAAGGCGAGGAAGCGGTTAGATATAATGACACCAATACTTATTACTGGCTAGATTGAAAAGAGAAATTAATAAACAATCAACTCAAGCCGTTTGACGGCAAGATTTAATGGATTATGATGCCATCAAAGAGAGAATGTCTGTCCTTTGATTTCATTAATGAGGAAGGGATTTTAGAATCTAAACTGATAATCTTTGACTAATTTAAATGTTCGATTACATAACAACTCTCTCGATTCATCTTCAGTATGTACCAATATCCTGAGCTTTATGTATGCTAAGTACCTAAATATGTGTTGCAGTATTTTTTTGTAATTTTGGTTCAGGCATCCATTTTAGTAATATTTTACGTCATAGTAGTAATGAAATCGAAAGTGTTAATTCGTCAATATCAGGTTGTAATCAATGTGCGAATCTGATGCTACCGACTTCTATATTAGCACACAATAGAATGATGTATTAACTAGTAACCACATTACACCTTTTAAAAATTGTATAAACTCCTTTGGTCTAGCTGGTAGCCACATACCATAAGTTATGTGCATATTGAAAGGTAATCAATGAAGCTGCTTTAATTCTCCAAAAAGCTGAGTAAAATCTTTAGATAACCAGCTACAATTTGATAAGAAAACTATGAATTAACTCATAACAAATATTAATTTCAAAAGCTCTCTTGTAAACATCGCAAAGCTCACACTTAGTCCAGCTCCTGAAAGGATGAGGAAGATATATTCGACGACTTATAAACTCAACGTCCCATCCGTCAATTGTCACGAAAATCAGGTGATGACGAGACAGAGCATCAGTTTAACCCTGACCTATGACAACAATGGAGTTGGCACGAAGTCCTGTCGTTTAGAGCGAAAGATATTTGCGGCTAACTGGCCCCAGATTTATACCTATCTAATTGTTTACTAGACTGACTAACTGATAGAAATATAGATGATGAGATTGATTAGAAAGTTGGATTGATAAGATTTATTTTTTTGCTTATGCTTATGGTAACTCTACTTTGTTATAAATCTGTAATTAGAAGATAAGGTTCATTGTTTAAATTAATATTTTGATGATATGTTTTCAAAATGTTTTCTATAATATGGCCAATTAAATTAAAAACTAAAATGTATCTAATGATTCTCCTCACGTTTTTACAGACTTTCACAAACTCATCTCATCTTGCATGCAACGAAAATTTATAGGTACACGAAAAAATCAAAAATTGTGTACCTAATCTTTAAACTGGGGCAACATAATATTTAATACTTTTTAAGACATCCTTATATGTAACATCAATCACAAAACTGAAAGCCTTTTAACCATCCATCAGGAAAAGCTATTCAACTAGGGTGACAATGAATGACAATGTTTGCGGACACCGGGCGAGGCGCTAACGCGCGACTCCGACGCGTTTAGCGGCTATACGACGACTTAACTGTAAACATTATTACCATTACTACACACAAATATATTTAGAAAAACTTCGAAAATAATTTGGACTTTATGTTCTAAGGAATAAGGATGTCCATGACAGTGAACTGTCAACTGTCAACAATCCGCAATCGTCATGCTGTGCTATGTCACTGTCTGAGAGTAAACACTTTTAAAAGCTTATGTGCTATGAGCAATGTTGTCGGAAGATTTTAGCGGGCGCATCATGAACTCTCATGGCGAGTAAGGCATGTTTCAACAGTGTTTGTAATGTCGTTAAAATTGGGTCTCACATCGTCCCGTACGCATTGTCAGGTCATTTGACGCTTTCGAAAATGTACGCGTATGTTAGCTTTCGATATTTTATACATTTTGAACTTCTTTACGAAGTTTAGGATTCAATGTCGTGATTGGGAGCTGTTTTGTGAAATGATTTTTCTTGGAAATTGATTTCGTTCAGTACGGAAACTGTTCCGTGAAAATCTGACCTTTTTACAGTTTCAGAGAAAAGCAACTTTACGTATAACAGATGTTGTGAATAAATGTATAGTTGAGTCTTATTTACACAGTATTCAAAATCAACTTTTGAAAATAAATATTGAATCGACTGCATATAGATAAGCGTGTAAAATTCTGAAAGAAAGAAGTGTTCCCAAAAAAGTCGAAGATAGTGATTGGCGGAAGGACAAACCTAGCAAAAAGAAAAACCTAAAAAACTTGCTTTTCCAGATAACATTTCAGTAAGCTTGAGAAGCCTGTAGGTACTGCTCTTTAGCTTACTCCATTTTACTCCAAACAGGTTTCCATCACAGTGAACATTCGTCATCCATGTGGGTTTAGCGCCGCAGTAGTTTGTGTCAATCCATAATGGCCGTCCGCGATAATTGGTGAAATACTACGCACAATGACGCACGCCGTCCTCTCAATGTTCAGCGGCATAGACTAAGTAGCGCGCAGATGTGACGTTAATGTGAGTGTACGATTATGCCTATGTGCACTTTGATAAGGTTGTGAGTGGGTCATGCTCGTCTGTAAGAGTGTGGGGTTAGTAATTTGAAAGTTATACTATGTATAGGATATATTCATTTATCTTATACCAAATTATTCAGACTGATTGTTTTTCAAGCTAACGTTAAAAACTGACAGATTTTTTAAACGTTATTTTGTATCATTGTCAGCTAAATTATAATTTTGAAGTGAAATTTTAAACAACGAAAATATAAAATTGCTGTTATGACTACATCATTTTATAAGCAAAGCACTTTCAGGACCACTCAACAAAACGAAACTCAACAGAACCAAACAATGCACAAAAAATAATCACTCTCACTCTCTAAACAACACCAATTCTACCTACCTCCCCATCTGCACACCTTACTTAACCTACACGAGCCACAGATAGTTAGCGATGGGCCGCTAAGCGGACTGCAAACTTGTGCGGGTGGCGGTACGACAGGGCATCGCACTGAGTGCTAAATGAACTAGTTCCATACGCACCGGTATGCCGCGGCGTTTTTTTAACGAGTAGGTAAAATTAGGCGGTCATTTTTGACTTGAATGAGGTGTCGTGTCTTGTCTTGGTGTTTTTTGCTCTATTAATTTTATTGCAATTTGATGCTTATAAGGGGATAATGAGACCTATAATTATTTACCAATAAGTACCATCATTTATTCCAGAATAGATAGGTACGCGTTTATACATACATATGGGCATTTGAATCAATTTAAATTTCCAATAAAAACAATTACGTACAACTTATAAGAGCTTCTATTTAAAGAAAAAACAATACATCGCCAGCTACAAATCCAAGAATAAACATGTATTTAAAAAAAAAACATGCAACACTAGTTTATCCAGACAAAAAGAAATTCAGCCTAAAATAATGCAGCAGTCTCTTCGCTCTCATCGGACTAGGTCCCGCAATATTTGATTGAAAGTAAGAAAATAAACATAACGCCAATTAAAACTAGCTTCATGCATGTATGAGTAAATCTGTTTTGTATCACAAATTGTTCGCAACACTCCACTGTGCAGTTACGTCAGACGAATTCTGATGAACGTTGGGTATAGGAAATGTATTGAAAACTATTGTTTGGTGGTTAATGGTTTTCTTGGAATTTGGTGGTCGTCTACGTATAGGTATTTATTTCGTGGGCGTGGTTATGCTTAAATGTTTGATCGTTTTCAGTACGAGCGTCCGCGGTAATGGACGCTGAAAGGAGTTTCCTATCGCAAAGATCAAGAGTAGCTCGATGTATTAAACAATCATATAATATAATAGGTCATCTTGGTCAGGTGAACTTTGCGTCTCTCTATGATAGAAATCCTACCTTCATATTCTATAGCTGTGTTGACTTTTCCGAACAGTTCCAAAAACTTAGAACTGCCATACACCGTTTGGGCCACTCAACAAATGACTACCAGTAAGATAAGCATTATCATCTGCCTAGCCTTTTCCATTATGTTGGGGTCGGCATATTTACAGTCTAACCAAATACAGCTGAGTACCAATGTTCTTACAAAGAACGACTACCAGTAGATTCTAATAGCGACTACAAGATAGTATTTAAGAGTTAGAAAAAAAAACTAAGCAATAGTAAAGTTTGCTCAATCGAATTGACAGCAAATACATTTATCGTGTATCGTTTACCGAAAGTCGTAAATAAACAATAAAATCGAATTAATACATTAAACTAATACAGTTTTGTTATGATTATAGTAACAGTGAACGGTTAACTGACAGGTGGTTTTATCCGACATCGCGACTAGATTTATAACGTAATTAATTTATTTACTTCGCATTAAACTGGATACTATCAACTGTTAAGGGGCAGATTGTTTGAATAAAATGAACAGCTGTTTTGGAAGGACAATGGTAAAGACCCGTTAGAAACATACCTAAGTGATGTGCTCAAAAAGTTTGACAACTGACAAAATATGTATCGAATTCGTTCCCAAACCCATTGTTACTCTATTATTGTTTGGGCCAATTCAACGGACGAGTGACAAGTTTGACAGCTGAGTATATATTTTCCTGATTTTCTTTGAACGCAAAATAAACTTTCTGCGACGTAAGTAAGTTTTAAGATTACTGTCTGGGCGAACTGTCTGGATTATTGACAATTGGTTTATTTCAAAACATTGAGCAACTTTCTGCTACATTTCGTAGGAACGAACTCTTCTATATATTAAGAAATGTTCCTGGCATTATAGCCTTGAAGGCTACCTACTGCATCATAAATGAAAAAACACGCATTAATTCGAAAAGCAAAACATCCCAAACAAATCACAGATTCAAATAAAAATCTACACCAATTTATTCCCACAAAAACAAAAGAAACCAACTAAACACACTAACCCTTAAGTAATATAATAAACACGGTAATATCCGCTTTTGTAACCGCGGCGGTCAAAACATTCGGATACCGGTTACCTAACGACAATAAAACTTGATAGATAACCAACAGTTAGACATGAATGGTAGGTACGTACCTACAAGTATAATTTCCCAATTAGACATGTAGGTACATTTTCGTTTTGTTGGCAATAGAAATCAGAAGGGCTTATTTTTGGTGGGAAATTAACAAATGACGCCTCCCTCTGTGGGTAAGGGAGTGTCAAACTCTTACTGACAAAATCCACCATGTTCCTTCTTAAGCCTTTTATGTACCTTACGCTTTAACTCTGGCAAGGCGCAGCCTATCTTGTTGATAATGTAACTAGGAATAAATTGAATTTATATAAAAGTCGTGGAGGAGGCCCAGTGGGTAAAGAGCCAACCTCTCAAGTAAGAGGAGCGTGAGTTCGATTCCAGGTCAGGCAAGTAGACTTAAATAGACAGCGATAAAAGTTCAGCGCTCTATGATTAATTACTAAGTTTATCTTTATAAGAGTACTAGCCGTTTTGCCGCGGTTTTACCCGCGTCGCGTGGTAACTACTGCCCGTACCGGGATAAAAGATATCCTATGTTACTCGTGGATAATGTAGCTTTCGAATGTTGAAAGAATTTTTAAAAACGGTCCAGTCGTTTTTGAGCCTATTCATTACAACCAAACAAACAAACAAACTTTTCCTCTTTATAATATTAGTATAGATGAATTACGAATTCATAACACTACAATATGTGCATCTACTAAGAAATAAGCACTTAGCTACACCTATTTCTATCACAGCATACATTAACACTTTAAAAAAAACTACAATTAACGGCAGAAGCCAGTTTAGTACAAAACCGTGGGCGACAAAAGTCGAACACCTACTTACAACACTAATAGATATCGACTTTTTAAGTTTAATTTAACGCTTCATTTAGTAAATCGTAACGTTTCGAAACTAGGTTTAGCCCACGGCTTTTCTCGCCTTCCGAATTTTTGGACATGTCGTCCGAAGTTCCAATAGATAAGAAAAGGTTATTTATTTTTACTGTTAACTTCTTGTATAAAAAAGTCGTAGCGGCTTTATACAAGCTGTTGATTTGCATCCGTGCCATATTCAAGGAGGTAATTATGCTAATGATTCTCGACCCAAATCAATAAAAAAATTGGTACGTAATTTTTTTTCTTTCATTTTTTTTCGGAATTCCGTAAATGTCATCCAGCCTTATTTAAACTTGGCGCGTATGTTACTGGCGTTAAAACCGTACTGCAACCTCACACAAACGCAAACACAAAGCATACGCAACGATCACTCATAAATTTTATTCATAAAATTGGATTACTTCGGAAATACCACGACATTACAATGACAAAAAAAGCAGTGCATATTAGTTATTTCCAATCTACTGTAATTCCAATCGATTATTTACGTATTGTATGTCCTCCTCCTGAACTATGGCACAAATGCAAATCAACACCTTGTATTTATGGCACTCTTAACTCTGACACCAGGACTGTCATTGAACAACCTTGGCAGTTGGCTTTTGACTACCATTACGGGTGGGAAGTCGGAAGCCAGAAAGTCTGACAACCAGTCTTACCAAGGGGTATTATGTTGCCCTTGTAACTGGGTTGAAGAGGGCAGATAAGCAGTAGCTCATTGTAAAACACTGGTACCCAGCTGTATTCGGTTAGACTGGAAACCGACCCAAACATAGTTGGGAAAAGGCTGATGATAAACTCTGGCACCAGGTGATTTAACCTGCAGCTCGCTCGGTAAGAAGAAGTAGATTTAGGGCAACTACACATGAAGTATAAGGGTGCAGGTTCGAATCCAGCTAAGTAATGAAGTAACTTTGAAAAATTTTTGCTGCTTTGTAAGTGTATCGTGAATACCATTGTATAACAGCGAAGAAAAGTCAACCTGTGTAGTTTATTTGGACTTTAAAGTTTGAAATCTTCAATCAGCTTTTATCTCCTCTTTGAGCTTTGATTGTACCTTCTCTGTATAAGAAGAGCCTATTCCCAGAAGAAGCTGATATATATTTTCCATAATTGGACGTAGTTATGCAGAAACGTTCCAACCCACTGTACGCGTAAATGCTTATATCTCAAATTAAACTTGAATTTGAGATATAAGCATTTACGCGTTTCAGTTGTATTCTTTTTTATTCTAACTAGTAAAGGTACTAGAGGTTTTATTGTTGAATTATATTGAGTTTAGATAACCATATGCTAAATTTTAGGCTGTTCAATCACAATAACTCGATTTCGGGTGACTTGTGGGTTGGAACGTTTCTGCATAACTACGTCCAATTCAAATACATAATTATTCACTTAATAGTAATTTGTATAATAATTACGTATTAATATTTCACAGTGTAAAGTTCGCGGGCACTTAGTCTACTTTATTGCCATAAGATACACTTAGTTCTAACTTAAGTTATTACACAGATAAATTGTTAGAATAAACAGGCTTTCGGACTTTATTAAGCGTTAAATAGATGGATATCTCAACCACATCTAGTGTATCGGTTTCTTATCTTGAACTTATAGATATATAAGACTATGTTACTTGTGGTTTCTCTCGCTTTCCATGGAAAGTATATCTCGCACTTGGATGAAAAGCAGCCTTCTTCAAAATGGGCTACCTCCGTTTGAAGATTAGACTGGACTAGATCTTGAGAGGAGCCCTTTAAGGAAAACATAAAAACAAGTTCTTCACCTAAAATTTACAAGAGAACTACGACAATTACTAAAACTTTTCTTTACATACAAGAAACGTAGGTACATAGGTACTACAGGTAATTAAATTTTGAAAGTAGGAAACTTTAAAATATCTTGAAGTTTAACTCATTAATAAAAACGAACCTACATATAAACTCTTTAAACTTTATTGCAACATTCCAATCAAGTTACAAACAAAATCAATCAATCCATTAATAAACCGCTTTAGCCGTAGAAAAATAATTCAACTTCGATTTGTTTAAACATTTTAACACAACCAACTGTACCCAGCCTTAGCAGAAACACCTCAAACCGAACTCAATTACGATAATTAAGTTAATCCCGTGCAAAATCCATTTATAACTTTGAAACTTGAATTAACGCTACCTACCAATTTATTTGAAAATAATCGATGTTCATGCCAGCAAAAAATCATTTATGAAGTCAATATTTTCTTCGATGGTAACATTAACATCAATCCATCAATCTGCCGGGGGGACTTTCAAATTGCTAAAATTGAGTCATTCTTCTCAATTATGGCGCGTTCAGTGACCATCGGGGTCTGGACGTCCCATCGGACCCCATTGACTTACTGCTTACCATAAACTTTTATAAAGTAGTGTCTAGATTGCGCAAAAAGAACCAATTTGAATAAAATAATCTAGAAAAAAATCTACACTAAATAATGGCACGCAAAATTTATAAAAAACCGCAGTAGGTACCTAATAATACCACAAAACACTTTTAAACCCATAAAACTAAAGTGACCTAGAAAAAAAACGACACGAACAATAAATCTCAATCTTCACACCGGCTATGTCTTTATTAGCCCCGAACATATTATTACATCCAATAAATAAATTATTATTCGAACATTTATTAAACGAATAATGCCAACAAATAATAATATGCAGCTCACATTATGGACGCGGCGTTGCGTATGCGCATCCATTTTTGTTGATCGTGCACGGGCTCCTAATTTAAGTCTGCACTTGATTAATTGCAAATTAAAGTCTCCGGCGTGGTGGTACCTGTCGAATATGACTTTATTGAATTTCATGGCAAAGTGATTTATGTTCCAATAACTAAATTATTATTATGACTAAAGGTTTGTTATTTAGTGTTATTGTTGAAAATGTTCGGCTGTGTGGTCTGTGGTTACGATAGGACAGTTTTCCCTTCGAGTTAAATGAATGAGCTGTGACTAATTGAATGCAAGATTTCAATAATGTTTTTTAAGTAATTTCCGGTAGGAATTCTTCTGATTGTTATTTTAATAAACTTCTTGTTCTCTTCAGTAGTATGTAAATGACAGATTATACTAAACGTAAGTTGAGTTTTTACAATGAAACATCAAAAAAGATTCTTCTTATAAAAAGAACTTTCGATTTCAACGTGCAGCGTTCTACGTACAGTAAGTAGTTTTTATTATGTACAGTTTGTGATATTGTGTTTAAAAAATCAAAATAGTTTTTGATTGAGTCTTTCATTTTTCTAAGTCCTTCTACGTACTCAGTACTTAAACGCTTCCCACACCAACGCTTCATAAATTTTCCATGAAAGTAAAAGTATTTGGAATTATTTTAATTCGCTTGCTACGTAAATAAGTAAGCGATACCTGATGGTTGTATTCACCTCACCCGTTAACATTTCAATATCAGAAGCATTAAATGCATACTAGATGCTAACCTAAGACGGCTCATGTGTCTGAGATTGCATACAATATTATAATTTACTAATTGGTTACAAAAATAGACAAGGCAGGTTGAAGTTCATAAAAAGCTCTTTTTTATGAACGTTATCGTTTGAGTTGTTAGACATTCATTGCTGAACATACCTAAACCTCGTCTATTGACTTTCAAAGCCCCATTTCCTACCGTTTGAAATAAGGAATATGAAACCACAATTAATTTAACTAAGGACCTAATACTTAATGTACTGAAAATATGTACAAGTAAACGATATATCATCAAGCCGAAGCAATATAGCACACGTTAGGAGAAACCTATCCATTAGCCCATCAAATAAGCTGATTATACAATAAAATACAGAATTATAAATAGCGATCCAAACATTTATGAACATGAATGGCAAGCTTAAAATATAACTTGATTAACACTTTGCTAGCAACTTAACGACACCTACATTTTATATCTTTATATCACTACATTTTACATATTGACAGCCTGACTAGTATTAGATTTTTTTAAGTTGTCATCCGCACAAGAAACCTGTAATCAATTTTGAGGCTTATATCTTGAGAGTTAAAGTAGGGTTTCGAATGGCAAAGTTCTAAGGTATTATAATTAATAATGTCTACCAATCACAACATAAATAATAATAAGTCATATTTACTTGTCGTTGTACAATATTTATTTGATACTGAATCATAAAGGTAGACGTGTATTAGACCGTTGAAAATCATCTTTATTGCACTTCCTTGTTATAAATTTGATAATGTCATTATTCTATGCCGTTGACAAAATCGTCAATAGACATTTGTTTTCCATGTCTAGGTAGAATAGATATTAATAAGATAAATTAAAAGGCGTGAACTTCTTAGTAACCGACCGATATTTTCTTATTTGACATAAGGTTGCCAATAGCCGTATGGTCAGACCGTTTTTACACAAAACTTTCAGTACCCCTATAAGAAAGTCTTCAACCTAAATAAATGCCTGAAAAACTTATGTTAAAAGAAAAAAATATGACAAAGTGCTTATAGGGAAGGTAGGTATTTAGTGCTCTTGTGCTCTGCTTTTCTCGTCTTGGCGGTGGCACTCGCGTGCTCCCAGATAACCGTATTATAATTATTCATTTGTAGAAGATAGGTCTTAATCACCAATTTAACCGATTTCAGTTTCAATTGTTTATCACCTACATATTTACTTTCTATAGGTACCTACTAATTAAAATCAGCTATTTCACTAATTTTCATTATATTATGTATTTAGATTAGTCTTTGTTCTTTTACGTTGTAGTTGTAACAGTTTTGTTGTTTACGTCCGATTTTGTTACTCCATAGCATAGTTTTTTTGTAAATTTTTTGATGAACGAAAAATAATAAAAAGCTCTTTAAAAACTCACTCTACTCAAGACGCATTTCTCAATAACTTACGACTTTATACTGATAAAAATATAGTCTATGTGTTTTCTTATAAGTAAGCAATATTACTGCTATGTTTCCTCAAAATCCATTCGGCCGTTTGCACGTGAAGAAGTAACAAATATACACAGACACTGACAAACTTTCGCCTGTATAATATTAGTGTGATTTCCATGCTTTATAGCTATTTGTTCCACAACATAATTATTATGTTATAAACTACCCATTCTATTCTCAGTAACTTATATTCACCATCGATCTTAAAGTAGGTAATGTTTCAAACGTGCGTTTAAAACCCGTTAATAGTCGCTATTATTTATTATTATGACAAACGTTAGTCTTAAGAAAGTTGTCTATGGTAAGACATTTATCACCTCTATATTATTGAACATTTAATATTTATGATTAAAACAAAAGGAAATGTTAAACAATGCAGCTGTTTCGACATATTTTCTAAATTCAAATAATTTGGCATTTTTCATAATACAGTCCTACCTAGCGGCATTGGGTTGCCCAGGTTACTCGGTTGAGGAGGTCAGATAGGCAGTCGGTTCTTGTTAAACCCTGCTACTCAGCACATGCGGTTAGACTGGAAGCCGACCCCAACATAGTTGGTGAAAGGATAGATAGGCAGATGATAGTCATTTTTCAAAATAGATTCAACAAGCTCTCTAGAGGAATTCCCCTTTAAATACTATATAATTTTTAATTTTAAGTATTTTTTTGAGGTGAGTAAAGTTTTGCTGGATCGGTGCAAGAGTTGTCTGATAGAGTAGGTTGCTTATAAAAGAATAAAACACTATTGATAATTTTAATTATTACGGGTAACGACGGAAGGACCGTCATGAAAATAATTGTATCCTAAGACATCCTTTATGAAAAAAAACCAAGTAGTAGGTTCTGATTAAGATATAAGTTTTACCTTACTACCTAACTTATTTTGCAAAAAGAGTCATTATGGGCTGTTAATAATTGCATTTATAATATAAATCACATTTTCCTAATTCCTATAACCACAAGTACACTTACCGACAAAAGTGTCCGACACTAATTATTTTTTAATAATGTTTGGAGTCATTAATACATATAATTTATGTGCATTGCTTCACATACATGCTCATTAATGTACCTACTAGATATGTAATGAAATAACAGGTAGTCGTTAGGTTAGGAATATTATTTCTCTGAATATACATGATCCATTTACCTAGTAATGGAAATAAGTATAGAGCTTCTTTTCACTCCGAAAAATAATTCATTTTGGTATGAGAAGTATAAGTACGTTTTAATTTATTAAAATGAACGTGCAGTGTCAAATGAGTTCACTTTCTCAAGAGATAAATAAATAAAAAACAAAACAAAGTTGTAAATTACATTTAATTAATCTAATCGATAAGACATTTCAGTCTTAAATGATTTGTTTTAATTACACTGGATGATCCCTTTGTGCTATGCAAGTATTTTCTTAAGTAAAAAATATTGGACTATAATCGAAACCTCATGAGTTCTTTGTTTACCACAAAGTATACAGATGCTATAAAAAAGTCATCATAAAACACAGTATCATCATAAAACATCAAATTTAATCCATTTTATATTAGCTAAACAGAATCGAAACACAAAAAAGTCGAGCTTAAATCAAAAGTTTCGTTGAACAAAAAGTGCGCGACGGAGACGATCCGCAGACCGAACCGAGAATCGACAAAAACTTCTAATAAACACAAATCAGCTGTTTAGGCTCACGATTCTTATTAGATTCCGTTGATCCGTCAGTCTGCCGGTATTTACACTACCTGAATGATTTTTATATGGATCGATTTGACTTTGACAGAGGTGTCCAGGTACTCACCACCAAGAGTCGGTGATGGGCGCGAGCAGCAGCAAGCAGGCGGCGATGACAACAGGTCGCATCTCTCGACGGACATCACTGCCCCAACACCTCGGCTGTAACCATGTCCCCTCAACCGAAAAATCACCCAAAAAAACCCTCTACTCCGAAACTCCGCCCATTTCTATTCTCTAAACGCGTCGATTTGTTTTTATGTTATTTTTCTGTGTAGAGAACGAAATGCGTTCGATTTTTCTAAACAGTTCCGAAATTTCGCGGCGTGGCGTGCGTGGATCCCTGTCGGTGGGAGATCGCGGCGCGGACTGACGCTCACCTGAGCCCACCCCGCCGCACGCGCACCGCCAAACGATTTTCGCGCTATTTTGGCTAAGATTTTAGCAGATTAGGCTTCGCGTGATTAGATATATGAAGGTGGGGATATGAATTTGTTATATTAACGATGTGTGTGGGCGAGATGCTAATTTATCTCTTTTGCTGCATTAATTAAATTATGAACCTCTTAATAATCCAGTTTTGAAGCTATAAATGCAGTCGATGTTAGTTTAATGGGTTCGTAAATATTTTACAGTTGCATTTGTAGAACTTTAAATGAAATTGAAAAGTGAATGCATATTTTTCGAAGCGGTGCATTGATGTTTCTTTTCATAGGGCAGCTCTAAAACGAACCAGACATTACCTGATTTCGAGTGATGGACAGTGAGAAGCGTTCGGAACACACTCTATAATTAGAATACACGTGCGAAACTCTAATTGTGTTAAACAAACAATCTCGTGTACCTACACCTGGCGTACTGAGCGTCTACTTCATATGACATTAATAAAATGTAACTAATTTTACTAACGTGACATACATTTTGTGTAACACGGTAAATTGCATGTAAGCTGTGTTTTGGCCGTGTTACGATGATATAATAATGCCTGTACGGTCCCATCGAGCTATGAGAGTGAAGGAATAGTGAGTGCACCTGTGTCTGTGCAAATTCTTGTGCACTATATGTCCTGCGCAGCTGGCTGATCTCCTTTTATGAGAAAAGCCGCCGTGGCCGAAATCGTCCTTGGACGTATTATGCTTAATGCCAAATATGACATAATTATATGACCATACCTGGATAATGTTGTACGTTTGTATTCAAGCTTTGCAGTGTTCTCGGTAAATTACGTCATAAGTAGTAGATCATCGAAAAGTTTACTCTAGAAAAACAATCGGAGCGTAATTTGCGCTTTTATTACACTATTAAAGTAAGAAGCGCTAATTATAAACAATTGAGTATTTATTGCGGTGCTCACATTTCGCATCATGAAGTTTTATTGACTTTAAGATTTTTAAAGTGTTTTCACCAGATTGTATTATTAAAACGCTATAAAATTTTGTTGTTGTTTTTCTTTTGTTTTTATTATTAACAAGGATCATAAAGATAATTTAGTTTTTGTGGTGATTTCGTTTATCTTTTATCTATAAACATCTATCTTTAAACATAAGATAGTTTTTAGTTCTTAGCTGTCGTATTAGGATAAGAGATTATGTAGGTAAAGATAGTTTAAGGTGTTTATAAATAAATAAAAAAAAAAAACAAAAAAAAACAACAGAACATTACAAAATGTTATAAAATAAGTTTTTAACCAAAATATAGCATTTTTTACATGCAGTTTAAATAACCAAAATTAAATAAAAATACACGTTACCTAGGCGGACTTGCAAAGTTGTATGTGTTCTGAAATCAATAAACCTAGAGTTAAATTCATAACTGTAAATACGACAAAGTGAAATATAAAATTAAGTATTATTAAGTAGCTAAGTTCAATGTTTTCTAACATAACGGGAAAATTAATTTGAAGTAAATTTTTATAGCTAACTGCATATTGTTCCCGACTGTACTTTACGGTAAAAAATACTTATGAGATACCAATTCCTTATTTGCAACAGTAATACAATCATGTATATTTTCTCAAGAATTCTATTAATACTTTATAATGTGAAAGTTTGTGGGTTTGGACGTTTGTTCCTCAATCATTCTTCGCGACTGAACACAATTTAATTAAACTTGACAATAAAATCCCTACTAATATTATAAATGCGAAAGTAACTCTGTCTGTCTGTCTGTCTGTTACACTTTCACGTCCAAACCACTGAACTGATTTTAATAAAATTTGGTACAGAGATAGATTTGACCTTGAAAAAGAACATAGGATAGTTTTTATTCCGGACTTTTGAAGAATTCTCTTGGAAACGCGATATAACCGAACTCAACGACGGCGAAGATGCGGGTGGAAGCTAGTATATGTGCATCGGAATAACACAGGCTTTTTTATCCAGGTGCACAAAGACGCTTTGTGTAGGAAGCGAGTGAAGCCGCATGCAGAAGCAAGTATATCACAAACTTAATCGGTTTTTAAGAACCGGCTGAAAATCTTCATACAAGAAAATTAAACAAAGCCAATTTCAAAGCTGCTGACTATGAAAACACGGTAATAATTTCAAATGCAAAACGAACATTTTCCTTAGAAACGGTGTCAAACAAAAATCCGATGTTTTGTTTATAAGAGTACTGCAGACTGCAAACTTTTAGTCGGCCGATAGTTTGTACCGGCAAATCATCTATACTAAAATTATAAAGAGGAAAACTTTGTTTGTTTGCTTGGTTGTAATGAATAGGCTCAAAAACTACTGAACAGTTTTTAAAAATTCTTTCACCATTCGAAAGCTACATTATCCACGAGTAAGTAACATAGGCTATATTTTATCCCGGTACGGGCAGTAGTTACCACGGGAAAACGGCTAGTATATGATAAAATGGTAAAGGAAAACATCTTCAGAAAACCTGGACTATAAAGTCTGAAATCACCAACCCGCATTGAGCAAGCGTGGTGATTAAAGCTAAACCTTCTCCGTGTGAGAGGAGGCCTGTGCCCAGCAGCGGGACGACAAAAAAAGGCTGTAACAGTATATAAATCAGAATGGAACTGAATGGTAGTAGGTAGGCATATTACAAAGATCAGGTATTTAGCTGGTATCAGACCGACTGAAAACTTTGGATTTATTTTCCAACAAATTGGTGATCTGTCGGCCGACTATTTAGTCGCCAGTGTACGGGTTTTCTTAGACTTTGAAGTTTAGATACACCGACGTTTAGAAGAATTATTCTTTTGAAGTGTGGTTTTAAAGTAAACAATTCCAGTATTCTAATAGACTTTGTTTGGCTAGCTAATTGCTTATAATAATCGCTTCCGTTTTTCGACATTGTCAGAAACCGTTGCACAACTTTTGGGAGTTCGTTTGTTGAAATTGAAAACGTGGTAACCTGTGTTATGTGTATATTGCTGCATGGAATAGAAGCGATTCGTGATTTATTTAATATTTTTTTTAGTTTTAAATAATACTTATGAAGAGAACCCAGCACTGGGTTAAGCTCGCCATTGTGCATAATCTATCTGTTTTCAGACTGTCCAAATGTATCTATGTGTGCAATAAAGAATAATAATGAATATAGGGGTACCGAATCTTTTGTGCAGTTTACAGCTCTCAATTTTCAAGAGAAAATAGCATTTTTCGTACTGACTGACAGGATCATACCAGGACGGGACGGGAGTACTACATATTTTATCGGTGTATTGCTTAGTAGAGATTGCAATTTGGCCTTACTACTAATCTACAGGTAGATAGAATATTGGGAACGGCCCTAAAAGAGTAGCTTAAAAGAGTAATAGGAGCTTTTGGTTTTAAGCAATTCCTTTTTTTTAATTGATATATTTAACCGAATTGCCACAGTTTGTCGCAACCACGTACAGTCACGAACGAAATTACCTCAACGAAAGAACATCAAGGCTTAACCTCAACAAAAATATTACAAGACTACAAACTGTCATATTCGTCTAGCAACCTAATACCTGTGCCTACGACTACAAATACGACAATTATGTTAATATCGGTCAATTATCACGACCATACTTGTGGTCACCAGTAGGCGTATGCTCTCTATCCGCGTGTCTCAAAGTTTTTATACTGACACCTTTTTTAGAAATTATTTACACGTTTAAAATATTTGCCGTCTGTGGCAGTGATGAATATGTTTGTTAAAATTATTATTTTCAAGTCTGTATTTGTTTTGAGTCAGATTGAACCGTTTAAAATTAACACGTAATGTTGTAGATTCCACTTTTCTCGGTGACTGTTCCTGTGAAGATGAATGGTATCTAGCCGGTATCAGACCGATTGAAAACATTGATTGAAATCAAGATTTTCTTTTAAAAAAATTCGTCAACCATCGTGTCAATTGTCGGCTGACTGTTTAGTCTTCAATGTGCGCTTAATGAAACATGTTTCTATACACAAAAATTAAACCACAATTACGACTTTAAATTTATCAGTTCAAAACCATAAACCAGTGCAGTTTCACCGCACATTGCTAAAGTGCATTAAAGTGATGCATTACACTGTCGAGCAAATAAACGGACCTTTCAAACTTTCTCTTTTAGCGGGCCGTACTTGTTAACATGTTGAGCACCGCTGTCTTATCGCGTTAATAGCTGTAGTAATTACCGTTGTTAGAAGAGTTTCGCTAATTCGCGTAATATTTTAACAGCAACAAGCTCTGTGGAGCAAAAAACTCTGATATACATACTTGATTGGATTTTTGGTTGGGTTCCGTACTTTTTGTGTGCGTGATTGTAAGTTAAACTGATAAAATTGCTGTGACAGAGAGAGTGGAGTGTCAGAATACAATTTTGAAGTCTTGAGGATACTGGATTGCACAAAGGTCAAATTTTGTGTAAAAGTCACTTTAAAAATAAAGACTCCTTTGAAGTTAAGTATCTCGAGGTAATACTATCTCTCATCTCAAATGGGGGCTAAAATCTACTCATCTTCTTCTGAATTATTACTTGCTAGCTAGAAAGCTTAGAGAGCAATTCTCTATTACAAAATTAAAGTATTGTTAGGTATTTTTGTCTCTATAATTCCCCCAATAAGAGGATCATTTCATACGGTCCAATATTAATTTTGAATTTATCTAATTTTAGAGTAGTTTCAAAGTCAAAGATTTATTATTTGTAAAACATAGGTAAAAGTAAAATGTAGAGATTTGATTTGATCTTAAATTATAAGTATAGTGTGCTATGTTCTGTCGTTAGGTTTTACCAACCTATGTTCAACTATGTTGAAATATCTAAGACCATACTACTAAGTATATTAAATGAAAAAGCTACTCTACACGGAACCCTAATCCCTGCAGTCTAAAGTAGGCCTACAATTAGCCACTAAACGCAGCAATTTTACATACCTACCGCTGTACATTTCAATTAGATACTTGCAAAATACAAGTTTATACATTGACAAGACCGTTGTGACATTTTATTGATTCCTCAAGATTTAATCTGGGTTTCATTACAGGTTTCCTAGATTTTTATCGAAAAAATGCGCGTAATTGACAATGTTAAGTGAGTTTCTACATTCCTCAGGAATGTTAAATTCTGTGTCTTATAGAGTACTAGCTTCCGCCCGCGGCTTCGCCCGCGTCAAGTTCAGGTATATCGCGTTTCCAAAAGAACTCTTCAAAAGTCTGGGTTAAAAGCTATTCTATGTTCTTTCTCAAGGTCAACTCTTTCTCTGTACCAAACTGAATTAAAATCAGTCCAGTGGTTCAGATGTGAAAGCGTAACAGACAGACAGACACAGTTGCTTTCGCATTTATAAAATTAGTAGGGAGTAAGGATCTTAAGCTGTCGGTCTTGATCTCTCTCTGTTTGTGTTGGATTGCGGTATTGCCAATTGGACTATGATAGTGAAGGAATAGTGTCTGCGTAGAGGCTTTCGCGCTAATTTAGGTATGCCTGCCTTTAGGTTGACGACTTCACCGAAAATGCTAGAAAATATGAGATTTGATGCAATATTAGGTAATGTCATGTAAATCAAATTCTCATTGCCTTATTGTAATAATTACCTAAGAAATATAAGAAAGAAAATTTATTTATTTAATTTAAGGAAGGCTAGTAGATTGATAACATAATTTAGATACTAACCTTATTGCTAATAACAAGCAACCACATATAGGATTTGAAAATTAGATCTAATCGGATCTAAAAATGATAAAATTATCTAAGCAATGAAGAAATACCAATCCCTATATTATCTAAAGCCACAAACACACTACGCCGCTACGGTATTCACACACCAGGGCCCACTCGTCACGGCATCGACTAGCCCTCTCGATACACAAACAAATCGAGTGTGTACTCGAGTTAAAACGATTCCGATGTCCCGGCTTCAGTAGACCAACTAGACGTATAATTGCTGCGACAGAATTAGAGTACCCCACACTGTAGACTTTTAGTTGGCCGATTGTTTTGGGCTCATAAATCAGTATGAAGATGAATAGTACGCACAGTACAAAGATCAGGTATTTTGCCGGTATTAGACCGACTGAAAATTTTGATTGGAATCAAGACTTTGTCAACCATCAGTTAGATGTCATTGAACATCTTTGGCAGTCGTTACGGATAGTCAGAAACCAGTAAGTCTGATCACCAGTGTTACAAACTGGTTGCCCGGCTAACTGGGTTGAGGAGGTCAGATAGGGCAGTCGCTCCTTGTAAAACACTGGTACTCAGCTGCATCCGGTTAGACTGGAAGGCGACCCCAACATAGTAAGGAAAAGGCTCGGGAAATGATGGATATGATCGGATTAACAGTCGGCCGACTGTTTAGTTTGCAGTTTGAAGCTACTCTTAAGCTCTTGTTTGGTTTGGTCAAGTGATTTATTGTTCTCCCACGGTTATAGGCATGAATGTAGAAGGTATATTTGATTATTGAGGAAAGACAATTCAAATAACTTCTTGTTTTCTTTGCGTCATTTAGCGGTAGCCAAATTGAGGAAAAATGTTGGTTAACAGTAGAGGTAATGCGTCAATAAGAAATCGTAGCTTCTTCATTGTACCTACAGTTGTGTAAGGTAAGAAAAACGAAAATCAATAAAAAAAAAACATGTTTCGTACGTATTTTAATTTAATTTTACGTACGAAACATGTTTTTAAGTATTTGCGCAAACGTGAAGCTCATAGGTATATGATTGTTTTAATGTGCCCGCTACCATACCATAAATATACCTCTATATATACAGATAAGATCCCCATCAAACTACGGCCGACTGTAAATTTTCAGTCTGTTGGGGGCCTCAAATTTTAACAACTTCATTTGCCTAGAAATAACTGAAGCAATTTTACTTTCCCACACTGAAAAAAAGCTGTTTAAAAATTTACAAAAATAAATAGTTATAATTATGGAGCCTTTATATGAAAATTAAAATGTCATAAAAATTAAAACTAAAGAAAGACCACACAGCTTCAATAAACTTGATACATCTTACTTTATTTGACAAAAAATACATTTCAATAAAAGATACCGTCCCGTTACCGCAAAATGCACCCGTAATTGCAAAGTTTAACTGCCTACTTAGTCCAACTGTTAATAGACATAACAGCCCAATAAAATACGACTTAAATATCAATAAAACTTCTATTTGTGGAATTCATTGAAAATATTATACAAATTACGACTCGGAGATGTTTTTTTAATGTATGGAAAACACTATAAAATTTTGATTTGTGACTCCGTAGTTATGATTCGAAACGGGATCTGAAATGTACTTGTAAGTACTGAGGACATGTAAAACATGTGTACCAGTACAGTTACCGGCACGGATGTCGGGCCCTGACCTTCACCTGCGCACAAGCGATTTACTGCCTTATTGCCTTATGCGTACGGGTGCGCAAAGCGATCCCCACTCTTCCGCCGAGAGCCCGACATCCGTGCCGGTAACTGTAACAAATATTACTTCTGCGAGTGAAATTCCATCTTTCCTAGGCTTCTTTTTATAGGTAGTTCATCAAACTATGTAGGTGGTAAGAAAAGTGCTTAGCTTTCCCAAACAGTTTCATCTGATGATCTTACGATAAATATTTTTGAACAATGCAATACAAAACATATTCTATCGATCAGCAATCAGTCACCTAATGGGGGGTTTACACGGGTGACTATAGCCGCACGATTTTTGCCGCGGACGAATCGCTCTAAGGCACAAAATGCTAAATTAACTTTTCATAAATTAACCTTAGGAACTTTCTAATACTACTAGGTAGTGTTAGTCAGTTCTCATCCCGGATATCTAAATAAATTTGCGGATATATCACATCGTTTCCATCTACTTATTTTAACAGTCGATTATTATTCGGTATTAATTCGGCCGACGGGTCAGGTCATGTTTTTTTTTTTTCAAATTGAAATCAATTTAGGTGGTCTCGCCACAGCCAAAAGAACGATATAATGTTTTAGAATCTCAATTAAATACGGCTCACTCAACGAGAGATATCTAACAAATCAATTAAGTAATGCAAAGAATTCATTCACCTTTAGTGCTGTGGTTAGATTTCGGGTTTATCGATATCGATGTCCTGCTGATTAATTGTGTGTGCTGGCACAGTTTTAAGTTTTTAAGTGTGGGTTCTCTAACCGTAAATACAACATTTCAAAACTAAAAAAAATAAATATAGACAGACCTATGTACCATATTTTACTTAGCGTCCGTGCGTCATTTTTAGAATTCGTTTTGACCATCATCAGATAAGGAATATAATACTTATATCTTCCAGCTTTGAAAACAACGTTTTAAACATTTACAATTTTATTAGCGATCTAAACTACATCATACAAAAACATGAAATCATACCTCTCATGAACCTCATGAAATATTAACAACCAATACATCATTCACTAAAGAAAACTAAATAAATCATCGATAGCAAAAACCTTCACAAAAACAAGACAAGCGCATCACTAATGTTATCGCGTCATCGATTAAAACATTTTGATTAGCTTTCAACTTACGACCAATGTCATAAGATACGATCTAAACGAAACGTCTTAAACGCCATTACGAACATTCTACAAACTGTCTTTACAGTATTGGATGAGTTTTAGAAATTAAATTCCATACATTAGACGCTTAATATGGTACTAGTAACACAAAGCGACGTAGCCACCCCAGTCAAGTGACTGTGCAGGAATGTCGATAGTGATCGGAGATTATAATGTCGATATGTCTTGCAATAGCAGTCACTCGACATCCCTATTGAAGTCAGTTTGACGATAATTTTAATGAATTGTGACTTATAATGACGCATGTGGAAAGGATGTTGTGTTGATAGCGTAAAGGATAGAGAGTGGATAAGATAGCTTTGTGGCTAATATTAGAATTGTATAAATTGCAATAGTTAAAAGCTGGTAGGAACATGTTATACCTACCATTGACTGACTTTTTGTGTTATATCAATCTTTTGTTCGCTCGCATGGTTGGAACTGCTGGAAGCGAATTCTCTGTCTTTGGATTACTGCTTGATATGTTTCTTCTTAAAACAATATAGCCAGTTTAATTCCACCAAAGTTCTACAACCGAAAATGTGATTGATTTTAAACAAAACACACTTTTAACAGCATGCCAATAAAATTAAAAACCATTCGTCAAAATCGTGTGAAAGCATCAACAAAAAGAAACAACCCACAATCGCACCTATACAGAATCATAAAAATCCCTTTATAATAAAATAAGAAGTAGCATTTTTCAAACTAATGACCAACAACGTCAGATGGTAAAGGTTTCAAAGCTTGGAGCAATCAACCAACCGGAACCGCTATTTGCATAAACCTCTACTCTGAAAACTCTGCTAAGTAATTTACCCACGGGGGGAAGGCACCGCAACGAAATATAGTGACAGCTCACTTATGCATTTTCGGTTGCACTCATACGGACACACATGAAAAAATTCAGAAACACAAGCATAAACCTTTGAACCTTTAGAAGGGAGAAAGGCAATTCGTTTCCAGTTGTTTGTATGCTCTAAGATTTCAAAGTGAAAACCTGAGTCAAATCAATTGTTCGCTGTGTTTCTACAACTCAGATTGTGGTAATAATTAGTGCCCCTTGAAAAATATTCATTTACAACGCGTGATAAATATTTACGAGTTATTGTTCTTTGATGGCGCGAAAGAATGTTATTGACTTGCTTTGAATGAAATATTTTGCCTTAAAGGGCGAATGCGAATAGTATGGGCTTCGACAGTATGCGCTTATAGCATTTCCTAGATCTAAGTGCAATTCCCAACTTAAACTTTTCTTAAAAATGATTTAGATAAACCTCAGTATCTATAGTATAGTAAGTATAGACTTAATATAGAGGCTGTATGTACTATGAAGGCAACAGAGAAACAATTTGTATAATGCCGTCTAGACAGAGCCATATGCGTTACATAGATCTTTCTAGAGTTTAATTCAGTGGTAGAATTAATGTTCCGAATTAACCAATTTCACCCTTTTTTACTTTGAGACTTTTCATGCCAAAATTCTAACATCTTTATTTATCTTTTATTTATTTTAAAATCTTTTTAACAACCTTTAACCATAACTAAAATTTTCAACTACATGCCCAAAAAAGCTATAACTTCTACATTCATAGACATGTCCACTCTAATCAAACAGGGCCCACAACACACATTTTAATAGCGGAGTAACAAACGTTAACAGTAATTTCGTAATAACAACATAATATTTTATTAGCCCCACTTCGCGGTGTAATGAGTTAGTTAATTAGTCGTATTTACAAGCTTTTATTTAAACAATAGTGCTGATACGCGGCTTGTGTTATTATATTACTTGTGAGTTAGTTATTAATAATAGGTTACCTATTTCTTTAGTAATGTACTGCGCATTATTTCTAAACTTGGACTAACTTAGCTTGGAGTGAGTTGTCTTTATTCGTAAGTCGTAGTGGCCCAGTGCTTAAACTACCATGTATACCAAGTATAGCAACCTTTCAAGTAAGTAGAATTTTAATTAATGCTAATGCTGTTCAAAACACAGTAAGATGGTACTTTATTAACTTGGAATCGAATCCCCACAATCCTATTCGGTGAATAGGTGCTTTGAACCACTGGGGCACAACCAGCTTCACATTATTTCATAGTAATTAAACTATTCTTCTAACACATAATTTAATTGAATAATCTGAGTTACCTACTTTATAATATTCAGATGATCGTGACTAAACTATAGCGAGTTTCTTCCCAAGCATAAATACACAACTATATCGTAACTCTCAATTCATTCTGCTCTTTGATCTTTGGACCTAAGGACTTACCTGTTCCCGGGTTTTCACGTAAAGCCTATTCATTAACTATAAATATATGATTCACTGCAATAATGAGCAATTATGGCCTGAATCATTGCCTTCCCCATAATAGTTTACGAGCAATGAATGACGTATTTTCAAAGAAACACGGATCTGAATTCTGAAGAATTTTTTGGAACGATATTAGGTATTTTCCAAGTGATTACGATTCGTTTTGGTTTTAAGTTGGGAGTGATTCAGAATGGCCTGCTTTGTAATTTAATTTAAACACATTAAATTAGATAGATACCTAGTCCGTAAATATCAGTCAACGATTTAATTCAAAGTTATCAGAGAGTTATTTCCCTAATGTTTTAAGCTGTTATTTTTATCACGATTACTACTCCTCTAAAATGCTAAGTCCTAAGTTGGAATAACAATAGGTACATTCATAAGACAAATCAAGTTTCATGATTTGATTTTAGAATTTATATATTGGCACTTAACATATTACACTAATTGAAATAGATGATACCTGACAGTTTCGATCGCCGTACTTTTAATTTTGCCTGTTGAATAATAAAATCATTGTTAGATTGAAAGTTTCAGTCACCGAAACCTCAAAACTGTCGTTGCATAATTGTTACGTGGGCATAATCAGGAACAGAAATTAACAATTACATAAAATTAAGCCAGATTAATTTAGATAAATCATGTGCTGTACCTACACATTTGTAGAATTATTTAACGCTGACAGACTAGCAAAGAAACAATTATTTTGTAACATATAGGTGTAAATATTCACACCTACACAGACGTGCAAAAAACCAATTCTATAATAAGAAATCAAAATTGGAGCACAATTCGAGTCTGTCAATCATTTTGAGTCATTTCCGTCTGCCGATTTCTTTGGTGACTCAGAAATGCCATGACGAAATATTGTATGGGATATACCTACTTAATTCGGCTCATTCCCATGAAATGCTTACAGGCATACTTTAGTATGGGAATTTTAGCGCTTCGAAACGATAGCGATTCCCATCCCATGTCAACCTACCGCATCTGAGTGGCGCGGAATGTTACGTATTCTGGATATTTCTTTTTGATAAAATAAATGTCGGATGTTTTTTGTGTCTGAGTTATGAGGATTTTTATGTTAATAATTAAATGCTATGTTAAAATTGGTAACAAAAATAAATATTAGGTCGTAGTAATTAAACAAAAGCAGCTTGTAAAAACTATACAAAAAATACATAAAACTGTGTTGAAAATAAATTACAAAAAGTTACTGCACTGCCCGGGAATCGAACCCGGGTCGCAAGAATGGGAATCTTGCATGATACCACTACACCAGCAGTGCTCGGCCTTGAGACTCGAAATAGACTATTTAATGTTGCTACTCATGCGCGCGCATATACTACTTACGTTTATTCATGAAGTTCTAAGAACAATTTTGTCTTCCTGAATTCAATGTCTGATGTTGAGAATAAATAATAAACAATTATGTCCACTTATTCTTAGTATCTAGGTACTATTGTACATTTGGCATAAAAATGATACGGAAAAATACATATTCAACTAAATATTTCAGCTCAAATGATGAAATAAAAGAAAAAAATATGACATTGTGGGTTCTTACCACGCTTTCTCACACTGTCATCGCCTGCATGCCGAATTCGTCTCGCCCTAAGACTAAATCGTGTTTGTTCAATATTTTAGTGGCATTAACATTTTAATTTATCTGCCCCTAACGTTCTTTTATAGGATTAAAGGACAGCTTCGTGATAAATTCATAACTTTATTTGGATTTTAATTTTTTCTGCCCTTTTGTTGTTCGTTTTGATTATTTAATTTGGCTCAGTTTGGGAATTTAAGACCACCCCTTGTGTATCAAAAAAAAGAAATGACAATATATTTTTATACAGTACGACCTCTTAGGTCGTAATGTATAAAAATAGGTACTAATATTGCCTTGATTCTAAGACTGCAAACGCATTAATTTTCAAAAAAAAAAAACTGTCACCATCTTGTGGTAACCATAGCTGTTTTGATGAATTATTCTCATAAACTGATTGTTTCAAAAAACCTGGTTTTACCTCAAAATTCGGAGCAAGCCACCTACAGCCGAACGCCGAAACAAACCGGACGCGGACATGTAAACACTTGGATCGGCGCGGGCGCAATAAAAACGCTGTAAAATTTTGATGTTTCTATTCAAGACTACCCGTCTCTCTCGCACCCGTTAAGAATCCTATATCTATCCCTCTCTGCACCTGAGAATGGCTCAGATTATTATCAATGCATTTTACACAAAGCAGAAGTCCCGCACTTGTCTGACATTTATGTGATTTTGAAAGTAAATCGTGTAGGTTTAGTGCCTGATAAGTAGCACAGAAACGAGGTGTCAAGTGATAAAATTAATAAATGGACCTAGATCTCATGTACACTAAAGCTCCCTGTGAAATTAATAACATAGGAGTTCTATGATAAAACGAACGATCAGATGTTTCAACAAGATTGAATCACTTTGATGTCTGAATCGGATTGTGTTCGAATAATAAAGTTTAATTTTTATCTGTTGATTCGTAATGTATCTAGATGGTCTGCACTGCTCGTCTATCGGAACCTAATATCTGTACTAATCATTACGGCATTTTATTGTAGTAGTCTCATCATCATGATGAGCCTATGCCGAACCTTGACAGCAGTGCATATTTCCGAGATACGCAATACGTACTAGATTTTGAGCTGTTTTCTCTTCCAATGTGAATATCACAACCACACGTGACGTCAGTTTTCTGCCAGAAGCGTTTGTTCAGTAATTGACTGATGATGTACCTACGTAGGTACTTAACCCAGTACATAGTATACAATGTATTACTTACTATGTACTGTATTACATGTAGGACCACAACTGTATTACTACTAGTAGGTACGTTGGTTAGGCTGACACCCTCAAAAATAAGAATACGAATCTTTTTTCCTAAAACGTATATTTCCTTCTTAAATAATTAGTGAAGTCCTAGGAGACCATAAACCGGCCTTCAGAATCTTTGATAATTTTCACTGTCCATTTTTATTTCGAAATAGAAACCACAATGAGTAAGGACAGAACAAGTTACAATGTAAACTGTAAGTTTTAGAGAAAACTGCTCCCTCGTCCATCATTGATCGCGAATCTTCGTCAGCTAGCGGAACATCGCAGGCGCATCGAAACGCACCCGACGCGGAATGATGTTAAATAAATTATTTTTGGGTGCAAATTACTCGGCTTGGCCTTTAATCAAGCGGCCCGCGTCATTTTCTGACCACGGTTTACTGGAAGTTAAGACAATTTTGGATATGTTATTTTCACTTAAACTTAACTTTAATTTTGCACAAAGTACGTAGACGTATTTTTTAAGAAAAAAAAATTTACCAAGGCAATAACTTTCATAGTGGTTATGGAGCTCAAAATTGACTTTATAATGAATTTATTTTTAAGCCTTATGGCGCCACTTTATATAACGACATAGGTATAGATCAACAAATAAAGGATGACTGGATTGTGTGAAAGACACGGATGAAAATAATGTTACATGTAAGGTTTTATACAACGATGTACTGAAGAAAAAGTTATAGCGACCCCAAATAAAAATTAAGACCAACAACCATCCGCGAAACCCGTCATTCTCATCACCATAAAGTAAACAAAAGAGCCTTTTTTTTTTAACGACGTCAAAAATCATCAAATGACCCCTCCCGCTGTGGGTTAGCAGCGGTGAGGGAGTGTCAGACTCTTACTGACTAAAAACCGTCGTGTTCCGTCATAGGCCTTTTATGTGCCAGGGCAGCCACAATTTAATAACCACCATCCACTTCGCACATCCAAAATGCCTTCTCCAAGGAACAATAGCTCATTGTCATCAAAGTATACCCCGATCGTTATCTGATTACCAATTTCATCGGAATGCGATCGCTGCAGCATCCATACAGTTCCCAGCCTAATGGAAGTGTATTAGCAAACCTATACTTGAAGGCAGCTAAAATAACGCTCAGTTTTTTGCGAAGATTAAGTTATTTTTGTGTGGTAAATAAATATTAATATGTGTAGTTAATTTGGGTCGTGGATGCCTCTGCATGTTTTAAAACTGACGAATACATAAGTGTATGTTAGCTGTCATTTGTTGGCAGTCGTTACGGGAATTCAGAAGCCAGAAAATCTGACAACTAGTCATACCAAGGTGTATTGGGTTGCCACGTAAATCACTGGTACTCGGCTGCAGCTAGTTTTACAGAAAGTTGACCCTAGCATAGTTAGGTAAAGGCTAGGCAAGCGATAACACAATTATGTATAACAATTCAGATAGGTCAAGCATTCCAACTTTCTGACTGCATTTGTTTCTAGAAAATAATGTTTACAAAAAATCACTTTTAAAGCATTTTACCCAGTGTGTTCCACTTTTCCAAATAAGATAATGTAAGAACAGACTCATTGTCTAGCAGACTTTCATATCCTCCACATGTTTTAATCACAGCTTTGATCAATGCCAATTCAAATGGAATTAAATGGCAAAGTTCATACTCATTTCAAAGACAGTTCGATCTTATTTCATAAAATAAATTATGTCGTCACCCAATGATTCACAATGCACCAGTAATAAAAAGCGTCATTTTAAAGTATCAACAGTGCACACATTCAGTGTGAAATCGCGTTATTAGTCATACTGATCTGTCGTGATATTATCCACCGCGTTAATATCTAGTCAGTTGCTATGATTTTCATTTAATAGATGCCATTCTTTTTATCATAGTCAATTTGAGAAAGGTAGTGAATCGAATTGAGAAAACTGAATGAATCATGGTTAAAAGCTATCTCAAAATTAAATAATTACTGATGATTTTAAGAATAACCTTTCACTTCTTATGTTAGTTTATGAATTTATTTATAAAGAGAGTATAAAAAGTTTACCAACACCTTTTGCAATAAAGGTTACACTTGGACTTACACAGTCACCAATTTCTGGCTAGCCAGTGTTTACAAAAATACTTTACATATAGCTATTTATGTTCAAATAACTTAAAAACAGGAAGATTTTCCTTATAACAGTAAAGTTGGTCTTTTAAAAAATTTAATGGATTAGAACGTCTAACTCGTCCATTAGTTATTAAGGCCAACTACCGCTAACTTCAAACTAACACATACAGCAGAAACTTGTTCATTAAAAACATGCCGTAAATTACCCATCCTTGTACTAGGAACCAAGTTAATTGAAGTATAAGAAACCGATCAAATTAACACACAATTCACACAATCGACACATACACCGTTATTATATAAATTGTCAATACATAAACAAGGCATTCAATCTTCATATATAACCAATGCCAACAAAAGTTCAAAATAAGAAAAAGTCCATTAAAAGGGCCATGACTCAGCTTACTCCCACAATAATATAAAAATTACACAAGAAATTAATTATACAACAAACCGATATTACTCAATAATCGATATGTTCATCGTCAAAATTATTGGTTACCTCTCTAGATTTAAAATATTTCTCACGGAGAGCGGATTGACATGATTATTAATAACGAGTCAGAAGGAGGAGCGATTGACACGTTAATATACCGTACACAAATGTTGAAGAAAGTTGGGGAGTGTCAAAATGATCCCTATTGCTATGTAAGTAAGGGTTATAGAGAAAGAAAGGGGTAAGTTTGCGCATGGGCTAAGCGATGGTTATCAGTAGACCACTCCATAAGAAATGTTCGTCGTCTGAACATTGACGTTTGAGACAAAGTGATTTTGACGCGCCGTATCGTAAAGTAATTATTTGCGTATCATTCTCTATAATTTTCAATTTTAGGGTTCAGCTCGACAAAAAATCGAAAATGGGGTCTGATGTGTTGATTAATTTTGACGTAATGCGTCAATAGTAATTACGTAGTGGGTAATTTTAAAGCAATTTGCTACTCTAATAGCCTTGAGTTATGAAAGAATTTATAACGGCCAGTTTATTCAATATTGATGTTGCAATATGTGAGCTTTAGTTTATCTTTATAGCAATAATATTATAATATCTTTGAAAATTGACGCAGATACAAAGGGGGTACCTAATTTCAGAAGGCATTAAAATCACTGACCATCAAAATGAAAAATAGGTGAAAGTTGGATATAAACTAGAGTCGAGAAGATATACTTCAATACATTACTATTTAAGTGAGATATTATTAAGTCATAAATTCACTGTGCTAAAACAAATCAAGCGTTAACACAGACTTTGATGTCCAACATAGGTACCCATCACATTGTTTAGCACGTATAAAAATATCTGATAGGTATTATCACGACGCAATATAGCACCTATGCGTCAGCCGACTAGGGACGGCCCCGCCCCGGCCACGCCCACCGCCCCCCGCACCCCGCACCCACGCATTTCCAGCTTTTTCAATTTCGAATTCCATAGTTTCGAAATTTGAAATTTCTCGCCGCTAAACAATTCGCTGAGCGGAACCAGACTTCGAAACAATGCGACTCGATGACTTTGTTGTTTTATTTATAGGTAAAGATTTTTTATTTATTTTTTAATTAAATTTTTATTTTTTATTATGATGGGTGAAATGACACAAACATTTTGTCTCTTTGAAAGGATCAGAGAGAAACCCATTCTCGATTGCTGCAGTTTAGAAATGTTCACTATAGCCGAAAATAAGTTAAATTAAGTTGAATGGACCATTCAGCCAAATCATTGTTTAAGTGGAGAGAATAAAATAGAACAATAACCCTGAAATTCTGACTGTAAATACAATAAATAAATAAAATAAAAAAAACAATAAATAAACACCTAGGTAGATTGCATTTTATGTAGGTATAGGTATAGAGTCTATACCTATGATGAACGAACACGAACTGATTAATCATTTGACCATTAAGTCTGTACGTAGGTACACTATTCAACTGAAATCTATCTAATGGTCACTCCCGTTAACCACTCAAGCATCAGCACGATGTTGAAGTTTTCTCAAAGATTATCTTCCGTATCAAGATCGGGTATAGAGCACACCAAATAAATATGCACTTCTGAAGTTAGCTATTTGACTTCCAAATGTAGGCACATAGGTAATGTTTGTATAGACAGAGCGAGTCGAAAAGCTTTCCTTATTCGAAAGTAGCTATAAAGGTACCGAATGGTTTGTGCACTGTGCAGTTGACAGCTGTCAGTGTTCAAGGGAAAACAGCGTTGTTTGTCCTGACTGACAGCATTTCCCAACTGATGGGGGGAAAAGAGTTCATAATAGGCAAAAACAAAACGCTGCTGAACTACGTAAAGCTTCAAATGACTTACCTCAGAAGTGCAGTTATTTGGCACGAAGTGTATTACAATATTTTTCTAAAATACTTACCTAATTAGAAATAAGGAATAGGTTCCATTAACCCATTCTCTTTTACACACGCAAATCCGCTTCAATCGAAGGTCATCTCACACCAAATGTCATTGACCCCAAATTAATGATCTAACCATTAGTCGAAGACTGATCAAACAATAATAGACTGCAATGCCTGCGCACAATAGACCAATGAATTGGTTCAACCACAATGGGTGGTAATTAAACCACAGTCCAAATATCTCGTGTCTACGCAGAACGAATGCTGGTGGTCGGTGTAGTGAAATATTAATGTAGGTTGTCAATATGAGTAGGAAGGGTTTTCTGCCTACAGTGGGAAAGCTTCTGAAATGCAACTTGTACAGCAAAGCGCGTATTATTTTCAAAAATAATACGCGATGTGTATTCGGAATGGTTACCTATGCCAGCGATTGTAATATCGAATATTTTCTTATTGTGAAAAAGTGTCAATGTCGATATAACGAAGTTTTACTACGAAGTTTTGTAAAGATTTTAATACGACATGTATCCTATAGTTGGTATTCTAAAGCCAGATAAATATTTGCAGACACCACAATTAGCACATCGCACCTACTGCATTAATTATGCTAATAAACCGCTCACAATACCCCAATAAATCAGTCACTCTCAACACATTGTCCAATTACCAATAAATCACTGCATACATTTGTCTCATCTTCAAATCGTCCTACTCTATGGCATGACTGGCACAGCGCTGGCGTTCCCACAAGGTACGCCATCGCTCACCGGCGAACTGATGAAATTAGATCGATTAACATGATAAATCTATCGATTGTAGAATCGATATAATCGATATGCGACTGACAAATTACGCTGTGTCCTGTCTGCGTTCGGATGCTGATCTGAGTTAATTTTGTAGGTAGTGTTTTGTTTTCTGTTTTTGTTCTTCGTTACGAGAATTGTTTTTGTTGTTACATGTTTTTTTGTGTATCTTATCAAGATTAATTAATTTGGTGTAACAATAATGCTCGTTCCGTTATGTCAAATTGTCGGAACACTCAGTTCCGTGTGTGAGAATTCAATTCGTATTTTTTATACTGCAAAAATAAGCCAGCATTCAAACGCGTCTCTTTTATTAAGACTCTCAAGTTATCTAAACTTTCACATCCCTATAATACTCATAGCCAAACAGCTGTCTCACTTACCTCACTGAAGAATATACATAGGCACCTACAACAATGACCTTTCATACGTTTGCAGATCTTCAAAAAACAGTTCCGTAATCCTCAAAATACTGTTCAACGTTTCTAAAGTCCTACAAAATCCGTTTTAATAAAACACCATATACCTACTTAATTCCCTACCTACATATAGCCACGGTGGAACTTCAGCTATGTGGCTCTGGGTAATGAATCAGAAGCAGGTATGTGCTGACCACTGACGAATAACTATCTAATTGAGTCCAAGAAGGCCGTACATTTGATTATTTTTTACTCAGTTAAATACCTGTTTCTGTTACTTACGGGTGGTTAAAATGACCGATGGAAGTAATTTTTTTTTATTGTTGATTTTGAAGAAAGTTCTGTTCGATTTTGCGATTCACACTTTGACTGTCATGTAAATTCTAAAGACTTGGGAAATCCTGTTATGATACACATTACATATAGTACATTTTAGTACTCAAGTTTAAAGGGGAGGACTTATATCCTTTTCTGTTTCAATGACATTGTATTTTTAGTTAATTATAAGATCGGTATTTTGGGAGTTAAAATTCTTAAAAAGGTTTATACATACTACTAAAGAACAATTTTATACATACTACTTTGATTATGTATAAAATCGTTCTTTTAAAGTAAATCAGTAAAACATGTAAGTTTTTATATAAAGTCCATTTTGTCCTCACTAACAAATACCGCAAGTTGTATGAATGGAAAATTGCAGCCTAGAATTGTGTGGGAACAGAGTTATTAAGAATACCATAAAAATTCCAAAAGAACTCGAATTATTCACTAGGACAGTTGAATATGTTGGTGACTTACTGTTTGTTTATTTAATAAGAATTGTTATAAAATATAGGTCTTTAGTAGGTAAGTAATACATTTTTGTAAGACTAAAAAATCGTTTAAACTGGAAACATATACTTAAGTTTAATATTACCAGGAAGTAAGGGGTTGAGAAGAGTTCGTGTTTCTTTTCGTTGATTTTTTAACGCGCTTATATTAGCTTCTCTTGTAACTGACTATGTCTGTAAGAAAATCTTGGAACCTTAATTTGACCCACTTCCCGGTCTTTGGTCAAGTTGAAATTTTGCACACGCTAGCGTGTTTTTTAGTTTTTAAAACGTTTAATTTTAAAATACAATAAATATTTTTGGTTGTAATGCAAACCAAAAAGCTATAAGTACCTATAACATTGACCACGAACCACATACAGTCATTTAATAAGCCAAACAATTCAACCTTCTAAGTTTATCGCAACAATTAACTAAGAAAATTGAATGCAAATATAATTCAAAGCGAAGATATGTTACTATCATTAATTTATTCTGAAACGTGTATAAATTAACGTATAATCAGAAAGAAGACAGCGTAATAAAAATATTTGTATACTTGGCTAATACTTTGAACATGGAGCATGCGATAAATGGAGTATTACCTCAAAAAAAGCTAAAGGTAATCTGTCGTGTTGTGGCTAATATTTGAGAGGTTCATATTAAATAAATTTAAAAAACCGGCCAAGTGCAAGTCGGACTCGAGCACGAAGGGTTCCGTACCAGATCAAAAATGAGCAAAAAAATCACGTTTGTTGTATGGGAGCCCCCCAAAATATTTATTTTATTATTTAGTTTTTAGTATTTGTTTGTAGTGACTGTCTGGTGACAGACGGACGGACGGAAGGACAGAGGAGCGAAAACAATAGGGTCCCGTTTTACCCTTTGGGTACGGAACCCTAAAAAGGCCGAGCTAAATATTTTTTTGTGAAATCGCATACCTATATAGAAACATCTCCTCGAAAGATTAGCTAATTTAAAAAAATAACTTTCCTGAATTTTGGCGTATTTGGTATTTGGTATTTTGGGTACTTCAACGACAATTTTTTTCAAAAGTGACCATGACAACATTCAACTTACATTTTTATCCCTACTCTCATCTCTGAGGTCAGATTTTACTTCATTTACAAAAAATACATGCCGTTTGCAAGACCACCAACCTTTTATTTATTCTGCAAGCACGCTCAGTACTGGTATGAAAATATTTACCACGATTGCTCCATTTTGCATACTTCTCCGTGCAAAAGAATTTTTAGTGCCGTGTTTCAATGAGGGTTTTCTAAAATGGAAATCCACGAGGTGGCAGCACCGAGTCGTCAGGTCCAATAACTGTCAAAGTGCTTATCTTTACTATGAATAGTGAACGATTTTAGTGTTTTTTTTATTTTATAATTAAAGCACTGCATTATTGTTTTACTATTGCGGTTGAGTAAATAAAAAAAACTAAATCATATTGTGTTAACAAATTTTTCAACAAGCTTTTCCTTAGTACCAGTGACTTTTGCACCTTCTCTCTTAGCTCAATTTTTAGTTCGGAAACCTTATTCTGACCGTAGTCCATAATAAAATCAATAACACTTCCAATATAACAGAATTTCAATAAACAATAAGTTCGGCACCTACAATTCCATACTATTTGACAGCTGTTTGGACCAGACGCATACGTGGCGCCACCCGGTGGCAGAAAAAATTTCAAAAACCCTCATTATCATTCAAGTTGCCTAGAGAGAGTGTTTAGAATGCTAATGGAAGGAAATCGATGGCAGAGATACTGGGTGCCAGAGATTATGTGCCTATGGAAGACTAGATAGGCAAAATACATGCAAGGAGATAAGAATAGATATTCTTTTTAAGAGGAAATTTTGAATTAGTATTCTATAAATTAAAAGAAATAGTTTGTGGTATCCTATGGCTAATAATGTTGGCAGAGCCGCAAATGAGTTAGGGCCCGGAAAAGATGGCAGGCTGACCTGGACGCCTACAAAACTGATTTTTGGGAACACTAAAGATCGAGAGGTGTAGAGACAAAATGGGGAGGCCTTTGCCCAGCTGTGGGACAATTCAGGCTAGCAAAAAAAATTGTTAAAAAATTATACTGTGTGAAAATAAAATTAGACTTCTCGCACACGATATTTTAAAATCGCATCAAAAATATTTAAAACGCAAACTTCCGCGCAATGAACACAGCCACAATCAAGATAGCTGCTTTCCCACTACATTTGCTTAACCTTACACTTATTTGTATTTATTTGTGGGCAAACAACGCCTCTGCACAAATTACGAACAGAATTATCTATACGATCGCGATGCGTGTAGGGCAGGCTGGGCAGTTTATCAAGATGGCTAAATACTCGCAATTAGTTCATGTGAAATGTCGCATACGCATGCTAACGAGATCCCGCGTCGAGTCGCACGCCGGACGCACGCTGGACCGATTGCCGGCTATCGGAGATAGGCGTGCTGTGATTTTGCGTTTAATTAGTTGCAGATATTAATGGTTTTGTGTGCTGTTAGACGGTATTTGTTGTTGAGCGTTTGTATTCTGAGAAACAGTTGAGTAGACTTCTTTAATTGACTACTTTTAATTGATCGGTGAGTAAATTCACTGCATTCACAAACGTTCAGGTTCTAGTCTCATTAATGTTTCTGCTGATTATGCTGGTCGACACTGCTGGTGTATGTTAAAATAACCTGCGTTTTTTCTGTCGCAACATCAGTCGTCGCAATACCCAGTCGTAGTGTATGCAAACAGCCTAAAATATCGCGTTCGACCCTCTGCTGATTTATGGCCCTTTTATATAGCCCCCTAAAGTTATCTAATTGAGTCTGTGAAGCGTCTCTACAATCTTCAGTTAAAATAATTAGCGTAGTTTATAAAATATTCTTTGATGAATATATGTGTAAAGTTAAAAATATTAGTGTTTATTTTTATTATGGTTTAGCTACGAAGGAGGCGGAATGTTTTCCTGTCGTAAAATTCGAAAGCTTTTAGTTTATTTTTTCTTTAGAAATCGTTTGTGAGAAAAGGCGCGATATTCTGTAATATTTCTTTACAGTCCTTTTAAAGAAGTACAAAGAAGAAGAGAAAAACCCTTTCTTCAAAACACTCCATATCCATAAATACCAACTCAAAAACCGCAAATCTAAAATAATTTTTGCTCATAAAACGGGGTAATTTGAGATCGCGGCTGGCAACACCACACGCCGCGAACATTTCCCAGCCCATATTGCGGTGACGTGATCGTTCACAGGGTAATTGATAATGACAGAAAATGATGCATGACAGTAGCTGCGAGCGATGTGTTGTGTGTAACACGTAATCGCTTATAAGTGTTCATTTGTGTTGCTAAGTATCAAAAACGTGAATCAAAACAGGGAGTGATAAGTTGTACCTGAAAAAAATGTTGATCACAACAGAAGCTTCTCCTCCATTTAACTTTATAATAGCTTTGGTGAAAATAAGGAAATCATGAATGATATTTATAAGTATCAACGAAAACACTTTGAAAACGTTTTGCAGTTTGTGCTTAAATTCCCCAAAAAACCATCAAGTGCAAAACAGAAAATGACCATATTTTTTACAATTAATTTTCCAATGAAATGTTATATCCTGGCAACCCCACAACATAGTATCCTACCTACATAATTGTCTCTGGATATTTATTTAAGTATGAGTGTTTACGTTCTAATGGCGGCCGAGAGCTAGCAATTGCCGACGATGGGGCGTGCCACCTCATACATTATTAGATACCTACGCATGTGGAAATCACTGTTTGGTGTACAAGATTAGATAGGTTACAGAGAACTAAGTAAGTAATACAGAAAATACTTTTAATTTCAAGTTCTTCTGAATAAATATGTTATTCTTAAAGCAGTTGATATTTGAGTTTAAACGTTTTAAATAAATGCACGAAATTAGGGTA
The DNA here is from genome assembly GCF_022581195.2 of Helicoverpa zea. Classification (NCBI taxonomy): domain Eukaryota; kingdom Metazoa; phylum Arthropoda; class Insecta; order Lepidoptera; family Noctuidae; genus Helicoverpa; species Helicoverpa zea. The sequence goes on from NC_061454.1 coordinate 3,987,437, forward strand.
CAGATTGATTCTTGTTACGAAATTGCGTTATCTTGAATGATTTGACAACGTTTAGGGTTGAATCATCAACATTGATGTAAGCATGAGAAAATCTAAAGCTTACTGGTCTACATTAATTTCGATGACTACATTTATATGAAAATAACAAAACTGCTAGCATAACACTCCGAAGCTGACTGTAACTTGTATGTGCACAATATCACTGCTCATGTACCAAGCATTGAATGGCTAACTTCTGAAGGGCTAAGGTATACGACGAGTCCCTTGAGAGACCTTGTCGTAAGGTCAGAAAGGCGATGATGATGATTCAATCTCTGTCACATATTTACTCCTGGTATCATAACTTCTGCGTAAGGTAAACGTGCCAGTTAAACGCTTGACGGTTTGATGTTAAAATTAGGTGTTGCACTAGGTGTAAACACTACCTTAGGTGCAACGTTTAAATATATTTGCAACGGTGCCTTGATTCTTAGTTTTCCTGTAAACTATAGCTATTGCAAACATAGGGTACGTAATGACTTTATTTTTTCTCCAGGACTTTCTCCGTTTGTCAGGTTTTTTTTTTAATATTAATAACTGGCCGTTTTCCCGTGGTGTCACTCGCGTGGGAATTACTGCCTGTATCATGATAAAATAAAGCCTATTTTACTGGGAATGGGTGTAGCTTTACAACATTGAAAGAAATGTACTACTGTATGTACTTTGTTTTTGTTTAGATATTTAAACTTTAAACTCTACTTAATAGATAAACTTCACACTGAACACCCTCAAAAAGCAGTTAAATTAAACTTGAATAGCCAACTGCCTAAGCCAATCGTCCCAAATGTGTTGCTATTGGCTCCCAGTCCAACGCAGCTGAATACCAGTATTTTACTATGTAAACCTTCTTCAGATAAGTATTAAATTTTGCATAAACAATGATAAGTCAGTTTATAACTATAAGAAAATTAAGATAAATAATGGAGCATAACAGTCGAGCTTCTGTTAATAAAACTTGAGTTATCCCAGGTTGCAATTGTTAGACTAAACTGTTATTCTTGATTGAATTAACACTAACAAATAGGCTAGATATAGATTTACGTCGTGTGTTGGCCTTTCGATACTAGAATAACACGCAGGTTCACTTATAATTTAAAGAGTATTTTTTCTGTCCCAAAAGAAAAATTTGTAAAATCTTTCTTTTCACCAAAGTCTTAGCTTATGCTCAAAAGAACATAAGTGGTTTTTCGAGTGTTTTTAAGTCAATCTTACACATTTCAATCATCATCATCATGTCAATCATACACGTCTCAACCTACCTACCAGTCAAACTTAGGTACAGCTATATTTATTTATTTTTCTCTTTCTAAGGGAAAATAGGATTTAAAAAATAATTTTATGTCTATTTCTCCCTTAATCTTCACCATCTCTGTCAATTAACCTAACAGAATCATCTTAGTATCCAAAATTAACCTAACTATAAACAGTCCAACATACAGACAAACATCCCTACCAAACACATATTTCTTATAAAATCTAATTATATAAAAAAAAAACCCGGCAATACAACAAATGTTTGGGTGTAACGAGTGACGCGTGCTAGATCAAAGCTAGCATTACCATATACCCTGACTGCGCATAAGTGAGCTCGAAATAGTGAACCAGATGGGTTTGTTAGGAAATTCTGAAGGTTTCTGGTAGTTTATTTTAGTTTTTATTTGTGGATTTTATACATGGTTCGTTGTGGTAGGTAAGAACTCTTTGATGATTTAATTTGAATTAGATAGAGAGTTTTTGAAACACTGTTCTTATGTACCATTTCTATATTTGTTTGTCGCTAAATTTTGAAAATAAAACTACTTACCGTCTTTGTTATAAAAAAAAAATAAACAGTTCAGTGTTGCTAGAAGGTAATAAGTTCTGTGTTGTTGATAGTATGAAAGACTTTACTAGTGATACTGGTGTGAGCATATCTATAAGGTAGATACTTACATTCCTTATATAAATAATTCCCCTAAGTTCCCCTAAGTTAATTTTGATGTTAACCCTTCGTAGGTAAGTGGAATGCCAAAAAAATGCATCAGACATGCAATGAAAAAATATTGCACACAATTAGTACCGCCCAACAATAAAGCAAAATACTATTATCAAATATTTTGAATTCATGATACCCTTACAAATAATAATGACATGACATGACCCTCCATCAGCATTGACATAGAGAAGTCTATTAAATGCCATCAAGATCATTGAGTTCTAAACAAAAAAGTTCCCATATCAAACCTCATTTCAATCTCCAGTTTGACAACTAGATGTCAAGCAATTTTTTTACACTGTGGTCGCTTGAATTACCCATTACATTTTTGTACGTTTTGGTGACGTTGTAATTGCAGCTTTATGTAGTTGTGTTAAGGGTTATATTTAGTGCGATTTATTTAAGTATTAGGTGATTGATTGTTATTGAGCACGCGACAAAACCGCCCTAACTAAGGGGTTGTCGTCCCTCAAGTTAAGGGTTATTGTGACGCACGATTATCGCAACCCTCTCGATTGTTGAACAATTTGTCATTCATGCTATTTCGGACGCTGGTCTCGTTGATGTGACATCAATATTTAAAGACTTTTCAAAATATAAAATGTACAAGAAATAAGCCAAAATTGGGCTGATGAAATTATAAGTGAGATAACACACTTCGAGCCTTCGACGAATATTTATTCTTTACAAGGAAGAGTTACACAGTTTACCTACATAACTTACATTTTTAAGCTTGAAGAATAAGCATTTATAATAAATGAATCATTTCAATAGGTACAAGTAGGTGTAACTATTGGTAGCAATGTTGCTATATGCTATAAAAAATCAATTACAAAAAATCCCTTAAACCAATAGCATTGGGATATTGTTTCCCACAGGCGGGTAGCAGCGTGGGGCGGCATTTTATACGCAGGGATTGCGTCCAGTGGGCCACTGTCAAACGAGACCTCACTGTGTTCACACGGCCGGCCATAACACATAAAAATCATCTGTTCCGTGCCGAAATATAGGAAATAATCGTGTAAACGAGGATAATGACGCGAGTAGGTGGGGCCGTGCCGAAGACGCCCCTCTAGCTTTTTTTTTCTCGACGTCTGGGCGGCGCGAAGAGAACGCCTCACGTCCCACGCGCCTAACGCACCGACATGCGCGACTGATCACGCTCGCTATACAAACCGACGGCAACGCGCCGACGGTACACCGACTAAAACGTAAACAAACAATCAAATGCGAATAAAAAACACGCGACAAACCTACACCAAATACAAGAAACGGCGCGAAAACCGCTAGTTGGAACTCTATAAAAAAACACGATCGCCATTTAAATTGGTCTAAAACGAACGTTCTAAATTTAAGTTTGGCGCGAACAATAACATTTGGACTTGCCCCCAAAATTGTTTTGACGTTCAGTGACAAAACCAGTGCGTTGTGTCAATTTTCGCGGTAAAAGTGACAAGTTGAAACGATGAGCCCGCGAAAAGAGGACCTAGTGTTGCCAACATGAAAGAGCTGCGTGTTTTAATTGGAAATAACAGAATGCAAAGGACAGTTCATGCGGCAATACTTTTCTCATTAATATTTTTGTTGAATATTGCGAGGTAAGTTCATTTAATATCTTTTACTTTTTCCAGAATCTATCATCAATATAGAGAATGATATCACCGATACCTCAGATAATGTTTTAGAACCTACAAAATTCGTAGACGGACACAAGCATAAAAAGGGGTAATAAAACAGCACAATAGCCACACACACGCACAAAGAAAATAAGCCAACGAGCTTCAAACAAATAGGGGTGCAATGAATACCAAACGAAAACATCACGACACCTAATCATGCAAAACGGTCCTAAGTAGACAACACGGGCGACTAATGAATAATGATCTGAGTCGCGTAATGTATGGTAATGAATGTAAATTTAAAAGGTGACAATCATTTTGTCGGCCCACCCAATACTGCGGAGATTTACGTAGTATGTTAATGCGTCGATATGCCACTGCACGCGGTCGCATAATCGTAGGGCTGTTTACTCCGTGATTGATATTCAGGCCCGAGGAATTAGTTGGGACTGGATGAGCTCCTTTTATTGGTTCTCGTATCGGGTTTGGTAGAACTAATTATTTTTAATGTAGCGTTCATTTTCAATTTTGTTTTTGTAACTAATACCTATAAGTTTTTAATTAGAATAATTTAATTGCCTATAATGTGTCCTTTACCGGTTGTTTAATCACATGCTGTCTTCATGCAAGTACGTTATTCGGCTTGATACTGGCATGTGACGTCACAGTCCAAATATTTTTACTTTCCTTTGCCTCTCTTTAATTGCTTTTTAAGACAGATCACTTAAACCCGGATACCGTTCGAATTTCGAATTGGTTTGAAAGGTCAACAACCAATTACGTTCAATTAGTGCCGGACTATGAAACGGCAAACAGGTGGTGATACACAGATATACACATTTTTTGTTTCATTGCCAGCATTGAAAATGTTAATGGCTCCACGCCCGCTTATGTTCGATCCATCCATTCTAGTTCAATCCGATTTGATTCACAGAAAATCGTTTCACACACTCAAACATGCTAATTTAGATGAAACTTCGTCAAAATGTGTTTTATAGGCGGTTATAAAAGGTGCGAAAAACTTACTAGTATGCAATTAGTACAGCTTTATCTGTTCAAATATCGTAAACAGAAATATGTTTGAATTTCGAATGGTTCAACCGATTTCTTACATTTGCATGGTTGGATTTGAATTTCATGGTTTTTGAGAAACTTGTGAATAACTTTTTATTTTTTTTAATAATATTATTGGCGTGTCCGAACTTTATTTTCAATGGTTTTTAGATTCCTCTGCCCCATAAAAGTGGCAATAAAAGTTTTCAAATGTCAAAGATCAAAGGATGCAATAGCAATATTGCTATGTTGACGTCAGTGCCATTTGCTCGCTATCATTAGTGCTTGCAACGCAAGACAATGAATTTATAATTGAAATAATATAACTGTAAGAATAATTACTATTTTAAAATATTTTTAGATTTCGAATAATTATCTCACCATAAATGGATTAACAGTACATGACTATTTACCTAAATTGTAATTATACAGTACAAATCAGCCAGTATTTGAAGTTTGTAATATTTTTATTAGGAGTCAAAGGTTTATCAAAATAATAATTAGCTTTCAAAGTGAAATTAGCTTACGGGAAGCTTTTTACAACGTCGTATAAAAACCAGGAAATCGAGCCCAGAAGCACGTCACTAGGATCAGTACTTACCAGTAGAGAGAGCATAGAGAAAGTAGTATTGTAGAAGAACGCATAATAGTGTCACTTAATAACATTAACCCAATTAAGAATAAAAATAAATTATTAAAAGAAAATTCTCCTCTTCCTAAAGGTTGGCTGGTAGAGAACGCCTAAGGCGATAAGTCCGCCTTTGTACATTGTTTTTTTTTTTGTAAAATGTGTGCAAAAAGTGTAATAAATAAATAAAATAAATTATTAAAAGGAGTTTTTACAGAAAACCTTAATGAAATAGTTAAAAAATATAACCAATTTTCAAACTACTTAGCTGTTTTCCGGAATTTCACTGCTACGAACAATGCTGCAGTCTATTGAAGAAAGAATTTTATCTATAAATTCTATTTATATAAATTCATCAGTTCAGTCGACAGAAAGATCAACCACAAACTATATATCTTTATAATATTACAGAAATATAGATTTCAAAGTCTCGACAATAATAACAAATCTTAGAAGAATAGATTTAATATCAAATTCATCCCACGGAACTGTTTGACCGACCTACACTGAAGGCCCACTGACAATAGCATACGGAGGCGTATAACAATGTACCGTAATGGATTGCTAATTAACTTTAATACATTATTTGTATGCAATGAATACCGTATTTACTACTAGGTAGGTCCCCTGAAGATTGAAAAGCAGGCAACTCTTTTTCTGTTTAGTTTCTAGTGGATAAATACACAGCACATGTCACAGCTTATGTCCTCCCTCGCTATCATGGGAGTACATCTGCAGATTTTAAAAATAATAATCGTTACAACTAATTTTAATAACTTACCATAGGTCTACTAAAGGTACAGGTTCGTTTTAATTCATAACAAAATTTTCTCAGCTCCTCATGAAACTTTCAGCCTTGTAGCTGAAAGTGATGTTTTTCTTTCTTTCCGTCTGATTGAATACTTTACTTTTAAAAACTCAACATGGATGCATTCAAGAGTTGAATACAATACCCAACACTTTGAAGTCTCGTAGGCAAGTGCTGCCATCTAGCTTTCCAATATCACAACACGGTATTTCCAGTAAAGACAAGCTAAATCTTCGTAAAATAATAACTATTCATAAACGAGGTTATCGCTTAGAGTATCTATACGTCGACCGAACATTTAAAACATTAGTTAACATTTAAATATAACTATTTAACACAAAGGTTTTAATACCGGCAAATTATGGTTTATGCATGCAAGCATTTTGTCATCTCAGTGTTGCCATTATTCAGAAAATTATTACCTTACATTACGAAAATAGGAACAAAGGTTCGACCTATTATTAATCACAGATTTTATTGAGTGTTTTATAACTTCCTTCGTTTCGCGGTAATGTGCATAAATGAATGAAATAGTTGCTTTGGAAAACTTAGGGTTAGGCATTTAGGGTATTTCCTTACGCTCAATACTGAATTGTCCGTAAGGAGTTGCAATGCGTGAAGAATTTTCTCACTTGAGTTTTTTTCTAGGCTCTTACACAAGTATGTCTATACCCGTAAATGGTCTGTTTAAAACAAAAAGAAAATTCTAACGCAGAACACTACGGTATACACATTAATTGTAGTTTCTCTCATGAATATTTTCCTATCTTTAATCAATTTCACCTTTTATTAAAGTCATATGGATACTGGACAGCTTTCGAAATGCCATAAAAAAACACTGAAATGGGCCTATTTCCGTCAATATTGCATGTCACAGATTCTCAAAAATTTTATCACGCGAAGCTTTTTCAAGGAAAAGTCAAATGGTCAAAAGTGACCCGCCGGTGGTCCGAATACTCGACATTTCAATCAGAAAGCGAAACTTCACTTTCTAAAGACAGCGATATAAATGTATAAAATACATTTTATCATTAGCACGCAGCGCAGGACAAATAAATGCATTTTAAATAACAATAAATAGCACTGATTTGTCGATACAAGTCGCTACGGTGAAGTCTCAGAGAGTCGCGATAAGCCGATATTATCCGATTTATGCACATATTAACACTTATCGGACTAATTGCTTCTGTTTCAACATTTTTCAACGTACCACAAATTAAGTGTATCTCATAGAAGAATATAAATCCTACTGTAGGTATAGAGAAGCTATATACATTGTTAGTACACGGAATTTCAATCAGACTCGCGCGTTTTAATAGCAAAAAGTCGTAACTGGAGTCAGTGAGCAAGCAATTTTAATGCTTATAAATTTTCATTTAGAGTAGATTATTCAGTGAGTTTTCTAAAGGTAAGGCATTTTAAATCTCAGTGTTAGAGAGGATAAAAGTATTTGCAGAATTGTCGGCACGCAGAGAGAAGCAATGCAAGTAGCTGTAATTTGTATTGAAATAACCTTTCTGAATGGGTATCGTAGCATTTCATCAGGCCGACAACGGCAACGGATTTATTATTTTTTACCGTCGACGGTATTAAAGTACGAAATTATTGTTTTTATCTCGTCATGTGGAATTTTTAAGGCAATTATTAAGTATCGCGCCATGTTTTAATTGGATCAGTCGGGTTTAACGACTTTGGGAGAGCTGTTAGGAGTTTTGCTAAATCCTTTGGCGATGTGTGGCTGGTTTTTTGGTGAAGGAAACTTATTTTGCAAACATTTACGTTTATTGGGATGTAAACATTACGATTTAAATGCTTTTATTACGTGCGTTTGGCATTCGACGTAATTGTATTTAATTATGGAGTCGGATCGAACAAAAAAATACTTTTTCGCCTGCCGGGGATGAATTCTGAAAATAACGAATATGATTTCTTAATGTTTCACTTTTTTCTGTATTCATGTAAGTATCTATTTAATAATACGGGCTTAAATGATCTTTCAAAAATATAAGAAATAATGAGATAATTAAATCTCGATGCAAATAAGTATAATATAATAAAAAGCTTGCAAAAACACTCCGTATAAGTATTAAGTAATACAAATTAAAAACAACTTAACGATTCTACATAGCATCAACAAGCAAAGTAATCCTATAAGAAAAATTATAAGTCTATTACTACTTATAACGTTCTTGTTATGGTATTGCGGTAGACTCTATGACTTATAACAGCATTTGCCAAGCCTAAACATACTCAAGCGCATTAGATTTTATATCTCGGTCTTATAGTCCGCTACAAGACTGACCTCTAAAACATTTATAAGACACTTTTACTAGTAGCAGCATTTCACAAGCATAGATATGCTCAAGAGTAATTGTTTTTATATATCAGTCTTATAGTTAACTACAAGATTATCTTTTAGGACACTTATAGGACTAAACAATCCTGAATAATATTTTGATCCTATACTAGCATTTTGTGAGAGAAAACGATATTATAACATCCTTAGCTGAGACCACTACAAGTTTGTGCCGTCATAGTCTTGCTCAAGACTTTTATTAGCCTTAGAACTTAATAAGAGCGCTATAAGTTAAAAAAAACTTATAAACTTGTAGATCAAACACTTTATTAGTAAACGTCAGCCATTTTGTAACATTCAGTTGTACCCGTCCATTGTGAGAATTCAGTTTAATATGAACTTAAATGATTGGAAACGATTGAAAAGAAGTGGTGGTTACAGGAGAAAGGTAAAAAATAGGTATAAAGAATTAATTATGTCAGGGTCTTCAGAAATAAAATCAAGTGCGTTAGGCGGAATAATTGAGGGTTCCGTGAGCAGAAATATTTTTCCACGTCTTCCCCACGACTCAGAAAGTGAAGAAGTTCAGAACAGCGAAGAAGAATATATCGAAGAGACCACTGACTATGACAATAATCATGAATTTCTGAAAGACATGCAAAGCTGGGCTATAAAATTTAATATACCTCACCTGGCCCTAAACGAACTCTTTACTTTTTTGAACAAAAGATTAGGTAATGTTTTACCCAAAGATGCTCGTACTTTACTTCATACAAACAAAGAAACGGTGCATATTACAACCTCAGATCCAGGACAGTATTGGCATAACGGATTGATTAAATGCCTAAAAAATACACTGCAGGGGCTGGATTTGAATACTTTACGAAATACGATTTCGTTAAATGTAAACATAGATGGGTTGCCTGTATACAAAAGTTCAAGACATCAACTCTGGCCTATTTTGTGTAACATCTTTGAAATTCCCCACATACCTCCCTTTGTGATTGGTAAGATAACACTATTTCAATATCGTAGAAACTTTAACTACCTACTTTATTAAATTATTTATATAGATATATTATTTTTCAAGGAATTTATGCGGGTGAAGGAAAACCATCTGATCTAAATGCTTATTTAGAGTCTTTTGTGAAAGAAATGAACGAACTTGAAGAATATGGATTAGATACATCGTTGGCGCCAAATGAATCTAAAATCAAAGTCAAATTAAGAGCCTTCATTTGTGATTCACCAGCAAGAGCCTTGATTAAAGGCAAGTTTAGTATTGATATTATTTGAATTATCTGATATCTGATATTTTAATATGAATGAAAAATATGGATGTTTAATTTCTTACAGGTGTCACAAATTTTAATGGAAAGCATGGCTGTCTGAAATGTACGGTGATTGGCGAATACTCACATAAATCAAATACTGTAACATTTCCTAAGTCCAATTGTCCTAAAAGAAACGATAAAGATTTTCGTGCTAAAAAATATGAAGAACACCATAAGCATGATTCTCCGTTATTGAAACTAAACATAGATATGATAGAGGATTTTCCTGTGGCAGACTCATTACACCTAATAGACCTTGGCTTGATGAAGCGGTTGTTGATTGGATGGCGTGACGGAAAGTTGGGAAAATACCTAACCAAATGGAGTGCTCGTGAAATTGATATTGTCAATAGCTTTTTACTGAATTGTCAAATGCCCAAAGAAATTCACAGATCAATGAGATCTGTAGATGTTTTGGCCCATTGGAAAGGTTCCGAATACCGCTCTTTTTTTTATTATCTAAGCGTTATAATTTTAAATCACGTGCTCAAACCAGAACCATTTTATCATTTTTTAAACTTGTTTTGCGCCATAACGATTTGCTCAAATGAAAAGCATTTGCCACTCTTGCCAATTGCTGAAAAAATGTTAGAAGATTTTACAGAAAGTTTTAAGGCCTTCTACGGGCGAGACTACATTACTAGTAACATACATAATTTAACACATATAGTTGACGAAGTAAGAAAATTTGGTATTCTGCAAACTTTTAATGCATATCCTTTTGAAAATAAATTATACGCTATTAAACAAACTATCAGACATGGAAAACAACCATTACAGCAAGTTGCAAGAAGAATAATTGAAAGGCAGTTAATCGAAACGGAGCATCTTAGCGAAGAAATTGTACACTATCCATATATTAAAAAAAACCAGCGAAACGGTTTATTAGTTTTACACCTAGAAACATATATTTTATCATCGAAAGATGAAGACAAGTGGTTTCTTACTGACAAAAATCATGTAATAGAATTAAAATCCATCAGCTTAAAAGACAACACTAAGCTTGAAATAGAAATCACGGGATATCGCATTGTTAATATCCTCGACGCTTTTGAAAAACCACTAAAATCTTCTTTTTTGAATATTTATAAATGCGATTGTGCTCCTATTGAAAAATCGGAGGTATTATGCAAAGTTCAAAATATAAAATGTAAACTAGTTAGTATTACTTACAATTCAGAGATATTTTTCTTACCATTGTTACATACCCTGTAAATTTCAAGTTTAAAGAGCAAAAAATAAAACGATACTTTATAACAATTATGTTTTATTCAAAATTAAACATTAGTCTTACAATCTTTATAATCAGTCTTATAATCTTTATAATCAGTTTCATAATCAGTCTTATAATCGTTATAATCAGTCTTATAATCTTTGTCATCTTCATAATCAGTCATATAATAATCTATTGTAGTCTTCATAATCAGTTTGACTAATAAAATAATCACTCATCATCATCGTCATTTTAGCCTGACATTACCTATGTCTGGGTATGGGCCTCTTCTTTTTTCTTTTTAATCAATCTTATAATCATCTATTGTAGTCCTTATAACTAGTCTCAACAAACTTAATTTTTAAGCTTCTTTGTACGGCGGCCAGCACATCAACCTATCTCAAAAATCTGACAAATTTTCAAAATTGAACGTAATCCATAACATATAAGCACCTTATTATATTATGAATGTTTTATGTGTAATAAAGTTGAAAGTCATTTAAAGAAATTTGTCAGATTTTTTGGGGTTGCTTAATGTGCTGGCAACAATTTTAAATTTATCTTAGCTTCCTTGTACTAATAAATCTTATAACTAATAAAACTTTACGAGTTAAACAAAATATATCAATTTAACTTCGCCATTAAGATCATGTAATCATCTTTATGGCAAATTTAAATTGAAATATTTTTTATAATATAATATAAGATTATATTCTTTAATTCAGGTCAAATATATAACCCTAATTTTGAGCATCGTCGCAGTCTGGTAAAATTTACTAAAACTACACAACTTAGAAGATAATTTCAGCAAATCAGATCAGACTAAATTTTTGTCTGAAATGATTTGATTTAGTTACTAGGGATATTGATCTATTTGTATTTGAGTGACGACAGCACGTCAGACTATCCCAAACTGTCAAAGACAGATTGGGGTAGTCTAATGTCTCTCGTGTTATAATTAATATTGATGCAAAAGTCACTTAGTCAAATAAAAATTAGATCAAATAGTTTCAGACAAAAATTTCCTCTGTAACATCTTCAACTTCTAATTGGTTACCAGTGGTTTGTGGTGTAGATGTAGGATTTTCAGAAGAAGTCCTTTTGGCGCTATTTTTTCCTCTGCATTTACTTGCGGAAGTTCGTAATTGCTTCGATTTGGCCCGCTGATCGGCATTTCGCAAAATTGTTTTAAAAAAATTATGACAGTCAGTTAAATGGAACGACGAGTCTTGTTTATAAATAACTTCAAAAAAGAAACCAATCATCTTAGAGAAACCTTTTAAGCAGATTTTTTCTGTTGTTTCATTTTGGGAACGTGAAGCTCCAGTCCACGAACACGATTTGAAAAACTTTCTTTCAAACAAAATATCAATAATTGTATATGCTCTTGTGATTCCCTTCCCTGTCCCTTTAGTGCCAAACACACTAAACTTTCTTAGTAAATCTTCTCTATAATCAGAATCCATCAATTTATTTTCAAACTCTTCTAAATCTTTTAAATCTTGTATTGGTTTTAACATCAACGAATGGTTTTGTTTTTCTGTAATAGATTTTTTAATGAATTCTTCGTTCGTAACTTGTATTTCAGTCACTTGTAATAAAATCGATTTCAGTGTTTCGTGTAATACGGCTTGATTATTTAGTGTTGTGTTTAGGGTCCCCATTATAGTCTTCATATCGTCATTTATGGATTTTAGGTCACTTTTAATAGTGGTGATATCTATTTTCATGGATTTTAATTCGCATTGTTCTTCTGATAAACTTGTTTCTTTATTAATGTACGAGTATATTATAGGTGTGTCCGACTGATTACTTTCAGGAATAACAATGTATTTTTCAATATTTTCTTGCGGCGCGCTCAACGGTGTTTCAGATGGAGTTGACTCTTTCGGTGTCGTGATTTCGTAATTAGTCTAAACAATAACAATCATGAGTTAGCTAAATATGACGGCAATACTATTTTTTATGTAAGTAAATATTAAGTTAGTACAATACAGTGAGCTTATATGTTTGGAACGGTGATATACTTATAGTAACGGCACATTTTACTATGTTGCTGTCTAATATTCTCTGCGTAATATAACATCAATATATTTGTATGTTACGTATTTATAACTTACCACCATTATTTGTTCTCCATCTTCAGGTATTATTGCTGAAGAAGCATTATGCTCATTATTCTGAAAATATAATTTATTGAAATCATTTAAAAAATAACGGACAACAATTTTGAAAGCAACGGTTTCGTTCGTGTGGTACAGACGGCGCGGCGAGCGTCACGATAATGCTAGCCCTTTCCACATAGTGACGCTAATACACGAGAGACTAGCACAGCGTGACGCTGTTTGTACCAGTCTAAGTTCATATAATCTCTCAGACAAAAAGGAAATACCTACTTAATGTAAAATCGATCCACGATCTGTGAAAATATCACGTCAGCTACATGCACTATAAACAGGTATTTCAGAAGCGACTTTGAAATCAATTAACTTTAATTCAAAAGCACATAAGTATACTTAAATTCATCTTGGCGCGCGGCTCTAGAGTGCGTGTGCACATATATATAAATATGCAGCTTTGATTTGTGTGACAGTGAAGCGGGTGACGCTCAGTCGTCGTCCGAGCAACACGTGTGCAGGTTCAGTAATTGAAAATACCTATAATGTCACATACAGTTGTTAAATATATCATAATAAATATATATATACCTTACTAACAAAAATATTTACATAGTGTATACATACGCTACACAGTGTTTTGTCTTTTTCGCTCTTTTTCCAAAATAAGAGAGTTCGTGACAAAACACTGTATAGATTAAACACTGTAAATATATTTATCTATACTAATATTATAAAGAGGAAAACTTTGTTAAAAAACTACTGGACCGATTTTAAAAATTCTTTCACCATTCGAAAGCTACATTATCCACGAGTGACATAGGCTATATTTTATCCGGGTACGGGCAGTAATACCCACGGGATGCGAGTGAAACCGCGGGAAAACGGCTAGTTAGTAATAAGGATAATGTTAACGTCACGTAAATCTTTATTGTTACATTTCTATATATTTAATCAGTTTAATAGTCTGATCAACAATCAAATCACAATCAGCCGCCCGCGGTTGTTAGTAGTTAGTCACCCGCAGTCATGGTATCTATGCCTACAAGCTTTACGCACACATAGAGCCGCGCGCCAAGATGAGTTGAAGTTTCTGTACAAACCTTTAAAATTTCTTCTGCCATATTATCATATGACAGCTGTGGAAGATCAGAGCAATTGCGCTGTTTTTTTGATGAGACGTATTCTATGTCAGGTTCTGTGTCTGAATTATTGCTCATTATATCAATTTCATGTATTGCATTTTGATACGTTTTTATGCTCCGCCTTTTTACCGCACAGTTTATTTTTTCCCAAGATTCATCGGGCCAACTACCTTCATCCTTTTGTAACTTACTCGTCTGTGACTGGGTTTGTTTTCTGGGCCAATACAAAACTCCATCGCTCTCCCATTGATGTGGTACACATGTCAATACAATGTTACCCTTTTCAATGGTCTGAACAATTTTAAATGGCATTTTGAACCTGTAAACAAAATAATGTTTGACTAGAAAAAAAAGAATAATATAATCACCCACAAGTTTGTGGAAACACGTTGACCTTGCCTCGTAGAGAGTTTCAACACAACGCGTGATCAGGTCCGTCTCTAGGAAATACTAGTAGCTACTATACTCTAGGAAAGTTACTTCAAATATAGTAAAAATACGTAAATCTCTGGCGATACACCTTACTCACATTAAGCACACGCGCTCTTCCTGACAACTCAGGTGCTACTACTGCTAGACAGCTACTGGTTCGACATGCAACCGCCCCCCGCACCTCTGGCGCCCGTACTGCAGCTGTGTAGGTACTACCGCTATAATACGGCCGCTGAGTTATTACTGATTTGACAGATTCTTAATATTTATTATTCCCTTTATTCAATTAATTAAATTAAAGCAAATGAAGTGACTCCAAAAGTAGCAAATTGTATTTAATAAACAAAAACTGCGCAGCTTTATCTCTGTCTCCAATTTATTTCTCAACGGATCATAGATTAGACCAGAACCACTAAAAAGTTGCTCGCTTGCTACTGAGCCTGCTGGACGCGATAAATATTCAATCACGAAACAAATGACACGATCTCATTACATGCAAAACAAGAAGTGATAGAGTAATCGACAGAAAGCACGCGGAGAGAGGGGATTCCCGTGCGGCAAGTTTAATTTCGTTCGTACATGCTTAGGTACTGCTGTTCCTGTGGCGCTGCCTCCGATCGACTTCCGATTTAATAGTGTCGAAGCCGAAACCAGAGTCGGAGGTGTATCAATCGGAACTTCCGACTTTTCGGAATCGGAAAAAAACTTCGTAACATCCTTATACTGTAGATACATTACATATTTTTACATATAAGTGTATACTCGATGTAAATAAAGTAATTAAATTAATCCTTACTTCACTAAAATTGACAATTCGTCATGTGTCAAATCGGTTATAACTCCGCGGCCGTACTATAAACCACTGATACAGATAGTAATTCGATAGATAGCAGTTGTATAATCGTACCTTCAAAATATTTGTCAAACAGGGTGGCGCGGGAAGGAATTTCTTGTTATTTCGGTTGCCCAGCCGTATAATGTTTTTTTTATTATTATTTTATTGGATAGCACTATTCTAAAATTAGTTAAGTACTTTTGCGTGTGTAAAAAGTTATGTGGATACAAAATCAGTAGCAATTTGTGCATTCATCTTCTATGTAATGGTCATATATGCTGTACTGGGAGCAATTCGGGCACCAAAAAAAGCTTTGATGCATGAAAAGTTTTAGATTTTCTTGATTAGAAATGAAGTGAGTAGGTCTATCCATATTGTTTAAATAAACTGGAAATCCACACCCATTGCAGCTTTCGGATAACACAAAATGTGTGTTTGTCCAAGGCCATCTCACATGATTTAGTAAAATCAATGACGATTTGGTCAAAAAACAGTCAACATCAAAAATGACCACCATCTTGTTGATTAAATCCTAAAAAGGAAAATCAATCATTAGCTAGCTGACTTTAATTTACTTCAAGGGAACCCTAATTTGTTTTAAAATGGAGGCGAGTAGTCTGGACAGAAACTGCTACAAGTACTAGTTTACCTATAATGGTTCCATAAAGGACTTAATCAAGAGCAATTTTAAAACATGGCCGATATGCATAAGAATTTATGAAATAATTTATTCGCAACATTATACTAATGTGGAATTTTCGAAGGGCCCCGTGAAATTAACTAAATTTCGATACATATTTACAGTAAATATTACTTCCCCACGAGTTCACACACTATATTTACAATATATTACCGATGTTTTAAAGTACTACAAGTAATAATAGTAATAGTAAGTTTACTTACGTTTTTACGTGCGTGGTAACACAAAAAATCCGGCACGACCAGTCAAAGCAACAACGAAAATAACTTGTATTAAAATATACTTAAAACTATTTTCTAAGACCATTACAAGTGCTTTATAAACAAGATTGCTCTAATAAAATACTTACGTCAGATACTAACAAGAGTGTTTGCACTTGTAATTGTTTAGTCTCATATCATTAAAGGCGCTATTGAGCTTCGTCAAGTATATTATAAGGCTTAATAACATTGTATAAGATGATTATAAGATAGTTATAGAACTAAATGCTCGTATAACTGCGCCCAAATTCAACTTTGTAGCATGCTACAAGATTCTTATAAGTGAAAATAAAATGCTCTTAAAGAACGTTTAAAGTACTGATTTTGCTTGTTGGTCATTACCCAAAGTTTCTCTAGAAATTACTTAATAAAGTCACGTCATATATAAAGTTACAACAGTATACGCATTTACCCCACCCTGTGTATATAATAGTACCTCACACACCGTGGGAAGGCACCAGATAACTCAACAGTTATGCAAAGACGGAAAACTGTATTTAACTTGAGTTACGATTGTTTTTAGTGTTCCTTGCCCCATTTAAAAATGAGGATTTATTAAATTAACCGACACTGCACTAAATTGATGTTTTTTTTTCTTTTTTCTAGTGGCATTGTCGTTATTATAAGTAATTAAAAGTTATCTTTTTGTTCATGGTTTCACTTTCAATCAATAAAAAATATCTGTGTCCTTATGCTGATATGTCATCTCTACATTATATTTATTTAATGTCGTCTGTCTGTCGACTCGCGATAAATTCAAAACTATTTAATGGTTTTCCACGCGGTTTTCATTTATAGGAAGACAGGTTAAAAGTATTGTTACATTCTAAAAGTGGGACGTGTTGCCAAAATGAAAATAAATTGAACCCTTGAAGAGAATAATAGAAACTTGCTATGAATTTTGAATGAATTTTCAAGAGATCGGAGAAAGCAATTAAAACCAAACAAATCTATACTATCTATACTAATATTATAAAGACTTTGTTTGTTTTTTTGGTTGTAATGGATAAACTCAAAAACGAATGGACCGATTTTAAATATTCTTTCACCATTAGAAAGCTATATTATCTGCGAGTAACATAGGCTATATTTTATCCCGGTGCTCCCACGGGACGCGGGTGAAACCGCGGGAAAACGGCTAGTAAAATATATACAGAACTTTCTATCTTTAGTCCTACTCATACTTAGCCATTCTAAATTAAGAACATACACCTTTGTGATAAGAAATGTTTGTACACAGTTAAATAGTCGAGCGAGCCTCGCCCTTAGTGTAGCGACCAAACAAAGAAAGGAATTCGAATAATAGTTGCCTATATTTATCTAAGACTAATTACTTGAAAAGGATTTTTAACTAATGTGTTGGAAAAAAAAAATTTGCAGGGCTAATCTGAGATCAATTATTTTGCCATATTTTTAAA
Source organism: Helicoverpa zea (assembly GCF_022581195.2). Taxonomy (NCBI): domain Eukaryota; kingdom Metazoa; phylum Arthropoda; class Insecta; order Lepidoptera; family Noctuidae; genus Helicoverpa; species Helicoverpa zea. The sequence continues at coordinate 4,005,309 of NC_061454.1, forward strand.
CCAATTCAATTTTGAAAATCGAATCGTGAGGTCAATACGAGACTTTAACGGCCAGTTTCTTCATCAAAAGTTAAAGTTAAAGTAATGTCTAAAGTAAAAGTAACGGTCAAATTCGTTTTTTCAAGGCTAAAGTGACAGCAAAACTAATAGAAAAATTGAATTTAACCGTTACTTTTACTTTAGCCATAACTTTAACTTTAACTTTTGATGAAGAAACTGGCCGTAAGAGTGTATAAGTTTCATAAAGTTTACCAGTGATAGCTTTTCTTCGGAAAACAAGAAAAGACTGTTAGAAATTCAGATTAAAGAAGCTTAATACGGTCACTAAATAATAAATCTAGCACAGTGTTTGTCTTCTGTCTAGCTTTCAAAATAAAATCAAAATCTGATCATCATTGCTGATTATTTTAAAGTAACTTGTGAAACTTATGTACATTACAATCGTAAAACCTTATTTGGACTTTTGGAGCCATCAAAATGCTCTATTTTAAAAATATCAATCTGACCAAAGATCAAGAAAATACCAAAATACGGGTAAATCCGAAACGTTGGCACGATATGACACACGTGCGTTTGTTATCTGTGTCCATCGAGCGTAGTCGCGTACATCTGATGTGGCGCAAGTACCTACGTGCGGTCACAGTTTTGTTTAATCTTTGACACTTCCTGTCATGCCGCATCTAGTTCTATGTTATTTTTTTTTAATCTAGGTTTTCGACGATGTGGTTGTGTCACGATCTTTTTTGTTTTTATAATTTTATTTTAATATCAAATAGGTTGAGGTTATATTATGTTGTTTTAATGGTTTTGAGCTCAATGCACAAAGAAGTTTCATGAGACATTGATTTTTTCTAACTGGATTTCATAATAACTGTGACTCAGTACTCACTACTGCGATTTGTGGTTTGAGATTGTATGTTCAGTGAAAACTTCATTTTAAAATATTGCTTAAAATCACCCTCGACAAGCCCTTCGAAGAAAACTGGCATGAGGCATGCTTTGTTGCTTTAACATCAGATAAAAAATATATTAGGTACTCAGGTTAAATATATTATACACATCATGCCAAAAGTTTCAACAAAGCTAGTAAAATGTATTCATAAAAGTTGCCATAACACAGTTTCATTTAACATTATACACGAATACAACAGTTGAACCACAGAACTTCACAGCACAAACTTCCAAAGCATTCGAAATTTAATTTCATATTAAATAACAGTAGTCAGTAAAATTCCTCTGGCCAGTTCCCCGACAAAAACAATCTACTGGCATCCTCGCCAACTCATAACTTTTCAATCGGCACTTAATTATAAAATCGCTCGGAATATTTTCACATACCACACGAAATATTGGCTTGTTCCCATCTACTCCACACGCATTGTTTTCCGTTAGCAAATTGTTCATACACTTCTTCCATTTCTGTTCAAAATGTAGAACAAAATAAATAGGTACCATCAAATTCCTTCTACATGGCTCCAAAAAATATTGTGTATCTTCAGCAAGATATCAAAATTACGTACTTGTCTTAAAACATTTTGAAGCTCTGGAGGAAGGACTTTATAACTTTTAAAGAATAGCTTTTTTCGCTTTGGACCCGTTGAGAAGGATTTTATGGAGCAGGTGGGAACAAGCCACAATATGGCTTATTAGCTACTAGCAACACGAACAAATTGTTTCATTCTACAACTATTTGAATACCGCGATACCGAAACCGTCCATAAATTAATTTATTTTGGTGACTTTAATTATGAGAATAGCCCAATTAGCTACATAGTGGTGTGACGAAATATTATTTGTTTGTATTCGAAGATTATTAATTAGCTATTAGTTATTTTAAATGTCGCCATTTAGGAGCTACGGTTATGAATAAATGAGGAGTTAATTATTCGGTTTTGATGCGTGATGGTGATTATGTTATTAATGTTAATACATATTATCATATGTAAGAAAGTTGCTGCCACGGTGGTCTTTTTATAAAAGCTAGATCGTTAGGACGTCTATAGACTGCTGGGCACGGGCCTCCTCTCACATGGAGAAGGAATGAGCGTTAATCACCACGCTAGCTCAATGTGGGTTGGTGATTTCAAACTATGTAGTCCAGGTATCCTCGAGATGTTATCCTTCACCTTTACGTCTTAGTCTTAAACAAATGTTTAATAAAAGAATGGGCCCTGATGTTTTTGTTGATTAGGAGTGTAAACATTGGTATATGTCAGTTAAGCTCTTCTAATCAGTCAATACTTTAATCAGAACTTAACCTTGTTCATGTTCATTGTCATGAGCATGTTTGTCAAATCAATTATTTCATTTACGCCTTTACTTGTCAAAAATCTAAATAAGTTTGACTCTAGTTGCCCATTCCAAAAGTCTCTTCCTATTATCAATTTCAAATGTTTCTTCTAACTTCTTCTTAACTTCTTCCAGTTCTCGAGACAACATGCTGCCAAACCACGTGAAACTCAGTTCATCCCTCACCTGTCGCCTCGTGGGAGGTCTCACCAGGGAACAGAGGACCGTCTGCCACGAGTCACCAGATACCGTGGCCATAGCCTTCGAAGGTCTACAGCTGGCCGTCAAGGAATGCCAGCATCAGTTCCGCTGGCATAGATGGAACTGTTCCAGTCTACTTGTGAAGAGTAGCAACCCTCATGCCAGTTCTATTATGAAAAGAGGTTAGTTTTGATGTACCTACTTTAAAACTAAGAGCTTCATTCAACAACATGGTGAAGGTTGTTCCTTTAATATAAAGTAGTCAAGTTACTAGCTGAAATAAAACAAAATGAGAGTGGAGTCTCTTGAAGTCATCAGAGAGACTCCATTGCTTTGTCACAAAGCAATGAAGCAAAAACAAAAGCTACTGTCTCTAAAATTATACACAACTCAAATAATGCCTCCATAAACATGTTTATTTATTAAGCTTTTGTCGTAACAGAGGACCAGTAACATCACAAGCTTATTTCCAAAAACGTAGGTGGTAGCAATCATTGACGATAAATGGCAAAACCAGTCCTTCATGAATGTAATACTTTTTTATACATATTAAAATAAACGCAACTAAAATTTCAAACCAATCGCGATCAACCATTACAATCCGAATTTATTACTACGAAAAATTATTCACGCACATTAAGGGGCCACCGGTGAACGGACATCTCCGCGTATTATGTTCTTAATATACGTATTTACTGAGTCGTCCGTCTTTATGTCTATCTTCGGGTGTGAAAAGGCTTTGTCGACCTCGTTTTTTCCACAATCATCGCACACGTTGACGTGGAAATTTACGAGCATGGAAGATGGGAGACAACAAATAATAAGCTGGTGGTGGCCAGGTGGGGCTGGCACCCGCGCCCCGCGATTTCACGCTACGTGTGGGTCCGCGCCCCGTCCCTCCCCACCCCGCCACCCCGCATCCCACAGCCGCTCAACCAATTAATATCTTAACTGGAATTGCCTGGACTTGAGTACCAACGGAGTTACTCAATTTTCTCCACGCCCTTTTATTGCTGCGCGCATTTTAATAACAGTTTGAAATTCTTCATTAAGCTTTTAAAAAGCCGGATTGGATAATACATACATGGTCTTAAATAGAAATACATAAAACGCGTAATTGCATATTCAAATATTGAGAGATCAAACTCATGAATGTTATTGAGAGCATTGTGTCGTCGACATTATTAGTATTGGTAATGCCCGTGACGACACCTTCCGGCCCTTCAGCGACACGACTGTGTTTAAATTGAAAAATTGTGAAAAAAGCAGCGTAGCTAAACACTTAAACATCTTTCTTAACGTGTCCATTGTTGGGGTCCCGAATTGAAACGCCGACGGGAGAGTGAAACCAAAAAAAACTGAAGAACAAATCGAGATGCTTTTAAATAGGATAATAGCGATCGATGATCGAAGAAGAAAGATAATAATGATTCCGGGCCGTTGGTTTTTTTGTCCGAACGTGTAGGACCGATGAAAGAGCGCTGTGGACGGATGGCATTCTGGATAGATCACGAGATTTGTTCCGCTTCCCCGAGATCCTCCACACGTTGTTAGCGCTCTTGTACGTGACGATGTTACAATATACTGTCAAAGATTTAATGACTTTTGTGAAGCTAATGAGTCTATTGTCGGAAAAGTTTTCGCCTCGGGTGTTAATAGTTGGATGGTAGGTGAGATTAGCGTGAGATGTGTGGGTCGGCGCGTCGGCTGGCGGCACACTCGCGTGAGAGAATGGCGCGCGTCGGAGCTCACAGGGTGGCGAACATGCGTCGATACAAATCTGACGGCGTGAGCGCACGTGACGTGAATTCACGACGCGAATGTGTCATAAAAAAGTGACATTTATTGGCGTTTTATATCAACAACATGTCGTCAGGTGACGGAGTGCCGACGACAATGTGGTTATGATGTTGCAAAAACATGATGCGTTGTTGCCTCTTATCTGACGACGTGTCGTGGGAACTTAGTCGGCGAAACGAGACGTCTTTATTACAAGAGAATTGGACGAATTTTATGAGACGTGTGTCATGTTATTGATGTTCAAATGAGACGTCAAAATTCCTTAACTATAATTTACGATTGTGACGACTCAAATGTCAAGGCAAATACCGATAAAGCGCCATCATTGACCTAAAATAACAAATCCTAAAAGGATTTAGAACGTGTCGAAATGTCTCAATGCGATGAAGCTCAACCCTCTAATGGTCGCGATAACATCTTCCTCGGTGCGTTACCGAATCGTGCTCCTTCAGATGCCTCACAACTGTGAGAAAAAACACACAAAAGGCCCATAAAAACATGAATTTGTCCAAAGTTCCCAGTTTTAGACGTGACATCGAGTGGCCTTTTTTGTTTAGCCTTTTTGTTCCCTGTCAGATTATGAGCCCGCTTTTAAGGGTTAATTAAGTCAAGAAGAGTATTAGTGATCTTGCGGAAATTTAAAGGATAATATCGTGTTGGAATAATAATGATTCATCCAAAAGGGTACATATTAGCCTCAATTTATTTAACATCGATTGAAGATACACATTGATTGAGGTCCACGTTCTTTTTTTTAATAATATTTTGATTTGATTGTATTCGATACTCGAAATCGTTTTATGCTTAATCATTCGTTTCTTTAATCATCGTTTAGCTAGGGATTTAGGTACTTATTGCATCATGTCATGCGAACTCATTCTTGGCTTTCGGAATTTTAAGAGCATTAAAATTTCATCCTGAGTCCTGTGCTGATGTTCGTTACTCTTTCACCATAAAAGCGGGATATCTGACTAAATGAAACACATAGTAAGCCGCTATTATATGTATGAAGTACAAAACTCGTAGTTGAATTCCTTATTAATTTTATATTACTAAGTTTACCTACGAGTTTTGTTTATTTAATTCCTATATATAAAACCATGTGGTCAAGCAACACCAGCTATCAATTAATTATTAAACCAAATATAATTGCCGCACGTGCGAGATCTAAACATCATAAATTAGTGAGTGACGTCACAACGGACTTATCGCCTTATTTCGGTAATTAGAGATTCGCAACACAGGACCAAGGTACGGACCTTAATTGGTACAAAATCCTTGCAGCATTATAGGTATATTTATACTTACTTTGTGGCATTTTGGTTATAGTATAGGTATTTAGGAAATTGGTGTGGTATAAGTATTTTAGTTCCTGCACATGAAAACTTTTAGTCGGCCGATAATTTGATCTGGTCTCATCAATCAGTATGCAGATGAATGATACTTCCCACATTAGAAAGATCAGGTATCCAGTTCGTACCAGATCGACTGTAAATGTTGATTGCATTAAAGGCAATATCTTCAACGCAAGTGAATTGTTGGGTAACGTATAGGTACCATATAGGATATTGTTCGGTAATCTTCTTGTGTAAAGTTCTCGTCAAATAAAAACTGGATCTGATATCACCTATCGCGGTGATCCATGCTCAGGCTCTTGTATGTAAGAACAAACTGTTATTTAGCCTAAAGTCTTCCAATGAGGAGATCCTCACTAAGATTTGAGTAGCTCGTATCTTCTCCTTGCCTTCTACCTTCCTCAAATCACTAACTGATATTGCCGCAATGCATACATCAATTTTAACTCACATCGATAAAACAAGAAGGGAACATAACTTTAAATATTCACGCAGTTTTTGTGAAACAAAACCAACATGTTTTTAAAAAAGTATGCTCCCAAGTTGGTTCAGCGATTTAGATGGCAAAGCAATAAGCACATATCTTTACATAAATAGATGCTTAACTAAGTACATTAATAGTGAAGGGAAATACATAAATAGACCACATTTACATAATGGCATCCTTTAAAATCTTGCAATAATGCAAAGTAACAATAAAAGTTTTAATTATATCCATAAACGTAGCCATAGACAATTTATTTCTTCCCTTTATTTGCTGATTTCCATGAACACTTCGCAGTAAAAAAGAAAGCTCGATGATATGGCTGAGACCATTTGAATTGCAGAATAAAGCGAAATATTCACAATGTTATTTCAATAGCATCCAGTTAAATTTTAAGGATATTTACCCCATACAATCCGACCACCCCGTTATCCATATAAAGGACACAAAAACCTAAGTAATCATTAACAGTAATTGTATGAATATATACGGAGTATTTCCAATAATTGACAACCGAAAAACTCAATGGAGTTCATTCATTTTGGCGCCAGATTTATAAGCTATCCAGTTGGAAGCGAGAACCTCCACTAAAAACTGTTTTAAAAATCACAAAGTGCACAATCGTAAATCACGCATGATGCGCGAGCATGCGCGTCGGGCGCGGTGCGCGAGCGCATCAGAAACAATGTTACACAACACGGAAAAAGACGACCACCGCCGACGCTGCTCGGAAAAACCAATCATTATGCGCATTCGATTAAATAAAACGTCCGCGTTCGTACACGCTTAAGAATCGGAAATTAAATAAAACGTTCAATGATAAAATTGAAATTTGTATTTACTTAGGCCGTTGATTTTTTGCAAGTCGGCGCCGCATCGCCGTATATGGAATCGATGTAGATTTACCAATTTAATCCTTGGTTCGCGGAATCGAGGTGGCGCTGTGGTCGCGGCCGACGCACTGTCCAGCTGTCCTACTGATGGACAGGTATAAGTAATTAGGACCAGAAGCGTTACTTGTTTTTGCCACATTGACCAACCGACCAACTTTAAATCGCAAATGTAAATAAAACTGCTTCGGTTTCAACATTGTATACCTACTTATGGCTACGCGTACGCTATTGGACAGATAAATTAATATTTAAATTGCAAATATCGGTCCCATATTAATTATACAGCAACAAATTATATGAGGACAGAACTCGTTGTAGATCGAGTGTCGTAAATCGCCGAACGTTTTTTTATGCGTCGACTCGTAACAAAAATAATTACATATCATGCATTATTAAAACAAACACGTACAAAAAGCTTTGGTACAAGTGTAAGGGAAGAATTTAAAATCTGTCACCAGATCGAAATTCAGAGCATTTCGTTGGAAAAAGTCGAATACGAATAATCGGAATTCATTAAAGTCGATTAAGGAATTCGGCACGGGTATCGGTCCGAGCGATATACGACCTTAAGGCCGACTAATTGGCGCAAATTGACACTAAAACGTGGGATGGTGGTAATTATAATACTGCCGCGGTATAATGCGGCTCAGTTAACTCTCTATATAGATATGTTCCTGTTTGATTTCTAAACAACTCTTCTTAGTAATTGTTTGTGTCTACTTAGAATTCAATAAAACTCATTTTCGAGTCATGCTTAATTATTTGTTGGAGTGTGAGAACATTCGTGTGGACAGTATGGCGCCCATTAAAAAACTTGCTTGGACTTAGTAGACGTTTCACTTTTATTGTTCAACGTAGGTATATCTACGAAGAGGTTGACTTCTTGCAATATGAATAAGGCTAAATACTAAATTTGAAACAACAATTCATCTATGTAATGTTTCAAATTAAGTATTACAAAAATCGACTCAAACGCATTATTGGGTCTGAACCACCGCTTCCTTTAACCCGTTACGAAACGTTCCACGATCCGAGTTCCCATTTCAATACAAACAAACTTTGGCAAGCATACAATAATTCGTCGATAACAGTACACCCAATCCGATACATAACTCGGAATCATCAAAATCGATCACTCGAGCGTGGTATAAATCGCGACGCATCGATTCTATCGCGACTCGGACGATCGACAAATATAAATTTGTCACTGGCCACTCGGAAAAAGCACGTCCTGGATGGGTACAGTTTATAAATAAACAATAACATCGCCCTATTTGGATGGGACACCGTAACATACTTCAGCAGTTTATATTCGATCTCGAGTGATAACCATAGTAAGGTAGTGCTTTTATAAGACACGATTCCGATCGCTCGTCGAATCGATTTCTTACCGATTTTTCTTCTAAAAAAACCTTCACTACTCATATTATTATCCTAAGAGATCCTAATTTTAATATTACCAAAAATGAAATTCTAACTATTGTAAATATGTGAAGCCGTGACAAAGTCTCCGTTTATTCTATGAGTATCTAACGTCATAATACTCTTTAAAATAACCGTTAAATAATGTTAAATAAACCATTGACAATCTTTAAAATATGAACTGAATCGATTCAGTTGTCTTCAAAATAAAAACTCTTAGAATCCAACCTTTTGAAAATAGTATCGTCTAAAAGTCCCTAAATACAGTATTAATTCATCGAGCGAACGATCACTTGACGAAGATAATGGCTGATTTATAATGATTATCATCATATTAAACGCGATTCATCCTAAATCATGTCTGGTAGTTTTTGCGACCAGCCTCCGACTAGAACTTTAAATTTTCATTGTGAGGAAGATGTGTTGATTTTAGATATTCTTTTTGTGAGTACAGTTAACGGTAGTATGAAATGATGTGATTTAAAATAATTAAAACTGAAAAGGATAGAAAAAAATATGGTTACTTTACTTAGATATCTAGCTTTAACCATGTATCTACATGAGCCTGAAGATACCCAATAAAAAGCACTAATTAAAGTCTTCTTTTACATAATAGCTATAATTTTTAATAGCATAACAGAACATTTTATACTAAATCACATGCAATAACATCCAACAAGATGCCATAGATATGTGAAACGATACCTTTAAATATCCAAAAATAAAACCCCCATTATTTTAATAAACCATATCTCTGGGTGTCAATTAGGCTCACTCTATAGAGGGAGCCACTAATCCGTAGAGATAACTCGGATCCTCGAATTAATCACTCGATACAATCGTTTTAATTTATTCGATTCATTCGGATCAAATTTATCGAGATAAAAATTCGGGTGCACTCGTGGGAGCGAGGAAAAAGAACGACTAAATAAAAAAACTTACTAATTATGGGGACACTTAATTAGTAATTATGAATCGATTATTTTAACTGATCGGAGATAAAGATACTTGAGGGATTGGTGCATCATGCAAGCACTAAAATGTACCTTGTGTTTTTGTCAGAGTGGCAAGACTGGTGACGAATAAGACCTACTACCAAGGGTACCTACTGCCATGGGAAAAGAAACATAATTTCAACTACTACAACTATAAAATAATACAAGGTTCATATAAAGGAATGCAGTCCAAAAGCTCTTATTTAGCCCCGTGAACATACCATCAATATAAAAATAAATAAAAGAAAGCAAGTCAACGTCAAAAACCGTTTAAGAGGACAATCAATTGAAAACAACCACAAAGCTTCCATGTCATACCCAATTAAATAGAAATTAAAACCGTAATAAAGTCAAACTACTCATCTCCAACATGAGATAAGCCATAAACTGCACGCACCATCAAATTACCGGTTCATATAGTCCAAAGAACAAGAAACAAAAGCAGGTGGAACCTCCATAATTGCCTATTAAAGATGGCACTTAAAATCCGAAGGCCTATTCAGGTTAACACAATGAAATAGCAAGAATAGCACAATTAATTTCAAGACAGACCTAACTCAAATGCAAATCGGTCGTCATACTATTTATGGTAAAAAGATTACATTGTGCGAGGCGAACAGCTTATCTGGCCATCACGCGAATGGATTCACTATTTAATTTATTGGAATAAAACAGATAAATGGTGGTTGTAACGTTCCGCGTTCCTATAAATCTGTGGGGCCAGACTGTTAGGTTTGAGCGGGACAGTCCCTTTGTCAGTCTTAGGAATGGCGGGATAATGTACGCTTCATGATCGCACATTTGGACAAAGACAGTCTTTTATGAGTTTCGATGTTCACGGCAGAGGCACGAAAATCATTTATAATTTTCAATATTTTCTTTTTATGATTAATTCTTTGCGAAAGCTCTGAGTAGGTTGTGAAAATTATTTGGTAACTGATTGCTTGAGTAGACAACATACCCGGTGAGTCGGCAGTGCTGCGCTGCCAACTATGCAATAATTGTGCAGTTCAAAAGCATACTACGCATTGCGTATGTACACGATTGATTGCAAATTACTTTGTAAGAATATAGTATAAATTGTCATAACATGACTCTACTGAATGTAGGCTAAATAAAGGAAGTAATTCTTACAATTAAATTAGTAAATCGATACATAGTGGTAGGAGGAGGATAGGTAACAGATAACTCAAACACTAGGGATTTTGTGATTAAACCTGCAGCTCATCTATCTTCTATCTATATAAATAAAAATGAATTGTTGTTCGTTATAAAATAGTCTGATTAAAACTCGAGAACGGCTGGGCCGATTGAGCTGATTTTGATTTTAAAATGTTTGTAGAGGTCCAGGGAAGGTTTAAACGATACGAAGTTTAAACCTTCCCTGCGGGATCAGCTAGTTTTAGAATAAAAATAAGATTCTACAAGGTTTTTTTTCATTTGGACTAAACAATATGAGCCAAGAGTTCTCTCGCTCAATTAAAACATCTGTTCAAAGTTTTGAAGAATAACATTTTTGAAAAATTCTAGAACCTTCGGACATTTCCTCCACCAGTCCTTGAATAGCAAATATTCTGGTCACGTTACATAAATCGAATGTGGAGTGGAAGCCACTAGTTTATGTATGATAAATACCGTATCGCGATATCATCGGAATGCGCCGTATACTGTTGTTACTTCAGATTTATTGGAAGTCCTGCAACTAGCTAAAGCGGTAATGGACAGGACTTTGAATGATTTTGAGTCGAAATTACTGAGATAGAGTTATAAAATCTGTCCATTTTTGGTGTATGAAATTTTTTTACGCTGGGCTTTTTTTGTTTACTTAGGGGAGACTTTCAAGACTTTTATACCTGTGCTTTTTGATTATTCAATCCTAGGTAGTGTATTTATATTGGTTCTTGATAATTACCCGAAAGTAAAGAAAAAAAGTTCCTAAAAAAAATGCCTTGCTTAGACCCTCATTTGGGTTAGTTTCACGGATCGAGAAGTTACATTGTTCTCGCTCGATTAATAAATTATAATGATTTCTTTTTTCATAAGTTAGTCAAGAAAATGAACCCGAATCACAGTTCCTTCTTTTCAAAACACGCGTAGATTGTGAACGGTTTCTGCAAGCAAGTAGATAAGTAGTGGTACATATAGTGTGGAATGCGCGCCTTCCGTGAGACGAGACGACCACACACTCTGAATAAGGGAAATAAAGAACCAGATATATCGACGGCCGAAGATGTAGGGACTCTAGATGTGTTTGTGGGATTCAGTGGTTTTTCGTTTAATTTTGTGGGGTTTTTGTAATAATTTTGTTTTTATTGTTTTCAATTTTGTTTCTACGTAAATTTCTACAAGAACGATATCAGTAGACGGGTGATATCTACAAAAACTAAAAAAAAAATATGCTTCACTGAATTAGCTTCTTGCCTCTTAGCCTTCTGCCTCATTCTGATTTCTTACTTGGAGTTGGCAAAGCATGTCTTTTTATAGGAACCATACATTTTTTGTAGGTCTTCTCTTTTTCGCCAATTTTTCAGGGAAATGTTTAATTCTACATTCTATGTCTTGCCATAAAATACACATCCTCAAAGGACCATGGGCAAAAATGTATGAAGCCTGGGCTCACCCACCAACAGAGATGAGACCACTTTGAATATACTTATAAATATAAAGATTTAAACTCATTTTTGCGAAGAATCCATGGGGTTATTTTGCTATAAATATTTTTCTCCGACCATAAATAAACTAATATTCTGCAAAAAGTAGTGCTGTTATGGCAGTGTAGGTTTTGTTATTGAACACCTTTAACTAGTTTTAATTCCAGGTTTAATGTATACATAAAAAATAAAACAGCTGCTAACAGTTAAAATTATTTTTGTTAACATTTCAATCAATATCAATAATAATGTCGTCTAAATATCCTGCCGGTGGATTAAATTGTGAGTGCCTGCCTCACCCTAGATACCATATTATTGAAATGATATGAGCACAACTTCCTACTGAGCGCCTACCTGTTAGACACGACAGCAGTAATACTGAGCGATGGCATCTCGACCCATTTCGTTTCTGTTAACAAGAATGTATACCTACGTAATATGTAAACCTATTTAGGTGCATATCTTTTTTTTGCCATGGAATTGAAGGTAGTGCCCATAGTAATAATTTTAGTACAAACAAAAACCTTCACAACGGCATATGCTATAACTCTGTTGGACAATGAGCCCAATTTGACTCATGGTCCTTTACTTATTTTAGTATCAAAGAGCCTATCAAAGTTTCCTACATCCACGCTACCAGTTTTTAACCCAGCAAACAACTTCGCATAACTTTTACATGTTCGGATGAACTCCTTTTCAATATTCAAATTGTTTATTCATTTTCCTCGATTTACATGAACAGCAAGTATCCGCGATTCGCTTAACAGGATTACTTAGTCTAGTTTATCCCGCTAATATATATGAGATCGGTTTAGTTTTAGCCTGGGTGGGCCTCTTAGCTTGGCTAATTTATTGGCTAACTAAGCATCCAGGTTTTGGACTAGTTTCTCTATATGATGTTGAATAATTCATTAGTTATTATTTATTATGAAGTTTCTTAAATATGAGGTGGTAAATGGTGCTAAACGGGATTTCGTTTATGCCTTTGGAAAAACATAATTTTTAATTCCAAAATTGGGGAAATCCTTTTTCCCATAATTTCACCACTTTACTGTAACCAAGACATTGTTATGTTTAAAGTAGAGACAGTGCTTTTAAAAGTTTTATTTAAATTCTTTCCCAATTAATGCCTAAAAATTATTCAATTCTAGTTTACTTACATTACCTTCCCATTTCCTCCCCCAGGTTTCCGCGAATCATCATTCCTGTACGCCCTCACGGCAGCAGGGGTTGCGCACTCCGTGGCCCGCGCATGCGCCCAAGGCCGCCTCCTCTCCTGTGGCTGCGACCCCCTGGGCTACAGGGCCTCGCACGACCCCCGAGGAAGGGCGAAGGTCAACAAGTGGGAGTGGAGCGGCTGTTCACATAACCTGGCCTACGGGATCGAGTTCTCGAAGAAGTTTCTGGATGTAAGGGAACAGGTGGATGACTTGCAGTCGAAGATTAATGTGCATAATAATAATGCTGGGAGATCGGTGAGTTGAATGTTATATTTTCAGTGATGTGATGTTCTCTTGTATCAGATTGTGTGAGTAATTCTCTCACCCAAACTTCCCAATTACGGAACTATAAAATAATGAGGACACGTTGACTTAATAATCAATTATGGCTTGATATCATCACTACCCTTTTAACAGACGAAGTGAGCAAATTGTGCATTCCTTTCATTGGTTCAATAGGATGATGATGATTATTATATTCTTCTTTTAAACAAACACAAAACTACTACCAAATTAATGCTAATGGTATGCAATATTAACAATAACAATTGAGACAGCCCACCGAAACAAAACAAAACACGCGAGCGACAAAATATTTCCCCTATTAACTTTGATGTCATATTCAAGTGTAAGATGACAGGATTCAAAAGACACCGCTAGGGTCTGATGACACTTCAATTTACTTCGTTAGTTAACCCTACGGTGGGCTTGATAGTGGGGTGAATTACAAATCAGATTTTAACGGTGACAAAGAAATTGCAATGGTTTTAAGGTGAAAGTTTTGGGTGTTAAAATTATTGGTGTCTTGTAAATTCAAAAGTAGAAGTTAAAGTTTTTTTTTTTTATATCTATCTTTATACCAAACCAAATATTACAAGATATAAGTCACTTATTCACAATTTATTTACATTAATTGAAAATAAAATAAAATAAACTTATATATATATATACAACTTAAAACTAATACAGTGCATCAAAAAATTGCTCCTCATCGCTGTCACCGGGTAATGTACCCAAAAGACTGGCAGCATTGCCACGTTGGATGGCAATGCTCAACCTCTGTGCGAAATAAAAGCCAGCCTTTGGGTCCCGGGAAGTGTCAACCAGGCGCTGGGAAATATCCCTGGCAAGAAGGTGCGCCCTCGGACCCCACGGCCCTAGAGTTTCAACCCCAAACGGCTCAAACATGTAATTGCCTATAAGGTTACTATATTTGCGCCGCTTGAGGTTCTCTGCTAGTGCAGCGGCGGAGCCAGCACAACATGCAGTTCCGGGAAGGTGAGATGGCGCAAGAGTGTCGACGCATGTCGCGTCCCACACTAAAGTCCTACCCACCTTCCACGGAAATAGCGACATGCCGTCTGGTCTCTTGCCATCGTCGCGTGCCAAGCCATTTGGTTCGAGTACGGCTGGCACGCCGACGGCAACAAGAGCGCGACGGATCACGTCGTTTATGTTGGCATGTCGTGGTATGCGGCCGGCACTCCGGCTGCACGACAGGCCGTGGTGACCGAGGCTGTTGACAGCTTCCCCGCAGTGGCAGCGATGAGGAGAGTAGCATGGAGCACCTAGTCGGAGGCAAACGACGAGTCTGAAGGTGGTGTCATCAAACATGGTGCCTGTGTTTGAGGACGGAAGTGCAAGAAGCCATAGACCCGACTCCCATTCACCCACAGCCAGTAGGCGCGCTCGCTCTGCAGAAGTAATTGACGTATCGATTAAACTTTTCCGTATTACTCTGCAGAGCGGCTCATCCCACTGTCTCTGGGAGGACAGGTTGGCGGGTAAGTCGGTGTTCGGGCATGCGACTTTCCAAGCATTTAAAGCCTCAGTCAGGCTTGGCACCTCAAAATTGACCAGTGTGGTGGGTAATATTTTCCTGATCAATTTCTCAGTGCCATGGACCGAGGAAATAAAGGCTGGTAAACTTACACTGGAAATTTTACGGACGCCAAGTCCTCCCATACGGATGGGAAGAGTCGCTTGAGACCAAGCTCTGTCGTCCAAGGCCACATTTAAAATGGATGATAGTGTATGTCGTATAATTTCGTCGATTTTCTCCAAAAGGCTGGTGTGCTTCCATAAATGGGAAGCACGCAAGTTATACGTAAATTTTGGTCCAAAACAGCAGTACCGTATGATGGTGATGGCTGCATGCATATTAATTTTGAGTAGCCTTTCCGAAACATTATTAAAATTTTGAATTTTCTTCTCAATAAAATCCGAAAATGAATCTTCCAGTATAGGCGATCCAAGGAGGCAAAGAGAACTTTGGTCTGTCGGTTTAATTTCAGGAGCTATTGAGAGGAAATTTTGAAGAATAGTCTGTCTGTCAGTCGAGTCGGGTATAAAAAGTTCACATTTAGAAAGGTTGAGGTCGAGGCCAATGTCGTGGAATTTATCTTTTAGGAAAACTAAGGCATTAAGAACAGTATCTCTGTTGCTTCCCAGGTTGTTGTTGGTCCCGTCGTCGAGATACCACACGTCAAATTCAGAATTTAGCTGCCGAATAATTGGGTTAATCGCCAAACTAAAAATCACAGGCCCGAGTGGATCACCTTGTTGACAGCCAACAGCGGATTCTAATAGGTTGTTCCGATATAATAATTTTGTTGGGTATCTACAGCATTGCCAAAGAAAACTGTAAATTTTGGGTATTTCTTTTTTGACTTCTGCCAGCAAGGTGTCCCTATTCACCGAGTTGAAGGCGTTCTTGATGTCAACCTTCAGGATGACATCTCCTTTCCCATGATTTAGATAGGTCGACAGGGCGTATACGGCAGCCTCGCAGCCCCCTTTCGAGCCGTAACCTAGCTGCAGGGGCTGAAATTTGTCCGAAACTTCCTCACTACAAAATTTAGAGCAGATTTTGGCTACCATACGACGGTAAGTAGTCCCCACGGCAATTGGACGAATACCGCCATCCTTTTTGCGCAGAGCACATAGATTGGCTCCGTACAAAACGTCGATGACGGTTTCGTCCACCTTGCCGGAGAGCATAAGGTTGGTCAGGGCCGTAAGCTCCTTCAAGAGCGACTCACCTGCTTCCCCGGCGCTTGGGCAGGTGAGATCCTTTAGATGTTGCGGACTCAAGCCGTCGAGGCCGCCTGCAGAGCCGCATCTGAAGGAGCCTATGGCTGTGACCAGGTGTCGACCTGTAACTGTGAGGATATCTGTGTCCGGATCAGGAGGTTCGGGAAAAGAGAGGTCATCGGCAGGGGCAGGGTGTTTACTCTCCAGAGCGGAGAGTGTCTCTGGAGAACACGGCGCCACCACATCACTGCTGAAGAGAATTCTAGCAGCCCCCCGAATGTCACCTTCACTCAACTTTGATTCCACTAGGCGTGAAATATTTGAGCATCTTTGAGTCGGTAATTTAGTATCGAAATCTGTATGGCCTAAAGTTGTACAATTGTCTTTAATTTGTTTTGTTAGTGACTTTTTGTTTGCCAAACTTTTCTGAACATGCAGAATTCTATAGGGGAAGGTGAGCAATTCCTCCCAGGCACGTTGCGAGTTCTCTCGTGCAGCCAGGCGAACACAACCTGCCAAGTGTTGAGCAACCAGAGGCCTGGCTCCACGGGGAACCAAGTTATTCTTTAATTATTATTAGGTTATATTTTTTGATAATGTGTAGATCTGAATTTCTCATGTCTTCGTAAAAAAATATCCAAAGTACCGTAAAGGTTACCTTGTATAAAAATCACAGTGTTCCTATATTAAAATATGTAATTCCAAGCCTCTTACAAAATCTTTTTATCATAAAACGACGCATAAGGTCTCAAATGACTCAATTATTAAAATAAAACTGCCTTAATGACACCACAGGGGATGTGACGTGTAATTTACTCACGTGACAACCTAAAATTAGCCTCCGCACCAACCTTCAATTTTCGATTCGATTTGAATAGGAATACCGATGAAGTCATTACTCGAATAATCGATTATTTCAACTTACCGATCGGTTGGTGACGGTCTATTAGGACAAGTTAGCTTAATCAAATCTTAGTCATGCCCTACATACAGTCGTAGCTATATTATAATCAGTAATTGATCAATTATTTCAATCGATTAGTTTCCTTTTTTGCAATCGAATAAATCGAATAAAGAAGTCTCGTTTTCAATGGTCTATTCGATTCATCATCGGCAACTCGACCACGTAATTACCTACGTAGGTGCACAGATTATTAAGAAAACACGTCAAAATAACACCCAATTTATTCATGTCAAATTGGAGTCTGAATGGGTGAGGCTTTAATAATTTAATGACCCTCGTGTGTGGTCCCTTCGTTTATGAAAACACTTCAAGTGTCTACTGTTTTATTAGTCGGATTAACCTATTGTATTGATATTCGATAAAGCGATTTATGAAGACTAATCATAATTCCTATTTTTATGTATTAGATAAGTCTGTTTTTAGTTTTGTAAGTGTGGTTGTAAAGCTGATAATCTTTAAGATACGCAATCTTACGCAAGACATGACATCTTACACAATTATGACATGTCAGCAACAGTCAACCGCAGTGGTGAAACCACGACATAACAAATTAATCGAAACAGAAATGACAAATCGATTGCCCTTTAAAAATCGAATAAAATCGGTCAAAGTGTTACTCGATAATATCATAGGTGTCCAAATTAGTAAGCTGAAGCGTCGAGACAACACCATCATTC
The DNA here is from genome assembly GCF_022581195.2 of Helicoverpa zea. Lineage (NCBI taxonomy): Eukaryota > Metazoa > Arthropoda > Insecta > Lepidoptera > Noctuidae > Helicoverpa > Helicoverpa zea. Next base: position 4,023,293 of record NC_061454.1, read on the forward strand.
CTTCAAAATTGAAGAGCGTTGGATGGGCGTGGCTTGGTAAATCACCTATGTGGGTGGTCTCCTCTTATGGCGATACATGCCTATAAAATATGGTATTATATTGCATTGGCCGATCGTTTTGTGTGATCACACCCCGTTTTATGTGCCATAAACATTGTCGGATACGGCATTATGTTCTCAATCGATTATATTTACATGCACATGTCGTCGTGTGATGCAATTTTCTTGTTTTTAATTTTATAGTCAACAGTGTCCTGTTTTATGACGGCGTGTTTCAATCGAAAGTTCATTGTGGTTACTTATAAGGCAAAATAATTATCGTTAATAAACTTGAGTATCGACAATCAACAATTTATGTTGAATCTGTCAACAACAGCAAATCGTGAAAACCTTTTGGTGAAGTTACAAAAAATTATATACTGTTGAAAATGCATGTCAATTTATCTCCCACTATTAACTGCAAGTCATACTTAGATATTAAATTAGATTGTAAGTTTATGATAAAAAATAATTCTTTAAAAGCTTATAAAAGCTATTTTCTTCAGCAAGATCAGTAAAATGCCCCAATACCAACTGAAACTTTCAACATTATACATCACAGAACAGTTCTCGCTCAATTTTTTCTACCATATGCGAATTGCGCGCCGCAGACGTATCTAGCAATTCAATTCGTCGTATCTCCTTATAGAGTATCATTATAATTTCCTCACTGACACCTAAACATGCCGTAAGCCCTGATTTGTGGCCACCAACTAATGCTACAAGCATTCTGACACGAGTGCCCGACAGTCCGACCAAAATACCGGGACCTACCGTACAGGATTACTACAAATAATTTAATAGGCCCCTTCCGTCTAATAATAAACATGTCAAACCAAAGTTAAATACTGCTCCACCAATTCACATTTGCAGTTACGACTTTATTCATTTTCACGAATGTCCACCTTAAGATTGTAGACATAAGATAGGCGTTAGATCGTTTTAGATTACATAATTAAGTTGGTTATTAATATTATATTAATGTCCGTAACCAAATCTGACATGAGACCGGCATACCGCGTCCCGTGCTTACTTATTAAGGGGATTTACGATTTAATACAATTTACGTTCATACATTCGTTTTTTTATACAAACACGAGACGCTTAGGTACAAATTATTTAATTTGTAATACGTTTATAGTTGTTAATTATAGTGGGAGACGGCCATTTAATTTATTTCGGACCCACCGGTGTCTAGTGACATTTATAGCGAGATAATAAGGCTGAATCTACACTGTTGTTAATTTATGCCCGCTTACAAAGGAGCCATAGTGTTGTTAATCAGATGTGATCTTTATTGACAATGAAATGTAAAAAGTGTGGCCTATTATGGTAGTCGTCGCTGGTATATAAATATTAAGCATGGAAGCAAAAACTTAGTGTATTAATATATATTAATTAAAGCAAAAATAATGTTTTTCATTAACCTAGATCAAAGGACGGTGGTTTATGCGCATTCGGCTTTATACGTCTTTGATAGTTGGTTTAACTTGCAGATTATTTAGGTGTAAAAACTATTACAGTATTTATTGACAACTTCGAGTTTAAAAATATATACATACCTTATGATAATTTATTTTGAAACATTTTATTTTATTAGTTCTTATAATCCTTGGGTTAACATGGATCTAGAAAAAAATTAAGTATCAAATAACTTTTCTTAATTTTTCTCATATGTTTTGAATAAAACGGATATTTTCCAATGAATATGAATATTTTCAAAACTAATAAAATACCCTAATAGAAACAATTATTGGTGTATAAGGTTCCAATGAAAACTAGAAGGCTCAATGATTATACAATAATTAAAGTTAATTTATAACTTACACATAATGTTGTGACATTAACGATATAAAGATCGAGCCATCTTACAATGTTGCCATTACGAAAATTTACCATAACGTGTCGTAAAAAAATTAAATGATGTATAGGTACTTACTTAATATTTTTTATTGACGCACTATATTTTCTTCTTATTAATATTTCATTGTTTATTACTACATTTCATGTATTTTCAAAAATAATTAAATATGATTATAATTTAGTTACGGCCAGTTTTTTCATCAAAAGTTAAAGTTAAAGTAATGTCTAAAGTTAAAGTAACGGTCAAATTCGTTTTTTCAAGGCTAAAGTGACAGCAAAATTCATAGAAAAATTGAATTTAACCGTTACTTTAACTTTAGTCATTACTTTGACTTTTACTTTGGCTTTAACTTTTGATGAAGAAACTGGCTGTTAGAGAACAATAAGATTTGGTGGGTGAGGGCTACTTCACCGAGTCTATTATATGTCTGTCTGTCGTTTTCATAAGCTGCCTATATCAGCCATAGGTACTAATTCGAATAAAAATTATAGATTCGATATCGTTGAAAAGCGCTAATTTATCGCACCAATCTGCATACGTTACATCTTTCACTCCAATCACATTCAGAAAACAACTATCAACAGCAACTACAGCTCACCTACTTTTTATCCATATACATCAAATATTTAATATTACATATTACGCATCAAGCCGTGAAGGTAAATTGACCCATTAATGTGAGAGCGAACACGGTGGTCTGGACCACACTTGACCATTGTTCCGGAGGGAACCAACATTTTGTTTTCTGGCCACATAATTAACAGCCTCCCAGAGATCTGTTAGACACGCTCGCTTATAATAACCCCCGCGATGATATTTTTATTAATGTCAAAATAAAGTCGGCACTCATCACACCGTATCGTAACAGATGTTCCACCCAGCTGCGGTTTCAACCCACCTGTAACAGTAATTTATAAACGTAAAGATTTAATTCTATAAACCAATTTATATGCTGCTTGTTGAACATAAAACATTGACTTACAAGGTGTATTGTCTATAGGATATTAGCATAATTTATACATCGCAGTCAATCTTTGCGGGCTTTGTATCATTTATTGATAAACCGTAGAAGGTTATATGTTCTAAAAATTTAGATTAAGTAGAACTTGTAGGATTTCAATAGCATTTTACTAAACTTGTTTGTGCGTATTTAACCTACTATTCCTACTTTTAAAAGTACCAAAACTTACACATAGTCATAAAACCACATTTGAATATCATAGTTACGCTACGGTGCAACAGGCAGTCTTTAGTTCCCCTCAGCGGGAACTATAAAAGATCTCGCGTCGACCCACGCAAGAAATTAGGTACCACATTAGAGAGCCAAGGTGATAATTATGTTATAAAAAATCTATACGATGAGTTAATATTTCGTTGTTTCGATGACTTTGATATCCATTTGAAGATTGTTTCGTTCATTTTGTAGCTTTGTACGTACACAAAGGGTTTTCGGAAATGTTCATTTAAGTAGAAGTTAAGTCAGTTCATGTTCCTATCTGTTTGTGTAGGCACGAGAAAATAATCCTTCCTCTCTTACTCATATTTCACAGAAAAACTAGTAAATGTTCACTAAGTGAGAAAACCCGGTCTGATAAAGTTAGCGTTAAAACATAATTTTAACTAATAAACAAGTCAAAATCACCTACATCCGAATTGGTAACATTATGAATGCGTTTACTCCAGACTAGTGAACAACCTAATAAATACAGTCTCGCTTTGAAACGAGTTTACGTCATTCCGTAACCAAATTCCAACTTTGTTTTTGGTAGGGTTGTCAAAATGTATCTTATGGTACGATTCACAATGTAAGTTGGTAGCAAATATCAGGCGCCCTTGTCGTCTTCTTCTATATTCGTTCTCATAAATTGCTTAATTCCCAATTCCATCATTAACTTAACCCTGAAATTCAAGTACATACATCAATGGCATAATCACTAAATATACAAATAAACAAATACACTTCCTTAATTATGTGTATTTAAACTCTGCCTGCAAAAGCACCAAATGCATTCATATTTCTCGTCATCGCAGCCTAAAACATGTCCACTGCTAAACAAAGGCCTACCCTAAGCTAGGTTTTGGTGTTTCTCAAAATATTTTAACTGATCTTTAATGTAATCGACAACCCTATCAAAGTTAGAAGCAGCACCTTCTCCGTGTGCGGTTTAACTAATGGTTAATTTGCCCGTCAGATTAACCACGGTCATCTCAAACCTATTAGCGTTAGTCTGTTAATCGTCAGCGAGATTATGTTGTGATTCACATTTCACAATGTTAACGAAATGTCTGTCTATTTGTTTGTGTGTCTGTGTGTATGCTTCCTTACCTATTGGATGGGTAATTGCACGTCATGTCTCACAAGATGAAATTAAGTATGTTCGTACAGCCAAATCTAATAAGTAGTTCGTGAATTTGTCATCCAAAACTTTATCGCAGCTCCCAAAAACAAGAAGCCAGTATAATTGCTGTCGTATGTTTTCTTATTTGTTTTTGCGGTTTCAATAATTCTTTCCAGCAATTCCTACAATATCAAAGCAAACGTTAATGAGCCATTTCTCAGCAGAACGTAAGCAGCACATAAATAAACTATAATATTTTAACAGCACTTTAATGATAACATGTTTAGTCTGCACTTAAGGGCCGCAGACGTCATTAAGTAAATAAATCAACTATAGTGCTTAAAGGTAATTTAGATTGATGATAGGTACGCGATGATTGAGTCCTTCGAAGCTCCTGGTGTTTAATTAACAGTCAAGTTCTCAGAACCGCTGTTTATATTTAGCACATAAACTAAATGATTTATAGAGTTATTAATACACGTAAGTGGTTTAAATACATGATTAAAGGCATCCACATGATTACTCTGCGATTAAGCTAAATTATATTTAAAAAGCCTACTTAATGCGTCATGTAGTACAGTTAATACAGTCCGAGTTTATTTCAATCAAACCGTTTTCTCTGCAAGGAAATGTATATTTAAGAGCAATATCGTATTAAGATTCCTGCGAGATAATATCTGTATTAGGCGGCAAGGAACAGGTTCCAAAGAATCAAACATTAAGATTCCCCATCACGTATCAAGTGCTATAAAAGTGAATTGAGCCGTGTTGCGTATAGCGCCACAATTAGGAACTATTGGTAGTGGCGGAGGCCGGGGAGCCCTGGGGCTCCGTATTAGCCGGCCGTATTTCACGAGTCCGCCGCCCCGCCGAGGTGAGAACATAATAAGCGGTTTGGAACCATTTTTAATATTCCGGCTTCATTACAACGTATTACAAACGTCTTGGGTGGCGAATTCTATCGCGAACGCTCTTAATACTACGCTATTAAGGTTCGAGGCTCGAAGGGGCGTGGAGGATGCCGATTTATTTGAATTTTTGCTCCGACTCAATTTGGGAAATTGTGCGGCCGGCGGCTCTGGCGAAATTAAGACGTCAGTTTGATTGCAGCAAGGCGTTTAATTATGTAAATGTTAAGCTAGTGGTGGGTGGCACAATCAGTGTGGAGTGTCGATGCGGTCACGTATAGAGACAACAGATTTACGATTCGACGCGATGCGGCGAGCGCGTGTTATATTATTGTTTAACTTTTTTGCGTTCGGTTGCGCATAGTCTGTTGTTCTGCTGATTGTGTGAGGGTAATTTTGTTCGAGATATGTGGATTGATTTTTACCTTGATGTTGTATCCCTTTTTGTGAACAGGTTCTGTAGGTTTGAGAGTCTGGTTTGATATTTAGGGTTTTTGTTTTGCGTGATTGTAGCTTAGGGGCTTAGTATGCATACTTATGCATAATGATTATAGACATTTCGGAATGCTACTTGTCGTGCAAATTGCATAGCTCCCTACGTATAGCTACATACCCTACGTATGTATGTACGTACGTAGGTATGTTTATACCTACCTACATTTTTAATAGAGATGTGACATAAGGCGTTTCGTACTCTTTGCTCATGGCTATATCATATCCGGGCTACTAGCTAAACGGCATTGGATGCTACATATTCGTAGCTGTCGTAGCGACCAGTCCAATGATTTATCCAACGATCCAAATGGTCCAACTACCGACAACCCTTTACCACGCTATCACTGACTTGTTTAGCTAATACACAGTATTCTAATCCAGTCTTCTTATCTGAAGCTGGATGCCAATATACTTATTTTTTCCATCTTCCATAGATCCTGTCGTCCCACATGGAGGTGCGGTGTAAATGCCATGGATTGTCAGGCAGCTGCCAACTGAGGACTTGCTGGAGGGCCACGCCGGACTTCAGAGCCGTGGCATCTACCATCAAACGACAGTATAGAAAGGTAAGTAGTCAAGCGACTAAACAGTGGATCAGGATCCACTGTTTAGTCGCTTGATAACTTTGATTTGGCACATAAGCCTTGAGACTTGGATTGTTCTTCTTCTTGCTAGCGTTAGTCCGTTTTAGTTTTCCCTTGTGAAAGGATTTCTTTTATCTCTTTATATAGTCTTCTTAGCTTATAGACTGGACATATCACCCTAATAAACTCTTTTGAAAAAAAAGCGGGCACCTATGCGAAATCATAGTTTTAAGGACTTTATGTGTATTTCAAAGGGTTTTAATGATTGTAGTATGTTTCTAGCATCAAAAGGGTTAGCCAAGAATGCGTAACAGTCTATTCTAAATTTGAATATTCTACAATTGCTAAGAAATTGGTTAAACCTTGTTTTGGACTAATTGCTGGCAAAATGTTCATGGGTGTTTTGAAAAGTGATTTTCAGAAAAATGATAATGCAGTTTTAATTAATGATTAATGTACCTTTTTGTTAGATCAAAACATTTTTGAAAAGCTATGCGTATTTGTTAAAATTTCACCTGCTCTAAATAGTCTATACGGATGATTGATGGCAATGTTAAGAGTTTCGGTATCTTGGTGTGAAGCGTTCTATTGTTTAGATATTGTACCCATGTGTTTTAAAATATCGATTTTTCATAATTAAACACTATTTAGAGGAGTATCAGCACCTTGGGCTGCGACAAAATAAATTTAAAGTAAACAGTGCCGATCACAACTCGTCTCCTATCAGACTTTGAAATTGGTTTGAAAGTGGTTGGTAAAACTACGGCAAGTATTATGATAAAGCTTGTCAATAAAACAGTTTATACATTGGAATAACTTACGGCTTAATTTTTCCTTGGACAAGCGGATGAAACCGAGGGCGGAAGCTGGTGGTTACGTTATAATGTTTTTGTATTCTTCTACAGGCTCTATTGGTTGCTCAAGAGGAGCTGAATAACAATCCTTCTATTCTGAGAGGCCGACCCAGAGGCAGGAGGCGAGGGAAAGCACGACCAGCTCCGAGGAGCAGCTTACTATTCTTTGAGAGGTAAATTTATCAAAACTGCTTGATTGGTGTTCCTTAAGAGAGTCAAATAACTAGTCTCCTTACCTACTGCTGAAAATTTTGTCGCAAAAACTGTCCATTTCAAGTACCTAATTGATTTTGCTAATGATTGACTTTTGCAAGACATTTTTTTTTGTTCGACCGATTGAGGGCAAAAATCGAAACCCGAATACTTCAGGCCTAACATCTCTTTTAAACCTTGAAGGTTCTTTTATGAACAGTCCAGTTTTACCTATACGATTTCCATACAAACCAGTCTTCAACTAACACTTCTGCCTTACAGATCCCCAAGCTTCTGCGAGATAGACCCTCGAACAGACTCCGCCGGCACATCAGGCCGTGTCTGTCGCATCGGTCGGACGACCAGGACAGGTTCATGCGATCTCCTCTGCTGTGGTCGAGGCCACGCCCTCATCAGAAAGTCTAGCATCAAGCCTTGCAACTGCACCTTTCATTGGTGCTGTCGGGTCGACTGCGAGAGATGTCGGGATGATAAGTGGGTCGCCATTTGTAAGTAATTTTGGTAGCTTCAGTTGTTCTGCGGTAGTGAAATTTAGTTTCAGCGGCGACAGTCTTTGTACAATTATAAACTATAGTAGAAGCATGTAGAGGAGCCTACTCAGTTGGTATTTTAGGTTTTGTGCTGCAGATACCATCGTTACAGAAATATATAGCTATCAAATCCATGACACCATAATATGATCTATAACTAACATGGTCTATAAAAAAATACAAAAATCTTATAAGGAGTTGACAAGATTTCATCATTTTTTTCTGTTGCATGGCCCGCAGGACACAGCTAATAACTTGTAAAAAGGCATGTTTGCAAATAGGTAGAACATTTTACTAACGACTCTAATGAATTTAACATTCCCGTGTACATTCCATTATTTTATTAGTTAATAAATAGGTTTATTTTATAAGTATCTCTGCAAATAAGAATAACCAAATAATGTGTTTTATTTTGTTAGTTAAGCTTTTACTGTTTATTGGAGGGCCAACAATTGCCTTCGTTACATAAATTGAACGAATACTTCAACTTTAGCAAAGACAGTTGAATTTCATAAAATACGTTTTTTTTAAATAACTTTGTATAATTATCCCGTCTCATGTTCATAATGTATATTTGTAATCACTATACCTAGTTTAATTACTATTTCTTGAAAATTAAATCTTAGAATATAAATTGTTAATAAAATCAGTATTAACCTTAATGACTAATGTAATTCTGTACTTATGTATTTACTTGAGAAGTAGTAAATGCCAATTAATTCCTGTAAATATCTACTTACATACTTAAATAATGTACTTAAACATTCCTGTTCAGTGATATTTATTGAATTAACTATTTATTGTAGATCTAAGACTTTGTACCGACAGTTTTTATTTCATTAAATAAAACTTCTGGAGGAATAATTGTTTTTTATTCGTGTAGGCTATTACGTAGTACATACAAAAAAAAACATAACTTATCACCACTGTCTGCTTATCCTTACATTGATCATATACTTAAATTGGAAAATCTTTTTTGTCTGTCTGCTTGTCGCTCTTTTTAAATGAAATTTCATACACATAATAGGGTAGTTTCCAGGGTCGAAATAATGAAATAATATTTAGTCCGCTTTTTAGATAATCAAAAAATATTGGATACGTATTTTTTCTTTTTTTAATTAAACATAAAATGACAAAGATAATACACTTCAAAAATTAGGAGTGGGGGCCTTTTACGTCACAGTGTCCTGAAAATTGTAGCAACTTGTGACGTCACACTCAACTTTAACACGCTATATCTTAACAAGTTCTGATCCAATTTAAAAAAGAAAAAATACGTATCGCTTAATTTTGGACAATCTACAAGACGGACTAATTATTATTTTTTAGGAAACTAGCCTATAGTCTTAGAAAGAACATAAGATTATCTTATCATATGTTGATCCTAAATGGGTAACATCCAGTGACAAAACAAAAAGCACAAGACTCAAAAAAAATGTTTATCCAAACAAATAAAATTGTTATTCTTCTCAACAATCTTAAGTCTCACAAACTGACATCTCAAGTAGGTGCTCTTTAGAAGCGATACTTGAAGTGGGCCCACAATTATCGAGTTACTTACGGCTAATCTGACCCCTTGACTCAAGGGCCCTCGTGCATCAACGCTTTGTTAAGGAGTATCATACCTTACAAGGTAAAAGGGGTTTTGAAAAGACACAAAAATGTAACGTCTCGTTTAAAGAAAGAAATAAGAAGGAAGACGAACTGACGAAACCTATTGGAAAGAAAAAAATGGCGATGTTGAATGAACTGAAAAGTATAGGTATTTCGATAAATAATAATATCCGTCTGGGTTAAAAGCCACCCTTGGTTATATATACGAATATATGTATGTCTAATATTATGGTAATATCTGTCTAATCTTCAATACTCATATCCCAAAGTTTTTGTGGATTTGTAAAATCGAAACTTGATCAAAAGATATTAAAAAAATTGTATGCATCTACTTTAAAAACCAATATAATATCTGTATCTACAATTTAAACAAACGAAAAAGAAACCTTATCAACTTTTGTATCTGAGCTACCAAATCAAAGGCCCCAAAAAGCACTATAAGAAATTACTTCCACCCTTCTTTCTTTCAAACGTACCCCAAAAATACGCATTCTTCATTCATACATCTTTCTAACTGTATATTGACAGGCTTATTTGAAGATCTGAATTCTCCTGACAGGTTTACGGTATTCAACTCTGAATAACAGTTTTTGTATTCATTGATGTTCCGCTTTTAGTATTAAGTGCGCTTGATCGAATACTTGTTGGCATGACGGATCGATTTGTTTGAAGAAATAGATACATCACATAATGGAGTGGGTGTTGCGAATTAATTTCGTAAATTGTTACCTAAACAAGGATTTTACAGTCTTCATTTGGGAATCCGTGAAATGATGAATTTGGCAATGCTGAAGACACGAAGAACTGATTGATTTAGGAGTGGTTCATTTTGTATATAAAAAAAACTGATTGATAATTCGCAGGTTTGTGTTACTATAGTAGGGCTGTACCGATAAATGCGGAAAGAGTGAGTTTGATTTAAGCTATAAAAATTCAATAGGTACTCATTTTGTAGATACATACAAAAAAGCCCAAGGGGCAAGTACCACTCTAAAAACACAGTGGAAAACTGGTGGTATTGAAAAATAACATACACATGAAGTGTATGTTATTTTTCATCGTCCTTCTCTAATTCTATTTATTTTACTTTTATTTCTATACTGAAGTCTAGAACATTCCACTAATCTCATCCGCAGCATTAGATAATAAAACCAAAACAAACAAGTACAATTAAACGCGTCCCCAATTAAATTGTATCCAAGGCATGGAGGAAGGTCGTCGGGCATTATGACCTAATACTATTAAGGGGATTAGCAGTGTTCTTAATACGAGAAGCCCTGGCACTTGTGAGCTCTCCACTGTTCGTGGTACAGTCGGCCCTGTGCCCTCCTCGACGCTGAGTCGTGGCTATTGACTGGCGGGAAACGGGGTAAGTTGGATTCCATTTTATCTTTTTATTTATCATTTAATAAAGTTTTTAATTCTGTTGTCTTGTTTACCAAACATGTTTAATAATAATTAATTCTAAATATTATAGAATGTATTCCACTTAATTGACTTCTGGAAAATAACAGGCGTTACATAATACCCTGAGTGGTAGAATAGAAATGTAACATATCGATACTAGGGATTACTCAGTGAATTGATTGGCTGTGAAAAACATATAATAAATTATTTTAAATATTAATGTTATATGCCAAATGTCAAATACATAGGTACATTCCACAGGAGTTCTCATCTAAGCTAGATACATGATCCGTCCGCCATGAAGGACGGACTTAACGTTTCGTCCCTGCCGAGCCCCTTCGACCGTTACAAGCTTGAGGGTAAACTAGGAGCAGGCATCTTCGGCGAAGTATACAGGGCCTCCGACTCACAGGCAGCCGGCAAAAATGTCGCAGTCAAGATACAAACGTATAATGACGAAAATGAAGATCACATACAAGAAGAATATAAGATACTAAGGGACTTCACTAAACATGCTAATCTGATTGATTTCTACGGAGTCTTCTGTGAGAAGTCTGAAGGGGTCAAGAAAATTTGGTTCGTGCTTGAGGTAAGAAGATTTGATATCATGTAGGTAACTTGGACAATAAAAAACAATAAACATGACAGAGAAACGAAAGAAGGTCTATAAAGCAACTGTAGTCTTCAGACAGCATAACGTTTTGTGCTTCGGGAGTTGCCAGTTTCTTTAGCAAAAGTCATCATTATTCAAATAACACAATGAATCATCCATTTTCCAGTTGTGCGAATGTGGATCTGTCATCGATATTGTCAGAAAACTGAAAGCAGTGGACAGAAAAATGTCCGAGGAACACATCGCTTACATCCTCAAATATACGATCAAGGTAAGACCATATTCGACTGACTATAAACATGTCGCTCGTCACATACGACTCGAGATGGCTGTTTATAAAACAAAGGGCCTGCCAGTCTACCTTTCAACGGCTGAATCAATTGGTAGGTACTTTGAATGCAAACTCAATTGTTCTCGGATCTGTGTCCCGGCTATTTCTGTTGCTCGCGTGACGTCGAATAAAATATTGCCAGGCGAATGTCCACGTACGTTGAAATACAATCTAGAGCCATTACTTAAAATGCACGCCGCTTTATTTGATGTGATTCGCGACGGAACAGTCGAACTTGTCGATGCGAATGTCGGTGCGCGCCCGACAACACCGTGATGGCCCCCCATCGCGGCGCATCGCTCAATTATCGTAAATAATGCTCGCGCACACAAGATATACGGATCTCTGGCGCAGTAGCCGATGATCTCTCTAACGTGGATCAGTCAAAGAAAAACCCACCTTACACCTTTCTTGTAAGGTTCAATAAAAACGGTTCAGGTTCGTCCTTCGGGCTCTCAAGTTATCGGAGAGGGTTAAATGCGTATTATCTTTATGCAAGCCACTTGGTTCACAATACCGGTGCTCTGTCCTCTTCGTAAGGCAGATCTTCCACGCATATCTATCGATGTTACATCTCGTAAAAAGTCGAACTTGTGATGTCATCTTTGTCGATATTATGATAAATTAAACGTCGATTTTTTTATATCTAAAATTATACGATATACAACATAGGATTAGTGAACCGTATAATGTATAAACAAGAACACGAATTACGTTCAAAGACTTGAGCAATTATTTCTCTAACTGTTAAGCAGTGTAAAAGAATATAAATAACAAGTGTTACCAATTTGTAAAGGATGATGGGTAAAGCAATAGCTTCTTCATTTGAAATACCTACCAAATAACTTTATACAAGTAGCGTAATCGTTTACCGGGACTAAGTAAATCACCAAGCATTTGAGTAACTATGTAACGCCAAATAATCGCTATCAAAAACTATCGATGCCCCATCCCTACATCCCTAACAACTAAACGATCGTAATGAACGCATTAAACAAGCTGATATATCAGACAGCAGAGAGCGCGGACAGCCCGCCTGCGACAGCACTGGAGCCCCGATACGTATGCAAATAGGCCCCAATGAATCTCCGGGGCGTGGGGACTTGATTGACGCTGACGTTAGTATCGCCCAGCCGTCTTAACAATCCACGAGTCCTCCGCGTTAGGGGCGGTCACTCCATCACTCCCCGTCAAACTACCGTGTTGACTGCCTCGATTGGTGCAATCAATTCTACCTCACTCATTTGTATTCTAGGCGCTCGTTTACTTGCACGAGAACAAAGTGATCCACCGCAATATAAGATGCAGCAACATTCTGATTACGAAGGACGGCGAAGTGAAACTGTCCGATTTCGGATTGTCTTGCAAATTGAATGGCACTTTGGACACGAGTAAGACGAATATTGGATCGCCGAGCTGGATGGCTCCTGAAGTAGTGACGTGCGGGGAAGAAGGTTACGGGAATAGAATTGATGTATGGGCTTTAGGGATAACAACTATAGAAATGGCTGACGGGAAAGCACCGTTTCAAGACATGCATCCAACAAGAGCGCTTTTCCAAATTGTTCGGAACCCGCCACCGGGTCTAATGAAACCAGCTATGTGGTCCAATGATATTAATGATTTCATCACTGAGTGAGTATTAATAACTAACTCTGCTCAACTCATTCTTCAATTCAAAACCTTACATATTGATTTATTTTTACAGATGCCTTGAGAAAAATCCTGAACATCGACCCTATATGATGGAGTTAGAAGAGCATCCTTTCATACAATCGGTTCCAGAAAATGATTTCCACGTAAGTTTATTTTAAGTTACCTTATTATTCTTAATTAAAGCGCCGAAAAACTAATGTAATGTTTTTTTTATATAGCTAACCACAGAATTAAAAGTACTAGCAGCAGATATGAAAAATAAAGTTTTAGAAGAGAAAGTTCCTGAAAGAATGATCAAGGATGGCCTGCTAACAATACAAGGTGTTAGTGACCCAGAAACCATGCAAGTAGAAGATTTGGCTGCATTGGAAAAGTTAACAGAGGACAATATTCTTGCTGAGTTGCAAACTAAATTAGTAAAAGGGTCATTTACATCATTTATCGGAGATGTCCTTCTTATTCTCAATCCGAATGTTACTGACGACATTTATAACGAATCTGTGAGTTAATGTAGATAACTAATGGAAGTCATTCAATCAATCCAATTAGTTGTTTGATTGTATATAATTTACATTTACATTTTCAGTACCACAAAAAATATGAATGTAAATCAAGATCAGATAACGAACCACACATTTTTGCGGTAGCAGACAGCGCTTATCAAGACGCCCTACATCATAACGAGCCCCAACACGTCGTATTTTCTGGTGAATGTAAATCTGGGAAGACTACAAACATGCTGCATGCACTATCTCATCTCACTTATTTAGGTGCGATGAAAAATAATACAGCTGAGAGGATACAGAAGGCTACAAAAGTTATACAAGCAGCTATCACTGGGGCAACACCACTAAATGCACATTCTACCAGAGGAATCTTCCAAATTCAAGTAACTTACGGCAGTTCTGGTAAACTAAGCGGCGCTATATTCTGGCTTTATCAACTAGAGAAATGGCGCGTCTCATCAACTGACATGTAAGTAGATAATGTATTTTGGTATAACATCTATCTGATGGAAATAAAAGTTAAATAAGTGTTTCAGGTCTCAAGCCAACTTTGATCTGTTGTACTACTTCTACGACGCTATGGAAGCTGCTGATCGTACTGAAGAACTTTGTCTAGAGAAAAACAGGAAACATCGGTATTTGAGGATTCTTGATGAGCCAACAAAGGGCACAAAGGGAGTAAGAGAGAATTCAGAAAACAACGTCGCATTATACAAGGAATTTATTGAAAATCTCAAAAGTCTGGACTGGGAAGTGGAAGACATTACTTTCTTTGAAACAGTGTTAGCAGCTATTCTCGTATTAGGCAATGTTAGGTTCAAAGATGGTAAAAGCGGTATAGCAGAAATAGAAAATCCTGATGAAGCGAAGAAAGTTGCTAAACTGTTATCTTTAGAAGAAGTAAAATTTCTATGGGCATTGCTTAATTACTGTCTAATAGAAAGTGGAACAGCTGTAAAAAGGCGACATTCTACTGATGAAGCGAGGGATGCAAGAGATACATTAGCAAGTGCATTGTACAAGCGACTAATAGACTGGATGATCAACTTGATAAATTCGAAACTTTCATTCATGCGATCGGTATTGTAAGTAGTATTCTATTGAATCTGATACTTATTGTAAGTTCTGGTTGTTAATGATTCAAATAATTTTACAGCGGCGATAAATATTCCGTGAGCTTACTGGATATGTTTGGCTTTGAATGCTACCACAGGAATAAACTGGAACAACTGATTGTTAACACAACGAACGAACAAATACAGTTTCTGTACAACCAGAGGATGTTTGCGTGGGAAATGCAAGAGACAGCAGAGGAAGAGGTTCCAGTGGTATCATTACATTTCTATGATAACAAGAATTCAGTTGACCAACTAATGGGAAGGCCTCTTGGACTGTTTTATATTTTAGACGAAGCCAGCCGCACGGGTAGTGGTCAGGAATTTATTATGAGTAAGTAAACTTAAAAAATATTTACTGAAATATATTAAAGCGAGATTAAAACTATAATCTTGAAATATTCTCTTCAGGCACAATAAGAACGACTTGCAAGGGACCATACATCAAACTGTCAGGCAGCCATGAATTCAGTGTAGCCCATTATACAGGAAAAGTAAATTACGATTGCAGAGAAATGGCAGATAAAAACAAAGATTTCCTACCTCCAGAAATGATAGAAACCATGCGGGCTTCGACGAATGTTACTGTTCAACAGCTATTCAGAAATAAATTGACCAAAACTGGGAACTTGACCGTGTCATCTGGACAGCCAAAAGTTACTGTGGCAAGGTCTAAATCTGAAAAAGAAATGGAAAATCTGAAAGCCAGGGTAAGTGGTAAAATGAAATATTCTGTTGACTGTAAATACTTGATCATTTGAATTAGTCAATAAAGTGAAATATCGATTACTTTCAGAAATACAACACGGTATCAAAATGCCAATATTCTCAAGTACATAGAATGAGGACTGCTGCTGCGACATACAGAGCCACCAGTTTAGAGATCCTGAAGCAACTTTCCATAGGTCCCGGCAGTGGGGGCACCAACTACGTTCGATGTATCAGAGCCGACCTAAATGATAATCCTAGAGGATTCCAAACTGAAGTAGTGAGGCAGCAACTAAGAGCCTTGGCGATTTTGGACACAGCAAAAGCGCGACAGAGTGGATTCTCTAGTCGCATACCATTTGCAGAGTTCATTCGAAGGTGAGTCTTCAAAGCTTAAAAACTTGAAGATTCTAGAGAGAAAGCAATGTGTTGAAGTCTACATAATTTATTTTTCATTTAGGTACCGTTTCCTAGCATTCGATTTTGATGAAAACGTAGAAGTGACAAAAGAAAACTGCAGGTTGCTAATGATTCGTCTAAAGATGGAAGGCTGGGTGCTGGGAAAATCTAAAGTATTTTTGAAGTATTACAACGAAGAATTCTTATCAAGGTAAATAAGGGCATTGAAGATAACTATCTGAATATCTGAAAAAAGGAGTATTTTAAGGCTATTGATATATTTGTTTCAGGCTCTACGAAACGCAAGTAAAGAAAATAATAAAAGTTCAATGCATGATGCGAGCATTCTTGGCAAGAAGAAAAGCTAACAAGGACAAGTCTAAAATGCGTCACAGTAAGTATAAGTCGTCCTCAATACCGAAAATTTCTGGAAGGTGCCTAAGTATGGTAGTGACCTGTAATCTAATTTCTGCTTTCAGTAAAGGAACTCAAAAAGCAACAATCAATGAACGTAACAGAAGACGAAGCTGCGTTATTGATACAAAAAGGTAACTGAATCCAATATTTAGGAAATAATTCTTACCTTTTGAATTGATAACCGTCATAGCATAGTCGGTCCAGCTGTTTTGGTGGCTGTGTCAAAGGCGAACGTTGCCTTATTTAGTGGAACTGTTTGTAGTTGGTCAATCAAATCAGTCCATATTGTCATCTGCTTCTTCTTAACGCAAGACAAATTAATACACCTCATAATTTCAATCTTACAGCTTACCGTGGCTACATAGTCCGCAAAGCATATGGACCCCTCATAAACAAAAGCACGGGACAAATCGATGAAGAAACGGCATCATTCCTAAAGAGGTTCGCCATGAGATGGAAAAGCCGTTCTATATTCCAAGTTTTGTTACAATATCGTGCAGTACGATACCAGGATCTAGTGCATTTTTCTCAGCAGGTAACAGACTTTATCTTTTATTAAAATGTACTGGTTCATCCCCCCTGTAGTGTAGATGGCAGTAGTGTAGATTATTTTCGTGAGAAGGGGAGGATGGGTACAGTTGTACCAGTTTTTCAGTAGTATGGTTGTAACATGAGTTCATATTTGTCTGACTTTGTAGATGCCTAGAAAATGCCTGAGAAAGATAGTGCGAAGTGTGACTGAGATGTCAGAACACACTGTCAAGTATGAAGAATTAAACGGTGGTAGTTCTATGATAAAGGCTGTTGACAAGTGTGGAGGCAACTACGTTTTTTCTAGACTGTCAGCTATGGGTTCACGTAAAAAGCAAGAGTGGTATTCGCGACTATAATCACTATAATCTTTACATCTTGTTAATAAGCCAAGATTATAAAGTTTTCTAAGGATAGAAGAGCTAGGATCTGTTTTTGGTTTTAAAATAGTATTTTTAGCTAGGCAACATGAATTCATAAGGGCGTAGGTACTACCTAATTATTGTCATCAATTTAAATATCAATAAACACACACCGCTTCCCAACTTGGTTATTAATAACCTTTTTATTTTATTCCTATTGATACAACCGGGTAAGTCACTCGAATAAAACGAGAATACTTTTTCAGTTGTTGAGTCATTTATCTCATGTTCATCAAATACTACTTCTATTACGGAAGGCTTCAAGCCTTTTTGTGGTTTACCTCGTTAAAATTTTTGTTGCAAACGTAACCTGAATAATGGTACGATCATGGGATCTGCAGTTTTTCCAAAATTGCTCCATAACACGGGCCATATTGTAACAAGCACATCTATTCCTTCAAAAAGAAAGGCAATTATTATGTCCTGTCATCTTTTTCCAGGTGCATATCTACAACCAAGCAGTTTTGGAGGCACTGCTAAACACAAGCACTTCGGTCCTGCTGGATCGGGTAGACCCACATTCTAAAGAAAGCGACTTCCTCGGCTCCGGGCCTCCTACAGTTTGGAAACTTCCATTCAGAATCGACCAACTTCAGTATTACGATACTTCGTATATGTGCGACCCTTCAGCTAAGAGCAAGTGAGTATTTTGGATCCTTCCTTACATAAATACCAAGAACGACAAACCTACTAAGACTTCTGAATTTAGCCGTATCTATAAAACATATCATTCACAATGAGATAGTGAACTTTCAATATTAATTGTTTAACGTGTCCAATTTCTTCTTGTAGCGACACATTTGCCAGTCAATATGATTCCGACCACGAGCAGTGGGACGAACCGTTGAAACGTCGATTTAGTTCAGCACAAACCGACGCCAGTAAAACTTCGGCGAGCACACAGACGCTCATCACAGTGCCATTCTGCAGAGACCCTACTCAACCGGTCCCCGTCCTCCCGCCCGACGAGCCGGACAAACCATCCACAGCAAAATCTACGCGAAAAGACGGACCTGCCAATAGACCTGCAGTATACAAAAAGAAACCCAGCCAAGCTCCACATAGCTACTACCAACCACCAGAACCCTGGGCCGGAGTGCGAGATGACACGGACATTCTTGAAGACGCAGCGCCCAAACTGCGAAAGTCGAGTTACACCAGAAGTCTTTACGCTATTGACAACGAAGCCCAAGATCCGATAATGGAACTGCAAGCAATGGCTAAATCTACCAACGATATGAACGAGGACGATCCTCCGTTCAACTTCCAAGCAATGTTGAAGAAAACTCCTCGCAATAGGGCTTCGATGAAGAGGTCTAATGAGTTGAATAACGATTTAGAGGAGCGGCAGACGGTGTCGAAGCATATTATCTCGCCGAGCAAGGCTAAGCCACCGGCAGCTCCTAAATATCCAGCGCCAACGCCACCTCCTGGTAAGCCGCCTCCTACTCCTCCGGGTAAGCGTCCAGCGCCAACGCCGCCTCCAACCAGAATGGCGACAGAGACGCCTCCACCATACAGAGACAATTCGCCTCTACCCCGGTCTGTGAGCAGAGAAATGATTCGACAGAACTCAAAGGACCTCATCATTGCTGCATTGAAGAAGAGGGACTCACAAACTGACATGATTTGTCAAGACGATAATAAAGTCGAAAATGAAAAAGTGGAGTTAGCGCCCGGAATCACAGTGGAGGGAACCGTTACAGATTTATAAGAAAACAAATAAAATTTCGTAAAAAATATATTTAATCTCCATTGCATTGGAAGTCCGCATACATTTATTATTTCTATTATGGCATACAATATTAGTATTGTTTTTGACAGTTAAGTTTTTAAAGCCATAATTTTACGTAAGTCATAAGATTTTTGTTAATTTCTAAATAATATAATTTATATCTCAATAGAGTTAAGTATATTAAATACAAAAGATGATCTTAAAGCGAATTATGGCGAAACTTTGTGTTCATTTAACACATTTTTATGGTTTCATCACATCGTAAAAAAATATATCAAGTTTTATATTAACCTTAGAATAACCTTATCCGAAATTGCTTTGGTAACTTATTATATTTGCGTAAAAACTAGATTGTGGTGACATGATTACTACTACCACAGACAAGTTGAATGGTCCATGAAGGTTTGATAGCATTTATTGATGAGCGATACATCGATGCTTTATTAAATATCACGTCATTACTACATAGTAAAACATTAGAAGTATTATGCTTGAAATTAAAAATTATTTAAAAAGTGAGTAAATTAAGTAGTAAATGTAATAAAGAAGGTTTAAAGTTAGATAAGTGATTAAATGTATCGCTCATATACATAATTATAAGAACTAACAAATAAATAGATACAGTAGGTATGTTTCATTATGCGTATAAGCTCACTGTTATTACTTTAAAAGCTCGATCGAATAATTTGTACAGTGTGATATGTTTATTTAAACTTTTATTTATATTTAAACAAATATGTAATTGTTCCTTACTTTTGGAACCATCCTTAATTTTGCAACTACACTGTAGTATTTTTTAAAATGATTATATTTGATTTTTAATGTGGACATTATTCATAGTAATAAATAAAACCTAGGCCGTTTTAAGATGTATAGTGACAAAAAAATTCTTTACCAATGGTCGCTCGTGAAATTGCTTCTTTTTAGTACGAAATAATGAGTTTCTAGACAGAACACACCACAAAAATATTTCAATTTTTCCGACCACATACAACTGCCTTACATTATAAAATCACTTGGAACAAATATAGTTAATACAATAAAGTACCAAAATATACTTCTACTTTTTTATTTTTAATCTCATTTCCATATATATTTTCTTTTTAAATTTAGGCCACACATAATTTCTAATCGAATATTTAATTTCCGAAATTCTCTCGCTAATCTCTTGAAATCACATCCTATAGTTATTGCCGAATATTAATTGACTTAAAGCTACTTATTAAATTAGTGAAATACATTAAAAGGGTTATAAAAATATCAAGTATTTATTACGTTCTATATTAAACCTTAAGCTCTATGAATTCAGTCAATGTGTTACAAATGTAATAGATAGTTCAAGTGTGAAAAAACTTTTTTTATTTTGTGCCGATACCGCTTGAAATCCATTTTATGCTTAAATATTTCCCGATACATCTCTCCCACTTGCGTTGGAAAATAACTTGAACGTACATAAAACCCCCGATGTTCAGAGTATTTCAACATTTTATGAGCCAAATTATTACGTCATCAAGTTTTTAGAATTGCTTAAATTGCAGCAGGAAGATGCCACGGAACCTCTCTTAGCAATGAGAACTTAATTCTCAGAAACTATATCAATTTTGCGGTATCGGGACTTTACATTATGTTTCCATTTAATGGGTATTCCTAATTATACTGCTTCAAACCTTTCGTTAGGGTTTAGCCAAATAGTTTTGATTAAAAATCATTGACTGGCTTGCATTATAAGCTAGCAATGACGAAGATTGAAGTTATACTAGACCTACACACATCAAAAGTGTCTAGGGATCAAGCATTTTTATGCGGATTTCTTGAGATTGAGATGTGGCTTTGTAATAAATTTATGATTTTATAAATTTATATGGATCCTTTTTGGTGCATTTCATAATTTGAATCAGGAACTGTGAATCAAATTCGAGTAAAAGATGAAAATCAGCTGTCAATATTTTCCCTATAAACACATACAACGCATTGAAGACATTATTAGTGCTACTGTTTCCCTACTACTGATTAAAACCAACGTTATTATGGAGCGGCGACGTCATTTAAGCAGGGAAGAAATGCTCAGAGCCGTGGGAATGATAGAAGCTGGTTCCCGGCAACGTACTGTGGCTTTAGCTCTGAATACAAGTCAGAGTGTTATCAGTCGACTTTGGACACGTTACCGAAGCACTGGTACCGTAGCTGAGCGCCATGGAGGACGGTATCGCTGCACCACACGGAGACAAGACCGATACATTCAAATCTTAACTCGAAGAGCTCCAACAATAACCGCCATGATGTTAGCCGTGAGGCTTCATCACTCTTCAGGGAACTTAATTAGCGACCAAACAGTCAGAAACCGCTTGCATGAAGTGAACCTTCATTCCCGAAGACCGCTACGGGTACCACCTATAGCAATGCACAATCGTAGGATTCGATATCAATGGGCTCTTGAACACAGAAATTGGGCAGAAGAACAATGGCGTTTCGTGTGCTTTTCTGATGAGTCTCGTTTTGGTATGAGACCGGATACAAGACGTATACGACACTGGAGAACCCCTGGACGCCAACAGCGATTAAAATCCTGCCAGGAAGTCCATCCTTATAGTGGTGGAACCATCATGGTATGGGCGGGTATTTGAATCGGCGGAAGAACTGAGTTGATTTGGATCAGAAGCAACCTCAACGCTCAAATTTATGCTGAGACGATTGTATCAGACGTCATCGTTCCTCTACAAGTGCAAATCGGTCCCTTATTTCAATTAATGCATGATAATGCACGACCGCACACCGCAAGAGTTGTAAGACAGACTCTCGCGGCAGCTAACATCAATGTCCTGCCCTGGCCTGCTCAGTCGCCAGACTTGAACCCGATTGAGCATGCATGGGATATGCTACAGAGAAGAGCTCTGCCGAATATGGAGGGTATCCAGTCGCAAGAAGACCTTTTTTTGTTGTTGCAACGAACATGGGCGGCCATTCCACATCGTGATTTGGATGAACTCATTTTGAGTATGCCAAACCGATGTTCTTGTGTTGTTAGTGTTCGCGGTAGAAACACGGATTATTAATTGTTTAAGTTACCCAATAAACTTTTAAAGAAAACTGTTATTTCAGTCTTTTTTTTCGAACTTTTGTGTTAGTGTTTCAAATGTCAAAAATCCCTTTATTAGGAAAATGGCAAATTTCTTTATTAGTGCAAAGGTGACTTGGTTTATCGTTACTGTGACAAACGAAAACACTTTATTTGATGAATCCTTAAAGAAAATTTTAATTAATATCAATCAGGAGAAAAGTTATTGCAAAAATATATGTTGATCCCTAGACACTTTTGATGTGTGTAATTTATTATTTTCTCCAAATGTTATAATTTAGTACTAAATCCGGTGCAAATAGTGACTTAGAATACAAAAATGTACGTAAAGGTATTCGTAAAATATTTATT
This sequence comes from Helicoverpa zea, assembly GCF_022581195.2. Taxonomy (NCBI): domain Eukaryota; kingdom Metazoa; phylum Arthropoda; class Insecta; order Lepidoptera; family Noctuidae; genus Helicoverpa; species Helicoverpa zea. The sequence continues at coordinate 4,046,000 of NC_061454.1, forward strand.
TTTAAGCAATTTATTATGGCGCTTACGATACTAGAAAACCGTGACTTCATAACTTTGAGATCATCACATACCTATTACAATAATTTAAACAATAAATACAAACAAAATATAGATAATTAGAAAAGTTAACCTTAATATTTTAATATGCCTTTTCATTTTTTTATAGTGAGTGACACAGCACATACAAAAGTAAATTCAATATTGCTGTCTAAACATTTATAAGTCTGTGGTCACCCAGATTAACAAACAATCCAATGTGACTGATGAAAGGCGAATTAAAATCGTAACTACATTATTGTTTCTGAAGTACCTCAACATTCCATTTCCATATTAGACAGTAAATTAAAAAACAACCACGCTCACTATGGAAAAACCCAGAGACAAAAAGTTACCATACCTTAAAATTAGTGCAGAAATAAAACAAGTGTATATTACTGACCATGTAACTGTCAAACAATGGTTGGACTGGCCGTAAGTAAGGTACTTATATTATGCTACTTTATGACAAAAAGAAGACCAGAAGTTATCTCACTGTGCAATAAAAAAAAACTTACAATAAGTTACAGTGCTAGAATGTGACATTTTTACATCAACATAGTAGAAAAACTATTGGAAATAAATGAGCACTCATATCAATACAAAAATCAAGCATGGTTGACACAAACAACTGACTGTGGTGTGACAATGAAGATAAGAAATTAACAACAATTACCTTGCCGTTTCTTTATCTATCTAAGTCTGTGGCTCGACATTAATGCTCAAAATAACAAATATGAATCTTGGGAGCAGGTAAAATGAAGCACCCTTAAACATATTATGCCAGTGTAAACTTGTACCCTTAAAAAGAGTATTACAGAGGATTGATTTTGTAGAGTTGCAAAAGTACAGTACTACGTGTACGTGATTCAAAGGTATGATAATAATCTTTGCATCGAGAAAGTTAATTTGCAAAACTCGCACTAGGCACTCTGACTGATGTTAAGAATGCGACCACAGGTACACTCCAGTCTAGATATTCCATACCTGTGTTCAGACGAGCAGCTGCGTGACGTTGGGCTCGGCGAGCGTGAGCACGGCGTGCGCCTCCACCATGACGACGAGCGAGTTGCGCGCCTCCTCGTGCGCCACGCCGTGCGCGCGCGTCGCGTGCGTGTACCACGCGCCCGTCGACGGGAGGACTGACACGCACCACTTGCATGATAGCCTGGGGATTAAGTCAGGAAATGAGGTAACTGTCAAGTTTCTGGATTTTTACCCCTATATGGAACTATTTGTACAACTATCTTTCGCCCGCGGCTTTGCCTGCATGCATGGTGTGTTGATAAAAAGTAGCCTATGTGTTAATCCAGATAGGTGATCTATCTACATACCAAATTTCAACCAAATCAGTCTAGCCGTTTTGGCGTGAAATAATAACAAACATACATTCTCACAAACTTTCACATTTATAATATTAGTAGGATCAGTAGGATAATGATAAATAGTAAACAATTGTCTTTTTGTTCGTTCGATTCTGCAGCTCCGGAGCCTTTCTCCGGTGCTGCAGAATCGATCGAAAAATTCTTTCACTATGTATTTGAAAGCTACACTAATCCCGAGTAACAGGCTATATTTTATCTGGGTCCCGGTATTTTATCCGGGAAAAAGTCTCACCGGGACGTAGATGAAACCGCGGGAAAACAATGCCGCAGTACAACGCAAGTGTGCGCAAGATTGCCGTTCTCACTTGCTTACGCATACTTTCTTACGATTGCTTAAACGAATGATTAACAAATTGGGCCCTATTGTTCATTCAATGTTATTGGGTGATTTTCAGAAAAGAATACCCTATGACGCACAGGAAATATTTTTTTTTTTAGTTCGTGAATTCTATTATATTTACTCTAATATTAAAGAATATATTGTTAACTAGCTAAATCTGCATTTTAAATTAAAATTATAATATGATTTTAAGAAATATTAAAGTTTTTCTGTCAGCGTATGATGCATAGTATTCCTGAACGTCACAAAATATGATTAATTAGAAATAAAACAAACAAGTATTAAAACGAAATCAACTTATGGTGGCATAAATATATACTTAAAATCTTTTAAAAACAAACAAAACGATAGCATAATTCTATAAGATTATTAAATAATCAGCTAAATAATTTCACTTTCGTCACTTCTTGGACATATCTCACTAGAAAAGTTGTCATTACTAATGATACCCGCTACAATTTCCAAAATCAAGCCTAGTGAGAAATTTTAGATACTAACAAAATACTATGATGCCAAAATAAACGCTATAAAATGAAAAATATATATTTTAAAACCATTTTTGTAACATCCAGAATATGGGACAGTGACTATTATGAAAATTTCGTGATGGATAAGAATAATTTGAGCAATGTCCACACTGCCGATTTCAAAACACAATTACAAAGAATAAAGTATTAACTCACTACATTTTTAGATATAAACCTTTACACACACATATATAAACAAAACCGATTAAATGTAAGCCTTTTCGTTTGATACCTACCACACGCGCGGACAGGACGCTCCCATAAATTATTTAATTGTACACTAAGCTTTACAATTCAAGATCGTTACGATTTTGTTCCGGTAGTATGTAACGTGACGCACAGGAGGTGACGTTTTTATCTCACGAGACTTTTAAAATTGAAAATAACTAATATTTATTTAAAAAACTTTGTTTTTAGCCTTACTAATCTAATAATGATGAGTTGTTTATGTTATATACAGTGTTATAGAGTTAAGAAAACAATTTATTAACCTTTTAAATACTGCCACTATCCGGAACAAAAATTTTGCGCGCCGATGACACCAACATTGTCGTCACAGTTTTAGCCTTAACTGACTTCAAAACGGCAATGGCGGAATCCTAATACGATCATAAAGTTGCCAAGAAGGTAGCAAAAACAGATGCTAAACTGTGCCCCGCCCCCTCCGCGTCTCCTGCCGTCGGGACGCCGATAAATGCAAGCACGTCGAAGCCTAGACGTGTTTACTCGGCTGCCGTAAAGAAAGATCCCGTTCAACGGCTAACCAAGGCTATTGTGGGAGCCCAGAGTCTCCCCGAAGTAACCCAAGGCTCGGTTCATCTTGAACCTGGCAAAGGGACGGCTGATGCAGATGGTTTCATCAAGGTGGAGAGGAAAAAGAAGAAGCCATCTAGTCGAAACCGATGCGGAACTGCATTGACGGGTCCGAACATGCTGTTGCGTCCCGCAATACCTACGACGCAGCTGTATGTTTCGCGTCTGCATCACTCCACGAAGGTCGAGGAGATCGTGGAGTATATACGTGTGAAGACCAACTGGACATTGAGAGTCGAGAAGTTAGAGCCGAGACACAACACGAATTTTAAATCGTTTGTGGTGCGTGTTCCGACTCAGCATCTCGACATGTTCCAAGAACAGTTTTGGCCGAAAGGTGTCGTTTTCCGGCGATTCCGCGGGAGACTACGTGACACCGCGCAGTGCAACACGACACCGCCTACTCGTGTCAACACAGTTTTAATTGTTTTTTACTTTTGTATGTATTAGTTTATTATTATTGTAATGTTAATTATTGTTTATGTATTGTATGTTCTATGGGCCTTAGTTGCCTGAATTAAAGGAATAAATAAATAAATAAAAAATAAAAAAAACACAAATTAGTAGATTTTGTCTTGAGTACGATATCAAATTCACCGTGACGAAACCGGATTTTCCGGAACAATGGTTTTCGTAGGACAATATTAAAATAATGATATTTCTTAAAATAACAATAAATTTATGGCATAAAAATTAAAAATACGTTTTTAGAAATACAGAGACTAAGTTCAAAAACTTAAACATACCCAAAAACGAATATTTTAGAAGTAAGATGTATTCGAAATCTCCAAGAGCGCCATGGGACACACGATATTTATACGTCCTCTTTAGGTTTATTTTAAATATAAAAATAACTATCCACTTTTTATGCTACATATTGATTTAATTGTACATTAAAATATATACCTAAATTTATCAAAAACTCACTTTCACACGTGCCATATAAAAAAATCAAAATAAAAATGTTTGAAGGTGTGGGACAGGCCGATTTTGCTAGGGTCAAGTTTTCTGAAAAACACCCTATTGCATATTCTAAGACAAGATAATTGAAGAAAATTACCTGTTAGTAACATGTCTAGATTTCACGTGTCTCCGTCTGTACCCCCAACTGTTGTACACGCGTGGACAAAACGGACAGGGAAATGATGGATCTGCAAAAACAGCAATAGATGTTACATTATAACTACACTATCCCAGAGTCAACTTTTCTAAGTTTTTATGTAATTTCAAGTATATCTTGGACACCAATGGCTGATGAAAAGGTGAAGGAAAACATCTTGCGGAAAAATTAAACAATAAAAAAATACACCAGAAGAAGGATATAAGTGATCAAATTTTTGAGACTATAGTTCGGCCATTCAGAGAATGCGTTCCTGACACGTCGCGATTGAACTGACGACGTAACTTTGCAATGGCGTTGCAGTTACGATAAAAATATTTTTGCTGGTTGTTTACCGTTTTAACAATTGAGGAGCATTAAAACAACATTATTATATCAATAATCAATGAATGTAGTTACGTCGTCAGTTCAATCGCGACGTGTCAGGAACGCATTCTCTGAATGGCCGAACTATAATTCATTGACTACAATTTTGTCTTTTTGATACACATAAAATTACATTAAATCTTTTACTGGTCACAGGAAAATCAGCCTCCTATTTTATTTCAACAGGAAAATAAACAACATGTATGCTAATATTATAATTACCTTTAGCATCAGTATTCACCAAATTTAGATTCTCCGTTTTTATACTCAGCGATTCAATTCTGGTTCCACTCTGCAGCACATTTTCAACTTCCTTGTCTATTTCAATTATTTCATCAGACGCATCACTGCTGTTAATCTTTTCGTTCAAACATGGTTGTGTGCTACTAACTTCGCTCTTATCAATTCTGTCACTAAGCATGTACGCCTTCTTGTTGAGACAATTTTCAGCACTAATCTGTTTCTTATCAGAAGTCTCTTCCAGTAAAGCAATATCTGTGTCATTTGTATTTTCTCCTGAATAATCCGTAAGGGGTGATTCTATGGGCTCAATTTTGAGGACAACATTCTGAAATTAGAAACCATACCTGAAATGTATTATCTATACTAAATACTAATATAATGCAGAGGTAAAATTTCTTTGTTTCTACACTATATGCTCTGATTCTTTCAACGTTAAGAAGCTACACTAGCCCAGAGTAAACTTTTCTAAGTTTGTATGTAATTTCTAAGTATATCTTGGACACCAATGGCTGATGAAAAGGTGAAGGAAAACATCTTGAGGAAACCTGGACTATGTAGTCTAAAATCACCAACCCGCATTGAGCAAGCATGGTGATTAATGCTCAATCCTTCTTCGCGTGAGAGGAGGCCTTTTGCCAGCAGTGGGACGATGCAAAGGGTGCAAATGGGTAACTATCCCAGAGTAAAATAGGTACGGGAAGTTCTCTTGGAAAGCAAGTGATCTATGACCAAATTTGGCCTTGCTAATTTAGATAAATACTTAAAAAACAGATCATTAGGCACTTGACGTTAATAAAAATGTTGTACTTACAGATTGCTTTCCATTGTCAGAGCTAATTTTGTGAACAGTTTCTGAATCAACCGTTGGTAAGCACTTTTTGCATTTATTGTTGTTGTCTTGTTCTGCTCTTTTCCTCTTCTTGGTTGCTCCTGAACCTTTCTGAAAAGTAAAGATATAAATTTTATATTACCTACATAGCTACATCATGAGACATATCTGGACTAGGAACTAATAAAGAAGTCTGTTGAAGAATAAAATTATAGTAATAAGTACTGCAACAGTAATGTCAGGTTTTAATGCCAAAACCGATAACTGAAATTTTGTAAGTTTGTCTAGGGCCTAAATACAGTAACAGCCACTTTTAATTTGGATGCGGGAAGACAAGTAGCCTCAGAATACAGGTAGAACCTAGGACAAACAGCTTGTATTAAAAGTTTTTTTTTTTTTTTCAATTTGCATTTAAAGAACTATGTTTAGTATCTTCTGGGATACCTACAATGTACAAAAAAGGTAATATGTAATGAACTTAGCAGGATGGATTGTTATTACACTCATGGTGAGTTGCACCATTTAACTTTAACAATAACGGGACCATTTTCAGTTGTCAAGCATGGACGGCATACAACTGGTTATGGATTGGTTATCGTTATAATTACATGGTGCAACTGGGTCTTAGTACATCATTAACATGGAGAAAACATCTTACATTTTGCTTCTTCTCAGCAACATCGTCAAGCAGAGCTATATCAGTATCATTTGTATTATCTCCGGAATAGTCCGTGAGTGGTGATTCCGCTGGCTCTAACTTTGGCACTAGGTTCTGAAATATGCAAACAATAAGATTTTTTAATGAGAACTGTTCTTTAAATATGGATATCACTGTTTTATAATTTTTATAATTTTCATAAATATAAGATATATTCAAATAAACCTTACATTTTGAGCAACATCTTGTCGGCCCTGTACAGATATACATTTCTTGCATTTACTGTTGCTGTCTTCATGTTCACTTTTCTTACGCTTTTTAGGTAAAGAGCTTGCTGACGTTTTCTAGAAAAAAATATTTGATTATTGTTAAACTTGTTACTTATGCACTGAGAATAGTATACTTCTACCAAGTGCAATCATGAGACTTGACCGCCCCTAAGACAACCCACAGACCACTTGATTTGACATGATGGAACAGTAATTAATACATTTGTAAATAAAACAATATGAATCTTACCTCATCTTCACGTGAAACCTCACTACCTGTAGATAAACCGCAAATTCTTAACGTTTCTGCAGTTTTTAACAGTATTGGTAGAAATTCTTCAGTCACATTCACCTCTCCGTTGTACATGAACGTCAGCAACGTCCGCAGAGAGGCCGTACTGATGTCATGAAGCACTATAATTGGATCCTTGTGGGGGTTTTGCTACGAAAAAAACGTGTGGGCGTTAGACCAAAAACTTTGCGTAGGGAATCCATATAAAGGCAATTTGACACATGTATACTCTGTTACCTGAAATATGGTCCTGAAAACTGAACTATTTGCCGACAGTATCACTTTATGAGCCTTAAAACTGTGACCCTCAGACACCAGAGTCACGTCCGACAAGCCTTCGTCTTTGTACAACTCTTTTACATTGAACAGAATGTTGCTCTGATAGCCATTCCATTTCAAACTGATTTCCTGATTCGCCATTATGTCTCGCTACGTTACCATAGGCAAATTTTCTTAGTTAAATCTAACAAAGCAAAATAAATAATAGAAAATTATATCAACGAAACGACGCAAAATTGCTTTGATTGAAATTGAAAGAAAACAATGCCACAGATAAATAATTGTGATTGAGCCATGTTACCAGTACAATAAAAAACGTCCATAAAACTACCTATTCACTTTTTGTGAAATATTTTGAATCATTGAATATAATGAATATGAATGGTTTATGTTTATAGCATCAAATTCAAGTTTTGTACTTAGGTATCATTATATTTATTTAGCTATTTATAAGGTGAATCTCTCATAGTTACCATTTTTTGTGCCGCGTCTATTATTTTTCTTATATTGTTGTTCTTCTCTTTTACCTAATTAGAAAATAAACAAGCATAAAAATCAAAAAGTCGACATAAACAAGCTATGTTGTACTGCATACATTTTTACCCAGCTTTATTTGATACCTACTTCCAAGCTACATGTTAAAATCTCAGACTTAATAAAATCTTGACTAAAAGACCATATACCAAACCAAACAGAGTCGACATTAAAAATGGAGTGTGGCGGCCAGTCATTGACATATTATATTCTAAGCTCGATGCGGCCAGTTTGAAAATGGAGGGAAATGTTATTTTACATTTTGCCTTTCGCCAAAAAATCGAAGCTGTAGATATAGTAACTATATACGGCTGTAGGTATATTTCCTGTATAAATATAATTAATATTTCATCAGTTGATCCGAGGTAAGAAGAACTGCCCATTTAATTACGTAGTTAGGTACTGAGCTACTACAAAAAAATATTATACGTTGAATGCTTCTTGTCGATGTACGACGTACGTAAACGCACGAACTACCTATTCGTGTGTCTGACGGTAACTCTTTTTAGTTGTTTGTTTTACTAGGATAGTTTTTGATAATATTTATTGTAAATATGTATTGTAAATATCTATGTAAATAAAACCAATACCGTTTATACTAATATAGTAGGTAAAGAGGATTTTTTGTTTATTTGTACCTACTCTGAAGACTCCGAAACTACTCATAAGGAAGAGTGTAGCGAGTTTCTAAGTGACAGGATATAGGTATTTTATCCCGACACGGGTCAGTTCCCATGGAACGCGGGTGAAATCGCGAAAACGACTAGTAGCTTCTTCAGTAGGTTTTATGTCGCAAGCATGGTAGTCCACAAATCATGTTTATTATCATTATCTTCTAACCCTGATCCTCAATCTGATATAGCTTATTACTTATAACTGCATTTCGAAATATTCTATCTTATCAATTAATTCTAAACTATGTATATTAATAACTAAGTATGTAGTTATAATAAATATGAAGATCACTGGCAAATGATAATAAATAAATGATAAAAAAGAGCTCGAAGTATTTTTATACTCTTTTTACGTACAAAATAATGACTATATTTTTTAATTATTTTAACATATCAGTCGGCCGGCTAGTTATTGTCTTATTTGAATAAGCCAATAGGTACCGTGATAAACAAACTAATATGTAGATAAGAATAAATCAAAGATTAATCATAATAAGTATCTATTTTTATCTTTTAATTTTTTATCTTTTAATTTTTGGTATGTATAAATTCAGTGACCATGAACTATAAATAGGCGGGTATCGAAATATTGAACCTCATGTTTTGAATGAACTTAGGTACTACCTATTTACTTTCGGATATTATGCAGATAGGTAATTGGTGTTAAAAAAATATTATAGGTGTATTTCTCCCTCTATTGTAAGTATATAGGAGCTACTATTTCTGAAGGCATCTCTAGTCTATATCTTTGTATACCTAATATATAAATCGAATAGGCTCCAGAACTGCTGAACCAATTTGAATTGTTTGTATGTTTTATCTGGGAACGGGAAGAAGTTTCCTCGAGACGCGGGCGAAACCGCGTGAACAGCTAGAAATCTCTACTATGGTTTCCTGCGTATCTACAAAAGTGCCTAGAAAAACAGAAGCTATCATCAAAAGTGCAAACCTAATATTTGTAATACAATTCTATCAAGGAATCTCTAGGAATCTAAGGAAATGTAATAAGTGGGTCAGCAAACAATATCCGAGCATCGCCCTGAAAGTGGCCTTATCGGCGCTAATCAAATAATCCAGCCCTTATGAAACTATTGTCTTAACTTTAGTCAACAGTCTATCAAAAACATTTGATGGCTCTTCACTTACTATAAAACTAATTTGAAGTACTGTTCGCAATTAAAAATAAATTCTTCATCATCAAATAAAATGGTTTGTTCATCGATATTCGTGTTGTGTTGCCTCGCGTTAGTGTGTTTTCCTCAAATTGTTCTAGCATTAGTTAATTATTCTATGCCTCCGTATTCTAAATATACTGCTTCGGATATACTGGATGACGCGCGCTTAGACACGGTAAGTTACTTATTATAATGATGTGACCTAAAATCATCACCTAAAATAACTGTTAAGTAAATAACTTAGAATGAAATAAAAATTTGATCCCTGATTTATCTTCTCTTACAAATAATCTTCATCATTTTATCCACAGTTTTCGTTGATAAAAAAATATGGATATCCATGCGAAATACATCGCGTGTACACTGAAGATAAGTATATTTTAGAGGTGCACAGGATACCTGGCAAGACACCCAATGCGCCGGTGGTCTTTCTCCAACACGGCTTGTTGTCGTCTTCAGCTGAATGGGTGCTTATGACCCCTGGTCGAGGACTTGGTACGAACTTTTTTTTATACTGTCTCGTAATAATCCCATGGATGGTTTTTTTATATATTCAAAGGTATTATAATGTTAGCGAAACTTTGCTTTAATATGTCTTACTAGACGTAAAATGGCGCCTAATGGTTCGAAAGCCCCTTCTGTAAAATTTTTAATTTCTAGATTTAAAGGAGACTGACGTGATACTAACTTGCATTGATTCCAGCATACATCTTAGCAGATGCTGGATACGATGTCTGGATGGGCAACGCACGAGGGAATACTTACTCCCGAAACCATGCCTCTATAAAACCTACATCTTCCTCTTTCTGGAAGTTCAGCTGGCATGAAATAGGTTACTACGACCTTCCTGCCATGATCGATTACGTCATTAAAGAAACTGGACTTCCTAGGATCCAGTACATCGGCTTCTCTCAAGGGACTACAGCTTTCTGGGTTTTGATGTCAACTAGGCCTGAATATAACAACAAAATTATTGCTATGCAAGCTCTAGCACCTGTAGCATACGTGGGGAATATTAAGAGTCCTCTGATAAAAGCTATAGCTCCGTTCACTAACTCTCTTGAAGTAAGTATCAATTAGGAATCTTCACGCACTAATTTTAAGATCTAGAATGATACTTATAATTTGTTATGTGATTCCAGATTGTATTTAAACTATTAGGGACTAACGAAATTCTCCCCAATGGCAAAATAAATGAACTTGCAGGACAGAGCTTGTGTATTGAAGAAGCCATCACCCAACCACTTTGTACAAACCTTTTGTTCCTTATTTGTGGATTTAATTCAGAACAACTTAATACGGTAAGTATGTCTCAAAAACAAAAAGATTATAAAGACTTATGTATGGTAAAAAAAAACAAATTGATATTTTATTTCTTGATTCTAGACAATGCTGCCAGTTGTTATGGGTCATACTCCAGCCGGGGCTTCAACGAGACAACTCATACACTTTGGTCAATTGTACAAGTCAGGGAAATTCGTACAATTTGACCACGGTTGGCTTACAAACAAACGAAAATATGGAACCTACAAACCTCCGGCGTACGACCTGCAAAATATCAGGACTCCTGTTTTCCTACATTACGCTGACAACGATTGGTTATCGACCCCTAAAGATGTTAAAAAACTTGCAAAAGAAATACCTACAGCAATTGGTCTTTTCAGAGTACCTTTATCTAAATTCAATCATTTAGATTTCGTCTTCGCCATAAATGCGACGGAGTTCATATACAACCGCTTATTGAACATAATGGCACAATTCAAAGACGAAGTATGAACTAACACATTATATTTCACGCCACTTAACACATACAAATACAATTTTATCTTGACAACGATGTATGTTTTCATCTTCACCTGTTTAAACCTGCGAAAACAAAATACCGATTTTTTATAAATTTCGTCGCAAAAATTCAAATTAGTCAAGTAACGCACATATACTGTTAAGTACTTACATGTACACTCGAATTATGATTCATGTATTAAACGAAAGTCCTGCAATATAAAGCACGGTATTAATTCCGTTTTCATACGAAAATTGTACCTACTGAAAATATTTTGTCGTCAGACCAAGACCGTACTGTGGAATTACTTGTCATAATGATAATAAGTAACCTAGTCTAGGTCAGTAGACGATAAGGTTTGAAAATCCTATAATATTTTAAATTAATTCATGCTTACTATCTACAGGTGTGTCTAAAGATAAATAATCAAAATCTTACGCAACGTGAATCAGTACTGGTATCTGTGATTGTGGAACACGAAGGCGCAGACTTGCTAGCATTCACTTTATGGAATGAAGCATTGATTACAGACTTTTTTTCACGCAACTTTCTCTCATAAGCTATACCCATTTCTCGTTTCACGATAGCTCCAAAAGTGTTTTGCACTGAAATGATTAATAAAATATTTCAACGTGAAAAGGGCTACACTGAAAAAGATAGAAATTCGAATGGAATTAGAATGATTGGGGTAGAAACATAGATGCTTCTGAATTAAGCAAAGTATCTAGGTAAGTTCCCTCAGGTTTCGAAATAACTGCTAGCAAGTATATATGCACTCTCCAAGTTTGTCAGCTGCAAACCAAACAGAATAATTTAAATCGTCATTAAAACACTTTGTTAGATATTAAGACTACCTTTAGTTAACAGCACAATAGGATCTTCTTTCCTACTACAGCAATCGCTCTCTCGACTAAGTCGTACTCCTTTATCTGGGTCGTTAGTTTTATGTAAAACTTGTAACAGAGAAATGTGTCTGTACGTCTGAAAATTAAAACTTTGTATGAATACATGATTCAATAAAAGATTACAAGTAGTTTTATCTATAGTATTATTCAGTACCTCATTCTTACAATTCTTCATTGTTATTATCATTTCTGAGTCAATTCCTTTGACTTCGCTTACATTCGGAATATCGTCTGTACAACATTCAAATGGTTTAGGCAATATAGCAACACTATCGTGTTTACTTGCACTTTTGAAAGGACTAAAGAATGTTGATTTCCATGAAGAATTTTTGTACACATTTTGAAGTTCAATTTTTAAGGAACTGTTTTCTTTTTTCAGTTTGTCTATTTCAGTCTTCTGGCAATTACATTTATCTTGTAACTTCTCGAGGTTTATTTTATAAGCATTAATTTCTTCGCTAATTTCATTACAATGACATTGCTTATCAACCAGTCTGACTTTTGCAGCGCAGTGCTTACTGCACACTCTTTGACTTTGTGACGTCGAACACGATTTATTCGATCTGCATACCGAAGGATTCGATATGAAATCAGTGTCTGTTGATCTGTTATTCTTGCAACATGGTTTTCTACAATCTTTCAGAGAACATTTTTTCTTACATTCAGGGAAACCATCTGGATATCCTTGCGGTTTAAAAGGACATGTGAGAGGTTCTCTTTTGCTTTTTTTTCCTTTCCAACAACAGGGAATTGGGAAAATAGCACGAGTTAAGTACGGTGAGATATTCCTCACAAACATGGCCTGTTGCACCATTTCAGTTTGCCAAACTTTTGCAACAGACCGCACACTATCTGTGCGACAACACTCATTCTGAGCGAGATCCTCATCTTTTGGAATATTTACATGAAAGATCTTTTCGATAATGATTTTCCAAAACATTTTAATGCTTTTGAGGGCCTCCAGGCATCGGTCACAAGGCCAATGGCTAGTTTCAAATTCCTCCTGGAATCATTTGAATGCCGGTTCTATTATCATATCATTGGTTTATGTACCTATAGAAATTAAGCAATCCTACACAATTAATAAGATTAAAATACTTAGAAGCGACACAAAAACTACTTACATCGTCAAAGTACTTATCGAAACCCTCTTCATTTTTTAAACATTCCTTTATAGCATTACATGAATCACAAATGCTATCTAGCACAACTTTTGATTTACAATCGGGATGACAACGGGGCGTGGCCTGGAAAGTTGAAAATCAGAGGTTTCAATTTTAGGTGGTAGTTCTTAGAAAATATTTTTTTCATAATTTTTCTTACCCTGCCTCGGCTTCTGCATGTCATGGTTCTCATGAAGCTGGCTAAAGTGCTCGTGGGTAAAACGCAAATAGGCATATCGCACTTTATCCATTCCCTGAGGTAACGATCGCGCGCCCGCACGTCATGACTCCATGCTCTGACGTCGCGGCAAGACTCGTATGATTTGATCTTACCCTCGTTGCGTGAGCACAGTCGTAAGTTACTCTGACCTATGTAATTCATTGAATTCATACATTCGCTAAACTATTTGCCGATCTTATCTCCATGTTGACATAAAATTTTGAGATCCAAAACGATGGTACCAATTTGAGTGTCAATGGTGTCAAGTATGTAAGTCCATACGTCAAGCAACTTTTTTTATAAAGTTTTCTGAGAAAGTATAGGTTCTCACACAAGCCAAAGCAACAGCGAAAATCAAAATGAAATCTGTTTTTATCGTACCTAAGTTCTTCAATTATTATAGTGTTAACATGTTTATTTTCTATTGAATATAAATAAAGAAGTACCTAATTTCGCATCAAACATTTTCATTATTTACATAGGTACCTTATATAACCTCGTTGATGTTTAATTGCAGGCACTGCAAACGGAAGAAAAAAAAATTCAAATATGACATTCTATTTCAAGTCACAATTCCGCCTCGATTTCTTTTGACAGTTCAAAATATTTGATAATTTTCGTTTATACACATTTTGCCGAAAGTTTATTGCAAAACAAAATAGGTATTTCAAATCGTATCGTTATGCGTAAAATGGATGGCGGAGAAAAGTAGCATATATTTATATACATGTATATGTTTAGAAAAATCGTACATTATCCTAAGTAGACTAAATAGTTGGCATCGCGATGTCTTTCATAACAAAAAGGGAGCGTGTGTTCAACGAACACGACCTATTCGATTTGCCGGCGAGGAACGAAGGAAAGCTGAAGGCCTATGCGTCATGCACGGACGCCAGGGCCTGGTCCCACTTCTGTTCGGATAAGAGCGAGCACCTGGTGGAGATAATAAAGAGGAACAACGAGACGGTCCGGCCGAAGTACTTCCCGACGGACGTGATCGTTGACACACTGATGGTAGCTAAGAATGCTGAGATAGCGCGCCTGAAGCACAAGATCGAAGAGTTCGAGCAAATGCTGGCTGCCTACGATCAACTCGAATTGTCGTGCGATCAGAAGTGTGAAATTGCGCATGCCGTGAGTACTAACCCGTATATACAAGCTGTTGATTTGCATCCGTGCCATATTCAAGGAGGTAATTATGCTAATGATTCTCGACCCAAATCAATAAAAAAATTGGTACGTATTTTTTTTTCTTAATTTTTTTTTTCGGAATTCCATAAATGTCATCTAGCCTTATTTAAACTTGGCGCGTATGTTACTGGCGTTAAAACCGTGCTGCACCCTCACACAAACTCAAACACAAAGCATACGCAACGATCACTCATAAATTTCATTCATAAAATTGGATTACTTCGGAAATACCACGACATTACAATGACAAAAAAAGCAGTACATATTAGTTATTTCCCATCTACTGTAATTCCAATCGATTATTTACGTATTGTATGTCCTCCTCCTGAGCTATGGCACAAATGCAAATCAACACCTTGTATAAGTTACTCTATGGTACTAACAAACTGTATTATCAGTCTTCCTATCATACACGTTTTAACAAAACTAATCAACTTTTGGAGTGACTTGGGAACCCATTTTTAAAGTGAAAAATCTAAAATCCTTACAGATAGTTTCATTATTTAAATGTGTTCAGGTACTTAAATTAAAACAATTCCCGGATAATATACCTACTTATGAATATTATTTTTAAATCATAAGAAATATAGAAAGATTTATTAAAAATTAAGGAAAAATAAATGAAACAATACAAATAAGTATTTTATTTTTGCTACGCTGACGCACGCATTTTTTCCCGTACCTATTGTTTGATGACACGAACGAGAAGATGTATGCAAATATATTGAATAGGTAATATAATATTAAATATTAAATTTTCTTTCAGCATGCAGCAATAAAAGCGGCCAATAAAGAGCTTGATGATCTGGTAAGAAGAGTTCTTTATTTGTCACTTTGTTCTTTGTTTATTTGTCAATTACCCGACTATGCCAGAGAACCGTTTATTATGTAATGTATGTCTTGCTGGGGAGTTTGTTCCACCACTTCTTCTTCCCAGCAAAAACACATAGAAAGTGGTGAAGGGCGGGCGTTTTGGGGGCTGTCTTTTGTAAATTTGACGTTCGAAAAGTGCTGATTTTCAGTCTACTTTGAATAAATGACTTTTGATTTTGATTTTTTAGGATTTTTCGATAGGTGCAATATAATTGCATCTGTGTGTAACAAAATATTTTTGCATTCTTATATTCCTGAATATGGTTTAAAAATAATGAAGACTGCAAAATGTTTTTTCATGGTAGTTTGAGCTTTCGCTGAAAATCACCGCTGCGAAACTATGTATCTCGCTTAGGGTTCCAGCATTATATGCTGAGCGAGGGTCAATCACTTTCATGTGATTGTGACTCATATATCTCTCCTCTCCCCTTCATGAATGGGGCTGTTTTACTCTACTTACTTTTGTATCTGTATGCGTCATGACCTTTGCGAACAATACTTAATGTGTTTTCTTTCTCCCTTTCTTTCTTTTCTGCTATTATAAATATTTAATAACTTTCCTGACTACTTTCAGTGCTTAGATTTGGACTTATCCGGTTTCACAGAGGTCAGTATAATAACAATGCTATTTACTATGATCTGATTAAATTATATACTTAATGAATTCATACATGGCTTCATTTCAGGGCATCGATTCAGAAGGCTTTGCGGTAATTATATTGAATTTATTTCCATTACTATAATATACCCAGGTACTCAAAATACTGACTGACATGATTTTTATATTGCAGACCGGCAAATCGAGAGGAGATGAGGCAACACCTAGAACATACGAGGTAACACCAAGAACAAACGAGGTATCACCAAAAACAATCGAAACGTTGGATATGTTGGTAAGAAACTTATTTGTTAATAGTAATACCTAATTTAAAAAACATGTATAATATTTTTACATATTTTTAAAAACAGCAGGAGTACTCTCTCAAGAAGGACACTAGAGGCGTTCAAAATGACTTACCGGGTACTCGCGATGTTGCTACCTGTAAGATTTTTTTAGCTCGTATTTCATTAATTATTAATGTATTACGAAGCATCGTCCTTTATTCATATCCATCATTTTATTTCACAGTTGCCAAAGATTCAAGAATTGATGAAATGCAAGATACCATAATTACAAAAGACGCAAAATTAAATGCTATGAAAAATACAATAGCTGTACGTAACCGTAACTTAATTTTTTTTAATTAGTCATATTTATTCGTTAAGACAGACAGTAAATATTTCAAACGGATCTTACAGGTCATGGAAAATGATGTTTGCGAACCTTATTGTATTTATGCTCACATATACACGGCACTGGAAAAAATATTTGGTATTCTTTGCCAAAATGATAAGTATAGGCAGTATTTGAAGTTGTTGGTATGTTGTATATCTCAATATAAATTCATTAGTGAAGCTTCATTACGTTAAACAGCATTAAAAATGTTAAACTTCTTTTTAGACGGCCGGTAAAGATACCCGTTGCATCGATGTAAAAGGAAAAATACTCTTTAAACTAAAGGTATTGGAAAAATTTTGCTGTGCATTAATAGCTCCCTGCACCCAAGACTTCGTTTCTCATTCACCTCCACGAGTTGCCGCCGAGGATTGTGCTTGTTATCGTGTCGATGTCATCCCGCGAACTGAACCTGCTTTTGCATTAACATCTTCAGAAGCCAAACAACCAAATTTTGATAACAAACGAGCACATCTCGTTGCTGACATTATAGAAAATGATGAAATGAAAGAAATTCTCAATAAAGAAGGTGTTAAACCAGATGAAGATGTCAATGAAGACGTTTTCGCTTTAGATAGTTACAACATTGAAACAGAGAACCTTAAACGTTTAAAAAGTCTACAAGAAAATTTTGATGATTTAATGACATGTTATGAAACATTAAAACATGAAAAAGAAAGTTTAGAAAAACGGTGTAACAAATATGAAGAATTGGAACACGAATTGGAAAGTCTAAAAACACAAATGAGAGAGTATAATTCATTATGGAACGAAAAAGAGCATTATCGTAAACGTTCTGCCGATCTTGACACTTTAAAAGAACAATACCTTATACTTACCGATGAAACTACCAACTTAGAAACTCAATTAAAAGCTGAATCAGAAATTAATAACATAAAATGTAAAGCATTAGAAGGTTTACGAAATGAAAATATAATTTTAGAGAAAAAAATAAACGAAGCATCAATTGCTTTTGAAAAAGAGAAAAATATTTTATTGTGCAAGTTAAAAGAAGCCGATTGCCGAGTTATGTGCCAAGGACAGCAAATTAAAAGTTTGACCACTCAAGTTGATAAATTACTTGAACATAACCATGAAAAGGTAAATTTTATCAAATGATACTTTGTTGTTAATGTTGTTTAAGCCATTTTTAACATATCAGGTTGTCGTTACGCATTTGATGACAATTGTTGTTTAATGGCTGACTAGCGAAATATTATGATTTCAGCTTCACCCTCGAGATTCAGAAACACGTTCATTGGTACTAATGGATGAAATTGAATCTTCAAAAGAACAAATTAAAAACTTAAAAGAAGCCCTATTTTGTAACGAAGAAGAAAAACAGGAACTACAAAAGCACTATCAAGATCAACTAGAAATAATAAATGTTCTCAAGTCAGAAATAGAAAATTGGAGAAGTAATGTTTCTTATAATAATACTATTGCTTGGTTTACATACGTCGTCAGCACAAAATATCTATACCTAAGCGAAAACTTAACATATTTTTTAATCATATTTTTTCTTTTATGCTTACTATAAATATTTTTTTTACTGTTGCTGCCGGGGAATCGGAAGTCGGCAGGAAGTATGGGGGAATTCAAATATCGTTCTGCCTCAATTGCCAACCTCACCTGCCCGTGCAGTAAGCAGCACGCCAAATAGGACGAGGCTCTGGCGACTGACGGGTGGCGGTATAACCACCACACAAAAATACCTGATCATTATCAGACAGGACTCTCTCTAAAAATATTCCACATTGCGCTCACCACCATGCTTTCTCAGCGCGGTACATAAGACAGTAGATACATAGGGGTCGTACAAACTAGTAGCACATAATGGTAGTCCATAATGAAGTGCATAAGGGAGTTCAATTTTTTTTCTTAGCCTTTATTGTCCTACTTCTGGGCAAAGGCCTCCCCATCACGTCTTCACACCTCTCGATCCTTAGAGTGCGCCCACCATCAAACGGCAATTCACATAACAAATAATAATAATAAGTACACCCAGGACTACTCCAACTACGTACTACGTACAACTAGGTCTAGCCGCATGTACCTACACCTAGCTGTAGCCGGTTAAACTTAGGTGTAGCCGCATTTCGGGCTTTAGCCGTAAAATATTTTATTTTTATTTTATTGGGTCAAAAAACAGTTACCTACCTACATGTTAAAATTTCAAAACTATTAGTAACAATATAAATAAGTAAACATATAATCCACACTATTGTCCACAAATATATAAGAAAAGCTTGAACCCTGCATCAAAAAACTCAAAAATCTGACTAAAATGACAGAAATAAGTTGGCCAATGGCAGTTAGAGGACCTCAAGTTTTTCGTGTAACAGGTGACCCAACAATATTTCAGGAGTCGGTCGAGGTTCCTCATGTTACATAGAGTGTAACCCTCTATTTATGTACATTTAATTAAGTAATCGTAACAATATATTTTCAGGCTCTTATGAGAGAACTGTGCAACACAAAGATGAATTAGAAAAGTACTCAGAGAGTTTGCGCCAAGATATTGATGACAAAATGACTGCGAATGATAACTTAATGAGCATTATTCATAATAAGTCGCAAGAAATCAATAAGTTAATGCAGGACATAGAAAAGAAAAAAGACGAAAATAAAGATTTGCTTAGACAACTTAACGAGTTACGAAACAGGTTTGATAGCAGTCTTTCGAACCTACAACAAGAAAAAATGCAAGCCCTACAATCTCTACAAGTAGCTAGACAAGAAAGTCAAGAATTATTAGAAAAAGTGAAAAATTACGATCAAGCCCTCCACATTGAAGCAGATGTAACAAAATCTCTAGAAATACAGTTACAAGAAAAAGAAGAATTACATAACTTATTAATGAATGCTATTGAGGAAAACAGAAATTTAAAAGCAGATTTGGCAAGCAGGGAAAACAATAACTCAATTTTACTTCAAGAAATCCAAAGATTACGTGATGTTAATGAATATGCTGTTGATAGCATAAATAATTTACAAGATGAGAAAAATAAATATAGGATGTCTTTGGATTTCACTCAAAAAGAAAGTACTGAACTGAAAGATAAAATCATGCATTACGAAAACTTAATGCTTAAATTACATAATTTACAAGAATCGCATGAAAAACTTATTGAGGAAAAATCACGTCTTGAAGGTGCTTTTCTTGAAAAATCATATGAACTTGAAAACGCAATACACACCATTCAATTAACCAAAAGGGAAAGTGCTGAATTAATTGATAGGCTGCAGCAAGCTGAAGGTTCAAAAGATAACGAATTATCTAGAATCAGCGAAGCCTATCAAAAGTTATCTAGTGAAAAATATGCCGTTCAAAAAGATCTCATAGAGAAAAGAAGAGATATGGACAACTTGGTACAAACACTAAACAATATGAAAGCCGATAATCAACAGTTAATACAAAAATGCAATCAATTTGAAGACATAGAGCAAGAGTTAACAGAAATGAAGAAAAAATATGCTGAATTGATGTATGACTTTGAAAACAAAACTGAGGAAATTAATCATCTGTATAATACCTTAGAGAATAAAATTGAAGAAAATAGGGAACTAACCGAACAAATCAAAACTTTGGAGATAAATCAAGTTATGGCCTTAGAAGACGAAAAAATTATGACTGAAGCTAAACTCAACATAATGAAAAAGGAAAGTGCTGAATTGCTCGAAAAAATTAAACAATATCAAAATTTGGAAACAGAATTTGAGAAATTAAAAGCAGCACATGATCAAATGAAAATTGATAAAGAAAATCTACAAATTGAACTTAATACACAAATGGCTGATTTGAAAAGAATGGAGCAAGAAAATTCAGAATTGCACAGCCACAGCCAAAATTTATTATCACATAGCGAGGATCTAGAACATGCTCTAATAGGAGCAAGAACTGAGGTGAGCTATTTTTAACACGAATTACCTTTCGATAAAATAATAAGTACAAGTAGTAATAGTAAGTACAAGTAATACTATGGTAAGAAACGATTCTGTTATATGCGCCTTAAAGTTTATTTTATTTTTGACAGCTTATAAAAAAAGGCAGCAGTTCTCCGGTATCGCACAAAGAAATTATTGGAGAAATTGAAATCTTGCGGCAAGAAAAACTCCTTAACCAAAAGAAGATGAGAGAACTTCTCGACAAACTAGAAGAATCGGTATTATGATCCTGTTCTATTGATATAAACTCACACTCATGAATCTGCTTGTCGTCGTAGGCATTTTGGAACTTTTTACTGGGGATAGACATAATTAATGTAACACTTCCACGTCTAAAGGCGCCTTCAAATTTGCCCCTAAATGCCGCGCTAGGTCTGAGAATGGTTACTTTTTGTATATTTTACATATTCAGTTTCACGATTTTGAGCTAAAAACAAAAAAGAAGCCTAGGAAAACGTTGCCATTATTTTCTACCTGTAATTCAAGTCTGAATGATTACAGTGACTGCTACAATCTCGCTGTTTTTTATCTGTTTGATTTTACAAAGCAGTGCGACCTCAGCGCTGCAGACGCGCTGCCTCCGTACTCAGTCCAGTTGATCTCGAGTAACAAAGGCAAAAATGTTTTAACGTCATTTTCAGGAAAATATTATATCCAGTTTAAGTGAGGATGTTTGTGCTCGAGATGATAAAATAGCAACTTTACAAAATCACATCAATGAACTGGAAGAAGAAGTAAGACGACTTCACGGTAATTTAGCTGAAGTTATTAATACTGGTGAAGAAATCAAGGACTTTGGTCTTCGGAACATCAATTCCATTAGAAATATGGAAGCTCATCGTAAGTCATAAGCTAGCTCGCTTAATTTCCGTTTTTGCTAGTAAGTCTTATTAAGTCAGTATCTTTGTTCGGTTTTAGACTCGAAAGCAACCCATAACATGAAGATGGAGATAGCAAAACTCCAGCAAGAAAACTCCATGCTATCTGAACAATTATCCGTAACAAAAGTACAGTCTGAAGAGTCATCGCGAGATATGTTCAAATATGTATCACAAATAAAACATTTACAAAATGAAAGAGAGATAATTGTGACTGATATAAAACAGCTTGAGCTCAAGAGTGTCGGTGATAGCGTCTTAGCACCAAATAATTGCGAAATTGAAGAAATATTATCATCACTAGACAGGATCAGAAAATCTTTTGATGCAAGAACAAATAAGAGTTCTACGTTAGAACGAACACTATTAAAAGTACAAACGTCTTCACAACTACTCTTAAGCAAAGCCGATGAGGCTAAGAAAATTGTGGAGAGGGAAAAGCAGAAAATTATTTTTGAGAAAGAAGAAGCAATCAGAGACCGGCAAAATATGGAGACGCAACTTTTCGACCTAAGGGCTATGCTTGAAAAACAAGTTGCCGATGATAAGGCTATAATTGTAGATTTAGAAGCTACAATAGCAAATCAGACATTGATTACCGATAGATTAAAAAAATCAACACAAGACTATATTGCTAAATTAAAAGATGAACTCCAGACCCTCAAAAATCTTTACCAGGACTCTGTTGAGAAGATAAGCGAATTGCAGGAGAAGTTGCACAGTGTGACTGAAGATAAAAGGAAGTTAAACGATATGATGGAAGAAATAAAAACGGATTTAGGGAACAAATCTAATGAAGTATCAGAATTGCAAAAGCAATTAGAAGTCTTACAGAAAAAAACTTATCGCAACATGGAAACTCAGATACAAAGAAAGGATCTATATCAAAATGTGGGATGTCAAACGGACACTTTGGAACCCAATATTTTCTACGGGTCAGACATAAACGCATCGAAGGATATTCCAAAAACAAAAGATTTTGACTTTGTTGATAGCATAGACATGATGGAACTTAATAAACCACCTCTTGATAAAAGGCATACCCAGTTAGAAATGAAATTGGGAAGCCCACTCTTAAACGAAGTCAATATACTTTCTGCAGCTGTGGATCAGCCAACTTTCGAAGCCCTTAAAAACAGCTATATAGATTACAAAATGAAAAGATTAAGTCCAGGAAGATTTGAACAATATTCGATAACTTGTTTCACAGATAAAGAAAAAAATGAAAATAAAGCAACCACAAACACGGTTGAACGAGCAACTAAAAAAACTCAAAAATCAGCAAAGCGTACTGAAAATGCAAACACTCAGAGTAATAACTTAATCGATATTTACAATAGACGGTCTATGCAAACTAATTCTTCAAAAGCCATTGATGAGTCTGACAATATTGTCAGTAGTAAGATGGTATCACAAAGTCAAGGAAAATCTACTGGATATCCAACGAGGGAAAGTTATGAAACTGACAGTAATTTAGTTAGTAAATACAAAGATAGTAAAACTTATGTTGAATCAACCTCAGATAAATCGACAGACAAGGATTTATTTGTTATTTACAAAGATAGTGAAAGCAGTTATAACAACAATAATAATAATAAGAAAGAAACCAAAGGGACATGGTCGGGCAAAGGGCATTCCGAGATAGTAGTCGAGGCGGTAACAGTTCATCCTACGAAGAAAGGCATAGCTGGTGATCATCCTAAGAATTATGGGAAAGAAACATTCATTTTTCAGGAAAATGATGAAAATGGTGAAGATGACAGCGTAAAGCATAAATTGAAAATTAAGTTGCCAAGGGTTGAGACAGAAAGTCCTTCTTTAATAACTGCCTCCGATATTGATAAAAAGTCATTAGATTCATATACACTAGCAATTGACTCATCCCAGAAACGACTTTCTGATTCAGATACTAAAATTAACGAAAACTTAGACAGTAAAAAAATAAAGCAAGACACTCCTTCAATGCCAACGATATCTAATGAAGACAACTTGGGATCATATAACTCTTTAGGAGTAGGTTCTGATGAGGATGTCGTCAGACCTATGAAGTCAAAAGCTTTAGAAACAGACAGCGGTACGTCAAAACACAAAAATTCAAAACTTGCTAGAAAAAAGGTTACAGTTACTCCTCATTTTGACAGTGAATCTCATCATAAGCTTTCGAGAGTTGGGGCCGACGTTCTTTTACTCAAAGCCGAAAAAGAGAAAAAATATCCTAAAGTCGGCAATTTCGGATTAGAATATATTATGGATACCATGCAAGCTGAGGTCGACCCCGAAGGAAAATATTATGCTGGTAAAGAAGCACGGAAAACAAGAAGTGATGAGAGATTTAATTTGGTAAAAATACGTGAAAAAACTGATTCCAGTCCATCAAGACTTAGTGAATTTAAAATATCGTCTACTGAATATAAAACTATGTCGACTAATAGTAAATCTAGTCAGCCTAAATCTTTTGTCGAACGTAGTATTATGGCTAAATTAGATATTAATGAGGATTATGAAGTTAAGATCAGTTCGCTTACAAAAGCTCTCGAAAATATAGAAAAGGATTATAAGAAAAAAATAGAAGCCATTAAAATGCAATATGATAGCAACATAAAAAGTATAATTAATGAACATAATCAAGGGGTACAAAGCATACAAAGTTTACATGAAGAAACATTACAAGACATAATTAAATTACATGAGAATGAAGTAGAAAACTTAAGATCAATGAGTATTGAAGCTATGAGAAAGGCGGATAAATTAGAAAAAGAGAATAGAGCTTTAAAGACAAAAGTTCAAGATTGTGGGACTACATATTCTTTAGACGAGGTAAAAGAGTTTTTTATTTTTTTTTTATTATATATTTCTAAGTAACTACTACATAATACTCCAAGACAGCTCAATTAAAATAGGCATCGTACCTTGCATTAATTCAATCATTACAATCATACCAGTATGCGTTCTGGCAATGAATGCAAAGGCGACCCTTTTTCGAGCTATCTTCTAATGTACACGAGGCTTTTACCATACTTATTAATTTACCTATTTCATCCAGACTTGCCTATAAAATAAGACTTCGAAACAGTAAACATTTTATATTTGAAGGAACCAGTAAAAATCACGCCTGTCGAAACCAAAAAGCGTAAGAGGAGCCGTGATACGAGGTTGTTGACAAAGACGACGGTGGAAGCATTTAACGTGAAGCCAAAAACGCGTTCCAACGGACCTTGCACGTGTTCTTTAGATGTCAACGTATCCGACACAATACGCAACATATTCGAACAGGTTGATGTTGAACAGAGGAAAATGGCTGAGCACACTTATTTGAAATACATTGCCAACAAGATACTGAATGGCAGTTTAGATGTAAGACTAATCTTGATATTTGATGCGTTTTGGCAATTTTTGTATATCACTGAATTTTACCTTCAACGGTCATACCGTTCATTATATTGTAAAGTCGATTGCCAAATTCTATTTACCTATTTCTCATGTTTATAATTTATGTAGCAGTTTATTAATTTGAATTTTAGGATGGTTTCAAGTCCGATGGCCTTCAAACTTTGGACGCTCAAGAGTTATCGTTCCTTCACCTAAAAGTATGTCGTACCTGGAAAACTAAATTGTCTAAGGAGGAAGCTCTACAAAAAAGGATAGACTCTTTGGAAAACGAACTAATGAGTAAGCAACGGAATGCACAACAACACAGTAAGTTGGATATTTATTTTTATTTCCTCTTATTGTTTATAAGCTTATCGCAAATCAACGCTATTATTCGAAACTAATTTAATGTAGGTATGTGACACACAATTTGATTTTTTCCTGTTAGTTGGACTGTTGGTTTTCCTGTTTTCTGGTTTATTTTGGCTTTCAAAAATGTACCCAGGCACTACTAGTTACAGTTTTAAGTAAGGGATTAGTTCAGATAGTATCCACTCTCAAATTTTAAAATATGATGGTTTAGTAACGACATGATATCGAGAACAGTATGGGTAAACATAAGCGAAATCCCGGTTTTTCTATTGCTAGACGTAGTATGAGACACGGTATTAACTGAAAATTGTGATTCGGGCGCTGAACATCACTAAAATATTGACATTGACCAGCCCATATCGGGTGTCGTACCTAATCACATTAAATTAAATACGTTAATATAATGTTGATTAGCACAAAGAAAAAAATAAAATAAAAAAATAAATTATTTTTTAAACAAAGTAAATAAAATAAAAATGTGCGAGAATTAGGAAACCAGAGTCAGTAATTACAAACAACTGAAATTCTCCCTTGAAAACTGAGAGCTATCAACTGGTCAAAACATTCAATACTCCTAACTTTATCTTTGCTTTACACATAATGTTATAAATTATGGCAACGTTAAATGACTTCTGTGCTCCTGTCCTCAACAGTAGCGGAGCTAGATCGCAAAGTTGCTGAGGAACGTCGCCGTTTGCAAGAGGTCCGCGAGGCGGTTTGCCGCACCAGCCCCGTAGTGTCAAGGTGTTGCAGCCCCGATACGGCCCACCACTACCGGCCCCCACTGACCTCGCCTGCTACTGTTGAGAAAGACCCCCCGTATGTAATCACTTGCCTTTTAATTAAAGGCCGGCAATACACGGACCGCTTGAAGCAGTCAGGGGCGACAGCTTCAAGCTGTCGACTGCTCAGTGAATTGCAGAGTTCTATGAACGCACATACACGAACCACTCGAGCTGTTGCAACTGATTTCGATGAGTGTATTGCCGGCATAATTGCCATCACTGGACCCCTCCGACTTCATCACAAAAGTAACCTCTTTTCTAGCGGTATCGTTCTTCACATTTTTAGTGCTATGATTGGCTAACAGATGATTTTTATAACATTCAAGCACCACAAAACCAAGAATAACTGCGATCAAGTCGCTATATTAGTCACAATCATCTTAATTATATGGTTCACCGGTACTAGTATTCAACATAGAACCTTGACACCTCAAATACTATGTTAATGATGATGATGATGATGACACTTGTGCCTATCGAAAATCTAATAATTTCAGTCCTGGTTGCAATCCTCATGCCGTGGCGATTGAGGTTGGCGGTCGGCGGTCTGCAGGTGACCTGGTCCCAGAAGCGCCTGCAATAGGCATTCGTGTCCGCCGCAATAGACTTGAAAGCAACAGGGTAAGAGCGATCTCCATTTTCCTACTATTCAAAAAAAAATTTTTGTCGTTATATTTAGATACACTCAATTCTTTGTGGTCCTGGTGGTGTAGTTGTTGTCTACACCTAACAAAGAATGTGTAGCACGTTTAATTTCTTTCCTAGGCGGTCCTTGCAAGATTGGATGTTGAAGAACGTAAGGAGAAGAGAATCTACAATGACGAACCCCCGACTCGGCTGCGTCGGTCGCACGACCGGCCGACGCTTCGGTCGACTAAAAAATAAAGCGTAACGCGTAAACGGGATTAGGCATTCTGCATCCTGCTTTTGCCAGCAGAATGTCGAATTCTGATCAAACACCAGGACTTGACAACAGATTTTTCCTTCGGAAGGATCCGTCGCGATTTATTGAAAAGACACTGGAACATTGGATAACGACGAAACTTCATAATCGGATGGTTCTATTGAACAACGAAATTTGTGTTTTACATACACGGCGTCGGTGTGCTGCTGTGAATGTTTTGTAACTAAATTTGTAAAAGATATTTAACTCAGTTTTTATATATTTTTATTTATTTTATAACATATTTATTTCAAATTACACAGGGAGATGGTACATTTTTTTGAAATAAAATGTAAATTAAATGTTATTTTATTCTATTACATTTTCTCCAAGCCTCGAACGTTTTACAGAAGTTTTAAAAAAATACATCGTTTTGTGTCCAATGAGGCATTATTATATTTAGTGGGCAGGATTGGTTCGTCCTGTTTATTTTCCTTAAATACTATAAATAATAATGATTTTAACATAACTTGTCCTCGTTAGCAACTTTAATTACATTGATTATTATACACAGGATTTGAGAAATTAATTGACGGGTCTTGGTATAAAGGATTTTGTGAAACATCATACCCAGCGGCTAGCGCTTCATCCTCGAATTTCTTGAATTCTCTTTTGTCATGTAAATCTACCAGAATCTTCCAGATAATTACTGTTAGTATACCAATCAAGAGAACCAATCCTATCGCTGATCCAACAGCAACTGCAAAAAAATAAATTCAATAAGTCTTTCAAAATACAGGATCATACAAAGCTTCATTATTTATTTGATCAACATAAATTTTCATATTATTGGCTATTGTGGATCGAGAAGTGTGGAAGCAAGATGGGGAGGCCTTTGCCCAGCAGTGGGACATTGTGGGCTAAAAATAATAATAATATTAGCTATTGTAGAGAGTTTCAACTACGGTTAATAATACAATAACCGAAATTGTCAAGGCTCCGCGATTGTTACGAAAGATTTCCTCATAAAATAGACGAAAAAGAGGATAAGAATTATACCAGTTTCCACAGCCTGCCCGGGGGAAGGGCCTTCTAATTTTTTACGAAAGAAACGATATATCTTACCCCAGATATCTGCTTCAGGTGGGATTTCTGTTTCCTTTTGAATCGTAATCTTTAAATCATGATTATCGTATTCGTACCTAAATACCATGTAACTGCCATTATTACTGTCTAGTTCTTTCCTACACCACTTGGCAATTGACATTTTGGGTCCACTTATATCAGCTTTGCTCATAAAGGCAACACTTATATGGCTTGTATCATTATTTTTTTTGTCACAATATGCCTTGTCATTCATGTGCATGAAGTTGCAATAAGCATAGTCTTCAAGCTCTTTGCATCTTCCTTCAGCACAGGCTTCACAGCTGTCACAGAATGCTCCAGAATACGTTTCATTCTTTCCCTCCACTTCTTTACAAATACAGGCTCCACATTTACATTCGCCTCTACCGGAACAAATCTAAAAAAATGATAAAAAACATCTGTCTGATTTGTTAAGGTAAGCGCGTTATTATAGGTGATATCTGACGTTATAAGTCTTGTTGATTTTAATGAGCATTAATATGAAGAGCTCCTTAGCCACGTTCCACCATCTCTCTTTCTTTCTGTAGCATAACAAGAACATAGAGTACATACCTCTTTGGAATAGGGCGCAATACAGACATCTGTTTTCTCGTAGCAGCTGCAGTCTATCCCTGACCAGTAGGAGTTACAATGGCATCGTCCCCGAGTGCAGCGTCCATTGCCGGAGCACTGCCTTGGGCATGAAGTATCGTCAAATTCACAAAAGTCGCCAGAGTATCCTGTCTGACAATTTGTGCAAATACCGCAGCTACAGAAAAAAAATTGTAACATTAAGTTTTCACGACAATTTATATAGTTTGTTATATGATGATGGTAAATTAATTATGGTATGGGATGTTTTCAACTGAATTTGAGCTTGTAGAAAACCTTAAATAAAAAATCATCTACTATGATGCGAAGCGTCGGAAGTCAACTTTCAACGATGATGCACAAGATGATGAATGGTTATAATGAAGAAAAAAATAAGAACTATCATGCCCACAACTTTTATTTCTAAGGAGGGTCCGGACTTCTGTCTATTTGAGGGTGACTTGTGTACGTAACTTAAGATACGTATGATTTTACCTGCAATGTCCTCTGCCGCTGCAGGGTTTAGCATCACTTTTGTTCAATTTACATTTCTCCTTGTCCGTCTGATCTGTGGATGTACCGTTGCATCGACAATTTGCACCGTGGCTGAAAATATAGACGTGCATAATAGCTTTATACCACTAATCATTTTTACCATACTTCTATGTAGTCTATAAACTATACGATACGAAGTCTTAATTCTTCTAATTTCTTGCTTCTAATTTTAGTAAGATTTTTACAGGACTTTTAAAATTTTACTGCAAGTATTATTGTAGTTAGAATATATTACATTTATTATATAGTTACCTTCCCGGAAAACATTTGCAAATACCACATTGTATGAAACCCGCATTGTTACATTCGCTAGCTTTTGTACCAGTTTTAATCCTTTCGCAATCACATTGGCAGTCCACATCCAAATTAATTGTTAGGCGATCAGGCAGCCCGTAAGGATTAATTACCACTTGCTGCTTTTGGTTGGGGTCGTCTGGACATGATTTAACTTTCACGGTCCCATTAATAGTAAGACTTTCTTTATGTCCTACTTCACAGAATCTCGTTGGCTTTGAAGCGCAATCCTGGTCTATTTTAACCTCTATATTGGACGGCGCTTCGAATTTCATTAGAATGCTGTTTGCAAGCTCCTGAAAACAAAATTGTTGTAATCACCCCTATCGAAATGGTTATTTATCGTATATTTTTAATGAACATTTCTTACCTCGTAAGCTTCTTTGATAATTTTTAAAACATTAGTGGCCTTCAATTCAGCAAATCTAGCTCCATAAATCTCTTTAGCCAAAGCCTTGTACGCAGTTTCCGATAATTTCTGCACAAGGAAAAAATAAAAAAACGGGTCAAACGAAAGAAAAATCATAGTAAGTAATCTTATTTTATCAGGCAATAACAAATCTTACAAAAGTTTTGTTGTTGTTTGTTATAGCAAATATCAATCTAAAATTTTCATCTCTTGCTACTTTATTGATCTGGCTAACGGATGGGTAGTCGAATTCCAACGCTTTGCTATATTCGTTATCTTCCAAATGGCATTGCATATCGTTAGGTTTGATGGCGCCAACAATTTTGCCATCTCCCGCACTGTGGTAGGTGGAATCAGTACATAATATTATGATACGCCTGGCACCCTTCCTCCATCCTATTTCTTTCTCACATTTCATGGCTTGCATCAGGCCATCCAAACTAGCTTCTGGGTCATCAAAATTGGAACCAGTTTTTATTTCATTTACTTTTGACGTGAAGATTGTCATATTTTCCGTTAGTGATACAAGATTTCTGAAGGCATGACTGTTGTGCCTAAAATGTTCAAAATTTAGCATTAATAATTGCGAAATTAGTTTTTAAGCTTGTAGAGGGAATTTATTACCTACATTACTTTACTCTGAAAAACTCGTTGAAAGATATACTACGTCGTTTAATTGCTTATAAACTTACTTGTTGGGGTCGTAATACGGAAAAGCAGGCTTCTCGACAAAGCTACCGATGCCTAGCTTAACGTTGTTAGTATATCGCGATAGTTCTGTATGAATCAAAAGTGCCTGATCCTTCAGTTCCTTTATTCTTTCCTTCATAGTATCAGATGTATCCATAAGGTAGTAGACATCTAGAGGATAGTCCTTAGCTGGTTTGAAAGTCATATCGAATTGCATCGTAACTCCGGGACGCACTTTCATTTTGATTTCTTGGGGCCTAAACTGGACAGTAGAGCCATTTCTCACTTCTCCGAAATAGTCGTTCTGTGTTGTGTTCTTCCATGGTTTTGGACTATACAACTGGTCTTTGCACCATGATGGATTTGATTTGATGTAGCTTGAGGAGCGACATCGGCGATCTTCGAACGGATACTGAAACAAAAATGTTAGTTCTCCAAAATTGTACAGAAAGTTATGTTCTGCTATGAATGAGTATATTTTATTAAACGATTACTGATTCTCTGACTAAATTTCAATTGTTATAATGATAAAAAGGGCTACGTATCCAGCATACAGACAAAACCAATATGTCTGCTCACCTGATTACACCAAACGCAGCCATCATTCTCGTTCGCAAAACTAATGCATTCACCGCACGTGCCGAAGTTACAGTCGTCTCCTTCAGAAATTACACTCACAATACAAAAAATGAACCAAACAAGGTAAGACATTTCTGTCTTTAAATAGTTCATGGTGAATTTTGGTCCGAAGACCTAATAAAATAATAATGTGAACTTAATAGACGACAAATAATACAATACTAACACACTGGCACAGTAGGTCTAAAATTGACAACAAATTGTTGATGGGATAAGGGAAAACGGAATGGAGGAAAAATAATAGTAAAGCGATATGCAGACTGGTTGCTATTTCTGGAGCGCTTTTAATGTCGCTACACATGTAAAGATTCTCTGTATATTTTTTTTTTTTCAAATCGTTCCCTTACAGCATGTACAGGTTAATCGTATAGAGAGAGATTTTAAAAAGCTCAATTATTTTACAAGCATGATTATTTTGGTGTTCTTTCACAAATATTTAGTATTACGATTAAAGGTTGGTCTGTATTTAATAAAACAACAGTATATTATGCCCCTAAGAGTATTATTTCTCGTTATCCTTATAGCGACACAGGTGTTTATGAAGTCATATTATTTGTACGTTTGTTCGTCCTTTCGACGCAATGTTCGGTAAATATGTATTATTTCTTCTGGGAATAAGTTTACAGTGTTATCTAATTTGTGCGATTGATTCTTGTCACACAAGAGGCACGTGTCAAGAATGTATACAAGATTCCAGCATCTGCGTTTGGTGTGCCCATGTAAGTACGGCCCATTTTGGCCCATTTGTAAACGTAGTTATTTGTAGGAGTAGATAATTAATATGAAGAGATAATATGTTTCTAATAAATAATATATTATTTTAACACTTGAACATGAAATAAGAAATATGTGGTGAAGCATCAATGTCTTTTTTTCAATGCAAATATTTATTCAATAATAAATTAAATACATAAGTTATTTTTCCCGCAACTTAAAACTTTATTTCGATCATTTTCATATTTATAATAACCCAATTGAGTCTCTGGTGATGATATCCGAACGACAATACTAGCTACCGCAGCGCCCATTGGTTCGTATCGAGTGTTCTAGAAGATACTCGCATCAAGCTAGCAGTTGCGTCTGACCACCGCCAAGGACGGACGTAGTACTTCTCCCGCCGCCATTCGCATTGTGTCGAATACACACCGCTCCGCGTCATTATTTCCCTATATGTGATTTCGTCGAAAAAGTCGTGGTGGCCTAGTGGGTAAAAGAACCAACCTTTCGAGTATGAGGGTGTGGGTTCGATTCCAGGGTCAGGCAAGTATCAATGCAACTTTTCTAAGTTTGTATGTACTTTCTAAGTATACTTAGACACCAATGGCTGATAAAAAGGTGAAGGAAAACATCTTGAGGAAACCTGGACTATAAAGTCTGAAATCACCAACCCGCATTGAGCAAGCGTGGTGATTAATGCTCAATCCTTCTCCGTGTGAGAGGAGGCCTGTGCCCAGCAGTGGGACGATAAAAAGGCTGTAACAGTAACAGTAACAGATGTGATTTCCTGAAGATTCTCGTGTAATAATTGAACCTGCTGCTAGAAGACATTGCGGACTTATAGTGCAGTGCTGATTTCACGAGTTTTAACCAGTCCACCGGTGGATGAACCTAGATTTAGCTCGCCGGCCGGCAGCCTTTACCGCGACCACGCGCCCTGGAACGAGGCATCTTCACATCTCGCTGGTTCTAAGTGAGGTCCCTGGATTCACAAGGTACGTGGGCTTTATTGCTGCAAATAGTTGTAGTGTGGGTATTGGTGTCTAACGGAATATCATCGGCAGGGCTTTAATTGAATTACGATTTGAGTTTCACCGCCATATTGTTTTTCCCGCATTCGATTTTCAAGATTCGAAATCACCGCTCCCGCATCCCGCACTTCTCTTTTCTTTCTCCATTCCACCTTTTAAATTTATCCCAATTAAATCCATTAATTTTATTATTTTTCCCTGATGAGGCTATTTACACGCCTCATCAATATGGAAGAGTAGAGTGGACATCATAAGCCATTTAATACATAAATTCTGTCCTTAGACTGGACACGCCCGATTCTTTAATACATAAAATAATAATTACATGTTAATTTTCCTCGTACTTGTAGAGATTGTATGAATATGAATGCACAATAATTCATAACAATTTTTTATGTATTGATGAGTATTTGTCTCGAAGAGATCAAAAATCACTGAGAAACCCACCACAAATATTTTCAGAACGACTTCAATGGACCAAGATGCAGAGCACAGAGTTTCGAAGGTAATAGCAGCTGGTGCCCAAAATTCGTGCAAAGTCCTGCAAGCCTGATCGAAGCATCAAGTTCTAAAGCATTTAGCTCCGATCAAGACAACATCGTCCAGATTAAACCACAACGATACAAATTAAATCTTCGTTCAGGAAAATCAGAAACATTTAATTTCTCTTTTCAAGGGGCTCGGGATTTTCCAGTAGATTTGTATTTTCTCCTAGACGCTTCCACCACAATGGAAGGTATAAAAAATGAAACCGCCCAGCAAAGCCAAAATATATATTTGGCTATCAAAAATATGACTGATAACGTGTATTTAGGATTTGGTACATTTATAGACAAACGAGTCTTTCCATTTACAAGCGAGTGAGTTTACCCTTTTACATTTGTATTTTATTTTTATGTCGATTTTGGACATTTAATTTAATCCAGATTTTTCTTTCAGTACCAATGATACAGATAAAACTTACTCATTTCGCCATCATTTAAAACTAGGCAATGACACAAGAGAATTCAAAAAGGTAGTTTTAAACACCCCCAGTGGACTGAACCGTGACCCTCAAGAAGGCGGGCTCGATGCTCTAGCTCAAGTAATGGCTTGCAATGAAACAATTGGATGGAGAACCGAATCCAGGAAAATAATAATTTTCTTAACTGATGGAGAATATCACGTGGCTGGTGACGGAAAATCAGCTGGCTTGTTTGAACCATACGACGGCAAATGTTATACTGAAAATGGTACATACACCAAAGAATTAGACATGGATTACCCGTCAGTTGGCATGATAAATAAACTGGCGGTGGAACGCGACTTCATAATCATTTTCTTGATAGATACCAGAACTAAATATGCCTACCAAGGATTGAGCAAAGCCGTGAGTGGTTCAAAATTAACGGTTTATCATTTCGATCCACGCAATAAAAAAGGGAGTACTGAAACTAACGATAACGAAGAAATAGTGACTCTACTCAAAGACATTTATTCGGTAAGTATGTAATAGTATGATTTATAATCCTAAGTAACCTAATAAACGTAATAAGCAATTGAATGAATATGAATGAAATGAACCTACAATATTTATAAGATTATTTATTTCAGAAAATATCGAAGAAAATTAAATTGAAAGCAAAAGTGAAGACGGGAAATAGGAAAAACTTTAAAATTTCGTTTAATCCAGACTGCACTTCTGAGAATAGTAATCAGGAATGTGAGATAGAGGTTGGCAAGGAACTGCCGATAGACGCAACTGTGCAATATACTGGCGCTGAACCTGCTCTCGTCGAAATCGTAGTTGAAGGCATCGGGGAGAAGCTCACTCTCGATATAGATGTTATCAAAAACTGTGAATGTGAGAAAAATGTTGAGAACAATTCCAAATTTTGCCACGACCAGAAGCGGATTTGTGGCATATGCAGTTGTGATGATACCACGTACGTGACAAGAGTTCTACATATCTTATTCTGCTCTCTGAGGTCCAAATTATAAGATAAAATAAATCCATTATTATTTATTATTTTCAAAGGTACGGTGAAAACTGCGCTTGTGTCAAGAGTGAGAAGAACGTGTACAAAGACAACTCATCATGTATAGCTGCACCTGGTGAGGATGTCTGCAGCAGTCATGGATTCTGTATCTGTGGTACTTGCCAATGCAGGGAGAGGTAAGCACAAATTAATTTTGATATTATTAACATAATTTATAGCAGTAGCTACTCAAGATTTGTTATTTAATCTCACGACTGAACTGACAGATTAATGGAGGTCATTAAAATTGAACTTAATTACACAGGTACGAAGGTAAATTTTGCCAATGTAACGTGGACAACTGTCCCCGTAGCGCGGAGAGTGGAGAGGTTTGCAATGGCAAGGAACATGGTAAATGCAACTGTGGGAAATGTAAGTGTAAGCCCGATTGGTCAGGCATCGCATGCGACTGTCCCAATACTGTCGAAACATGTAAAGGACACGATGGCAGTGTGAGTATTGAGACTTTTAGAACGTTTGTTCATCACGTGCAAAGGACAATGCTATTCTTTGTATGGAAGTTGGGCTCAAGAGTTGCCCACAGTAACTGCATAGTGTATTATGTTCCATAGGCTTATAATAGGTCCCAGACCGAAATATTTCGAAATCTATCCCAGGAGTGCTGAGAAAAACTGGTTTGACTCTTATTCAATACTACGAAAAATATGCTTACGAACTCTTAACTATTCCACTTTTATTACCTTAATTGAAATGCATTATAATATTAATCGACAAATACGAGGTATTGAACGAGATTTTTTTTTACCGACTTCAAAAAATGGAGGAGTTTCTCAGTTCGTTTGTATTCTTTTTACGTAAGTACGTGCATAACTCCGTCGTTTACCAACCGATTTAAACAATCATTTTATTGTTTAAAAGGATTTACTTTCCAAATAGTTCCAGGGTCCAGGGTCTGGTGATAGAAACCTTAAAACATTATGGAACTCTCGGAAATTGTAAGCACATATCGAATAAAAACTTGTCATTCGGGTATATGTCTCCGACACCACAAAACTATGGAGGTTAAGACCTGACCTGACGATGGAGACGACAGTGAGACGAGGGAACTCCTCAACGGTATCTATTTACTACCTCGTGTTTGAGCTTATTTTATTCGTCTTGATAAGATTTTTCCATTGCCATTAAGGATTTGCATGACGCTACTCGAACTTAGGACTGATTGTGGTAGATAGAGACTGAAAAGCAAGAGAAACAACAATTACCTTTAAACGTCTATTTCTGTTTTTTTTTTATCCTGTTAACAGTAAAACCACTATCTATCTGAATGTTATTTCAAGAAAAGAGGTTGTTAGGTTTGTGGCTGCTTAAAATGGCTTGCTAACAATGGCTGGCTAACATTAGAACTGGTTTTTCTCGGGACCTCTGGGACCGATTTCAAAAATATTTGGATTCCGTCTTAAGAGTGAAGTAAAAAACCTATTTTAACCATTCCCACTACTGGGCAAATGGCTTGGGCTTCATAAACTGACTGTTCAAGTTGGACATTAGAACCGGGTTTTCTCGGAACCTCTGGGACCGATTTCAAAAATATTTGGATTCCGTCTTAAGAGTGAAGTAAAGAACCTATTCTAACCATTCCCACTACTGGGCAAATGGCTTGGGCTTTATAAAGTAACTGTTCAAGTTTAACATTTGAACCGGTTTTTCTCGGGACCTCTGGGACCGATTTCCAAAATATTTGGATTTCGTGACAACAGTGAAGTAAAGAACCTATTCTAACCATTCCCACTACTGGGCAAATGGCTTGGGCTTTATAAAGTGACTGTTCAAGTTTAACATTTGAACCGGTTTTTCTCGGGACCTCTGGGACCGATTTCCAAAATATTTGGATTTCGTGTTCAGAGTGCACTATGGAACCTATTTTAATAATTCCCACTACTGGGCAAATGGCTTGGGCTTTGTTAAGTGACTATCTATGGAGAACATTTGAACCGGTTTTTCTCGGGACCTCTGGGACCGACTTCAAAAATATTTGGATTTCGTGTTCAGAGTGCACTATGGAACCTATTTTAATAATTCCCACTACTGGGCAAATGGCTTGGGCTTTATTAATTGACTGTTCAAGTTTGACATTAGAACCAGTTTTTCTCGGGACTTCTGGGACCGATTTCCAAAATATTTGGATTTCGTGATAACAGTGAAGTAAAGAACCTATTCTAACCATTCCCACTACTGGGCAAATGGCTCAGGCTTTGTTAAGTGACTATCTATGGAGAACATTTGAACCGGTTTTTCTCGGGACCTCTGGGACCGATTTCAAAAATATTTGGATTTCGTGTTCAGAGTGCACTATGGAACCAGCTGAAACTACTCCCACTGCTGGGCAAACTTTGAGCCCACACCCTGGCATTGTCCTTTGAGCAAAATTAGGTTTCAGCGCCATCAATGTCATTTTCTTTATTGCTTATAACAAGTTTGATTGCTATTTTTAATTAATACTTATCTGCATGCCAAATTCCTTTATTTGTTATAGCTATATCCCGCCTTTACTTACTAACTTAAAAATATCTTATGCTACAGGTGTGCCACAACCGCGGAAAATGCTCATGCGGTTCATGCCAATGTGATGAGATAGCCGAATGGGACGCTCTGACCAACCATGACGTGTACTGTAGAATGTACAGTGAAACCGACTGCACTGAATGTGATGAACTGCAATGCAGGAAGTTGGAAAAATGCGCTAAATGTCGGCAAAGTGGTGAAGACCACTGCCCACACTGTTACGAACTTATCAAAGTTGAAGTAGTGGACACATTACCCGACGATTATTCGAACGATACTTTATGGAATATTTGTAAGAATATAAACGTAGACGTTGGGTGTTACACGAGCTTCGCATATCG
The DNA here is from genome assembly GCF_022581195.2 of Helicoverpa zea. NCBI lineage: Eukaryota > Metazoa > Arthropoda > Insecta > Lepidoptera > Noctuidae > Helicoverpa > Helicoverpa zea. Next base: position 4,084,119 of record NC_061454.1, read on the forward strand.
ATATGACGATGTTAACTATGGAGTTGATTTGGTCGTAGAGAAGAAAATTGATTGTGCTCCTACTTACTATTGTGAGTATACATTTCATAAACTGCTTCTGTCGTCCTCCTTTTGTCTCGTAATTGATCTTTCACTTTTCACAAGACTGAGAGTTTGGACTCATAAAGAAGATGGCTAAATCATATTAAAAAAAACACATAACGATAGCAATGAAATGTTTACCAATGTGTTCATTATGATTGACCTTTGATGGTGCGAAAAAGACCGGCCTGAAAATCCATGGGGCATAGAAGCTAGTAGCTACGTGTATATCATATTATCACAAAAATAGGTTATGATGAATTTATGATAATTATAAGGATTATTTTAAAAACAAGGTACACTAACATTATATCTCTGTGTGTGTACTCCTTTTATGAACTCTTTTATGTACTCCTCTTATGTACTCACTTATGTACTCCTCTTATGTACTCTCTTAGGTACTCCTCTTATGTACTCTCTTATGTACTCCTCTTATATACTCACTTATGTACTCACTTATGTACTCCTCTTATCTACTCCTCTTATGTACTCTCTTAGGTACTCCTCTTATGTACTCCTCTTATGTACTCTCTTATGTACTCCTCTTATATACTCTCTTAGGTACTCCTCTTATGTACTCTCTTATGTACTCTCTTATGTACTCACTTATGTACTCCTCTTATATACTCCTCATATGTGCTCTCTTAGGTACTCCTCTTATGTACTCCTCTTATGTACTCACTTATGTACTCCTCTTATGTACTCCTCTTATGTACTCCTCTTATGTACTCTCTTATGTACTCTCTTATATACTCTCTTATGTACTCCTCTTATATGCTCACTTATGTACTCCTCTTATGTACTCACGTATGTACTCCTCTTATGAACTCCTCTTATGTACTCTCTTAGGTACTCACTTATGTACTCTCTTATGTACTCCTCTTATGTACTCTCTTAGGTACTCACTTATGTACTCCTCTTATGTACTCCTCTTATGTACTCACTTATGTACTCCTCTTATGTACTCACTTATGTACTCCTCTTATGTACTCTCTTAGGTATTCTCTTATGTACTCCTCTTATGTACTCTCTTATGTACTCCTCTTATTTTTTTTATTTTTTTTATTTTGTTTTAAAGAAAGCTTACAGACTAATTACACCAATTATTTAACAAAGTATATAAAATAATTGCTAATGACAAGCTTCCACATGTTTACAGAATTATATTAAGTTCATATTTTTAACAAACAAACGTGTTTCACTTGCTTCACTTTTATACTTAATTCAAGTAGGAATAGGAGGATGGGAACACTTTAGCAGGAAACAGGTAAATGAACTACATGCGTCTCCCATCAAAATAGTCCGTATTCAAAAATTTTCTTATCTTTTGTGCGCTAGTGCAGAATAGATCAATATCCAGGTGAGATGGCAATTTATTAAAAGCTGTAACGCTGCGTATGCAGAAGGCATTACCCCTATAATTTGTTGATGCGTGTGGTGCCTGTAGTAGAGGCCGTTTCCGTAATTTGTTTTGATTGGTACGAATAAATATTTTACTCAGCAGTTCGGGGCAGTCAACAGAGCCATTTGCGATATTTGTTAAATAACATATGTCATTAATATTACGCCTTAATTCAAGTGGTAAAAAGTGGTATCGCTTACAACGGTGCTCATAGTCGTCAGAAAATTGCTTGGCTTTGTAATCTAAGTAAAGTAAAAATTTTTTCTGAACAGATTCAATGCGAGATTTGTATATCTCGTATTGTGGGTTCCATACTTCAGAAGCGTATTCGAGGTTGCTGCGCACGAGAGAACAGTATAGGACTTTTATTGGTTTTAGTGAACGGAATTCAGAACAGGTTCGAATGATAAAGCCTAACGCTTTGAGTGCCTTCTTAACAATATTTTCAACATGCGTGTCAAAAAGTAGTTTGCTGTCATGTACAACACCAAGGTCTCTAATGCTTTCCTCTTTGCCAATAGGAATACCATTCAAAGTGTAGCCCGTTCCTATTGTTGATTTTTGGCGGGTAAATGTTACGTAACAGCACTTGGAAACGTTTAATTGTAATTTATTATTTTTACAATATAATTCAAAACTATCAAGGTCCGATTGAAGTAACTTAGTGTCATTTAAGGAGCGTACACGTTTGAGGACTTTCATATCGTCGGCGTATAAAAGGATTTGCGAGTTCTTAAAGCAATTATTTATGTCAGATATAAATATGGTGAATAATAACGGTCCCAGAATTGAGCCTTGTGGTACGCCAGAAGGAACGGACTTCCATCCGGATGTGTACCCGCGCAGAACTACAGCCTGTGTGCGATTTTCTATATATGAAGAAAACCATCGAAATAGGTCACCATGTATTCCTGCAGATAAGAGCTTCTGCAAAAGCACACGGTGATCTATACGATCAAAACACTTGCTGTAATCCGTGTATATCACGTCTACTTGGCATCGCTCTTCCATTCCAACCGTTATGATTTCGTTAGACAATAAGAGGTTGGAAGTAGTTGAACGCTTTCTTAAGAAACCATGCTGTTCGGTACCGAATTGGCGTTCCATAGCTGAATAAACTTGCATGTGAACTAGTTTTTCAAGTACTTTAGAGAAAAGACATAGTTTAGATATTGGGCGGTAGTTGTCTATGCTCGATCTGTCACCTTTTTTGAAGATAGGGGTTATAAATGCCGATTTCCATAGCCTAGGGACAATACCCTCTCTAAAAGATCGTTCAAATAGAATACAGATCGGCGCCACCAAATATTTTGCGCAGTTAATTATAAAAATAGGCGGAATGTGATCGGGTCCACCTGATTTACAGGGGTCTAAGTTTTTGAGTAGCTTAAATACCGTATCAGGACACACGCTTATGGAACTTATGTTGACCGAGCTATTACTAACGACGTTTACGTCTGTATTATGAGATCCCGGGTCAGGTTCCTGAAAGGTAGACTGAAAGTAAGTGGCGAATAATTCGGCTATACCTTCGCCTGTATCTGCCGATTGATCCATGTAATGCAGAACATTAGGTAAAGTATTATTATTTCTTTTACTTTTTACGTATGACCAGAAACATTTTGGGTTTTTGGCGATGGATGATTCTATTTTTGCCATGTAGTCGTCATAACAAACAGCTTCCAACCGCTTAGCCCGGTCACGCAAAATAGAAAAGCTGTGGTAGTCGGACAAATTACCGTAATTTTTATACTTGTTATGGTACTTGTACTTTTCTTTTAAAATCTTTATTAGGGCACTACTAAACCAAGGTGGGTGTGTTGATTTCTTTAATGGTTTAACAGGGATGTACAAATCTCTAACTTCGTACAATTTTGAATAGAAAAGACTAAGGGCCTGGTCTAAGGATTCTGTGGATGACAATATACTCCAATCCATACTTTCCAATGCAGAGTTTATGGCGGCGTAGTCGCCACGTTCAAATATATATTTTATATTGTTTTTATCAATATACTTATGGACTTCTACGAATTCTACAGTCATAATTAACGGTTTGTGGTGTGCGTCGGCAGGTACAGCTAATGGATCAATACACTCGCTTACTTTTACCACCCCGTTAGAGAAAACGAGGTCCAGTAATCTATTGTTGACATTACGTACACCATTAAACTGTGTCAAGTTGCACATATTTATAGTATCAAAAAACTCCAGGATGTATTGAGCAGTAACATTCACCGGATGCAAACCGATGGCATCAATAGTATTATTCCATTCAACATCGCCACCAAAATTGAAATCGCCAGCTATAAGAAATGTATCTAATGGATTCGAGGATATTACATAGTTGAGTTTCTGATGAAAGTGCTGTACTCCTCTTATGTACTCCTCTTATGTACTCTCTTATGTACTCTCTTATATACTCTCTTATGTACTCCTCTTATGTGCTCCTCTTATGTACTCTCTTATGTACTTCTCTTATATACTCCTCTTATGTACTCACTTATGTACTCCTCTTATGTACTTCGCTTATATACTCCTCTTATATACTCCTCTTATGTGCTTTCTTAGGTACTTCTCTTAGGTACTCCTCTTATTTACTCTCTTATGTACTCACTTATGTACTCACTTATGTACTCCTCTTATATACTCCTCTTATGTGCTCTCTTAGGTACTCCTCTTATGTACTCACTTATGTACTCCTCTTATGTACTCACTTATGTACTCCTCTTATGTACTCCTCTTATGTACTGCTCTTATGTACTCACTTATGTCTTCTTCTTATTTACTCCTCTTATGTGCTCTCTTAGATACTCCTCTTATGTACTCCTCCTATGTACTCCTCTAATGTGCTCTCTTATGTACTTCTTTTATGTACTCCTCTTATGTGCTCTCTTATGTACTCTCTTATGTACTCTCTTATGAACTCCTCTTATATGCTCACTTATGTACTCCTCTTATGCACCTACTCTCTTATGTACTTCTCTTATATACTCCTCTTATGTACTCACTTATGTACTCTCTTAGGTACTCCTCTTATGTACTTTCTTAAGTACTCCTCTTATGTACTCTCTCATGTACTCTCTTATGTACTCCTCTTATGTACTCCTCTTATGTGCTCCTGTTATGTACTCACTTATGTACTCCTCTTATATACTCCTTTTATGTGCTCTCTTATGTACTCCTCTTATGTACTCTCTTATGTACTCCTCTTATGTACTCTCTTATGTACTTCGCTTATATACTCCTCTTATATACTCCTCTTATATACTCCTCTTATGTGCTTTCTTAGGTACTTCTCTTAGGTACTCCTCTTATTTACTCTCTTATGTACTCACTTATGTACTCCTCTTATATACTCCTCTTATGTACTCCTCTTATGTAACTCTCTTATGTACTGCTCTTATGTACTCTCTTATGTACTCTCTTATGTACTCTCTTATGTTCTCCTCTAATGTACTCTCTTAGGTACTCCTCTTATGTACTCCTCTTATGTACTCACTTATGTACTCTCTTATGTACTCTCTTATGTACTCCTCTTATGTACTCACTTATGTACTCCTCTTATGTACTCTCTTAGGTACTCCTTTTATGTACTCCTCTTATGTACTCACTTATGTACTCACTTATGTACTCCTCTTATGTACTCTCTTAGGTACTCTCTTATGTACTCCTCTTATGTACTCTCTTATGTACTCCTCTTATATACTCCTCTTATGTGCTCTCTTATGTACTCCTCTTATGTACTCACTTATGTACTCCTCTTATGTGCTCTCTTATGTACTTCATTTATGTACTCCTCTTATGTACCTACTCTCTTATGTACTCTCTTATATACTCTCTTATGTACTGCTCTTATGTACTAACTTATGTACTCCTCTTATGTACTCTCTTATGTACTCCTCTTATATACTCCTCTTATATGCTCTCTTATGTACTCCTCTTATGTCCTCACTTATGTACTCCTCTTATGTGCTCTCTTATGTACTTCTTTTATGTACTCCTCTTATGTACTCTCTTATGTACTCTCTTATATACTCTCTTATGTACTGCTCTTATGTACTCTCTTATGTACTCCTCTTATATGCTCACTTATGTACTCCTCTTATGTACCTACTCTCTTATGTACTTCTCTTATATACTCCTCTTATGTACTCACTTATGTACTCCTCTTATGTACTCTCTCATGTACTCTCTTATGTACTCCTCTTATGTACTCTCTTATGTACTCACTTATGTACTCCTCTTATGTACTCCTCTTATGTGCTCCTGTTATGTACTCTCTTATGTACTCCTCTTATGTACTCTCTTAAGTACTCCTCTTATGTACTCTCTCATGTACTCTCTTATGTACTCCTCTTATGTACTCTCTTATGTACTCACTTATGTGCTCCTCTTATGTACTCTCTTATGTACTTCTCTGATATACTCCTCTTATGTACTCACTTATGTACTCCTTTATGAACTCTCTTAAGGGACTACACACACTTATTCAGCTCTATTCGCGTTTCGCTGAACGGTTTTGGTCACACACACTTATTCATCTCTACTTCTATCAGCGGCGTACAGCGGCGTAAGAGTGCGTACGGCGCTGAATATGCTGCGAAGACGGTCAGCTACTCAATTAGTATTGTGCCCTCAACATGGACAGTTCTATGTGCGATATTTTTGTCGTTTCGTTACTTGCAGAAGACATAGAAAAAAATAAGCGTAAAAAATTAAAACGCAAACGACAGTGGGTCGACCCACTTTGGGTAAATAGAAATTTGGTTGGAGAATACGCGAAATGTCGCGTATTTGTTTGTAAAATAATACTAAATTCAAAGAGAATGATACTCATAATAATTACGTAATAATAAATCAAATCTATCCAGGAGCTATGCAGGTTGCAACTTGTCGACAAGAGAACCATACGTGTGCAGCGCTGTTCCGCCCCATTCAGCGTCGAAGGCGGCGGAACAGCGCTGAATGCGGCAGATCAGCGCTGATCTCCATCTAAAGCACTCGCATGATAAAAACACATTTGTTCTCATTTTATACTTGTTTGCCGCGAAAGCTGAATACACGCGGAAAGCTGAATGGATGCGTACGCGTCTCCATACAAAATCGTTGTTTTCTATGGACATAAGCTGAATAGAGCTGAATAAGTGTGAGTAGTCCCTAAAGTTAACTTTTCTGTGAACTAAAATCATGATCGAAAAAACGTTATTAAAAGTTATAAAAAGAAAGATGTTTATGTGATATGATATATTTTTTTAATCATACATGATACATATGAAGTTTCTGTCGACTCTGGGTGTTTTTTTGGCCATCTCCTTTCGTTGAATGCGTAAGTTACATCTATTTTTAACCCCTTATTAGTCTTCATCAAAATATCAGCTAATACTTCCTTGGGGTTTAAAATGACACCAATCACATTTTGGCTAAAATAACCTAGAACTCTCACTAATCATTCTTCATCAAATACTATAGATATGATGATGATGATGTCCTCCTAGCCGATTATCGGCTACGGCGGCTGTTCTCATGTAAGGAGATTAGCCAACTGCACAGGACATATTATAGACTGTATTATAAGTGGTTATTTACTTTATGTTCTTCATCTAGGACATGATCACAAACCTCTATTTCCAGTATACGGTGGGATATTTCTGCTGACACTCCTCCTAGTTGGAGCTGGTACCCTGATAGCCTGGAAACTGCTGACGGAAGCCCGAGACCGACGCGAGTACCTTCAATTCCTCCAACAGAACCAAATAGATGGCTATGGGCCTTGCACCAACCCGTTATATGAACCTCCTACTACAACGTTTAATAACCCCGGTTTTAGAAAGAGATCTGTAGACGTACGTTAAGATTTTTAAAACCTTTTTCAAGTTCTATTTATAATGTTTGATTGTTCTTAATAATGTCTTATGTTTGATTTTGATTTAAGGTATATGTTTAAATGAAATTTAAGGGGAAGTAAAAATATTTTTAAGAAACTTATTTTCATTATGATGCCTTAAAACCTATAGGTCAAAAAACCCCCGACCCAAAAAAGTACGCAATTAGTATGACAAAAGGTTAAAAACGCTAAACCCTATAAAAAGCAAAAAATAACTTTTAACTCTACGTAAGTACCAACTAAAGCATGTCAGACTAAACTAAATTTTGTCGTGTCGGGGGACCGCTCTAATTTATTAGCCTAACGTTAGAAGTAATTAAGTATATACTACTTATAACTGTGTATATAATTTTGTTTTATACGAATGTTGTAATTAGGTAGGTATCATTTGATTTATGTAAGTATTTTTGAAGGTAAAAAGCGGTCCCCCGACACGTCAAAATTTAGTTTAGTCTGACATGCTTTAGTTGGTACTTACGTAGAGTTAAAAGTTATTTTTTGCTTTTTATAGGGTTTAGCGTTTTTAACCTTTTGTCATACTAATTGCGTACTTTTTTGGGTCGGGGGTTTTTTAAATTTATAATTTAATTTTATTTCATGCTTTTTGAAGGAGCTCCTTAATTTTTCCTTCTTTCAGTTAATTTCTTTTATTTTAAGATGGGGTCGCTCTATGCGATCTCGGCCAAAGGATGCTGTTTAACAATCCTCATAACATACTGGCTCTGGGAGAATTGCACAGATTGAGGAAACATACACATTTGGTCATTCTAGATTTTCAGCGAAGATATAAATCGGTTTATCCGTTTCATTCCGGCATTCCAGGGTTTCATCCGCCACATCCCATTTCCAGTATCAGGTTCTCGTCAATTGAAGAGAACTAGTCAAGACAAATTCAACGAGCCCAAACTCGATGGGTTTACTAAAAGGCAGTTCAGGGTTACGTCTCCTACCTTCGTGCCCTAACAGCAGACCAGCTCAGTGGTTCCAGAAGACATTAGTATTTCAAATTTCAGATCCCACACATGCTTGCAAGTAAACTGAGCGTGTAACATTCCTCTCACACCTAACAAACGAGCTGATGACCTTGAAGACCTGAACCGATTTCCACCAAACATAGCTAAGAACACTCCCGAATGACACTCCTTTTAAACAAAAAAAACCGCATTACAATCGGATCATCCGTTTGGGAGCTACGATGCCACATACACACACACACACACACACACACACACACAGACACGTCAAACTTATAACACCCCGTCGTTTTTGCGTCGGGGGTTAAAAAACTGATAGGTCACCTCAATAACATAAAGCGACCCACTCTACTAGACCTTTAAAAATGACGAAGTTTCCAGTACTTACTATGAAATAAGTGATAAAATTAAATTGAATACCTACTGCTTTATTAAACAAGGGATCTTTCGAAGTTTAGATCAAATCTAGAATTTGACCAGGGGACTATTTCATAGGTTGCAACTTATGCCTCTATTATTTTTCAACAGTTTTCCTGAGTGCTCAAAAAATAAATAATTGACAACTATCATGGTTATAAAGTACATGTCCATATGTATTATTGTGTTTTGATTACCTTTTAAAAAGTATTACATTTAATTATTTTTACAATTAAAATTAGAAGCGGAATCAAAAGTTCTATCTGCACAGCGATTCCTATCAGTTCAGCGCTTGTTCAAGCCTTTCAAAGGCATCTTGTTTTAATGTCAGAGACTAGTAAAAAACCTACGTACCCTACCTAATCTACATATTTACAAAAATAAAAAAAGGAAAAATAAAAAATGTATCAAAAAACTCATGAAGGCTATGTATTAAAAATCGATGGTTATAAATGTGAAGAATAGACGTTTCATTTTGTTATTCTGATTGAAAATTTGGTTAGTAAATAAACAAAACAGTCAATTTAAACTTGTTGAAAACTCGTTTTTGTTGTATCATTTTGTTGTCATGTTGTAGGATTTAATAATCTAGGTTTCGACTTGTACTAGCATATATACCTAACGCCTACTAATATTTTTTGAGCAATTAGCTGTTCAACGCTTTACCAACATTACAAATGTTACGGGCATAAGTACAGGATAATTAACTATCCGATCACGAAATCATATACCTGTTCAACTTTATTGTTTTAGGTATATACCTAAACTTACCAATATCCAAAATCGTTTCCTATCACATAGCTTTTCATACCCAATACACCTATAAAAATCAATTCCATGTGTAACAACATAAATATTAACACATATCGGTACTAGATGGCACTACTGATGCATGAAAAATTACAACTGTTTTGCTATTCTTGTCTTTCCTGAAAAAGTTATATGTTTCTGTTGCATACGACATTCGTAAAAATAGTTTAGTCTACAAAATAGAGCAACTCCACATATTGATATTGCAAAGACCTAACGTTTGAAAGGCCTTTAAAAGTGGATTATATATTATACTGTAGTTAACATTGATTGATATTGTTAAAAGTCTGAATCGCGATATCAGAGTTTTCCTGCCGCGTTGCATAGATGCAGGCCCAACGATAAGAAATTAGGAAGTCCGTTTCTACAGAGTAAAGTAGTACGGGGGTTGAGCTACCATAATTCTCCCCACCTTGATGCACAATATGGCCGCGGTATTGTGTGGTTCCGTCGTCGAAAGATGGCGAAGGCTGCAGGCCTGTCCAAGGCCCGCCGTTACAGGCCTTCGAGAAAGAACTTCTTGAAGGCCTGTTCGCACGCCTTTGTGAGGCCTCTTCACAAAGGCGTGTGACTCTGTGATGTGCCAGCACGTCGAGCGATCCTCGTCTTGCACCAGTCACGTTCGCGCTTAACTGCCGCTTGACAAGATTCTATGAATCGATAGAGGGCTTGCCCTCACACACACTGATGTAGAAAATTTGACTTCTGTTTTGAAGTTTGAAAAAATGCGATAAATAGGATTCGATTAAGATTCATAAATCAAAACAATACATCTATATAATAAAACAATGGTTCATTTATAAAACATTTTCAGGTTCTTTTGTTATGTTACAGCCAGTGTTAGAAAAAAAAATGCCTTATTGCCCTGTTAGCGTTGTTCTTTTTGAAGGTAGTTTTCAAGTTTTTTAGCTGGCTTTCATGGGGAAGCTTAACTGTGTGAGATTCCGCTTCCTTTTTTAACCAATCCTAAGAAAATTAATTCTTTTAATTAGTTTTGAAATTAGAATAATTTAAGTAAAACCATCTCAAACTCCATACTATACAAATCCATAGACAACTTAAGCAGAAGTGGCGAAGCTACCTACATAACAGAAAAGAATTTGAAAGAATTTATTACGACAGAATACATCTCGACTGTCGTGACGGTCACGTAAAGAGTAATTTCCGCGAATTTTCTTCATACGCCCGCGACCCGACGATGATTCATCTCGTCCGTCCGCGGGTTGAATAGTCTGACAATTCAACTTCAGTCTGTCGCCATTCGTGCAGCAGAGCGCGCGCGAGTTTGGATTTCGAACGAATCATCGCGCCTTCGCGGTCGAATTCAAAAAAAGAACAAAAAATATTGACGCCATTTTTCACGAAGTTTATTTTGTAGCTGTGACTTTTTATATAAAGTAAATTTTATAAATATGAGAACTATGGCTAGTGTGTGGTTTTTGATGGTAGTGCTAATTTCAGTACAAAAAGTTTTCGGAGATGTTTGCCTGAAGGATGAAACAGAGTTAACCTGCAATGAATGTATGAGGTGTAATGGTGATTGGTGCACGGCACGTGGGGTAAGTGTTTTTTTTTTATGAATATTAATTTCGATAAGTAAACCGGTCAAGAGCGACTTTAAACTTACACGATTGTACAGCTCGAGTTTACCGACTCAACAACTTTAATAACGTAGACCAATATTAAATTCATATTTACAAACGCAATAACCAATTTTATTTCATTCCAAGTTAAAGTTCCTTTTTTAATAAAGGTGTCATGAAAATTAATATCAATTTTTCCTATTATTACATTCACCTATTATTTTATTGTGAAACGGCATCTTTGCAAGATACACGAACAAGTGCTAAAACATAAGAACATGCTTAATTGAATATTGCCTATGCCTATGATAGTCATGCATGCTCGGAATTAAATTGTTGACAAATAAGCAATATTAAAAGTAACAACAAAATAAGCTTAGGTCAATTTAGAACAATTCATGTATTATGTACCTTGGTACTTATTTATATATTCCACTATGATTCACATGTATGGCAGTCAAGGTTTCTCATCGGAAATTCTGGACTAGCTGGTTCCTTCACCTTTATCTATCAATCAACATGAATGCATAGTTAATACAAACAAATTGATTTCATTGTTATTTCGGCACTCTAATTACTTAATTATGCACTTAATAACTTCTGTGAATATCGTTTAGTTAATAATTTAAAGTAAATTAAGAAGATGAAATACTTATTGGATTCTAAATGTCTTATCCGTTTTATAAAAGGCAGTTCACGTAAAGTGTTAACTTAATGACTGTTTTGCATCTGAATTACGCTACATTAATTCCACATTTATAAACGAAATTACTTCCAATCACGATAAAGTTCCTAAGATTCGAATTAATTATTTTCTTAGATTCGTGTGCCTACTGATATTAATACGTAGAGTTTAGAGACAGCAGTTAACTTTAACGTAATGGAACATTAAACGGTATTCGATTACAGAACCTATTAAATATCGTACAGATTTACATAAATCATTATAAGAGATGAAAACTCCGTGGCACATTTATCCGTCGTCCAGTAAAAAAAAAAAATGTTTTTACTCATTTATTATTACTTCGTTTTAAATCCATTTAAATCTACACAAATCCTTTAGAGCTCGATTCAAAATATTCATAACAAAAAAGCAAATGAAGTAAGTAAATGGGTATATAATAAAATTATATAGTTGTAATTCCAACGACAAATTATTTCAAAAGGGGATCTTTTAAATGGCCAACGACACGACATTGAAGAGAGCAATAAATTGATCAAAGAAAAACGAAGATGTCAGAAGTCAGGCCGAACGGAAGGAAACAATTGATTCAATGAACTTACTTACTGAGTGACCACCAAGAACATCTATTTTTGATCGTTAATACGTCGTACCTGAATACGTAATTTACTACTCTATTACAAGTTGTCAACAGGACTCTTTTGCCCGTTTTCATCAACAATCTCTTAACGTTTCCCTAACTAAGTGTCACTTAGAATAAGGGCTCCCCCAATAATAAGTTTATAAGGGACGCTCAAATTTTGGTGAAAACGAAATTCGTATTAAGTGTTACCTAAATGCTCTTAGGGGTTCCCTAAATTTAGGTATTTGTTGGTGAAAATGGGCATAAGTTTTCAAACAATTGTTCAATCGACTTTAATTCAATGACCCTTTACTGTTTTCCTTAAAATTTTCTTCAGAATCACAAATTCTCTCATCTGCCTAGCCTTTTTCCAACTAAGTTGGGGTCGGCTTCGAGTCTAAGCGGATGCAAGTGAATGAGTAGCAATGTTTTACAAGGAGCTACTGCTTATCTTTGCGACTTTCACGACACACAAATTCCCTATAATATCAAATAGTGTGATATACTCAAATTCCCTCACATTCAACTTCCTCACATTCAAGAAATCACTGATAATGTTAATTTAGTAGTGTCTCACGATAAGGTCATTCCCGTTTGTTAACCAATATGGTTCATATTACCTATACGGAACAACAACTGGGATTTGGGAATTCTAACCGTAAGACTTTCTACATCGTTTTAGTAAACGTGGGTACCTTATAAAATATTGTATCGTGAGAAATATAGATACAGAGGAAGCTGTGATTTTGAAGTCGATCGATACTCATCTACCAGCTGTCAATGACCTTAACACTATGATACAGGACTATCAGTTTTTATCTCAGTCCCTATTATGTGTTTGTAGTATTCCTACAAATAATGAGGGTACAGTATATTTCCTTAAGTTACAATACAACAATGACACATAGGTACATTGGCTTTTTTGCAACCAGAAAAACCCCAGGTACTCATTCAGTGTACTAAATTCACCAATTAATACGAATAAGTTTTTCATCACAATTTCTAAGCGTATCATTTTACCACGTATAAATCTCTTAGCCTGCACTTAATGTCAGTTCGCAGACTCTTCGAAGCAACCACGCCATCAGAATGCAAATATGTGCAGTAATTCTCCAACTTACGCATATGGATTGTACGTAGACAGAATAGGTGTTATGTAAATATCTGCGTACTGCGTCAATAGGTTTACCTAAGTTAGGTTTATTTTCAAAATATCCATTATACTTACTATTATCCAATAAACGTAAGAGTTAGGGAATTTCAGAATTACGTGGAATTTATGACTCGATAGCGGATCGTCGATGAAGTTCTGAAAGACTTGCATAAAAGATTAAACATTACTATCTTCTGCCAGCTGTTTTCCGAGGGTACTAATTCCCGAACCCGGATAAACAGTCGTCATCGATGGGTGGCTATCTAACATTAAAATATTTTTTTTATTGGACAAGCAGTTCCAAATATGTTCAAGCAAACTAATAAAAGTGGATAACGTTAAAGGATACAAAATGATCTTATTGGGCCGGAATAATTGTCAGCTACACCGCGAATAGATAACTTCCTCTGCCTCCCGTCGTGTAAGTGGGTGACAACGGTTGAGTAGGAAACAGGGACTCACCAGTAGTACTCAGTAATACCTATATACCTAACAATTTACACTAACTGCTGTACTTCATCAGGCCGTAATTAATTTATCGTTCAGATTTTGTTAATAATCTTTTCAACACAGCTCTAACTCTTCCAAATCTCGCAAACAAACCTTCCTAATTTCGTGTACCTTTTATACTTTAAGAAATTATACTAAATAACGGGTAATGCATTCGTGAAAAATATTTTTGATACAGTACATCTGAAAATACATCAGCAATTAGCTTTCATATTGTGTTAATTTATCATAATTGTTACAGTCAATGTCACTGGCGAAATATTTTACTCTGCAATAACATAACAACTGTGATGACTCATTCAGTTTAAAAACTCACGAATTATGTTTATATTACTCATGTTATTCCGAACTCAATATCAAACTGTATAAAACTTAATATCCTCACTTCCTTGAGTAAATACCTACCATCTAGTTTTAACTGGAGTTTTTCGATAATCGTTTTTTTTTCGATCAAATTTGATGACTCATCTGATCTCTAAAATATGACGAATTTTACTGTCTCGTAGCGATTTCATCATCCATTCAAGTATATTTTGGATCGAATAGGAAAACAAGTGAACTCGCAGCATGAATGAACCCTGACCGGAAAACTAATTTGTCCCTACGCTAATCAAGCTAATTGTTCATCCAACAGTTTTGTTTAAGAATTTACAAGAACATGTTCAAAAATTTTACTTTCGTGTAAATTATATGTGGGTTCTTGTGTTTAGATTACCAACAAAACGATTGTTCCAACTTAATTGATATTTTTTTATGTTTCTTTCTAATCACTTTAACGGCCAGTTTCTTCATCAAAAGTTAAAGTTAAAGTTATGGCTAAAGTAAAAGTAACGGTCAAATTCGTTTTTTCAAGGCTAAAGTGACAGCAAAACTAATAGAAAAATTGAATTTAACCGTTACTTTTACTTTAGACATTACTTTAGCCATAACTTTAACTTTAACTTTTGATGAAGAAACTGGCCGTAAGTGTCCAAAAGCTTATCGCCATTGTAATATAAAGGGTACAACAAAAACTTTTTATCAGCTTTTTCTTTGAAAACCTCAATGCTCGACACTTCTACAAAACACTTGAATTTATCTAAATTGTTCAAAGTTTGCCAACGTCAAGACTTTAATCGTTAAGGTCATTAACATATCTACAGCAACTGAATAGCTGCAAACAAAATGTTGATTTTACAACATTTTTATTTTTTACGCCACTGAGGCAGAAAGAGAGTCATGTTTTTCTTTGATATTATATAGCTAGAACCTTTAATAAAGAAGTGAAATTACCTACAACCATTCCTTAACTGACGGCTCGCAAGTTTAAGAGCATAAAGTCTTATCAACAGCCAGCCACATAAGATCTTCCACAATCTAGTTAAAATCAGACCAACTAACTAACATCATCAAAATATGTACTTACTAGAAAAAAATACCCGAAATAGAGTCATTGCAAATCCCAGGAGTAAGTAAAGATTCCTTAGCCTTACATTCAATTTTCTACAAGTATAATATCTTCATTAACCAGACAAAAGCCAATCAAGTGAAGTGCCGTAGAATGGCGATCGATACACAAATTTCCTGGGCAACCCCATTTTCCAATATCCGTTCTTCAGAACAAACTACTCAGCAAATAAAACTAACGGTTAATAACATTATAGTGGAACCGACGTTGTTATATTATGATCTATTTGCCTTATTAAACACACACGGGTTCATAAAAACAGGCCATAATAATACTTATAGTTTTTCTGCAGTTACAGCAGCACACAGTTTTTTTGCAAAACTAATAAAGTACGTTGGTACATAATGTAAAAAATGCAACCTTTGTAACACTGCGTTACTAACCTATTATATGTTTTGAAAATAAACTAAAATATGCATAACATTGTGAACCTATTCTTGGCTAGCAAATCAGACTGTAAATATTCTACACAGTCCTATTTTATTTGTCCCCTATTCTCTCACAAATCTTAAGAAATACTCTAGCCACAATAAATCTATTCACATACCTAATTAGCATACTTCCAAAAATAAGTCTTATTTCATCCAAATACGAGTGCAATAAAACAAAAAGTTGCAACATCAATTGCAAATGCAGCAATAAAAGGGTTTAACTGCAAATCCGTCGCCGATGGGGCTGAGACACGGATGACGTCACTATTCCCGGGAACAAGTCTAGTCTAAACCCATCTTATACTGTCTACATTATATCTTTCCAATCAATATTAGTCTGTGAGATTGTTCTAAGGGCGGACCGCGTCGGAAAAGGATTGAAAATAGAACAAGGATGGATGAATGAAAGTCAGCAAATACCTGACCTCTCTTCTGGTTTGTAAGAAACAGGGTGAACTCTTATGATACTTAAAAACACAGTTGAACATTACCAAACAAACATATGAATGTATGTGATAGTCGGTGAATCATGTGCTCATATTCAATCATTGTTATTTTTGCCTTAAATGCCCCTGCCTCTAAACCGCTTGGCTCCGTGCCATTCATATCCTTTTGTCCAAGTGCGGTAGAATAACGGCTTTAAATTTAAAGCCACATAATATATAACGGAAGATAATTGTACGGATTTGTCCGTTGCAGACGCTATGGCGGTTCAGTTTGAGATAACTGAAATGAATTGCTTTTGAGGATACGATAGCGAAATGTGTAGGAAGATGTGGCAAAATGTACTGTTTTTGCCACAGATGGGTATAACAAATATAACAATTATGTATATTTAATATTGTCCAACATTGCTTCAGATTTCGGAAAACTAGCAGCTAAAATAAAATAAGGTCCATACGTGGCTTTCCATTCCTACATGAAATTAAAAAGTAAAAAGCCGCAATAAGGAATAAAGATATCATGTGTATCATATGAATTCAGTATACCTGCACCCTATCACGTAGGCACAAGGCGCGAATAAATGGACTTCCCGGTCGCCGACGATTTACTTATGACAAATAACAAGCAAGACAGACGTACGTATCGAAAACATACAAACAAGGTTACATGTACACACCGCATAACCGTATTATTTGTAAGGAAAACAAAACATTGCCACTACATCCGTTGCCTAAGAAAATATTGCAACGAAAATAAAAGTTCCAAGACTTCTAAACCGGGTAATGAAAACAAATCTACTATTATCGATACAATACATTGTAATTCATCTGGAGTAAACTTCCAGTTATAAGTACATTTGAGGCGAATTGAAGTGCCCTACCGACCACCAAACATCCGCGCAATCACACATTCTGAGAAATTATAAATACAACCCGTTGACCTATATCTGGGCATGTTTTATACATCAAAACGTTACACAATTTTCATGCACGTCAATGTAATCGAGGGAGCCGTTAAAATGCACTTGATGAAACCCAAGCCACTGTCATCAATCATTGCTATAAGTAATAACTTGTGAACACATACTGCGCAATCCTCAATTACTTTTTACCACTTTAAAAATATGTTTTTACAAATTATTTGCATGAACTTTACACGCTTTCGACATGTCATTCGATCCCAGGTACCCTTTCGTTACTTATACTTTAAATTGAGGATAATCATAACCTCCGCGTGATTGATTGATGGTGTTACTGATGGTTGGGTAATGTTGGTATTCTGAATGGTTGAACCACGACACCTGACATTTGGACCCGCACATATGGCCCCTGTGTATGGCCCACAAGAATGACACAGTTCACATAAAAAGGTCAGGTCTGAGTCAAATTTCCAGTCAGGGGTCCAATATCTTAAATGTCTATAGAAATTATCGGAACAATTTGTTTGTAAATTACGCTCATTTATCAGTTAATGCTTAAGTAAGTTGACATTTCGTTATCTATTTCTCAATTTATTGACACCATATTTTAATGGACCACAGCCCAGTTTTTTCTGATGATTTCTTGAAACAAATTAACGCTGTACTTGCTTCTGTTTATCAACAACTGATTGCATCAGTGAACGAGTACCTTGATGACATTGCTCAATACACATGTAGCAAAATAGAATATTACACTTTTACAACTTTCTATGAGTAATATTTGAAACTATCTATCACAGAATAGCATTAGACGTTAGCAAACAACAATTGGAGCAACTAACCCGGGACACATGGAACTACCGATCATTTTACTATTCATAGCCCAGTCAGCATAGTGCACAAACATTGACTCTTGTCTTCCTACGCTAAAACCAGATCAATCACCTAGAAAACAAAGCTGTGTTTGACGTAATCTGACACTTTTATTTTGTTGGCTTCGGGCTTTCACTCGGGATTATACACATAATGTATTTAACGATATAAGCCCTTCGTTATTGATACCTATGACCGCTGGACTAGCTTGGCCCGTGGCTTCACGCGCCTTCGTTGGTAACTTGTCATCAAGATCACTTAGAGAGCAAAATAGGCTGATGAAAAGTTTTGTCACTAATCTGAGTTCGTTGTTCATAACACTTAGGTGTGCATAAAATAAAGAAATTAAATTATTAAATCTTCATTATTCTAAATCAGTCTCGGTGACGGTTTTTGGTGGATTTAAGATAATCTTGTACTGTGTCTGCTGTCCTTCACATTACCAAGGCTCAATTAAGTCATTTGTACAGATGAACCGAGACTTCAGGGTGACTATGAATAACTCTACAAAAAACCTATTAGTATCGTTATCAGACCAAAATAATCGATTAAAAACTGCATCGAACGCACTTTTTTAGCGATAAAGTTGCAGCCGCCTGACCATGACATGAAATGCACTAAGTAACTAATTACGAAATCGCTTTACACAACTAAGATTCTTGCGAACAACTATTAAATTAATTGAACTGTGCGCTTGAGAAATTATTTTATATGAGTATACCAATTAAAATCATATAAAACAAGTAAACAATCAAATATGTAGTTACTTAAGACTACGGAGAAAGGATGTTTCAGACTTATTGCGTGTTCGTCACGCATCGCTGTCAACGTTATTTTACCTTTGCCAAAAGTCATGTTTACTAAAAACATAGACATTCAAAAGGAAATGGATACCAAAATAAATAGAATTTGCTGTATCGCATTTCTATAAACAACTAGCCAGTTATTCGTATAAAGTAACAAACTTGTTAAAAGGCGTGGCAAACAATAAAATTGGTGCTTAAAACTTTCTAAACAATAAGAGTCCGTAGCAATCTTACCTATATATATGCCAGATATACAGTAAATAAGATAGTAAGGAATATAGGGGAAATTGTAGGCGTAAAGTACAAAGTGCTACAATGCTATCAGAGCCAGCAATTTCGTCGCCTACAAACAAACCTAGAGTAACTGGTTTCCATTGCTACTTACGACATATACCTATCTGCTATCCTGCATCTTAGTTTATTTATTAAGAGATCTTACGTATCAAGTTACGTTTTACAAAATAGTGCTAAGACTAAGTACCTCGTATAAACACCTCAAAACGGTCAGCCTGACAGTTACGTTTGTATTTAACTTAGGTAAGTCTTCTAGAAAATCAAATGAGCCGTTTTGCTTCGGTCATAAAATTAAGTAGGTACGAGTATGTCCTGTTTCACAGAATCCTTAAACTTAGGTACTTATTCAAATAAAAACTTTTGCAAACAATTTAATATTGACGCTCTTAATGAAAGGTGCCGTAATGAATTCACCGAAAAAAGGGTAAGTATTAAACAATTTATTAATTTGTGTTTATTAATTAAACAATTAACAGAGCTCAAAACAGCTGTTCAATAAATAAAGACAGTACAGATCGATGACTCGCGCTGCTAATTACACCGATAAGAATAAAAACGGGAACACCCAAAAACGGTTGGTGTGAAAAATTAAAACATCCCATTGCATATCAATCAATGCAATTAGTGTGCGCTCCACTTACCTATTAACATGTTTTAAACATTTTTTAACACTGAACGCGTAAAACATCTCAGTTTTATGTTGCCATGTTGCGCAAGATTTACCTTTAAAAATTGGTATTACAAAGGGCATGTTATTTCATGTTGGTCGGCCAGTTAATAAGATAACGCAATCAACTTACAGCTGTCTAGGTATAATTGAGTGTCTGGCAACACTGGTGTTTATTACCGTGGATCTCTCAACACTGTGTTGTTTATATACCTACAATAAAATAAATTTTATGGATCCAGTTTTCATTTTTTTGACTTTGAAGAATTATGGCCGCCAAGTATTGTTTTTTTTTTTATCTGGGACAAAAGTTTTCCCTTAAATACATAATTATATCTCCTTAGAATATTTTACAAACAGGGGATTCTGTCGTTAATTAATGAAATCGTTATTTTTAATTTAAACAGTAGTTATAGTACTTTTAATTTAAACAGATAATTGGTTTGAATCGTGCCCTTAAAGTCTGTTACAATTGCTAATTGGTAGAGTACAAACTTATGTAATGAGAAGACCAACGCTGTCTATTTACATCTGTTATTTCATTTGATCTAAATAAACAGTCGGTAGGGTATTAAATGAATGAATTTTCCGTTGTTTTATACATTATATAGCTACATTATGCGAAGATGGTACATACCAAACGCATTTTAGACTGGGAAATGCATCATGGGTTCTTAGCAGAAAAATAATACTTTTTTCTCCTAGGGGAATATCGTCATTATGTGTCGTATCGTATCGTATTGTGTCATCATTTTATCTTCCAATTTACGTAGGCATGCAATATCTATAGTGAATTTCTAGGTGAATCCCGGGATACTGTTAGACATGGTTAGTTTTTTTCCAAAACGGGATACTTAAGGAATAACCGGTTTCATTGGCTCAGGCCTAACGGAAGTAGCAACCAATAAAATTAAATATAAAAATACCTTATTAACTACTATCTCCATTCCGTAAATTGTGGCTCTTAAGACTCATACCATTACAGCTATCTTTTTCTTGATCTGCTCCGCTCAGCCGGATAACAAATGGCTTATAAGCTTCCTCGATAAATAGACTATCTCACGCTGTTTTTTCAAAATCTGTAGTTCCTGAAATTTGCGCTAAAAAAAAAATCTACCCTTACCGTCAATAAAACTGGTTTAAATCTTAAAAAAACAAAAAAAAAAAAAAAAATTTTGCTTTTGATGTTTTGATTCAAAAACTGAATACGTCAGTGTACAAAAACTCGACTCAGCAATATATAAAGTTGGCTTGAACCCCTGACGGCAGACATTCTAGTTTAATAAAAGCCCCTTGAAATATCTTGATGATACTTAATCCCCGCATTCGTACGTTCCTCCTCTTTTTGTAATTCTCGCATCGCCACAGTGGTTTACTCTTAAAGTTTCTGTTTTATTTTAATACTTGAAAATAACTTCTTACTAAGTTTCTCGGCTTTGTCTTGTGATAATAATGTATGCTTGTTGTTGTAAGTGTTTTATTAATTGTTACTTAATTAATTGACCGAAACATAATTATTAAAAAATTTCAAAATGTTAACCGCCTTTACATATACTTAAATATCCTTGGAAAACGTTGGTCCGATTTCGCATTTCTTTTCCACGTTGACTCAGACTTCGGACATTGTACAAAGAGACAACATTTAGTTTAGAGTGATGTACAAATATTTGGATTTCAGCCAGCGACTCATTGATTTTTCTACAAACTTGTTTACTAGTCTGGAAGTTCCTTTGCAATTCTCTTGAATTTCACACAAAGGCCGTTGACCTGTCACAGAATGTAGGAGGAAAATGACCTGTAACATTTTATTTATTTTTAATAACAAAAGTTTGTCAGCGTTTGTCTTTTTTTTTCCTTTTTGTTTGTATGTGACACATGTGATGTGCCAAAATGTTTGTAGGATTTCAATTTTGGAACGGCAGTGTATTTAACCTCAGTTCATCAGTCGTTATTGGAATGCGGAAAATCAGAGCCAGTTTTCACTCAAAAACCATCAGACTTACTTTACGTGAAATTAATTTAAATATGACGTTAAAACACGTATAAAACTTCTTCGAAATAACCTCCACTCTCATTTTAACGGGAACTTGTGTTGTAAATAATTAAAACACAAATCATTTTATTTAGAACAGAGAAACAACTTCTGGTTATAGATACAAAACACCAGAACTACGTAGGGAGTGCAAAAATACATTCTTAGAATATAATTTTATAGAAATAAAACCACAGAAAATGACTATAGTATGGAATTACCGAGAAAAGTATGATGCGGGTGATCTCATTACCTATTGGTGTACTAACAATAACTTTTGTCTTAATAATAAGGGTTAAAGCAACCATTGTTCTAGTTCGTCCTATGAGCTAACTTTTGTGTTCCATTCAGTATTTACAATATATCTATAAAAATAATAATGTCATCAACAGATGAATCGCATTGTTTTCATCTAAATAGGTATCACAATATGACACATGATTTCATCGATAAGTCTGAAACTAAGAAACTATGGTGGAAACAATAGTATACAAATATGAAGAAAAATGTTCGCTTCAATACCTAAGCAAGCGGTGAACTTATACCTACAATTAAACGTTACTAAATGGATAAAAACAATCGACAATCTAAACTTAGTTTCTACGGAACTTCTGACCACAATTAATATACATTGAAGTCGCTTATTTGGAAAAGGCAAATAACAAAAGCGAGTCGAGAATATCTCCAAATTCAAACGCTTGCATTTGATTCGAGTATTATCTCAATCAAGCGACTATTGATCTCGCAGCAAAAACTCCACACGAGAACAACATAATCAGATTCTACACTTATATGTTTATTATTTTTATTTACGTGAAACTGGTTGGAGTGGCTGGTGATGTCGCAACAGGGAGACAACCTTTCTATAAGCAGTCATATCGCCTACCGCCCACACGCGATCGCTAGAGATGTACCTGGTGTAATATAATTCGTTAAAAGCTATCGATAATTTGAAAATCTCCATGTTTAATGTCTCTATTTGTAACAGAAGAAATTGCATATAGATACGAAAAAATCGTAGCTGTATCTTCGAAAAAAATTGGTTTCAATACGTATGTTATAGTTTAAGAGACCTTTGAAGGCAATTACATATATCAATTAATTTAATTCTGATTGCGTCCTAATGGAATTTTACAAATACTAGTCATCGATGTTTTGTCATAAGGTTTAAGACGAACTCAACCTAAAAGTAAATTCTTACGCAAAACCACAAATCAAGTACTCAATAAACAACCATATGCAACTGATAGTCTATTTCCGTAGTATTCGTCAACAGTGGCCCAACGCAAACCACTGCGATAAGGGCGAGCCAAGAATTTTATCACGGCCTTAGAGCTATTAACTTTAATTTATTTTGTAATTAATGTACAAATAAATACCGAGAAACCCATCGCTCATTTAGTCGCCACTAAATTACAGACGTCATTTGTGTCAGTCCATTTTTTTTAACAGTTGAGCACAGCCCTAGTCGAAAACTCGAAACCTACTTCCGTATTTTATGGTATCGCTCTCTCAGTCGTGCATACAAGAGAGGTGTGATGCAGTGTCTGATCAGCTGAGGTTGAGAGCAATCTTGAAGATCTGACACCCACGGAGCGCTTTGTACGCCCTAACAGCTATTAAGGGTTTATTGCTCTCTCACAATAAAATAATGAGCTGCAATACTCCGTGACTGCAGTTCACAGAGATTACAATTTTTTCTGCCCTACATTCTTCAGAACAAAATGCATTTATGTTGTTAAGATACAGCGTTGAGGCTAGCCAATTATGCCCATGTTTGTGATTTCAAGTGGTTAATAATTTAACCCAGTACTCGGTTATCAAACAGGTTTCCTCCGTTTACGCGTATCTATGGTAACCTAAAGATAGACTATGGAAGGTTGAGCTACGTTCTAGCTGTGGCAACCACATAGATTAATTTCGAAGTTATTATAATTGAGTTGAATTCATAGAAGATTGACCCAGAGTTGATACATATTTCGATTATTTATGTTATGAATCCTATCAGTAATATGGGACCATATTCAGATACAGATAACTTTTAAATAAATTGAACCAGTTTCCGTATAAGAATATTATTATAATAATGATCTTTAGCTCTCCTGTTGTGAACCGCATTCCTTGTGTAGTACGTTTTCGCGTGGGTGTCGATCCCCACACCCATCGTTTCTTGCATTATAATTATCTGGAACGGCTAAACCCAGACTATAGTTTATGTCAATTTGTAAGTTACTCCCATAAATTAACTCTACATTTATTTATACGTTAGTTACCTCGGGCGACGACGGGTACTTAAAATTACCTTATTTATATGGCAGACTCTTCGTTCTGGTGGCCTCAACCAACGTAAGTTCACATGCACAAGTCATTAAGGCTTTTAATCTTATGTAGTCTACTAGAAAATACAGACAACAACTTATTTCTAGTTTTAACTGGAGATACGTATGGACCATAGTGCTAAAGCCCTTTACTTGTGTACAAAATATCCTGCAGCTAGCAATTGCGCAAGAAGCTCAAAGTTTACAACTTTACATCAAGAATCGAGAATATAATACCCCGGGGGCAAAATCGCAAACACCTTACATAATCGGAAAATGCAGAACGCAAATCGATCTTGCAAAACAGCCTATAACGACCGTCGATAATTTATCATCTCGCGAAACCAGGTAGCAATATCGATGTATCTGTTTACAACTCTACAATAACTGACTACATTTATTGCGGATTGCAATAAGCGAACCATCCATTGTTTTTCGATTGGAGATTGTAAGACTAATATTATAAAAAGGAACGAACAAAGAAAGAAAAAGGTAAGATTAATAATATAAACATAAGGATTCATTTTTTCTTGTTTGTTTGTTTGTACCTTAGGCTCCGTAATTACCGAACAAATTAAAAAAAATATTTTTCTGTTGGAAAGCTACACAGTCCGAGTAACATAGGGTATATTTTATGCCGGTATGGGCAGAAGTTCACGCGGGACGCAGGTTAAACAGCGGGAAAATGGCTAGTGATTTATATGAAGCTAACATCAAAACTCAGTCTCCAATCCCAAAACAGTTGGATCGGTTATTGCAATCCTCAGTTTCTCAAGAATTTTCCATAGAATTATTCATACGTCCTTCATACACCATCTCTAGTAACAATGTGTTTAATGAAGGCAGTGCCTATGGACCTACTTGTAAGTAAGCTGCCAACTTGGTCATTACTTGTATACTTGTACCAGTCGATAGCTGGCGCCAGGCTGCGCATTAAACATGGAAATATGCTGTCCGGATATGCCTTTTATGTATCGATAAAGAATTAAAAATGCTAGTGGATTTTCCATCATTTTAAAATCATTAATGTTTCTTGTAGAATTATGTAAAAGTTTGTTGAATCCTGCAATAATAATTACATTTGTGGTTGCAATATTTTAGATTGTTGATTATGCCATTAACAACCCAAGAAATTATTATTATTTTCCTCTTTAAAACTTACACCTAACTTAAAAACATTACAGGCTATTAACCGAAAATCGAGTCTCATTTATTTATGTCGCTAATTAATGTCATTAGTAACAGTGGCAGAATGCCAAGTACTTGTGTAACAAGACTGAGTTTTAAGTAACTAATAGGCAATCAAAAGACAAAACATCAATGAGTGATTTAGTCCCAATAATGACTGATTGTGATGAAGCTGAAATGTACTAACACAACCATAAAATATGCACCAATGACGAAATACCACAGTCAAATGACAGCAAAAACAAAAAAGCACAACCTTCGCGCTTAAACAAGAATAAAATCAGTCTTACAGGGCACGCTCTACTTGCAACGAATTTCACGCCCTTGTCACATCTAGTTAACACGTTACCGTTGTCATTTCAACCAGTTTCAATCTGAACGGCATCATTTAACTTTGCAATTTGTATAATTATGTGTCTAGGAACAACACACCATATATAGCAGAATTATATATTACATAGTAAAGTTGCAACACATTCCTTTGTTCATAATATACGGTTATAATTGGATACGATATTAGATTTATGCCGTGTAAATAGATAAATTAGTAGGCAAGCAAGACTTATAAGGTGGTAAAGTGGTAAAGACATCAAGTGTAATAAACAAAGGATAATTAATTAATATTATTTGAAAGGACTATAATTTACATTTAAAGTACAGCACTTAAAATAACTCCATATTTTATCAAGAAAAACGAAACAAAATTCGAAATCAACTGCCTAATATTTTTGGCGACAATTTGACATAAGCAGCACCTGGCATATACAAACAAGTAAAAAAGGTTTAATTGGTATGCAAAAAGGCAAAGTGCCAAATCTTATTCAAAGTGTCCCAGGACTAGCGCTTTCAAACGCACCTGCCTCTTACATTAAACATAGTAGAAAACGGGACATCGCGCACCAGTACTTTGTATTTGATTTGTACTTTCGATTAGTGAAGAACTGGACATTGGACACTTTGTTTTTGTGGGACACAGTAGGAATATAGAGACAGGTTATACATTTTTCTGCACTCTCAGTTCTCTCTTAGTTTCCGCAGAGGAAGTTTGCTTGTTAGAAGTCGGCTATAAGGGATTTCAATAATATGTTTTCAAACGCTTACTGTCGAGTAGCAAATATATTAAACGAAACCTGTTTAGTATAAAGTCTGAAAATCATAGTTTACTTGCTGCTCCACTCACGTTCCGAGGGAACTACTCCTAGATGAAAAGCCTGTCCTTTGTCAGGCTCCACACTATTCGTCTAAGTTGCATTAATTTAAATGTAGGTTCAGTAGTTAGGGCATGAAAGCGCTCCAAAGCTACTTGCCCACTTACAATATATATAAGTAACAATTAAGCCATAACCCAGGAAACATCTTTTTCTTTTGACTAATTGCCTGATTTCCTTTTGTTACAGTCAAAGCACTGCTACTTAACGACAGCCACTGAAGACGGCACGTGTCCCAGCGCTCTCGAAAAGCCTCACATTGAGAAAGAAGTGACGAAGCCTGGAGTAGCCATAAAGCCAGTCTATGCTGAGAGAACGCTGCTCATCAACAAGCCAACCAAGATTGATATCACGTACAATGCAAGTGCTAAAATGGCGGTAAGTACTTTTTATTAATTGAATCTTATCATCTCGTCAACTCCAAAGCCTTTTCCCAACTACAATGTTGGGGTCGGCTTCCAGTCTAACCGAATGCAGCCGAGTAACGGTGTTTTACAAGGATCGACTGCCTATCTGACCTCCTCAGCCCATTTACCCTGGCAACCCATTATTATTTGAATCTTATAAAAATCTCAATATTAGCGTACGAACTTGGTTGAAACGAGAATTCAAAAATAGGATTGTTAAAATAAAAAAGATGTCTTTTGATCAAGATTAGGGACAGGAAAGTTTCAATTAAAAATAAGACGCTCCTTATATAGGTAATAAAAACTATTAAATGTAAAGTAAGGAAATAAATAGAGTAATAGATATAGTAACGTAAGCGTAGGCTGAAACTGGCTGTATCGAAACCCCCAAGAAGTTCCGCTCGGCATCAGAAAAGGTCAAGTAGAACTAAGAATAGAAGATATTAATAGAAAATACTGACAGTATTGTGATAATCGTCACTACTGACGTATAATATAACAAACTTGATGAAGACAAGCCAGCTTTAGAACATAACGTTATAAGTTCAGAATAACTTTTGTCCATATAAGATTTAACGAAGAAGTTCTGACAATTAACCTAAATTGTTTCTTGCTTACAAATATGATATGGTTGTTAAAGCTAATGTAGATTTCACAGCATATTATCGTAAGGGCACAGATGTACGAGTGACTAAAACTGTTAAGTATATTCGTACGTGACCACATGATAGTTTTAGCTAATGATTTAATTAAATATGCACGTGTTTCTGCAATATATTCACTGAGATTGATAGTCAGTTTTATATAAAAATAAATAGGTATATAAATTATTGCATGCTTATCTTATTATTCGACCGTGTCGAAGGACTTGAGTAACTAACATAAACACGATTTAATTAATTGTTTTCAATACAATTCTTAAGTATGAGGGTAATTGAAGAATTTTATTTTTGTCCCTTAATTACATGTTTTTACTTACCTTTGTTAATAAACTCATCAAATATTTAAATTATTTACCTATTTTTATAAAGAAATTGTAATTCCATGTAATTCAATTGTAATACATGATAAAGAAATTGTAATTCCCTTTACGTAAATAAATACCTAGTTAAATGCGAAATAAAACAGTTACATCGCGCAATCAAAAACATGAATCATTTGAAAACCTAACTTAAAAACCCCGCGCTGACTCAAACTGACTATGCTAACTTTCCAACGCAAACATCACATTTATAAAAAAATACTTTAAAGTAAATATTCTCCAGTTTCCTATAACGGTAACAAGCATGAGGAAGCAAATAAAATATCATTCTAACAGTATCATGTCACAGTAATATATATAAGAATTAACGTCCACTCTTCCCTTTCAAATAATTACAACAATAATAATAATTACTGACTATTTTATAATGACAGTATAATTATCATTACGCTTTAATAGACGTGTTCTCCTTATGATTATCATAGTAGTCATGGGATGGTAGCTTGAAAGTCGGTTAAGGGTACGGCTTCCACTAGCATAAGCGTGAGAGTTAAGTTACAAAACTAAAGAAATAAAAAATAAAGATCCCGTCGAATTGAGAACATCCTCCTTTTTGGGAAGTCGGTTAAAAAAATAAAGCAAGCCTTAGGGGTAATTCTCTATTTAGCCTAAAAATATATTTTTTAATATAGAAATTCCAATGACATTTAAAGGGTTTAAAAAAATCACCATTACAAGTACCTACCATTTTTGTTTGTATTAAATGTTAAAATAAGTAATTTCTCTATACTTACTACAATTCATAAAATATGATGTAAAACTGTTGCAATAATGTGTCATTGTATATCAACATTATGAGGACTTTATTCCCTTACATTAAATGTCCGTTTTTATGCAAAATGGAACCACTCGACAAATTTCATTTTTTACTTTTTTTGAAGAATACTAATGTTGTATAAGAATAAAGAGAGAGTATATTAAAATGTTGTATAAGAATTTAGACCACTTTTACATTAGTATTCTTCAAAAAAAGTAAAAAATGAAATTTGTCGAGTGGTTCCATTTTGCATAAAAACGGACAAATAACTCTTCACAAAGTAATATCAAACAATATTGCATCGAACATATATTATGTAATTATTTATTCAAAACCAAACTATGACTCACAATCAACATCCTCTGTTGAAATTCCCTCAATTCAAAACTAGCTTCTGCCACTGGTTTCACCCGCATCCCGTGAGAACCTCTACACGAACTTGGATAAAAAGTAGCCTATAATAGCCTTCCTCAATAAATGGGCTATGGCACACTAAAATATTTTTTCAAATCGGACCAGTAGTTCCTGAGACTAGTGCGTTCAAGCAAACAAACTCTTCACCTTTATAATATTAAGTATAGAGATATAACTTGTTTTATGTTTATATTCTTGCAGCCGGAGTTAAAGATGGTATATTCAACGCAGACCTACAATGTCGAGTTAATGGAGTACGCCACTGAGTGTTCTGGTGACACCTGTACCTCCACAATCCAGGCTAAAGCTGCCACAAACTTCTGTAACGTCACTGGAGGCATTTCTGAGTATATCGAAGTGACTTTCGACGTGGGCTTGAGTGAGAAGGCCAGGATTAAGTACAACGTGCCTTGCGCCTGTCCTTGCAGTGGGGAAGTCGAAACGGCTTCGGTTTACTGTAGCAAAAATGGTGATTTCTCTTGTGGAGCCTGCACGTGTAATTCTGGATGGTATGTATATCGTATTTTAATATATTTTGTTCTATATGCCTTGATTTGGTCGATACAGACACGTTTATGGCATATCAAATCTGATACGCATTATAGTAGGTCTTTTTATCGGTAGGAATTAGGGCAATCATGTAGATCCTATAAAAAGTTCAATTTTAATAAGAATAACTTTATTAAATAGGTACAATGTCGTCAAGTTTATTAATCACACTCAAACGCAAAAACAGCCTTATTCAGCAAAAGTCAAATTTAACCTTTTGGTAATTTACTTACTTATACTTACTGGAAAAAACGACATTGAAATAACACTTTACTTTGCAAATCCAAGGAAAACACGTCGTGTTTGTACTTACGGTATTTAAGCAAACGCGGAATTAATTTTCTTACATAGTTCAAACATTTATATAGACTTAGATTATACAGATGCTGTAAGTAGGTAGGTACACGAGCAAAAGAAAGATGATGTTCTACACCTTAACTCATAGAAGTTTTGACGTCAATTTCGATATCATAAAATTCACTCGTGCGATCGAATGTAACAGACTTCTAATGTATTCCAAAGTGCAAGTACTAGAAAGCAAATGAGAGAAACAGTAGTCTCAAGCCTAAGTACACTAACAGTCGTAAAATCACAGCTTGTACGTAAACATAATAAACTTGACGTACTCTCGTAAACAGTTAACAACGCTACACTACAAAATAATACTAAATCATTTTCACAAGATAAACTGCTAAGAGTAACAGACAAAAAAAATACTAAAAAAAATGTAGACTCACACTTAACGGTATTCCATGTAAAGTTCACAAAGGTGAACCAAATAACCGAAATTACATAACTTAATGAAGCAAATAATAACTTTTAATCCCAGACAATAAAGTCGAATTTAGCAAATCTAGTATCAACATCAAAATATTCAACTTGAACCCAACAAAAACATCTTTGTTCGAACACCGATGTGGAGTTAATTGTGGTACAAGAGTGCCGCTTTAGCTCCATATAGCTGGGTTATTAAAAATGCTCCATTAATACACTACATTCGTATGAGCAGCTGCATCTAAAAACTAATTATTCTTATGCAAAATTTTCGATTATATTGCGGCGAATATTCTAATGAAGAGAAATTGTTGTAGGAGTAATTAGTTGTTAAGAGCTTTTATTTATTTAGAGCTCTAAGTATGATTTATAATGTCTTACAGCCAGTTTCTTCATCAAAAGTTAAAGCCAAAGTAAAAGTCAAAGTAATGTCTAAAGTAAAAGTAACGGTCAAATTCAATTTTTCTATTAGTTTTGCTGTCACTTTAGCCTTGAAAAAACGAATTTGACCGTTACTTTTACTTTAGACATTACTTTAACTTTAACTTTTGATGAAGAAACTGGCCGTTAATTAGAGTGCTTAAAAATTGTTTTAAAGGAACTATATAATTAATCTTTAAAAGACCATCTGTTGATAAAAATTCTTATAAAAACTATTATTTTTAAATATCACCTTTCTTCTTACCTGTCTATTATAATGCAAACCTTGCAATTTCAAGTATCTATTTAGAGCTTATAACGGGCATTATGTCTATAACAACGTTCTGATATGGCAGGCACCAGGATGTCCGTCACTAATGGACCGATACTCGATTAGCTAACGATTATTATCGATAACCCCGTTTACCGTTAAAGAATGCCCAGTGTAGTCTAGCTTAAACAATACATACTTAGAATAATATAGCCATTGTATTGGTGGTGCAAAATTCAAATCTTTTTCGTTTAGATATTTTAGCAGTGGTTTAAGAAATTTTGTCCCTTTTATATCCTCAAATTATTCGATTAAAAAACGAAATTAACTAAGTAACATTACTCACTAAAAATCGTATATCTTTCAGCAGTATATTACAGCGGAAATCTTTAAAGGACAAAATAATCTTTCCCAACAAATAGCTACAAACGGCCATTCTAAATACATCGAACAAAAAAGCTCTAAAGTAGCACTCAGTAGCTGTAATGTCATTTTGATGGAGACATCATTACTTACCGTGTCGTTTTATTGTACAGGACCGGCGAGTTTTGCGAAATCAACATTTGTTCGAAACGTGGTGATGTTGTCCAATGTTCTCTGAACCCAAGAAAACCTGTAAGTATTCTAAACTATACCTACTTCATATTCTGAAAAAGCATTTCTGAATTCTTTCTTCCTTTTTCCCTCATACTAATAGATATTTATATATGTCG
The DNA here is from genome assembly GCF_022581195.2 of Helicoverpa zea. NCBI lineage: Eukaryota > Metazoa > Arthropoda > Insecta > Lepidoptera > Noctuidae > Helicoverpa > Helicoverpa zea. The sequence continues at coordinate 4,116,211 of NC_061454.1, forward strand.
TTCAATTTTTAAATTACCTTCAGTTGAAGTCCCAACCATAATTTGTCTCCTCAGTTCAATTACATTTCCTCATTTCGCAATCTTAATAATCTTTCTTCAATCGACTCATCACCAATCATTTCTAGGACGAATGCTCTGGCAACGGTTACTGCAGTGAATGCGAGACTTGCATCTGCTACACCGACCGGGAGGGGTCCCAGTACTTCGACCAAGAGAACAACTGTGAGGACCTCTGCATGTCCATCACCAACGGCGACTGTGAAGACTGCCTCGTCACCGACACCTTGGGAGAATGCAACAAATGCTCTGAAATCACCATTGAAAAATTAAATCGATCACTAACTGACGAAAGGGATTTTAAGAATAGAAAGGTCTGGGTATCTTGCAAAGCTGATCTTGATGACTGTGGCCCTATTGAGTACTATGCGAGACAGGATGAGAGTAAACAGAAGTATGTTATGATGGTCAAGCATTGTAATGAAATTATTTCTGAGGCTTTGGTACCTAGTGAAACTAAAGGTGAGTCTTATCATGTATGTTCTCTTGAGTGTCTTTTGCTGACTGAAGGCCTCCTTTTTCCTTTGGGAGCCCTTTGTGTACTACAGCGGCTGTAGCTCTTTCGAACAACCCCACAGAGATTACGTTCTAGTCTAGAAAAAACTTAGACTGAATATTTTTAACTTCGACGAAATATTGCAAAAACTTAAATTACTCAATAATTGCCAGATTGTGCCGCGTGAACGTGACGAACCGAAAACAAGAGCAACACATTTATAATGAAATTGCCACACAGCGAATTCCATGTTACTTCGTATCTCATTTGGCTTACTTTGAACAATAACCTTTTTATGAATGAATGTAAAGTAAATTTTAATTTCATAAATACACCACATTTTTCAATTATGAACTTTAATAAAAGGTTGTAGAGTCCTTTCTTGAATGTTGACTTCTTCAAAATTTACACAGATGTGTTCAATAATTCCAGCTTTATGACATGACAAAACAAATACTCGTACATGCTCCCTGACACCAGCTGCATATCAGTCGCTTTCTAAGAACAACATAATTATATTTATCACATTATACTCCTGTTCTATCATTGTTATTAAAACAATCATGTCCACTTGCATCATTTGTTTGTTGCTATAGGTTATACGTTGGTGCTCAAAGACCCATATGGCAGGAAACTTCACTACGAATTAATAGTTTACTATTATCATTTTATTGTTTTCATTTGCCTGTACTTTTGATGAGCGTGCTACCTATGGAACCTCTCCTCCGAACAATGTAACAGTCTCTTATAAATATCAGTTATCCACTTACATAAAACAGGCGTTAATCACCACTAACGCTATTTTAGAATTTGTTTTGGTTAAAAAATGTCTCTGTTCTCACACTTTCCAAAAGTCGTATTGTAACTTCTATTCTTTTCTTCCCCTTACTCTTGTGATGGCCTATCATGTCAAAGTATTTCAGACAAGGGTCAAAAATCAAAACATTTGTTTAACAACAATTTATCGTCCTATTGTCACTGACCTAGAAAGTTGTATCGCATTGTTACAATATTTACTCACAACTGATAAACAGTGACAACATTTGGAGATAATGGACAGACAGACAGTGGTTATAAACTGCTTACTGAATCTTCCTCACCATCCTTTTTTGGTCCCTTCAAATATTATTTAGGATAAGGAAAACAAACATTTATCCTTTCTAAATAATATAACAGCAGGGTAAAACCATTTGTGATACATCAAAACATGGTTAGCTGTGGCTGTGGTAAAGCAAAATAATCTTGAGACCACATTCGAGGGTTTAATTATTATTTCTCCAAAATAAGAACTTTCGTTGTCATCTCTCCTAAAATTTTAAAGTTGGAGGCAGTAATTTAAGACTACAGCCCAATTTGAGCAGCCCTTTGTCTACCAAATCAAAGTACTTATATATGCAGTTAATGCAGCACCTATTATATTGTTTCAATATATTCTATACCTTTCTATTCAATATTTTCTATACCTTTAACATTGTTTCAACCAATCTCCAAGAGGCAAAAGATAAGGTATCATACATTTCAATTAACCTTATACATACTTCGTAGTATTCTGCAGTTCATTTGTCCATATAAAACGGTTGCCGCCTACACGAGCATTGTTTAGCCAGATGAAAAGGAAAAGTGTTCGTACGTAGGTAGAACTCAAATACTACAATGAACCACATTTGCATGTCATTATACGATGTTTATTTGTACTTAAATATGAGGAAAGTTAATTGTTTTTGCTTAGGTGTTGTAGACTCATTTGTTTTTGTGAAATAATTAGGTATATTACATATTGTTTGCATTATTAGGTATTTACCTACTACATTTCCATTACTTACATTACTGAAGGATTTTCCTTCAGGTAAACAAAATGTATATTTTCCAGTTCCATTTAAGTAAGGGCGATGCTAAGTGCTAATTTTCGTATTTGCTAAAAATCAGGCTTCGATTTCTTTAATCGGAGTCATGAGAGTAATGACTCCATAGGAATACCTACTAGCTTTGAATCCGGGTCACGTTTGTCAATTATTTTTGAATGTAAAATTACTGGTAACTTGACTTATTTTTAAATATTGAGGTATTAGGAAGTATTTAAGCTTTGTATGTAAATTATTCTTCTTTAAACCCTTCGGTATGAATAACTAACTGCCGAAAGAGATTTCGTCCGCCTCCCGTGGACTCCTCAATTTGTGAAAAAGCCTTACTTGCTAAATTATCTATCATACACTAAAATATTACCTTACCAGTTCCAGAGACAATGAAACTATTTAGCTTTTTAATAATAGTATAGGTAAAGAAATAAAACCTCAATTTTTCAGTAACAGTCTAGAAAAATACCTCCTTATCTTCTGAAATGGTGTCCATAACTAACTTTCTTTCTTTCTTTCCACTAGTCCCGATAATCCTGGGAGTCTTAGGCATCGTGGCGGCCGTAGCTGCAGTAGGAGGCGTGATGCTCTGGAAACACCTCAACGCGGTGCCCCCGGTACCTCTGAACGACCCGCAGTATCAGAACATTGATGCTGAAGACTGCACGGGAGAGAACCCCTTGTATAAGCCGCCTACGTCATCCTTTAAGAACCCTACGTATGGAAAGTGGTAGTTATGGTGAGTACACTTTGAACTTTTTTTAAGTGACTTTAGATGAAGTGAACAAAGAAATAGAGCATTATTTTGCCGCATTTGATCATTCTTAATGTTAATAGAAGCAGAGTATTCTTTGTTTTTCTTTTCTCCTATAGTAGTGTTATATGTGAGGATAACATGACAATTTGCTCGCTTGATTTAAAACACCCTATATTTTTATGGAAACCTTTTTCGGACAATTCCGAATATAAAAAAAAACGCGACTTTATAGTGACTTTTTGGAATATAATATTAGGTGTGTGCCTCTAAAGAAATAAGACGGAGGAGAGAATAAAAGCGCATTAAGTGCAAGGAACTTAATGATGCTCTAAATATTTTTCTTATTATCGTTATTTATATATCGTTGCATTCATAATTAATCACACATTGCCCTCATTTTCGTAATCAGTAAGATATTTTACAAAAACAGTAAAAGAAAATATGTTGCTATAAAAATATAATGGCTGCTATAAACATTTTTTAGCTTAGCTTATCCAAATAACTTCTCCAAATATTTGAATAGTAAGTTAAGAAAGGATTGACCAGAATATGAAAGTACCTATTTACAACCAAATAGATCAAACATTAGTAAGAAAGGTTTTATGGTCGATAGCGTTATTTAAAAGTCTTATCTACCATGTCCACAAAGTATGATCATGCCATATTAAGTAAGATACTATTAAATAAAACGTACTTAGTTAGTACATAGGTGCCATGCCTACCTACCTACGGGTACATACGGGACATCATTTACCTCATATATTTTGCCCAGTATTAAATGTGTCATTGAAAGCTTTGTTCTAACTCCAAGTTTACCTGCATTGATTGAGAAATGACAAACACATGTATGACATCACGCCTATGTTTAAGAACCTTGTTATTAATTGTAACTATTGTTTTTATATAAAATTGCGTCATAGCTTAGCTCTTATCGCGGTTTTTCTTTTGAAGGACAAATCCTTAAGCAAAACAACTTAGCAAAACCAATTATGATTTCACATTTACCTATGTACATTTCAGTAAATATGTCAATAAATTACTGTAAAATTAATATTTAGTACTTAAATAAAATGTTGCTCACCCTTAGTTATAAGAAATAAAGTCTGATGCTAAAAAGGCTAGATAGGTACCTATAAAGCAAAATTCAATTTAAAACTCATTCCTAATAAAGCTAATATCAAAAGATTAATCTTTCAAGGTCTTAAACATCAACATTTGTTATATACAACCTACAATCACTGGACCTCTCTATTATTGAACTCTCTCTCAAACAGCCTTGATGTACTAGATATGCCTACAAACTGCAGCTAGAACCGTTCACTACGCTCTATATTTTACTAAGTTAAACTACTTCTTAATTACGTTTTGATGAACTTATTTTACGAACTAATATTGCTTCATGAATAGGTATTCATGAAGCAATATTACTAAGTACATTAATATTTCTGCTTGATTTGTTCTAAAAGAGTATCCCTCTTAACATTGAGCTACAGATTCATGAATGAGGAACTAAAATCAATATTTGCTGCCAAACAATGTACAGCTTAGCTAATGCTCCCTAACAGTAGCTAAGTGGGTACATTTTGCCTTTTGTAAGTCAATGATCCATGTAGCATCAATGGGTTCTTAAAACACAATTAAGAAAAAACAATCTTAACATTTTATATAGAATGTATAAAGACCTGTTGTATTGTACTGCTTCTGAATAGGTCTCCCAAATTACTTCATAGTTCTAACATTATTTGCATTAAATTATCTAGTGGATACTTAATAGGTCTCCCGAATTCATTCATACTTCTGTTATATTATTCTCATCATTTGCATTCAATGATCTTGTAGATAAGTTCAAATCAAACCATTGTCATTTCTAAGGTGTGGTAGGTACTAAAACTGTTAGTCTTCATAATCTTATTCCCATCGAAAGTAATTCTGGAATGTTCTCGCTTAACATCGTAAGGTGCAGTAATGGCATGTATTTCCTTTACACTCGTTTTACGGCGTGTTTGAGAAATGCTGTTCTCGGTACCATGGAATTTATGTTATAACGCTATGAAATTTAGCAACAGTAACCCAATTTAAATTCCTTAGAAATTGATTACTTCATTCATTTAATTTATTAGTTTGTTTGTTTATGTGTTTCCTTGTTATAATATTGCGTTTCTTTATTCCACATTTTCAAAATACGATGGTTGAAACCGCTAACTATGGGGAAAGGTCAAAATTACACTTAGTATATCTACATATATACCGTACTTTTACCTTCTTAAATTGGTTATCAAACGTCCAATTTCGTAATATATGAACACAATCACATCGATTGACATTCATTCCACAAACGGCACGAGCGAGCAACCAATCATTTTAGTTTTACGTCCCATTAATTAGTGTAGTAGTAAAATCAAATTTCATTCACAATGAGTTGAAGAGCTATAAAAAATATACAGTTAAGTTTGGCCTCCAGTCTTGAAAACAAGTTTTCAACTGGGATATTTCACGTTATCTACGCCAAACATCTTTTATCTGCAGTATCATGATCCAATCTCTGTAATTACGTTAATCTCCATTGTAACTGAACGATCGTATGGTATATGGCTGCATTCTTTTGTACTTCATCAGATATTTTAACATTTTTTGTATTGTGTGGGGTTGCCAGTTTATTCTTCCAATTATTTATAACGAGACGTCACCCGGCTTTCAATGGAAACTTTATTTTATGTTGCTATTGTGCAAGATTATAATGCAAAGTTGTTTATAATGTGATGGTATCTCTAGCTGCTTTTCGCAATTCGACTAATGAACCAATTTTAATGAAATCTCTAAGTCGAACAACTGCTATGTTGGCAAATAAATAATGCTAGGCAGTTTTTGCCTAGAGCTAGCATAACTGGATGTAACTTTTAATTGATTTTAGGTAGAGGTATGACTGGGTGCACTAATATACTACTAGGAGAATATAGTATTTATATACTAGGATATTTCAGTATCCTCCCAGGTACCTTTTTAGTTCTATACTTATTATATTTCAGGGTCACAGTCAGACTCATTATTATGTGTACCTATATTGAATCGAATTAAAACGCAAAACGGCACAGTGATAAATATAGGTGGACATTCTCAAGCAATTAGTCATAATGCTCAATGAATAAGCACATGTATTGAACATTGTTTTTACTTCTTACCTAATTGGTAGAATTGATGCTGTACCGTTCTGCATTCAGTAAAAGGCAGTGACATTAAAAGCTTATCAGTGAAGCGAGGCCACGCTATGCGTTAATAGATTTATAATATGCTATAAATTATAGTGATATCAAGTACCAATACTTATGTAGTCAAGTTGACTGCTTCTTTGTATTAAATCTTTGTCAGTATCTGTTTTATATTTGGTCCAAATGACCAATACATTTTTATAGGTAGGTACTGTACTTATTGAGGTATATAATAACATTTATTTAAATTGTTGAGGTAGAGGATACCAATTTTTAAGTACATATACCTACTTGCCTACTTACCCTTCCTGGAAATTATACAATGTCAGGAAAACCTAAAAAAAATATATCATAAAATATACAAAACAAAAGAAAGGACAGTCACCCAATGGAATTGCAAACTTCCTCCTTTTTTAAAGTCGGTTAAAAACACACAACAGTATAAGTCATACAAAAAAAATATCTTTCATACATTGAAGTGCTACCACACAAAAAAGCTTAACCACATACCAAACAGTCGTAACTCACGTTCTTATATTATTTATTAACGTGAAAGGTATAAAGTCGTATGTGATCTGACCTTCCATCGAGTTCAGTGAACGCAGGCACTTTAAAACTGTGACCCTCGCACTTCGGCGCGTCGAGTTGGCACCCCAGCGGGATATACGACTATCTGCCATCGTAAAAGGAGATTACGGCAAATAATGCAGTCGAGGAAATGCAGAAAATGTCTGAACACATATTTCTTTGTTCTCTGTGCCAAGAATATATCAGTTTTGTATAAAATCTATGCCATGCCAATGGGTAAATATATGTAGACGTCATATTTGAGTTTTAGTAGACCTAAGACTGCCTTTGGTTTTTCCACATTTAGCAGATAGGTAGATAATTGCCGAATTTCAATAGTGTCAGGACAGGATATGATACTGCTAATAGCAAAAATATGAAGGCATCGGATGATTGTCAAACTTAGGTACGATCGTTGTTATTTATAAACTAGTTTTATTCCATTGAATTTCGTATTTCCATAATCGGTATGTTTCCTTTGCTTAGTGTACCTAATTTTTCAGAATCTTGAATATTTGAACGGCGGGCGATACTTACGATAGGACTACATTTACACGGCACCACTCGAAAAAGCGTCAAGTAAAAGGATTTAAAAGCTAAAGGTCAAAGACCCCGTCGTCTAGCGTTTGATTTATTAATGCAGACACAAAAAACTAATCGTTTGCCCAACCTGTACTCAAGACTTGTATTTGACATAGATATAAAGATATGTATATGTTCTAGTATGAGTACAATTAACGGCTGTTCCTATATCCTATCCATCTTTTACCAGAGATAAAATATTGACATTGACCCCATACAAGTAATGTCAAATTCCTTTCTAAATTAAATTAGACAGCAGATAGACACAATATAGGGAACGGCCGTTAATCTATTAAGTGACGGCCGGTTATCCGTCGCAAAAACTTAGGTGTGGCAAAAAAGACGAGCTTTAAAATGTACACGTGGTTTTTCAATATTAAAAGACGCACCTGTGCTTTTTATTAATTTGTGTAACCTTGTAAAAAATAACTTTATATTTGATCGTTACTTTTTACATGGAAAGAGGCCGGTTCCCAATGACTATACGTACGTTGAATTAACTAATCAACATAATAAGGTATCTAATACACAAATGTATAGAGGTATGAATGATTTTTGGTCCTTGTAATCTACCAAGAACAACAAAGCTACTACAGAGGTCCGTGCCCTCAAACTTAATCAAATAACAGATAAAACAATGTCTCGACAATTAGAACATTGTAGTAGATTCTCATTTAAAATATGAACAGTAGTTTCAAAATAAATCCTCATCTGCATACTAACGCGAACTAAAATGGGCGTCTTAAAAGGGCTTTAGACTAACGATGAAGTACTTTGTCATGTCAAATTAACAATAATTAAAGCTCTTGATCCTCAAAAGTGTAAAAGTGTTCTTGGAAAATATTTCTGATTTGGTTTAGAAAGTATTTTTTTTCACTGAGCTCAATGCCTAATATTATAAATGCAAGATTAGGTACGTACTAATAACAATTGAAAATTATTTGAGTCTTTCAATATCTTTCTCTTCAAAACCTACAATAGGTAATATTTACGGTTTGACCCCAAAACCGATATCAAATAAACATAAACTATGACGTTTGTTTTTGTACATCAAACATGACATGCAAATAGATACTATATTTTCCTTATAAAAAATATAATTTCAAAACAAAATTCTTAGTACCGACCAAGCAATATTACGGAAAACCTCTATAATAAATATTTAAAGTTTTGCAGTCAATTTTCAATAACAGGAAACGAATGACGTTAATTCAATTAATTTTTAGCTATGAATTCCTACATATCGTTCTAGAAACTTAATATAAGTTATAATAAAAAATAGGTACTGTAGAGATGTAGTACTTAGATACTCTTTGGTGGTAAGGTTTTATTTATTATATTTAATTCCTGGCCGGACAATGATGTAAATAGATTCGATTTGAAATAGAATAAGTTTTTATACTGAAGTATGTCACTTCACCCCAAACACTCAATAAACTCTAAGTTAAAGTTTTTTCAATCTTTTAATTGAAATATTCTGAAGATCCCCGGTCCCTAGCGCGCCACGCGCTACAGTACCTACATACTGTAATTCTTTATTCCGATTAAAGTTCAGTTAAAAAAAAATAACTTGGCATATTTATAATAGAAAGTGGTCTAAATATCTATTGTATCTCCTCTTTAAACCACCTTCAAACACTTACGGCAAATAGTCGTAGTACAAATGAGATGTCGAGGTCATCCCAACTAACACAGTTACGTGGGTCGTCGTCAGACGCCTAATACTCATCTAATTTAGTCACTATACCACTAATGGGGACTTCCGTATGTAATTATGCGGAATACTTTACGTAAATAGAGATTATGGCGGTTCAAAGCCCTTGGTATAGACAGACGGACAACATAGACAGACTATAAACGCTATGTACGGTCGATGGGTGAGGCTAAGTTATTTTGTCATGGAACACCCATGGACTTTCTTTTTTTTTTTGTAGAGCTAATCGATTTTCAAAGAAAGGTCTTTGGATGAAGTTAACATTCTGTCTGTGTAGTACCTATTAATGTTGTAGTAAATAAACATTATAACTGTCCTTCGCTTCCACGGTTTAACTTCTCTATTTCTCAAAATATCCTACGAGGTACGAGAATTGAAACGTAAAAAGGTCATAACTTCAGTCGGTTCCAGATAAAATTATCAATATTTCAATTACATAAGCCATACGTTCTAAACTAAGTTATTATCCTAATTTAAAGTATAAATATATAGTAAATCTTTGATATAATGACCGTATTGCTCGTTGCTATCATAATTTTGGTATAACGCCTTGACACAATTGCATTGTGCTACTTACAAGTGCACATAGTTATTAAAGTTCAGTAATGTACAACTAGGTATGAGATCATAATAAATAAACAATATTTGGTCTGATTTTTTTACCTACAATTTAAAGTATTTTTTCACCAATACCTCATTAAGGCCTGAATTTTTTTTTCTTAACTCGATTAAGTAATAATATCTTCTTCTTCCTGCCATGTTTCCAATTTCGGTCGGCACAATAGTTATTCCGCTTCCATTCCTCCCTGTCACTATATCTAAAATAACAAAGCCTATTTCCTCATTCTCATAATAATAATGCTCAAAGTTAACCCACTTGTGGATATCTTGATTATTTAATATTCCCAGACAACAATATGTTATAAACAGTATTACTATCACAGTTACTTTACAACGAAAATTACAAACTTACAGTCCAAACTCGATAATGTTTCTAACCGTTAACTTTTCCGTTACATTAGTGTTTACAACTACAACCCAGACATCAAAAATTAGCTACAAAAATTAATAATCATTGCCTATAACAGTATACGAATCGTGATTCATTTTAGAGTAACCTTAGCCTTCAATTCCGTATTCATTGATCGGTCATAGATTAGTCACCTACTTCACGGAAAATCTGTTACAACCTGATTTTTATCGTGCCTTCACCGGTCATGAGACACACAAGATTAATTGTTTCCACTTAAATTGTCGTATAATTCTGTTTAACATCGTTTATCTTCAGTCATTAGAAGATAGTCATTTATTATTTGTGTTTACCATTTCTCTACCACGTAAACAATTTTTTTTTTACGATATCTAATGTATAATATCGTCGGGTTTTAACCCTAAATAACATATTTTTACACAATATTTACTTACATTGTGATAGAGTACTAAATCCCACCCAAAACAAAAATGTGAAAGACTGCCAAGTTCGATAATATGGGAATGCTTCGCCTATAAAAGAAGTGAGATCTGAATAAGTACCAAGTTCCATACACATACCTCAGTTAAAAATAGTTACTTTTTAATGATGTTACTTGGCAAGTTTTCACACACCTTGTTATAAACCTACTAAACGCATGAATCAAGTATTTAATTTTCTATTAAAACTTGCCAAGTAATAATATAAAGTTGCCAAATATATAGTATATATTATGTTCGTGGATCAAAGTTACACATTCGTTATTTTCGAAAGTGATTCACACTTGGCCGTTTCCAGATTTTTACTTTACTTTGACTAAATACAAACCTTTGTAACGAATTTCAGATCGGTACGACCATTCGAAGATATATTATATAAATATAGATAAATTTAGTTCATTTTAGTTCCTTAGGGGTATAAATTTACACCGGGTATAAAACACCTTCATTATTTTGAAACCGACTCACACTTGGCCATTTTCAGATTTTTCCCTTTACCTTGACATAAAGACCTACCTCCATGCCAAATTTCAAGTCAATACGACCATTGGAAGTGGTTTAGGTTTTTGATGAGTGAGTCAGTCAGTCAGTCAGTGAGTGTATAGTAAAAATAGCGATTTTCTGACGTCAATATCTCAAGACCTACAATAGGTATATTAATGAAATTTTGTATTTTAGATAAGTGAGGGGGTCTCAACAAATACTAGAAGTTTGATATGCGTAAATAAAATAGATTTTGAGTTACAGGGGGGTCGAATTTGGCCCGAAATGGTTCGTGTAATATAACCCACGGCCGGTGTGTCGCTTTTTTTGCTCGAACTTGGCGGACACACTGCCGTGTGTCTAGATCAGCCTTTTCTCAACATCCAAACACACTGAACACTGAAAATATTTTAGAATCATCAAAGAGGGCATTTATAATTCTAACAGCAAGTTCTAAAACAGTACAAAACGAATACAAGTTACATTACCTACCGTATCAACAGAACCAGTTAGTCCAGGAAATTTAATCGAGCGTGAAAATTGTACCGAGGTTCTTTGAAATTGACGCCGAGAGTCGTTTAAGATATTAATTTAGCAATAACTGTTAGCGTTGTGGTTGCAAAACTATCGTTAGGTCGCCACCCACGTAACTACGGAGTTTAGATAACATACTACAAATTTAATGGCCTAGGTATTTGCAAAGGTAGTATTCTAGGAAGGTAGGCGGTGATGGGAATAAGGAACAGGCAGTGTAAATTATGCATGACTTTTTGGTCTTGTCTTGTTGGTAAAGTATAAAGGTGAGGGTTGTTTACTCGACTATATGTTTTGTCCGCATATTCACAAAAAAATACAGTTAATTGTGGAATGATAAATATACCTACTCCGTCTAATTTAGTTACCTTTACAAAATACATATATTCACCATGTAATTTGTCATCTGCGTCGTATATAAGCTACACATACATACCTACACAGATATAAAGCTGGCCAGACAAGACCAGCAACAATTCAATTAATTATACAAATTCACTTACATATAAAGCGTGATATTTATCTTAACAATTCGCGCGAAGTGTACCTGCAATGAATCACCAATCACAGGTTCTCGATAACACCTAATGCAATACAAATATATTTACACGCCGTGATTCACAATTATATTTATTTCTATACTTAGGCGTGATTATTTATTTAAAATAACCTTAGACGGGGTAATTATTACCTTCAAAATGTGAATCAGGTAATGTTAAATAATTCTACATAATACTGTTATTTTTCTCTTTATAATAAGTATAGGTAAATGTTTAAGCCAACACGCGGGTAAATGGCTGGTTAGCGAGCCATGACTATTAGTCCCTTGTGGCTGTTAGAGCAACGAGGCAGTTAAGCAGAACCTTATCTTAATGTACGGATAACTTTATCTAATAAAACACTCGGACATTATTTTAAACTACAACAATCCATTTTTACTTTAAGGGTGGGTTGCACCATTTAACTATAACGATAACCAAACCATAGCCAGCCGTATACTCGCCGCCCATTGGTCAAATTGGTGATTTGACAACTTCAAATGGTTTGGTTATCGTTATAATTAAATGGCGCAACTCGCCATAAGTGTATAAAACCATCTTTTGTCTAATTAAACAGCAACAGCCTGTATAATACACAACTTTTGTAGCAAAAAAACACTTCCAGGTTTTATATAAATGGTAATCAGGTTGTATATAAAATGCCATGTTTGTAAACCTAAGAACTGCTTCCATAGATGGATATACGCATTTTATGTGCAGTAAATAATTGTTATATAATTTCTGACGCACTTAAAGTAGGTAATACCATTATTTATCTTCTTAGTATTCCTACATACATTTTCCTGTATTTCATTCATCAATCTTATAGGTGAAGTTCATTCATTCATGTTCGACTATAGTACGTGCCTAACAGTAATAAATACCAACACAGCAATATAATAATTTAATTTTTCTTCAATTGTACATGCGTCTGAGCTTAAATTATCCCCAAGCAGTTTGCTAATCTCTCAGTTCATCAGTCCTCGTTACTGTCAATTGATGGGCAATAAGTACAGTGCCGTTTGACCGACAAAAAAATTGACCAACAAATATTGAACAGTTACTGAAATAAATTGTTTGTTCATACTTTCCTACTTATGAATGTTAACGGTTCTTTTTAGAGTTATGTGCGTCTAGCTCGAATAAATATATTTTTGCGAAATCCTGCAATTTGTTACATCGACGTTTAGTTACTTCATTACAATTTCCAGTAAATAACTCCTAAAAAGAAAATGACAGAGTATCTCCTAAAAAATCGTAACTAAAGTTTGCATCTCCGAACTCGTAGACAATAAGGGCGGATTTTTTAATAACCCATATCTATTGATTTTCTAACTAGATATAGGAATTTAACATGACGTGCATAGAGCTAATATTTAACTTCTATCTCTAGTAAGAAAATTAACAGATGTGTAGGATAATTAAACTAACTAAACCCGTAGTACTTAAGTCAAATTGAAGTCGCACGGCCGATATCTGCGACGAGACTGTACCTTGAGAATGAATGCGGCATTTTATGCGTCCACAGCCCACTGGCCACTTGATACACGAACGATAAAAGGTCAGGACCCGTGAGCAGGATGCCTCGTCTAATAACAGAACATGTTTGTATCACAAACTATATTACTGACAAAGTATTACGCTGAACAGCGATCCTTTCACACAAGCACGACATCATTTTTATATCGCTCCCAGCCATTTTACCGGTTTTATTATTATAGCGTTTCTGGTTTTATTAAACGACCAGTTAACTCTGAACTGGATTCGTTGTTAAGCTTGAATGGAAATACCGGCTTAAAAAAATGTGGTTAGTAAAAAATTGGTTTGCCACTTTATGAATGAAAACGCATATGTTTTTCCAGTAACTGTTTCCTTCCTCAAAGATATCTTTTGCAACGTCAATACCATGGGTAATATTACTATGTAAATATTGATTCTCCAAGCATTATTCATGGCGTGGTTTATAGAATTAATAAGAACCACAATTTGTCATAGGTACTTATTGTTTATAGGGCTTGCATAACACAATCCTTGGCGGTGCTTTTATAGCCTTTGTTTTGTGCGTATAAAACATATGAAATCAATGCGTTATTGTTGTCAATAGACATGTATTTAACGGTTCCAATGGCTTTGTAGCTTGGGAAACTTCGCAGTATATTGTTCTTTTACTTCATTGTCACAAAGAAACAGTGATAAACCTTATTTACGGAGCTATAACGTATTAATTCATGCGTAAAGAAAGGTGTTCAAGAAAAAGAAGTTTGGTATAAACTCTACTCCAATATTTTTAATTACCTATGTACGAATACCAATCTGAAATTTTCATCTCTTCTGTTAATAGTATTTTTTTTTATTTCTGTCAATTACACTATTTATGTTGTATTTATTTATTTGGTCACAACACAAGTTCGATAATTAATTGTAATACGTAGGCATCCTAACTCATTCTCAATCTTATTTAAAAAACTGAATTTTGATAAACGAAAGATTAGGTAGATCTATACCAACATAAACTGTGGTGAACATGAATGAATCGGTAGCTGTGAGTGTTTTCCACTAACCACATATTATCACACCCCTTCCCCATTAGCGCTATGCATTTGTCATGGAGGCACATACCTAATAGTAAGTCCATTATTCGTGGCTAACAAGATTGAGTCACTCCGCGCGTCACATAACTTCTGACTCACGGAGGCTCGCGCTCCTCTCACATATTAAAAGTTTTTTTTTTTCAAAGGTGTTACCTGCTGGCTGAATCATCGAGGACTGAAGATCAGGGTCAAGCGGATATGGGGGCTTTTGGATATGACTCTCCGTATTGCAAAAGAACATCAACAAGACCGCTTAAATTATTGGACATTGCACGATTAATTGCAAGCGGTTGCAATATATCGCGGTCGGCCCCCTCCAGTCCAATCTTCCATTCCAACACTGCCTGTGATCGACACCATGATGGAGAAATTACATTCGTCCGGTGTCTACGTCGCAATGTGTAACTAGAATACATTTTATACCGTAGTTGTAAGTATAAAGGCCGGTTCACACATCACCACGCCCGCCGCCAACGCGTCCTGACACGAACGGGATTAAAATATCGTCGCATACGTTTTGCATACGATCTGCGCCTCGCCCATTAGTTGCTATCGCACTGGATATTTTCTCTTCACTGTCAGACTCTGCAACGCTTATATCTGACGTCACGTTTAGAAAATAACAGCTTTAACTTTGCGCGTATTATTTTTATACGGTTATTTTCTACACGTGGCTTTCCCATCGGAAAGGGTAAGTATCCGCACGGTGATCTGTGTACCGCCATTTTGAATTACGTAATTAATGCCTCTGTGATATTTAAGATGATTAAATAAGAGATGGTGGATGAGTCACCGCGGCCGCTGTTTGATTTGTAATCTAACAGTAAACACGCGCTGTATTGAACTACGTTGACGCATAATAACAAAACGTATTCATACGAGTTGTCTTCTTGTATTGTGTACGCAAGGTTAATTCTAATTGGTAAACAAGTTACGAGGTGACTCACGGCCAACGAATTACACGAAAAAGTTTAGTAGTACGTAGAAAATATCGAGATGTATTTAATATTCTTTAGATCTGCATAATTACCATCTCTGTAGATGTAATTAGTTTAAATTGTGTATGTAAAAGAATAACTTTAAGTATTCTATTGTAATGTCGTGTCGAGTAACGTATTACTTAGTGGAGCACGAGTTACAACGAAAAGTAGACTGACTGACGTGAATAGACAGTTTTGTACTTCAGAAACATTAGTAGTGAGTGACCTGATGAATGATTTGTTGAGTAGAAAGCAACGCGAAAGTAGGATGCTTTAGTGATTTTTTATGTAGGTGTGCTACAATACCAAGTGGGCAGATTCTGTGATCGAATGGACCACACGGTGACTAACGGGTTTAGCACGAATCGAATAAAGGTCGTCGCCTAATGGCGATGTTCCTGTACCGTATTATTGTTATTCATTAGAATTATGACTTCATGTCTATTATAATAAAAACATCTGCTATTGTGCGTAAATTTATAAATAAGTTCCTACGAAAGATTGATTTATTTAGAAAATATTAGATACTTAACGTTTTAAATTATTGATTTGTTATTTTAATTTTTGGCCACAAATCAACCAAAGTTATGAATAAAACAGTATTTCGTTATTTTTATATTGAAACTAAAATCAACGCTTACGCTTTGCCTTAAATTAGATAATTCGATAACCACAATTTTCGCATAAAAATTAATCATGTTTAAAAGTATTAAAACATCTTCAGTTAACCGAATAGGAACATTGACTTTCAAGACATATTAAAGTAACCAGTAAACTCGTAAACAATACTGTGTACTACAATTTAGTATATAAATGTAAGCATATATCGCTATCAAAGTGCATTGTACTTCCGTTAGTTATATCTATGTAAATACTGTAGTCCAATGTAAACACTAGATCTGTAACATTAAGATAAACTGTAAATAACGACTAACTGTAATCTCATACTTACTTATAGCTTGTAGAATTAAATTATTAACATCACATACACTAGACATTATTATTTAGTTATTTCTCATTATTTTAAGTGTTATCGAATGATCTGCGCTGAGTCTTGCTGAAAGTCTGCATTACCATGATTATATTGTCTATTATATAGCGCATTTTGTATTTTTGTACATTTGTATCAGTTGTTAAGCTAGTCAGTAAAAAAAAAACAAAAGTATCAGCTTGTTTCATTTTCCTACGACTTCGCAGTGGGACAGGGTCTCATCATTAGCATGTCTAATCTGCGTACCTGGTTGCATAACAAGAATAATTAATAGATAATGCTGTCGATTCGTTACGAAAGTGTTGATATGCTTGCCTAAAGCCGTGGACTCGCTACTTTCATTCTAATCAATCATGGGAACCTTTGATGTCGCGGTGTTTGGAACAACACCATGTTATCTAACTGGTAGCTACTTCAAGTTAGAAACAGATCTCTTGACGGAATAAATACAGATACAGGGGTAGGTAAAGAACATATTTTTAATCCGCTGCTTCGAGCATCTGAGTTTTTTTGCGAGCTTGTCAACTTCTTTGGAGAAACTACTGCTATAATGAATCTTGTACCTAATTGGTAATGTTGGTAATGTCATACTGTTGTACGTAAAACTAGCGTTAAAACAAAACTTCAAATTTAAATGCGAGGTGTTACTGTATAACTTTAAGCAAGCTAATCACTCCATACATCTCCATAGCAGTCAGAATCTGCAATACAAGTTTATCTGCAGACTGCAGACCACACAAATACTTATTCGTTCGATCTGGAGCCATTCGAATGAGCTGGGACACGCAGCCAATTAGGAATTCAGGACTCCATTAAACTTCCGGCATCCGACGATGAGGTGACGAGTCACTAGCGCCACCGACATGTGTTGCACTCACAGCTTTGCGAAATACCAGGAATAGAATACATGATGAGACATATTGTAGACTAGTAAAGGGTATATATGTCGCAGGGATATGATAAAAACGGGGATTTGATCAATTCCCTAAGGGATTTGATCAAATCACGGAGGATGTTAGAATAACAACACGATTTTATCTTTTCCCTAAACAAATCTAGTGAATTGAACAAATCCCTAAACTGGTTCAGTGAAATGACAAAAATAATTTGCTTTGATATTTTAAAGGTTTATTTGGTAGGATATACCTTCATAATTATGATAATCAGGTGTGTGCAATACAAGGAAATATTGGTATAAAAAATCACCATTACTCAGAACAATATTTTTTTTTGAAAGAATGAACAAAAATTTCTTTAAAAAATATTTTAGTTGCGTATGATATGCCTATTTGTAATAATCACTCATTAAAACATGTAGCTGATTTGTGGCATCGTGAATTACATAAAACATTATTTTTCTTACAGGCACGTCTATTCGTTTTGCATCGTGCGTGACAGACACCTACGGTTTGCCTAGCGTTTGCAAGCGCGACACAAACAAGAACTGACATATTTTTTTGTCATTTCACTGAACCAATTTAGGGATTTGTTCAATTCACTAGATTTGTTTAGGGAAAAGATAAAATCGTGTTGTTATTTTACCATCCTCCGTGATTTGATCAAATCCCTTAGGGAATTGATCAAATCCCCGTTTTTATCATATCCCTGCGACATATACTCCCATTATATGTCTGCGAAAACACAGCAATGATGTGAAGAAGCAGTCCTGATTCTGTAGAAATATCGAGAGTTTCTGTCATATCTGTATAGAAATCGAGAATATCCTCCCAATTTCTGTCAAAAGAGGCTTGTCTATCTGTCATACTTTACCGCCAAAGGACAATGGGCGATTCCGGTCCAAATGTCCACCACCAACGAAACCTATATGGTCAAATAGCCCGTTAAATACAGAACATTTTTTGTTAAGAAAGTAAAAAAGAAAAAAATTGCCAGACAAAAGTTATAGCAAAATCAAAAAGCGCATTTCATAGATTTTTTTAATTTCATTTTTTTCAATTACTTTTCGTGATGTTTGATTTTTGTACTTTCTGTAACATCTGGCAAAATATAAATTAAAATTATTCATTACAGAGAGAAGGCACCACCAGTTAATTAAATCGAACTTCCCTTGATACAAGAACCGCTGGGTATATTCAAGCACTTCTGGCGCCTCAATTGGTTAGTTATTCGTACCTCCATCAGGCAGAAAAATATGGGTTGTTTAGCTCGCAGACTCATAATCGGAATTATAAAACACAAGTCTAAGTTATTTTTTTTAAATGGTGCAAATGTGTGTTACTCGCCTAAGTTTTAGATAAAGTACGGAAATGGAAGTGGAATAAAATAAAAAAGAATAATGAGATAACATACAAAAACTACTGAAAATTAAGGATACATTTTTGGCTATAACTTTTTGGCATTGTTTTTTTTTTTACTTTCTTAGTAAAAGTTACTCTATATTAAGCGGACTATTTAATCATATAGGTGTCATTCGTGGTGGATATTTGGACCAAGCTTCATACATTCTTTCCCAATTTCTTTTGCAACCGGCGTCATTCCATTCTTGTGATTCTTTCGAAACACGTGAAAAACTTTTAATAAACGGAAAAATTGCCATCTATCACGTATTGCCGATCTAGCATAGGTACCATATCTTTGCTATAGCCATAGATTTAGGGACTACACACACATTCAACTCTGTTCGCGTTTCGCTGAACGGTTTTGGTCACACTTATTCAGTTCTACTTCTATCAGCGGCGTAAGAGTATTATCGCCGCTAAAATGCTTTATCTACTACGTACGGCGCTGAATATGCTGCGAAGACGGTCAGCTACTCAATTAGTATTGTGCCCTCAATATGGACAGTTCTATGTGCGATATTTTTGTCGTTTCGTTACATAGAAAAAATAAGCTTAAAAAATTAAAACGCAAACGACAGTGGGTCGACCCACTTTGGGTAAATAGAAATTTGGTTGGAGAATACCTACGCGACATTGGTACCCCAATTAAAACAATATAATACTAAATTCAAAGAGCATTTTCAGATGGATATTGCGTGCATAATAATAAATCAAATCTATCCAGGAGCTATGCAGGTTGCAACTTGTCGACAAGGAGTTGAGAACCATACGTGTGCAGCATTGTTCCGCCCCATTCAGCGTCGAACGCGGCAGATCAGCGCTGATCTCCATCTAAAGCACTCGCATGATAAAAACACATTTTTGTTCTCATTTTATACTTGTTTGAATAAGTGTGAGTAGTCCCTTAGGATCCCACCAAAGATGTATGCTGGCTATGGCGAACCATGTCTCGCGTCACCCAGTCACACCCATCTCCTGATTAGGGGGAATCGCCGGCTTGTAGGGCAGTGCCGTACTACCCCAGAAGAACTATAATACTTACCATCATTTAAGCTTGCGAAGGTACGGTAGACCGCACATCAGTGGTAACTGTCATGCACCTTAACTCCAAAGTAATAAGTAGGTACGATTTTCCTATAAAACTGTTACCACTGACCTGAAGTTGACTGTACCTACTGGACATTTAACCTCATAAAGGTATGCGCCCACATTAGAGCTAAGTTGGAGGGATGGGTAGGCTAAAGTAGTAGGTACCTATAACCCTCTCTATTTGAGGCAAGGTAGAGGGTATTGATGATGAGGTATTGAGGTGGGATTCAAAATTTCTTAGTAAATAATTCTGCATGATCAGGGTTAACTAAAATGAAACAAACATTTCCAAAATTAAATAACTTCTTTTATTCAGAGTCAATTTGTTTCCTACATAAACGTGTTACGAGGGCTGCCTTTTAAGTTGTGTCGTTTGAAATTAGTATAAACAATTCAATAGGTTATTACTGTTTATTGTTTTTTTAAGAATACTTAGGGATATTTAATGTACTTTTGCATACGTATAAACCAGTTTTTGCAATATTTATTCCATTCCAAAGTGGGGGTAGTCAATACGGCCTATTTTCAAGCGTCAACAGCTTCTTCAGGTGTGCTGAAAGGTAGACCACGAAGAATTTCCTTAATTTTGGGGAATGTAATAAAATAGTTAGTGCTTAAGTAAGGGCTGTGAGGTGGATGATCCAAAATTTCTACATTTTGGGAATTCAAAAACGTATTTGTTTGGCGGGCGGTGTGCGAAGTTGCACTGTCATGGTGCAGGATCACTCGACGTCTTGAATTATTTTTTCTAAATTCGGTGATGACTTGTGGCAAACAAATAGTGGTATACTAGTCAGCGGTAACCGTTTTGCAATATTCTAGTACAATAGTGGGGGGGTGGCCACCCTTTGCCACAAACGAGGCAACTATTTTTTTTTAAGTGATTCTTGAACGACCGACTCCGGTCGGTTTTGGCTCGTCTTGGAAGACCCACACAGTTGACTGCTGCTAGGAATATGGATCGCAAGCATATATCCAAGAATCGTCACCCTTGACAATATCATAGACATGCTTTGACTCTCCTCCGTTAAATCGCTGCGGAGTTTTGCGACACCAACTTACACGGGCTGTTTGTTAGTCGTCGCTAAGCAAATGGGGTATCCAACGAGAGATCAACTTTTTTACGCCAAGTTCTTCGTGCAGAATTTTTTGGATAGTGGTCCCTGAAATGCCCACGGATGCCTCTATTTCGCAGTATGTTACATATCGGTCTGCGAGAATTAGTTGACACACGGCGTCGATATTATCTTCCGTCATAGCGCTTTTTGGACGACCTTCACGTGGCTTGTCACTGAGGCTAGAGTAGCCACGTTGAAATCCTAAATATTAGAGTTCTACGGTCCTAAGGCATGGTGCTACATTACTAAATACAGAACTAATCTCTTCAAAGCACTAAAGTCGCGACAAACCCCTTTTAAAGTTCTAGAAAATTATCGCACGCAAATTTTCCTTAGACATTTCCATTTTTACAACCGACCTGCCACGTTGGAATGGACAATACAATAAAACTATTCGACCAATTTAAAAACATACTTTTGATTTCGAATTCTAAATTCAAGAAGATAAAAGTGGCATATATATATTTTTTTTATAATCTCGGGAAGTTAGCAAACGACAGAACTTAAAAGGCAGCCTTACGTAGAATGATGACGCTGTGGTTTCGATGCTCCGTCAGTATTATAATTGTCTTTCTTTAATTACTGAATTTAATGACATGAAATTTTGCAAGTGAATAGTTGAATGATTAAACTAATTATTGGCATACATTTTACCATGCAATTCCTTTAGAACGTCGTGATATTCGACTGCTTTGTAAACAGTGATTTGTTCATGGTAAAATATCCTATAACTTTTTAATTACTAACGGAACATCATTGATACTTGGCAACATGTTGGAGACACTTACAAGGTTTGTGTAAACGTGAAAATCTAGACCCCAAACTGCATACTTTAAGAACTAAGACCTAATAAGTGTATTTTACGTTTATATTTTTATCTTTTAAACCCTACGACTTTTTCTAAATCTGTTTTTTAAACAAATTCAAAACACGGTATGTAAAAATCTACAGCTCTCTATGAAAGCGCTTTATATGAAAACTAGCTAATGGCCAAACGTTCGCGTAGCGAAAATTTGAATTTCTCCGAAGTTTATGCATGCACTGATTTCATTCATACATAATCAATTATACACAAATACACACTAATTTTCGGACACATCTCTTTTCTTCTAAAGTCTATGGATTAAAAAAAAGTTCCGCCAGGAGAACGTTCGCCAACGTTCGCCCAGCGGAATCTGTTTTTGGTGAATTTCTCCACAATGGCTGCATACACAAATTTTTATTTACCATACACAATTATAGGACGCCTTACACTAATTATCTGCATAATTAAAATCTTTAAATTCAACAACATTCCGCTGCGCGAACGCACACGCTAAGTTGGAGGGATGGGTAGGCTAAAGTAGTAGGTACCTATAACCCTCTCTATTTGAGGCAAGGTAGAGGGTATTGATGATGAGGTATTGAGGTGGGATTCAAAATTTCTTAGTAAATAATTCTGCATGATCAGGGTTAACTAAAATGAAACAAACATTTCCAAAATTAAATAACTTCTTTTATTCAGAGTCAAATTTGTTTCCTACATAAACGTGTTAGAATGATGACGCTGTAACATTAATTGACCATTACACTAATGGTACGCGCCGTTAGCTGGTACTTGGTGCACGAGTGGAGGGCGTGAGTTTATTCCTTTATGACGTGTTAGTGCGCGCGTCACACTGACACACACGTGCTTCACGCATATGCACTACCCGCAACTCTTATTCCTTTAATTAGCCGCAAATATGACTGCACGGGTATTTATAACCCGACAGAACGGCAAACGTCTTGGGAGCTGCATCCGAACGATCAATTCAAGCCATCCAAACGTGGTGCGCGCAATAACACTACTACTGATAACTACTGTCGGTTTCAATACAGACTTTTATATTATAATAA
Source organism: Helicoverpa zea (assembly GCF_022581195.2). Taxonomy (NCBI): domain Eukaryota; kingdom Metazoa; phylum Arthropoda; class Insecta; order Lepidoptera; family Noctuidae; genus Helicoverpa; species Helicoverpa zea. Next base: position 4,139,416 of record NC_061454.1, read on the forward strand.
TATAGATTTTTTTATTTTTTTTAATAACTATGCAAATATGATCACAAATACCCATGAACCAAACGACGCGATCCCGAAACATTTCTGCAACATCCGAAGATAACAATAACTACACTCCATTAGTGAGTGCGGCGAGCGGCGGTGTGACGTCACGCCGGTGACGTCACGCGGGTGTGACGTCACGCCGGCAGCCGCTCGCGCACACTACCATGTCAACGCGTCTCAACTACTATCCAATGCCACAAACACCTAATTTTAATCAATAATCAACAATTATCGCCCACCTCTAACACTACACGCTTTATTTATACGATCAAGTGGAAAAATAATTTTTGATCTTCCATCGAAATCAAACTAACATCTTCCATGATATTTTCACATGGCAAAACAAAAATTCAAGGCAAAATAGTTCGCAGTGCGAGAACGCTTCCCGCCACACTTACAGACTACGCGTCAGAGGCAATATAATGTTCCTTCCTACATGGTGTAGCAAGGTACGTGACACTACAAACTAGACGTTATGAAGAACGCGGGAAGCGCTCTCGCCTGCGCCACATAGGTAAATTGGAAAGACAATATCCACTCTCCATATGCTTATAAGAACACTTCATAAAACAGCTTTATATTATACTACATAATTTACATTTATATTAGGTTTACATTTTTACACAGCAATAATAATGTTTGTAGTTTTCATTATAATATACTCTATATACTCCCAATTGCTAAATATTGTCGCATATTAAGCATGTTTTTTATATTTATAACGACACCGCATGGTCATTGGTGCCAGCATCATTTTATATTAACAAAATACTTTAATCCTTCTTCGAATCACTCTACCATTATTCTCTCCTAATTATGAACAAAACTATGAAACAGTGATCGGACTATTAATCTTTTAGAACTTGTATTAGTCACTAATTAATTCCAAATAGTAAGTAGCCGAATACACAACTAAAACTAAGCTTCAAATAACTAAACTACGGGAATTTATAACAATTTTCATAAACGGACACAGTTCACAGATGTTGCAACTTCACAATAATCAACGCAAATTATTTCAAACAAATAATCTATAAATGCTGACAATATTGTCTTTTGTTTGGAATGACACTTAACACTTTCTAAAGTTTTCAAACATCGATTTCTAAAGCATATAAATATGTTAGAATTTAGACGACTGATCACAATACTAATCAGACTTCACTATACAAAACGATCGTGTTAGTAAAAAATAATTTTAGAAAAAAATAATTATGGCAAAATATTGGCGAAGTGTAGCGAATGAGCTCTCCACGAATATTTAAGTTAAAAAAAGATCCAATACCGTTGTAAACAAACCCAAGCACTCAACAAACAGCCGCGGGGAAATTATACTAAAACAAGTGACAGTGAACACAAACAAGCGTCACACACACACGCGTGTGTCACACACACATCCGTATACGTTACCATACAGTTAGTTACCTACAGTATCAAGCCACTGTTACAGGTTAACACGACATACTTACCAAGGGTTATGACATGACAACTAAATTGATATTTACACAAATAATGCACATAATATAAAATATTATAAGACATAACCATCTTAAGTATTTATTACGTTATAGTTTTTAATTATTTTATTACACTATGGCATTGCAACTTTGTGACTCGGTTGCGGCTACACGTCGATCGTCGTTACAATAACATAATTTTGTTTAGCTGAACAAAAGGCTTTATTAATACTTGAATGCCTTGTCAATATCGTGGTAGGAAGTAAGAATCTTTTCGACAGGGTTCAGTTCACAATATACATAATAATGATGATCACAGCAGGAAAATATAATCTTATTGGACAGAAAATGTTCGCAATGCGGAAACATTTATAAATGAAAAACATTTTATAAAAGATAGCGTTCAGTGACTTGATAAGAACACAACGGCTCAATGTCAAATCTTGAGATAACGAAAATCTTATAAATATATCAGCTTTATTAACACGAGAAAAACTGTAACTGTGGACCGTCGAAATATTTCCTCACTTAGATAATGCACAGACCAAGGAAATGAGAATAAAACGTATTTCAACATTTACTGTATAGAAATAGATCCAACAATTAAGTGATTGAGTTAAATCATCGAAGATTTAATAGGTGACAATAGAACGTTTTATAAAATGGCAATTGATGTGAGTAGGTGTTCGTGCTGAGTTCAGATGACGAGGTTGACTCCCGATTTGCTGGCAAATGATAACAATATAAATAGGTTTGGGTAGTTGACTCCTATGACCAATAAGTTTCAAGGCACAACTTGTTTTAAAAAGCCACTTCATAGACCCGATTTACTTTGGAAAATAATGTTAAAGTGGCAGTTGGTTTGTAAAGTAAATGTGTATTGATCGATGGCGTCAACTAGCCGACAGTTGCGAGTGGAAGGTAACAGTGAGGAGTCAATAGTTCGTGCTGATCTCGTGACCGGTGAAGTCTCATCCCCGAGGGCGGCGAGTGGCGCCAGCCTGCGGCTATTATAGGTCCCTGCGTACACAAATAAATGGCCATTAGTTTTTTAATCTTTTTGGACTTATCCTAAAGAAAAGATACAATTTACTAGCTGTTTCTCACGGTTTGACCCGCGTCCCGGGGAAATGTCTTCCCATAACCGGATAAAATCTAGCCTATGTCACCAGGAGATTGTGTAGGTTATCAACAGTGAAAATGTTTCAAATCGGTTTTGCAGTTTCGGAGCCTCAATGATACAAATTAACAGAAAAAAATACCGCTGCTTTGCCGCAGTTTCACTCGCGTCCCGTGGAAACTACTGTCCGTACCCAGATAATGCCTATGGTACTCGGAAATAATGTAGCTTCCCAACAGTGAAATATTTTTTCTAATTGATTCAATAGTTTCAGAGCCTCTAGAGCTCTCCTTCTCCTCTTTATTGTGTTACTTATACTATCGAAGTATAAATTAAGTTTTACCCACCACTCCTGCCATCCTAAATATCGGGTGTGTCGTTCATAATCACATTAAATGAAATGCGTTAATATACTGGTTAATATATGTCGATTAACACAAAGATAAAAGAAAATTACGTAAAAATAAAAAAATGTTTTTTTTTTTTTTTCAAACAAAGTAAATGGAATAAAAATGTGCAAAAATTAGAACACCATATAAAAGTCAGTCATTACAAACAACTGAAATTCTCCCTTGAAAACTGACAGCTGTCAACTGATCAAAACATACGATACTCCTAACTTTATCTCTGCTTTACACATGATGTTGTAAATTATAAAAACGAAAAATGACTCCTGTGGTTAAACCACTGAATGGATTAGGTTATTTTTTTTACAATTCGCCATAGAATATCATAAAGTATATGCGATATGATTTAATGTGATTGTGAACGACACACCCGATATATACGTATTAGTTTGAACGAAAAAAAAACTAAAGCATTACAGAAGACATGCACATTTCCATACCGGATACCCAACACCAGTGCATATGATATGCGTTGCAGTGCATAAAATGTTGGATATGAAGGTACCTCACTAACCTACCTCATCCACTGCTGCGGCGGCGCGTGAGCGGGCGGCGACGGCTGGTGGGACTGCGTTGCCACCCTTTGCACCACCTGTAAACATAAGTTGTATTTTAACATCTATCCAAAATGTAAAAAAAAATGTTCAATGAAAAAGCATGGTGGTGATATTTGGTACTTAGTATTTTTTTTTGTAAATATTGAAGATATATGAAAACAATCGTAGTATATACGTTGGCAATTTTTTTACAAGTTCACACGAATTATTTTTAGGAATATTAAAGAGACTCATTTAGACAGTTCCCCGACTTTTAATTTTAGTTTTTTTTACTGGCAGTACTGACATGAGCATCCTAGTAGGCTATTCTTAAAACTTTATGGCGGGTCTACGCTAGACGAACCGAGCACGAGCGAAGCACAAGCGGAACCGTTCTCGGCTTGTCGTTCGCGGCGTCAAGTGTAGACGTACAACGAACCTACAACGATCACTGTTTGCCCCTTTCTGTTCCCTCCCTTTGTGTCCCTTTGTGTTCGTCAAAAACCGACAACAGGCGGAACGCAGCCGAGCACGAACGAAATGCTCGCAGCGCGCTCATTAGAGGCTTGTAAGTTGGTCCACACTAGACGAATTCATATTCGTCACAATAAGCTTACAGCTACGTACATTTGTGGACCCTGTTAGGGCACAGCAACAATTGGCATTTAATGCCAGTACATTAAAAATACTTAAAACTAATTCTAAATTATTATGGCGGTAGTTATAAACATTAGGTATAATAGGAATAGTTAATTTACAATTAAAATTATATATTTTGTTCGGCTCGTGTTCCGCTCGTGCTCAGCTCTCCTAGCGTAGACGCAGCTTTATGATTATGATTATTTATGATTTTTGATGTTCACTTTTTAAACTAAACAATTGTTTTAAGAAAAAGTTACGTTTATTTTGCCTTTGGCCTTATTTTTAACAATAGCAAAAATCATCAAATGACCCCTCTCGCTGTGGGTTAGCGGTGAGGGAGTGTCAGACTTTTACTGACAGAAAATCCATCATGTTCCTTCGTAGGCCTTTTATGTACCAGGGCCGCGGTAACTCTCTCGAACTGGCGGGGTTGTCTTTTAGCCTTAGAGGTGTTTGTATGATGCTGAAGGTCGCAGTTCATGGACTAGGCAGTACCTGCTGCACGAAGGCGCGCGTGAGGTGCGGCGCGGCGCGCTCGGCGTGCTCGAAGGCGCGGCGCAGCTCCTCCATGGCCGCCGCGCTGCCGCCGCCGTGCTTGCGGGACAACTGCACCCAGGACGATACACTTTGTTATATATGCTCTATTAAAACAATCCTATGGAGATAACTTGTCACCATGAAGCAAATCTACAAAGTTCAAAGTTGTTACAAGCTAATCTAAACTTCATTATTTCGTAATATGCAAACTAACAGCGTTTGCTCAAAGAATGGTAGAGGAATTTTATTTACAATTTTCACATTACTATGGGTAAATAAATTAAAAAAAAAACTATTATTTACCTCGTTGAGTAGTGGATATATTAGTTGCTGCAGATAAGGGTGCCTCTTCACTTTGTTCTCTTCACTATTTGTTCCTCTGTGGTCTAAAGGCGTAGCCTGGAAACAAATAAAAAATTGCAATTAGAAAACTATTAAAACTTGCAAGGTTAGTATGCCCCTTCTTATATCATCCTCCGAGCCTTTTTCCCAAACTATGTTGGGGTCGGCTTCCAGTCTAACCGGATTCAGCTGAGTACCAGTGCTTTACAAGAAGCGACTGCCTATCTGACCTCCTCAACCCAGTTACCCGGGCAACCCGATACCCCTTGGTTAGACTGGTGTCAGACTTACTGGCTTCTGACTACCCGTAACGACTGCCAAGGATGTTCAAGCAAGGATGTGCCCCTTCTTATATGAAGTAAAATATTTTTTAAAAGACTAGAATTCCATGAAGCTTGATTACCTATTCTGGGTATTATCACTAAAAAGTTATGTATGTTACTAATATAGCAATGAAATCAGAACCATGCTAAGCACAAGCTGTGCTTAGAATTAAATATATGTATTAAGGAAGGTGGTAAGCCCAAAACTAGGAATAGGAAGTGGCGTTTTGGGGTCGGTCTTTTGTATTTTTTGACGTTCGAAAAGTGCTGTTTTGCAGCCGAGTTTGGATGAATGATTTTTGATTTTGACTACAGAAATGGAAAGATTTGGAGGACTACGTCTGAAGACGGACAACCTGCAGGCTGTGATGGATGTATGGATGGATTTTGTCTAGGTATATTGTGTGCGTGTACTAACGTTTTTATTATACAGGTTGGTGTCCCTGGCGGACGCGTGTTCGGGCGGCTTGCGCTGGTCGCGGTCGGGGCGGTCGCCGCGCTCCTTGCCGCGCGGCTCCGCGCTCAGCGGCACGTTCGACGACTGCCGCGGCTGGGAGGGATTTAATTATGTTAGTATTATTTTTTTCTCTACGGTTATTGTTGTACACACATATCCTTAATGGAAAGAAGTGCTGTTGATTTGTGAAATACATATCATATATCAAATACATATTTTTTATAGTGAAAAATGTTCATTTGAATATTTTTTTTTTTAATTTCTGATCTCTTTTCGGTTGTATCGGGTTTCAGTCCGATCGGGCTATCAGAAGGGAATAGGGAGTGGGTTTGAGCTGCGCAAATGCTTCTGCACTATTATATACTAGCTTCCGCCAGCGGCTTCGCCCGCGTGGTGTGTTGATAAAAAGTAGCCTATGTGTTAATCCAGGGTATCACCTATCTACATACCAAATTTCAATCAAATCGGTCCAGCTGTTTTTACATGATTGAATAACAAACATACATCCATACATTCTCACAAACTTTCACATTTATAATATAAGTAGGATTTTGTGCAGCTAGCTGATCTCTTTATAAAAGAACAGCTGCCGTTGCTGAAAATCGACTATGACGTCAAAATTTGTATCAGTGCGTTTATAAACACCGTTTCAGCTGTGGACGGAAAGGGAGTGTCAAACTTGTGTTCTGTATCAGATTTTGAAAAAGTTTTGCATCATATCAACATCAGCTGCTTTATATCTACTGGGAGGCTATGTAATTTGTTATTCTTTCAGGCCATTCTTCAGTAAGAGATCATAATATCAGGTACATACAGTATGTTTATCAGTAGTATTGTTGTTGTGCGGCGGTGTATGCGGCACGTGCGGCGCATGCGGCGGCGGCGCGGGCGCGGGCTCGGGCGTCGGCGACGAGCTGCGGGGGTTCAACGCTCCGTTCTGCTTGCCCGACCCTGATACTGTTACTGCGTCGCGAGGGGACACTGGAAATGGAATAAAACTTGTTTAAGATTGTTGTAATATAAATTAGTGGTATTTTACTGATGATTGAAAAATAGAAAACTGTTTGCTCACATACAGATCGGCGTTTTAAGTCTTACCAACTATTTTTGTAATCATCAATCATTCCTTCATCTCTACTTTTTGGTACATCACCATCCATTGCAATTAGCACCCTTATAAATAATCAAAATATAACACAACATGCATCTTCATCATTTCTGTATTCTATTATCAACGTATACTTGTACCCAGCAATCATTGCAATTTACAACCTTACACCACCCACATAAGACACAATATCCCATACCATTATCTTCGCCATCTATTTATACCCAGCAATCATTCCAATTACAACCTTACTTCCACAACATAAGACAGAATATCCCTTACCATTATTCTGGTTTTACCCAATCATTCCAATTGTAACCTAACACCGTCTACACAAGACACAACATCGCTTACCATTATCGTCGAGATGGTTGTTGCGCCGCTTGTTGTCGCGTTCTGCGGGCGGCTGCAGCGCTCCGCCGCGGACGGTCATGATCCACGGCTCGTCAGCCTCGCTGTCACCGCTCCGACACTCCTCACTGAAAATATTACCAAAGAATGTTATGAAATTCTTACTTTATTGTGTATATTTTATGCATGTACAGGAAGTAGTGCCCTCTGGATGCAGATGGAACCGCGGTGAATGCTGAATAAATTCAGTTAGTCAGGGAGAGTAATTCAGTTTATATTGAAAGGTAATTCACGAGGACTGGCAATGTTATATGGCGAAAATTCGAGTCCAATCCAGAAACATTTTTTTTTATAAATTACCGGAAACAGCATTAAAAACATAGTAAAATCCTAAATTATTGATCCTTCGAATTGGTTACATTTTCAGCTTTTAGAAACATTTTTTTAGAGATGACTGCGATACAATCACTTGATTTGTACATGTATTACATGTTCTAAATAAACCCAAAATAACCTCTCAAGTTTTACATAAAATTAAGCATCTCATAACCTTAATACCCCTAGTCCCACACGGCACGTGTAACGGTAGCCACCCACGAGTTAAAGTCGAAATTATCCTAACATGGTTTAATGTTGACTTCCAAAACATTAATTTACTTAGAAACCGATATTATATAACTTGATTACCATATGATTTTAATTAATTTAAAGTGATTCTACGAAGATTTCTTAGTTAATTTAGAGCAATTCTACGAAGATTTCGTCCGCTACGATATCGATATTTTTATACTTTTACGAGATATACTCACGAATCTGAATTCTCCGACTCGGTTTCACTCTCCTCGCTCCGCTGCGCCTTCCACTTCTTATACCTATCTATAAGATCCATTAGATACGAATTCTTCTTAGCCTTCCTGATAAACTGGAACTTTAGTAATTCCTTTGCTGTTGGCCTCTGAAATATACAAAAACAATTTTGTATTTTTAGTACGAAATATGGGATTTAAAATGGATTTTAACTCTCTACAGAAAACTTGAGTAAACACTAGAGAATTATTAAAACAATCTATTTAGTGCAACGAAGTACACGTTCATATCTGCCAGATTAAGGGATCTGAACGTAATCCGAAACACTCGGGAGGGTTCCAACAAAAACACTAGACGAAAGCCGACGGACGGGGAAATTAATCCGTATTACCGTATGTATGTGACTTACATTTTCTGGGTCCTTATTCAGGCACGCTTCGACGAACTCTTTGAAGGGTTTCGAGTAGCTGCCCGTCAGTTGCGGAGGGTTGTTCTTGGGAATGAGGAAGAGCACCCTCATGGGGTGTAGCTCTGAGTTGGGAGGCTCGCCCTTGGCCAGTTCTATGGCGGTAATGCCGAGAGACCAGATGTCAGCTTTGCTATCGTAGCAGGACTGCTTGATGACCTCAGGCGCCATCCAGAACGGTGTGCCGACGAATGTGTTACGTTTGCTTGTTGTGTTCGTTAGTTGGCCCGCGACACCTGAAATTGAGGACATCAATTTTAGAATGAATTGCTCAGGATTTCTGAAAATCTATCGAGTTTTACTGTGAGGAACAAACTTCTGGTTAACAGCATCTCCTGCATTTCTAAGAATAGCATAGAATATACACGTAAGTGGTGAAAACCTTGTGGTAATAAAGTAATGTTATTTCAAATGAATTTTTCCTCAGGTCCTTGTTTTGACTAACATTGTAAGTACGTATTACAATACCACAAAATGGCTAACGGTAAAATACGAGTAAACAAGAAAGGTAAACAAATGAAACATTAATTAATTTGTTTTGGTGTATTGATGGAACATTCCTATAGTTCGGCCATTCAGAGAATGCGTTCCTGACACGTCGCGATTGAACTGACGACGTAACTTTGCAATGGCGTTGCAGTTACGATAAAAATATTTTTGCTGGTTGTTTACCGTTTTAACAATTGAGGAGCATTAAAACAACATTATTATATCAATAATCAATGAATGTAGTTACGTCGTCAGTTCAATCGCGACGTGTCAGGAACGCATTCTCTGAATGGCCGAACTATAATTTGTTTTAGCAGTCACGGCTATTTATAGGTAAATGTCGACATCGATTGGATTTGATTGACGACAATTGGTACATGAAAAACCGATATATCATGATGGCTGACTTTAAGGAAGTAATAAAACGGTGTATAGGAAAGTTTAATGTTTAAATTAAATTGAATAAACATTTGGCTATAAGTAGATACAATTATGTGATGGAAATTCAGGACATTAAAGTTGCATACTTAAACAAGTATTGTCTGGCAGCGTTATGTGCGCTCACGATACCCAGAGGTCTTAAAACGGGTCATTAAGTGTCCTGTGCAAAATGTCAGGTAACGTATACCATTAAAATTGATAAATGCGAGACCTTCTTAAACCGCATTATCAATCGTTGGTCATCAGCTGCGTGTCAAGGAAAACCGCGTAATGAGGTAACTTGGATACTTGTGAAATTATTATTTATTGTTTACCGAAATATTATTGATTACAAGAATTCAAACAAGATTAATTTTATTTATTTTAAGCCTGTTTTGTATACCGTATTGCACTTGCAATTTCAATTGTGTAACTATTTGCAAAAGTTTGACGCAGTTAAAGGAAGTCTTACTATTAGTACCTTTTTGCATATGTCAGTGCCGGCATAAAAATAAGTAACAGTAAACATTATCACGTTTCCTTTGTAAAGTAACACAGCCCTTACTTACTTCTTATCAGAATCGTTCGAAAAGCCCGCGAGTCATGCGGGCTTTTTAGTGAGTCACTAGTTTTGTGTTCCTTTTCCCTAACGGGCACTAAAATTCCTCAAAAAGGCAATATATACCTACATGTTTTTTTCCTTAACTTTAACTTATTTGGGATTGTACGCAAAAAAATATAATATCTACTGATGTGGTAGGGCAATCTCGTAGCTTCATTTCGGTGTAAATTGTCGTTTCAAGGTCGCCATTAGGACTAGAAATGCATTGGTACCAATTGACACAACACACATCGATAAAGTGCTATATACTCATAAAACTCCTCGAAATGACGTGTCGAACGAAATCGTAGCGACATAAACCCAAAGGTTAAGGCGTTGAGTGCCCATAAACGTAAGAGTTAAAATTCAGCGCCACTTGACTATTAACCTACTTCAAATACACTCAAATATGTCTTACTCACGAGTGTTAGAGCATAGCTATAAAAGTTTCAAAGGAACGAGACTGGGCGGATTAGGTACCTTCTTTGTAATACTATAGAAGTGTTCAAAGAAAGGAAGGTGGCTCCAACAAACATGGTATGTTTGAAGAGCCTGAAAGTCTTCACGCGGCTCTTGCCGAAGCAAAAGGGCGTTCACTTTGCGTTGGCACGGCTCACATTTGCTTCGAATACGGTTCAAACATTGGCCTTAAGCCAAAATTCATGGCCATAATGCGCGCTTAACTTATAATGTTAGCTTCCACATTGTGGTTTTGACATCTTTTTTAACAGTATCTACATTGTATGCCAATACTTCATATAATTTTGTCAGTTTTGTATTGACGTCAATAGCAAAAATCTCTATAACACCTTTACACAATTAGTTTTGGTTGAATGAATGAGTAGAGCTTCTAAGATTCTGCTTACTACCGGTCCTTATAAGGCTTCGCGGTTAGACCTTCGCTTCAGCACGATAATATCTCGATTTAATTACCAAAAGATAAAATCTCCAGCTTGTCGAAAATTCCAAAACTTATTTTTGCTCGCCCTTGCCATATTTCCCGGGATGACACTTTAGAAACTTATTAAGAGATTAAAGCGTTGATAAATAGGTCTTCGCTGGTGTCCCAAAAACTTTTATAAAATATCTTCTTTAATAGATGCGGTTAATTTAATTAAGTTGAGACAGCAAGATTAATATACAACTTTAGCGCTCTAAATTATACCTATAAAACGCAGATGCTGTCCATTAACGACTGGGTAATGACATTATTGATTAAATAGTCAATTTACACTTAATTCGACGAGTTACACGAGTAAGTAGGTTACGACACTATTCATGAACCCAGAACACAGAATCTTTGTTGTTGATTAAATTATCGTCAATTATGCATAGTCAGTCAGTGTTAGCAGTTGGTAAACTCGTCCCTTCGGTGTCGTAAAAGTTGACACCATTACGTTCAGCGGCCGCAACATCAAACTATGTTTTACTTATTCATCTTCAGCTACCTAAACTGTACCTAACGTTGGAAGCCAGTCACTACAATCACAAGGATATCAATGTCATTCGAACACCATTTATAACAATTGATGGTCGAATTCAAACGTGCTCAAAATACTGAGCTCTACATACAATTGCTCTAAATTCTCCATTACCAATATATTCCTGAGATAAGCGTTCGATGTGAATGGTTTTCGTGTTTAAACTGCATGCATCGTTAGTTTTATGTGCGCAGGAGCAGCAGTCCATCCGTTACGATTATATTCGAAACTCGTATCACTGTTGCATAGCGTTCTGAATCATGTTAATGGCAGAAAAACCTTGACAGAGATGTATAAGAACAGAGCTAAAGAAAGTTATTATTTATGCACGTGTATTATTTACATACATAACGGCCTGTGATGATGAATAAGAATGTGCTCTTAAGACTGCTTTGAGTGATACTTAATCTTGAGTTTATAATGCTGTAATCATTGCTCTCGACACTTAGCGTTGATGGCTGTCACTGTCGCTATTATGTTAATTACATTACAGCTCGGTCATGATGTATACGTTGTAGCCTGCTCAGTATTAGTAGGTCATCTTTTACAACTCATGCATAAATAAGAAGATGGCTACGTCTAATCGGAAACCTTATACAAATACAGGCCTTGAGAACTGAAGCATGACTAATGCAAATATACAAAATTCTGCGTTGAAAATATATACAATGAAAGCAAAATAATATTCGAAACGTATTTCTCGTCTTTCTTTGTGAATATCTTTGCGTCAGGGACGTCTTATTCAAAGGCGAAAGGCGGTCAAGGATGGAAGTATAAAGTGCAAGCGGCGCCGTTTCTTATCTACGAAATTTTTACCCTTTTAAAATGTTAGTGAAACGGCAGAACCCAAAACCATTTAGCGACCCTCGTTATAAGGGAATTTTTGTTCTATGCGAGTTTATTTTAGTAGGTAAAAGCTAAAATATGATAAGATTTTCTTCCGTCTACTCATCTTACGGACCAGATTTACCTAAGTTAAGCATATGCTAAATGAATCGAAGGAATCCCTCTACCATTCGGGAGCTAGGAACTTCGAAAGACTCGTGTAAATAGTTCAACTTACCAAAGTCAGCTAGTTTAACGTCGCCCATCTCGCTGAGCAGAACATTAGCGGCCTTGATGTCTCTGTGCAGCTTCCTCTCTGAGTGCAGGTAGTCTAGACCCCGCAGAACCTCGCGCAGTATCACTGCTATGTGCATCTCCTCGAAGCTGCCCGCTTTCATCAGGTCCAGCGCCGACCCCCCGCCCAAATATTCCATTATTATCCATAGTTTTGTTCCCTGGAATAGAGAAAATTATAATTAGAGAGCTGTTGATCAACTATTTTATTGATTTTAATAGACCAGCCAGTATTAGGAAATTCCCCAGGGTAGAAATTAAAGAACACTTCGGCGTATTGGATTATAGGATTTTATTTTTATGTGTAGGTTTGTCAAATTATTAAACAGAAACAGACACCCCAAATATATAGATTGTACGTCGTTCATCAGGCTTCTCTTTGTCCAATACAAAGCAATGTCAAATCACGAAGTTCATCTAAAATGTAAGATGAATATTTTCGCATCCACAAACACAGGATTTCACTCAACCTTTCTTTAAAAAAATATTGGAGTGATCTTGTAAAAGCTTTTGTTACGAAATGAGATATTTTCGTGGAAAACCTGTGATATTTAAGGCTGGTCCGCCTATCAGAGCGAATCACTCTAGGCCTCTAGGCAAACTGTTAAATCCTCATTAATATACATACAATATTCAGCTCGGAAAATGTATTAGCATATTTAAGCATAGGTTGTTACGTAGGCAGATGTTGTCAGAGGAAGCTATATATTCATATGCGTCATTATTATTGTATGTAGTTGTTAGTTCTAAACTTCTTGAGTATTAAAGTTTGTTTGTGTTTCCCCGAGGTATAGAATGTTATCTCTCTGCCACGGCCGTGAATGATATCGTGTAAAAATGATAACGCGTATGTATAGCACCGTAATGTCCACCTGTTTTATTTATGAACTAGTTTTTTTTTTTCCTGGCAGTTGCTAAAAAGGACTTTTGGAAAATAAATCTGTTAGGAAACGTAAGAAAATATATGTTGGGGTAAATAGAAAAAAGCAGATGTACCAATTGGATCTCAAAAATGGAAAAGTCAGTTTATGGAACAAAGTAAATATTCTATGTACATAATGATGAGTCACGCCGTTTTTCCAGTTTTTCCTTGACGGGATATTAACAAAGCTACAGCTGTCGACAATTTACATAATACTCCATTTCTTCCAGTTAGACACGTCTTGTGTTGAAATATACACATTGTTTATTTGTTTGTTTTCATTCTCACGTTGTTTGTGAAAACATTTTCTTCTATGTGGAGGTGATCATAACGGTATACAAGTTTCAATTACGTCACTAATTATTATAAGTACATTAATAATATGCCTGTGAGAGCAGAAGTAGGGAGGAATATTCGTAGAATTCACTGTTTTTAAGTATTTTAACGGAAGAATTGTTCTTACAGCATAATTCAATTTATAGAAAAGCAGGCACCGTATTAAGAAGAAACAGCACACTGTTTTTCAAACAAAAACAACAAATCAAGTTACGTTCCACAAGTCTTTATTTTAAACCAACATGGCGATGAAAAATCCAAACATTCTGAACAATAAGTTTAAATAAGAACACAAACCGCCAAGTTTTCATAAAGGGACAAAATGTAATTTATCGAGAAAGTTTACACCAACGGGAATAAGTTTCGTACGAGACATTGCTAGAATTGATGTAAGTAATTTGAGTTCTGACATTTATCGATTGTACAAATGTTGAGAGCTTTGACTTGGTATATAATATGTTAGTATTTATGTGCCTTTGTTTTGTCTGGCAATGGGCAGTACGTGCAATGTTGTGAAGGATTGGTTTCAAATGTAATGAGCTATATTTGTCAGTTATATTTTCATTCACTTATAAGAAAAAATCTTTTTAGGTCGGATTAGCTAGGGATAATCTACTACCGAAAATAGTTTATAGGATTATCCTCTACAAATATTCTATAAGCTCATTACATCTAATTATCAAAATATATTTTCGTGTAAGTATGATAAACTTAATGCCGATAAGGTAAAATGAAATTATTTAATTACGTACAGTTAATATTAATAATAGGGAAACTTTGTTAATACCAAAGCGGAACTCTCGTTATCAGCCTATTTGTATGTAAAATTTTCCTTACAAAGCTCCCAAACGTAGGTAAACGGGTTTCCTTAAATTAATCAACTTTACGTAGGTACGTGGTATAAGTGATAATGGTTGGAGAACAAATTTCGCGTGGCTGGGAAACCCGCTGACTCATTCATCACATTATGTAGGTACAGAAATTTCGTATTAGGATCTCCGAGCTGGCAAGCAAAAAGCATAAATTCTGCGGATAACCCGTGCAATAACTTAACCAGAGCTGACTCAGCCGAAGTTTAAGTTCCAAAATATACGCTGATATGAAACTACGTAAAGGGCTCTTTAAAGAGAAAAACTTCTTTATTGTCTTTAATATTTGTTTTCAGCGAGCACTAGGAATTTATTCTTTCAGGCGCTTCAAATTAAAACCCTCACCGCTTTCAGTTTCTACTTGGCCTAACACGAGTGGGGCTCCTTTGTTCATAGTAATCTAATATACGGATAATGCACAGTTGTACACGTACAACTAGACAGTGCGCCGGTGGCACTGTATGCAGTACCTAATGCAACGCGGAAGACGACAATGGGCGCACCGGAGCAGGGATCCGGCGCGACCCATTCACGCTCCATCAGCTAACATGCACACACGTGTCAGGGTTACACTCTACATGTGCACGTTACTGTAAATGTAATGTATGTATGTATCCGCACGTAAAAACAAACAACGGCTCAACCCCAGAATAAATAATATAGATTGTTTTGACGGCGCAAAGCCGCGAAATAAATGGAAAAGGCCAGTCTGCAATGATGTGGGATTTGAGAAATTGAATCAAACATACCGAGATTTATTTTTGGCTTTCCATTTTTATGATGTTATTCAGATAATGTTGGGTAAGAAGACATTCTTTATTGTTCGCTATTTCGACGAAAATTCTCCTGTTAAAAGGATCAAAAAATGTTTGCCGATTTATCAAAGGAATGTCGATTTTTCATTGGAGTTTATTCTCCAGACTATGCGAGGCACGAACATAACAGTCTCGACGACTATAAAGACATAATTTCGACAAAACATCAAACAAAAGAAGTATAAAAAAGAAAAACAAGTGAAATTCCCGGCGCAGGTAAACAGACGGATATAAGCATCCGTCAATGCAGTGCCTCACGATGTTCCACCGGATATTTTTACAAATAAAGTACGGGGAACTGTAACTGAATGTTCCAGACCCTTTTCACACAAGTTCGGAGCCCCTAACTCCGGTTTAGACAGCCCTAACAAAATTCGCTACATATCGGAAGCTATAACTGGTAACAAGCGATAATACAGACACCGCTCGTCCAATATAATACAAGATGAACACGAGTTCCATTGGAAATGGAAAGATAAATAATACCATTCCGAGTTATTTGTGCCTTAGCTGTAGATCCGGCGCAGTGCTAGAGAATAATATTATGTAAAACAAGAGAAGCTTACCGTACTAACAATAACAAGTGGTGTTCTGAAAACTATGATTTAATGTTTCTATTATCCTGTACATTCTAGGAAATATTTTCTTCGAAAATAAAGTAAAATCGGAAAATATTTTTCAACGTAAATTTTTATGAACAAAAGAACACATATAAACCAAAGCAGCTCCAAGCTTACCAGTACTGGATACTCACATATATAAAAGAAAATTTTAACGAGAAATAAAAACTCAAAAGGCTGTATTCATAATAAGCTTTTTCAAAGCAGTAACCAAAGGCTGGTTGCATGTAGCCATCATGTAGGTATTCGTTGGCATGGCAACCCGATGGCGTCGGTCATTGACCTCGGCGTCGCGACATCCACTAAAGTAAAACAAGAAAGCACACTATTAATCCTGGGGAATCTTTTACAAGGGTAGTATAGTATGTATAAATAGAGGTTTCTAAACTTCCACAGTACCTATCAATTGCATGCGTCACGAACTTTTGATCATTATCTGTCAAAACGCCTAAAATAGTACTTACAAATACAATATCTCAATTTCAGTAACCCACATTAATATCATTTATGAATAGTTTAATCGAACTGATAACTCAAAAAAATCAATGACAAAATCAAGGCTGTTTTCATTTACGAAAAAGGGATTAACAAAAGACCTGTTAATACCGGATAATTTATATGCGACGAAGATAGGGACTTCCCGTCAGATTGCAACAAAGACGGATTAAAAAGACTACAAGTCGTTTAATTATGAAAGTTAACCAGACTTCGAAGTTGTTAATTCATTACAAGTTCATTCATTATGTTGTAGCTTTATTTTAGAGTCGAGTGAACTTGCAACATTTTTAATTAGTTTCAAACACGTTCGGTATAAAACGGATTATTTATTTTATTTTTATGGGCGTAGAGTAATAAAGCATTTTCACGAAGAAATTCTTGCCAGGAAATAATGCACGCGATTCCACGTAAAATAAAACTAGGTAAACTCTTATAAATTCTGCTGTATTACAAGCCTGACTGTAATTAGCAATACTTAATGCTGAAAATTCCTGAAAGTCGTAATTTTCTGGGTAGCTTTTCAAAAAGTTAAGTAGATGAAAATGATGTAGGCATATTAACATCCTATTTGCTTTTCTGATCGCAGAACCATAATTCGATAATAAGGAAATTGCACATCCTAGAAGCCGTTAATTCGAGTTAGGTTAATAAACTGCTAATTTAACGCACTTAACTAAGGTTATTAACGACTGATCTTGTAAACGCGTTCCTAACTCAGGGTTATTATTAACGCTAATATAATAATTATGAATATAAAATTGTGCATCCGAATTACAACGACAAATTATAAGCGAGCATTAATTGATAACATATTTTTTATTAATATCATTAACATAGTTTCCGAAATGGGATTTTAATTATAAACGCCGTCCTCCTTACATTCTTACGTCTCAAAGACAAAACTGCAATTATGACAAGTATAAATATAAATATCAAGTCAATTCTTCAATGAGGCAACATGCCATTGAATTCACGGTCTATTAACGTAGCTATAACATTTTCTATACGGTAACAATAAAAGCTAGAAACAAACGCTAGTGCAGCCTGGCACGCCAACAATCATGAACGAGCAAGGGTGGAGTTCATCATTCGTTTAACTAATTCAAGGCTCCAGCGTTGCCATGGCAACGCGTCGAGGGCGGGCGCCGCCCAACTTCCGCCCCCCTTAATAATTTCCCGGACGATTGGATGCCGCTAGTTGCCTGTAAACAACGACTGTGAGGCCAATTTAAGTTTTCTAGGGAGAAACTTTTAAATGTTATTTAGTTTTTGCTGCACCGTAAAGATAGCTGGACACCTGCTGAGTCAGCGACGTTTTATGTGTTCGCTGTCTACAAACAAAAAGTTTTGCATTGTTTAGCTTGTTTTTTTATTATTTGGAACGGTTTCGAGTTGCAGTAGTATTTGCATTCCTTGCTTAATTAAAATTTGCAAAAAAGGTACGGTACAGTACGGTAAAGGTACGGTTAAATACATCTTTGCTTAGTGTATACCATCCTTAGTCATTTTTATTTTCAAACTGTTAGTATATAACGAATTTTTCAGAATTTCAATTTCGCCCACCAAACTTGGAGAACTTTTCAATCACCGTTGGAATTAATTCAGTGCACTTCCATTTACAGGAGACGCGAATCAATTCCATTTGAAACCGAGCGCTCCGGTATAGCCAGGGGATCACAAAGAATAGGAGAGATAACGCCCCGTAGGACAGTTCCCCAACACGGTCCGCAGGGAAGCCTCCTAAAAGCCGGTATTAGTAGAAATCACATTCCCACTCCTCCCTTTATCAGAAAAGTGATAAAGAATTCCCGTATTGCTCGGGACAGCAACATGCTGTCGGATTTTATTACCGCAGGGATATAAGATTTTGTGGCTATTCGGACGATTCGTATAATTTCCAAGATTGTTTTCGGGTACGCATATTTGTATCGTAGATGCAATATGAATCACAAAGGCATATTGACAAGTACATATTAACATTAAATAAAGACCTAATTATTATTAATTACATAGTAACTTCTGAAGAACAAAGTGAAAATAACAACACACAAAAGCATAAACCCAGTAATTTGTACTTAGAAAAGTTTTGACGGGTCCCTAAAACTTTAGTCGTATTACGGCAAAAGTTAAGACCCGGCGACATTTTCCCATTTGTCATAAGCTGCAGCGCGACCGTGAGCGAGACGCCAAGTAATCCCCATATTACTGGGAATTATCCCGAAGGACCGAATGTCTCCAAGTTACCACACGAGATCAGAAGGAAGGGTAAGGGAAGGTCAACAGAATATTTCATAATAGAATATAGTTTTGGCTTTGAAATAGCTACAAAGTTTACTGGCATTCTGTAGGATGGTGTCCCGTTGCCAAGAGATAAGGGTCATTGTAGCGATAGCCGGCTGTTTGCTAGCAAACATTTTGCGCATCGTCGGCCGTATAGCCGCCAGCTATGCTGCAGCTCTCCAAGATACATCCTCTTTCTTCTCGTAACAAGAGAATAAAAGAATGACGCGATAATAACAAAATAAATTATTCATACAACGTCCAAGCACATCGTATTCGTGTCGAAAGATTTGATAACATGAAATGGATTTCGTGAGGTACGGAATTCGCAACATTTCCTTATTCGGTATCGATTTATAAACAGAGCTCTATTTCATTAGTAATAAGAAAAACGGAAAGTATAAAGTGACGGCTGGGGGTAATGTTCGCAGTAACATTTGAAGAACCCTTATTCGACATCGTCGTACCGGTCATAAACCCGTCACTGCCACCACCTAATAAAACCTCCCCTTGAGGATTCTTCAAGGTGACCGGCGAGAACTTTGAGAGGACCATCGACACTGAACACTGGAATGGTTATAAAAATTGCAGATTCATGCCGTGCAACCATTTTTAAATTAAACGTAAAACAATCAGATGACTATTGCCGGGAGATCCCGGTTTTACGAGGAAGCTAACCGAATAAAATTTGCTATAAAGATTGTGGAATTGTGGATTCCCAAAATGACGGTGATAAAAGTTTCGGCCGCAACCAGGCGTTCAGATAAGGAACAGTCTTACATATTTATGTGAGGATTTGACCGTTCGAACACTATTGTATGTAGGCACGTGTGATATGTAATTTGCGGAAAGTTATTTGAGTCCTATGTTATTTTTCCGGTATGTTTGTGATACCGACTCATTTATCAGACAACCTGCATCCGAATTGTGTGAGCAGTCCGGAAAAATAGTAATTAATGCATGCACAATAATATTGTTACTAAATCATTCAAACGAGTAGAATGTGTAATAGATACCGCGAATGACCTAATGACGCACAAAAACTGGTCTAAATATAAAACTAGTTTGTGGGTGCAAACTGCAGTATTTGTCACGGCTATTTGTCCAGACTTTAAATTGGTGTTAACTAAATTATTATTCTTGCTTGAACGTCATGTTGATATACCACAATAAGACAAGAATAAGTTCAAAGGGTTCATTCATGAGCGGCAATGAACTTGAGTTTTTCCATAAGGTAGAAATCAATGTCTCTTAATTGTAAAGAATGTGGGGTGATAATTACGAGTTGGGATCGCACACTCCTCTAATTGTTCAGCACAACAGCGAAAGTATGTTATTATAATAATAATACATGACACAATATCGGCTAACTGAGAGATGAGTGAGCGCAAACCATTATGCGTGCCGTATCATCGCCTGCTGTATTGTGTTGTAACCCACACATCTCAGATGCACGATCGATATTCTAATCGATATGACTCTATCGATTGCAATAATTGGAATCGGCACGTCGCCATCGAGTTTAAGAACGTTTCGTTTCACTATAAGCACGAATATAAACGATAAGATCTTGATGTTGTAATAAATACTCCTTCAGCCCTTTTGGTATCGATAAGAGACGTAACTAAAATCTAATTTTAATGGTCCCATAATGCATTGAATTGAAGCAAAAATTAAACGAAGAATCAAAATTTTTTATCGGCAAGGCGTTTCACCCCATAACTCTCGTTTTATAGCTCCGGTAATAACAACACTGAATTTATCGAGTCATTATTGTGGTTAAACCCTTAGAGACGCTTGCGCATAAGCAGTTCCTGAACTCTCTTCCCTTAACGCACTTATTTTTTATTTACGCCCTTATCTCGGTGCAAAGAGAATTGTACTCCAATGTATTAACTAAATGTAATGTTGGTATTACGAGGAATTGGAACACTGGGTTTTCCATTTAAAATGTTTAGGGAAAAGGTTTTGGCTTACGTACCAAAGTTGATATAAGACATTTGATAAACCCCCGAAGACATTTCCCTGTGGTAATAGCGTAATGGTAATCGCGTTGTAACGGGACAGTGAGCACGCTCCCGCTTACGGTTTCGGATATTGACGGCATGCAAATGTTAGTAATCTTATTCAACTTCATGTAGAAAATTGGAAGTAGAAACGCAAGGTTCTATTCTTAGAATGTTGAACATCCTGATATTCAGCATTACCTCTGGGAACGTAGAGAGACAGAAATAGCGCCTTGTCGACAAAATAATACTCCCGTGTCATTTGAGAATATGAATCTCTTTAGCCGACGTGACAGAAACATTTGAAAGTCACGACCACATCAGTATACGAAACTTTTCCTTTACAATAAGTGGAAAATTACTCCCAACTTAAAACTGAATACAAAAAATAAAATTGTGCTTAATGAACGCGTAGTTACTTCCAAATAGATTTTGGTCACAGTAATAGTTAAACAATTTCTAACTAACGGCTTTGTTGTAATTTGAGAAGCAGTTGACGTAACCGTGACGACCACAAAAACCCATTGTCACACGCCACAACGCACGACCATAATAAACTCAAGCGAATAATACGCTTCCTAAATAAAACATTTAGTTTAGACTAAACGGGAAATGTTTTCCTAATTAATTTTAATCTCGGAAGGTTGGTAATCTAGGCGTTGTTCTGTGAAGTTAGCCACGGTTGGAGGTAAGACAATAGACAGCGGGCTCCCGAAACAACGGTGTAGGTAATCTAGTTTTGAGGTCGAGAGTACGCCATCGGTAGGACCGGGTCTGAGTCACATAGGGCACACCGCACAATGGAGTCTCATATCCGAGAGGCACGTGCAACTAAGTATACACGTTTCTATGTTAGAACGTAACGTTGTAAGGGTTATTTAGTTTCGATCGAATTGGTTTAGCCGGAATTTATTGGCCAAATTGCTATTGTATGTGGCCCCGAATACCAATGTTTCGATTTGTTCGGGTCTAAGGTCACAACAATCTTCACCAACAGCGAATAGAAATACCTAGAAAGATGAGACTTGTCCTGAAAACAAAAAGACAATCTTTCATCGTATAAAACTAGTTCAAAAGCTTTTAGCAAGTGTAAAGTTTTATTCGTCAGTTAACAAACTCAGTCGCAGCAAGTCTACGGCTATCACATGGCGTTCGCGAACACCGTCATTAAACTTTAACCGGAGTAACTGAAACCTAAGTTAGTTAAACAATTATCTACTCGGCTATTATGTAGACGAAAACTAATTGTTTGTCTGAATTTCGTTTGAAATCTACACGAAAATAAGACTGGTATTTTTAGAGCTTTAATCAAATACGTCCTATGCGTAAACTGAACAAATTACTTATCATATTTTTAACAATTTCCTTAAGATTAAAAGTTACGTAACGCAGTGAATACTTCTATTATCATTACAGTAATAAAACAATAAAAAATATATATCATATCTATAGAACAATGAATAACAAAGACCCTCAGTTCCGAATGTGATCATAAACAAGTTTAGTCACCTACTTGAATTAAATAGGAGATAATGTTTATCGTCGATAGATAAATAATAGTTAAATCGACAATGGGACTGTATCTTAGAGAACAAAGCAGCATAGTCCTTGGCCAATAAGTGCTGGCCCGCCAACATACTTTTACTATTACGAAGTCTGGCCCATTCAATTCAACAGCTGATTTAATAGTGTTTGGGGCCTAATATATCATCTAGTAAACGGTGTCAGTGACATAAGCGCACACATATTGATGTTAAGCTTATTTTATTTCGATAAAAATATGAGAAGGTCATATTTCAATTCAGCAGATTATTTCTGAATTCAATAAATTACATTGAGCCATAAATAAAATAAAACAAATGAAATCTTTACTGTCAGCAATAATAGTAAAGTTTACAGTTAACCTTTGTAAAACAGCTACAAAACGCAAGAACAAGGCGAGACACGCAGTTAAAAGGTATTTAATTAAAACGACTAATCTTATCAGTGTTATCTTTTTCATTATTTTGTGCGGCCAAGTTCCCAGGTAGGCAGACTTTCCCGGTCCAACGATATCTGCTGGCTCATCACGGTGAGCACACATCACAATAGGCACAATGGCATGACTCCCACACGTCAACAAGCATTATGCGTAGCCGCATTACCAGTTCATTATTGCTCTCAAGAGCAACGGTGGATGTCGCTTTACTACCCATTATTCCGATGAATAGCTACTTGTATGACGAAACTTACTTTCTAATGTTACTGCAATGGTCTGTAATTTTATTTGCCTTGTTTTGTAATGACATAGCCGGCTTTATGGTAGTGTTGGTAGTTTTTACGATATTAATGCTGTACTATTACAGTGATTAATAGGATAGTGGACATTCGGAATCCAATTAGCTCAATACGTACGAAGCTCTTTCAATACCATATAAATTAAATAAGTTTCAAAACTCGGTTTTAGTGTATATCCTAATTCAAGTTTTCATCAAAACTAAAATCAATTGCACTAGAGTCGAGGGCGGCGCGTTTTGAAAGTTTTGCGTTCCCCAATCCCCAGTACAATTCGGATATTGGACATTTCTACTGGTTCGTCCGTTTTAGTTGTATAGCCAATATTCTAGGCTAGACTATGAGCACTGCGGATGCTATTGTAATGGGCCTTGACATGAACATTTTTCCAATTGGCAAGAGACGGCTTTAATCAATAGCTACATCAGATGCTATTGTTGCATTGCATATAACTGCATCAGTTACGTGCGCAGCTTAACAACTACATTCTTGGCAATACAAGTTTACTTACAGTGTAACAGATAGGTTTAACACTATGATATATCGCACGTGGATCAGCATCTAAAGCCTGTCTCATAAACTCGATGGCGAAGAGTGGAACTACTAGTTCTTTCCCATACTAACAAGAATTTACCAGAAAAACAGGTCTCACAGTGGACACAATGTCAACTATTCCAATTTATTAAAACATTTAGAAAATTTGGAAAAAGCACTCGCGGTCGGCAGCGCAGCGTCCATAAATATTATGCCTGTGGCACTTTATAGCAGCGAAATTAAGAGCTGCAAGACCAAATACGGATTATTTATTAGCAGGGCACAGATATTCAAATCAAAGTGAAACAAAACCTGGTTTCTAGCTTGCGTGTCCCTGGTATGGTATCAATAAATCAATCCTATAGAAGGAAAGTGACCCGAAACAGTACTGAATATACCAAACGACCCGAGTCAATTATTGTGGAAGATTCTAGAGAAATGTGTAATAACTTATAGTGAAAAGACACAACAAATGGTCCATGCGTAACTTACACTGCGTGCGTCCCCTTTCTCATACAGTCAAAGGTTAATAAGATACGTGTAAACAACGAAAGTTGATATATTTATGTATTTAACAATGGGATCCTTTGCATTTCTCACGTCCTATTTATATTTCAACTAACGTTTGGACAATTTTCCCTCTGCGTACAAAATGCTTGGTGTTCACATAAATCCCGTTGGCGGTTCGCGCGAATATCGCGTGTGTTCGCGATATAACGGACCTTAGTATCGCTTCATGCATGTAATGTTATTACTTGTGACAATCGACTGCCGCATTGCTTTCGCAGAACAATGGTACCACCTTTTTTGCGTATTCGTCACGTTTATTCTATCTTTTATTACTTCCTAATTATAATACGCGAAGCTAAACAATGAAAATGTAATTTATGGTACAAGAATAAATACAGTTGTTGCCATATTGTGTTAGATATGTTTCATCACGTTTGGCGGTTTGGTGCAAAGTTACGATAGGGAAATAACAGCCGCACGTCTTGCGTATTGCTGTAACGCATGTAATATAATAAAAATATCGGTAGGATGGTTACGGATCAACATCCCGACAATACTATTGATCGTAATGTGATTTTAATGGTTGATTGCACACGGGTAATTATTAACAGAACACTCAAGAGTTCAATGTAAGGACTGACTAAACGGTAACAGTGTAGTTGATAAATAAAAATACCAATGTCAATCAATATGTACGTCAAGGCGTATCACCACAATTTCAGGGTCACAATACTCGTACGACAAGTCTTATAATACGCAAGTGTAAACTGGATTATTGTACTAGTCTAACAAGATTGGCGTACTCCATCATTCGTAGACACTTGGACACTGCATTCATCATTCAACTGACAATAAAGTTACTATCATAAGTATCTTAACACCATAATATGCAATTACGCATATGTCAACACACAAACATTTTACATTAATTTGATTTGTTGTGACACTCATTAAATTATTGGAATATGAGGGAATTCTGATAATTTAACTTAGCATGTTGGTGATGAAAAACATCCAAGCGCAACGCGAAAATTAAATCTACGTGCTCGGGGAAAATGGGAGAATTTTATTGAAACCTCGCGGGATATTCGTAACCTGAGCCAGTGGTGTCGCCACGGGCGAATTTAACGGGGAAAATATTGTAACAAAATATCAAAAACTGGAAGATATAAAAAAGGTAATAGAAAATCTGGAGATTACCGCCTGTTATTTTGGAGTGACACGTAATTGCATCATAAGGAGACCTTATTTTCCTTTGTTATGTTACGTTGTTTGGGGACATTGTAGGAGTTTTCGCTTTCAGGCAGCGTGTTTGTCAATTCACTTGGTACCCATTTATAAGCGTACCCCCATCAAGAGAGTTTCAAAGAAAGAGCACATTATTTACTTTTGCATATGTTAAACGCACCTAAGTTCACCTTTCTTTACAAAATGTCTCCCTCGTCTGGCGTTTCGGCCCTTAAAACACACACGTCTCTTTAATATTTGATCAAGGCTTTCTACGAAAAGTTGCATACGACGCTCTGAAACTCAGCGTTAAATTATTTCCATTAGAATCTGTTAAGTACAGTCAGTATTACTTTAATTTTGAATATGTATTCTAGTCTCAACTAAAATGACTAGATAGCATAAATGGTCATAAGATACAAAGGTACAAGATAGAAGTCGGATAACAAAGTAAGTAAAATACTTTTTCACAACATAATATTATAAGATTTGTATTTGCGGCTAGTTACGACAAGGCCAACATGACCAAACTACTTTTTTATTACAGGAATATGATCCTTTATTTTTAGGATCGTTTGTTATACATAGGTATATGAAAGAATTTTTGTTTCCAGCCGTTTTTCACAAATCGAAACCAATCTCTAAATATCTCGGAGAAATCGTTGTCTAACGCAGGACCGCAAGTTCCGTCTGTAGGCATCTGTGTGCTTCATTTTCAGCGTTGTAACAAAATAATGTGAACATTACTGTGGCTTGTTATAGGTTGGCATCTAAACAAGTTTGATAGCTCGTATAAAACAGCCTTCGCCATAACTTCGCCTTGTGGCGTCACGATTTGCGTAATGGACACAAAACCGCTCGCGGCCGACCAAGGGCCGGTTTCAAAGATATTCAATCATATTTATAAAGTTGCTAATGCTTATAGCGATGTGAAGGATCGTTAATAATATCAATCTGCAAAATTCTTGAGCCATAATAGCAGTTTTTGCCAAGAACCAAGTATGGTAACGTAAAGCTTTTTCATCAGCAAAATGTATCTAAGTAATTTTGCTCGATGAGCTGGAAAGCGAAAAAGAAACAACAAAGTAAGACATCTCTCAGCGGAACAGACACCGCCCTGGGAGTAACGAACCAGGGAGACGTTAACAATTTAAGAGTGGCCGCTGCACTTCAGCTGAAGCAACCAGGCGAATAAACGCGTCGGCTACTAACCGGGTAAACACGGGAGACTAGAGACGGCCCTGTGCCCAGCTGTAAAAACCGGACTATATAAATTGGACGCTCTGCAAATGTCCCGTGGTGCTTCAATTTGTAGAACATTTATCTTAACGACATTTTTTCCAACGGCGCTCAAAGGACCTCTAGAATTAATGAGGTTAGCGAGATAATAGAAATAAGTTTAATTGTTGTTTGCTCTTAAATTCGCTGGCACCAGCGAATGCGCCCGTCGCTTTTGTTTTTGTTGCTGTTCAGTTCGACATTTAATGCAATTTAATTGGGATCACGTGTTATCTCTGTGAGAGCTGTGCACTTTTAGTTTGTTTACCAAACGAGAAACAGTTCATATGAAACGTAAACAACTCTCGTATGAGTATTTGTTGAGTTTTATGGTTTAATTATTTAAGAGTTTATTTTAGTAAAGACCAAAAAGCCAACAACTGTGCTTCACATGGATTTATGTGACAGCTTTTATTAAGTTATTTATATTACAATGTAATAAAGCTTTAATTATTATTTGTTGGTACATTATGAAAATTTTAATGGTGCCCCATAGTTAAATCTGTGTTATGTTGTGTTCTTTAAAAGTGTGATTATTATCAAAAAATCAACACTCGATGTAATATCATTAAATATGCCTGAGTAAATATTTAACATTTATTCAAGTGATCACGAAAAATAACAGTTTCAACAAACCTTGAACACGGTTAACTTTAACGTTCATTTTGTTCGTAGTATGTGTTTCGTCTAATTACCTGTAAAAGAAAGAATGATTGCGTTAGTGATTATATTTTTTTAAAGAAACATTTTATTTGACCTACGTATAAAAATATCACAATAAACGTTTACTACATAGACACATCTAAAAGAGAAAATCATCTTGCCATAAGAAGCGATAATTACATTGTAGCCTATAAACATAATGATTAGAAAAACAATATCTTGGCATTGAGTCGTGTAGCCGGCGCCAAGCGCTCTCAAGATCCCGAAAGTTTTCCCATTACGGTAGCGTTGCTGGGCAGCCGAAACAGGGGGCGTAATAAAATGTCGCTAACACACGTAACTGTTAACTTACGTCACTATACTTCTTGTACTATGTTCCAATTGCATTTACAGAAAGTTTTGCTTTAAGTGACACTCGCTTTTCACTTTGTGAAAATTGAGATACCTTTTAGTTGAATCGAAGAAACAGTTTTCGAAGTAAATATCAAGTTATTCCTCTAAACCTCAGACTTAAAGTATACTACCCTTTCTAAGAATGCAATATATAGACACAAAGGTCTTTATTAAACAAATTCAAAGACCCTGCCGTCTAGACAGCATTTGTACTTTGTAGTCTGTGAGCGTCGAACGCTGTAAGCAGTAATCGAGCCAATCACTGCAGTGTGTGGGTAACGAACGAGAGGGACCAATTACTGCCAAGTCTTAATGTTAACGACACTAGACGCTGCCTGGAATTACCATCCGCTCAATAAAACTTATTCCCGAATTCAGCCGAGACGGAATAATGAGCCATTTAATATTCTAGGAACCGGAATTGCCAGCTAGATTGGCTTCTTTCGCTTATATAAAAAATCTTGCATGGCTGGATAGCTGAGATACTTAAGGTTGTTTTGTAAGCACTGTTCATTATTAACACTTCCTTATGTTTGCATAATAATGGCGGATAGATATGTAATTAATTCTTTGAAGACTTTTTAATGACTGCTTTAAATAGATTTCAACAGTGTTGCCAAGCCAAACTGGTCGTCCGAATATCAATGTACAGGTTTCATAGCGTTGGATATGAGAGCATTACGTTAAAAATATATGAATAAAATATGACTACTGCAAATAGACAAACAAATAAGCTAATAATTTGGTGATGATACGTGTTTTGCAGTACAATAATGGATGAGTAATAGATATAGCAATAACTGCCATTATGGTTCCACAATGCGATCACGTAACTCTAACATTATAGGTTATGACGTGACCCGCGATTGTGCCCAAGTCCGCAAAATGCCACCGCTGCAAATAGCGACCCATTACAATATAATGCGGGCGAGACGAGCCCTACCTCAACACGGAAATTATTATCATAGCCATAAATCAAGTCAGTTTTACAAAGACGTGGTGAAATTTGTAACGATCTGTCACATTTGCGAAAATTCAAGATATGAAAAAGTTACAAAAGGACACGCGAAAGAAGTAACACCTTCAGAAAGATGGGGCGTGTCGTGACATAAAATGTTTCGTGATTAACTTCTCATTATATTCAGGTCTTTCGAGGTTTTCTTATAAGTATGATTCGAGGTGTAGGTATAAATCTGGAGCAAATGAGGTAGCTTGTACATTCTGTCCTACTGTTATAGTTTAGTGCAGGCAAAACGATTTTAAATTGTAAAACATTGCAATTTAGCCATGGTGATTAACAAGCTTGCTTGTGTTATAACAAGCCATTCTCTAGAGATATTCATCTCTTTCTCTTTTTGTCCAGTTCTAAATTTGGTGTTAGGAGATTTAAAAATAGACCCTAATCAATAGGCGCCAATAATTATTTACCTGTTGTTTAAAAATAACGCTCGGAATAAATTTTTTCATGTCCATAATCGGTTGACGCATTTAGAACCAATAAAAATTATAAATTAAATATTGTGACGTCATTTGACTGCCATATACAAACCGGCCAACAGACATGTATCAAATATTTATTATACCGTGACAATACAAATCGATAAACGTTTGTGGATTTTGGTATAGAATGGTAGATAGGGCGGGAGTGGCGCAGCGGCGCGCATCGACATCCGTGGGACAATGGGACGTCCTTGAATTAGCACCGGAACTATTGTCACCGAGCACAATAGATAGGATTTGCCTAGATTGCCGTCGGGCCTGGCACGCGCCGCCGAGCAAAAACCGCACACAAAACGTAACGACCGAAACACGAGAAACGCTATTGCTTCGTATCGCTGTCATTGAAAGCCTGCAATATTTATTATCTACCCTCAATAAATGTACAAACATTTTCGCGATACTCTAGCTAGGAGAATATCGAATGACTTACGAATTAAAGAAACGTAAACCATGATTACGTGAAGATACTAAATCAGCTTGAAATTCGACACAAGGAAAATGTTAACATAATTAATTCAGACAACATTGGCACAGAACCAAGGGAAGTGATTCGTATATTAACCCTATAAGTTATTAACCCTAAAGGGTATACGATACGGATCAATAGTTTTTCAAGTAATACGTCAATGTCGAGAGGGAATGTATTGGGGTTAGAAGAGCAATGGAGATGTTTCCGTCGTAGGTTATTATCGGGGTCGTATCACTGTGGTGGACGTGTCATGGTGATTAATCGATGTGCTGACACCAAGTCACCACCCGTGACGAATAAAGCAACAATAAAAAGATTCCAAAGTCACATAGCAAAAATTCCTCATTAAGTATATGTTAAGTACATGCAAAAACAATACGAGTTGTTGACCGCAAAGTGCTTTTTAATAACAGGTGACTTAACCAGTCGTTAATATTGTAGAACTCCCGGTGATTAATCATAGTTGGCATCTGTTACCAGTGTTGAGCAAATACAGCTAGTTGTCCGAAATGTACGAACAACATTGTTCATGGTGAATTTCAAGGAAACAGGACTAGTTTGTTAATTAATGATCATTTGTTAGTTTGTGAAGGTGTTTCATACGATAAATGTTAAGTTTTCTTTTTGACCTCATTCACTAACAGCGATTTCAAAGCTTCCAAGTTCTTACTTAATTGGGGAGATTAAATTATTCACGTTAAAACGATACCCACGATTCATGAAGTTTTCGCTTTAGGTTGATGGTTTTAATATTCTCCTACTTACCCAATTACTCCATCAAGTTCCGAGTACATGTAAACGCGATAAATATGAACATTATTTTATTTACAGTTTCAATCAGTGTTTTATAACGCGAAACCACGCTGTGACCGAAATATAAATGCAGGAAATAAACAAACGCAGCCTCGTTACTTATTAAAGAGGTCGCTGGATGAGGTTCCAACATCGCGACCATTAAAAGTCGTGCATTAAATGTCGTTCATTACGCACCAGAGAAACGTTAGGGCATTTGCGAAAAAAAATGGAACAGCTTAAAGAGAGTATGAAACAAGAAATATGCAGGAGAAACTTTTTAAAAGAAAGTCTAACTTTTCGTCTTCTAACAACGGTTTAATCCGTTCGTTAAATCACTCTTGATGATAAATCGTGACCTAGATAAACTAATAAGAACAGATGAGCTAAGGCAAATGACCAGGAAACCTCTAAGCTAATGCAAATATAAAAATACGCAATAGAACATACCTACTATACAGTTTCATCTCGCGTATTTTGAAGCGTAATAAAATATGAATGTGATCGAAAAAGATACAAACCACATAATCAACCACTACCATTGATTGCGGTATTTGTTGAAATGCGATGTGATTACGCGAAATATAAAATTTCTGAAATTACTTGATCACATAATATAATGTGGGTCATGAGGCCCCCGTGCCAGGAGCGACGTTCGTATCCCTTCATAAATAAATATTCCACTCTAATTATTTATAGATGTGAACGTTGCCTATGACTTACGGAAAAAGGTTATGTTCGCTATATTTATAGCGATGTACCTGCTGCTGTTGACACGATTAAATGTGGCGATGATTTAATATCGCACACAGCTTGGCAACCGTTCCGGATATTTATCGATTTTCATTGAACACGTTTTTGTTATATTTCAAACTACACGGACAAAGTAAAATGAATTTTGTCTCTCAGATAAAACCCGTGGCAAGGACATCTGGAGCTTTTTTTGCAGTTTCCGAGCGAAAATCATATTTTATTTACAAGCTTTCGGCGTGCGTTCGGATTGGAACTGGCGCTGACGTTGTCAAACGGGCTGATTGAAGCAAATAATTCGTACAGCATTATTGTAGTTACAATGAGGCGTACTGTTACGAACGGTAAAATCATTCAGCATCGAAATGTCTGTTCAATCAATACCTTGTGCTGGTTCACTAGCAACGTATTTATATTGTAACTTGGTCAATGGACTTTTATTTTTGCACCATATCGCTGTCAATCACAAGTGCACTCGAGGATGATGACAGCGATAAAAGCAAAATAAATAAAGTGCACAAATAAGACGAGTACAGTATTAAGGTTATGCAGATATCGGTTATAAAGTATGCGTCATTGGTATCGATCCGAGGAGTAATTCAATCAAGTATGCGACGCGCTGTATCGGGGAATAGAAAGGTAGCATTGTTTTAAGCCCACACAATACACTCTGAGGACACGGTCTCTCAGGGGAGGCTACCACCAACCGTGAGGTTATCTCTCAACGGTTGCGTTATAAAGACGCGATTATTATGCAATATTAATTATTTATACTTACCGATCAATAAAAGGACTGTTTCATTGCAACGCGATTGAAGGAAATATTACTGTAGAACTTATTAAATTTAACAACTTTTGTTAAAGTTCATCAATATTTCAGTATATTTCGAAATCTCCGTCTCATAAACCAGGGTCAGAACGAGTCATTATTTTGAGTCAGCTAAGTGTCTGCCATTTTTAATGTTCCATAGGTAATTTCGTATCCGTGTAACTTATAGGTAAGCATTAATTAGGTGTCGATATATCCGGCATGAGTCAAACCAAAGTTAATGTGATTTGTAGATCTTACGATTAAGATTACGATACCCTCATTGAAAACACTGAAATAGTTCAAACGAAAGCAAAAGTCGTGTTTGAAATGACCTATGCGTAGTTTGCGTAAACCTAACCTTGATAGCTGAACGATACTAAATACTGTTCGAGTGCGACACACCCACCACTCCTTTTGGGAAGATGACGTGTTATTTATATTGAGTTATCTCGGTCACCCGATATTAGCACGGTCATAACGGTCACTGGACACTGATAACATAATATATCTTATTTTTCTTTCATATACTTTTTATTTCTTCAGAACATAACGCTAGACATATTGACTAGGACGCAAATAACTTTGCATGACATGTAGTAAAAAGTGGCTTTTTATATCTGATACCATTTATAATTTCACGCGCGACAAATCATAGTGCGTGCTTAACCTTATCCATGATCGAAGGCCTTCACGACAATTGACAGCAAACACGACGTTACAAATTGCGTTTTGCAACAGATAGCGCAAGCGCACAATACGTTTCACGTCTTGTATCTGAGATACGACAGTGAAAATTAAAAATGAATGTACTATCCTCCTTTTGGTAACTGTTGCCCCATAGTCTGGTATTATCTGACTGTAATGAGTCATAAGGCCACCCGCGTCGAATTTAGGGTATTGGATAATGATGTCGCAACACCCCTAACACTCGATGCACATTGATGTCAATCGATGCGGGCGTAACACATACCGCATTAATGATTGAGGATCGATTACTGTCACGCATCAATTCAAACGACTTTTGTTATCCTTCCCAATTGCTCCGTTGACATGTGGGCTTGGGTACGCCTGTTTATTTTTGAGTTATGAAATAACCACTCTTGTTGTGATTGACAATCGTTATAAATCGTGCCATTGTCATAAGTCATATTTATTTTGTGGAGACAAATGCATAAATAATTGTTCTGTAAGATCATCGTTGTCTACTGCAACTGACAGTCGTATTACATGATTTGGACTTTAATAGAAACGTAAGCGACACTTAAACATGACTCAATAATGATAATCAAATTTACATTCGAGACACATGTTCGCACCCAAATATGTCACCAAGAGATGTCGGCGGTAAACAATACACAATGATTCATACGAGGGATAATGCATCTGTTTGTATACAAACTTAAAACAATGTATACACAATCACGCAGGTTTGTCCGTGGATATGGATACCGCTCGGAGGCGATTATTATGACAGTTGCGTCCTGTTTTGTGTACATTTTTGCTCGCGCTCGAAATATTGTGTGTAATTAGCCGAAAAAGCAAAGGCCCGACAATTAACGCACGAGCCGCAAAAAACAAACGGTCGCAACGGGGATTCAATTAAAAAGCGTTTGCGCACGTAATCGGAAACTTGATCCAGCGATTGCTGTGCAGTTTTTTAGTTGAATTGAGCGTCTGGTTCAGGTGTATGTGGGCAACATAACGGAATATCGAAATTGATCGATAACAATTTATATAATGCGTGCCTTCTCTGATCCGTTCACACGAATGATCGAGTTTATAAAACCTTCCTCCAAAATCTCGCACTTTGTGCAGTATCTCACTAGAAATCGCGTCGTGTTAGTGAAGCGTAGTGAAGAATTTGGATGATGATCGCTGAAAGCAACCCGCTCATGAACTAAACGTGTAGCATCAACTATATGCAAAAACAATTTGTTCATGGAAATTGCATTATAATAAATTAGTAAACCATAACCATAATGGTTATGGTATACGCTTTGCATAGAGTAGTTATTTTAATTAACTAAATACTGGTCACCTATTTTAAAGCTCAAACGGTGACGCATAAACGCAGTTACTGAACAGTTGCAAATATTGAGCAGCGTGTCACCAAAAATAAATTGAAACCCATCAAATGGAATGCAATACTAACAAGTACCAAGCTAACCATCCAATTAGTAAAAACAATACATGTTTGTCATATGTAGGTATACCACAGCTAAATCAAAGAAGCTCTACAAAAATCGGTGTCCATTTCTACGAAAAACAAACCACGCAGGGGTTGCTTTAGTTTCAGAACAAATTGAATAGAAATGTTTGGAAAACAATCGTCTCAATATCATTCGATTGTTCAAGGATATTCGAAGTTATTTCAAATGTGATATCCAGGGTTAGATTTAGAAATAAATCTTTGATATTGAAAGGAATAAAGCGTGAAAATTGTTGGTAATGCTTGCCAACATCAAGAAGTGCACTCGCCAAGTCTTCGCAAATGGCGATCGATCACTGATATCCATTACGCACAAAAGCTTTTAGTGCGCACCAAATGAAACCATCGGCTTCAGTAAATCAACACCGACACTAAAACTGGCAGCACGTTAACAAAACGTTACATGACTCGCAACGATCTCACTATGCCTAGCAGTTGTTCATAATAGCATTTGCCAAATAGTTGATACGGAAGGATTGAGGGAGAGGAAATTGAATCCCATTTGCTACAATCCATTTCGTACATCAAATGTTCTGATGTGGATTACATGAAGATTTGGGCTGATTTGAGAGCTTTGCACAGATCATGCACATTATAATGTACATTTTACTTAGCTTACACAAAAACAAAACATAAAGCACGATTTTGTACAGTATGATCACACCATAACAACGCTTGGCCAACTTGATAACAGCAATTATGTGAGGCATGGGTGCGCAAACGCAACACTGCCACAACACCAACACATGCAAATCGTTTATTGGCGCGACAATCAGATCGCGACGGGACCGGTCAACCGTACAGTCATTCGGTCGTTGACATCGACGATGGTGACACTGGACTCTCGCTGACCGTTTACTGTTCAATGAAAAATTTGATTTTTTACTTGGAATAGGATAATAGAAGTGCTGTACTGTGAAAAGCAAGCATTTCATTGAAAGGATGCTTGAATTAATTGTTATAAACCGGCCACCTTGATCATTCAAACTTGCGTCACAACACAGGTTCTCTAGAATATATTCTAATAAAAATACAGTGAACTAGAACACTACACACCTTCGAGAACTATTTTTCATAATCAATTATAAGTCTTAGTAATAGAGCCGGATTGACCTTATTTGACTGTCTTATGTACATGAATAAAATTATGCATCAATCTAAACAATTGTGCGGATCATTTCGTATTAAATTAAAAATTTTATAACTATCACTTTATATATCATCGCTCGAGAACAAAACTTAGCTGACTGTGCTAAAGGTGGAGGATTGCTTTCGAAACTTTATAATGTAATAAAACAAGATGAATTGCGTCGCAAAACTTTATACTTTCCTAATGTTCGCTGCCTGTTACAATGTTTGTTGAAGAGTTATGATTTGAAAATAATCTTTGGACATCCCGTTTTATGCGCCATCATCATCGCATAATAAATTGCATCAATTTATAGAGACGAGTACGGAAATCGAGAGAATGCGACGATAACAAAGTATGGATTAGATTACCTCAGTCAGTTGCAAATACCACTTCAAGCGCTGGTTGCGAAATGTTCACATTTTTACACTATCGAACTGATTAGATAGATATTTAACACAAAAACAGTACAAACACGCGGTATCGTATAACAATAGTAACTTTATATGAATAACAGTCGTTTACGAAGTAGTGCGAACTCGCTTTATAAATAAAACGTAATTAACTAGCGTAAACAGCTGCTCATTTCAAAAGGGTAATGAGGTTAGTAGTGGTTAATGCACCTGTTCTATTTTTTTGACATTTAAATGCCGGTTGTGACAACCGTACAAATGAAGACTATCAAGAAAAGTGAATGACTTCGTGAGTCAACGTTCTAGTCTCCAGTTTTGGAAAATTTGTATATTGAAGAAAAAATAAAAATTGTTCTAGCCGATTGACGATATTAAAACGACCTAGAATCTTGTTTGTAGAGCAGGGTAATTTGAGAACCCCTCATAAAGAGGACACTTCATCAACACATCATCATAACGAAAATAGCTACGGACCCCATGTGCAGAGGGACAGTACCACAATGGATCATTTCCGCAAGTTGACGCCTCATAATGTATCTGAGAGGATGGGCCTTTTAGTGTAATTTGAGGTAACGGAATATTTCAAAGTATATTTACATAACTATGAACCTTATTCCAAGAAATCTCAAACTTTTGCCCAAAAGGATTGAATCCATATTCAGTATAACCTTTTTCGTATGTTCGCAAAAGCCATTAATCATGCAAACCATATTCATATTCAAACTGGAGGTAGGGCTCAATAAAGCTGTACATTTAGTTCGCGAGATCCGAGGGGCCGGCCGTCGCTTCGTGGGCCGTGTTGAAGTTTTTTACTGTGCCTTCGTCATGTCAAACAAAGAGGCGGAACAAAGCGGAGAGAGCGGCCTTTGTGCGGATACGACGAGTGCGACGGCACTTAACTCTGACATCGGTGACGGCAACATAGGCTTGTCGCCCGGGACACTGCTCCGAGCTCGTCTTCCGCTAGGCTTGCGTCCATTGCAGAACATCACAGAAATGGGCCTATCGATGCCCAGAATATTAAAAGAAGGAACTCTGGTTAAGTTTTACTACCGCACTTAACGGCAAAAACATCCTATGACAAAACTTCAATTTTATCAAAATAAATGAATAATTGTATTACGAGGCTAGTGCAGCAAGCGGGGAGAAACGACCGGTGCTGGTTGATGGCGATGTTTTATTGGCTTGCCCTAATTGCCTCCCGTCCCGCATTAACGACGTTTGCTACGACCTAGATAGGTTAGGAACACGCTCAGCGATCAATTTTCATATTGGAAACGTTGACGGCACATTAACGTTAGTGCGCCTACGATTTAACCTTGATATTAGAGTACTTAGTTTCCTTTAACCGTTTTCCAATATCTTGTATAATCCACGTTCAGAAATGTTTTCTTATCTGTGAACTTAATCCGAAATCAAATCCACAGTTGAAATTATTTCAGCACACCAAAACTGACAAATGCAAACGACCATTTCAATCATGGTGAATAAACCTGCAGGTCGAAGGCGCAAATTTCAATTCTCCGGGCGGACAGTCAGCTGCGTCCAGGTAATCCGGAATTTATCTCTTGCCTTCGAAACGGACACCCGTCGCCTTTCAATCACCCCTGGCACACCGAGAACCGAGAAATAGGAATTGTTGGGAAAATCCATTGTATTCCAGACATCTGACGCGGAATATGTTACAGATGGACGGTCAAAGCGACCGACGCAGATTCGAGAGATGTATCACGTACGTTTTTGAATACGTTACGGTAGGAGAGACGGTATGCGCAGGCCCGCCGTAAGCGAGCGTGCAGCGCGTGCACAGCACGCGGGCGGCACGTCCTAGGGGGCGGCAAATCTAGCGAGTTATCACGTAATAATTAAAAAATACAATATCTTTTTACTTATGATTTGATTTCAATATTTCCGAACACAGCAATAGCGCTATGAACTTACACTGCCAGTTTCAGTCAGGTACATCTGTTAAAAGGACATTTTCAAAATAAAAGATTCTTAACCAGTGGCGTAGCGCGCTGCAAATGCTATTTAGGGGGCGGCAAAATTAAACCAATAAAATTTCGGAAAAAGCCGCCCTAGCTTTGGTCGTCTCCTATCAATTTTGACTGTTTCACCCTTTGCATCCCCAAAAAATTCGCGCTCGCTGCGCTCGCGGCTCCATGTCAGATTTCGCATTTTATCTTAGTTTAATTGTTGAGGCATTCAATTCCGAAAAAATATTTTTCGCGCACGTCCGTTATGGCTTTTTATGATATGTTTACTTCAAGAAAACTCTAAGGAAAAAATCGCGCTCGCTTCGCTCGCGGCTTTTGCACTTCACTTCTGTGCATGTCTTACTTTTTGACTTTGCTTTGTTAATTTACAGTGGTTTTTATTTGTTTTGTGTCCTTAGACTAAAAAATTTTCGCGCTTCCTTACATATGGCATGTGTCTTATAAGTTGACTTTTCAACGGGAAACCCACCAAATAGCATATTTTACTGAATTTAAACATTGTTATAGATATTTAAGTGCGTTAGTTTAAGTTAATCACAATCTTTCAATACATAGAGGCCACTTGGGTAATGATTGCACTGCATTGATGCCCTAAGCAATTGCTTAGTTTGCTTATGGGCTAACCCAGGACTGCTTAGGTTACCTACTCTGAACATGTCAAGTACTTAAATAAAAAGTTATGTGTAATGTATGTTATGTATTGCAATAGTTATTTATCCAAAAGTAGGTGGGTTTTCTGCAATCAGAGCGGTGCATGTACATATTTTTTTCTGTTGGACTGTAACATGGATATGAATGGGCGGAGGGGGGGGGGGGTCCGGACCCCCTGTATCCGCCATATTTTTTGACAAAACGTATGTAGTCGTAGGGCGGCATAATCAGTTTTGCACGCAGGCGAACAAACAGCTAGCGGCGGGCCTGGGTATGCGTCAGAATAAGTAGGCTCGCCAACGTAACAAATGCTATAAAAACTAGCACCTTTTCGTTACAGGTTGGCTGGTAGAATTGTGCCTTTGCGTGAGCGCATGTCGATCCGGTTCTCTCCTTTGACGGCAAGAATTCATTGGTTACACAGATAGGTTGATATATTTATTACATCATGCTTTCGTTGCTAATCTGAGCGCATCGGCCTCGGTGACGCATGCCCGCCTCCTGCGGTCAATTTAACTGAATTTATAGCAGCTGCAAGGTCGACAAAGGATAACGAACCCGACCCGCAGCGGTGTGTTACGAAACAGGTCTTCAATGAACCAACAAACGTTATAATTACGATGTAATTAGGCTTACCTGGAAGTCCGCGTAGTGAGTTATTGAGCGTAGATTTCGCTATAGATAAGTCAAGTTATTTCCACATTGGAAGTATACTTCATTAATCGGAATGACCACGTTATGCCATGTGACCCGGATAGTAAATTGAACCCGCAGATTGAACTCGAGTGAGCAATAAAAAAGTTTTGTTCGAATAGGATGGATACGGTCGTATGTAATCTAACGTTGGATTAATTGAATCGCCCGGAGCCAGTGCGACTCCATTTCTGCAGGAATGACGGTTGAGCAAAAAGAAAGAGGAAATTAACGTAGTCATCTCCGTAACACGTGTCTGCTTGTTGATTACAAAGAAGTTAACCATGCTTTCCCGATAATATACGCAATATAATATAATATACGTGTATGCCCGATAATATACGTCTGAAACATAATGTTGCATCTTTATTTCAATATTAAATACTCATACCTACCATTGAACAAAGTGGATAATCCTATCTATCAATGATAAAGTAATAAGTATTTGTTACGAGTAAAATCAGATAACTTTTTTTATTTCTATTTCCTCAAACCTGTTAGGCAAATTAGTAGATAACATCGTTAAAATAATTTCAATTTTATTCGAAGATTTGATTGTAGGAGTCCTTAAAAGTTTTCGGAGTTGTAACTTGAGAACTTTGTAAACAATCAAATTAGAAAACAAATTAACGTTGAAAATACCTTTCCTTTTTGTCTGCACATTCTTAAAGCGCTCTTAACTTTTTAATGAGTACGGTTTCGAAACTCTTATGGGGGCCATACAAATACAAACTCCTGCGTTATTAAATTGCCAAATAAGTTGTTTGTGCTGAATTTCGCTGAAGAACAAAAATAAATACACGTGAGGGCTTGTTTAATGTCATTTTACTATTCAATTTATGGCGTTGAGTCGGCCGAGGGATAACAGAGCACTGGTGCGGTGTTTAAGTTATTAAGGAAGCCTCGACGTTACGCCACGTAATAAGATTAACCTACGAGCTAGGACGAAACGACGTTAAACCGGTTGATGCCGGGTCTTCGATCATTTTCCCGTTCACATGTGGAAAAATATTCTGGATAACTTGTGCAATGGAAAACACCTGTCGCTTAGCAAAAAATGGCAATGCACATGCCATCTGTCATCATAACCTCCCTAAAAAATATGTTCAGGTGGACAGCTTTACTATTGAAAAAAATAAGGAATTTAAAAATTTTTTGGCCACTGCAATAATGAATTTGTACACAATTTTGAACACCAGTGCTACTGCATATTGGAAACCTGCTGAAAACCAATTGAACTGTTCGGTCTATCTATTTCTCGTGTCATATACAGTTTCCACATAGGAAGCCAACATGTCTGAGCCACTTCCACGATTCGGTACATGGTACACAGTAATCTTGTTTATCGGTTCA
The DNA here is from genome assembly GCF_022581195.2 of Helicoverpa zea. Classification (NCBI taxonomy): domain Eukaryota; kingdom Metazoa; phylum Arthropoda; class Insecta; order Lepidoptera; family Noctuidae; genus Helicoverpa; species Helicoverpa zea. Next base: position 4,180,116 of record NC_061454.1, read on the forward strand.
GTATGTCGCCACCTGCCCCCCTCCGTTACCTATCCTGTCGGCATCGAACGCAGTGAATTTATGTCTGTTTTGCTACAACTAACGTCACTTTCCTAGTGATATAGCGTAGAACTTCATAATGTTCCGCAACACAATTGAATGTACTTATTACATTTTCAAACTAATGTGTTGATGTAAACATTAGCTTTATAATTAAAACATTCCTTTGGAGATAAGATAGACGGATAATGAAACAATTCAGTAATTCACTTAATTCAATCTAACGTCAAACGCGATAATACTTTTGTCAATCATTGAATTATATCTTTTCTTGTTCGGATACCTGAATAATTGAACTTTTTAATTGCAAGATGGGAATCATTTTCTTTGAATGAATGAAAAAACTGTTCTATTTTTGTAATTGAGTCCATTGCAGGCAGTGGACAGTGTTTTATGCGGTGCGGTAACGAACTAGGCTGAGCTGCAGGTCGTTAGCATTCAGCGCTCTAAGTCCGTCCTTCATTTAGGTTCAGCCAGGATTACGTCGGTATATCTCCGGCTATAACAACGCAGATTATAACCGAAACGTGAGCCCAATAGTCCTCGCCTCCGCACACACGTATTCAAACAGTTGTCACGTACTTACGAATGTCGTAACAATATATCGAGCTTATTATGGTATAATAGAAATAGCAAACATTGTTATAAAATCTTGTATGTTCTTTATAAGGCGTAAAACCCATTTTTTTGGAACATTTGTTGTGATAAGCACGGAAGAAGCTATACTCTGTTTTTTAATCTCGTAGACTAAATTGACACTTGCAAAATGTCAAACTTACAAATAATGTTGCTAGCTTTTTTGTACAGTGTTGTACTTACGATACCGGTTTGTTGAATCGTAACTTTTTATCTATAATAGACGAATTTAAGATTTATTCAAAATTTTATATTTACGATTCTTGTACGTACACACGGCTGCACGACGTGCTACAAGCTGCCAGGGACATCTGACCACGCAATGCCATGCGTAATCATCAAGAATAAGCCCATTATTTCAGGATGTCTTATTGTAAAAAACCGATACTTGATTTTATTAACGCTAAGTTTCGGTCGTGTTACATCACTATTTAAGAATTTGCATTATACTGACCACACTCGTAATGTCAGTTTAGTCTACGAGATTAAAAAACAGACTATAACAAGCTAAATTATAAAAACTAACATCCTATCCTAGCGTTAATGTAATTTACAAATATATGTCATTTTGTCTTTTATATGATAATATTTGACGTATTTTCGAGAAAAAATGAGACTGTTAAGCCGGGTATCCATTTAGATTCGCCGTGGTTCGCGAACGCGCCCGCTCCGCAAAACAAACATAATGGACACGTTCGTGTTCGCGGAACGCGACTGGAGCACGATCGGAGCACGGCGGAGCGCTCTGGAAGCGGTTTTTTGCGCGAACTCAAAGGGGAGCGCAGTTTGTTCACTAATGTTGCAGCCTAAGTGTGTACACTGTACACGTTCACGTTCGCGGAGCACACAGTGTTCGCAAACCACGGCGAACCTAAGTGGATACCCGGCTTTATAATGCCTGTTGTTTAAATTCTATAATGAGAACAATTCCAGTAACCGGTGAAAATTCTGTAAACAAAAACAGAATTCCGATAACAAGATAATATAAACAGCAAAAATATGTGAAAGAAGACGATAAAAACCAAAGTAAATGGGGAAGACTTGTAAAAATCTTAACAATATAACTAAATATAATTCAGCCCAGCTTTTATTCAAAGTGGATGAATGATCTAACGCGAGTAAGAAACAAAAGACAACAATTCCCCTGTACAGCATCCGATAGCAAAAGTGAGCTCGTGGCAAAGTAAAGGCGAAGGGGGTCGATCGATCATTAGGTTCAGAAATGCCTAGCGCGGTCAGTCCGAGGATGGGTGACCGTCTCGCCGACACAAGTTCTTCACTGTCTCAGCACGGCCAATTGGCGAGCCCCCTCCGGCTGTCATTCGAATATCTCTGGCAAGTCGTTACGGTCTTACCAAGGGATACCAGGTTGCCCAGGTAAGTTGGTTGAAAAGAAGTACACCACAGTTGCCAAATAAAAAACACTCAAGAAGTCAAGATGCAAAATAAATATTTTATGACAAAACATGCCGCAATAAATTAAATTTAACTTAACATTCACTACGATAAAATAACCGGTATAATCAGATACTCAAATCGAGTAAACGACCTTAATATATGCCGTTTATTCAAGGAATCCCATTTTGATACGTGGAACAACCGATTTATTCAGAAATATGGTTACAATCCTCAAGTGACGCTCTTTTATAGTCGCTTACATTATTGTTCATGAATCATGATATCAGATCCATTAAATGGAAATAACGAAAGCGGTTGTCGATGACAGGCGACGAAAATAATCTCGTTATGACATTGTATAAAATTAGTCATTGAAAATCTCACGTCGAGGGAATTCTGGAAGAATCAAAATGTAATTTAGTAAAAAGCTGCGAAAAGGAGTGACGTCAACAATTTGCGGATAACAGACGAAGGGAATGGTAATGGAATTAATTTTGGAGAGAACGATAGACGCCCCGTGGGTTGACGTGCAAAAATTCACTTATAACATCCATTTGCTTCCATAAAAGAATCGTAGGCGATGTTGGGAGATATGGATGTCGAGATGACCATTGAGATTAGGTATAAAGTATTGTGGGTATTATTTATAATTTCTAACTATTAAGAGGACGAATTGGAATTTTTGGCCCCAAGGATCTCAATTTTTCTCAGTAAATACAAAACGGATTAAAATACAACTTGGTTACCTGAAAGTTCATGATATAAACCTTATTTTGTTAGACGTAGAAACATGATTAGGTAACTTTTATAACAGAGAAAAATATATCAAACATACCTCTTTTTAAAAAGAGATTCACATATTATGGACAAACGGGACCGATTTAAGCCTCTTAACTTTTTTAGTAGTTGAGTATATATGTTACCGGCCGAACCCGATTTTAGGACAAACCAGTTTTGCCTAGGCTCAACTAGTTCTTCCTATAGGCGTTAGGATTAACTAGTAGAGCCTAGTCCAAACTAATTTGTCCTAAGCCCGATAGGACGGACCAGTTTAGGCTAGGCAAAACTAGTTGATCCTGATATAAGTACGCACACTCTAGGATAAACTGGTATAGCCTAGTCAAAACATGCATAGTCAAGCATGAACATGTTGTTTAGACTAGGCCATACCAGTTTATCCTAGAGTGTGCGTACTTATATCAGGATCAACTAGTTTTGCCTAGCCTAAACTGGTCCGTCCTATCGGGCTTAGGACAAATTAGTTTGGACTAGGCTCTACTAGTTAATCCTAACGCCTATAGGAAGAACTAGTTGAGCCTAGGCAAAACTGGTTTGTCCTAAAATCGGGTTCGGCCGGTAACATATACATACTCTTTAAAATTGTAGAAGGAATTTTTATCAAATTATCATTTCTAAATAATAAAATTATAAAACCATTTTGTCGCTTACGACTTTTAGTTATAAGCTAGCGCGCGTATTGTTATCCTCGCCCCGCTCAGACGCTCCGACCCCTTTTGGCGCCTTAGATGCGCGTGCAGGTTATGGAATTATTGTTGACCAATTCGTCGCCTTAAGTACCAGCCGATAGAGTTATACCTTGATTGAGTTAAAACTAGGACTAGACGACCCAAATAAAAATAAGATAACTTTGTTTATGACTGTTACATATTTTATAGTAATGATTAATGAGAGGTCAATTCATTGCTATCAAAATAAAATTAATGCATTTTGATGTGTATTACAGTCATGCGATTAAGTAAAAGTTTATTCTTAACTATAATTACTTCACCATTCATCAATAAAACAAAACAAATAAATGACAACTCCCAAAATAATATAATCATAATCGCGTTCAAATGGAGTCGTCAAAACCAGTCGCTCAATAAGGCAAATTGTAAACTTTCAGAACTTGACCTTCCAAGTTCAGAAGCGAACTGTACCCCTCCTCCGAACCGCCCCCTCCCCCGCCGCGCCCGACCCGCATTGCAGTGAAACAGAAGGACGATGCGAAATAAGAACCAGACCTGTATCAAGTCTCTTAAATCCTTTGATTCTACTCAACGATATGACTTCACGCGTCGGTCTAAAGTCGACGACCTCCTTATGTACTGTATTGAACTGCACATTTCTTCATTTGCTGTATTGCTGTCGAGACACTGCAAACTCATTTGGGAGCCAATGACTAGTTTGAATTGAACAGCAATAGAGACAATTGGCTATTTGGTGTCAGGGCTCAAAGGGCAGAGTCGTAATAAAATGCTATGGAAAGCTCCGTAGGGCTAGCAGAACCTTGACACCAGCCGATATACGAGCGGAGGTCAAGGTGGTCCTAATGCGTTTACGGCTTTCAACCTTGCGCACTTTATAGTCATCGCTTGGCTCTGAATGGTCGTTTTTTCTTAAATCCTAAAAATAAAAGTAGAACAAAACACTCGTATATACCAGATTTTGCTTTGATGTGGAATTTATGGACGAACCGATTCGGAGTTTATTTTCCTCGTAGCTCTGGGTGAGATTGTCTGACATGATAACATTGTTTCATATTAGGAAATTCACCTACAGTACGTAAATTATAAGAACTGTCATATGAATCAAGAGTTGGCATTTATAGTTCGGCCATTCAGAGAATGCGTTCCTGACACGTCGCGATTGAACTGACGACGTAACTTTGCAATGGCGTTGCAGTTACGATAAAAATATTTTTGCTGGTTGTTTACCGTTTTAACAATTGAGGAGCATTAAAACAACATTATTATATCAATAATCAATGAATGTTATAATTCAGTCAGTTCAATCGCGACGTGTCAGGAACGCATTCTCTGAATGGCCGAACTATAGTTTTGCTAGGTTTATTTTCAAAAAGGTCAACTGACTTAACACTAGGTTATACCTATCAATTTGATACAATTTTGCTCATGATATATAACATCATAAATAGATAAACCTAGAACTATAACTGTTGCTGAGCAGTAGATAGATAAATAACGAACTAACATCCTGGTGTCATCGTTCTTGTGGACACAAGAAATCATTTGAACGAATTACCCAAAACAGTCAAAAATGTATAATTCATTATCAATATGTTGGAATATTTGATATTTACATAAACTATGTTTTGCTTCGTAAATGTGAGAGATTCTTAACATTTTTCCTCGAGGCTACCGCGATGAGTCACCAACGTCCTTCACCTCGGGCAGGCCGTACCGCTCGACATCCGCATTCACAATTTTACCCACTAAAACCCTCTCTCGAGCACAGCTTATTCACGTCACATTTAAATTCATTCATAGGTCTGACGTAAACGTAAGACTCTTCTTCAAAAGCCTTTAAGCACGCTGCAGGCATACTTAAATGATATGACTCAAATGTTTGACTTTTCTGCAGAGAATAGAACTAACAAACAATCTCGGTAGACAATAGGATAGCTTTCCTTTGCACGCAGTATTGTTAGAACTAATGTAACATAAAATGATGCAGTTGTTTGATTGGTCAACAAAGACATTACGAGAGAGATGAAAGAAAACAACAGCCGTTACCCAAGTAAATAGTGACGCGAATCGTTGCGATTACAACACTGCCACAACATTACCACACTTTCTCCGTAGAACAAATCGCAAAATAGTAAATGTCGCAAAGGAAATTAGCTGCGAGCTAAGAAAATTGTTTATAAAGGCTAGTGCTCACTTCGGCAAGCTAAAACCAGTATGCATTATGCGTAGTTACATATAAGCATGTGTTGTTGACAACAACAAATTAACTGTGTCCTTGATACAATTTAGTGACATAGTAAAATTCACGGTCATTAAGTTGACACGCGACGAATTATAGTGTGTCCCGCACATTCATTTCGGGTAGTGCTGCTACACTGTGTGTATTTTATCTGCTCATCAAAACGTTGAAATTAAACGTAAAAATAATTGTTTTAATTACTAAATAGCTGCAAAATCCTGGCTATAAAAGGGTGCAAAAATATTGACATTCTGAAATGATCTGCACGAAATCTGTTGTTTCATTTACGAATTTTCGTTTGTAGATTTTTAAGCAAGTTTAACATAAAATTATATTATAATAAAGATGAAAGTGGAACGTACCCTACAAAGCTCTGACTGCTGTCACGTAACGTCAAGTTCATTTGCTAATTGAGCAGGCCGGCCTTTCATAACTCGTGCGACGATCTACCATCACCGTTCATGTGTCAGATGCTTGGTTTATAAACGCAGAAACGTATTCTGGTAACATTTTAGGCGGATAAAAAATAAAATTGGACGTTTCACAATTTATTCATTATGCATACGGTTAAGATCAAAGATAAGTTTCATAAGTGTGTTGCAGATTTATGTACGTACATACCGATCCGCAAACATTGCATCGTATTTTGCAAGGCACGCATAACAACAACATTCGAAAGTGTGTCAAGATTGCAATAGCAACGTGGAGTCGACGCGATGCGCTAAGCGGGAAACGCAACACATAGTAAACATTTACTAACGATGTGTGGGCCTTCCGCGTAAGCAAATCGTTCAAATTGATCCATATTTCTGGTGCGAAATGCAAGAATTTCGTGTATGCGAGCAAATTATTGTGAAACCAGTACAATTTGTAACAAAGAAAGTACTCAACCAGATTTAAATTAAAGTTAGACTAAACAATTATGCTATCTATCTCTTAAAATTACTTGTTTTTTTTCGAGCGTGCATACTTTTTAGATTCGTTTACTTGATCTAATGTTGTATCTGACTACAGCCTAACAGTGAAAGGATTCAAACCAAATGAAAAGCATAATATGGAGGCGTTTTATGGTCAATTACGTTAAACTGAATGTTCATTAAAGCTATTTCACTAATCTACACAGACGCATAAACAAAATTGAATTCAGGGGTGGAACAATAAAAATGCAAATATCGATCATAACGAGCCAGACATTATTGTCCGTGCTGGCGGGATGCTTGCCATTCTATTCAGGCTGTATACGAGCTCATGACACAGGATGTTCCAAATGTTCATATCGATTCGTCTGTTGTTGACGACGATGGAGTCGAACGCTGAACGGAAGCAAATTGTCCCGAAAATGTCAAGTGTTTTTAGCACAGAGAAACGTAAAGAGCCAAATTTCACGCCTATTTCAATAGAGGCCACGTTTTCACAGGATGACGTACGTCTCATCGTTTGTATATGAATAGAATAGAAGTGTTTTCGAAATCTACTATTAGACATAATCAGCCAGCCATTGTTTCCAAATCTGTTTACGGCAACGCCCACATACTTACTCATCGTGGACCAAAGAAGGGCAACAGCAATAAATACAATGATTAATGATCGTCTTATTGCTGATCTATTTTGGTGTTTTCTTAATAGTTCATTATTCTATTTTATCTATATGTTGACAAACATCAGTCTTTTAAATTTATTTTATTGAAATGGGGACAGCATTGTCCATTCTTGGGTTAGTTTTATTTAGCACAGCATTTTCAACTTCATGCGTCATGCGTGGATCGTGGAAAATAAAATAAACAGCCTTAATAAAATGAAGCAAAGGTAAGAAAGGTAAGCAGTCATTTCTACCATGTTGCATATAATGACTGAAAATAAACGCTTTGTGGAACTAAATATAGCCAACCGGTTGTATTTATGTCGTGTTCTGACCCAAACTTTTCGTGTCGGACATCGTACAGTACGATACAGCACGCGAGCAAATTACGCGATCGGGTGAACGTTCCGTAGTAACTTTGTTACAATTTCGTGACATTCAGCGCGAACATTGCGCAATCACTGAAATGTAATAAACAAAATCTTACAAGAGTCCATTGCAATAAGCCATTCGGGTCAAATTGCAAGCCTATTACTAGGCAAAATCTTATTTCGCACAGTCACGACACTATCAATGTCCGACTGTATCACGGAATCTCGAAGTTCAAAACACCGATGTACGGTAGCCATAAAGTACACAAGATCGATGCACGTGACTTAGAATGTACGCTATATCGAAGTACTATATTGCGAATGTTCATGATACCGATGTACGGAATATCGAAAGTTTTTTATGTCGAAGTACGTGATTTCGATTGTTCTGAATCCCGATGTACGGAATATCGAAAGTTTGTTACGACGAAGTACGTGATTGCGATTGTTCTGTATACCGATGTATGGAATTTCGAAAGTTCGTGATGACGAAGTACTTAATATCGAAGGGTTTAAAATCACGGACTGAGCGTTAGTCAGAAATATCAATAGGGAATGTTTTCCATCGTAATGGATACACTTGGTGCCCGATTCATTGTGATTCATTTCCAATAAAAAAAATGCTTTGCATTAATGAAGGTCAGGTACAGCTGACTAGTCGTTATAAGTGTCGTAATTGGATATACCTAATTCTCCTTGATGATATAATTACTGTAAACAGCGAGAAAGAGCAAAAACATTGTGAAATAAAGATCTCGTGGATTTAGATAGTATAATATCAAATAAAGTAGATTCAAGTCACGAGAATAAAGGGCTTTTTCTTTTCTTACTTTAATAGTTTGGAATCAATATATTAGTTGATACTTTTACCGATTCTTCTGACATTCCTAAAAAATATATAGTCACAACTAGTGTTGTAAACTGACGGTCACATACGATAAGTGACCGTCAATTAATATTAAATGACCGGTCACATTGGACATTTATTGTCAGACTGGTCAGATATATTAAATAAGTATTTTTTACTCGGTACAATTATTATTTTCGTCTCAAGCAAATTAAAAACATTATGAATGTGAAATAATACCTATAATTGCCTTTCTAAACCAACATAGTGCATAGATAACCTTTTAAAAAGATAGACTCTCAAGTACGTATTTATTTTTATTGATGTATACTGACAAATCATTAATCATAGAGTGTCGGCGAAATCTTCTTTTTTATCGACGTTAAAAATCATCAAATGACCCCTCCCGCTGTGGGTTAGCAGCGGTGAGGGAGTGTCAGACTCTTACTGACTAAAAACCGTCGTGTTCCGTCGTAGGCCTTTTATGTACCAGAGCCGCGGTAACTCTTTCGAACAACCCGCAGCCCCGGCAGGCCTTGGCCCAACTGGGCCCCTCTGGGGTTGCTGACATCTCTTTGAGGAGCGCGTGTCGACACGGGTCTGTCGTCTAAGTAGACAGAGGGACGATGAGCCACCGGAACTCACCGCCCACAGACCCACACCTACGGTGGCCGGGAGTCATCTCGCGACACCCGGCGCCCGTGGTGTCTACCTGGTCCAGCACGGCGGCTGGGATGAGAGGTGCGAACTCTCTGGCGTTCCGCCTCCTCCTTCTCGAGCATGATTGCTTCGCAGAAGGAGGCGACGGCATCCCATTCCCTCTCGCCCCGGACCATGGCCTGGATCAGGGCCGGACGCGAGAGGTCGCCGCCGCCTAAAGCCTCGACGAGGACCCAGCGGTGCCCTTCCCATGCGAGGCACACCTGGACTGTGTGGTCCACCGTGTCCTCGGGGCTGTCCGCACAGTGGTGACACCCGGGCGCCTCCTCACGACCGATTCGGTACAGGTACCTCCCGAAACAACCGTGTCCGGTGAGGACCTGCGTCATGCGGTACGTGAGGGCGCCATGACTCCTCCCGAGCCACTCCTCAAAGAGGGGACTTACCGCCACGATGGTGGCGTGCCCTGCACTGGGTTGCGACAGTCGCTCCCTCCAGGCCACCATGAGATCGCGCCGGAGCTCCGCCCGCTGCGCGACAACTTGCCGCGGCAGCGGAGTTTCCTCCCGGCGCAGTGTCTCCTCGCGCCAGTCGTACAGGCGCAAGAAGACTCTCGCCTCCAGATCCCACGGTGGCAGTCCAGCAAGTAGGCCAGCTGCTTCGCGGGAGATCGTACGGTACCCCCGGATTAGCCTAATGGCTATCACCTTTTGGGGCACGTTCAGGTAGTGTACAGCACGCGGCCGTACCGAACGTGCCCATACCGGGGCCCCGTAAAGGGCCATGGACCGCATGACCCCCGCGTAGAGTTTACAGCAGGGGGCGTTTGGGCCTCCCAGATTGGGCAGAAGACTTTTGAAGGCAGCACCTGCCTTCTCCAGTTTGGGGCCCAAACGTCAGAAATGCTCAACGAAGTTCCACCGGCTGTCGAGGACGAGTCCTAGGTACTTCATCGCCCTCTCGACGCCGATGGGAACCCCCCCCCCCCCCACCGTGACTTGGGAGCCTGAAGGTGGCGCGTTCCGAAGCCCATGAAAGCACATGGCCTCGGATTTGTGCAAAGTCACCTCCAGGCCCAGCAGCTAGATCCTCTCGATGATCGTCGCAACCCCGCGCGTCATTATCTCGGCCGCCTCCTGGTGCGACCTCCCTTGTGCCAGAACCAACGTGTCGTCAGCGTAGCAGACCACGCTGACGCCGCTAGGGAGGTCGGCGCGCAGCACCTAGTCGTAGCCGATGTTCCACAAGAGCGGCCCAGAACCGACCCCTGCGGAACACTGCACGACATCTCCCGCCGGGCGAAATCTTATCTTAAAGATCGATGAATGACATTTGGTCACCTTCGATGATTCTAAAATTTCCGTAGTTTTATAAAATAAAGAAAGAAAAAACGTTTATTTCTAATAAATTCTATTTTGAAACAAAAAAAAACGATTCTGACGTTGCTGACAATAAATGACAATAAGTGACCGGTCAAATTGGATAAATGTCCAATATGCTCGGTCAGATTAGTCGGTCACATATAACGTGACGGTCACTTTACATCTCTAGTCACAACACTATAGTTCGGCCATTCAGAGAATGCGTTCCTGACACGTCGCGATTGAACTGACGACGTAATAACATTCATTGATTATTGATATAATAATGTTGTTTTAATGCTCCTCAATTGTTAAAACGGTAAACAACCAGCAAAAATATTTTTATCGTAACTGCAACGCCATTGCAAAGTTACGTCGTCAGTTCAATCGCGACGTGTCAGGAACGCATTCTCTGAATGGCCGAACTATAGCTATGCGAACGCATCGATGTAAAATTGTATTTTGTTACCTGACTAACTCTACATTTAGATTATAATGATATATTATTTTTATTTTAAATGCAATTATAGAGAATAGTGATCAAAACTAAATAAAGTAAAAAAATTAAATTAAAATGGAGCGAAAGTAAAACCTCCATAATTCATAAACATTAAAGAGAATAGTTTTTTTTATTATCTGTCATAAATATGACATTTCACTAAAGAAGCTGTCATTATAATTATTATTACCCTATTTTGTAACATTGAATAAAAATGCAAGTTCCCTGCGAGTTTGTGAAGTCGCGTAAAAACAAAGATTTGTTGTTAAAAGATGGATTTTTGTACAATTTGAATAAAAAATGCGATATAACATTCTACTGGAGTTGTATTAAAAAAATATCTTCCAGTTGTGGTGCCACATTAATAACAAAAATGGTTGGCGATTCTCACTACATTGAAAAATCAAATTGTATTCGTCACCAACACGAACCGGACCAGGATATTGCTATGGCACATGTAGCAAGGGCTTCATTAAAAAGAAGAGCCGGGCACAGTTTCGACCAACCTGGTCAAATCATTCAAAAAACTTTGCAAGAAATCCCCACTACTTCTGCTCCATACATGCCCTCAAAAGAAGCTATGCGCATGGTTATCCACAGAGAGAGGACGCGCAATGAGCCCAGTCTACCTAAGACCTTAAAAAACTTCAATGTTCCAGATGTGTATACGAAAATTGAAGGTGAACAATTTTTAATTGGGCACTTCATAGACGAAAATGACGTTATTCTCGTTTTCAGCACAAAACAAAATTTACGCCTTTTACATACGTCAAAATTTTGGGTAATGGACGGCACATTCCAATGTTGCCCAAAATTGTTTTATCAGTTATATTCGATTCATGGCCAGGTTGGACAAAGTGATGCCCAACAAATCCTACCTCTAGTTTATGGATTAATGTCAAACAAAAGTCAGCGGTCATACACATTGTTTTTGGAAATTATTGTTAGATACACTTATAATAATTTAAATCTTGATATGAGCCCAAAATTTATTATAACAGACTTTGAGTTGGCTGCAATAAAAGCTTGTGCCGGTGTCTTTCCAGATGCAAAACACAAATGTTGTTTTTTTCATTTGTCGCAAAATATTTATAAACATATTCAGCAAGAAGGTTTGGCCAAAAAATACACGGGCGATAGTGAGTATGCTCATAAAATGCGGCACTTAGCGACACTGGCTTACTTAGATCCTTCTGAGATACCTGAAGCATTTGAGTTTATTCGGGATGAAATCATTCCTGATGATGCTGGGAAGGTCACAGATTGGTTTTTTAAACATTATATTGGGGGTACGTATGAACGCGATTCAAGTGCTGTCCTTAAGCTGAAAAGGTCGCCTCCCAGATTCCCCCCTCGGATTTGGTCCGTTTTGGATTGCGTTATTGAAGAAATTCCCACAACTCAAAACACTATAGAATGTTGGCACAACCGTTGGAACAGTCTTCTTAATAGAAAAAAAATGAATATATATAAAACGCTACAGGAAATAATTAAGGAGCAAAAAAATACAGCAATGGAAATAGAAAGAATATTGGCAAATATAAAAAAAAAGAAAAGAAATGGCTCCAAAGTAATAAAGAAGATAAAAGAACATATGTTGAAGAAAGAAACAATGAATTTGAAAGATTACTTAAGCGGTCTCGCGTACATAATTTATTTGAAAACTTAATTTTTTATTATTTTTTATTCCGATTGTGCAGAAAAACTGTTTAGTTTGATTTATGTTGGTTGTTATTTTTTTAAATTTATTAAACTATGATTAAAAATTGATTTGGGTATTTTTTTGAAAGGATACATAAAGGACAATGGCCAAGTTGTATGGAATTTGGTACCCACTCCTATAGAAACTCTTTAATGTTTATGAATTATGGAGGTTTTACTTTCGCTCCATTTTAATTTAATTTTTTTACTTTATTTAGTTTTGATCACTATTCTCTATAATTGCATTTAAAATAAAAATAATATATCATTATAATCTAAATGTAGAGTTAGTCAGGTAACAAAATACAATTTTACATCGATGCGTTCGCATAGCTAGTGTTGTGACTATATATTTTTTAGGAATGTCAGAAGAATCGGTAAAAGTATCAACTAATGTATTGATTCCAAACTATTAAAGTAAGAAAAGAAAAAGCCCTTTATTCTCGTGACTTGAATCTACTTTATTTGATATTATACTATCTAAATCCACGAGATCTTTATTTCACAATGTTTTTGCTCTTTCTCGCTGTTTACAGTAATTATATCATCAAGGAGAATTAGGTATATCCAATTACGACACTTATAACGACTAGTCAGCTGTACCTGACCTTCATTAATGCAAAGCATTTTTTTTATTGGAAATGAATCACAATGAATCGGGCACCAAGTGTATCCATTACGATGGAAAACATTCCCTATTGATATTTCTGACTAACGCTCAGTCCGTGATTTTAAACCCTTCGATATTAAGTACTTCGTCATCACGAACTTTCGAAATTCCATACATCGGTATACAGAACAATCGCAATCACGTACTTCGTCGTAACAAACTTTCGATATTCCGTACATCGGGATTCAGAACAATCGAAATCACGTACTTCGACATAAAAAACTTTCGATATTCCGTACATCGGTATCATGAACATTCGCAATATAGTACTTCGATATAGCGTACATTCTAAGTCACGTGCATCGATCTTGTGTACTTTATGGCTACCGTACATCGGTGTTTTGAACTTCGAGATTCCGTGATACAGTCATCAATGTCCTATTACCTAGACCTGGATATAATACCACGGGTGTACAATTACAAAAGAGACAACAGCTACTCCGCAAAACAGTCGGTAATAATAACTATCCTAGTATTTCATGACAGTGCGCCGCAGCGCTTTCTGATATTCCACGTGGTTAAGCGGCAACAATACTGCGAAACTGCAAAGCATTTCGGTGCGTCACGCTGTTGTACACAACAGATAATGTCACGCAATACAACATTCGAATGGCAAGCACTTTGCGGACCCATAGAACACAGATCACGGAGCGAGGAAAACGAATTCGCACGGGAATATCAACAAGAGAATACACTACGTAATGGAGTCCATTACGCCTGATCCTTGTCTTTTATAAAGGCTCGGCAGCAGATAAGCAGACGAAGGCACAGCTTCGCAGACAATGATTGATGCCTCGTGCCCCCAGACTGACAAGATAAAACGTAATATATTCCACGAGGTTTATCTTACTCCGCGGTTCATATGAATACGCATTCAAATTATAGGCAAATTAAGTGAATAGCAACCTGCATGTGTAGAGTGGCTCGATTATTTCTAATTTACCACATTGTATAAATTGTATAAAGATGTAGGTAATAATTTTGTGGCACTCACCTTCAAGTATGATCCATAATATTTAGTGACGTAGGGGCTGTCACATTGTGACAACACCATGATCTCCTGCTGGATGTCCTCGATTTCATCTTCAGCTTCTTCTAAATCGATTATTTTAATGGCGACCACTTGCTGGGTCCTATTATCGACACCTTTGAACACTTCACCAAAGGAACCTTTGCCGATCTTCTCCTGTTTCGTGAAGATCAGCTCGGGGTCGACCTTCTGTAGTACAAAGAAAAACATATTGTTAATATTCAAGAAGCACGAACACACTATTACATACAAAAAAAACGGAACGTTTGAACATTCTTCGCATTTAAAATTTTATTGTGCATAAAAGTTTATTCAATAAATAGGATTTTAAGAAATCGTTAAATGTTCTTCATAGATTTCAGCAAAAACATCAGTGTCTTTTAAGAAATTAATTTCTTTGCATGGACGATAAATGTCTCAAATTAACATGCTAAAAAGAGGACATTTGCTTTAATATGTTTTATTTGAAAATAAATTAGCCTGGCACATAATTACAAAGTCGAGCGTTATTTAGGTGCCTCATTAATAGGCAAATATTGTTAGTC
Source organism: Helicoverpa zea (assembly GCF_022581195.2). Lineage (NCBI taxonomy): Eukaryota > Metazoa > Arthropoda > Insecta > Lepidoptera > Noctuidae > Helicoverpa > Helicoverpa zea. The sequence goes on from NC_061454.1 coordinate 4,195,181, forward strand.
ACCAGCAATGATTGATTTATTATTATTCATAGCATGATATGAAATATTCACACACACGAGCTGTGAATATAATTGTATTATTTTTACATTTCTACGAGCTCTGAATTCTGTTTTTTATTCCACTTTGGTATAAGAAGTATGAGAACCATAATCACTCAAAACAAATTGGTAAATAACCTACAGGAAATTGATGTAAATAAAGTACGTACTTATTTTCAGTTATCAAAATATCATATCTATCGAAGTATTTTAAAGCTTGACGCAATGAGTAGGTAAGTAATGAGAATGGAATTTGATAAGGATCGATTTATTGACGATACGCGATACCATGTTAAACAAGTTTTAAATTACTGATAAGCGAACCGACACTAATGTCATGTCAAAGGGTCTATTATAACTCGAACGATGAATTGTTTTGCATAAATCATCATCCTCCGAGCCTTTTTCCCAAACTGTGTTGGGGTCGGCTTCCAGTCTAACCGGATTCAGCTGAGTACCAGTGCTTTACAAGAAGCGACTGCCTATCTGACCTCCTCAACCCAGTTACCCAGGCAACCCAATTGTTTTGCATAAATAAACATACCAAATATTGCTTTGGTCTCGAAACTTTGTTTTTAGAAGATTTGTGTCAATAGGTTAGCTTAAATCTAACAGAGGTTCTCAATACCTTACAAAAATTAACAAGCTTAATAGTTATCTGTTCTCAGTATATGAACGTTGGTATAGCGAGACAACGTTATCCATACCACGCGATTATGTGTTGCGGGTGAGTCAGTCTGATTGTCTGGTCAAGCGGACCGACCTCTAATCAGAATATGGCTGGCTAACTTTGAACTAACGAAAGCTCATGTTGTTCCCTTTTAGTCTAGACAGGGGTTATTATTTTAGGTATGGCTGTAGTTATTTGCCTATAAATACACTTACATGGTCTAGTATTTACTTATGGACTTTTATAGATGTTTTTAAAGTTAGGAATGTTTTAGAAGTCATCACGAGTGCAACAGACTCTGTATTTTTTTGTGTATAATCTGACGCATCATTTTACGATGCGGTTGTAAATGAACCTTTTGGCATTTAATTGACATTGCATGCTGAGTCAAGGTCTCGCTCAGCCAGATGCAATCGAAGAGAACTCAACATGCCAGAACATGACGCAACGACCTACCCAGATTGAAAACCACGTGAATACACTCATGTCCTTAATTCCACTACAGCACTATCGATGTACTTAAAATAATTCCATTCGTGATTATCATATATATATACGTAACTAAGTACTGAATGAGTCACTAAATTAGAGCAGATAACATTTTTAATCTTAATAAGGAAACTGCAAGTGACAACAAATAACTACTGCGGTTAAACAGGAAAACAAAACGACTATAACGCAATAGAAACCGACGGTTTATGGGGTCTAGACTCAAAGAACATTAAAATTTACATATTTGTTCTGTATCGTGCGATGATAAAAAGAGTTTGCTTTGTTAATGAAGAATCTGGTGATGCTATCGATCGAATAGCTAATTTATGGAGTGAAACTCGCATTCCTCTGAATATACACGCGAAGAAAAGCCGTCGCTACATGTCGTATATCGCGAAACAAATTGTAGGAGCATCTATCAGCGAAATTATGTTGCTGCTTAAATTTATTAAATTGATACATACATCATTCAATTCGATTTAATTACACCATATTTGAAACAGAACGTAAGAGGAAAACCACATAAAAAGCTAATGAAATAGGAAGGAAAATATAAAATAAGATCTCGAGGAAAGCATCATAGTTTAGTTCCATGTTGCGATAAGTACAGCACGTGGATCGTTTCATCCGAGTTGAGACGGCACGAGACATAGTCCGCGGGGGACGTGACTAGACTACCAATGAGCTCCACGCTAGAGAGCATATTGAGACGTAAATTTTCTTATTTTAATCCAGTAGCGGAGCAGTAAATAAACGTTTTTAGGTTTAAGTAAACCTATTCCGCTCGGTTATATCGCGAGAGAAGTTTCATTTATCCGCGCCAGCTTCCAATAATGTCGAAGCGATAGATAAGAGGGTAAATAAATTGGAACAGTACGACTGAATTTGAGTATTCCTTGCGAGGAATTGGGGATATTTGACACGTTTACGCAACGTATATGATAAAGTTATTTACTTCGTCAAATACTGACATTTTAGAAAAATCATCATCATCATCATCATCATCATCATCATCATCTCAGCCATAGGACGTCCACTGCTGAACATAGGCCTCCCCCTTTGATCTCCACAGATACCTGTTGGAAGCGACCTGCATCCAGCGTCTTCCGGCGACCTTTATAAGGTCGTCTGTCCACCTCGTTGGTGGACGTCCTACGCTGCGCTTGCTAGTCCGTGGTCTCCACTCCAGCACTTTTCGGCCCCATCTGCCATCTGCTCTGCGAGCAATATGGACTGCCCATTGCCACTTCAACTTGCTAATCCGGTGGGCTATATCGGTGACTTTGGTTCGTCTACGGATCTCCTCGTTTCGGATTCGATCACGTAGAAACTCCGAGCATAGTCCTCTCCATAGCTCGTTGAGCGACTTTGAGCTTTGAGATGAGGCCGATAGTGAGAGACCACGTTTCGGTGCCGTAAGTCATCACTGGTAACACACATTGGTTGAAGACTTTCGTCTTGAGGCACTGAGGTATGTCGGACGAAAAGACATTGCGTAGTTTCCCGAACGCTGCCCAGCCGAGTTGGATTCGGCGGTTGACCTCTTTCTCGAAGTTGGACCTACCTAATTGGACTACTTGTCCTAGGTAGATATACGAGTCAACAACTTCGAGTACCGAGCTTCCAACAGAGACTGGGGTGGGCTGAACATGGATGATCCATTTTAGAAAAATGCTAGTAGAAGATTATAAAAATAAAGGTTTACAAGCTCAGTGCATACATTTTTGATGTGTAGTAAGAGTAGTGTACTTTCGTGGCACTCTGAAAGAGTACATAAAAACCATACCAGCTAAAAGCAGGTAGGTACCCAAACAATAAGGTAGAAAGTAACATCATTATTTCCTGTTAAAATGCTACCCGTAAGGGGCTCAGGAAAAGGGGATGATAAAGTAAAAGGCTCATCTTGTACGAACAAAAAAGCTTATTGTGTTCGGTAAGCCAATTTCACACGAGCTGGTAAAGTATGAGATCAATTTTGCTGACGAAATGTTAAAATATGAATAATGATGTTTTATTAGTGCGAGGGAGGAAAGTCGAAAAACCTTTTACTTGGAAACATATTTCCATTTCAGATGAAAGATAATGGGAATCAAAGACACTTATGACAAAGGTCTTATATATATAAGACCTTTGTCATAAGTTTTACTTTGAATAATATATAGATATAAACCTATCTATGTCATCAAGAACACATCATATCAATTAATTTAAGTACCACAATAACATGTTATTAATGTTTAGTTTTAAATAGAACTAGATAAGATTACCTGAAGTGTGAAAATAAATGTAGAGACTTTAAGTAATATTTTTTATCATGACTTCAAAGAGAGCTTTGACCTAAAAAACTTTGTACAGTGCACAAAGTTTTTGAAGAACCGGATACTAAAATAAATAAGGGCAGTGGCAAGAAGTGACCTCTTCTGTAATTAAGACATTTTCTGGAGTAGGTCAAAATATGTAGGACAAAATAGGCTTAATTGTTATGCTGTTCAGAATGAATATCGTTTCACGCAGTGCATATAAATGTACAGGTGTAGCTACGTGCAACGTATTTTCAACTTGAATTGTCATTCCTTTAGTGCTATTAGAAAGAACTTCATAAGGTCAAATTCGTAAGCAAGGCGATAACGGGGCTGCCCAGGGAGTGCCTAGGGTCGTCGCCATTGAAGCTGTTTACGACCTAATGATAAATATATTACACTATATAGTGTGCAGGTTCACACACAGGCTGTTTATATGAGTGACGTAAGCTAGACCGACGTCAGACCACCCAGCCATGGACAGGCCCTAATGGACTGTTATTTTTAATAATGCTTTATACGTTTTATCCATGGTCGTCCATTGTGAGATAAGGTACATGCGATAAAGCTGATGTTAATTTTTGGCCGCGATAATCTCACTTAATAAGAGTCACGTCCACAAATTGTTACGGCCGTGATTGAGTTGTGTCGTAAACTAAGCCAAACTATTTTGTTTAATTTCTAAATTGTTGGGTAATTTTCTTGCGAAAGTTTCACACATTTTGTTATACAATATGTGCAAAGTTCTGACATTTTAGTAAAATTGGTCTCTGAAACGAAAGGCTATTTAACAAAGGTTGTGTTTAATTAAACCTGTTTCTGAACACAATTAATCAAGCTGTATGTATTTATAGAAACGCTTCCCAACTCTTATCACGAAAAGGTGAACTCAGGTGAAGGCCGTCTTGGCTTACCTTAGCGTCGCGTCGTTTAAATTGCCAAAATCTTTATTATTCGCGGGTAGGAAAATATCAAGGTGTTTTATTATTAGAGATGAATTTAATCTAGTTATGAAGTCGGTAAACCCTGGATAAGTGCGGGTGAGTGCGGCCTTAAGGGATCCATGAAAGCGTAGACCACTCACATTTTAATTTTTATTGATGTCATAAAGTTAAGCCTGAGGTATATTTAACTTGTGTTAGTATAATGGCTTATTCAAGTAAAGCTAACATTAGAATTAACGTGCCTTTTTAATGCGTTTTACTTACACATGCCAGACCATTGAACTAAGATAGGAGGAACTAACAACGATGTTATTGGTAGAAATCATGACAGAAAGATCCTCCTTGTCATACTTTATCCAAATATTTTAATTTGTTGTTATTAAAAACCATAATGGTCAAATCGTGAGCATTCTCGTGGCATATGCGTTACAGTGGTGTTGTAATTAAGCTTTCATGATAATGATATCTGTCGCAATCCAGTCACGATATTCGCTGCCATTACAACGCAACATTGACCTTCTTGCAAAAGTAAAGCCTGGTTACGCAGCATAAAATAAATATATTTGTTCTCATTAACGTACCGCTGTGTACAAATATTGGACGATGAGCAAATCTTTAGAATTTGAGCAGTGAAAGAACTTAGTTTATTCTATTATCGAATGATGTTTATAAATATTTGTTCTCCTTGTCGCAACAACTATTTATAGTGAGCATTAAAACAGTACTTGCGAAACCAAGTCTAAAGCGTCTCTAACGTTAGACACGCGTCCGTTACATTTCGCTGGAGGTAGTCACCTTAACGCCGATGTCCTCGTACCGTAAACAGAACAACCTCACTTACGACTACATTTGCTATTCATTAGATACTACCCTATATAGGAAATCGTCTTACACCGGCACTCTTTAAAAGGGCTAACGGCATGCGTTCGGCGAACACACATTTTTTGCTGGACCTTCGTAAGAGTTACGTAAATAAGTAAACCTAACATACTGCGTGTGTGGACGGTGCTCGTGAGAAAGTGGGCGATGAATGAGGAAATTATAATTTAGGACAGCTTAAGACGTGGTTTATCAACACTAATTTGCGTAAATGAATCACTTCACAGTTATCAATTGATCAATCGATTACTGTTTAGATACAATATCTTCAGGATAGGAATATTCTCTAGGATCTGCCATAATCAAATAATTAATCAAGATAATTACGTACAGTACCTACCTGGTTCCTACCATAGAGAGAAATGGCAGTTCGTGTCAAATGACGCGTGCGCAGCCGACATCCGACACGCATTGCGATAGACGAGGAAATAAATTAGAGCTATATAAAACAACCGATCCACTCACGCACATAATACCAGGACATGAAAGTACCCACTAAGCGCATTGAATTACTACGCGGTTTGTTGTTTTTTTAATATCTGAGGGCACGGCAGTGCCCCAGCCAAGACTCGAGCAAAGCGGGCACGGCCGTACCATCTTTTCTCGAAGCGTTTCGCGGCTATTTCAGCCCCCTGTATCTTCCATGTGAACAAAGCTAGGAGTTTAGGTTTTCGATGACCAAGAGTAAGTATTAGAACAAGCTCAGTCTCAAAATTACAAGACATTTGAATAAATAGTTTACGAGTTATGAGCGATCAAAGTTACACCATTTTGTCACTGACTCACTCACTGACCGATCATCAAAAGTCTAAGGTACTTCTAGCAAACTTAGAACCTTCAAATTTGGCACCAAGATAGGTTATTAGCTACATATAAAGGGAAAATTATAAAAACCTTAAAACTTAATAAAAAAATAGGAAACAAATTTATATTTGCGGTTTTTCAAGAACATTGTGTATGAATTTTGACTGCATTGATAACTTTGTTATTTATTTATGTACAAAACGTTACTATTTGTTTTATTGTTACGTAGTGGTATATTGTTATTATGTATTAAATATACAACATATGAATAAAAAAGCTAGGTTTAAATGAAATGCATAATGATAAAATCTTTCATATTAATGCAGTGCGATAAACACTGCATGCTCGCTCGATAGATGGCGTTGTCCTGGTCTAAATCGCGCTATGGTTTCGTTACATAGCTTAGTATAAGTAGTACTTAAAAAAAATCAAATAATTTGCCCCTGGCTGGAGGCCTTAAACTCTAGGCATCCACAGGGATTTGACCGGTTAAGCAGTCAACAGCCTCCTAGGCTGAACTGCGAGACGCCATTAAAAAAAAAAAAAAAACAAATAATTTCATGTGATAGCGTCATCTACCTCTGAAATAAATCTCTTTTATTCTAAAAGATATTCGATTAAAAAATTCGTCAATTTCGAAATTTTTTAGGTTAAAAAAAATATTGTTTACGTGCTACTTTAGGTGTACATATTTAGTTTGTTATATATTTAGTTAGTTGCATGTAAGTTAATTTAATTTGTTATATACTTAGAGAAGAAAGAGACCTACAAAAAATAAATTAGATCCCACCAAAAACATTAAATGTAAAAAAAAGCCAATCCTCTACGCAATTCCTCCACCGTAAAAAGTTTTGAGATCGCATAGAAGCCAAGTCCTGTTCTACTTTATTTGTAATAATAAATCAATATTTTGTGACTATATCAATAGTTTTGTTCACATTACAATAATACTGTCTTGGCCATGAGCACAAGTTAAAAGTCGCTCCTTGTAATAATGTGTAAATATGTACCATTGAATTGATAAATTCTATATGGACATGATTTTACGATTGGACTGATTATGGACTGATAGGAATTTGAGATCACCATCGACTAAACATGCGCCGTAGTACATGTGCAGTTCATTGATGTTGGATGATACTGACTGTCGGTCATTTAGTAACAATTGAATAAACTAAAAGTATTTAATTCTGTGATATTAAACTTCATGTTTGACTTTCACCTCTCCAGGATATGCTGTATTATATTTGTAGTTTATTGTGCTCATGGCCAAGTCAATATTATTGTAATGTGAACAAAACTATTGATATAGTCACAAAATATTGATTTATTATTACAAATAAAGTAGAACAGGACTTGGCTTCTATGCGATCTCAAAACTTTTTACGGTGGAGGAATTGCGTAGAGGATTGGCTTTTTTTTACATTTAATGTTTTTGGTGGGATTTAACTTACATTATTCCCAGTGTATCGACTTTGTGAAGGCCGAACGGGGGCAGGGCGCGCTGGCTGTGGAGGCACCTTCATCTGTCGTCGGTCAAATGACGAGACATTACTGCTAGACCAACTCCAGCGGCCGGGCCCATTACTTCCGTGTGGCAGGGAATATGACGACTGGGGTCGTAAATGTCTAGTTGTAGGGCCTGACAATATGGGACCATTAGGTCCAACTTGTGGCATAGGACCCGGAGGTCCTTGAACATAATGATAATGCGGTGGATTCGACACTGCCGCCCCCCACATATTACAATTCACGTCTTGAGTCACTCACAAACACTGCACAAACCAAATATCACCTCATCACATCGACATGGGTAAAGCACTGACATCCAATAACATTTCGTGAGTTTCACCTGTCGTCTTATCAATCAAAACGACGATAATTACAATTAGCCAATCGTTTCACTGTATATGTATTTTTATAAACATTTGATAACGCGCACATTTTCTATCGGCTACCAGTCGGTAGCGAGTGATCCAGGCCACTGTTCGCGATGGAAAGACAGCTTGAAAACATGAACGCCTCGAAAGCAACCATCACCGGACGCAACCGAGACGCGTAGAGAATTAATTTATGTTTGATGGACAATTGTTTGTCGACAAAGGTCTCTAATGATCTGAAAAAGGCTTTGCACAACTTCTGTGCAAAAGCTTGATGACTGCTCACTAACACAATTACGTAAATATGACAATGAATATGGGTTTGCCATGAACGCTGTCACCCCTCATCGCTCGTTAAAATCGTCAAAGTTTTAGAGCACGTCGAAGATTATGCCGTTAGTGTAGCGAAAACCTTTATCGAATTTTAATCAGCACCAGCAAGGACAAGAAGTGGGACTGTCAATAAAATGAAAACAGGGACAGTCCAAAATGTAAAAGTTCACATCACTGAATAACAACATTCAGTGGCAACTTTGATTCTAGAGTCACTATGGTCACCGCTACACAGATAGTTTCCACACCACCGGCTGCTAGAGAAATCTGTTTCCCGACACTACAAATCCATCATGATGGATGGCGTGTGAGTTTCAACGCATTTGAATGTAGACTGGTTGCGTGTTGCGACTGGTTGGCGAGCGTTCCACACCGGCCGTCCTGGCGATTGCATTATGATTTTTTCGCAAGGGACCGCGGGGGTGAGGCAAGCACGCGGGCGGTGAGCGGCGCCAGCGGAGCGTGCAGCAGCGGCTGCTCCGGCGGCTCAACGCAGCGAAACTCGCGCGCAGACTTCATGTACCCAGCAGTGCATAAGTATTCACAGCTATCCAATGCTATTGCCATATCATTTGCTCGACGCCGGCGATCTACAAATTATGCAAATGCGGTCGAAGTCAGCGATACTATCATTGCACATACCGGCAAGAAGACTTAACATGAATGAAACTCAACACCTTTTCAACATTTAAAGAAATGTTGAGATCTCTTCTTTAACGTTTGTCAAGAAATATTTGACGACAAAACCTGGATAGAGGTAAAAACTTAAGAATTTAACAGCTAATACACAACACCGTTATCTTTATCATCAACTGACAAAATATGCCAAACAGCAAATGACTCAAATAGCCAAAGGCGATCCGTCAAACAAGCGTTCCAGTTAGCGAGCGCGAAAGTCAGCAAGACAAAGGCGTTACAAAACTTTCGTTGGGCCGCAACAACGAGTGTCTGAATTTGGACTCACAATAGGAGGAACATTAGTATTCAGTGTGAGGACGGCCGAGCATGGCATCGGGTGGACAGTCGAGGAGTCACCGCCCGCGCAGCCGTGCATTGAATACGGTCCTTTCTGAACTGGAAGAAATTCCATGCGTTTACGGCAGTGCTACGCATCGCCATACGCGTTCGACATTAGGCAATGCGCCCCACATACATTTACATTATTTGGTTTACGGTCCGTTAGAACCTTTTGTGGGTCCTGTCATGGTTTTCATAACAATGTATTTTTTGTTAGCGTACATACTTGCAATGAAACTCACATAATTATATACTTTTAGATGTTCATTTAGTAGTTATCAAAGTACCTAATTATTCAGACTTACAGACCAAGTACATCAAAGTCGTCAACAGGTATGCCAACTGGCGTGGCGTGGGTATCATAGAGGAATGCAACAAGGTCAAGTGACTAGATAGTTTCCATGTTGTCAAATATAAATACAAGCTGTTGATTTGCATCCGTGCCATATTCAAGGAGGTAATTATGCTAATGATTCTCGACCCAAATCAATAAAAAATTGGTACGTAATTTTTTTTCTTTAATTTTTTTTTCGGAATTCCGTAAATGTCATCTAGCCTTATTTAAACTTGGTGCGTATGTTACTGGCGTTAAAACCGTGCTGCACCCTCACACAAACGCAAACACAAAGCATACGCAGCGATCACTCATAAATTTCATTCATAAAATTGGATTACTTCGGAAATACCACGACATTACAATGACAAAAAAAGCAGTGCATATTAGTTATTTCCCATCTACTGTAATTCCAATCGATTATTTACGTATTGAATGTCCTCCTCCTGAACTATGGCACAAATGCAAATCAACACCTTGTATTTAAGAAATGACAATCATTAATCCAATAGTTACCACAACAGTGAGAGCGGACTTACACTCGAGATGAACCCAAAGGGATAATAAACCACAAAATAAAGCCAAGTCGTTAATAAATGTTTATCATCTGGGGACTAATGGATATTCATCATTAGCAGCGTTAAGCTGGTTAGCTCTCATGAATAAGTTAATCACAACCACTGACACTTTTTCTTTCTTACTATACTTTTCAACGGGCAACAAAATAGAAACCGTATTAGTTGGAAAAAAAAAAAAACAGAAAAAGCAATCCAACCGACACGCGGCGGTGCCTACGCGTGACTAAAATCAACGACGAACCAACACCAACATGTATTATAAAGAATGGAGACAACCTATCTAGGAACAATGATTACTTTCAGAACAAAAACTTAGGCTGTGTTCAAACCAAATTGATTGTCAGCCGCCGAATGTGAGCAGGCTGACTGTGTGTAAAATATGTCGTCAGTTAGACGTGAACAAAAAGGTGATATGTATGGAAATACAATAAACTGCGTGACGTTCGCTCACTTTCGGTGGCTGACAGTCAGTTTTGTTTGAACACAGCCTTAGACACGAACGTGGGCCAATGTAAAAAAGAAGCTTTTAAAATGGCGCTTAGTCTCTAGTAACACGAACCATTCGAATAATGTAGGAGACGAACGTGATATGCCTCCCAAATGTTAGTAGTAAGAGCTGTTTGAATGGAATCATCTTAATTCCCGTATATCAGTTGATCTCTCAGACGAAGCAAGGTAAACGATAAGAACTGTTATCGTGATACATTCCTCACTCCATGTACTGTGAAGATATTTGATAAGAGATCTTGTAAAGTAACAACTCTAGGGAGATCATAACAAAGACGGAATCACCTGTGAGATTAAAATTCTGATTCAGTTACCAGTTCACCTTCTCAATATTTTCAATTAGAAAACATCACTGACTAAAATCGTGATAAGCTAAACAGAGGTGTAATCGTTAGTCTAGTTTATGTGGTTTTAACAGAAGTAGAGTTTGGAAACATTCAGTACATAAATCTTCTAAATTCATTGGATTTAGAATTTATTGCAGCGATTTCGGTTGCACGACGATAAACTACTGTTCAATGCCTGAGCTTGAAGTCGATTTTGAGGAAATTCGAATGTGTATTTTGGAACAGGAAGTTTAGTGCTACAAAAATACGGGTCGATTCATCCTCCGAGCCTTTTTCCCAATCATGTTGGGGTCGATTATAGTGATACAATCAAAATGTGGCGTTAAGGCTAGACTGAATACAATGGTTGCTATGCAGCAACAGTAAAGTGTCCCAGTTGGCGGATGGTTCACACCTGCACAACAGTAGCGGTAGTGACGTGAGCGCTGTTGCGGGGGTACAAAACATCCCATTTGCGTCACATCGGAAACACATTAAGCGAACAGACGACGCCATAAGAGCGCAATATCCGACCGGCACCAGCACTATACCTATGTATTACTGCAACTGCAAGATCGGCTCTACTAAGTGTCGTTATACAAGCCGGATTTTTAACTTTATTCAAAACTGCACATGAAAGAAATGGGACACAAACAGAAATATTTTCAAGTAAGGACTTTGAAGTTGAAATGAAAATAGAAAGTGTAGAAGCTTCTGTATCATTACAGATACAGTCGGCTTTCGCTACAAAGCAGTCTAATTGATTAAATAATTCAAATTAAAGCCTTTCCAGGTATTCGAATTGCTGCTAATTGAGACGGACAAGCTTTTACATTCAAGTGTTAAAATTCATAAGACTTAGTAATGAAGGACCGTAAAAGACAAATGTGGAAAAGTATAAATGAAGTGAACTTCAGTTAGCAACCGAGCGTTGCTTCAATAAAGACGAGAACAGAATTTTCATTTTTCTTCTTGCGTCAATGTTTGCACAGATCTGATATTTTCATCCCATTTTACTGAAACGCTACTCTACCTCTCACAGTTCTCAGAAAATAGAGAGCTTGTGTAGTCGGTAATAACTGAGGATTCATTATTTTCGACTTGTTTAACGCTTTTATTCTGTTGAGGGGAGTTATATTGGGACCTTTGTGTCCCAAACAAATAGTGTACGCTTTCTGTATTAGTGCTGAATGCCGTGTGAACGATGTGCGATGTCCCGCTTTATGTCCCCCGCAGGTACATTAACGGTAAAATAGTGTCGCAGTGTTTATTAGTGTTTTATAGTCCAGTGAGCACTAGCTATAATTTGCTGTTGGTTCATTAACGGCGCTTTAGTTGAGTGACCGTGAAAATTCTAATTAACAAGATATATTTGTAACCTGATTGACTGACCCTAACTAAATATGATTAATATTTATTCCATTCACAATAACCGGGTATTCATGTTATATCAAAACTGCCCAAATAATCTAGTTCTACTAATTATATGAAAAGACACATTGAATACATCAATCCGAATTTGGTGTCTCGTATCTCGAAAACCGTAATAACTCTTAAAAATATCCCCGCAGACGACAAATAAAAATCCGATCAATGTGTCATCCGAGCAGATAAATCGCTGCTTCAATTCAAAACTACCATATATAAAAATTACACTTTTTTACAGAGGAGCTCATTTACAGACTTACGATTGCATTTTTGCGATAAAAATACTTTTGTATTTTTTTTATTTGTGGTACTTTTGAATTGAAGCAGCGAAATGTACTCAGGCATATGTAACGTCTATAAAAATCTTATGTAGTTGAAAAATGCATTCCAATAAAGTTCTTGGTATTCAACGCCGTCTAGCTCAAGAGCAATCGATTATTCAATGTACAACCGTGTGTGGAGCGAATTCAACGACGGCAATCGTCCGAAAAGTGCTATTTCCACATGGCGCTCGGAGGAAAAAGAAAATCGACGGCAGAAAACAACGTGCCGCGCCACCGGCAACGCTGTATGTTAGAATAGTTTCCAACAGACTAAAAGAAATTACGCTAAAAACAATTTTAGAGCGCGGAAAACTTTCGCAGAGCTAACTTATATACGTACAACATGTTTAAGAACTGAAAGTTCATGCTAGTTGGTATGCTCGCCTTAGAGACTAACTTCTGCATGCTAAGCCGTTTGTAAAACTTGCATCATATTTTCTGACTAGAAAAAAACCCTTGCTATAATTTGATTGCGTTCTATGTTGAATATCAATCACGGCTCACTTCGGACCCTGTGGGATTTAGATGAATTAGCTACCGGATAAGTTGCGTAGTTCATGTACAACGTAGAACGGGCCATTTCCTCTGGAGAGGTGGTGGGAAAACATCACGTTTTCATAGTAAAATATTATGCGTTTGCAATGAAACCCGACGCCGTGTTCGATGCGTTTGTTTGTGTGCTGTGTATTGTGTGAATTTTAGTACATACAAGTATAGTAATATAGTGTTTATTGTGTTGTCTAGCCTAGCAGAGTCGTAATTCCACTTCCAAGTAGGTGCCGTTAGAAAAGTTTGTAGTTGCAATAATGTCACTTTGTTTACATCACAGCGTCTATGTAATAGATAATTTTAGATAGGAATGTTAGTTACTTAAGTAATCAAGAAGAGATAAATGATGTAAGCAAATATCTTCACAACTTTATACTATTGGTATTTTTTTAATTTAACAAAACTAAGCTAAATGTAGTTCTAGTTCTATATACCTACAAACCTTTATTTGGTTATTTATTTATATGCCCTCGTATACCCGTACCTTCAAAATAAATATTCCATTAAGAAAGGTGCCAACAACTATTTTCCATGATTACTTAATTATTCGCTCCACAATACATTCACAATTAACAAGTGCTCTATAATAAAGCAGATAATTACTAAGTTCGTAGTCTCTTATTTGTAAAAACATTTTACAACAGTCTCTCACTTGATAATGTTTATGTAAACGACGTAATTACGCTGAAACGGCAACCACTGTGATTATGCAAAAGAGGCCTCCTTTTACGATATAGTATCGCTTCAATTATAGATAGCTTTAATAAACGTCAGTCGGTCTAAGCTCTCACCAATTAAGCGTGGCTCTATTGCGATTAAAACAAGCTCACTAATGGAGAAGCAATCAATATTGAATAATTAAACCGTAATAAGAATTCTTGTTCCTATAAAGGGCTATTTGACTGAAACTAATAACTTATCATGAGTAAGTTATTGTTAATGTGACGGTAAGTTATTGGTCTACTGTGGCGCTCTCTGTATTCATTTGACCGAAGCTCATAGTTCATTTACACCAGGTCAATAGGCCGACTTCGATTGCTGATAAGGTAACTTAAAACACCGTGTAAAGGTAAACGAATTCGAACGAAGAAAGCGTCAGCAGTCGAATAGCTATAAAAGATCCATTATTTTAGAACATAGTGAGCTATGAAACAACACTGAATAAAAAATTTGTTGGAACTTTATGACAGTGTTAAAACGGGACGAAATGTAACGTTTTATGTTTCAATAAACTTGAAAATGGCCTATTAGTGTTAGCATTGGCGTTTATTATTTCAGCCAAAAGCAGTGTACTCACTAAAAATGAACGTAAAAGAATACAATCTCATTATAAGTAAGCTGTCCATAAAGTGGCGTGTTAGTTTATTTGATGGCCTTCAGGCCTTGTTTATACTTATTGCTATTGCTACATCGGTTTGTCGCTAGGTTCACTATATTGTGTACCACATACAGCTGAATGGACGTAATTTTGGAAAGTGCCTGCCTACGAACAGCGACTAGAGCGAATGGTCACGCAACATTAAATCGTCGATTAGAATGAGCTCAATCGGAGTTAACGATTACTAAATATGGTAACACCTTTCAAAACTTTTACTTCGGCATATTTATTTTAACAGGCAGCGTCAAATGGTAAACAGACCGTTCATTCATTTGTAAACCAAATCCTATTAAGGTGTGTTGTGTAAAATGTTTCATTTACACAGACTCTTCATGAATTATTATCAATTATACAAGCAAGTATAATATAATGAATTTCTCCAAGGTCGTACTGACACTGTGTACGCCTCACTAAGAACACGTAATTAGCATGAATTTACAGTCATATTGTGAATGGTTAATGCGTAATATACTGTAGTGTCAGATACACGCCTACACTGAACTCTGTGACGAAATACTTAGCGCTAGCGAGAGAGAATTAACATAAGTATAAACAGTAGGGCTCTATACATTGCCACAGCATGTTTCATTCAATGTCACTTGACAATTTGCACATAAGTAAATAACAAGTATGACCGATAGCTGAATATATTTTTCTTCTTTCTTAAAGTAACTCAAATGTTTAACATAATTTAAATCTGTCTAAAAGCAGGGTAAGAACGGATAGTCAAAAGTGAGCTAAGTCTCGTGGGACGTCTGACAAGAATCCTGTTCTTAGAAAATGTATGGTTTCTCTATTCAACATTTGTACGAAATGAAGACAATTTTGCTAGTTTCCAGCTTTAGCGTTAACATAACGGTGATCACATACGCGTCCTTAAAACAACTAGTATGCAAATGAAGGTGTTGATAGATGATTATCAGTATCAAAAATAGTTCATACCTGCATATACATGAAATGTGCATAAATAGCAGTCCGACCTATCTTCAATATAAATCTGTACAAAATCTATGTGGAATGCAGCAAATCGACCACATCGTGGCTTCAGGCTGAAAATAGCCGGACACACCTTGATCTAGAAAATAGCCAGGTTACTGGGAAATATTCCACTGTTCTGATGGACAGCGACAATTTGTATACTGGGAACTATACAAAAACAAAATCAATCTTCGAAGCAAAATCCTCGTTAGTATCTGACGCAAACAGCCGTCAGATTAATAAAACGATCTTTAAACGTTAACAAAGAGTACAAACAATTCGGGTCAATTAATCTTAACTAATTCTTATTAAAGAGTAATTTATCAGATTTTTACGTTGAACAAACGGAGATTTTAACGTAACACGTCATTGTCTCACTTTAGAATATGTTTGATGATAATCTGGACCGCGATAACGTTGATAAGACACAACGGTGAACTAACCTCCTAAGATAAACTGAGTGGCCATTTTGGAATTTCTAACTATGCCCATAACAGTGCGTGCTCTAAAACGCGCAATTACCATGATTTCGATTTCACTGGAATAGTCAAATTTGCATAACTGTCAGCCTTGCATAAAGGAGATAATTCTTATTGGGTCTAAATCTATGATGCAGAAATGTACGATTAAAGTGCTTTCAAGGCATAACTAATACGTGCCAGCAATTTTTTTAGACCATACTAAATTACTAAGTAGTAAACTTATTACTTCTTACTTATTATTCTTATTAACTGCTACAGTAAACAGATAGCCTGATCTATCTACTTTAATACTATGACAGTCTCATCTTTGAGACAAGTAAATGTATGATATTTACATACATAATTGTTATTTCTTACTACAATTACTGCAGCATTGCGTGCGGGACACCAAACTAATGATATCTAAGGCCAAGGTCGGATGTGCACGCAAATCCAATTAATGCAGCAAACCTCACTTGCCATGTCTGGAAATCAATTATTACTTAAGACACAACCGGACGTTTTCATTGTAAGTAATTTTGCAATTAACTGTCCTGTTAAAAGAAAATAATAATGTACGACATCGTATGTGAATGAGTTACTGTTAAGCTGCATTTTCATGTAGCATATACAAGGAATAGAATTCTTAAATTAACTCATTTTAGTATTCCAAAGAGACTCTTATGTCCAACTATACATGTAATTAGGTAGTCAAATCATTAATTAGATTCTTGATTTCAAATACCAAAAGTTATTGCTTAATATGTGGCATATGAAACCGTTGAGCGTCT
Organism: Helicoverpa zea; assembly: GCF_022581195.2. Lineage (NCBI taxonomy): Eukaryota > Metazoa > Arthropoda > Insecta > Lepidoptera > Noctuidae > Helicoverpa > Helicoverpa zea. Next base: position 4,212,192 of record NC_061454.1, read on the forward strand.
ACATAACATGCAACGTAAACCTGTACAGGTATAGGTCAGTCAAAACCTGACTTATTATAACGGACTCGACCTCGGAACATCATTGTGCTACTTTGCTTACATTTCAATTTAAATCAATCCTATTAAGCCATCGAATTGTATATTTTGTGGGCGATTATAGTTCGGCCATTCAGAGAATGCGTTCCTGACACGTCGCGATTGAACTGACGACGTAATAACATTCATTGATTATTGATATAATAATGTTGTTTTAATGCTCCTCAATTGTTAAAACGGTAAACAACCAGCAAAAATATTTTTATCGTAACTGCAACGCCATTGCAAAGTTACGTCGTCAGTTCAATCGCGACGTGTCAGGAACGCATTCTCTGAATGGCCGAACTATAGGGAGAATACACATTTGTTTAAATCAATTTAAGAGAATTCAGGTTCGATATTTAATTTGTTTTGGTTTAGAATTCGATTTCGATTAGAAACGGCCATTTGCAGTCACAATTATTATTGACGATCAATGATCTCGGCGATCCGTCATCGTGCCCAACTTGTAACTTTGTTAATGTAGCCACAGGCGAGAATACCGTACACTGTGGTTAGAATGTGTGGCATCATTCAATATACAAAATTCCTGTTAAGTGTAATGATGCGAATAATAGCAATGTCCAATTTATATACTACAAGATTTGTTTTACATTTTATCAGATAATGAATATTGACTATAATAAAATTTGAATATATTTTACAATACTTACATTTATTTTTAATCATCGAATATTAATAAGCTACATTCAAAGTAAAGACGGCATGATTCAGACTACATTAGATGATTTAATTAACCTTATTGAAAACCACTTTAATATTTTAGACGGAAACTCAATAGACTAATCGTAACCTTTATCGTAAAATCATCGGGTTTTTTGCTACATATCATCATACGTGGACAACATTGCTACCCTCAGGCGTTTCGTATTCCGTATGTAAGGCAAGCAAGCATGCTGTGCGAATACATTATTTCATAGCAAAACCTTACGGTATCCAAGTTAATGACCTGAAGTAAACACTAATCGAAGAAAACCTGTCCCTAAGGCTAATACGTAAAACAAGGTATGTAAAACTGCAATCATGAGAAGATAAATGAGTTAGGATGTGATAGGTAAGTTCATTAACTGCGGTTAGTCACATACGATGTTATCTACCGCCTTCACAAACCTGTTAATTTAAATCTACTACCAATTTGCGGTACCTTGAATTTACTCCGTACTGAAACGGTGCAAACAAATTATATATTTTATAGCTATGCGATTATTTATATCTTTATGTTATTTGTTATTTACTTACTAGACTGAGTACATATAACTTTTTCGGGTCTTCTTATAATAAAAAAAAATAATTACTCACTTACTGAGGCGCACTAGCCAACTGAGTGATTAGAAATGAAATTCAATAACGTAATATTTGGTTTTATAAAAATAGTCGAAATTAATTGGAGCTGTCGACTTTCTTTTGATCATATCAGTACCATTAAAAATGTAATTACTTATGTATAGACGTGTTCAGCTGTACCGAAGCCGACATCTATAATTACAAGTATCCAAAGTCATCAAGCTCTTCAAGGGGAAATGGTTATATAGATTAAAATGTATCTATAGTTCAGTGGTAAAATAAAATTAAGTAACAGTTTCCCGAACAATTTATTGGTGAAGCGCTTTTCTATCACCGGCTCGGTAAGTTATTAATATTGATGGGCCAGCGTTGGCTGCCTCGTATGAATATTTAACGTCCAAGTCGATATTATGCCTCGGCGACGTTCCTTAGACACGTTCCTCAGCTAGGGCACACAATAATTAACATTTCATAAAAGCTTGAGTGTCAATTTTCTTAAGTTATGCATGTCTTGCGAGACACCTTACGTCTTGTGCGTAATGCGAGAAAATCACGTAATATTTTATGTCATATCTCATGACGTGAACATTGAAAATGATTACGATGATTTAACATTTGTGCGTTAAAAATTGAATGATTGTAATCATAATAAAAAAAAATTACGTCATATAAATAACTGCTCAATCAGCGAGCTCCGCAATGTTTATAGTTGTGTAAAAATGCGAACTGTGTTATGTATGATTTATTATTATATTTCCGTGAATAATAAAATCCTCGCGGAAAATGTTTTAAAGTTATGAATAAATAAAAATATTATTATAAAATTATTGCTTCGTTAAATATTACAAATGGCCTAACGTGAGTAAGAACACGTTGCTTTCCAATTTCGCCCCACATTCCTTCACGCGTGTTTATTTTATTTCAACTGGCTCCGCGCTGGTATCAAAATAAAGTGCAACATTTAAAAATACAATGTTTTAACATTTATTTAGGTCAGCATTTCGAGTTTCATCACAATATCTCTATGAATATAACAACGACACGACAGAAGTGAACGTATCAGATCAAAAGCACAGTTAGTTCCGCATAGCCGCATTATATTCTTTGTTATTCAGATTATTTACGTTATAATGGTCGCTCGTGTTTACACAGAATTGAGAAAATTATATTTACGCATCAGATTGATACGTTTCCGTCAGAAAAGTAAAGATTATTTTAAGATTTTATACTCCGATAAATAAATAAGATAACGCTTTAATGTTTTTTGCTAACAAATTCTTTAAAAACACTTCCTTGCTAATCAATCTAGTGACACAATACTGGCAAGGTGTGTCTAGGACATATAACTAGTACTATAAAGAGACGTATAGCCGTAAACAGTGCTTCGTGGTACGATCACGCTCCTTTCACCTATTGAGCCCCATAGTTCACGTAGAGCACGAATGAGGTCAAAGGTGAATTACATTAATATATTATCAGCCGATTTATAAACTATTAAGTAAGTAAGACAGTTTCTGCAATGTAATAAGACCAAATGAGTACCTTAATGTTGTTTACACCTGTGTTCTTATTTCAGTTATTGAGAATCTGCTCAAGTTTTCGTGAGAAACGTTCATGTGAATGTTAATTTAAGTAATTAAGTATAATTTTATTTTTGCTCTCATTTAACCCTTGTTAATTAATGCCTGTGGCTATTATATCGTTGTGTGTTTCCCACAATAATGACTGTGACATCCAGAAAAGATAAACAAAGAAGGGAATGTCTGAGCAAAGCAGGTGTTTACAATGCCCGCCACTAAATTGTTCGTCGCCTTGGAAATTATCCAAGTTCACTATGCATAGCTGGGTGGCATCGTCCTTCGGGGGAATTTAAGTTCAAAACTAAACAATGTACCTACGTTACGCCAAATGGAATTTTGTCGTTTACTTTTTGTCTCCTTTTTTGGTGGCATGAGCTCCTATGCAAATACACACTTACTCGTTGATGTTAAGAGAATTTACCCAGGACGGAGGTCTTTTGAAATTTTGATAGAGTTCGGGTTGACGACCTGCGCGCACGACTGCCCAAAAATGTGACCGATTCGTTTTGACGTCACGTCATGATGAGTTTCGCTGGATATCGCGGTTATTTCGAAATTGTAAAATAGAATTTGGATGATAGAAGATCATGTGATGAGAATTGAAGTATAATTGTAATAGGTAATTTTACTAGGTTGCGGATCACGTCAATTACACCACATTTCAATAAATATCTTTCTAACACAAAAGTTTGTGGGTTTAACCGGTACGCAATGATTGAAAATAATTAAACAAATGAATTCCCAAGTACATATTTCAAATATTGACTACATAACTACACATAATTGACACTACCAGTTTACAAGACAATGTCTTCCTAACGAATTCCCAAATACGACAAGTTAAATACTTGGAATTTCATTAAAGTCGGTGACGCCGCAACACAAACATCCAAGGCGGTCGGGCCACATTCACAAAACGTATTTAAGTTTGGCAACTACCAACCTAGCACGTCCTAGCCGCAGCTAGACTAACCAATTTTCCTTGATCATGCAAACTTTGCATTTAATTCTAAAACGGAGGAAATTATAATAGAGGGAAAGATTTTATTCATATTCGGGTGCAATCAGGGGCCCGAGGAGGAAACTGCGGCACATATAGATAAGCGCCACACTGGGCAAACACCACAATATTTACCTACCTACCACCTAACTAGACCATATCTGTGACCATATCGCTTCTTTGTAGCACACAATAGGGAGCTTGCCTCCGGTTAAAGTTCATAGAAAAATAGGTAGGAACAATTAGTTTACATTTACGTACACTAATGAGTGTCGGTATCGTTACATGTAATCTGAAAGCGACTTCCTACATTTTAATTATTTTTTTTTTTTAGTTTTAAAGCTATAGTCTGTTTTTTAATCTCGTAGACTAAATTGAACTAAAAAAATACGACGTGCTACAAACTGCCAGGGATATCTGACCACGCAGAGCCATGCGTAATCATCAAGGATAAGCCCATTATTTCAGGATGACTTATTGTAAAAAGTTACGATTCAACGTACCGGTATCGTAAGTACAACACTGCACCACAGAGCTAGCAAAATTATTTGGAAGTTTGACATTTTGCAAGTGTCAATTTAGTCTACGAGATTAAAAAACAGACTATATAAATAACGGTCCAGAAATACATTATGTAAGTGATATTGCTAGGCCTATTGATCTTGATCCGATTATAAAAGAAAACCATTTTTGGCTTATCTTTGTAATTCTCTACTTCGAAGGATAACAAGAATCAGAATTGCTCGGGGTACAATTTAGTTGTGACTATTTTTACCCTAACAGGATTTCCAGTCTGATTTTGGCAATTATGCGTTTCTGCCACTTTTTCTGCTACAAGTGTATCGTTAGAATCCGATGTTAGTGCCTTTCTGATAATCTGTTCAGGTTTATAAGACATCATTACTTACACGTGTAAGCCAAGGAAGTATTTACATAGGCGTGTTCATAGGAAGAAACACGTATGAAAACCTACATACATAACACCCCGAAGCTTCCGTAAATACACACACACATGCCCAACTAATTAAAGCAACACTTTCCTGTTGCAACTCATATTAAAATAATGTCGGATAAAATTTACCGTGTATGTATAATATTATTATCGTGTTGTGATAAGTTATCGATAAAATAATTTAGGCACCGTGGGTTTACGTCATAGTCTTTTTTTCCTGCGCCAAATTCTACGGCAATTTTAACAATAGCATGAGGAAGACGGGGCCTAGTTCTTGTGGCTCCGTTTCCGAAAATGTAACAGTGAAGTCTCACGCAGCGATATCAGTCACCTCGACGGCTACGCACGACGCGACTCACATCGAGTACAGAATAACAATCGAACCGTGGGAAACTGCCGCTAAACGCCACAATTATGAAACGCCTACAACCAATCCAACTGAGGATGTTTCATCCAAAGTCAAATGACTTCACTAACTTCTAGCCCCCGAGGAATAACAAACCCGTCGTGTGAATTGGTAACGGTTGTTGCGTCAGAACGCCGCGGCCGATTCGCCCGCCGCTGACATTTTGGAGCTCTCAAATTAGAGATGTAACTATTGTGTAAGTTGTGAATGTATAATTTTTAGCACAATGGCAGTATTCAGACTAATGCACCAGGAACGAATAAGCAATGAGGTCTCATAAAACATAATGCGTCAGAACTGGGTCTTATAAATATTTGTGTGCAATCAACTTTACAGCAGAACCAGTGCAACCCTGGTGGCCTTGATATTTTATTTGGTAATAGCTAGTATTTTAAGTTATATATTACAGTTTATAAAGCTTCAGTTCTAGGCAAAGATCAGTGATACACAGGTATGCTGATAGATAGATTCTCTGGTTAACTGAGGAAGTGTCCATGTAAATGCATAATTCAATTAAAATGTGATTAGTCACAACAGGTATATTTCAAAACGGCAACTAATAACGAGACAAAAATATTTTAATTTGATATTGCAACAAATGATTTGTAACTGGTTGTAATATTTATACTAATCAGGAAATAATTATGTTTGTTAGAATGATTATGTTGGCACTTATACGACAAATAATATTTTTATTTGACACTAGCCGTTTTCCAGTTTCTCTGGAAACTACTTCCCATACCCAGATAAAATATTGCCTCATGTCACTTAGGCCCAGTGATCATAATTATTCAAGTCCTTCCGGACAGTACTTTTAAGAGGACGAATTGGAATTTTTGGCGCCAAGGATGTCAATTTTTCTCAGTAAATACAAAACGGATCAAAATACAACTTGGTTACCTGAAAGTTCATGATATAAGCCTTATTTTGTTAGTTGTAGAAACATGATTAGGTAACTTTTATAACAGAGAAAAATATATCAAACATACCTCTTTTTAAAAAGAGATTCACATATTATGGGCAAACGGGACCGATTTAAGCCTCTTAACTTTTTTAGTAGTTGAGTATATACATACTCTTTAAAATGGTAGTAGGAATTTTTATTAAATTATCATTTCTAAATATTAAAATTACAAAACCATTTTGTCGCTTACGACTTTTAGTTATAAGCTAGCGCGCGTATTGTTATCCTCGCCCCGCTCAGACGCTCCGACCCCTTTTGGCGCCTTAGATGCGCGTGCCGGTTATGGAATTATTGTTGACCACTTCCTCGCCTTAAAGCTTTATACCTTTATATCATACTTACTTAAATGCCCCCCTTGCCTTAAATGGTTCCCTTAAACAAACACTCCATAAATTCATTAAGCAAGCAAATGGAAGGCATGCTTAGTAATTGAAAAACAGATTGACATCTTCATAATTATTCCCAAGAATAAACTGCATGGTGAGATTTAATATGTATGTATAATCTTCCCAGGGCAACAAAAAATGTTTGCAATGACAATTAAGTCATGTGTTTAATGCAGAATTTTGAGAACATTCGGCATTTATAACTTAAAGAAATTAAATATATAATAAAAGTATTGAGAACCTGTAAAGGTGTTAGATATTTTTCTCAAATGCAAAATTTATATCAATATCTAAAGATTATGCTATGTTATTATCTTTGTAAGCCTTATGGGTATGCAACTTAGCTTCTGTAGTGCAATCATTCTAGGAAGAAAGCAATTAGGTACCATTCTTAGAAATATATACCCACATTTACTTCTAGTAGTAGCTGATGAAAACATGTTAGCTGAGTAAGTGAGAAATAAATAAAGACTCTTATTAATGAGTTTTGTACTTAAATCACCTGCTTTATGGTACTGCAAGTTAGAATGAGTTTGTGCTTACAAACTATTTTAGTAAATTGTCTACTTAATTATTTTAAGATTAACTCCCCTACTCTGCTCAATCATTTGTTTATTTTACAAACTTTATGCCCTGAATTACTTGATGAAGTAATTGAATCAAAAGCTGCGTTTTTCTGATGTTAGAATTAGGATTTGAATTTAGAGTGCAATGGTAGGTATTATTAAGTCATTTTACACACATAAATGCAATGTACAGCCCATTCTTACAGGTTTATGGAGGTCAAAGATCATATGCATTGCAATGTGTAAAAACTGGCTATGAATTATTAGTTAGTTTGTTTTTCTACAACAAACTTGTGATGTCATCAAAATGTGGTGTGATACAACTAGTTTGTTTTAACGCAATGTCCAATATGACTCACAATCTTTAAGTAACAATTACTTGAGATAAGTAACAGCCAACACAGGTAAAACAAGTTACCTACATTATGCATGCATCATAGAGGATTATTACAAGTTATTATCATTTCCTTTCTAATCTAAATCTAAAGTTATAATTAATTCCCAGATATGGATAAGGGACTTACACAGAATTATCAATGGCAAATATTTTTATAGCTACCAGAATAGCTGATTTGAATATTTAATTTATCTATTTTTATTACAAGTAGAGACACTTTGCTTTTTTGATTTGAATCAAAACTTTTTCTGCACAAAGTAGGTAATAACAGATTTCTTGTTTTCTTTAGCTTTGTTACAAATAACAAAGAAATTGTGTAGCCAGTTAGATAAATACAATTAAAAAGACACTCACCTCACTGAAGGCCATAACTCCGGCCGGAGCTCTTTCTCCGTCCGACCTTCTCAATTTATTCTATTACGGCCTATCAAAACAAATAGTTCACGCTTTTGTTTCCCAACATTGGAAACAGTCCCGACATCTAGCATCCCCACAGCACAAATACATCTGAACTATGTAACTTCACTCACTGCGCAAGAACAAAATTTTAATTTTGACTAAAACGAAAACACCTGACCGAATCACAAATCACTGAAAAAACCAACATTCCTCAGGTGGGTTAGATGCACATCTAACTAAAATACGAACACTTTGCAGTTCTTAAACACTTTAACACTACTTAAAGAATTTTTCACTAATGTTTAATTTGCCAGACCATTACGAAATAAGTTCGAAAAATGACATCTAATGTGTGAATTATCACAGAGAACCATCAAACGGAGATGAACTCGCCATCTTGCTTTCATGTCATAATCAGTGGTGCCAAACTTCAGAATCGATACCGTTGTGTACCGTCACTGCATGTTGGCCAACATGAAGTATACGAATGAAGTTAGGTGCAATTTACAAAATGGAAATTATTTATTGATGAAAAGCATTTGTTTGTACTTACATAAATAATGAACTATTTTTGTGTCTTGTCTCATAAACTTCATATGCCTTATTGCCTATTTACTAGAAACTATTTTGAATAGTTCTCAAATGGTTCTGTGCTGCCACCTTGTATAAAACAATCGTACTACTCAAAGCGTTTTGTTCATTGAGTTCGCAACTTACGTTTCAGTTTGGTAAAAACCTCCTTCCCGCCCTTATTCAAATTCTTTCACATTTTTTTTAATCAAGAGAAGACAAATTAAATTCAGAAACCTCGATTACATGTTATGATACCTTTAAGCATCTACTATAAATGAAAAGTTCCTTTTGACTTGTTCTTTAATGGCCCTCTTAACTTAACAAACTTTTGAAGCAGTGAAAATTACCGTTGAGTACAAGAATTAGGGTAGTGTAAGTAGGTAGGTAGCAATAGGCTGATACTGGGGTTAGTCTAGCGCTCAAAACGGTTGTGGGCTCATCCATCCGATATGGTTGAAATGAAACTTCACATTCATTAAATACAGGTGCCTACATAATATGGAGAGTACATGAGACAGCACGTAGGGGTAGTACATAAGAGTGTATACAATAGGGGACTAGGCGCGGTTAGATTGTGCTGGGGAGTACATATAAGTGAATATATAGAGAAAGTACATACATAAGAGGTAACGAAGTTCATAAGGAAAGTACCTACATAGCAGAAGGATATAGAGCTATTACATAAGAATTTACATAGGGAAGTACATAGGGGTAGTACATAAAGTAGGACATAAGGGAGTTCAGAGTACAGAAAAGAAAGAAGTGCGACGTAACAAGTAGATTAAATTAGAGCATGCCAACAGTGCCGTACTGTAGATCTGTCACTGGCTGGGTGGAAACAACTTGAAACTAGACGTCTTTCAGCTAATACAGTCATGGTCAAATAAGCAACAAATAGTAGGTACCTAAATCAAAAATATCAATTAAATTACCGGAACAAATTAATATAACCGCCTATAGAATAGCGACGCTAATAATGCGTTCATTTGCACTATACAATAAAATGTGGCCAGTCATTTACAACTGTTGATCACGCAACTGATAATTACTTGCAACTCAATCGGCATGGTTTGCGTTACGCTGTCTTTATATAGTGATGTTTGAAATATGCACGAAGGGTCATTAATAACCTGACAACAGCACTCATTGTTTACCTATCTACTTACTAAGAATAATGTTCCCTTTTACAAATATCCTTGGAGCAGGAATCTGGATTAGTTCCCAGTAACATATTTATGTTTGTTTACCTAAGCGAGCACAGTCAGATTTAATCCAGACTCCTTTTGAAATTAGAAGACAACTGGAATTTCGGTGCCCTGAATCTTGGTTGTATCCTCCCGGTCCTTCATTGGCAAAGTTTGAGTAGGTACCTAACCATCAGTATTGATATTGACGGAGGGCACCCGCAACGCGGTTCGAAGCGGAATATCAAAGATTTTGAAGTGGCACTGTTTTTTCCAACACGTGAAGCTGGACGAATAATGAAAAACTACGATTCATAATTAAATGACTCATGGAATATGCGGCAAAAGTTTATAAAATGAGATGGCAATTTGACCTAGCTTATTCATGATATGAACAAGCCAAGCCAAAGCCTAGGGCTCTATGACCACAGGCAATGTCGTTAGCGAATTAGCGAATTGACTCACTCGGTCAGTAAGCTTTATCGAACTTATACTTATTTTTTGGTAAATCAAAAAGTTTGCATATGATTAGGCCAACCTATAAGGTATAAAACCTTTTTTCAGACGAGTATTTTCTATCTGTAACTAACGTCACTGTACCTATAATACCTGAACTGCCATCAGCAAATTGACGATATTTAATATTAGATCATGATAAAATATATCTAACGAAATTGGAAATGTTACATTTATAAATTTACAGTTTAATCTTGATAACTTAAACAACATCAACTTTTTATTTTATGAATGCTATTGCGTTCGTTTTTAACCTAGTTCTCTAAGCACTGGCCTGATAATAGAAGGTAAGAGTAATTTGGGTTTATTAATTTCCGTGTAACTACATTATGCACGATTTCCCAAGGAGGTAGGTACTTTATGACGTCATTCGCACAGGTGCCAGGCGGGGATGTACACGGATGCTACTGATAGCCAAGGACCCCCGATGTAGGTTAAAATAAAGTAGGTTATTGCACTACCGGGTTATTTTTAGTCGGCCAGTCGAAGTTAAACTGTCGAACTGTGTACACGTCTACATGAACTTACAGAATAGGAAGCAAAATGTTGGTCACATGTAACAGAGTGGTCTATTGCAGAATTCTAGTGAGTTGCAAGCGAGGCTCATGGCTGTAACGATGGAGCTTGAGGAGAGCGCGTCAGACTCGAAGTTACATCGAGATAGCACGGGGAAGAGGGAGCTGCGGCCGTCGAGTGCTGTCTCGTTCTCCAAATCCGAACATGGCCCAGGTTTGTTGTACTCCTCTAAGTCTCGTATGGCAAAACCTCCTGTACATGAAGGTGGTAATCTTATTCTAAATTATTTGGATTCAGAATCTTCTTCATCGAGCGAACAATTAAAGCAATACAAAAGTTGGGTGAGCAGCGAACGATGGAATGAGCTGAAAAAGATCGCTGATAGCGCCATGAGGGATCATAAAGTGTTTATGATAAAAGGAGGAGGATTTCCAGCGGTGCGCCGAGCACTCCTCGAGAGAGGGTGGATTGAGAAATATGAGTCCCATAAGGTATTCCATAGCTTACCGCCGGGGGTAAGTTACATGTTAACTTATTTGTACTTTTTAAAATACTATTTAATTAGTTACCTACTTTGTCTTATTTATATATTTAGTTTATACATGGGTCACAGGAGTCAATTAAAAACATAGTCATATACCTGTTGCTTGTTTCTATAAAAAATTCAAGGTCCGCCATCCTCCAACGAACGTGGATCCCAAAAAATTGCATGGCAAAGAACTCTCCAAAGTTGAAAGAATGATTTTATATAAATTCATGGAACACCATTCTGTGGACTTTCTCTGGACTACCAAGAGAGACAAGTATGATTGGTTGCTTAGTAACAAGGATGTCATAATAAGCAGGTAACTATAAGAATATATATTTTCTTCTGAGCCCAATGCTTATAAGTCGTGTATGTATGCTTTTAACCAAATGAGTAAAACTTGTTTTGATAGGTTTTGCAGATCGATTTTCACAACAAAAGAAGGCCTAACTACATCTTTGACACAAATGCACTGGCACACCGAACCGGGAGTGGCGTTAACTAAGTTCCCACGCTGTTACAACATCCACAACTCCGACAGCCTCGAGGAATTTATCGACGATTTTAGAATAACAGCCTGCATCAGTGTCCTTAAATGGCTATCAAATGCATTACAAGCGAGCAACGAGCAAGATCTAGTTACGGCTAACGGAAAAGTTCCATTCACTGCAATAGAATTTGCCATCAGTAGATTGAACGAGTATATCGTGTTCCTCACTCATAAGGACATCGATGATACAGAAGACCAAGCGCATGTCTGGGAACATGAATGGGATCAGTTCTTGACGCACCACTATCTCTTGGTCCACGAGAAAGCCAAGTTTATGGAAGACAAAAGTTTCAACATTCGGTACGCAGCTATTTCGTAATCAATGCGTTTGTCGCTATTTGTGTGTAAACATTTTTATGTCAACATTTCAGTAATTAGATCACTGTTTATCAATAGAATCGTTGAAAACAATTCATCAATATTTATTATTTTAGTACCAGTTGAATGGTAACAATGACGCGTTATGTGATTCATTGATGTCACTTTTATAAAATTAGATTACGAACCCATTGCAATAATGTTTTTAATATTTACTTTACAGGCAATTGGAAAGGAAGGGTTTGAAGATTTTAGCTACAATGACGAAGTACTGGCCTCAAATAGACATCGATGGCGTACTAAACATATGGATCGTGAAGCCTGGAAACAAGTGCCGCGGCCGGGGCATTCAGCTCATGAATAACATCAAAGACATAATAGGCCTTATAAACATACCCGCTCAGAAAACTAGATACGTCGTACAGAAATATATTGGTATTGTTATGCTGCTCTCTTTGTTCAATGTATGACTGTGATTACTTGTACTGTATGCACATTTTTGCTTGCAGAAAATCCTCTCGTGATCTACAACACTAAATTCGATATACGCCAGTGGTTTCTTATTACGAATTGTCAGCCATTAACCATTTGGGTGTACAAGTAAGAGCAATAAAAAATTTAAAATGTATCGTGAAGTTATTATATACTGCAGTATTTTATTACTTACAGGGACAGTTACCTAAGATTTAGCTCACAAATATTCAGTTTGTCGAACTACCACGAGTCCGTACATCTCACGAACAATGCCGTGCAGACGAAATATAAGAACGTGAGTGAGCGCGACAAAGCTTTACCAGATGAGAACATGTGGGACTGTCATACTTTTAAAGCCTATCTCAGGTAAGAATCAAAATGTCATCTTAATTTTTGACGAAATATTTAACTTACTTACAATTTTATTGACGTTTTGAAGACAGATAGGAAAATATGAACTCTGGGAGGAGAAAATATATCCTGGGATTAAACAATGCTTGATTGGCGCCATGTTAGCATCCCAGGAGAGCATGGATAAAAGACAAAATAGCTTCGAACTATATGGAGCTGATTTTATGCTGACTGAAGATTTCACACCATGGCTTATTGAGATCAACTCTAGTCCAGATCTAGCGCCCACTACATCAGTTACTGCTCGATTATGTCCTCAATGTCTAGAGGACGTTATAAAAGGTGATTAAAATCTCACTGAGAGGTTGGTACCCTCATCGCATCCTAAACTCATATCGATTGGTACTTTTCAGTTGTTCTGGACCGGCGCTACAATCTGGAAGCAGACACTGGAACTTTTGAATTAGCTTACAAACAAACCATACCAAAGGCTCCGGCGTATCTGGGTTTATCCTTGTGTATTAACGGCAAGCGGGTTGTAAGGAAGTTGAAAGAGCGTAAACATGAGCCAAAAATTATAGTTAATCCATCACCACTCCGCGTACCCTCTGGAGACGCTATCATCGCAGATCAAGACCAGCCGGTCCCAGCTGAGTACAGCGGTCCAATCATAACAGACTTCCTCACTTGGTTGAACCCGTACGACGCTTTACCGACAAATAGAGACGGAATTGTATTAGGGCCCAAAGAATCCCTCACGGTACGCCAGGCTATTACTGTTGTCAAATCCAGCATCTCGCTAAAGAGCGGACCGAAAAAGCGTAAATCGTCACTTTCTTTTAGGACCCATCGAGGAAGACGAGAAAGAAATACGGACTGTAAACGACGAATCGTGCCTCATTCGTGCTGTCGACCAGATGAAGGTCAATTCGCTAATCAGACTGGTAAATACCGGACTGAATCAGCGAGCAAAGCCGAGAAGACCAAGGTTGACAGGTCGGTCGGTAATAAACGCTGTTATATAGATCCTATTGAGTGGGAACGGGAAACTGCTAGTATTCTCCGGTCCACAATATCAGTACAGAATAAAGTAGTTAGCAGACCCGAACCTACCGGACCAGCGCGCACCGCTAAATCCAGCCAAGTAGTTAGTTCAAATCGAAAATCGCTAGATCCTATTAACCGTCGAAAAAGCCTGGATGATTCCAATCCAATTAAAAATCTTAGCGCGATAGGCACAAGTATCTGTAAATTACAGGGTGATGACAGGAACAAAAACAAATCTATATCATTCTCAAAGAGTTGCACCTCGATATATGCACCTTACAGGGTAGTTGCTTCGCCCCTAAATGACGAATCTTCTAACTCTTTCTTGAAAAGAAAGAAATAGTTTATTAAAATGTGTTCAAATATGAATTCATAATATTCACGTTCGAAATTGTTCAAAGTTTGATATTTGCTAATTGATTATGTAGTTTATAAAAGACTTATAAGACTCTGGAATGTTATGTCGAATTTTCACATTTGAAATTGTTATGATAATATTATTTTTCCCTATCGACTGTTGGCATGTTCAAATTCTATAAATATAAAATAAAATATGAAAGTTTGTGATGCATTAATATTTTATTTACAGACACTCCCGATTTCCATGGAACCTTTTCCGTTTAAGCCTCATTCCCTATGTGACTCCAAGTAATAAATACTGTTCAGTAAGAAAATAGATAAGTATATCATTGTCAAAATCTCATGTTAAGTCGTCAACGTCAGTGTGTTCCATCAAATTTTTTGTTGAAATTATGCGGTAAAATGTAAAAAAATAAAATAAAAATTATAAACTGCGGCCAATAATGTTAATAATAATTACAGAAAAATGTCGCCAATAAGTGAAAAGGTAATTGTTTTATTTTACCCAGTGAGTAAATAATTAATTTTGGCCTAAAATAAAGAAAGATTGATTAACCTAGAAGCTATAGTGATTCTGCTCTTACAATAAGCGGCGGCGACATACAGAGAAACTAGGGCTATTTTTGACTGCACTAGTCCCGTTGCCCACATTATGATATTAGGAACATGATTCAAAATTAAGTTGCACAGTAAGTTTAACAAACCACAACAAAGTGGAAACCCACAGAGCATTGTTGTTTATGGGCAGCTAGACGTACCTACTTAACGATTACATCATTTTCTTTCAAGTTTTATGTTACGCTTATTTCTCATCCTATTTTTTATGATAAATACAGAACACACAGGTTTACCCTTGACTAAAAATGAATCCGCTTAAAAATGCCGGGCCGAAAAAAGAAAATTATAAAACGTAAAAAGGTAACTATGAACTTGTATTTAAAATGTATTTTGTGCTTCATAGAAAAAACGTAGTTAATAACGATCATTTATGTCCACAGAAAGCAACAGAAACTAAATCTAAAAAAGATTTAAGTCCAGTAAAGCATGGACGAAAGAGCCGTGCATCCGGTATTTTTAAGAAAAGTCCACCTATAGTAAGGTTTTTTAATACTTAAATAGTATGAAAATAATTAAACGCAATGAAAAACTCGACCGCTTGTTTATTATTGCAGACCTCGGATGATATAGACAAGGGTGATGATATAAAACCAATAAAACCAATAAAATCCCCAGTGAAATTTGCCATCGATAACATGTTAAAAATTGATTTGACCAAAAAGAAGAAGACCATGGAATACAGGAGCACAAACCGTCCCGAAGGACTCTCACCGAAGGAAAAAAGTTACCTCATCTGTAGTTGTCAGGCCAAATCTAATCGATACAAAACTTTGAAAAATCAAGCTGCAGAAGCCATACGTAACAGTAAAATCTTTTCCGTTTATGGCAGTTGCAATGCTGTACGCGCGGCTCTGCTTGAACGGGGATGGGTAGAAAAACTACCAGCAAACAAAATGAATCTATCCAAAATAAAAAATGGCTCTTTTTCCAATAAACCTGCCGAGATACACAACGAATTGGAGAGATTGCTCCTATCCAACTTCGTTGAGAAATACCCTCCTAATTTCATTTGGCGCACAAGAGAAGAACTCCGCGATACCGTCATTGATATGACGAAAGAATATCCCACTATTGTCAACAAGCTTAAGACGGACGCTATGTGGACGTCAAAGCAGGGTCTATGTTCATCAATGAAGAGGAATTACTGGTTTTACATAGAAGACGTCGCAGAAGTTATTGGGCCGCGCAGTTATAACACCTGTGATCCAGGAGATATAGAGGGCTTCGTCAAAGATTACAAAATAACAGCATGTACTAGCCTATTAAAGTGGGTCCTTTCAATGGAAGCAAACGAAAGGCCAGTGTTTATGGAGACAGGAAAGATTTCATTAAATGTGGTGTTATTTGCTTTAAGTCGGTGCAAGGAGTATCTATACAGAAAAGAAAACAAGGATATTGACAAATCCGTTAGCAGCGTATCTCCCGGTCAGTGGAATGCTTTCTTAAAAAAATATTACCGTATAATAGCAAAAGACGACGTCTTCCAATTGGACACAGAGAACAAGTTACCTCTGTATATGGCATATGCAAAATTTTTACTCAAAGAAATGCACAAGTACAGGCCTCAGTTGAGTTGTGAAGGGTGCCATAACATCTGGATCATCAAGCCGGCGCATAATTCTAGAGGTAGAGGCATAAGAATGGCTTCTAGACTAGCAGTTATCACGAATCTGCTCAATAAAGCTAATGCAAAATACGTAATTCAAAAATACATTGGTAAGTTTTATCTCCTTCTCCCGAAATTGATATCTGTATCCCTACTACTAATCCAAATAATATTAGGGCAGCATGATGATAGGTAATTGATGTTGAATTGTAGAATTATGATCAACATTTCATTTATTTCTAGCAAGTGAATGTTAGTAACACAAAATATTTTGTATCTTATTTGCAGAAGAGCCGTTATTGATTCACGAAACCAAATTCGACATTAGACAATATTGTTTAGTTACAAGCACCTACCCACTAGTTGTATGGATGTATAAAGATTGTTACTTAAAGTTCAGCTCGCAGAAGTACAATCTTAGGAGCTATCATGAATCCATACATTTGACTAACAATGCTGTTCAAAGGAAATACACCAACTGCGCCGGAAGACATGAGGAACTCCCTCATGCAAACATGTGGGATTCTGATAAATATAAAGATTATTTGAACAGGATCGACAAGGGCAAAGTATGGGATAAAATCATCTACCCCGGAATGAAGAAATCTATTATTGGCATCATGTTAAGTTGCCAGGATTCTTTGTCAGTTTGCAAAAATCGCTTCGAGCTATATGGCTGTGATTTTATTCTAGACAAAGAATATAAACCGTGGCTTATTGAGATCAATTCATGTCCAGATCTAAACCACACCACCCCCGTAACCGCAAAAATTTGTCCGGCTGTTTTAACAGATATAGTAAAAGGTAAACAACATTCAAGATGTTTTTACTATTTTATATTAAGTTAAAATAAATTAGGCATTAACATTTTGAACATATTTTCAGTTGTAATAGATCGCGCGAAAAATCCATCCGCACCAACGGGAAAATTTGAATGCATTTACCGACAGCCTATGACCATTCCGAGGTATGGAGGAGCTTTAGACTTATATGTTCGAGGTTGCTCTTTACCCAGTGATTACTTCTACAAAGGCAATATTGATCTAAGAGAGAATTACGACGATGATGTAGATATAGACAAAGGACACAATATTGAAACTATATTGGACAAAATAAAACAGGCGTATGACACCGACACGATCATGATAGAACCTGAAGATGATAGTCACGCGTGTGTGAAGAAAGAACAAGAAACAACAACCCATCATTCGCGATCTGACTACGAGTTAAACGTTGCAGCAACCGTGGTAACAGAACAGTTGGAAGAGCTAATGGATAGAATTGTTTCAAAACACAGTTCCAATATGAAAACAAGACAAGAAGCTTTATGTGCCACAGGTTCAATTAAATCATTTGCCTCTGCCCACATGGTTAAAAGTGTTACAGACTTCAAAGCTATGATAACCAAATCTATGAACCGATTTGTCTCTTTCGAAAATGTACAGCATCACGAAGCATTTGATTTTAGCCAGCTTGACGATGAACCCGTAGATAATGAAAGTGCTTATGAAGAAGATTCACCTAAAAAGATAATCAATGATTACAAGCAACTGGATGTGTTAAGACTGTTTGGGCAAACTAGTAAAGAAAGCGCCCAGTCCACATCACCTTCAACAGAAATCATGCTGGAAGCTACAACGAAACTGATTAATTTCATCAGTAAGAAAGAAAGGGAATATTTCATGGAACACAGCATTGTACACACATAAATGAATAACATAATTTGCAGAAATATGAAAATAAACTTAGGTAATCTTCATGACGATGACGGCTATGATTAAAACCATAATCAAACATCTTCAAGCTAATCTGTAAATAATTATACTTTTAGAAAACACCGATAGATCAATCGTTAATACAAGTCTTTTCAAATAGATACTGTTTTTTTTCTTACCTACCACTGAGACTTAGAAGCCAAAACCAAACAAAATATTTTTTTTAAGAATCGCAAGATTCTTCCAACATAATGTTTTCTTTACTTTAAAATTCACTGAGATGACGGTGAGTTGCAGCATTTTATTAGAAGATGAACCGAACCATTTCCAGTTGTGAAATCGGTGATTTGACCAATAGGCAGCAAGTACCTACATATTATACGGCTGGTTATGGTTTGTTTATATATGAGGTGGTTTATAAACGTTGCCTGTTTTATTTCAATTGGTTTTCCTTTCGCGGTTCTACCCGCATAGGAGAGTATCTTCTCTGTAATTAAGGGTTCTGGGCATGCCCACAGTGCCCAACCCACTATGATAGATCCGCCCAAAATCCTACAGGCTTCTCCAAAAAGCAAGTTCTCGACGCGGCAGTTGACGAATACGCAATATATTTATTTGGTATTTCACTATTTACTTCCTGGGATGGGGACAAAAGAAATGTTGAAAGCTGGTTAAGGTCCTTCATACGTAACTTACTGCCGTGCTTGCCATCATGTCATGTTACACCGTCACACCATTTATTTTATATAAACCCGAAATGTTTATAGTTAGTCGATTCTAAACCGTTTCCCATTTTAGTCGATTCTAAGCCGTTTCACATCACTCAATACAGCGATGTGCAAAAAAAAATGGCGTCGGTTAGTCGCTTGTCAAACATAGCAATGCGTGAGTTCATGTGAATGCTAGTAGGAAAAGTTGACTTTAAATTTACTACATTTTTGTCGTTGCTTTGCGGAGTAATATCCCCACAAGTGAAATACGATGGGTCGGTCAAGATCACGGAGTAAGTCACCGCGGCGACACCATAAAAGTAGCAAACATTCTAGGAAGAAGAGTCGCTCCAAGGATCGTTCATCATCAAGGAGTAGAAGTTCTAAACTTGTAGAAAAATCTAGGGAACGAAGTTCAAAATCCAGGTCAGTTTGCTGAAATTCTAGGTTAGGTATTATACAAAATAATTTGACACATATCTATCCGTGTTCTGTTATGGGGTTCGTACAGTTTTGATTGACGTATTCGTGGTATATTTTCAGAAAAAGATCGCATTCCATGTCCTCTTCAAGCAGTAGTGAAGCTTCGTACGAAGGGAGTAGAAGCCACAGGAAGAAGTCGAAGGGGCGCAGTAAGATGGATGAAGTCGACAGACTAGCTGAAATGGAAAGACAGAGACGTGTGAGAGAAGCTGAACAGAAAGTAAATAACAAATTCTTTTGAGATAAAACCTCCCTTGATTGTGTGGAAATCGTATTTGGGTGCGATTGGAATCAAAATCTAAATACCTAGATCAAATAAAAGAATAGTACAGTTTGCAGCCCAAACAGTGACAAAATTATGTCTGTATATAGCTGTAGGTAACAATAAAATGTTGTTTTCCAGGTGGTGGAAGAAGAAGCAGCGAAAAGAATAGAACTTCTAGTGAAGAAGAGAGTTGAAGAGGAATTAGAAAAAAGAAAAGATGAAATTGAACAAGAAGTGGCTAAAAGGGTAGAAGAAGCGAAACGGAAGATGGAGAAAGAAATGATGGAAGAACTTGAGCGACAAAGAGAACAACAGCGCCGCGAGGAGCTGGCTAGACAGGTAACTGACAATTGTACATACCAGTCATGTGTACTGGCAACACAACACAATGTTGCATATACACATGACAGCACATACTCTGTGATAGCAACGTAATGTTGCTCTCGCAGCTACACACAAGTGTAAATGCAATATTTAATACCAGCATCATAACAAATAGAGGAACTAATAAAAGTATTATTTCGATCATATCTGTTAAAGGTCCAGTCAGGTGTAGTTCGAGTGCATACAAGAATTAGTTTCTTGAATTTTTAATTGTCACTCACCGAGGCTGGCTGTCTCTGTAATTAATAATTATATACTTACATGTCCATTTTTATAACCACATAATTCATACGCACCTACAAGGCAGAGGTTATTCTATATCCTGCCATATTGTAAGTTTGCCATGAAGGCGTCCGGCTAGCATTTTAAAATTGTTCGCTTGACTGTCCCTGGCAGTCACGTAGTCTATAAGTCAGGTCGGAAGACTGATCAAGAGCAAGAAGCCCTAAGAATTTTATGGAGACGCAGCTTGAGGATCCAGACGTGCGCGCTGAAGGTATTTTTTGAATCTATTTTTTGTATAACCACATTACTGTTTCAAATGAAGGAATTACACATTTATCTGATGTTTCTTCATGTTTTATGGCATTACATAATTATGTTTTTTTACTTAAAACTGTATCTTAGGAGGAAATATAAAAATATCAACCTGATTATGTGTGATCAGCATCCTATGTCATTCAAGAACTGAAAAATGAGGTTTTCGTGAACAGCCATTTATTAGAAAGGCTATGTTTACGCAAACTCTGTTTTAATGCATAGTGCTAGTTTTGTCAGTAGAGATCAATATTAACATGTTATTTCTGTTATACAGGAGGAAGAAGCTCGTAAAAGGAAAGAGCTGGAGGAAATCATGGCTGAAAATAATAAAAAGATTGAAGAAGCTCAGCGCAAGCTGGTAAGTTTTGTTTGAATGGCTGATCTTATCTGTAAAATTTATTTTTCAAAATTATATTGTGTTATTAATTGATGTAAAAGTTTATCTGTGTCTACTTTAAAAGTCGTCATGTCATTATAATTGCATGCAGATTTTTTGAAGTGTTCCACTGTTTGTTTCGGGAATTAAAACTATTTTACAATTGTTTCCAGGCTGAGGAGCGGCTAGCCATGATTGAAGAACAAAGGAAAATGGACGAAGAACGGCAGAAATTGAAAAAAGAACAAGAAAAGAGAGTTAAAGAGGAACAGAGAAAAATATTAGGCAAAAATAATTCAAGACCTAAACTGTCATTCTCGTTGAATCCTCTATCATGAGTGGTGTCCAACACTTAAGGGTGACTCTAAATAATGAAGATCATCATTATTTAATAGAATCATTTACAGGTTTTACCTAAGAGACATTTTCATTAGCTTAGGTATGTGTACATGTTTATTTTCTTGGCAAGATTAAATAAGACTTGGAGTGGAAAATTCGGCGGTCAAACTCACCAAGACCTTATGGCACGGTTGACAGTATTGCTGAAATTAAAATCTATAGAACGTAGATACCTCATAGGGCCTTGTAAATATATAAACAAGACGTGTGATCTACAATGTTGCCCTAAACAATTGGATAAGAATTCCATACTTTTTTTTCAAACTATTGTCCTCAGAAAAGCACTTTGGCATTTTTATACATAGCTGGATTGTCAAGAAGTATCAAAACTATCTTTTCTTATAAAAAAAAAGTGAAATAACATTTTGTTGAAGAGCAATTGAAAAATTGATTTTCTTTCAGATAACCATTTAAAAGATTTGTTTGATGGAGATTGTGTCCATTAAAAAACTGTCTTCTTTTAAGTGGTACCAATTTAAATCATTAACACTGTAATTAAATCTGGTTAATAAATAAAAAATGAAAAAACTCATCGCAAAATGTGAATGCATGTGAATTGCAAAAAAAAAATCATCTAAGTATGTTCTGACACGTCAATAATAAATCTCGCAAAGTCGGCAGCAATGTCGTGTGGGTACCTACATATTAACGACGAAGTTAGATTTTTTGTCCAGTCCAAGTCCACAAGTGACCTATTGAATTATAGAACTACAATTTATTTAATAGCTGTAAGAATTAATCCTATCTAAGTGCTGCCGATATTACATATAGATTACCGTTCACAAAGGAGCCTTATAAACATTAATGTTTTAAGTGCATTATACATAGTAATGTTATGTAATAAAATCAATCGACTGCCATTGCAAGGTTATTGTTTTGTAATAGATAACGAAAGCTTTGTGTCAAAACCTTTTTGCAGTGCTAGTTATCGCCATAGTGAATTAACATAAATACATTATATACAGTTGTCTACATAGGGTCGGGTTTAGTTAGGGCCAAATTATGTTTTTCAATGAAACAAAACTAAGATAGGCTTTTGTAAATGTACATACGTTTGTAAATTTAAGGTTAAGATTGTAGGATTATTTTAAGCAGTTTAGAATAAAACATTTCAGTTATAGTATATTTTATACATGAAACAAACTTTGTAAAGCTGGTTGCATATTACTCATGTGGACAGAGAAGGTATTATAAAATTTATAAACCTGACTCCCTAAAGGCCTAATGACATGTTGACATGAGCCTCAAGCAAAAAAGAGATGATTTTGCACCATCCCTTATTCGCTTTAGCATTTGGATTACTAACTTCTTATTAAGTATTTGATTTACGGATTTCTAATTTCCCAAACAATATTTTTTGTCTTTGTTGCCTTTGATTCTGAGTTAATTATGATGTGAATATGTAACCAATTTTACACTGATATTATACTTGTGTTTCTTTATGGTGTAATTCACAACAATTGTTTGCTTTATTCAGTAAGAATCTTTCCATCCATTGTATTCTTCATTACACATTTCCTTAATGCATGCCATTAAATTTCCACTATAATCCCAATTTTCGTTTTTATATGGCATTACTTTAGTAATTGTAAATTAGGAGCTATGTATTTTGCACAAAATTGGATATTTATACCGATCGGCATAGGGAGCCTTAACATAAAGGCCTCACTTGATAAATAGATCGTGAAAATCATTATGCATGAAAGGAATATTTCCCTTTTCCTTAAGATTATTATTAAATTATGGCATTTAAAATTTCGACCGTCCTTGTTTATGCATATTTTGAACAAATAAATCGAGCGATGTGATGTAAAAACTTTTGTTATCAATTAATTGCAATACAGTACATTTATCTCCCGAACATTCGAAGTGTAATAATAATTCATTATTCATTTAATTAAATAAAGCCCTTCACATAATCTAAGTTGTTTTTTTTGTAGTGGCATTCCTAATTTTGTAGCCAATGTGAGGAACTGTGAGATGTGACTTGGGACCTACTCTTGAGACGTTATCGCAATAAATGAGAAAGGTGTGTTGCTGCTGCAAAACGAAGCATGTCCTCATCAGTAGCATACCTACTAAATAACTACGTCATCAGTCACCAACTAAAGGAACAGTGGCAGGATTACTAATCACCTTTTTAACCCAATTCGTTAAATGTGGAATTCTGAATGCGGAAAAAATAATTGAAAACTCGCTGTTCCTTGTCTGGATTATTGTTACCCAGCTCATTTTAGCGTCAGTTCTCCATAATTTAAAAGATTGATCAAGGTCACTGTCCGTCTGTGCAGTGAACACAAGTGAACAGACGAAACTTTCAAACAGTCCAGCATTCACTGTTCTGTTTGTCTTGTGCAAAAATACTCTACATCATCATCCTCCGAGCCTTTTCCCAATCATGTTGGGGTCGGCTTCCAGTCTAACCGGATTCAGCTGAGTACCAGTGCTTTACAAGAAGCGACTGCCTATCTGACCTCCTCAACCCAGTTACCCGGGCAACCCGATACCCCTTGGAAAATACTCTACAGGACTCTGTAAAAACTATTAGTGGGATCCTATATCTACGGTAAAAAACAGGTAAAACACTGTTACTAAAGACTATTTTCCTAACGATGGGTGATGATGATGGGTGAATAATACTGATACGAATGCATGTATACAACTTATAATAAATCGACTCATCAAAAACTAATTGAAATCACTAGTTATGTCAATGTTTGTCACTGTCATTTGGATACGCTGTGTCGTGTCACCGACCGGTCATCAATGTCAATCTAATTGAATTTCTTTCCATCCGGCCTAGGGATGGGCAAATGGGGAAAAAATATCGATATCTATCGTATCGATATTTTTAAAATATATCGATAATAATTGACTAAAAAATATCGATATGTTGATATATCGATATTTTCTGCGCAATAAGCAATTATCTATAAAAATTGTCAAAATATTCGAAATTTTAAAGCAAATACACATCTGGCTGTTTTGACATCAGTTTTATTATTAAAAAATAAGTACATAAAGCCAAGAAAAAAACAACATCATTAACACAACAAAAATTACATTATTCAAACCAGTATTTGTCTGATATTGACATCAAGAGCACTCTGCTTGATGTGCTCGCCTGTTAATCTGCTCCTATCATTCGGCACAGCCAAATTCACCATTGAAGCTACTCTTTCAGATGACACTGAAGAAGCTTGGCAAATCAAATATTTTAGGGCGATATCCGAGAGAACCGGCGTGAAGTGTCGGCAATTTACCCAGAACTTGATTGGATCAGATTTTCTTTCTAAAAGTGGTTGGTCCAAATACTGCTTCAGTTCATTGGGGACACAGCCACTGCTTGGAACTGACTCAAGTACCATACCAACACTCCAACACACGCAGTCAGTGATACCAACCAAACCAAACCAACAAGCAGTGTCATTGTCATAGATGAACAAAATAGACAAGCAGGTCATAGACTATAGAGTGTAATTTTTGTTTGCGTTTGAATTAAATTTAAGAAATCAGATTGGTCAAAGACATGATGTGACGCATGAGCAGACAGCAGAGCTTTAAAAAATATATCGATTTTGATACCTAAAAATAAATATCGAAAGTTGATATATCGCGGGAAAAAATATCGCTGATTTATATCGATATTTTTCTGAAAAAATATCGATATTTTGATATATCGATATTTTTTGCCCAAGCCTAATCCGGCCCAGTTTATTTGTGAACTTTGCTCGTCGCTGTTGTTGTATTAGTCGATAAGGCAATAGTTAGATCAATAATTATTTTAAATGTATTGAGCAAACTACAAATCTATTTATAAATAGGGTACAATATTTAAGCATAATGGCAGAATTTTTGAAGGGTTTATTGTTATCGGTTTTATCAGAAAAGTGTTACGAAGAGTATTTCGTGAAATTCAACTTTCTTGATGGTAATTCTGTTCTAGATATTTATTTAATTTGTAGTTGTTCACGCTAGATTCCGTGTTATGGCTTTTTCGTGTGCGGTAAATTTCTTTATTAGTTTCGAATACATATTATTGTTGTGTTTCAGGGCCTTGCTTGACCGCGACGCTAAGCAAGGGTTTAGGAATCGGTATCATCGCCGGCTCCATCCTAGTGAAAGTACCTCAGATATTGAAGATCCTGAACAGCAAGAGTGCCGAGGGGATCAATATTTATGGAGTCTATTTAGAGTTATTTGCAATCACAGCAAACTTTGCATACAGCTATGTTATGGGATTTCCATTTAGGTGAGTTTTATCAATTAGTATTTGAACATCCTTGTAATTTTGTTATCAATGGTTTTGTAATGTCTACTGATCTAGAAATTTCAATACATATAGCTGATCCCATTATGAATGTTATACCACTCTCCAAATGAGAAACGATTTGTTCTATTCAGATTTTTTATTTTTTTATACAATTAATAATTTGCTTCTCCATTAATAAAACTATATCTAAATTTCCAGTGCATGGGGAGAAGGAACATTCCTCGCAATACAAACAGCAGCCATAGCTGCTCTCGTACTGCACTATGGAGGTGGAACAGGGAAAGCCGGTATATTCATAGCAGCGTATGCAGGCATTGTTTCTGCATTAGTCGGTGGAGTCACACCTACTAAAGTACTTTGGACCATGCAAGCAGTTAATGTGCCTATCATTGTTGTAGCTAAGGTAACAAATATTTGATTAGCTGCTTATCTCTATAACAAATCATTATAATTATTTATAAGATTTTCCTCATAATTCAACCTCAAGAGCAAACTGAAAAATACTCTTCCTTTTTTAAGGTAACATTTAGTTGGTAATATACAAAAAAATATTATAAATTGTAATGGCACTAAAAGATGAATGTCAACAGCTAATAGGATTTTTAAAGTACTTTGCATAAAAACGATTTTTAGTTATTTACATAAAAAATTGTATAAACAATGATGAAATGCTCATAAATACTCTTCTTTCCAGTCAATTCAAGTATTCACAAACTACAAGAACAGCAGTACTGGCCAGCTATCAGCAATAACATGTTTGTTGCTGTTTGGAGGCAGTATAGCCAGAATATTCACATCACTTGTTGAAACTGGAGACTTCATTATTATCGTGACCTACTGCGTGTCTACCGTGGCCAACGGTGCAATTGTAGCTCAACTACTTTGGTACTGGAATGTCGAAAAAGGAACCCAAAATAAGAATAAGAACAAGAAAAAAAAGAAACAAGCATAATTTATTACATAATGTTATTAAAACATTTTTACCTCATAATTTTGTTGTTTTTATCTGATAACCTGTTTATCCTTTATGTATCATTGAAATCTAAATATCAAAATATAGTAGATAAGTGTAGTAAATCCTATTTATATTATAAATGCAAAAATTTGTTAGGGAGTATGTTTGTCTATCTATACTAATATTATAAAGAGGAAAACTTTGTTTGGTTGTAATGGATAAACTCAAAAAAACTATATACTGGACCGATTTTAAATATTCTTTCACCATTAGAAAGCTATATTATCTGTGAGTAACATAGGCTATATTTTATCCCGGTGCGGGCAGTAGCTCCTACGTGACGCGGGTGAAACCACGGGAAAACGGCTAGTCTTATATACTTTCACTTAAAACAGCTAAATCGATTGCAATACAACATGGGTGCTTCCAGATGTTGATCATGACTTATCTGTGTAGCCTTCCTCTAGTATTGCAATCCATATGAAAGCGATTATAATATAGATAGGTCATAGATAAGTTATGTTAATGGATTCATACATATATTTATATTTACATAGGAGATTGATAAGGAGAGTGGAGTAAAAATACTGTATGGGAATGCTGCTTTTCTTGATGCACGGAAAAGAAACAACATTTACATTATAAGTCACTTTATTGAATAATTTCACCAATCACAATTAATGGAACAAATCGTAGTGACTAATATACACTATCCCAGTATAATTGGAATGTGTTCACAGAGCGGGGATTTGTTATTTGGAAATACAATTAGTCAAACGTTAAGCTGTTGTACTATTACAGCAAACATTTACCATGAAAGATCTTACGAAGGAAAATTTAAATGCGAAATTGGTATTCTAAGCTACGTAAAACCATTATTATATTCACAATAATGCAAACAGAAAATCCTTTCATATTGTACTCTATTCTATATTTACATCTAATAATAACTTGAATACATTTCTTAATACAAAAGTCGACCGTGGATAACTGATGACTATTATAAATAGTAAGATTATTTACCTTTGACTATAAGTGATAAATCATCGTTTGATCAGTTGATTCACAGTCAATATATGTATGTATATTTAGATAATGGTGTGTAGCACCTAAACAAAACTTAGCTAACCGTAAACCTAGCACTCAGTGGCAAAACCAAACGTTTGTGATTTATTCTTTGGGGGCTTGTTCGGCGGGCTGTTTCTCCTCGGGATGGGAGTTCCTCTCGGGTTCGTTGCCATCAGCCCACTTGCCGTCGTATTCCTTTCTGTCCACGTATCTTTCTTCTTCATATTCACCCTCGCTACGGTGGCTATCACGCTCAGAGTAGCGGGAGTAACTGTGGAAAGAAGTAAACATTTTGAAAGATTGGCTTAAAATGATTACCATTGTGTCTGAAACTACAGTAAGCTTACAAAGAGCTCATATGTCAAGTTTATTGAAGTCATATTTCACAAACCTGTCTCTGTCCTTGTCGCGTCTTTCAGGGCTGTACGATCTAGATCTGCGCGTTCTTTCAGGGCTTCGCGATCTTGAGTAGCGGCCGCCTCTACGATCTCTGAAGTCTCGGAAACCACCTCTGCAGAAATAGAATACGTCAACATTGCACGACTTCAAATGGAAATGATCATAGTACATATTGTGATTATCGTGTATTTAAATTCAATTGTATAAGATGACCAACAAAGTAAAGTTCATATAATTTACCTGAACGGTCTACCCCGTCCGCCACCACCACGCCTGGGTCTGAAGGGCCTGCCTCCTCTCGAGCGGTTATCGCGCCACTCCTGCTGGAAGCGTCGTCCGTCGTCTCTGCGGAAGTCTCCGCCCCCGCGGCCGCGGCCTCGGCCTCCGCCCCCGTTGTACGTGTGGAAGCGAGGTCGGTAGTACGTGCCGCGCTCGAAACCGCCACGACCCCGCCAGTTGCCACGACGAACGAAACGACGGAACCTATATTAAGATGTTTTTAATATGCCCAACGTGTTAGGTATAAAATTAATAAACATTGAAGCAATTTTGTCTCCGTGCAGGGTTGAGGGGGGGTTAACGAAAAATAAAAAGGTTAAAATCTACTGTATGCTGCAACTTACGTGAAATAACTATGACACCTGAAGTTAGCTATTTGATGCCTTTCGAATTTTTTCGTACTGTGACAAACACTAACTTCGATTGGAGTTCTTTTACGTGAGCAGTAGTATATTTTCCAAATGCATTTACAATAGCATCTATGAGTTTTAACATGCTAAAAATTTACGGGGAGGGGTTAAAATAAACACACAAGCCAAGAATACCTTGAGCCCGACCGTGATCGTGATCTGCTGCGTGAGTAGTAGGAGCGGCTGGCGTCGGAGCGCGAGCGGGAGCGCGGCGAGGCGGAGCGGCGGCGGCGCGACGCCCCCGAGCCGCTCGCGCTCGACGCCGAGCGGGAGCGGGAGCGGGAGCGCGAGCGGTACTTGCGGGGCCGTGACCTGATGGGAATTGGTAATAGCATATGAAAATAAGTGTGTAGTCGTCTTATCGTAAAATCTTCACAACTTTAATTATTCTACATAATATACAATAACTTAAAATTTTGATTACACATCAATTAGAACATGCAATGTCTTCGCCGATTTTTCAATAAATTCAGTTTGGGGTGTGGCCTCATCATAAACACAGACAACACAAAACGAAAGCCTGAAACTGCGTTAAAGCACTGGCGCGGATTTATACACCTTTTATGGCCCCGTGCCTTCTTAAAGCAGTTTCAGGCCAAAAGATCTCCTGATTACTGAATTGCCTTGTGCCTTCTACTTGAATGTCTAAATAAATACCTGCAAAATTAAAATAACATAAACAGGTACAAACCTGCTCCTCGAGCGCTTAGATCTCCTCTCATCATCTGAGGAGTTGGAAGAGTGTCGCCTGGGTGATGGAGGCGAGCGCGGGCGGCGGCCGGACGGCGAGGGCGGCTTGATGCGCGTCACGAACTGCTCGGGCCGGCCGTCGCCGACCGACACCGGAGTCTCTCCCTCTTGAGCCAGCCGGAATGAACCGAATTTGTCTAGGACTATGTTGCCTTTACGAACCTGAACAAGAAAGATAAGTTATATTACGACAAGTTTTTTTGAGGGTGGGGGTGAAATCGCGTCAGTCAGATAGTTTTTTCCATAGTTACTGAGAGTAACTGTGTAGACATTGTAAGCAGTAAAGATTTAATCAACAAACATAATATGAATCCGGCGTCAATCTGACGTCGAAGAGTGATTTACTGAATGGTCCGAACATTTCGGAACGAATCGAAAGTGGCGTCGATTCATGGCGTCATTAGAACTGGCCAGTATAATGGATACTGGGATCTATATGGGAACACACGATTTTGTGATACTGTCTGAGTATGGCAGTACTTACAGGATGCGAAGGTTCGGTCCCCGGCGGGTCAGGCTCCCGTTTGTTCGGCGGCGGCGCTGACGGCAGCGGCGGCGGCTCCTTCATGGCCATTGCGCGACGCACCGACACGTTCTTATCGCCGCTTGATGGTGATGGCTGGTTATAATAGAAAAAGGTTTAATAATTTTTATGAGATGTTGATTTTATGATCGGAGGTTTGTTACTCTTTCAGGCTAAGTAATCCACAGATTTGATGAAACTTGGTAGTAATAAAGCGTATACATCAGAATAACATGGGCTACTTTTTATTAAGTTGCGAAAAATAGATCCTTAAGGAAGCGTGTGAAACTGTTGGCATAAGCTATTTTTATGTTAGAGAGTTGACGTTATATTCTTACCTTAGGATTCTCTTGTGAATCATCTGAGCTGTCTTCAAATGCATAATGTTCTTTGTAACCTTTGGGCACAGGAGTTTCCTTCTTCTTGACCCTGTCAAAGAAAATATACCCTTATTCAATTTACATAGAAATCCTAGATCGATTTTATATACATTATTGTTTCGTCAGAAGAATAAAATTACATTTTAAGTCAATTATTACTTTGCTTCATTCAAAAAATCATTGCAGCATATTCTTTATTGACTGCAGATAACATATTATTTTTGCTTAGTGTACAAAAAAGTAACATAAAGTGTTAAAAATCACGCGCTAATTGTATGAGTCAAATTAAAAGGATATGTAGAGTCCAACAGAAAATGAAATAGAACATTTTATAGCTACCAAAATAGGTGTGTTGTTTATGTAAAGATAAAGTAATGGTTAAATGATGCGGTGTAACTAACGTGTCTTTGACCGCGCTCATGGACATCTTCCACTTGGGTTTCTCGAGCGGCGGCGGCGGCGCCTGGTCGGGGCTGAGCGAGGAGCGGCCGTCGCGCTTGTGCAGCACTTCCTTCTCCACCATTACGTGGTACGCGCTCAGCTTCGACTCCAGCTCCTCGAGACCGTGCATATCGTCTAGCATCCTGGTGATACGTACACATTTTATTAAGTTAATGCGTGGACAAACATTTTTTTAACAAATAGACGATTTTAAGCGTATACACAAAGAAGTTGGAAGACGTAATAAGATACGTAGTAAAATAAGGCTGTATTCCTAGCAGGCAAACTGTTAGCCTTAATTTTCGGACTTAGCACAGCATGCGTCAAACAACTTTGACCTTCTGAAGTTAGCTACCAGCGACTGAGCATCAGTCAGAACAAAACACGATCGCGAAGCATGAAGCTTTATGACTGTCTTCAGAGAGGTAACATTATTTGACGCTAGCTTGTACATAGTCATAGAATTTCAAGTGAGCCTAACATAGGTACC
The DNA here is from genome assembly GCF_022581195.2 of Helicoverpa zea. Lineage (NCBI taxonomy): Eukaryota > Metazoa > Arthropoda > Insecta > Lepidoptera > Noctuidae > Helicoverpa > Helicoverpa zea. The sequence goes on from NC_061454.1 coordinate 4,243,701, forward strand.
TTAGTGTACGATACATAATAAGCAATAATGTGATAACTACTTTCAATGAAGTAACGCATTCAAGGTTAGCACACATAAAGCGTGTTTTATCATATAATGACATTGAATATATGGTATGGACAACCATACAACCATCGTCTTATTAGCGAAAAAAGAACCAAGTTTCAGTCTACTTAGCTTCTTAACTTATTACACTAAAAGTATAACACGCATCCTTTATTTGACTTATACAATTAGCGGGCGGCAATTAGACCATTAACATAAGTGTGTTCGTGTCTTATTTACGAGTGTGTGTAGGATATATTGTGAAAATCTTACCTCTTGTCATGTTTCCTGTCATATTCGCCGTCTGAGCTGAGATCGCGCTTCTTGCCTTTCAACTCTTTTCTGTAATAGTAACGTAATAGTATGTTTTAATCAGCAATTTGCACATTTTTAAACTATAGTAAGACTGAAACAACGTACAGTTAAAACATTTAAGGCCATGCGTTATTGTTGAATATTTTTATGTTAGTACAAAAAATGCACTAAGTATAAGTATAAACCACACAGTTAATTTTAATGTACGATTTTATTGTTTTTGACCTCCTGGACTCAAACTTACATTACAGTGGTGTGTAATTATTTTCTGGAGTTAATGTAATTATGCACACATATACAATTTACTAGAACACATCTAGTCCAATACATATCAGATTTTAAGTTTTACATAGGTATCTAGAATCTAGACATTGTTTCCAATATAAAACTCATGAGCTCGCAATTTATGAATGAAATTGTGAACTATAAAATGTCACTGTGACCAATATAGACTCCTAAACCATTTCTGCGATTATTAACAGACTTAACCAGCACATTAAAAAAAAACATCGCAATGCAAGATAGAGCTAACCTGTATAATAAATATAGACATACCTGATGGCATCTCTAAGTTTCTTGTCCCCAATGTTCTCCAGGTCACGTAAACTGTAATCGTTGTTGGCGGCAGCGCGGGCTATCTTAGCCTTTCGCTTCTCCTCGCGTTCTTGCTCCTTGCGCTTCCTTTTAGATTCTTTCTTCTTTTTCCTATTGAAACACATTGTTATTTAATAATTTTGTTCTTATATGCAATTTCATAAATATGGTTTCACAAAGCAATATAGTGCATATAAGAGGAAACATTATTTTGTTTGTAATCCTAAAGACCCTGAAAAAACTGGTCAATTTAAAAATGTTCACTGTTGGGAAGCTACACTATCCCAAGTGGCATAGGCTATATTTGCTTGATCCGTCTACCGGGATGCAAGTGATACCGCGGGAAATAACTAGCTGTTGTTATCCAATTTAGATTTTGAGCACGTAAAATATAGCACACTACAATATCAAAATTTTGTCCAGTCATGCTCAGTTATCCGTGCTCACCCAGTCAAATCGAAAAGTTCAGTGAAAGGTACTGACTTATCTTTCTTCTTCTTTTTCTTCTTGTCTCTATCGGCGCCGGGCTGCGGCTGCTGGCCTAACTCCTGCATCTTGCGGTTGCGCTTGTATTGAGCAGTTTCTTCCAAGAAGTTCCGCACTTTATCTTCGTAGTCCGAATCCTCTTTGGTCATCTCGAGGAACTTGCGTACCTGGCAAAAATAAAATATAGGTTAGAGGAGGAAAAGGGTAACACACTGTCTTTGACACAGAAAAATACGATAAGTAACATATTGAATGCCTCGCATGGAGATGGGCAGCAGTATTTCCATGCCTAAAAATATCTCATACATAATGCATGCCCAGTCCAATGAGTATGGCCAATAAATCTCCCCAGCCTGGGGATACCTATGTTTTTAGGCTCATAGGCTGTGACAACGACGATGGAAGTTTTGCTCAGTATTCCTTACCTTCAATTCATAATCAATATCAGCCTGCGACCTCTGCGGTTCAGGGTTGACTTCTTCAACAGGCGGTGGCGGCGGCTGGTACCCATACGGATGGTTAAACTGCGAGTTGTGCGTACGTGACCCGGCTTCGGGAGCTCCGAGCATCTCCATACGTTTGCTGAGAGGCGACAGGGAGCGTTGCCTCTTGTTGTTGGGTTGAGAACGACGCTTCTTCTTACGGTTGGGACCTTCGGAATCTGTTGATGGTAAATTGGTAATGTTTTTATTGTTACTCCTATAAAGATACTTTTATTTTAGTTTAACTGCCAGCAGCCTACCCGTGACCACGGTAGAAAAAATGGTTTGTACATTTATATTATTCTTCACATTTAAAGTTAAGTTTAGTCCCCGTTGCGTATTAGTCTACCATGAGTAATTCATATATTTTCAAAATATGTATTTTTGAGCATAAGTTAGGTTGATAAAATGAATAGGTATTACCACTGCTATCGGACGATGACGACGAAGACTCTGATGATGAACTGGAGCTGGACGAATCACTTGACGATGACGACGAGCTGCTCGATCGCTTCTTCTTACCCTTGCCGCGCTTCTTCTTCTTCTTTTTATCCTTCTTCTCTGTCAAATTCAACAATTGCTTCAACGTCTCCTTCATCTCATAAGACTTGGCTCCCGTCAAACCAGGCAGAAGCAACTCAGCTGGTTCAATCAATGGCTTCGTAGCTGACGTTTTACTCTTCAAGAAGTCCAGGGAATTCTGAGCCTCTTCATGGAAAGGAATGATCGCCAAACAGTCTTCATACGCTTTCTGTGCTTCAGTGATCTTATTTTCGTCCTCGTAACTTCGACCCAGTGCTACTAATGTCTCTCCTAAATACTTCCTTGCGTTGGCATGATTTGGATTCAATTTTAAAGATGTTTCAAAGTCTTCTATCGCTTTTTTGAAAGTTCCGCTATTGGCGTATAGGGCTCCTCTTGCAACTAATCCTTCGACGTTCCTGGGGTCGATACTTAACGCCTTATTGAGGCATTGGAATGCCTCCGAGTGTCGGCCGGCTTTGAAATGTTCAATTCCTTCAGCGACCGAACGGAACGCCCACTTGCTTGCTTGTGCTTGACGAAGTTCATCTGCATATTCCGCTGGAGTAAATCCTCCCCTGGTGAAAAAAAAAAAAAAAAGTTTAAAATACAATAACAATAAATATAAAACAGGTATAGTAAATTGTGATATAAGATGATTTACCTCAATGACGAAAAGTTGGTGCAGTGCATGTTGGAGATTCCGAGGAGTTCAGAAAGATATTGGACGCAGTTGGGGTTATTGAAGCCTGGACTCTTCTCCAGTATGGCCTCATAGCTCTCACCCTTCATATCCACAGTTTTCCTGGAGGAAATATACATAAATAAATCATGTGAAGAGTTGTCAAAGTATTTAATAGTCCTCTTATAATGGAGTATTTTCACTGAGATGAGAGTAACATCTTCAAAGAAGGTATTTATTTAGTTTCAAGCATTTAATTCCTAAAGTGTTTGCTTAGTGTCACACATACGATTATCCTCACCTGTTCCAATGGAGCTGTTCAAAAAATGTTATGTTACTTGAATTTTATTTCTTTCACACATAAAGTATAACATCATAGATTAGGTGATGCCGCCTCGACAATGTGACATTAATATTACCGGGACATTCGCAAAGGTCACAACATAATTCAGTAGGTGTGACACGGGTCTTGAAAATCCTCGCTATACCTAGAAAAGAACACCCTAAAATAATTGAGGGAGTGTATGTCCACTGTTGCGGACGATACGTTGAATACAACGATGTAACTGCCGCGCTATCTTGTAACTATTGAGTCATCTCGGAGAGCCTCACATCAGCTAAATTGATTATCGCCGGGAGCAAGTCCTTTTATTATAATAATAAATAACTCCAACATCCAATAAATGCTCATTATAAAAGTCCAATCAATACGTCTCAGATAATGCTGGAATGTTAAACATTAGCTTTAATACAGAATAACATGTTTCCTGTTACACATATCAAGATTGAAGAGACCCTAAAATAATATTTGTACTGACCTTTTCCATTTTATGTTAAAAAATAAAAGATGTGTAAATAATTTGAATATCTGATAAAATCCTCAACAGGAGTCTCGTTGAAATATAGATATTATAAAAACATCCTTCAAGAATCCCAAGGTTTGTTCACATCAAATCAAACTTTGAACAATGTCATGCAATCATTTCACAAGTTGGTGAACAGTGTGATTTGTACTGAAAAGTGATCATAAACCAGTGAAAACATACATCCAATACTCCTTCTGATGTTACACTTACACATATACCTACCAAGTGTGCTCACATTATACTTATATAGCTGTGTGAAGCCAACCACATGTAGTTAATCTGAATGAGTATCTAAAAACCAGAGGTATTCTTGTATGCTCTTCCATACATAGTCAGTTCAAATGACATGTGACTTATGTTCCAATGTTCTTGAAATCCCAGGCATAAGTGCAATTATATATTCCTTTATTATCTATTCCTTCCCAGTTTTCTAAACATTAAATATCTTCAAGTAGTCCATGACATTCTTCCACATTCTCATAATAATATCTTCAGTATTCTTGTTTTCAAACAATAAAAAAAATACCACTGTTTTTGTAGGCTCGAAATAAGATTGTACTACAAATAAATACATGAAAAAACACTATGTTTTTGTGTAAAGCAAAACAGTAAAACCTGTAAATAGTGTAGGGACAATGTGATTACTCAGAAGCGTTTGTTATTGAGTTAGTACATACTTGTAGACGAGAGGGAAGTCGTCGGTGCTGAGAAGGCCTAGCGGCGGCTTAGGCGGAGCGTCATCGGGCCCGCGGGTGATTCCTTTCATGCCGCACACCATTTTGTCAGTGTCAGGGATAACTTCTATCACTTCACAGCATACCGTGTCATTCATCAGGTAGTTTCTTGACACGTTTTTCTTGTCCACAGCTGGTATGATATTTGTAACTGGTAAAAATGCCTGGAGAAGAAACTTACTGTTATTATTCCACACTCACAATCTGTGTCCTTACGAATAATGGGCATACTGAAGTGGAAATATGTTAAGTTTTTGATTGTTTTGCAATTATGAATATTATTTTTAATTATTTTATGCTAAGGTTAATTCAAGAAATTCAATAATTAACCTCATAAGAACTACAACAATAGCAACATAAAGCTTATTGTTATTATGCACATATTGATACAGCTGAAGAGGTCAGCACATACAATTGACTATTAATGATTTTAAAGTAATTATTTAATCATTATTAACGTATACAAAGCAAACAATGAGTTATATTAGCTTGCCAACAAAACACGTCAAAAGTATAAATTATGATTTTCAAATAGTTCTTTATTTGGGAATAGTAATTTATGCTGTGGGTACCTGCGTGGGTGGTAACTTTCAACTTAAGTATGTGCTTATATGGCCAGTCTTAATAAAACCAGCTTGGAATAGAATGTTTAAGTTTCACAATATTGTGCAATACCTTCACATTGATGTCAGCTACATATCTGGAGGTCGGGCCGGCAGTGCAAAGCACCTTTAGCATCATGCCGGAAGCCGTCCTGTTGATGACCGCTCCTATTATTAGTTCTCCGGTCTTCACATTCTGAAATAATAGTTGATTTTTAGAGATGCCAATACTTGGAAAATAAAAAGTTTTAATTAAGTAGTAGATGACCTTGCAAGTCTGTAATTTCATTTTAAAAAAGTTTTATAATTTTTCTATTATGTTCAAGGTTAAAGTATGTAGAAATAGCTGATTACTATGTCATTTTAACCATGAAGATAACAATGGCTATAAAAATTCATAGATAATGCAGGTATATGGCATTACCAAACAAGTTTCTAGTTGAAAGTAATTATTTTCAAAGGTATTATTGGTATGTGAAGTAGAATGTGTTTTATACTTACATCAAAGAAATGCCTTAATCTCGCAGATTTGTCAACATTCAAGAATGTTTCGAAAGGTGGCATTAAAGCATACAGATCTGAAACAATAAGTTACAGGAACTTTAAGCACAAAACTCACAAAAAGCTGTATTGATTTAAATTAAAGTTTATATGGCTATAGTGAAAACTCCGAACCAGGGTATTGGAGAACAGTCAAAATAAACTATATTTCAAGATTACAAAATTCAATATCATTCTTAAGCATTTGTATGTCCAAAAATGAGTCCTAGGTTGTTTGTGTCCAATTATTAGTGTTGGAATTGTTATAACTAGGTAACCCTTCCATGAATACAAACACGGGGTAACAAGTATATACTTAGCAACAGGTTATTGTATAGAAAAATTTGTAGTTTTTCTGATTATATACAAGGCTATGTCTAATGTTTATGACCAGAATTCATCAGATGCAATGCAAATATATTAAAATTTTGTGAGGAACAATGTTTAGGAGGATAGAAAAACAGTTTGTTGCTATGGCAGGCAGTGTCATAGTAACTCAACAAGGTGATAAAAAAGCCGAATAAACTTACTGTCTTCCGGTGTAGGCGCGTCTGCTCCAAGGCTAGACGACGATGGTGTTTCCTCCATAATTGAAGTGTCGAACAACGCATTTGCCTCCTTAGCAATGAACTGGTGAAGCTTCAGCCGCTTGCCACGATCTTGAAACGTCAGGTGCTTGTGCCTCGACTGGTATACAGCGAAATCCAATGCACCCACGCCAATTTTTGTCAAATCGTCTTCCCCTCTCTCTGCTTCCCACGTTTTTTGAAGTTGCTGACCATGGTAGTTAATGGATTGCGTCACTAAGGACGCATCCAAAGAAGGGTCCATACTTCAGTTCTATAAGAAAAACAAGGTTAGATTAATTTAGCTCCGATGCTGAATACATAAATTAAATAAAAGTGAGAGTACAAAATGCCGACGCCATTTTGGTAATTTACACCCGGAGGACCAAACAGAAGAAATAATGATTTTACTGTCTGTTATGAATTAATATTCTCTTCAATAAACACTTACCCCTGCGAGCACTATGTTTTAGTATATTTCAATACAATTCCACAATGAATTATTTTCTCCTAGCTAAAAACACATTCACAGACCACCACACTTCAACGGGAAAATGGAGACGAATGAATGAATGTTATAAATAATGAATGAATGGTGAACAGATGACGAACGAAAGTTCAATTTTTGAATGATATGGAACGATCATTGAAGGTTTGACTTCACGGCTTTTCAGTTTTCTTTTTTATCGATAGAAGTCGTGGTGGCCTAGTGAAAATTGCACCAAGCTCTCAAGCACAAGCACGAGTTCGTGGGTTCGATTTCATCCAGGACAGGCAAATTTTCTAAGTTAATCTTGGACACCCATGATAGATAATAGGGGAAGAAACATGGACTATTAAGTATGAAATCACCAGCTCGCATTGTTCAAGCATTTTGATTTAACGCTCAATATTTCTGTAATTTGTGTTTATTTTGTGTTAGAAGAGGCCTGTGATGTGTCCAGCAAAGCGACTATAAAAATGCTAGTGATGAATAATAATTTTCAACCGACTTAAAAAAAGGAGGTTCTCAATACAGGAATGAATTTTAAGCAGTGCGCAAAAAAAACTGGTGGTCCAGAATCGTTAACAGAACATGTCTGCATCATCAGTAAAAAAAAATTTTTCATTATTTTGTCCGCCCTAAAATCAGCAAAATATGGATACCAACTATTCTTTCGCGCGCCGAGCGGAGCTCCGTCAGTAAACCGGTTTCGCGTTGCCGCCGTGCATACTATGACGCCTGTGACCGTACTATCGGTTACAAAATAAACATCTTTCGATATCAATAACTTTTCTGTTTTGTACTAAAACACTAAAAATAAAAATATACGTATCTATAAAACTTATTTAACTATAAGATGACAAAGTTTGCGCACTATAAAATTCATTCCTGTATAGATGTTTTTTTTACTTCGTTTCTCGATTTCATTCTTTCGTTTCATGAATGATAACACTCGCATTTGGGTATCATTGTCTCCAGGTCAGGATCTGATGATGATCCCCGAGAAATCGTGAACAACGCTTGAAAATTGTTTGCACGCATCGGATATGCTCATAAGACTGTTAAGGTATGGACCTTACCTGATGATGGCGACGATATCAAGGGAACTCCATATCGGTATATAGCAACTCTCACGTGATTGGGCTTATTTCATTCGTATTGACGAGATCTTTACAACAAAATAATATTTTATGACTACTATGTATGATGTATGAGACAATGTGCATTTCGGGGAACTCCTAAACGGTTGATAGGAGGTACCTTTTAAGCATATTTTATTTATATTGATAAAGACTTTTGGTATTACGGATTACGACTACCACGTCAGTATTAAAATATGTAATTCAATATAACAAGTACACTCTATACATAAGTATCTATACTTATCTATATCTACTAATATGATAAGGTGTTTGTTTGTTTGTTTGAACGTGCTAATCCCAGAAAATACTGGTCCAATTTGAAAAATTATTTCAGTGTTAGGTAGAAAGCCCATTTATCGAGTAAGGCTATAGGCTACTCTTTATCCGAGTTCGTGCAGAGGTTTCCACGGGATGCGCGTGAAACCACTGGTAGAAGCTAGTACCTATCTAGATAAGAGAGAAAGTAAGCGAAATATAATTAAATCAAAATACAAGATATAAAAACAATCTTTTTTCAGCATAACATGAAAATTATCCATTTAAAATCTATATTCCCAACAATAGATCTCACACAATCGAATGCGTTCACGTGTAAAACTTGAAAGTAGATAGCTACAAAAAATAAATAAGTGTGGAGGAATAAAATAAGTTTCGCGGTGGACCATTGTACGGAGTTAGTGAGGGCGGCCCGCCTCCTACTAGTCCAAACAGTATTTCCATTGTGTCTGCCATTACCTAGCCCTCTTTTCGTCTTTTGTATTCGCCTCTCTATAGAAGTGAGACCTTCCCAATGACGCTTTATGGCCGCTTTGAAGTATGCAAGATATGGCCGGTATATCTACATTATTCTAAAATATTAGGAGGCTACATTGTGTTATATCCTTTGAAGAAAAAATATGTGGTACGCCGTATTACCAAGTTTAATTTTCATTCCGAAAATGTGGGATGAGAAAAATCTCGAAGTAGTTTTTTACCTGAATAGCTGCTTGTGCGGTGAACTTCTACAATTTGTAAAAAGCATGCTACTATCGTAACAAAATATTAATTGAACAAAGATTCTAATGAAGCTAATTAGTAGAAATAGGTAGGTACATAAGTAGGTACTTAAAAACTAATAAATCTGACTGTTCGAAACATACAGTGTAGGTAAACAAATGTAAGCCCTCGCAATATTTTTAACACATTTTTTTTGTATATTATTATATTCCTGACCACGCTGCTACCTCGATTTGCCAAGAATTTAAATGCTGGATGAGATCTAATTCGACCGCAATTTTAACAGGCCGAAGTTCTTAATATTATTTTTCACATTCATTTCCATCAACAATAATATACGACACGAGCCTTCTTGTTTATATTTCAAAGCCAAATCATTTATTTCATAGGCCTTTAGAAGCAATTTTAGGGTAAACTCTTATAATTATGTACCTATTAATTTGTTGTTTGATATTCCGTGTTTTCTTAATGGATGTATCAGGAATAATATATTTTTTTTTTTTCAGAAACAGGATGTGTTTGAGTTTTATAATTTTGTAATAGTTACCTACGTTAAGAAATCCTACACTCTTTTGCCAAAAAACGGGCCATTACATGATACTCAAATAGATAATAAAATTTGTATTGTATTTGTCCAAATTAACTGACATAAATAAATTGAAGTCTACGCCGTGCTACGAAACGCTACGCAGCGACTACGCGTAGCACCACGGGCAGTGTAGTCGTTTACTTTTCTTTGCATGTTTCTTTTTCCAAGCAAACCTTCAACTTTATTGAAATCTGAAATGAAATAAATAGTATTACATAGATCAAAATGTTTTGTTTTTTTTTTTTTAATTTCAGTTTCATAATGAACCAACAACAATGGCTAAATCATGGCATACCTCCATAAACACAATCCAATATAAACAAGTTCAAACAACCTTTTAACAATAAACAAGGCCATGCATAAAATGAAAGATCAATTCATACAGAAAACTACTGTTTCCATTAATATCAGTTATTTTGACACGCAATACCAACGGCCACGTTGTAGATGCGGCCGCAATTCGCGTGATTGAATCTTTTTGGTTTGTAATAAGGTGGTTTATGATTTGGCAATTATTTATTGAGTGTACGATTAGTGGTGGCGTGTGTGTATGCAAGGTGTATTGTGCAGGTTCACACAATACGCGGCGCGGCTTTGTGTCTCGTGTTCGCGCCATTGTGCTCGGACATATTACCCAACGTTTCCACATTGTATCTGCTCCTGCTGTCTGTGGCTTCTTCCTTTGATGGGACATATCTTATTTGTCGTACGCACTATTGTGTTACACAGTTACTGTTCGTGTTTTTTGTGTGACGATTCTTATAAGACAACAATTGGCGTTGGAGTTTGACGTAGGCGTTGAGGGAGATATATCAGTAGTACCAATTGAGTTCCTTTAATGGTTATTATGAAAGAAACAGTTTTGTAAAGATTTTTATAATTTTGAAACTTAAATATAATTATTTTTGTAATTGGCATGATCATGAAGAAGGTATGAACCTTGAAAATGTTGACTTTGCGCGATCATCCAGGCAAGCTAATCTATGTAACTTTTCCTCTTCACACAAGTTCCTGAATATTTGCTATTTTGTAGCATAGCTATACAATATTATAGGTACACCTTTGAGAATAGAATACCTAACATGTTTTTTAATTATTTCTGCATATTTTGCTGAGCAGCTCAAATTAATGAATAAAATATGTAACTAAAATCTAAACAAGCACCAACGCTACTTCCCCGTCGGTGAACAATGAATGAGCCAAAGTTAATGTATTGTAAACATTTAATTGCATCGTAAGAGGGAAGTGCATTATGCAAGGGTATGCGAAAGGGTGAAGTTTGACCACGATAGTCGTGGATGCGCGAGGACCATGCGCGGGCTCTGACGGGCTGGCACTCAACTCACGCCGGCCGGCACAGTCTGTGCCCGCCTCCCATTACGCGCGTTCGTTCCAATAGAACGCAGCCATAGCCTAGCGAACTTTTTCGTAAATACATTTTCCCGCCAAGCTTTTAATGGTGTTCTGTTTTTAAAATTCCGGTGTGTTCGTGATTGTTGTGTGCCAGAATTATTTTTTGTGTGAATTATCTGTGGATGCGTGATGTGTTGTGCGGTTATTGGGAATTTATTGGAATAGCAGGGCCTCCTTTTGGATTTCGCGGTAAGTTTTTGCATGAGATCTATAAGAAACTTGTTGGAATTTAATTAGATTTTTCAGTTACTTATGTATTTTTTCTTCGTGTGTGTTTTCAAGAGGATACACATGCTCTTTCAAGTTTAAGGGCACGCTGCCGGCATTAGCTCGTCGATTTATCTCTGCTACAACCTTATCACTGCTAAAGGCCATAACTTTTTGGTCAAGTTTTTAACCAGATTTTTTTAAACGTTTATGTGCTTTACGTAGAATACCTATGAGATTATTCCTAAGTTTAATTTTTGCTCTATCATAAATCACAAAAAGATCCAATGGTTGAAACTTTTCATGAAGAGGCTACTTGCTCAAAAATAATTTATTCCCAGCAACAAACGCCATTATGTACCGAAATATTGACCATCATAACTACATTACAACATGATAAAAGCAAACCAAACGAACCATCAAAAAACCAATCGCGCGTCACATCGATAAACGCGATAAAGTTGCAAACAACAAAATAATGGTACGAGTCGCAGAATTAACGCTCCTATTGTGTTAGTACAATAATCCGCTATCTAGGCCAGCCTCAGTGCTGCAGACGAACCTTTTGTCTTTCATGTTCGCCGTTAATAATGGCGGGCACCGAAACAGCCGCGCACAATACCCCGAAATGTGCGCGTTTTCATTTGCAAGACAAAACGCGCTTTGTTGTTGTGTCCGCTCAATACTAAATTTATAGCCGGTGGACTGAGAGCCGTATTGACGGCTGGCTAACGAACGACCAACACCATAAATGCATTTTGATCGGAACACAGATTATTTGGCTTTCATCTAGACGGGGCTTCGTGCTTATGTACTTAACTACATACTTATTTTATGTGTCATTTTATGTCTGTGGTAAGTTAATCAAAAGGCTTTAGTTTATTGAATTGGCCTTTTAAATTCCTTATCTCGGTGGAATTTATCTTTTAATAAGAGGGCCAGGAATGGCCCATACGTTGAAGCAATTCAACAATCAAGACTTGATCAGCTGATCGCGAAGGAACTATTCAAACAGCTACTTCTGAACCTAGGCAATATTTAGTTAATAAGATAAATGAATAAATAGATGCTGTATTAACCACAGTAAATATATGATTTTGCAATTCGCAAAATCGTAAAAAAAAATATTTGCCACTTGTTTTATAGTAAGTCAGACCCTTGCGTGTCCGAGTAAGTCTACAAGATCTCTGCTTAAATTGTAAATGAGCACGTACGCAAAAACAGAATTTTATCCATTTAGAAAATAAATAGTTTTGATACGATTATTGCAGAAAATTATAGAAATGCTGTTTAAAAACAGAGAGGTAGGTATTTCAAGAGTATGGTCCTATTTGTTTATTGCTTAACTTTTGTGTTCAAATATATATCTTAATATACTGACGGCCGTTCCCAATCACTCTATCCATCTATTGATTTGCTCATTAGAGATAGTAATGTCAAATTACAAGCAATGTCAAATTCCTATCCATCATCCATCATCTTCCGATCCTTTTTTCGCTACTTTGTTGGGGCCGGCTTCCAGTCTAACCGGATGCAGCTGAGTACCAGCGCTTTACAAGGAGCGACTGCCCAAAATCAAATTCCTATCCCGAGTAAGCAAAATAAGAGATAGGTAGAATATTGGGAACGCTGCTGATGTGTGTGTAATTTTCAGCAAAATTACAAAACAAACCTAAACTAATGAGAAAATGTGATAACTTCTACTTTTGTACTTGTAAACAAACAATGATTACTTTTTGATAAGAATTTAATATTTTTTAATAATTACTCCCTTATTTACTCTCAGCTCACACATAAACAGCTATAGGGATTTTCCCGAGGAACGGGTCAGTTTTCATTTGCTGAATGTTTTTTGAAAGCGCGGTGTAGCAAAGTGCGCAAAGGAAAGATACTTAGGTGGTGTTTGCGGTGCGGCTCCTTGGTTTACCCATTCCTGCTGGCCATTACAGGATTCGTTCCGTACTTACTTGATACATTTTTTAAGGTTTAGGGGGTTTCGGTAAGACGAGTAAACTAATAAAAACATGTTTGTAAATAGATGAGGTAAACATCAACCTGAGAAATTAAATTAGATGATTGATAACATTGTAAGCGACATACAAGACATATTTTAGAAAAATATAAAACACATAAAAATAAATGTTTCTTAAAGATTCGAAATAGAAACAAGTGCCCCAGAAGAAAGATAACTAGTGCGCAACCAACTATGAAATAAAGCCTACAGTAAATCTAGTACGACACGCACTTGGCCAAGTTTTGCTTATAAAAGACGCCGTTATGGATAAAACGCGGATACCGAATAAAAAACCTCAGAGATCCCCACACATAAAGTTACACTCGAGACCCCAAAGAGTATAGTCACAAAAGCGTCGTAATTGGCCCGTTCTTTTTCTACTTCCCTGAAGCATTGAGAGCCAATGAAACGTGTGCATTTAAATGACGTTCCACAGCTTTGTGGGGTCACACTAAAGTTGTTCGTGAAACCGCCAGTGAGGCTACGACTTTTGTTTAGTAAGCACTGAGGGACTACTCAAAGAAAAACCTGCTTGTTAAGAAATCATTAGTCATGCTTATTTGAAAATGGAATAGAATCGTCACTCGGTAACTTTACAAAATGTGTGTAGGCTCTTGCTAGGGCTATACAATTGAGCTGTCAATTGAATTATTATTTGGTGGGTATGGATTTCTAAATAAATACTTTTGTAAATGTATCATGAATATATCTTTTGAAACTAAATTGTGTATAGGCCCACTTAATTACCTATTCTTATTTTGTTTGCTTAAATACGGACAATTAATTGAAACATGACGAACACAGTTTTTATTTGAAAGAGAAATTAGCAATAGACTGTTTGGACCACACTCGGACATTGCAAAAATTTGCAAATTACAGAATCCAATGAAGAAAAACAAAATTGGCGTATTGTAAAATAGTGACAGCATATCGAATACAATGTTCTTCGTTTAAAATTTAAAAAATCTGCTTCCTCTCGGATCCCGGCACGCACCACAAAACATACTTACATAACTACACATCCCTCCTTTCTCCTATTGAATTGACTCCCCCCTTCGCCCACTCCCATTCATTCTTTACAGCTTTTGTAGGAGCGCTCAGTCTTTTTGTAACAATGCTGGCGATGTGAATAGAAACTGTCGAAATATTGTTAAGCATGATGTCATCTTGCAGACGGCGGGTTATTTTGATGGCATTGAGGATCTGGTAATTAGTTTGTCAGCTTTAAGATCTTCCAATATGGAGGAACTTAAGTGATATAGCAGAAAAGAGGCAGAAAGGTGCGTGCACGCCAGTGTGATGCTCGAGCCCGTTAGGATCCCGGGCGTTTCTGTAAAAAATCTCATTGAACTATTCTAGAACATTATCTTTCTAAATACAAAATCAATTTGTACGAGTGCTTCATTACGCGGAGCCGCAGACAAAAACATGAATTTTATTAATACAAACTTTTAGCAATATTTAAACAAAATTATTTTTTCCAAGTCGTCGGGAGACGATGATGATGAAAGAGAACATAATTATTTTTCAACTAGCGTTAACTCTTGAAATTATGATGAACTGAAACTCTGATTTGCATTAACCATTATATTACTTATTTAAAAAACATTATCTCTTTTAAGCAGCTCTTAATGTACACTACACTTCAAACCACCTATTTGCAAGAGTCGTCATCACAATCATATTAGCCAATTGCCGTCCATTGCTACACGTACGCCTCCCCCAAGGACTGCCAACCTAGCCATGAGCAGAGAAAGCATTGTCTGAAAGAGTAATCAACCTGAAATATCCACACCCGAAAATTGTCTTGAACATTTTCTAATTTGACAATCGCTATTCTGTCTATCGATAATATACATAAAAGTAGAGTATTAAAGTAAACAATGGTTAGGTACTAGGGTACCAGAGGGTGTAGGGGGTTGGGCGATCGGTATTTGGTGCTCGCATTGTCGTTGAATAACTTTTGTCCCTATTGTGTAGCTGAAAGTAGAGCCACAAAGACTCTACGGCGTGGAACATAAACCGAAATTCATCAGAGCTCCGATTGTTCGTTTCTTAATGGTGTTTGCAGCTAGATTTGTATGTATTTTCGTTGGTTTTTGGATTAAGTATATCATTTTGTTTAGCTGTACGAATGTCGTTGTTTGAATGTTTTCATTGGAAAGCTTTAAAGGGACTGACATGAAATTGGGTCTCATTAATTTATTGTTCTTACCGGTTGCAGTAGATACAGTTCTCTCTCAAATGACAAGAAGTTTCTTTCAAGATAAGGCAGATTCGGGAACATCGCACATCTGCACTGCAGCCCATTTTCCCGAAGTTACGCAGCATTAAACCTACTAGTGCAGTCATTGAAGCATTATTGCTACGATTTTTTTTACTGTGAACCGATTTGCATGAAATTTTGGAATTAGGTTCATCTTACCCTTAACTTCAAAAGTGAATATGATTTGAACTCCGCCACCCCCCCTGGGGGTGGTTGACACCCCTTCTTTGGGGTGAATATTTTTTTTGCAAAATAACCTCGGATATCGATAGAAGACCTAATTTTAAGCTAAAGTTGTCTTTAAAGTTTAAAAAAAAATCCAATACTTTTCAAGTTATTGGCAATTGAAAATTCGCAATTTTTTCACGTTTTTCATCGGTTTTTTGCAAATATCTCCAAAAATATAGGTTTTATCGAAAATTTATAAAGAACAAAATTGTAGCAGGTAAAACAACGAACAATTTGTTTTTTTATAAAAGGTCCTAAGTGCAATATTAAGCTAGATATTAAAGATCAAAGCCGTTTTTTATTTTGTTTGAAATTTAATTGTTGTGGTCAATGCCATGTAGCGGCGAGTAGATGCATTTTATGCATTCGAATACAAATGGGTTTTGTAGTGCTTGAAATAAGCTTTAAGATGAGTACTACTAAAAGTCTTTTGCACGTAAAATAAGTGAGCTGTATTGCAAATAAGGGGAGCATCTTATATTTTTTCTTTTAAATCAATGGGTTTCATAAGTGCCATTTCCACCAAAATTAAAATTACTCGTATTCCGCCTAGGATTAACTTTATTATGAAGAGTTTGATAGATAGTATCAGTTTGGCTGCTTCAGGACAGATATTTTAAAAAAAAGTCACGATTAACGAAAAGAACAAAATTTCAAATTAAAGAAAAACCCACTTGTTTTTCATAATATCTCAAAAATTGCGACAGATACGTATAAAAGTGTACGATAAAAAAATGTTTGGGTATTTTTCAGACAAACAATTTGGTTTGTTTGTTTTTTCTGTCGAACAAAAATTGACGGAGATATGATTGTTTAAAGAGCGCGTGGCAGCGCAATCACAGCCTCTCTTAAGCACTTTAACCCTTCACCGTTTTAGAAAAAAGTTCTTTACTATATATTGCAATGATGGATGTTGTAGCTCTCTTAATTACTTTTACAGTGGTTTTTTATAAATTGTGATAGCATGAAAATTGAAGGAGTTACGGTCCAAAAACTTGTCATATTTTTTTCTACTTAGTAACTGAAAACTTCGGAGTGTCAATATTTGGGGCAATGTGAAAGTAGGCAGTATAATAAAGAGTCACAACTATTGTAATGTGTATATATGTCACCGGAAAATAATAAAACTGGTAAATTGATCAACTTACTAAAATAATAGATGGCATAAACTACGTCGATTAAATTTCAGACAAAATAAAAAACGGCTTTGATCTTTAATATCTAGCTTAATATTGCACTTAGGACCTTTTATAAAAAAACAAATTGTTCGTTGTTTTACCTGCTACAATTTTGTTCTTTATAAATTTTCGATAAAACCTATATTTTTGGAGATATTTGCAAAAAACCGATGAAAAACGTGAAAAATTGGGAATTTTCAAATGTTTGACATCACCAACCCGCATTGAGCAAGCGTGGTGATTAATGCTCAATCCTTCTTCGTGTGAGAGGAGGCCTGTGCCCAGCAGTGGGATGATAAAAAGACTGTAACAACAACAACATCTCTGGCAACCAAAATCAACAGATAGATTCTGTAAGAGGAGGATCATAATGGTCTCCGTTTAAAAATTAAATTTAAAAATTAAGGAACATATCTAGAAGTCTAAGATTTTATATAAAAAAAACTAATTATTGAAATTATGCAACAACCAATTGAACCGACTGACGGTAACAACATCAACTTTGAAAGCTGTCACCCGATCATCTGATATCTTGATTATGTAAGGAGCACTGAGCTCTCTGTACGAACATTATCTTCGCGTCATTACTTCTATACAATCAAGTGCATTGTAATTGAATGAGATCTGACTGGCAATCATTGTTCTATATAGCTTCTGTTATCAAAGCTATCAATGTAGATATGTATATGGTTTGTCCGTGGTAATGTAGGTTGTGTTGCAATGAATAACTGGTAGGCTAGATGTTGCAAGTTTGCGATCGCTTAAAATAGGATCAAAATATAATTGAGCAAGAATTGAGTTCTATGAGTTATCAGTCAAATGAGAAGTAGGTACTTAGGCATGGTCATGTGATCGCAAAAAAGCTAGATTGAAAAGAAAATGTTTTTCAAAGGATCTTCGTTTCTTGCACTGTTTACTTAACTTGAATAAATAATACAAACCATATTTTCGTACTTAAAATTATCTTCAATTACTGAAAATCTAATTAAAAAATATATATAACACAAATATAAAATCCTTGTCCGTATCCACAGTGAATTTTCCAACTATATTTTTTTCACGAGTGATTGTTAATGCTACCTCCATCCTTCTGAATTCTGCAAAGATCCAATCGAGCCTTCCAAAATCGACATACTTAAATTTCAAATTCAAAACTAAAGCGTAAAGGATAATCACAGAGGCATTACAGAAGTTTCGTAAAAGCAGCGACACTTTACGTCGGAATCTCGCCACATCTCGGCAAAGCGTCGGAGAACGAGGGCGACACACAAAGGGGTAGAAAAATGGGTAACCTACTCCTACAGGCTTTACAAATCTTACTATTCATATAACATCCATAGAAATCATGGGGGCCATGGTGTGCGGCCGCACTTATAATATATCTTTTGATGATTGCACTTTTCTTGTGGTGAATTCTTTTGAATATTTCTACGTTTAGGCCAAGGGTTGCTATCTCATTAATTTGTATTTTAATTAAGTATGGGTGTAGTGTTTAATACATTGGTTAAATAAGCGTTTTTGGATATTTTTCCCCATTATGCAATTAGGTTACGAAAATACAGCATTACATTTTTTGTACACTATATTTGAAAAGTGACTCTCTAAATTTACCATAAATAATGCGCAAGAAAATGTAAAAATAAACAATCTATTCATTCAACACATTTCGAAATATATTTTCCATAAATAAAGTTTATTACTATTTCAGCTAGACACATACTATTGTTAAATCTAACGGTACCTAACCTGCGTCTGAGAGCAAGCTGGTGTCCGGCTTTCAGAGTTAAAAGTATTCATGAAGATATTCTGAAAGCGGGGCCGGCGCTCCTTTTTGTATTGGTCACAATGAGCTATCCTCAAACGCAAGTGATTTGGTACAACTTGTACGCGGTTGGAGAATCAGCTAAGAAAGAATATGTTCGTGATTATTTACCTTTTATATACCTATACACCGAAGTTATGTCCACACACCACAAACAATTAGTATGGTAGGTAAACAGTATATCAAATTTTTATCCTGCCTAAGTCCTTCTTCTATGAGTGTCTAGTCAACAAAAAGTTTATTTAAATATCTTTATGTAAGTCTTTTACAATCGTCTTAAACGTATTCATAAATAGTATAAGGCCGCTGCCTCGAATTTTGCGGGCAGCGGGGCGGCAGCGGCGCGTTCTGTCACCGTTTTGAATGGAGCTCACCGCTCGTTGCCCGCTCCCGCGCGCCGCTGTATTCGAGGGCCGGTCCATTTGATTATACGCGTAAGATCCTGCCGCTCCCGCGCCGCCGCCGCTGCCGCCTCGCTGCCCGCAAAATTCGAGGCAGCGGCCTAAGATAATACAAAAAATCACAAATATTGACAGTCCGCTTCCGCTTATCACTTGCTCCAAGACCATATTTTCCCTGAAAGACACAAAATTACTCGCTATTCAGCTGCTTTGAACGTAATTTATAATTGAAGGTCCGAAACCACTCGATGATGCCTTTGATATTATTTACAAAATAAGGTCGCCATGGGATAATCTTATTGATGATACAATAAGCGTGTTTTTCCTATAAGTGAAAAGAAAATAAATTAAGTGCTGGAAAAAACCAAGCAAGCTTGAAAAGAGTGCTAATGGTATCCAATGATGGTAGGTTGGAAAGTCATTTAAATTAAATTCGAATTACGAATTGTCTATTATTCCGTAGAATTGCGATTACTATTTTTATAATTGAAAGACAGTTGCTGATGGAAACGACACGAAAAATTTATATGTTTAATAATAAAGTCAATTGTTGGATTTTTATATAAATATAGTTGTAAATTTAATTTTAATTTTATTTTGCTGTGCCCTACAGGGTCCACAATTGTACTTAGCTCTAAGCCATATTGTTACACCTATTTTATACATTGTGGAATGCAAATAAATAATATGAATATGAAACTTTTTGGCTAATTTTAGTGCCACGAAAAATTATGTTAGGTTTGGCATTCCATAAACCGGGAAGATGATTTTTTTATTCCTTGGATATTTTCCAATGAATCGACAAATTGAAATCATAAAATCAACAATAAAAAATGTATTTTTCGATTTTCATCTAATTGATCGATGCCGTGTTTCATTAGTACCTAAATAAAAATGTCCACACTTTCTACCCTAACACAACCCTCGGAAAATCACGGTTAAACCAGGAGACAACAATTGTAATAAAGCGCTCCTATTATTCATGGATGTATTAACTTAATGCGATTCAATAATAGCCATTCACGCCGTAATGTGGGGTGGCGCGGTTATGTGGGGCTTTTTTACTTTTATTTTAGAAAATTCTTGTAAAGAATGTGAAAGCACAAGACAATGTGGAAGCCATAACGTAAAATATTATTAATTATTAATTTTATTTAGGTATATCTCCAAAAATATTTAAAGTTCGTATACCTGTTCTATTTTCAAATAATGCCACAAACAATGTGTCGACATCGCTGATACTTTTTTATAAAAAAAATTTTTATTGTCCCGAAAGAGTATGGATATCGAAGCCATTGTCAAAACCGAGCTGCATAGATGTAGGTTATTCGTACACGAATATCCGAAACATTTTTAACGACCAATATTTTTTAGAAAATCTAAACTGCATTTACCATCTACGTCCACAGTTGGAGAAGGGCCAAAGTGTCATTTTTATCGATTGCACTAAACAATGGACGGGCCGTCACACAATAGTTGTGAATGGCAAGCGATGTAGATTAGGCAGGGGTTCGCTCTTGACGGATTAAGCCGAGCCTTGGATGTTATCTGCCAGCCTAAATACGCTTTTTAAGGCGATAATACTTACGCAATTTTCTTTAGGTCGTCTGCATATGGCTATAGAACAGAGTCTTACAAAACTATTAATTGCAATTATTACTTTTGGTGAAACTTAAGTATAGTCTCCTTGTATTCACACAGATGTCGAAACAGAAATCCGCATATCCTTAGCAAAAACCACATTCAGTAACAAGATACGACACCACCACTTAGCATGTACAAAAACGTAAGGAAATCCGACGACAAACAAACAAACCAACAAAAGTAGCAAACCGCAAATCGCAAGGTTTAAGTGAGTTCAAATATGAAAAAAGGGAAAGTGTTGGCTTTCTATTGTCGTTCGGAATCACTTTGGCACACGCCGGGGTAGGCTACTGGAAGAGTCAGCGGG
Source organism: Helicoverpa zea (assembly GCF_022581195.2). NCBI lineage: Eukaryota > Metazoa > Arthropoda > Insecta > Lepidoptera > Noctuidae > Helicoverpa > Helicoverpa zea. Next base: position 4,264,826 of record NC_061454.1, read on the forward strand.
TAAATGCAATTACTATGAAGTTTATTTGACTCTTTTAATCTGTGTTTTGGATTGATCGAACCTGTGTGTACAAAGTGTATGAAAAACATCTAAAGAATATCAAGTTTTTAATAATTTTTCACCCAAGTTTATAATCTGTAAGGATGAACAAAAAGAGGTGACATGGTTATAAGAACGCATATTTTTTTGATAAGCAAACTTTTTTGAAATGTGCTGGTACTAAAGTGGCTTGAACGTCACAAAAAATAATGTAATACCATAAGTTTAATTAAAAGAATTTTACTTTTCTTTTTTTTAAGTTAATGGCTATTCAAAATTTTTTTCGTATAAAATGGCTAGTCCTACCTTGTCGAAGAAGGTTATAGGTTTTATTTCTTGTTTTACAAACATTGAATCTCTTCATTATTGATGTCACCGTCATGAGAAATTGGCGATCATAGAGAAAAGCTCGTGTTCAAGTTTTGGAGATGACAGAATGCATCATATATGTATGTTAGACGACTATTTTAACATGAAATAAAAGCGTTACAAATGAGTAAATTACATGTCTTTTAAAGTCTTAATAATAAGAAAAACTGCTTCTAAAATAAATTATCTCTGAAAACAACAACTATTGAGATAATCTTAAATCTATCCAGATTTTCGAGTGGGACGATCTAAAAGCGTCTTAGTGCTCTAATTATTACATCTACATTGTGTTACGATATCATATTTGTCGACAATGGCGTCCTTTATGTAGCAAACAATCGTGTTGCTGATGAATTTCGGTCTATGTCTGCGCGGTGTCTTTGTTCGGCCCACCCTGCCTCCTCTAGTGGACAACACAATGGGACAAAAGTTGTTCAATAGCGCAAGCACCTAATACCCAGCCCACCCCTCCATTGTTTCGGGTAATGTTCGACTTTTATGGATATTTTCAATGGATCGCCTATAATCTGGTGAATGAAGTTGCGAACTCTTGCCCATTATCGCTTATGGCTTTTTGGAAAGTAGATTTTCTTTACATGCCCCCACAATGTGGCTGTGACGTAATGTATGAAAAGGATCTTTTATGTCTGCTGAGAAAATTTAAATTAAATTAGTTTTATAGCAAATCATTAATGTTATGATTTAAAACGATTGAATCTTTGTTGTTACAAAATCTTCATGAAAGACAATGCTTGTAGCGCAACCGACACAATTTGAGACCAAGACTTTAAAAATCGAGAAACTTAAAGCACGATAATCGTCGAATCGATTCACAATCGAGCAGGCTCGGACGACGCAAAGTTACGCTGCCGCACCGTCCCACCAGAACACTAGATTATAGAGTTGCGCCGCTCAACAATGGCTCAGATAGCTCATAATGCAGTTTGCCGATGTTGAAAGCAACCGCCACACTTCCCCCGATCGGATTTTCCACGATAATCGTGACAAAAGAACTTTGTGCGGACTCTACCTATATTCTATTGCGATTGTCGCTAGTCGACGCATGCGGTACCACGCTCTATTCATATCGTCTGAACGGATAACTTATCTCCCGACGTGTATTTATTTGTTAGGGTTTATTATGTCGCCATTTAATGTGGAGGGATTCGATTTTTGATCGTTGGTACGTCGGTATGTAGTCTGTGTTTTGATGGCTTTGTTTGGAATGGATCTGGTACCTAAATATTACGGTGCACATAGTACTAAAAATGACAAATTAAAGGTTAAGGAAATTAATACATTTGTGCAAGTTCATAACTTGCCTTTTTTCATAAATAACAACTCTCATTTTAAATTAGGGTGACCAAGCTATAAAAAAGAGATTTTGAATTTACAAATGCTTTTTGCAAATCTGTTGACGAAAATTATTATTTGAACATGTTAGGCCAGAACGGAGAAACAACCGCTCCCGCGCCAGTTCAATTTGAATACAGAGTTTTTCTTTTACACTCAGATATTTCAGTGGGGGACGGCAATTGGCTGCTATGATGCTGATGATAATGATTTCAGCGGTGTAGGCCCCGTCAGCTGAACGTACTTAATGTTTTTGAGAAGTGTACATCTTTGTCATGAATGAGAAGTTATTGTACATGTATGGTGACATTTGTCGTTTTTCTTTGTTTTAATATTTTATAGTGTGCAATAAGTTTTTTTCAATTCTCTTCTGAACGTACCTAAATACTTTTATAGACATCGATTTCAAGACACCGTCTTTCTTATACCCAACAGCAACAATAGAACTTACAAACACATGACTACACATAACGAGCCCGATAACAGACAATTCTCAGTGAATTTATATCAGTATTGTACTGTACAAAGACTACAAAGAGCTAGCACAAAGTTGTGGCCTTCAAACATAGAGGGCCCGCACATTAGCGTTTATAATAGTTCAAGTGACCGAGCAGACACAGGGTTGCATTGTCACGATCATACGTATTATGCGAGGCTTCCGTTACGGTAAAGTTTTGGGGCATGTAAGTGAAATGTCAGATTGCTTTTGAAAGTTTGTGTCAATTAGATGTGTTAATTAAATAGGCCAAGTAATTATTTAACGAGTTTGAGTATCTGCAATTTAACCTGATGCTAAATTTCAGATGCCTTTTTCGTAAATAGATGCTATTCGCGACACAGGTATGCTGCCAGTTTCTTTTAAACTCTTCTTTCAATAGAATTTAAAGATCGATTCCTCTTGAATGATTGTTTAGTCTTTTCAATTGCCTATATATTGCAATACATAGTTACTACATCAGTTGTGATGCAAAAATTCAGACTAACAGCAAAAAATCTCTTTTTTTTCAGATCTAAATGTAGTATCCATTATCACACCACAAATGATCCTTCGTAGTAACGTCACAATCTTGATCACTTCTCCATTAGTTGAGCAGACTTAGCATACGCCACGTCTCGTGACGCAGTGTACGAAGCACGGTCCGTAAGCCGACGATTATACAATTTATATTCACGTCAACCCAGCCAGTTACGGCATTGTTAAGATCTCAATAGAATTGTGTTGTAATTTTATAATGTTAATACGTGAGTTGTGATGTATGGTGAGGTTCAATTCGGGGCCAAAGAAGTGGGGACAGTTCATATTTATTTTTATTTGACAAGTAAAATCAGGCCGTATCATTTTATTTTGGATTTTTAGGAACGAAAGTATGTATTATACACTGTGTCAGGCCGCTAAAGCGAAGGTTATTTTGTGGGCATTAACCTATCAATTAGGTGCTCTTATCTATTAGTTTTAATCATTCTTATTCATTTTAATTTAAGCTACTTCCGATTCTAAGTTTCATATATTTACTGAAAAAACTGCTTTACCATTTCTATATCGGGTGTGTCGTTTATAATCACATTAAATGAAATGCGTTAATATACTGGTTAATATATGTCGATTAACACAAAGATAAAAGAAAAATACGTAAAAATAAAAAAAATGATTTTTTTTTCACACAAAGTAAATGGAATAAAAATGTGGAAAAATTAAAACACCATATAAAAGTCAGTCATTACAAACAACTGAAATTCTCCCTTGAAAACTGACAGCTGTCAACTGATCAAAACATACGATACTCCTGACTTTATCTCTGCCTTACACATGATGTTGTAAATTATAAAAACAAAAAATGACTCCTGTGGTTAAACCACTGAATGGATTAGGTTATTTTTTTTACAATTCGCCATAGAATATCATGAAGTATATGCGATATGATTTAATGTGATTGTGAACGACACACCCGATATAACTTCGCAAGCAAAACTTTAACAATAGTCACACGTCACTCCACAATATCTTGTCAAAAACATTATGCCAGTAGCATTATATCGAGTAGATCGTCATTTGTCACCCTCACGCTATTATCAAGTTACACATTCGGTCTGTGACATATATGTAAGTATAACTTAAGTAATGGTAAGAAATGCAACGTGCTTTCAAAATGAAGTGCAAAGCAAACACTCAATTTGCGATCTTTCGTTTATTTTTGTAGGGGAGTAGGTAAAATGTCGTCGTCATATCACTTCACTTGTTGACATTTTAATTTCTGGATGTGCATAATACTATTTTATATCAATATAGTTGAATTACGGGTGGATTTTCAATTTGATATTATAACTTGAAAAGTTTAGTTCTTTCAAAGGAAACTTTGCGAACTGATGTCCAAGTATTGTCAGGTTTTCCGCCCGAGAAAACTATCTTTTACTAAGAAGTATAAGATAACATTTTACATTCAAGAAGTAGCAAAACAATTGAATGTTTTTGCTTTATGTTTTGTCTATATTGATGATTTAATCTCTTGATATTTCGAATACTTGATTAAAACGAAAGCTTTCCTGAAGATTTTGATTCTAGTCAACGCTGTCCTTGAAGTAAGGGCTTTAACATTCAGATTATAAAAAAAGAAAAATATCCAAATATCCGAATTGAGAACCTTTTTGGGAATCCGGTTTAAAATTTATTTTTCTCTTCAGGGATTTCCATACTTGGTAAACTCACTAAGGAAGAAAATGCTTACGGGTAGGTAAAGTCGCGTTCTTATCAAAATAGGTTCTCCATATAAACTAATAAACAAATCTTTGAGATTTACTGGAAATGATGCCTGTGTAGATAATGAACCATGTATGTTACATAAAAAATAAATAAATAAAGTCTAATATGATGAATCTAGTATTAAATAAACATTTTATTTCATCACCATCAAAACCTAACACGAAACATGTAGTAATGTTATCTAATTATATCGCTACGTCTCCGTTGCGCCGTCCGCCATTGTCCTAGCACAATGTCTGCTAATTCCTGATCCATGTAACTTCCTGTATTGTTCCCGTGTTGACAGATTTTCCTATTATCAGCACAATATACCCACTTGTAGTACACGAATAATTGAAATATTGAGAATTGGACATTGTTGGTGATAGGGTTATGTTGCTGTGTAGGTTGGAGGGGGTTAAATGATTGCATCTAATTACGTAATGAGATAAATAAAATGATTAAATAGGTGTTGGACAGTGTGCTCGACTCAGAACTTGATAAACATCTCAATATCCATGACGCTCAGTTTGGTTTTCGCGCGGGACTTTCCACTGAAAGCGCAATTCTGAGTCTGAAGCACACTGTTCAATACTATACGGAAAGAAGTACACCTGTGTATGCATGCTTTCTTGACCTCTCCAAGGCATTCGACCTTGTGTCGTATGACGTGTTGTGGGAGAAACTCAAGAAAACTGGCGTGCCTACACAGGTGCAAAGAATTTTTCACTTCTGGTACCAAAACCAGAATAATTATGTAAGATGGGCAAACACCTTCTCAGACACGTACAGGTTGGAGTGTGGGGTGAGGCAAGGTGGTTTAAGTTCTCCTAAGCTCTTCAACCTGTACGTTAATGAGCTTATAGTTGGGCTCAGCAGCACTCGAGTGGGATGCTGGATTGACAACGTTTGTATGAACAACTTTAGTTACGCGGACGACATGGTGCTGCTGACCCCAACTGTAAGTGCAATGAGGCAGTTGCTCGCAATATGTGAAGCATATAGCATTCAACATGGTTTGATGTACAATGCTAAGAAGAGCGAGTACATGGTCTTCAAGGCCCCCGGTAAATATACACTAAATGTGCCCGCAATAAAGCTAAATGGCATTGAACTAAAGCGGACAAAGTTGACATGGAAAGGGAACGTAGGGCATTGGCAGTTCGAAGTAACATGCTGGCCCGCAGGTTTGTGCGTTGTAGTGAACAAGTTAAAGTCACACTTTTTAAAGCCTACTGCCAGACTTTCTACTCGTGCAGCCTGTGGTTCAGATATACACAGAGAACGCTCAATGCCCTACGTGTCCAATATAATAACGGATTTAGGATGTTGTTGGGGTTGCCCCGTTTCTGCAGTGCCTCCGGTATGTTTGCGGAAGCCAGGGTAGACGGCTTCCATGCTATAATACACAAGCGGCTCGCATCATTACTGAGCAGAGTCAGGAGCAGCACCAACAGCATCCTACAGGTTATTGCGGAAAAGCAGGACTCAAACGTCCTGAAAGCATTTATACGTGCTCAAATTTTGTAAACTGGTTTCTGTATGTTTTTATGTATGGACATTGGTCTGAAATAAAGATTATATTATATTATACTAATATTATAAAGCTGAAGAGTTTGTTTGTTTGTTTGTTTAAACGCGCTAATCTCAGGAACTACTGGTCCGATTTGAACAATTCTTTCGGTGTTAGATAGCCCATTTATCGAGGAAGACTACTTTTATAGGCTACTTTTTATCCGGGTTCGTGCAGAGGTTCCCACGGGATGCGGGTGAAACCGTTGGCAGAAGCTATTTCTCATATAGGGAAACCAGAAATTTTTTGAGTAGTCGATGACTAACATGGATGTAGCAGGATACATTCCTCTTGTAAGAACGTAGCTGTCGCTCGCGGTTTTCCCCCACGTCATGGAGAAACTACTTCCCGCATGTCTACAAAACCCTTTGGAGTACTCATATGTTTAAGCTGTCGACTGCCAAGTTTCCAAAATCTATTCTGTCGTTTTTAAGGGAGTGATCTACTATCCTTAATACCATATTATTAATAGGACTAACATGTCAACCAGTACATAACGCGTCACCAAACATTTCAAACTTTTTACTAAACAAACGATCTAACGGCCAATTTCAGCCAATACCACCATTATTTAGCCGACCAACAATTTCACAGGTCACACACACGATAACCCATATCTCCGGTATCGCATCCCTCACGGCCTATCGACAGATACCCTTGTATAACACCCTATATTTGTTTCCGGAATACATTAATCTACGCCCTGTATATAGGTGTTGGTTGGTCATGTAGTCGGTTATGTTGGTGTGTGTTGATATATTGTCATTTTTTTCTGATAATGGCAAAAACACTAAAAGTCCACATGGGTATTGCTAATTGAATTAATCCCCGACTATTGAGGTACTTTCTTTATTATATCGTCTATACTGTAGAAGGTTTTCTAAAATTCACAGGTTCGCTTCCATTAATCAATAAAAAAGCTGAAAATAAAATACAAACCTAAAAAGCAGGTTTGATTTTACTTTAATTTATTCGCTGGTTTTCCGCTTATAAATGTAGCCATAGCATGTTTATCTCGTTTCGCTCTTCCAATTCCTTACGTCACGGTACGAGACGGTAGCTACAGGAATTGAGTTTGTTTGCAGCGCTAATATATATTATGTTATATACTCCATAGCCATATTGCATGAACTGCTATTAAGGACATTCACAACTTCATAAAATTATACCTGAACTTAGACTTGATGTTCAGAAATTTTAATTGTACCTAATTTTCGGACGTAGTGATTACTCTCTAACAGCCAATTTCTTCATCAAAAGTTAAAGCCAAAGTAAAAGTCAAAGTAATGTCTAAAGTAAAAGTAACGGTCAAATTCAATTTTTCTATTAGTTTTGCTGTCACTTTAGCCTTGAAAAAACGTATTTGACCGTTACTTTTACTTTAGACATTACTTTAACTTTAACTTTTGATGAAGAAACTGACCGATAGTTGGTACAATGTAACTTTTACGCCCAATAAAACAATAAAAAAAGACAGCAAAACTAAAACAAATCACATCCATTCCATTGTACTACTTCATTTGTTCCCATACAATGTTGTCTGAAATTGTGATCCATCAAGAGTTGAATAACATCACACTGAATAGTTGGTGGGCGGCTTATGAATCGCAGCCAGCTTTCGAAGACCCCTGCGAACACCCCTTAGCACCCCTCCGATACCGCATATTGTTTTGTGCGAAAGGGGGAAGGGGTGCAGGGTTAACTGGTGGTACCAAACCATTGTTGGTGCGTCGGATTCGAGTGCGAATTGTCACAGGCAGTCGGACGATTTTATCAATCGCTTATTATTCAACTTCTAACAAATGGATGATGACTCATTTGTGAATGTGGCGCCAGAATGTTGGAATAGTTTTGCAATATGTCGTTGATGTGATTTTGATGTTTGAGTAATTGTTGAGTACAATGTCGGTTACTGCTTTGTGTTCCAATCTTACTTATTTCACAAATAGTAATCACAATCTTACACCAACACAACGCTATTTGAGTTGAGCTCATGTTTAGGCACATAAAAACTAATAAATTATATAAAATGTGATTACTTAGAATATTTTCAAAATAAGTATGGCTTGTTAGGTGGAGTTTCTTCATCAAAAGTTAAAGTTAAAGTAATGTCTAAAGTAAAAGTAACGGTCAAATTCGTTTTTTCAAGGCTAAAGTGACAGCAAAACTAATAGAAAAATTGAATTTGACCGTTACTTTTACTTTAGACATTACTTTGACTTATACTTTGGCTTTAACTTTTGATGAAGAAACTGGCTGTCATGGTCTAAACGTTAACTGTAACTGTAGCCAAACCAAAAACATATAACATATAACACGACAATAGTGCCAATGTTTAAGCTTTTTCAGCAGAGGACACTCTAAAAATATTTGGTCAGATACAAAAAAAAATGCGGTGCTTTTTCGATTTAATTGAAAAAAAGAAATCCTGCGTACTATTGAAGAGTTTTCTTTATTATTATTAGAAGTATAATCTGATCGCTAATGAGTGGTAGTACGGCTCAGCGATCAGTGTAGCGTGAAGCTCTCATGTGATTTCCCGACTGCGATGAATTGATGAGCTTTTTCATATTCCGTGGAGCACGCGTGTCGGTGGGGCATCGTTATTTTGTCTCTTGTTCAGCGTGTTTTAAATTTATTTTCAAGGATTTCGTTGGTGCGGTAATTTTCGTATTATTTATATATTTGTAGCTAGTTGAAAGTCTTAAATAAAGAACAAGTGATCCTTTGATTAATCAGAGATGGTACTTATTTACATACCATCCATGAAAGCCTCATGTTTAACAGAGTAGTTCAAGCAAGTCTACTGTAAGTATGCCTTCGTTTAGGTTCATATTTACAGACTCTTAGTCTTAGTTGTTAGTTCAGAGGTTGCCCTGAAAAGTAAGAGCACTCGCGTGTCTCGCAACATTCACTCCGCGTCTCGGCCATCGCTCCGACTTCAACATCAGTAGCAACTGTTAGTAAAAGCGATTTTCATTTGATTTGGCCGTTTGAGTGAGCGGGCACAACAGTAGCAGATATCGAACGAGTCCATTGTTGGAGGTGACATCTAAAAGCATTGTGCCAAGCAGTACAATCGCACCATTACCGCCGCCATTGTGACAATGTTAACATATCGTTATCTAGATCAAGCGCCATCTATTGTCCGTCGCGGAGACTTTTGTGTAAGAATTTTCTTTCCTTTTCAGCGTTTGGTCGGATAGTTTTGTTACGGTTTATCGACCTTGAGCTGGCGAATAATAAAGGCGGTTTGTTATGTTAATTGAACCACAAACAATCCAGGAATAATATTGGAATCCTATGCTTAAGAATTGACTAAAGATCACTGTGCTTAGTTACAGCGGCAAGAGGTTTTACTGTCGAAGGTTTGACAGTCTAGATAGCAGTTAGAAAATTATACAACTAGTCATATTGAAGGGTATTGAGGATATCAAGAAGAGTAAATGTCACATAAAGATTTTTAAATGTATCCTGACAGACTTCTTACAAACCATAATTGAAATAACTCCTCACAGTTCTCACCCATTTTATTTAGAATATATCATAAAACCCACTAACCACGTAATAAGTCACGCTTTTAACTTACTTAAAACTTGCTCTGATCGGGCTACATAATATTTGTTTTCTGGCCTACGTTGGGAAAATCAGCGCACTCTCGTAGCGCGTAGCACTCGTCTACGTAACGCCGCTACGAAGTTTTTCGCTAACAATTTCTTTGATACATAAATTGAAGTTTCACAATTTTTGTTCACAATTATTTAATATTTTTCGATTACTCTAAGATTTCGTTATGCTTTGTAAACTTTATGAATCAAGCCTAATCAATATTTGGAACTTTTTGATCGTAGAACTTTTGTGACTTTTTCATTGCTTTTCGATTAACTTTAGCTCTTATATTCATTCCTTTCAGATTGTAAGAACGTAATACACGCAAGCATTTTTATAGTAGACCACTCGTGAGACAAGACAAACATCCCTATTATCGGCAGCAATTATAATTCAGAAGCATCAAAGATAACAAAAGAACGTCTGCAATTTGCCGCCAGTAGCCACGCCGAACAACCAATAACCGCTCACTAGCAAGTTTTAACACGAAAAGCTAAACAATAACCCATCATTACAAAGTATGGATCCCGTCACCCAGCGCGCTGACCAGCCACCACCATTGTTCCACCACCACAATGACTTGTTAATGAGATCAGATCCATCCCCGCTGGACAATGGCCACCCCCGCCCGTCCCACTGATTTTATTAATTAATTCATTACAATAGAACCTGAGTTTCGGACCACTATCTATTGTTTAGTGATAGTGATTCATCAGGTTGACCTTATGCCGCCTCAGGGTGGTAGGATGGACTGATTGTTGTACTTGATTTTCGTGGTTATCCGTGTAATGCTATGTGGTATGGGGTCAGCTCATTTGCTAAGCAGACCATTTCAAAAATTATATAAAGCTCTATAAGTTATCCTACCTACTTGTCTAACTACTCTACGTATGGCATTGGTAAAATTAAATATTTAATGTATAACATTTAGATATCGCGTGAAATATTGACTGTAATAACCTGAAAACTTTTCAATGTTTATTTTGTCAGTTGCAAAATACGAGGATTTTTTATGGTATACGAGTAAATTATCAAAGTATTCTGGTAAATTTATATAACCTCTATACAGCTTCACAGTCGCGGTGCTTTAGAGAGATGTATGGATAGGTACTTTTACATATTTCACAATGTACAGTCAGTCACAGCGATTGTCGCGTCGCAATTTCTCTATTGTTTTTGAAGTACAATGAAGTACTCAGATAAAATAGGAGTCGGCTGGAGTTAGCATATGAATAAAGTGGACAAAAGACCCCTTCTGTCCATAGCGAAATTTTATTAATTGTGCTTTGTGATAGGGCTGTGCGCGCTCGAGCTGAATTTTCATCAGAAATCGTTAATGAAATAGTCATATGGATGGACGATCGTTTTTTATATACGCTGTGTGTTTATCAACAAAACTCATCATTATAAAAATGGGGTGCGGGTGACCAATTTTACGGAGATTTATTTAAGTGTGGCACAACTTGAATCATAGATTACATAGAGGTAGATGTAGAACGTAGGTCTGCATCGGTATCGCAACTGACAGGCTAACTATAACGTCCCGTTTGAGGAAGACACACAATTTTATAAACCATAGAACATTAAAACAAGGATATTATTTTAAACGAGTAGTCGTAAATCCTTTTTCCTTAACCAAAATATCCGCCCAACAAACAACATTTTCATCAGAGCACCTTTGTGCGGAACTCCGCACCGATTCATGCAGATGCAGCATATATTATTCAAAACGAAGTAAGGAAACATGACCAGTAAAATTCAATTTTAATATTGCATCGTATCTAGTGAGAGATTGAATTTTGATACGTCTCGTATGCGTCCCAGAGATTCGCCCCTGCGGCCGCCATTGAGCGTCGCCCGGGCGTAGTGCACATTGCAACGATACAGACACGTACTGTGCAAAAATGTTGTATATGTAGTATTTTTTTGCGTTTTTTTGTTTGTTTTTTTTGGAGTTGTATTACAGTTGCAGGGTTTGGTAGGTGAGGTGCTATTGTGAAATAGTTTTGGAAGAAGTGTACTCGGATATTTGAACTGACTGTTACATAGTATTAATTTATGAACGTAGACTGTAATTTTTTATTGAAGGTAATTTTTTATCTATACTAATATTATAAAGAGGAAAACTTTGTTTGTTTGTTTGGTTGTAATGGATAAACTCAAAAACTACTGGACCGATTTTAAATATTCTTTCACTATTAGAAAGCTATATTATCTGTGAGTAACATAGGCTATATTTTATCCCGGTGCGGGCAGTAGCTCCCACGGGACGCGGGTGAAACCGCGGGAAAACGGCTCGTAGGAGATAAAAAACAACGTTTGCGATTCCATGTAGTTTAAATAGGTTCATCATTGAAATTATTATGGTGGCTTATGCCGTTAACATATCAAATACGAGCCGTTTTCCCACGGTTTCACCCGCGTCCCGTGGGAGCTACTGCCCGCACCGGGATAAAATATAGCCTATGTTACTCACAGATAATATAGCTTTCTAATAGTGAAAGAATATTTAAAATCGGTCCAGTAGTTTTTGAGTTTATCCATTTCAACCAAACAAACAAACAAACAAACAAAGTTTTCCTCTTTATAATATTAGTATAGATAACAAGTACCAACTATGATTTAATGTGTATTATATCACGTTGATATACAAAATCAGACTGAAAATAATGATTTCATACATTATTGAACTATAATATTGACCCAACAGTAACAGTCCGACACACTATGCGATTCACCACCGGCTTTGCAGAAATCATAAAGGCGAGAGATCAAACGACGGCCGGTCTTTTTGACCCCGATAACGAAATGATACTCTCCACCGGGCGGACTCACGAGGACCTCGTCTGCCGAATTAGCAAGTATTGTCTGATTTCATGTGTAGATCTTTGAGATGGTGTTACATTTCATGTACAAATTGGTACATATTGTCAAAGATATTGAGATCGAGGATGTCAATCGTCCAAGTTTCTGTGTAAGACAGAATTTTCTTTTCGGTTATTTTTGGTTGTTATGTCCTGTTAACATTTTTAGTGATGTTAATACATTTTCTTAAACGGCTTTCGAAACTCTTATCAGCTCATGAATACATACATAAGTGTATGAGATTAATAGAGTGAAGGCACGCGGCGCAGCGGCCGACAAGGCCGGCTCCATGTCAAGTTCGGAGCCACCTCGTACAGCGCAAAGCGGCGCTACTGTAACAATAATGGCTCGGCCCCCATTGTTTGGGCCCGTGGCACATTACGCTTTTGTCTCTGCCCTCTCCCGTTCCTCACAATGCGGCCAGGAAACAAGTGAGCCTTTATTTCGCCTCTTTTTGTCTCGGAGTATCGCTGCTTATTGTCTTCATTCGATTGTTCGGGCCTCTTCAGAGGGCACATTGTTGTGGACTCCGTCGTTAGTGCTGAGTTGGCGGATGTGCAATGTTCTAAGTGTCGTTTGAATTTTAATACGACGGAAAGTGTGGTAGGTTGGGAGCTCGCTTTGTGATAGTGTCTTGTCTCGTTCATTGACACGGTAGCCGTGCTCTCCTTCATGTGGTTTGTACGTGGAGGTATCCAGTATTGTTTTCGGAAGCTAGTTCCTGCACCTATATATGTTCAATATGCTTTGCACACGTAGGGATTATCAATGTTCAAGCCATCAATGTAATTTAAAAGAAGAGTATTTTCAGGACCAGTGGAATTTACACAAATTAGAACATCTGCAAGATCAGCCTGTTGTTCGGTGAAATACAGCAACGACCACCCAATAGGAACTCAATAAGAAATAATCTCATAGGCCTAAGTTTATGCTGAATGGAAATGCTACAGATTGGTAAAACTTACTTACTAACATATTAATTAACTAGCTAACACATATTGAACAAACATTTCAAAATTATAGAGACCGTTCAAAATACTACAGTGCGAAATGCATTTCAGGAATAAATACAAAATGTTCATGATGCAGAAACGGCGTTTTCCAATTTCCGATGCATCTGCCGTTGAAATAATGTCACAGCTACTGTGAACAATACAAAAAATATAATTTATTCCACAGATATTACTTGTACAAAATAAGTTCAGTGAAAATGTATTGTAGATAGGAAGTTTAAAGCATTTCTGGGAAACGAATAGTCTTATGAAACATCAAACTGACCAAAACCTACTAAAACGTGATCTCTGATTATTTAATAGAATATAATGTAAGATACCTTAAACAAATATTGTAATAGAGATTCCTACTGTTCGAAATAAATGAAGATTTAATTCGTCGACACCGGTTTTCATTTTCCGTTGCAAGCCGTTCCGTTTACACCTTCCTTACGCGTTGGCCTCTAAACCGCTGAAACTTTGATGACATCCTTTTACCTCGATTATATTTCTATAATAGAAAGAGGCATGTATATTGATCATATCGATATCCAGCCGTGTTTATCTGCAAATGATACAAGCTCAAGCTCCTCTAGTTAGCATTGTTCGCGGCTCCATTGTGCGACTCGCTTTGTTCAGGCACGCTCCGTTTTTTCCTTTTCGCCTTCGAAACGGCGCTGAAAAACTAAGGGCCGCACTACAAGGGTTGAGGTGTAGCTCTGTGTTTACATTATCAGGGTTTTGTCTTGTTTTAAGGAGGTTGCAATAAAATGTGGGTTGTGTTTGTTCTTTTGGTGTAGTGAATTGAAATTTATTTTCCCAGGATATTCAGCTCTACTCTTTCAAATCTTGATTTTCTGTGTGACGTCATTAGTGATTGTTGACCGTTTTTCTTAGTTTCGGTCTACTATTTTCTAAATCCGAGAAGAAGGCAGTAAAATTTTCATTAAAGAGTACTTTCACAGCCTGCCCATTAAAAGGCTGACCACAACAATACCTACTTTACACACACGCCACAAAACATAATCCCTTCTATGAATCCTTTGGATTTGGTATCCGACATCCGTACAACACAGCGGCGTATGAATAGACACTGTTGAAATATTCTCTAACATTGTGAGTTCTTTACAAAATCGCCTACACTCGTGTGTCGCCTCGAAACACCATTCATATTTCCCGCGTTTTCCATACACAATATTACGACTTTGTGAGGCGGCGCGCGCTTCTCAAGTCTCCAAATATAGTCCATTGACGAGCTGCGAGCAAACTCGCTATAGCGAATTAACACTATTCATGGGAAGTTTTGAAAGAGGACTACTCTCATACAATTTGGTCGCATTCATAAAGATTCACTCCTTAGCTAGCTCGATGAATAGATTTATGAAACGTTTTATACAAGAATATGCTATCCGAGAATAATTTCGACGTTTGTTGTCGTTTGTTTTTTATGTTGTGAAGCAATTATGAGTTAAATTACGGCGCTATTAGCTGGCCCTCTAGTAGATGAGGCAAGGAACAATTACGTTGGCGACAATAGTTCGCATTGTGAGGCTATCGTACTAGAAACAGTTGTTCCAGGCGCTGGTAAAAGAATGCTCGGTGGAGCGGCGTGAAACAAAAGCTGGTCCAATTGTGTTACCAGCCACCCGCTTTTTGTGTCCCGCCAAATAGGAAAATGAGTTGAATGGGAAATTCTTTGGAAACTGGTTTTACTTTAGTTGCTTAATATTTTTATACTGTAGAGGTACGTGAAAACTATTTAGGGAAACTTTTTCGCGGTTATTATGTGAATGTAGTTGTTCTGCAGATGACTAGTATTTTCGTTGCCTGTCTTTGGTCGACCGCTGCATGGTCTGCGTAATTTAACACTGAATTTTATGAAAGTCCACAACAGTATCCTGCAAACTAATCGAATGGTAATTTTTCTCTTATTAGAAGAGCCTGCCTAGGGAAAAAACAGACGAAATATGTTTAGATATTAATCAGTTTCTGTATATTCACACAAGAAATAAAATAAACTACACAAACGGCTTATACCTACTACTAATCAATGTAGTCTAGACGTAAATCTTAAAATCGATCTCAAAGCAGAACAGCGCCACTTCATACCATGCATTAATGAACTAAAACAGTATATGAAAGAGCTTCCTATCATTCCACCATAATATATTAATAAAAGTCACAAACAGACCTTTCAGCCATCTTCCAGACCGCCACTGAATGGTGTTAATTTACTACTGAATTGCCAACTCCCGAGTGTGAGATTTCAATGGAAGATTCGGTCGACATCACAAGCACGAAATTCTATATGGAAAATGTGGAAATATAAATAGAGGCTGCAAAAAGCGACTCGAAAGGAGGGTGATTTTCTAAAGGCTTCAGCCGTTTTCAATGGACCACTGTTTAACATTACTCATTGAGCGATACCTATTTTCTGATTCCTATTCAAAATATACGAGAGACTCCTTGTAAAAACAGGTACTCTCACGTAAAAAGGCAATAGGGAACTTTTAAACATCTTCACTCGCCAAGAAACTCGGTTTTGTTCTTCTATTTCAAAGTGAAGTCTTACTTACATTAAAAAGAAGTTCAGAACAATAGTTCTGGCTGGAAAGAAAATAGCCTGTTCAGATGCTATTCAACTGTCAAAGAGTCTAAGTTGAAAGAGGTTGTTTATTGAAAAAAATATAATAAAGAGTTTTTAATGCGTGTTGTTTGATTTCTTGGTCTGTATCTTATACGTCAGGCATGTCATTGTCATCCTCTAGATGTAACACTGTAAATTACTATTTACAAAATCAATAATTAGTGAAATGGTCATTTAAATCTATGGCATAATATTCGGATGAAAACGTAAACCAAACAGCAACTTTTGTAGAAATGAGAATGTTTTATACTCTTTACAAAACCCATGGAACTTGAGTGTAAGATACGAATTCTTGGAAACATTGGTCAACTATGACATTTACTTTAAAGAAGCTACCTAGCAGTGCTCCTTCAGTTGTACCATCGTACGAGGCCAGAGAACTGCGCTCAAGATGGTGGCTTAAAGCAACATTCTTCATTGTAATCTTAGTTATTCAAGTAAGCTTTTTACTTTTCTACTTCTGGAAATATGGGACCTCGGGCGATAAACTGTACTGTCCTAATTTGACTTTATACAATTTATAATATAATTTCTGTGTAATAAGATAATTTATATAAAAAGATGTTTATTAACTTAATTATTGGTCATTGTTATACAATAAAAATATGTTCTTGTCACGTTATTTCGTATATTACTTTTCGTTATAATCTTTGGCATATACCTATACTTATTTATTATGAATAACAGATCAATAAATCTATACCTAATATTTACCGTTTCTCTATAAGGTTACTGCCTGCATAGATAGGAAGGTACGTAATTCAGTTAGGAACACGCAACTTACAGCGAAAAAATTAATCGCACAGCCTTTTCTGCGCAACGCGACTCAAAGGATTTCGATAAGATCCAAGAAGCAAGAAGGCAGGTAATAACAGGAATATGGCATATGATGTATTACGTTACGTTACAGCCTTTTTATCGTACCACTGCTGGGCACAGGCCTCCTCTCACACGGAGAAGGTTTGAACGTTAATCACCAAGCTCAATGCGGGTTTGTGATTTCAGACTTAATAGTCCAGTAGATGTTTTCCTCCACCTTTTTATCAGCCTTTGTTGTCCAAGATACAAACTTAGAAAAGTTGCATTGGTACTTGCCTGACCTGGAATCGAACCCACGCACTTATACTTGAGAGGTTGGTTCTTTACCTTTTGACTTATATATCTGATATAAGTAAAGTATGACATCAAGAAAAATCTTCAACGATCCTATCATTCATTGTCTGCGAATTCACCTCACGCTCGTGTGAAGAACATATTTCGAGTCAAATGAGTGACTATGCCCTAATGAGTGCGTCAAAAAATAACCGGCTCATGAATGTCAATAGGATGAAGATGTGGCTGGCAATCAGCGCCCCGCGGCTTTCAATTTCACTCTATTCACATATTTTGCTCAACTGTATAGTGTACAGTACTCTGTATACGTTGATTTTGGTTCAGTAGGTTTAATTCAATAAAGGTTGAACTAGGAAGTTGGAAAATTCAGGCTAGCATATTTGTATCGAGATGGGGTCTCAAAACGATAATTTTAACCACTTCACTGTCCATGATGCAGACACATAAGTTAAACAATCGGTGTGTATCACATATGACTCATGGGACAGGGAAGTTATTAAATTATAATTTTAACTGTTTATTAACAGTTACCTATATGTATAAGCAACTTCAGGAATTTCTTCAAAAAGCACGGCTTACCCTTTGTAATATTGATTCGAATTTCGTTCAATTTTGAGTTATTATAGTTATGCCTTATAGTTCGCTTCTTAATCAAGTATATAAATGTAGTAAGTGAAAAGTGTCACCCTTAACGAGTTACGTAAATTTATGCCAAGCAAAAGCTATTTATTAAAGTGTACATAACACCCTATTGTTTTGCAGATGCATATCTATCATAAATATCAGTGGCTGTATCGGCCCACCTATTCAACAATGAAAATATTATAAAGCAACAAAGGCGCCACAATCCCGTCTTTATTTTACACCGTAGAACATCGGTCCGTGGAATTCGTAATTTCTTTGATTCCCGCCTATTGTGCGACTGATAAAAGAGACACTTTTCAGTTGCTCCCGTCTGAATGAATACACCCATTATGGCTACACAAAAGTGGATATTCCAAACAAAAACATCATTGCCGCGGTTATTACGGCGCGTAAAAAACAATTCAGACTATATTCCATTATGATTTCGAACAATGTAGTTGGTAAAATTGTATTTTGTCGCGAATAATGTTGGATCGACGAGGCGCCAGGATTTATTGTCGCTGTTAAAATTTATTCTATATTTTTTATAAAAGAGATTGGTGGATCGTGACGTAATGATTTATTTCAGTTTATTTATTGTTCTCCCTATTTGTTTCCTGGAATCCTGAAAAGCTGGGCTAGGGATCTCAGAATGAGGAACGATGTCTAAGGGTGATGTCACACCTGAATCGGAGGTGCAGCGGCTGAAATAGCATTTTATTTATGTTTTTGGTGCTAAAGAATTGCTATTTATTCCTTTTCGTTTAGAGATTGAATTAAACTTTAGATAGATATTTAAGGTAAACGCGGGTGAAGTCGTCATGCCCCAATAGTCGTCAATTAATCTAAAAACATTTATTATTTTTTTCTACTGAACTTAAAATGGGCCGGTTTATATGTAAACATATTGTTGATATTATATTGCACAATTGAAATAACAATACGGGGTTTTAACAGTCACGGCTTCTAAGATATGTTATTTTAAACGTGTGTGCTCTAACAAAATCGTTTTTTCGTGAAGTTCAGCTGTCAAAAGTGAAACTCAGCACGTGGTTTTGTGTTTTGATTTACATAAATCCAGTGGGTTCTGTGGTATGTTTCTTTGTTTAATTAGATAGTTAAGTTTATTTGCTAACGATGTAATATGCAATTTGGAATACTTTTAACATAGAAGATATATTTTTTTAATGTGACATCTATTGGTACTTTAAAACTCCGATTTGACCCAAAACCCGTCAATTTTACAATTATTATTATGTAAAAAACTGGTAAGTGAATGGGTACACCTACTGGATTCTAAGTTTTTTTACTACATTGTTACATGGTGTTTGTTACATTGGTAAGTTATTTTTACATATTTCCTAAGTGCCTCAATCACTTTGGAAATATGTGCAGTGAGAAGGGAATTTGGATTCCCTCAGCACATGGATATAACAAGTAGCATTATAAACATTAAAATATAGTTCCGGCTTTGCTCGGTCCTAAAATTGAAATCTAGACCTGAATCCATTCGTGTCCACAACTAAAAACAGACATCAGAAAAGAACTAGTTACGCCATCTAGCGGAGGTTTTAGTGAACTATTGCAGAGCTTTTCGACGTCAGCGCCATCTGTTGAGCAGTTGCAATGTTCATCGGAAGTAAAGCTTACTCACTGAATAAGCAGATGGCGCTGCGTTGAATCTGGGGAAAATGAAACGCCGCCTTTTTCTTTCTACGCTCCGCAGCGGAATTCACGATGTTCACTCTGCTTGAAAGATGGCGTTTAAACTGAGGCGGTCGTCCATTTTGTAAATAGACATTGTTTACCGCTAATCTAGATAGCGAGTGCGAACTGTCTAAGGACAGCATGCTAATATTATATTACTTTTATCAAGCTCAATACATTTATCCATCCCATTTATCATTTAATTTTCCTTTATTGATAAGGTTTTCCCCTTTTATTAGTAAGCAAGAAAGTACCAAAAGGATTCATAGGTTTTATTATGTTATTATGTTAATTTTAATGCAGTATCAGTTTTTATTATCAGTGTGATAACGTTTATTACACGGTCATCGTGTGTCATACTTAAAATAAGTACCTATGTATCAATGAATGATTAACATAAAAACAATTCAAATTAATGACTTTATTAGTTTTTTTTTAACACAAGAAGTCGAGGTCATAATTTTTTTGCATATTATTTGACTTCCCTTTTTTTACCAAAATATTCTTTGAAGTGATTAAATAGAAAATAATTAATTCCACACTTGGGACCTTTTCTGTTCCTTGTTTTTGTAAATTTGTTTGGACCTGAAAAGAAAACTACTGTTCGTTTACAGTCTTTCTTAGTATGTATAAATACATACCTAAATATTTTGTATAGATTTTGATATTTTTCTAAAATAAGACCCTGAAAAAAAAAAACAGTGTCTGCAGCACGTTGTAGGTCTGCACCTAGAGCTAAGTGTTTATATCTCTATTTCCGTTTTTTAGTACCTTTCGTTTCTAAATAATCTACTTAAGTTTAAATAATAAAGACGAAGGGTTCCGTATCATTATTTATAAAACCGCATCTACCTGTTGCCTATTGTATCTATCGAATAAAAATTAGCAAAAAAAATCACGTTTGTAGTATGGGAGCCCCCCAAAATATTCATTTCTAGTTTTCAGTATTTGTTGATATAGCGGCAACAGATAATAGGTACATCATCTGTGAAAATTTCTACTCTCTAACTACCTATCACGGTTCATGAGATACAGCCTGGTGACGGACGGACGGACGGACGGACCGAAGAGCGAAAACAATAGGGTCCCGTTTCACCCTTTGGGTACGGAACCGAAAACGAAACGGAATTTAACTATAGTGCACTTATAAAGTAGCGGCGTAAGGGTGGGGGGGGGGGAGGCGGTCCGCCCCGGGGGTGCATGTGTGAGTTAGAGTTCTCAAAAAATAACAATTAAAAAAAAATATTTTAGTGGATATTTCTAAGCTATTTAGGCGCTATTTGTAAGAGGAGGTGGAGGACTTTGGTGTCCCAAATCTCAATAAATTTTGAGCTCGCTCGCAGCTGCTTCAATTTCCGGTCGTCTTTTTTTTTACTTTTTACTTTAACTTGTCTGAGTGTTCCAAAACTCAAAAATTTCGCGCTCGCGCCTTACACTTGACAGTAATTTTCTCTAATCTCTTTAGATATCTTCTTGCGTCACAAGTATCAAAACTTACTCGCCCTTCTTCACTTTACAGTGCTTTTTTCAAACTTTTTTGGAAACTTCTGTGTTTAAAAACTTAAAAATTTCGCGCTCGCTGCGCTCGCGCCTTACACTTTACAGTAGTTTGCTCTGAAGTCTTTACATATCTCTTTGCGTCCCAAAATTCTAAAATTTCGCGCTCGCTTCGCTTGCGCCTTCTTCACTTTACGGTGCTTTTTTCAATCTTTTTTGGAGCTTCTGTGTTTAAAAACTCAAAAATTTCGCGCTCGCTACGCTCGCGGGTTCTTCACTTTACGGTGCGTTTTTCAAACTTGTTTGGGTACTTTTGTGTTAATTCTGTATGTTTTTTTTACTACGTGATTATATTTTGTCGTTTTTTTTTGGGGCGGGGGGGGGGGAGAGGGGTGCTCAATAAGTAGTTCAAAATTGAATCGCAATAGCAGTTTTAACCATATCGGGCATTCTGCTATTGCTATTGATTCGTTGTGATTCGTATGAGATGTGAATCGTATGACCCTAGGTAAAATTTGTAGAATCGCGCCTCAGATTATCCACGTGCGATTCTCGAACGGGAACAAAGAGATATCGGTAGTAATGACATGGTCCGAAGCTTAGGTCCGAAGGTTCTCATTTCGAGGCTGTAATCTAGTCGGAGCCGGAACTAAAGAAAGACAAAACAAAAACTTTTCACAAAAAAATAAATCGACTTCAATAATTTACATAATTTAAAACCAAAGTTCAGCCAAACGTGATATAATGGCGCACGTACCTACATTACATATTTTACAGGTCAAAGTGAGAACCTTCTTTTTCGTAGTTAGTAGGTAAAGAGCCAACCTCTCGTGTATGAGGGAGTGGGTTCGATTCCAGGTCAGGCAAGTACCAATACAACTTAAATTTTAAGTTTGTATGTACTTTCTGAGTACCTACCTATATCTTGGACACCAATCACTGTGTTTTGGATGGCACGTTAAACTGTAGGTCCCGGCTGTCATTGAACATCTTTGGCAGTCGTTAGGAGTAGTCAAAAACCAGGGGCCCGATTCTCCTAATTTTACGATTCACGTTCGACTCGATTCGACTGAGATCCGATCCCGACTCGATTACGATTGAAGCATTCCGCTATTTTTTTCTTTGAAATAAACGTTTTTATCCTTTTCTGTCATTCAATAATGAATCATTTTGTCTGCAAATGATTTACGATTGCAAAATGATTGTACAGTAAACTACCGTATACCTAGACCAAAATTACCAAAATAGCAGACCAATCGCACACCAATCAAATGTCAATCGAATACGATTGGTCTTTTATTAGTAGCAGATTGCCCGATATGGTTAAAACTGCTATTGCGATCATATTGCGATTCGATTTCTATTCGATTTTGACATTATTAACTTAGGAGAATCGGGCCCCAGTAAGTCTGACACCAGGGCCCCGATTCTCCTAAGTTAATAATGTCAAAATCGAATAGAAATCGAATCGCAATATGATTTTGGTCTATACGGTAGTTTGCTGTACAATCATTCTGCAATCGTAAATCATTTGCAGACAAAATGATTCATTATTGAATGACAGAAAAGGATAAAAAGGCTTATTTCAAAGAAAAAATAGCGGAATGCCACATACGCTTCAATCTTAATCGAGTCGGGATTGGATCTCAGTCGAATCGAGTCGAACGTCAATCGAAGGTCGCTTAAGTAAAATTAGGAGAATCGGGCCCCAGTCTAACCATGGGGTATCGGGTTGCCCGGGTAACTGGGTTGAGGAGTCGCTCCTTGTTGAACACTGGTAGGTACCTACTAAGTTGAATCCGGTTAGACTGGAAGCCGACCCCAACATAGTTGGGAAAAAGGCTAGGAGCATGATGGTTAAAATATTAAGCCGCGGCTTTTTTGGGCATAGAAAATACAAATTCTACTTTTCATTATGATGCTTTAAACGATGGTGGCAAAGATCAACTAGTATAGATCTTAGTCATTTAAGCATCATCCTTTGTGCTAAAAATATAGATAGGTAGGTAAGTTACTCGGGTCATTAACATTTTACTAGCATACAACCTTGATGCGACCGCTTTTTTCTTTATTTGGACTTCGTTTCTATTTGCGGAATGCCGAAAAAATATACAGATTAGATATTATAATCATCTCTTTATACTTTTTATTAACTACTCAAGAATCTGGTGATATCTGGCTGTTTTTGCCACTCTAGTACCAGTAAGTAGGTAGGTACATACCTACGTTGGGGTTATCGCGGACAGATTACGGATTACGTACACAGAGATCAATCAATAAAAACGAAATACGCAAACACTAACATATACCTACCTATAAGTAGACACTTAGACATTGCACCTCATTTAGAATAATTATTAACCAATGCACTGATTGCAGCGGAATATTCCAACATCACACTTTCAGGGCCATATTTCACAAAAATGGTGTAGCAAAGCAATCATGGAACGGAATGACGTAAGCTCTAATAAAATGTAAACAAACCACATTATCTTTACTCGCTGGCAAACAATAACATGTAATACATAAGTAGGAAAAATGTTCAAGCATTTTAATTTATGTAAACCAATTCGTAAACATGATTTCGTCGTCATTGTGTCTCTAATTTCTGCTTGTTGGCTATACGCCTGAAAATACATGTTTACGTCAAGAAACGTGACCAACTTTATTAGTAGCTGGGTAGCTTGTCTCTGGCAAAATTATATCACATGCAGGAATAAAAAATAACAGTTATTTTAATTTTGTACAGTCATTACACAAAGTGCTATTTGTAGCTGAACGTGGGCGTTTGTGATGATAAACACTTGAGGAATATTCGGGAGAATTTACTTTGTTCTACAGATTTCGAAGTAAAACAACGAGTTACATATAAAAATATTTTATTAAAAACATTTTGGTAACATTTAATAAGAACACTTAGGTAAAAATAAATCGACCTCAAAATCATTTCAAAAGAACAGCCTGGACTGGAAGTTCACGGAGGAAGCCGGAACAGCAAAAACTAAAATAAATAAAAACAATGATAACACTCTAGGCAGAGACATGTCTAATTGACAACCAGAATTAAGGCATCGCAAGAATAATTATTTAAGTACGATAAAATACCTACGTCTATTATTATAATTACAACAAATAAACGCCTAGATTGTAACGTTCAGTTGTGTATGCGCCGCGCCGTCCCGCCGGTGACCGCGGGCGGGCGCGGGCGGCGGCGCGCGACCCTGTACAAGTCTCTTGGCAGGGACTTACATCGAGTATTATTGCCACTAACATTATTCACTTCATTCACGAGACATTTGCTTGCCACTACGCCGTAATTATACACTACTAAATACTAAAACATCCCAATTATACAAAGCTATGTTAAAATTTTACCTAACTATATAATAATATTAACATCTTCGGCTAATTTTGATACTAGAATGATATAACATCATCTCATATTGTACTCTTAACATTACGCTGGATTATAAATTATAAGTGAGGAATAAAACATGTTACACATAATATTGCAAGCATTACTGAGATTGTGCACGTTACGTGATTTCACTAAAGTAACAGTAATTGAAAACTTAGTGTAAGAAAGGAAGATTGCTTATACTGAAGTTGACAAAGGAGTAGCGGGCTGAGCCCTTACAAACAGCTACGATAAAGGAACAGTCATAAAGATTAAATTACGAGCATTGGCACTTTCAATATTAAATCTTAATTACACTCTCGAAATAGCACTGCATATCAATAACCAACTTAAAAACTAAATTCAGATCAGTCATTTATGATATCACATCAAAATAAACAGGGAAATACATAATATGTGATTATCGATTGGATATACTATATCATATATATTATATTTTTTCAAAAGAGGTATTAATTTTCTTAAGGGTTACTAAAAATATTGAGCTCTGCGCCGCGCGCGACGCACTATATCACCATAATACGAGAACAACATTGAACCAATAAGTTTTGGTACTTGGAGTTCATCTCCGAGTTAATCTATTTCGCTAAACCTACATAATGCTTATCAGATATACGTAATACCCACACGACGCGCACCGCCGCCGCCCAGGCGCCCGCGGACAGGCCCCCAGGCTTTGGCAGCACGCGTCAGGCAAAAAACCCTTCATCCTTATACAATTTTCATTATAAAAATACTGTCATTTGACTACAGTTCAATGAGAAAAAAATATTTATCATATGAATGAACAATAGATATAATACAACATATAGGTAATATTATGTATAATATCATGTATAATGATTTGACTAAAACAAAATAAAATGCATAAAATTGAAATGATTAAAACATTGTAAAATCATTTGAAGACACATAGTAATGGAAGGTACTAAATTGATATTTTAGAAAATTTTGTTAAATAAATAGCACAACAACCAAAATATTTGGCAATGTGGATTAAATAAAC
The DNA here is from genome assembly GCF_022581195.2 of Helicoverpa zea. Taxonomy (NCBI): domain Eukaryota; kingdom Metazoa; phylum Arthropoda; class Insecta; order Lepidoptera; family Noctuidae; genus Helicoverpa; species Helicoverpa zea. The sequence continues at coordinate 4,290,375 of NC_061454.1, forward strand.
ATTAACAACTACTACCCTCGGCTGCTAACTTAAACAAAACTGGAATGCAAATATTGCATCGCACCTCGGCCTCTCTTGTTGTCGCGCCGCGCGGGAGCCACTCGGCCGGCCCAGGGACTACTAAACTTAAGGAGACATTCACAACAAGAGCTAGTCTATTAAACTGTGCGTATCGCTCCAAATACTTTCCTTTGAACTACATTCGATTGCAGCTTTGTCATATAAGTTACAACTAAAAATAATCTGAATGCAACATTTGATTTTAAAATAACCAATAACAACCATTTTGTGAGTCCGTGTGACTGAGGATATAGCACACTAGGCAAATGAAGCCACCCCTGAACATTGATATATTTATTTATTCGCCAACAGTACGTTAAGGGGCGGCTTCCTACAAAGGCAATAAAGAATGTGTATCACTGTTAGCTGCATTCTGAGATCCATGCTATATGTTCAGTCATTACCCACTGAATCATAAATACGTAAATAAATATTTGTAAAACATCAACTACTTGCTTAAGTTTTGTGTTCATAGCCCAGTTAATTGATTACAGACAAAACAGAAATGAAAGCTTGTGGATTTCTATCGACGTTAAGTAGACATTTGAAATGCAATGTGAGCTTAAACTGTTTGGGAGGTGAACTTCTATGCTGCTAAACTATTTGTTTGGAGAAATCAATGCGCGCATGTTGGTCCCTTCCAAAATATTTGCAAACCTTTAAGCAAACTTCATAAGATGTAAAGAAAATTTTGAAAACTACATACTGTATTGTCTCATATCAACATTTTTTTATAAAAATAACTTTGTGGGAAATATGTCAACATTATTGTGTACAAATACTCCAGTTCCAATTTAAAGCTGATCACAACATAGCAGAACTAAAGTTGCACAAAAGGACAGTATCAATTATTCGTTATAGTTAGTATGTTATATATTACTTACATGTAATTGAAGAGACTCACACTATTAAATATCTTGACTAAATTAAGAGACCACGAATATTACATTTATATATGCACGTACATAGAGATATTGCCAGTCTGTTAACGACACTTACTATAATTTCACTAGTAGCCCAGCATCTGGGCATATCAATGACTCAAACGTTTTAAAACGGTCTGTAACAACTACTAATACCTTAGAATATCTAATCACTGCATTAATTTGTGATGATATGCACTGATAACCCATTTTGACTATGTTCCACATGGGCTCATCATTATAATAATTACAAATGAGTTGTTCAAAGCTTTATAGTTGAGTTGATAAGAAGTTGATTTTAGGGTAATGTGTCAAGATCGTATCCTCTAGATTATATGTCATCACTATTATTATGTAATGCTCGGACGGTAAATCCAACAATCATCATAATTACATCTTAAAATTAATCTACAGCTTGGCTTTAAATTCGTGCCTATCTCGTCAAAATCGTAAATTTAAATAACATCCGAGAAGCAGCCTTTTGGTTTAAACAATGACGATCCTATTGATAAATGACTGTGGAATATATCTAAATTATCTCCTAGAGACTAAAGAATATTATAAAACAATATTTAAATAATAACTATTACATGTAATGGTGGGAAATAACTCATTATGGTATCATAAGTGTAAATGTCTATAATTTAAATATTGCTTTAAGAGTAATTGGACACAAAATCCTGGGGTTGAGTTACACCCTTTGTATTTTATACTAATCAATATAAATTGTATGCTCAACAATTTATAGTTAATATAATATTCTTTGGATAACAAATCATTAACATTTCTAAGAGGAACTAAGTGTAGCATAATATATTACTATAATGATAGAGTTTAATTTGTTGATGGAATATAGAATTAAGTTTTGATCCAATTTTGTCTTTTCCATTGACTGGGACCTAGAAATGCTGTTTTTTGGAATAAATCTGGAAATATTTATGGCATTGCAAGTCCGTAGTATTAATTAAGCCTATCTTTATCACACAATTAAATAAGTTAAAAACAAAAAACGAAGTCATGTATCGTTACGCATTCCATTCACAGAATTTGTCAAAAATTGTCTTGTTTAAATTAAGATCACAGTATTAAGTCACGTTTTAAAATGTAACTCTACGAATGCGCGCAACGATAGCCACATACATATTCCACAGTCATCCGTAGAACTGGACCACAACAGGCAAGCATATAAACAAACTATATTATAGGAAAGTGTCACAGAACCAATGGCTTTACTTCAAGTAAAGGAACTTTGAATTTTTTGTCAGTCATGGCAAAACATTTCATGCTTATCTGATAACAAATTATTAAAATAGAATGTAAAAACTTAAGTCAAAAAGATAACATGAGCAAAATAAAACTTCATCTCTTGTCATTTCTATGAAAAATATCAAGTTGTCACAAAAATGAATTCCATGAAACTCATGAAATAAAGTCATGGTTCAGCAATTAATGGTTCCGAGCACCACCAAGTGACAGTTAGAGTTAGGAGAAGTTGATATGCACCCTGATGTGTTCCAGTCATACCCACTTAACTTCGTTTGTTCAGGATTTATGCTGACTCATAGTCACGTCACTCCGTGGCGGCTACGACCCATGAGAAGCCACAGAGGCGGCAAGAGTCCTTTACGTACTGTGTGCGGGTTCCGTAAGGGCCCAACCGGTGATACTGGGAGCGGTTGGCGAAGAACAGCGCCGGGTTGTTAGGCGGCAGCACAGTGGGCCGATAGTTCCACCGCTGGTCCGTAAGATTACCCATCAAGTTTAAGATGTCGCGTCCTCCATACGAGATTTTGACATCATCGGCTTTCTTCTCCTTAGGACGAGGCTGCGGCTGCACCACGGGCTCGAATATTTTCTGGAAATAGAGTACACATTGACATAACAATAACAATATCACTCTATTCTATAGCCGCGCTTTGTCTGCAGGCGGAGTTAACTCCCGTTGCACACATCTAAGTTGCAAAATCGTTGGCAACAACATAACGGCAGTAGACATTTAGTTCTAACTATTCATGTAGAATATAAACAAATCGCACTTGTTCACACAAAAATGTAAATCATGTAACCTATGCCTTTAAAATCTTTCCATTATCACAGGTCGATAATGTACACAACATTGATAGCGTAACAGAGACATTCGCCATTACGGAATATTATGAAAATAGAGAGGTCAAGGCCAGGACGAATGCAAACAAAATAGTGCGAAAATATTCACTCACCTTCTCAGTTGTTTGAGGACTAGACGGCAGGGAGTCGCTGTTTACAGATTCTGATTTGAGCGACCCCAGCGACCCGATACCGCTAGATTCACTGGAGACTGACGGACTCGGGCTCGACTGCGACTGAGACAGGCCCGCTATGTCTATGATATGCCCGAACGAACTAAACGAGTTAAAATTTTCTGTCTCCAGGCCTGCCAGAGGTAGTGCAACGCTCAAAGCCATGTCTGGAACGGAAAATCACGTTTGTATTGTAATTACACGCGCATAAACTCAACTGCGTGTGAACACTATTAGCTATGTTGACAGAATCTAACCAACGCGCCAAACTGTTACGGTGTTATGATCACACAACACGAGAAATAACTCACCACTCACCTTTGACAAGAATTATAATAAATAATCTCAAAATCACACTGTATGCAACGAGTAAAGCAATAATTACCGAAAAGCGTAATCCCAAAAAGCTCAAGCCTCGATGTAGTTGAAAAAGATCGAACATTTATGAAGTGAAGCTAGCTGCAATCGCGAGTTTGCGTGTGCGTGATGTCGTCGAGCGCGAACCGGAAATAGCTCTGTCGGTAAAGTAGTTTACTACGCAGCAATAAAATCTTTTGATAAGCATTTATTGGAGTATTGAAGAACCTTAAAATTAATTAATTATTTTTCGGTGATTATCGAATCAATATTTTCCTTAAAATCAACGAAACTTTCTATAGTTTACCTTAAAAGTAAGAATACGTTTCATTGACGACAGCGCCATCTATGATAACATGAAGAAGTTCGTGCGCAGAACCAATCTCACGTTGTGAATTTACTCACCGCTAGGTGGCAGCACGTCAGCTTTGGTTTGACGCGTTTTAGCTAGGTCCGGCTTTTGCTCACAGGTGGCGCTTTGGCATACGCATGTTGCAATGCTGGGGCTTGGGTCAGTTTTGGAAAAAAGGAAAACATCCGCAATGAAAACCTCCTTTTTGGAAGTCAGTAAAAAAAAACCTAATATCGTTTGATTTTGAAAATTTTATGAAGTTACATACAAATACTGATTCTCAGCTGAATCCAGTAGGGAAGCCTATCCCAAAATAGAAAATAGGTAGTCTCGAGAGATGATGATGTGGTTACATTACATAGGTACATAGATTAGGTACATACCGACTACCTTACTGTCTATCTCATAACGTCAACTACCACAATGTAAAGTTATTTTTTGTCAATAAACATTTTTTTACTATGTAAAGGATTCACCATTTATGTAGAAGATTTTGATATAAAACATAATTACTTAGGTACTTTAAAAAAAATGATATTATTCATAGTTTTCCCTTTTGCTCCTTCTGGAGACCGTTTGTGGACCAGCACGATCTACAATATCACTTTACTCAGATGAAAAGCCTGTAGGTACTTAAGTGTAAACTTTCCTCGATAAATTGGCTATGTTTGTAGGTAATGTGTGTATATTTATTTATTTATTGCAAAAATGTATACAGTTACAGAAATACATCCTTATCCTAGGTATACATTACCCTGTTAGGGCGCAGCAAATTAACTTAAAACTATCTCAACACAACATATATATACCTACTGTTTAATTCTTCTTACATCTAAAAGGACAATAATTATAGTTATTTATTTACATTACAATTGTGACTTAATAATTAAATACATACATAAATATGTATATATATATATTACATTTATATCTACTTACCTGATAGTGAAATAGTTTTTCAAATAGGAATATTAAATCTTGAAAACAATCTCTTCAGCCTTTATGAATCACCGACTTGTAGGTATTACTAAGTGCAGATATAGGTACTTACTTATGTAATTCCGTTATTTTTATAATCCGAAATACACATCAGGTTTCAGTTAATAGGTAAGAATGCGTGATGGAATAATACCAAAGTGGACTTAGTTACTATAAACTTCTTAAAGAACAAGCGATTATGATTAAACTAAGCAATCATAAATATATTTTATGTAGGTAGGTACATGACCCAAATAAGGCCTGCGAAATTTTTATAGATAATGCATATTACAACTTGCAAGTTTATAATAAAATGCACTACTTAATGGTTTGAATTTTTTTTTACATGTGGATTAAAGAAGAAAGCATGAGACTGAAGAAAAATAATTAAAATGTTATTTTGGGCATATTGGGAACCGTATAAACCCAAAAATAAACAACACACACTTGAACTTCCTATTTCATAAGAAAACATGACCGTGACGATTATTGGTATTGCTAATTAACTAGCTTCTTCCAACTTAAAAAAAAGAAACCTAGGACGGTACCGTTTTTTTTTAATCGCCCATGTGAATCCGAAGAAGGTATTACTAATAATGCTAAATACAAAAAATTAAGACTTGGTAACGAATTTTACAGGCAGCACTAGCGTAAAAAGCAGTTCTGTACCATTTTACCGTATTTTCCTTCTACCCAAATCCATTGAGCCGTTTTTTGAGGAAGAAGCTCTTAATCTATGTTTTATCATGCTAATAAAAGCAAACATTAAGGTTTTAATACAAGTGATAACCTATTTTCAAAAACCTTTAAAGGTTTTATATTACAAATTGGGACATGACCCATGCATAAAAAAATAGAATATACCGGTACATAGTTGTTTGTCATTCGCGAAGAGATGGCTAACGTTAGGTACATACCTACTTGTGAAATGACGGCAGTTGATGAGATGGCTAACGTTAGGTACATACCTACTTGTGAAATGACGGCAGTTGAAGAGTAGGTACCTAGGTATATATATGGACTATCCTAAAGAAAATTCGGTCAATCTATTTAAGAGGTGCGGTACAACAGCCATAGATCAGTCAAACTCTTTTCTTCAGGGATAAAAATTACTGGTATTGTTTTTAATTTTTTGTGCACACACTCAATAAAGAAAGAAGACAGGAAATAAATAATTTACAAAGGTATGGTTAGATATAATTTAAATCCAACTCAAACTTTACAAAAGAATCAATTTTATGTGCTCAAAAATACTCCAAAATAACCTGTGATTGTTTTCAAGAAGTACTTACCTTAATAAGGGAATGATATTTTTTTATAAGTCACTAGCTTATGCTCGCGGTTTCACCCGCGTCCCAGATAGTGACAAAAACTCCTATATCCTTCTCCCGAGTCTAAGCTACCTCCCCTCTAATTTTCAGCTTAAACGGTTCAGCCATTCTTGAGTTATAAAAAACACGCTTTTACCTATAAATGCACGTAAAAAGGTCTATTAAAAAAAAACTTTTTTAACAAATCCAACCACAGCTATGATACGATGTTCCGTCATGAAGTTCCAGGTCATATAGGTATTTCGGCTCCATCATCAGATCAATTCGACTGTATCAAATTATGTAGGTATTGTATTGTCACCAGAACTACATTAACTAAAGATTGACCTAATAAAAGTAAAAAGTCAATTCACTAGAACTAGAATGTAAAATTCCTGAAAAAAGAGTATCATGTATCATGCAATTCATAGGCAGGAAAAATCTATAGAAGGGATAGTGGAAAGCACATAGGTACTTAAGGTATTAAAACGAATATTTCAGTTCATTTTATTTACTCAGCAAGGTTTATAATTTATAATTCACACTTACAACCTTTTTACTTAATGGTTCTTTGTTAATGGTTGCATTTACTTTATAGACACGCATAGGTAAACAACTTTTCAGGTCATTTAGAATTAAGTAGGTATTGAAACTCTATTGAATAAAATTTTGATGCAGCACATAAAATTACAAGGCACTTTTTATTTCATCCGTTTCCTTTATTTTATCACGCAGGTAAAATATTCTGAAAGCAGTAAATCTTCCTCAGTAAAAACGTATTTATTAGGCCATCTAATCCTCAGGTTTGCAAACCTCTTCAATACATACTTAGGTACTTATCTCTAAATTCCTTTTGTAATAAATAATTTTCGTGGGCGCTTTCCATCATTTTATTTATGTTGACGAAATAGAAAATCAATATTAGCCTCTTATTTCATTGATAGGTTTAAAAGATCACTCTCAAATGAGCCTTAGAATTTCTCAGGCTAATTGGTGTAAGCCGATGTACAAGTGCCATTATATCGAGAGAGCAAGGCGTACGGATCGCTATTGAGCGGGCACTTGGATCCGCGGCGAGCGGCGATACGCGCCTAATTGCTCCAAATCGGGTGCTTATGATTTGTAAATATTCTTATATCGGCACTTAGGAGCGTCCGTTCAATAAATATAATAGTAAACATGAGTGCAAATGGCCGTGCGGGCGGCGAGCGGGCGGCGGGCGGGCGCGGCGCGTGGCCACGGCGGGGCCGCGCGGTATCGATTCGCGCCGTGCGACACACTGTATCTATCCTCTCATCGATGCCCGTTCGCTGGCCTCACAAAGAAAGAGATAGGTTTCGCCGACTTTGATCCTTTTGTTTTTGGGCAGCGTCCGGCGATGCGGGCGGGGGCTGAAAAATGTGAAGGGGCGCTGATTGGCCGGCCGGGCCCCGCCCCCGCGCGAGCCTCGCTAGCGCTAAAGCCTCCGACTCAGTTCAAGGGCGGTTGCCGCGACGCACGCCGATTTGTTTGGGTTCCCGGCTATTTATAAACTTAATAAAAAGCTCAGTCCTGACCACGGACGGACAGCTGGCACGCTTGCACTCTCTCTATTTCTTTTGCCCTTTTTTGCCTTAGTATAATTAATTGAAAGCACTTGCGTCTGGCCTTGTCTATGTAGAGTCAGCATTATTTCTTAGGTATGCATCTATGTAGGTATGTTCAGGAAAACGTGGAAAATCACATCTGATCGGTAATAAGCATAACATAATAAATTTAAGAATTAACTTAAAGAGAAAGGTAGATTAATTATAATTATCACGCATCAAAGAGTGGCGATCAACAACTTTGTTGAATGAAACCAATTTATTTATATTGAGAAAATAAGGAAAATTGGGAGTTAAAGATTTTATTTTGTAGTTTCATTTTCCTCACGACCAAATGTTGAAACAGGTTAAGCTTTATTTAATGGTTCATAATAAACATCCGTCTTACATAATATAGCAAGAATTGTTTTTCTTGGTACGATAGTTTTTCATCTATGGGTATTTATATTCTGTCTGTCTTTTTCGTCTGACATTTTGTTTGTCTGAGTCTCATTTCTAAGGATGCCTCGGTGACTCGGATAGATAATAAATAATCCTCTATTACTTTATTGTTGTAATACAGGCCCTAGGAAACATAGCTATATCTGACAAAAATTGAAATAATCTTCCTGAATAAAGATTTAGTTTAATTTTACACAACAAAAAAAAAATTGAAAACTCCTTGATGGCGTCACCTGTTTATTCAGATGAATATATTTTCCATCCTTATACTTACAATGAACACGGAATAGTGATATCTAGATATTAGCCAAGTTTCCCCCAAATTCGTTTAATACATTTTACAGGTAAGTATTTCAAAGATTGACAAAGAAATAAGTATTCATCTTCCGATAGGTCGGAATTATCAATCAAAAGCCATCATCAGCCCGTTATTTAAACAAACATGATAATGTAACAATAGCTTGGATAAAAAAATGCTCATACATTAAGTAGTGTAGTTGTATGAGTGTATGAGCACAGATTATATAATAGTATGAGTGAGTTGAAATATAGGCTCGACTCATTTTTATGTACAGTTAGAGCTAACCTTCAGGTCATTGGTTTGTATGCCGGGTTGTAACACGGTGATAAGATGTAGCGGGTATATATGTAAATAATAACTTGTTAAGAGTAAAATACTTATAATAAGGAGCTAAGCTTTTGGGCTTTGATTTGTGGCTCTAGAAAAGTGATAGCTTAGATCTTATTTTAGATTTGTGCTCATATTTGTAAATAAAATCTCTTATCACAAAATGTTTATTTTGTCTTTAATAACATGCTGCCGAATAGTTATAATTTTAGGTAAAAAGTAAAAAAATACACAATTTTTTGGTTTTTTAATTAGTATATTTCAGGTAGGTAATTAAATAATATGTATTTTGCAAAACCCTCTACAGTTTTATCGATGTTATGAGTATATTTTGTAAACCTTGATCGCCATGTGTACAGCAACAAAATCGCTTCTCGCTCCGCTACTATCCTATGTCCGTAGCTTATAGCTAGCTTGTCACTAGTTCAGCTACCAGCCTTCTATGATGAGTAACGAATTTTACATGGATATAAGAGTATCTATTGTTACCTTCTTACTTGAGTGAGACTTTATATCTAATTTGGATACATATCTTATTTTTTTACCTTTAGTAGGCTGATAGAATTTACAGCGGTAAAATTGTAGCTGCGCACCGTTTAGTACAATTTTCTTTCTGATACTCGGTTGCGTCTGGTTAGACTGGAAGTCTAGCAAAACGCTTGACTTAATAAGATCAGATAAAACATATAATTGATAAAATATAATATACGCATAATATAGTAAAGGAATAGCTAGGCTATTTTTACTAAATGTGTTACTGGGAAGTTGGACGCGACAACGAACAATAGTGATCGCTTAGGAAGTGATTTAAGTTCTAATGTCATGCAAGCTCCTAGATTACAATTTTCAGATATTGGTACCATTTATTCGCCAGTATCATCACTTGACATAGCTACATGTCTACGGTTGTATTGTAAAGACGTGCATACAATTTCGAATCACAGCCGTCATTTTTATAGCACGTGTCATTTACACGACACGTTTAGACGTCGATCAGTGTCGACGTGTCAACGACGACTGCACGACGCGACAGCTAAATGAACGCGATTGACTGCCACACGACGCGACGCGACGTCAACGTTCTGACGTGAACGACTTTTTCGTTCGGTGTAACGGGGCTTTTAGATACATTGTTCTGTGGTAGATTGTGTTTTGTTTTTAAGTGAGAGAGTCACAGAACTTGATTTTGGAATGTTCTCTATTTGAATGGCGGTAGGCCATACCTACACCTGTAGAAAGAAAGCTGGATAAAAATATGAAGAGATAAAACCATTTTGGATAAGCAACAACGAATTCAGGATTGAAAACTAGTTCCACCTCGGTGACTGGTATCGCAGAAAGAGTATCTACGCAAACTGTAAATGCGAATATCCGTCGTGCGTACAGTACGTACATTGTGTTTGTGTACGGCGACACCATTAGCTGGCGCGTCATGTCGCTACCTAATACCTCGGCCGCCTCGCTAAACGACCAAATATTTAAATAGGTATCCATCCGCGGCTATCTCCAGATAAAACGCCCCAATTCACATGCGTGAGCCGCGTGATGGATGAGTCCGACGATCAGACCCTTGCCGCTACCCCCGTCCCTCTCAAATTTGCCTTCCCCACCTCCCCTCTGTCCGACAACGGCCCGCCCCAACCTAAGTCCTGTAGGTGATCCATTACACTGGCATTTTTGCGTAATCCCCGTTTATAAATATGAAATTGAAGGAAGACCTAGTGATGGTTAATCGACTGGAGGTCGGGGTCAGCCGGGCCTCTGTTGCGAATAATTTATGGCGACGTGCCAAAACTGTCCTGTCGCAAAATATATCGCGGGAAAAATGTTTACGTGTTTACGTTCCTTTTTCGAAATTCAAATGTGATTTGATTGGACAAACGTAGCCAGCGCAGAATATATGCCGGCCGGGCGCAAGGGGTAATCACGGTGCCCACATGCAAAACATGCTAATAGTAATAATTGCAATGCGTTCGCACTGATTATAGATGGGGTATATTCTGATTATAGATAATTATAGTTGGGGGAGGTTGGGTTGCGCTGATGAGCGATTTGGGTATTATTTGCGCTTTATTTGGGTATTTATTGCGCTTGAGTGACGACGCAGATATTATGCTCGGTTATAATATAATATGTGCGTCCCTTGAGGGCTTTCACCCTGCGGCTTTGTGATGCTCGGTGGACATTGATTTCGTTGAATTTTCAGTACGAAATGTTGACGTCAATTTAGAAATTATTCTTGGAAGGACGCTTGCAGAACTAAATAGATAACTATGTCAATTTAAATGTTTATGTTTTTAATAATAAATCAATAAGAATACTTAGACTACCTATGTACTTAGTGCCAATATTTCTGTTCTAATTTGAGGACGTTTTCAAAATGTTTGACAATGCTCGATAGTTCTGTTCTATACAGTGTTCTTGTGAAGTGTCAACGGAATCCTTCTTTTCTAAATAATGCAACATAATTAGCTCCAAGTTCCTAAAACCACAAGAAATCAACATCTAATGATCTTCCCCCTACATCACAGCACAAGAGGCTAGTGGCTGCCCACGCGCCGCAAACGTCAATTATCAAGATTACGTCAATTCTGTTCACGTGTGTCTATGGTTCAATAGATGTAACTGGACAACGTTATGTATAGCACCTGTGTCTTAAAATTGAGGTTTGTGAAATAAATGCTGAACAATTCACAAAGACGTTTAAGAAAACTCATTCTAAAAACTGACGGTAGGTATTACCTATAAGACTCGTTTCATATTGGTTCCAATAAAAAATATTTAGTCCTCCAAGTGGACAGATTTTTCACATTGGAATATATATGAGAAATAAGAAACATTATGTACTTTAAAATTAATAAAGTGTTTTTAAAATATTATTAACAAAATACCGTGACAGTAACACTACCTATAACACAGCCATAACACGAGTCCTCTCAGAAAAGTAGCCCCCACTACCAAAAATACTCGTATCAATATCTTACGTTCGGAGCGTCCTCATTGAACCGATAAACTTACATACCTGGGGGCCGTCTATTATATTCATTAGCCGCAGACCGAGGGGGGAGGGGTATGGACAAGGGAGGGGGGACAGAAGGGTTTTAGTGCACTGATGTGGTGATAAGCGCTTGTTTGGGGTTACCTCAGTTCTTTCGACGAATTTTAATGCCAATTAGAGTAGACAATATTGCGTACTGAATGGATTGAGGCCTTTATTAGTGTCGGATATTGTTGTGAGATCGTTCGCGCGGAAATTGTACGGTCAGGGGGGCCGTGGGTGATGTTGTCGATGTATAGTGGATGGAGCATTACGTGATTTTTGAGGCGATAATTTTCCGAATTTTATTCGGCTCTTAAAATTTCAGTACCTACCTTTACCTAGATTGAAACTTACCTTGTTATTTCATCTTAAACTGAAACTATGACCTCAATGAATCTCATTGTGTCTTTTAAGACATAAGAAAGTAGGTAGCTAATTCGAATATATTTTATGACATTGAAAAGCATGTGTCTAATTAGTTATAAAAATAATTTCTCTCATTCTAGAGTAAAATACTCTAAATGTGACATTTGCATTCCTAAGATTATTGTTACTTATTTTAAGAAGGCTTACTTTCAGAACTGTCAGAATCTGAATCAGCGTGTTTATTTCTGAACTTTAAAACGCCCCTATTCTTTATTCAACCTCGTAACCCAATCTTAGCTGATTAGCTTTACCAATTAGACTGTATACATTACCCACAAAACTTTCAAACCGCAAGCAAGACAAGACAAGAAAATAAAAAATAGATACCTAATTATACACACGTGCGATTTACGCATGAAAGAATCGCGACTGTCTGCGTATCAGCGCGTATTCAATGTATAATGTATCGCATACATCATAGCATTAATCTGAGGCGGGTGATGGATCGACTGCGGTTAGACTGAGGCGGAGCAGACGGGCGATTTTGCGATTGTCGTGCGACTGAAAAGTCGTTGGATATTTTTCAGTTCACAACTTAAAAATTGTTTTACATGATTAGTTTATATTTTTAAGTTAGGAGTATATACATTTTTTTAAATAAGTTGGTCATTAATATTACAATACCTAATATGTATTTTTATATTAGTTAATGCGGTACTGGCAATTGTTGTCCGACTTTGATAAAGCCGGCCTGTCTCTTTGTATCACATAGGTAAAACCATTTTATATAAGTATTTGGTTTCAATTATGAAGAGATTTACAGTTATTTATATGTAGAACTGGAAAAATAATGCCCTATTAAAAACATGTACTGACCACGTCTCTGACAATTGATATTTCAGCACATCAATCGCTTTAAAACTTATCGCCCGTCTGCCCAAAATGTTCAACCCACAGCATTATTTTTCCTTGTTTTTTACCCCAACCAAAACAAGTGGTAACTTCTCACGATAGATCTCATAAAACAGTTTGTGCGAGATTAATTGCATTATTTCGTGTTAGATCAGTATTAATGGAGACTATCAAGGGGATATCACCCTTCTGTTTAATTATAGAATCTCGTTCATCACGAGGTGTAAGTTGTGTAAATTTTTGTTGTAATTACTGTTATCATGTGGGGATGTGTTAGTATTGTTTCTGGATATGAATCTTCTTTATTTACAGATTACTTAATAGTTACTACCGTGGCCTCGAAAAATGTTTCGCTACTAGACAACTGCGCAAACCACCCAGTTTTTTAAATACCTATTTGTCAATTGTTTTTTAAATACCTATTTGTCAATTGTTTTTTTCCATTTGATCAAATACTAGCCGTTTTCCCGCGGTTTCACTCGCGTCCCGTGGGATCTACTGCTCGCACAGGGGATAAAATATAAAGCCTATGTTACACACAGATAATATAGCTTTCTAATGGTGAAAGAATATTTAAAATCGGCCCAGAAGTTTTTGAGTTTATCCATTACAACCAAACAAACAAAGTTTTCCTCTTTATAATATTAGTATAGAAGGGCGGGCAGGGAAAAATAAGTTTAAGCAGACCAATTTTCTTAAAAAAATTGATGGTGGTACATATTTACTTAGTTATACTACTTATTTGCAACAGATTTCTTTATGTTAAGCGAAGATGCAAACTTAAATACTTAAGTGAATCCGTACATCAATAATAAATATTTACGAATGCACAACGAATAATGTAATCCTATGCGGTAAGGGTAAGCATGAAGGATGTATTAAAAAAATCAAAAATCAAATTGTTTTTATTTCAAATAGGCCTTTGCAGGCTCTTATGAAACGTCAAATTAATTGCACGGTTCCAAAAAGTTGGTCTCATGGAGAAGAGCCGGCAAGAAACTCCATAAAATATCCGTATGTAAATTATTTTAGGAATGATGACAGAAAGTGAGATTTTCTTTAAAACCTTTGTTAGTTGATCAATAGTAAATTTTCACTATATGTCTAGTGTGATGATCAATTGTTTCAACAAGAAATTACATTAGTTCATACGCTTCACACGCTAGCTATTCCCAATGGCGCAGTGGCGCAGTCGCCGGCAGCCGGTGTCCGGAGGGCGAGACATTTCACGAGCGACTGCCCGCTGACCTTTCTAGCTCCAGGGACTGAAATGCCATCATGTTTTATTTTTAGGGTTCTTTATTGGTTATTGGTGAACAATTGTCATTGGTTCATAGGAAAGTCCATAAGTTAGGATAAGAAAATTTTTTGGCATGATTAAGTCTCAATGGTAGTGATGAAACTGAGAAAAAAGTTGGAAGGTTTTGGCTGAAATTAATTAAAAAAATAAGTGGGTACTTGATATGTAAAACAAGCTGAACTATAGTACCTAATATGTAAGACACGTTGCCACGGGAATCTAACAAATCTGAAACAATTTCCTTATCCGTAAAATGTTCCTGAAATTACTGTTTGGTAAATTTTGCAAATAATTACGGAACCCTCAACATATTACTTAAACTCATATTTGTCAGTATTTTTTCTGCCTCCCGCGCACTCGACGACACTCGATTAATTTTTCACGGTACGCTTGTCAAAATGTGATTTAATATAGTCCGGGGGTAGTCCGAGCTTTGACGTGCGATGCGTGCAGTGCGTGCGACGGCCCGCGACCAATCCGGTTAAGGGGCTCACCTCATGCACTTTGTAATGTCTATAAATAAAATAAATACGGATTTCCATAGAATTTCGGATTTTTCGCTATAGTAAATCCTGAAATGTGGTTTCCAGCGGATATTTGGAAATATGAATTACATTTCACCGATACATTTGCATTTCCAGTTTCCCATGTTACAAGCAGTATTATCTATCAATAACGCCAAAAATGGTACCGCAATTTCCAATTTGCCGCGTCACTCCGGATTCCAATAGGAAGCGGGGATAAATGGAGTCGCATTCCAATATGTCACCGAGCGGGGTCCGACCATTCGGCTTTTCGGCATTCGGGATTCGGCGTTTTCGGATATTCGCGGTGGCCGAATTCGTCGAATATTGCCCGCGCGCATACCAAAATCGTCCACTAATGAGATTCTAAACGTTATATTATTTGAGGCGTAACTAATTAGTTTTTTGTTTGTTCATTGTTTTTCCAACAATAAATGAGCACGTATTTGGGATGATGGTGACCGCTCGTGAGGTCAATGACATTCCGCTTTCAGTTCCGAGTTTGTTGTTAGCACGTCATTGTTTGTGTTCCGTTTGTTATTCATTACAAGATTAGTTAATAAGATTTCCTAGAGTTCAAGGTGGTTCAACAGAGTTCAGGTACATTGAGTTCGTGTATAGTTTAAGATTTTAATTATAAAAGGAAGTGTTTGCTTGAAAACCAATTAAGCAATTCCTGACATAAATTAAGTTTCTAACATACTTTTATTGAAAATAATATTTTCGCCTGAATTTCAGAAACCACCTCACAACTACATAAAAACCGAAAGAAAATTCCCCCCAACAAAGACGGATAGGTGCGATACATTACGTATGCGACACTTGAAACCTACCTTTTCCAAAACATAGACCTAATAAATAGGGTGAAAGGCTCGTGGTCCTTTCATCCCCGTATTAGGCAGTCTACACACGGGCCGCATGCGTGTCACGTCAATCGTTATTGCCTGTATGGCAGTGCCAAGCCCGCTCTGATTTGAAATATTTCCACGGAACCACTTATTCGCACCTCGCAAACACGCTGCGGATATCGTGTGCGAAGTTTTGATCGTTTGTCGGTGGTTTTATATTAATTTGGGGATGTTTGGAATTTGGTCTAGTATTTAGATTTTGATGTTTAAAGTTTGCGTGGCAAAGACTTGTTAGTGTTCTAGAGCTATTTTGATAGCCGATAACAGTGGTACGCATTTCGCACGAGAAAAATGCTTGCTGTCGGTTTCAAATAACATGTTACTGTACTTATTTCACTCAGTTTTATGTACTTAATGTTTCCATAGGTATGTTATGGCCATCTGTTTTGCTTCTATTAAAGATTGTACCAAACATCAGCAAGGCCACCAAACTTTCGATGGACGGCTAGGACCCCATTCACACGAAAACCAAAATCATAGATATCCGAATCATTTTTTACCACTAAATTCCATATTGAAGTATCAAGTAGAACCCAGGTCATACATTCAGAACCATGGCATGTACCTACTCACAGGGCGAGAGGGTAATCGTTTTGTTGAGTCGCGTTTTGTACCCCATTGTGAGCGCCATGCGAGGCAATCGCGGCCTCGTGCGTATTCCCGTCTCGTGCCCATTCTAATGCTGACAACTGCCACCTCTATGGAACATATCGCACCTTCGCGGAACTTACTTACGAGGTTATTATAAATGCGATTTTTATTGAGATCGTGATGTGAATGGGATATCTTTGGAGCTAATAGGTGTAGGGAGATTTTGTTGGTATGCAGAGTGGCGTTTATGTGACGTTTCTTGAGAGGGATTGTTGATGATTGGGTAATGATGATGGCTTTATAAATAGGATGATATTCAGGGTTGAAGCATCTGGTGTGTTACACGTAGACAATGCTTTCAGAAGAAACTACTAGTTTTCTTTTTGGTAGTCAGAAATAGGGTTCATTAATAACAATTTCGTACTAACTTAGGTGCAAACTTTGTAATTGCAAACATTGAATTTACAAAAATTACTCGAAGAAAAAGTTTGTAACACTGGCACGTAAGTATTACTATTTCACGCATACTTTCAGTTTTCAACGCTGATCAGAGATACCCCGAATTAATACGGTGTGAACACGAAGTTTTGGTAAAAACACTAGCACAGCTGCCTGACTGCGGGAGGCCGTTAGATAGGCGCGAAATGCCTAGAGAACTGTCATCGATTAAAAAAATACGATCAAAATCTTGCGCAAGCGCGGTTTTTGTGCGAGCAGCTGTGCGCGTGCGCGCATCACCTGTCCCACGTGGCCAGAGATAATGGCGTCTTCAAAGAAGTCCGAATATTCTATTGTTGGGACATTCTGGGCTTTGATTTAAGGTATGATGCTATTGTCAATGTGACGTTAGGGTGCAAGGAGGTTCGAGGGATGAGGTTACACCTGCCTGTAAAGTAGCCATGATTATCCATGTAGGTTTTATGTAGGACCGTTGTCTGTTTTTGGCGGAAAATGATTAATCGTTTGTTTTTCTTGTTAGAGGTTTCTGCTGAAATGATTTGCACGTATGTGGTTGGTATCCGCAGATTTTTTTATTTATCGCAATGCACATAGGAATGGAATAAAGATCATATATTTTTTCCTAAAACGCTTAGGCAAAGATGTTCAGTGACAAACGTATTGTTCTTAAGAAATTAGTCACTTCTTTCACCAATTCTCAAAAAACCTTGATGAACCGCAGGACCACACCTCTACCAACACTGATCCTTACCGTACTAAAACCGATTCGTTGCACAAAACTAGAAAAGTATCCGCGTCCCGATAATTCCCGAAACCCATTCATAGATCACGTACACACAAGGACAGTACATTACTTACCTGCCAATAAACTGTACCAACCTTTAATGATTTATAACAACGCACACATTTTTTTACCAGCACCATAGATCTTATTCTCAAAGCTGTTAGGTTCATTTTGGGATGATTGGATGGCAAATAAAAAGTCAGTAAAATCCAGAAGTCGTGCAGTGTTATTCTGAATTGATGTTCGATTGTCAGGTTGTATATCATTGATTTTTACGACGAGTCGTAATTCATTAGTATTGTGTCCGTCAGTGTTCGGTTCAACTTTAATTTTGAAAGACAAATTAACTTTTACTATTAACTTTGTCACGTCCAGGATTTACCAGATGAATTATGTAAGGCACATAAAAGAGTGTGAGTTATTGGCCTGACTAATTAATCTATGAATCTTTGAGTATACTTTTTATTACGATTTTCTACATCTCTTGCTTTTTGAGTATCATTAGATGGGTTTACCTTCTCATTCTACTTGACAGGTAAGATTATCGCCTTGTTCGTTTTAGAATATATAAGGCTAGGTTTCTCTTCTCTCATGTGCCTGGCACTAGTCCGTAATAGGTGAATCATTGGTAAATTGGCGTTATTTTATGACGCTACTCATAAATCCAGTACATAGTCGTCAGTACCGCCTACCTGCCACACCGGGCGAGCGCGAGACTACGCAGAAGCGAACAATGCACGTCATTTTTTTCAACTAAAATCCTTAAAGCGCAGTTTTTCGGCGCAAATTCCAAAGAACACCTGGTCGGAAACGGGCCCAGGGGGTCTACTGATTGATAGAGGTCCCGCGATTTTCGTACAATAGCACAAATATGCAGTTTTAGCCATTCGAAACGGGCCCGATTCGCCGCTCGCTCTCCGGCGACGGAGCGTCTGTTTAAAACAATCAATGATCGACTTTTTCTGAATGGAATGTGAAACAATATCTTTTGTTCAGTCAATGGTGTAGGTGGTCAGGATGTTCGATGGTTTATTGGCAATTCTGTCTCAATGGGAGTCTTTGTGTCTTCTTGACGTAAACTCATTCAAACTTAAATCGTGTCGTCTATGTACTAATTGTACAACGAATCTTATGTAACTTGTCTATTGTCTGTCATTCTTCCAGTGTAACAGTCTTAGCTAAAGGCTTTCAGTATATCTAAATCACTTGCATATTAACTTAATATTCCAACAAGCAGAGTCAAAGCGAAGAATGTTCAGCCGAAATAAATTGCATTTAAAGCGGCCATTACTGAAACGAGGAAAGTTAACCTCGTGAGTATGCATACGTAAAATTGTGAAGACAATAATTTGATTGATCTCTTAATGAATATGCAGATATGTTAAGTGATGATAAGGCCGCAAATAAAGCTGGTTCCCTGAGGAGTGATTGCGCGCCTACCTCGGGCACGAGCGAGATTTTAATCTCAGATAAGTGGAGAGTAGAACAGTTTACATAAATTCTGGAGTTAGCACCTTGTTTACAAAGTGCAGTGTTTGATTACGAGATCCGTTGATAAGTGCGTGCTCTTGTTTTACTGTTGTTTCGTTGACAAATACTTGTATTTTTTTGTGGAGACAAATAGAGCGTTGAATCTCAATGAACGCAATTTGAGTATTTGTAAAGCTTTATCTAGGTAAAAATAAACGGAAAACCTTACGAAATGAACACTACTTCCTGAATTTGGAAATTCATATATGCAAAGGATATTGACGTGGTTATTATTCAATTATTAACTGTTTTCGTTACACAATTTAAAACTTACATAATCGTTAAACAATTTAAGAGACACCACAACTAACCTTTACAACGCTTGAAAAAAAAATACAAAAAAAAGATTTCGTAGTGAAAACAGTGGGAAGAGGAGAAGAAATAATGAAATATCTTCATCCAACCCTTCTAATTAATAGCCATCAGTGTCTGTAGCACTCGAGGGGTTGACAGTGGCTTCAAGTTTTTTAATATGCTTCCTCACCTCGGTAAAACAGTGGGTTATAATTGCTTTTTTATGCCGCTAAGTTTTGAGCTGCGAATAAATCATCGTACAATTGCAGGTAAGTTAAAGGCTTTAGTTTGGGTACAATTTTGGGTGGTTGTTACTTTCATGTTTTTATATTTTAAGGTGTTATTAGAGTCGTCTGATTTAATGATTTTAAACAATACATATGTAAACCTGGTTATTATCGATTTTAAGTTTTTTAATCGACTTCCCAAAAATAGTTTCATTTGATCAGTAAAGAAACTACAACAGTGTTGTTTTCTTTAGATTGAAAATCTTTTTTAAGTTTTTTCATAAAATATAATTACAATAACATTTTTTAAGCCAGTTTTAGCCGTACCTATTTCTTGTTTCTTCTATCTACAATAACAAACTTGGCTTAGAAAGTTGTTACCCGTTCCGACCAAACCATATCAAATCAAAGTAAGACTATAGCTTAGTATAAACAGGGTAGCAATAACCGCTTGTATTGGATCAGCAGAGATAAAAAACGTAAGACGCGGACAATCCTTTTCGGCTGAAAATTGAATAGTTGGATTACGCGACCTACGGGCGGACGTAGGGTTGACTCGCAGTTGTAATTTTCTTACTTCTTATTTAATTTTTTTTTATAAGTGCTTATGTTTATTTACAAATTAATATTATTTAAATTCAAATTGAGTAAATGATTGATTAATGGATTCTGAATCCTGATCCTGATCCTGAAAAAATATAAACGCATAAATATTGGAAAATTCATCCTCTCTGCGAAGTCGGTTAAAAAGGAAACTTAGCATTGAGTCTATTAATACACTGTAACTAGACTGTAATTCAACCTTGTAAATGGTGCCATAAATATTGAAATCAGCTTTTTACAATGATTAATCTCTTTACTGTCTCAATATTTGTGCTAGGATCAAATCTTTAGCTGATGTTAAATTGATTTTGTCTTATAATATGTCACTTTTTCCATAAGAAGTATGGAAAGTGAGAATAGTCGTGGGAAAGGAAAGTGCATATTGCATGCATCACCTGCTTGTCATATCTCCGTAAAGTAATACTCACAGGTAACACTCGTTGCACAGGAAATTAGTTTGAACAGGTGACTTACGGGATTCCCACAGAAATGATACTTACGACCTGTGTATATATGACAAATGTGATTTTTACCCGGCTGCTGTGGTGTAGCTCAGAAGGGTGTATGTACCTACGTATATGATTTATACAGAATGTGATAGCTACAAAATCCCTAAATACCTACTTACGTGGTAAAAAATACATGTTCCAAGGTTTTATAAAGTTTGCTTAGTATTTAAGTAGTTATGTGAGTATTTGTGACTAAAATTGAACACGCTCCTGAAAATGCAACTTCATCATTAACCTCATCCATACCACGATACCCCAAATATTACACATCGCATACAAACCACGTGAACCACGTTCCAGCTAGTTTTGCTAACCCTAGCGATGACTACAGGTTCATATTGTGCGGCCTGATTACGCGGACCATTGTGCCACGGACATAGGACGCAATTAAGTATTAGACAGACTTTATAGCTGCGTTATCGTGCCCCGGGATTTGTTGGGAACCACTCTCCTTACGCTACCTATTTTTGGGTTGAATTTTATATAAAAATTGATGTGGTTTTGTTGTACCGGATGATAAAATTCGTGTCACAACGCAAAATCTTGTGGTAATTTTGAGATTTGTATAAAAGCAAATGCACTTAAGAAGGGATAAGGTACTTGAATCAAAAATGCTCTCGTATCCCATCTAAACAGCAGCTAAGTTATTTATGTTTGAGTAAGAGTTATACCTATTGGATTTCAATCTCTTCACATGCTAAAAGCGACTGCAATTTATCAGTTCAAACTTTCAGTTCTCACATCAAATACTCCTAAAAGTCACTTAAAACAAGTGCACCAACATAGGTTCTCACCATTTAAATTCGAGCTAAGCTGTCACCCCCAAAGACATTCAGCCTATCACACTACCACATTAAAATGAGACATCCCAATAAAGTTGCGAACTAAACAGAAACTAGTTAACAAGTGCATGGCATTGCACGCCACTTAAGTGGTAAATTCGAGGAAGCTGTCATTTGAACATAGCTCGGTATCGTCAAGTGGTCTGCTAACGAACACGCGTGTCAAAGCGAAACACTTCATTAGGTGAGTTCCCCCTCCGCCCCGCGCCTTCTGCCGTCGCCTCGACGCTCCTTG
The DNA here is from genome assembly GCF_022581195.2 of Helicoverpa zea. Taxonomy (NCBI): domain Eukaryota; kingdom Metazoa; phylum Arthropoda; class Insecta; order Lepidoptera; family Noctuidae; genus Helicoverpa; species Helicoverpa zea. Next base: position 4,312,413 of record NC_061454.1, read on the forward strand.
CGACGCCCTAGGGCTACCATGATGTTTGTATCGCATTGTTTTTGGAGATTCATACTTTTTTTTTGCTTTGATGAATATTGGGAGGCGGCTAAAGATCTGGGTAGTACTGTTGCTTTTAGGATAGATTGTTGAGATGTTTTATGAAGTACATGGAGGTGAAGTGTGCTTCAAAGGTGGGACTCGTTGCTCGTAGTTTTGGTGTGAAAATATGGGTGCCTTCTCGAACAGACAGACCTTCAGATACTGTCAGAAAGAATAGGGAATTATGTTGACTAAACAAGTTGTCTTATGTTTGTAACACGCGATGTGCGTTTCTTATTCCAATCTTGTGTGTGTTCAATTTCCAACATTGTATGCCTAATACCTAATATGACTTTTGCTATGTTATGTAAAAGTATTGTTTTCCAAACATATTTTTCTGAAAGCAGAATGAGCTGTAAGAAGAAGAAACCAAAACATAAATAACAAAAAATACTTCATAAAGGTTAATTGCGAAATCTTAGCACTACTCCATTTAACGGCGGACGTCAGCAAACCCTGAGGCGATCACAAAACTGGACACTATCCGCAAAAAACGAGACAGTTGGACTCCCTACGTTGGCTTCTATTTAGTGGGCGTCTTACCGACTGCGCTGCGCTAATTAGACGCAGGCCGACTCTCTTCTCATTAGTGGCGAAATTATGCAGTTTGCTGGAATTCGGGTTAAATGTCAGGTCGAGATGTCGACTGCTTGCTAAAAAAATGTGGAATATTCCGCAGTGTCTGCTGTGGTACTTGGCCGTTGTAAATGTGGCTGTGTTCTTGGTGTTTGGAGTTTAGTCAGATGGGTGATGGACGTTAAAGAAGTTAAAAAAGGTCGTGTATAGGAGTGAATTCGACCATTCGTATCATTTAGACACAGTAACTCAGTACCGTTAACCTTTTGTTGTGATGATAACCTTTCTTTCATTACTTCATAACGGGAGCTTTTATTTAGACGACTTTACACTTAAGTAGATATATGACGGTTATGTTGTAGCAATGTTACTAAACCACTCTTATTTTCACTTTATCGCCCTGAAATACATAGCAGTACATATTTTTAGTACATAGTTGTTAAGGCAACTCTCGCTAACTTAAGCTTCTTTAGAACTCGGTAAAATTCTATAAATACAAAATGTATGTTATAAATGGATTGACAGAATGTTCTTTTAATCCTATAAGTACCTACACAAATATACCACACATAAACTTAATTAGATTTCATAAAATATTCACATAAGACCCTAATTATTACCTCCAGGCTCTTAAAGTCTTATAAGACAGGTACTTTATCTAATTGAACAACTATAATAACGCGTCTAATTAATTAGAAAACTCAAAAGTGTACCTAATTAAAAACGTTGCCGAAAAAACGTGTTGTGAAAAAAGCTTACGATAAAAATTCCCGCCTCATTTAGGTAAGCGGGCAAAAACAGGCATATTTGTAAAAGAAACGTCCTCCCGGGTAAATAACGTTTATCTACAGCACATTGGGTTAATGACTGGGGGACGAAGAATGAGAAGAAGGCATTATTTTAATTAGGAAAAATGGTGGGCCCTCACCTAGGGAGGGCCAACAGAGCAAGTTGGCGAGCTGCTTTGATTAAAGTAATGGTGCGTGTGCGAGGGCCTTTACATGGGAGTTCGTGTGGAGCGGACTTATATTATGCCTTTTACCTGGGATACCAATCGAAACTGCTGACCTGTTTCTGCAATTGGAATACGTATGAATTTTGAGATTTATGATATGAAACGGACTAACCATCCTCGAACTTTTTGAACTTGTATCCTACAAGTGTTAAAATTGAAAAAGTATCCAAAAAAGCTTTGATTCTTCTTGCTGTGTACTTCCATCTGTGGTGGATAAACATACAACATTCTTAAGATCATTCTTGAATGAACTGAAGCTTCCAGTTAAAATGTAAGTTGTATACAAAGCTTACCGCTACCGTAACCTGTCCATTAGGCAATAAATAAACATAACAAAGTACGAAATTTAGCTGCGTTAGGCGCGCTCCGCCCACGCGAACACAAAACGAGGCGATGCGATACAACGCTGCAAAAAAACGCCGCATCACACTACAATCATTTACGAAATATTGACAACAATAAAGAGGGACTTTAAAAAATGCCAGTTATTAATATTTGTTTTCTTTGTTGCTACCACGTGTCTCCACACCTGAACTCTGCGAATGACATTGCCAAAAAAATTGCAAAAAATATCCGAGGCTAGGCGAAAAGAGCAGAGGCGCAAACAGACAACAGCCAGTTTGAATGATTGCTTCCCTGGAAGAGCGGCAAGTCCATTTTTCACAAGTGCCATTCACCGCTTTCACGTTGCGTACTATGTATTTTATATATTTTTTATTTATCGGGGCTCCCCACCCCGCGGCGGGCGCCCAAATTGATATTCGAATGCGAATTTACGGCGTCCAATGCCTCACTGTTTTATTCATTTTAGTGATTTCGCGATGGTAAACACAGGTAGATGTGTTTAATTTCGAAATGAATGTTTATTGCAGCGTTTCCGTTTCGTTTTCAATGATGGAGGATATTCGTGCGCGCCGGCCGCGAATGCCCATGTTTACACAATGCACTTACATTTCGCGTGTGTATTTTTTTTGTTGTTTGTAATTATTTCCGCAATTTTTTACGATTCGTGGAAGTACTGGAATGACGTTAATCAACGCTGTAACTGGTTTTGTTAACGAAATCCGTAAAACATTTCGGATTCGGACTATTTTAACAAAATTAAGAATAACTTGATATTTTATAAAAGGGGTTGAATACTATAATTTAATTTTATACAGGGAAAACAATTGTACACTCATCATCAGAATTAAAAGCAAACCCTCAATATGTTATTGAACTACTCGTCATCGATACCTAAATCGATACAGCAATTCTTTATTCGCATCACAATAACCACACAAAAAATAAAACACTTGACTACCAAAATTACCAATAATGTCACCCTCAAACATCTCAAAAGTAGGGTTATTATAACAATTACCGAATTCTGACTGAAGCGACAGTTCATAATCGATTAAGCGTCACTTCATAATCGATTTAGCATCACCACAGTAACTCGGGATGATCCGGCGATGTCTAATGACGTAAAAAGTATGTCCCCGCTATGTAATGCTGGCCGAGGACGATGGAAAGAGTTGGGAAAAAACAGAGGGTACAGTGTGACGCAAGTATTATGCCTAACACTTATTTGGTGTTTCATTTTTTTGCCAGTTTGTTAGATCATAGTGTTCGGAATGGTTGGATTAAGTAAACGTGTCTTATATCAGTAAATTAAAATAAAATTATTTTTAGTTTAGATTGCAAAGCACAAGTTACGTAACCGTATTTTCTGGGAGGCTATTTAATACACTATATAAAACACTCCAGGCATTAGTACATTTGAATTTTTAGTGAACACTGCTCGCTGAGAGGCTCGAGCAAAATAGGCATAGTTACTCCCATCAATTTGAGCATAATCTTTGGCCTCGGTCACAGACAAGCCAGGGGTCGCGAAAGCACGTCGTCATCGGATGGCAATTTGAATGCGGTCGCTTAGCCGGCTGACGGCCGCTATGACTGATGACGAAGGGTGAGGAGACGAGCCTGTCACCGCCCCTGTATTCTACATGTCGCATTAATGTGAACATGGGTGTAGCAGGTGCTTATTGAATTATATCTTGATAGCGTAGTTGATAAGCAAATATGGGACGGAAAGTAAAGGGTGATGTCCGATTTTGGTCTGAAAATGTTTCAAAGTGCTATAGTAACTTTTTGTACCTAAAAAAGCCTTCTTTCCTTTATAGATTGTTAAAAGGTATGTCTCGTTTCATGGACCGGATTTAATGAACTTTCTTCCATTTCTTCCCACGTCCACGTACTGGGGTGGTCGGCAACGCACTCATAAAACGCTCTACTCATAAACGCTGCGCTATTTCTCAAAGAGCTTCAAAACTGACGTCACAATTTTGATTATCAATTATGTGTGCGAACTATGCATACTCATGGCTAATCAATGCAGTGACCGCTACAATGTAGAGGGACGGCCAATACGGCCAATCGATGACGTCACATAAATATTGGGTGCGACGGTCCTTGCTTTGTGATGCTAACTGCGTCCGCATATGCTAATCCTCTTCCGCCCTTCCCGCGTCTTGGGCGGAGGTTTCTAACGGAGTTTTCTATTGTTCTTGTAATTCTGATTGATATTGCAAGTGACATTGTCGGTGCTTTGTGTCTTTGTGGCTGGGACTTCGATGAGATTTATTGTTGGGCATTGAGGTGACTATTGTGGGCAAAAAATGTTCTTCGAGCTCATTTGGGTTAATATTGGTGCTGTTATTTTTATCCGTCTGGAAATGGTTGTTTGCCCTAGTTGTTCTTGTGAGTTACTAGAGTAAGTACAATTGGTGAGGCCTGGATTCTTTCTAGGATTGTAGAAAACTCAGGAACATTCTTAATTATAGTCCATCTCTGGATTTGTGGGCAATGTGAAAGAATTCGTTTGAGAAAAACAGACGTTTAGTCCTTAGCTTACTAACTTTTCCAAAGTTTTACCCCCAAAACTATTTCACTCAAAGAACAGACCACTAATCTGTGAAACGTCAAGGTGCACAGATTGACTCAAATACGTACAGTTGTGAGTAAATCATCGAGGGTGCCGTTGAATCGGCAATGAGTCGTGTCGTCGACAATCGGCCAGTACGTTTGCGGCAACGGCAATTCGCATTCATTCATGGCCCATTGCCACCGTCGGCTGTTGGACCGCCGACGCTCCGTTAATGTATTCGCTACGTTATTTCAATTTAGAACAAACCCGAGGCTGCTGGACGTTTACGTAAATCTGGTTTTATTGCCAGTCTTGTTCGGTGAGGATTTGTTATTGGGTTATGTTAGTTGGTTTGCAGGTTTGGTTTTCTTTAAGTTGCTGAAAAGTTGAACTTGACGGTTCTTGAGCAGATAGGTTTTTTAACCTCATGTTGGCAAAGTATTCTTTGCTTAAAACACTTGCATATTTGCATTTTCTATTTGTACCCTTAGAAGGTCAGATATATAAAAGTAAATATTGGCACTTTTGCGCTACGCCCACTGAGTGCAAGGAAAAAGACAGCGTCAGCACTCTTTCGACCTTAAAGCGATACAGAGAGAAAACATACAAGCATTATGTAGTATCTGTTAACGCAGCGATTTCCAGCCATTACAGGGGCATTATCTAACTAAATATTAACGTGCAAAATTTCACGAAGGAAATAAATTAAAAACGCAACAACAAGCTTGTAACGAGCGGCGAACAAAGCCGCCTAATAAATCAAGGAAGGCAGGTGAGCAGAGTGGTGTTTGTGCATTAAGAAGGCCCGGTTTCCCGGCGGCCTTTCTTGGCCCTTTCTTCGTTTTAAAAAGCAGTCGACGTCCAATATTTTCGCGTAGTCATCGACAACACATAAATATTGGAAATGGGGCGCCCCTTTCTTGTCTCGCTAGAATAATTAATGCCGTAGCTTCTTATGTCGCGAGTTGTTTTGTTGCCAAAAATTATCGCTGGCGTTGAACGTTGCGAAATTGGCTCGCCAGCGAACGGGTTGGAATTTGTTGTTTAGGTAATTTCGAGCGTTTTATGTTTTGGTTTTAGGATTTATTTTGGTTTATTTAATTAAGATATTTGGACGATTATAAATGTACTATGATATAAATTATGACTTGTGCTCGTGGTTACAAAATGGTGGTGGTCCTTTATCTCTCTAAATGGCACTTGAGATAGTTGACATATTCCTGATACAAATCTGAAAACAAATAGTTCAAAGCCCTTTAATACTTACAAAAAACCTACATATTGCGCGACAAACAAGAACGCAATAACCAAATTTGGCTCCAAAGTTGAAGCCACACTGTTGAAACGCGACAAAACATTAAAATAGTCTTCAGATACGGAGTTTGGCTGATAAAACTAGTTCGGTACGAGTGTTACTCGTTACGTTACATGTTGTTACAACCTGTGACATGGTATACACGAGTAACAGTTTTAAATTGGAAATGATAGGGTAAACCGAGGTATAACTGGCCACTTTCAATTATTAGCCACTATTCACTTTGACTGCATAAATTAAGAACTATTCTCATAGAACGCCATCTATTATTTATTTTTAGTATTACCTACTCAACTAGCTTTCATTATAGTGACAGTTTTTTCCTCTATGAACACTAGTGCCAAAAATATCGGTCATTTTGTGACAGCACGCGTACGAGTTCCGACGTGAACGGTAAATCCTTAAATTTTTTTTAAGGTAATGATTGAATTTAAAAGTGAATTTTGTGATACTTCGTGTAGTAAACGTGAGTTGATTGTGTTTGTGGTATTGTATAGATGGTAAACGATCGTTTGTTAAGGTTTTATTCTGTCAGTATCTATAATAAAGCGAGATTAGTTGGGTGGCCAGTTATTGATTTTCATTTTTGTGTATTTTCATTTATTGGCCACTCATGCCAGTTACTGAATTATACGCTAATGTCCGAATTTTACGAAAAAATAAACATATTTAGAATGAGTATAAGGCACACTATCGTGTAAAAAAAATCCAGATAAAAATATACACGTTTATCAGTAACTGGCATGGGTGGCCAATTACTGATATTTATATGGCCAGTTACTGACGGATTTTTTTTTGTTGGGCAGATTTTCTGAAATGTCTTTTAAAAAACGCCAATACTCTAAAGAGGCAATAGAAAATGCTATCAAATTTATTGAAAACAATGAAGGTATCCAATCCAAATAAAACAATTTCTGTTGTCTCAAATATACCTTTCTCGGAATACCTGAAACAAAATCATAATCCTGCCTGCATCCCAATTTTATTTGGGGTCGGCGCAGCATGTTTTCTCCTTCCATACTCTTCTATCTGCCGTCATCTCACAAGTAACATTCTTTCTACTTTCACACAATCCATCCATCGTTTCTTTGGTCTTCCTTTTCCACTATATCCGTCCACATTCATACTCATCATGTTCCTCACAACATGATTCTCATTCCTCCGCATCACATGCCCATACCATGACAGCCGGTTTCCACGCAGTTTTTCTGATACCGGCGCTACTTTCAAACTTCCTCTTATATACTCATTCCTCACTCTATCCATTTGCGTAACACCACACATATGTACCTCTTAACATTCTCATCTCTGCCGCATGCAATTGTCTTTCATTCGTCGCTTTTGTGGGCCAGCACTCTGATCCATACAAGACAGCAGGTCTGACAATACTCTTGTAAATTTTCCCCTACCTGAAACAAAATACCTGAATACCTGAAACAAAAGTTGCCCGATTTTCCCAAACGACAACGAAAGCGCCAAATTGAGCGAAACATCCAATCAATATGTTGACAAGATAAGAGAAAAACAATTAAAAAAAGCAAGAAGATGCCGCAAAAGAAGAAAGGAAGAGATTACGAGAAGAGAAAAAAAGTCAAAAAGAGAATGATGTACCAAATAAAAAACTAAAGTATAAAACAAAAAAGACTGCTACTAACAAAATTATAAATAGTCAAGACGAGTCCAAGAAACTGTTGAAAAATAAGAAAAACCGATGTGTTACTTGTTGTGACTATTGTTTGAATCTAATAACAAGAAGGGTGATCCTATGTAGGCTCTGTAACAAACAATTTCATGAGAATACCATTGTCTCACAGGATTCATATTCCTGAGGCTGAATGTGATTCTTTTTTGTGCCATAATTGTTACAAAGAGAGAGATTACTCTACATCTGATGATGATGATGATGATGTAATTAATTAATTTAAGCACGTCAATAACTACAAATGATAAGTTCCTCGTTACCATACTATGATTTAAGTGCAAACGAACTGTGGTATACTGATCTCATTAAATTAAGCTAAGTTGTAGTTTTTTTTTACGAATTAAGAACCACCTTGTTAGAATTTGTTTTATTATGTTTTTTAAGTTTTTAATTTCTAATATAGTTGCTTTATTCTATATATTTTAATTGATTTTAAATATTATTTTTGCATGGCCAGTTATTGGTATTATGGTGGCTAATATCTAATTTTAAATGGCCAGTTACTACTAAAAAATACTACTTTTTCATTCTGTTAAAATATTACTACATAATTCTATGTTGTTTCATTTTTTACTCACTAATAACGATAAATGGATACTTGCTTTAACTAAAGTTGATACAAGAATATTAATTTCTGGACACATTTCTCCATGGCACTTAAATGAACAACTCGCTGTCCTTAAGTGGCCAGTTACTGGTGAGTTTACCCTAGTTCATTGATGTGAAACTGAACTAAAATTAAATTGGCAATGATTTGGCCACCGGGTATTTGTTATGTAGTCGAGATCCAAAAGATCCAATCTAATGTTTTTTTGTTAACTTTATAATGTTTGTAAACAGTTGTGGCTTGGGTTATAGTAAAACAATGGAGCGTACCTACTATTGATTTTTGTAACAAGTTGTCCAAAATTCGTTTGTTTGTAGGGTTGCCTCAAGCTTAAATGATAAAGTTATACCTAACTTTTTAATATTAATAGCACGAATAAATGTTTGACTGGCCCATTATCCCAGCACAATACAAATGACGAATCAGACGGAGCGGAACAGCCGAAAACGAAAAACAAGAGGCCGAATTTCCTTTTGTTCAACAGAGAGAGAAAAAATTAGCTTATCTCACACACGCAATTTGCGTCGGCAATTTTCGACGCTTCCTCTCATTACCCCGCCGTGATATATTTGCGTGTTTATTACTGCAATTACTTAGAGTAAATCTCACGTCCTTCCTCCCCCCTGACGCACCTCCCCGGGAGGGTCGCGCCCTCCGCCGCCATTTTACCCTCCTTCCGGCCGGCCCTGCCCTTAAGTCTTATGTACCTCGGTAAGTTTCTTCGCGGACTTGGTAACCGGATTCAAATTCGGGCCGAATTTAGTAGCAATTAATTATGGAGCCGAGGAAGTGTTCTCAGTAATACTCGACCCGTGATTTTGTAATTAATATTATTGTGAATAATTTTGTGATTTACTACTAATGGGGTAGTCGTTTGTTCGCAGTTGTTGTATTGTCTTTAGTCGGTGTAATTATCAGCTCTGTGTAGATTGTGGCTCGACGTGTTCGTAACTGTTACGTTTATGGCGGCAACTTTGAGGATAATGCATTACCGTATGTGCCTCGTGTGGGAATCTAATTTGTTTAGAATTTATGGATATAGTGTAGTTTAGTTTTAAACCACTTTTTGGCATATGTAATTCTAATAAAAAAGCAACCTTGGGAAACGTTTTTAAAACAATGTTGAGTACTTGAACATTAGTAGTAGCAGGGCAATATTAAATTGGCACATAGCGCTACATAAGGCAGTACCCTCGGCAGTCGACTTGGCTGTAATTAATTAACGAGCTTAGTTTAAAAGCAGGGCCGTAAGACTTGGCTCGGGTGGGGCTCGCCTCCCGGCCTCGCGGGGGGTATTCTTACCAAGAAAAGGGGGGGAGGGAAGAAATTCGGGGGAAAGTTTATCATATTTAGGCGCAAAATGGCGAATCCAGCGCTCGGATGCCGTCGAGAGATTAATATCTGGCTCTAACTCTGTGCGATGAATTTTGTTGTGAATAATGCCGATGTAACTTGCTTGTTTTATGGCGAATGTGTTTATGTGTCACGTCGGTTCGTTTGTTTTGTTTTATGTAGCTGACGTTTGGTAGTGGCTGGTTCAAAAATGGGTCAAGTTGTTTCAGTTTCATGTACTCGCTGGTTCGTACGTAGTTTATTTTAACAAAACTTTAAATAAAGTCGTAGTTGTTACACGTAGTTGTATAATAGGCGTTAATAGGAACTGCAGAAAGCTTCTATAACAAAGATCAGCATAATAACAGTTTTGAGTTCGATTCGTGGGTCAAACAAATGTTACTTACGGCCAGTTTCTTCATCAAAAGTTAAAGTTAAAGTTATGGCTAAAGTAATGTCTAAAGTAAAAGTAACGGTTAAATTCAATTTTTCTATTAGTTTTGCTGTCACTTTAGCCTTGAAAAAACGAATTTGACCGTTACTTTTACTTTAGACATTACTTTAACTTTAACTTTTGATGAAGAAACTGGCCGTTAGCCATCAACTGGCAACATCTACTGTTATGTTATTTGAAACAACAAAGTGCTTAGAAAAATACCTTTCACCGGAATTCTTTTTGTATAGTGCTTCCACCTTTTCTATCTTAACTCCAGAATAATCATACACCGACATACACAACATCACCCCGAGCGATGTTACGAAGTTCGCGGCAGGTATCGATAACACGTGTAACAACACTAAACGATGCGTTCAAATTTCACCCACCATAAGTTAGCGAGAAACATATTGTATGTAGTTAATGTTACATGGGTACATATATTGTAAATGTTACATGGTATATACATATGGTGTAAAACGAAAGGTAACGTAACGTGTTAACGTAAAGTATGATATTGATAGGCAATAGGTCTTAATGTAGAGGCCCATGCCCTGCGATGTGTCGATATAGGCCACTAAAGTTGTCATTTTCCACTTTTAACTTTCTCTTTGCTGTGGACTAAAACTCTCACTGTTTGATTGATGAAAACTGGCTTTCTCACTAAATAGGCTACTTAACAAAGAAAGATTTTCCAAATTGGACCAGTAGTTCCAGAGATCACTTATAACATAGAACGTTTTTCTATTAAGAAATATGTTTTGTTACTGAATCTGTATTTTTATTCACCCTCTAGTGGTGTGCAGACACGCGTTACAGTTGAACGTTGAACATGGGTTACATAATAATAATATGTAACGCCCCGAGCTTGCTCGATATACACATATTTCCATGAAAAACATTACTTACGGTATATTTATATCACCTATCCATCCGCTCACTTGTGATTGAGATTATTTACAGTTATACAAGCTTATTTAAAGTGAGAATGACCAGCCAGAATTTTTATGTATAAGTTCGTCAATAACATTCCGATACTAAGAAACACAAGCAAAATATTGTCTATGTTCAACTTGAACTCAGGCACATAACACGACTGTAATAGGTACTACAAAAATATATGCATAGTTGTTTTGTTTAAATACATGTTTATTTACTATAAAAGTCTCCTCACAAATAGTAACGTAGTACTTTGTTACTCATTGTTTGAACATTTGAACTCTGGTTGGGTTGAACAGTTTGTTTATGTGGGTGTGTTCGTCTGCATGTGTGCGTGTCGTCGTTATGAGATGGAAGCTGACGGTAATAGTTAGCCGTGGGTGTTTCCATTATGAGCAGACTTTTTACTCTAGCATTATTGAGTATTAATACGTCTAGACAGATATTTCGATTGCTAGAATATTAGTTTAAATTAGCTGGTAAATAAACCCTTCATTACATGGGAGCAAAAATGTGCTATACGCGTAGGTAAATAGGCGATTACAAAGTCTGTGTTACACTTCTAGGAACGAAGGTGTAATGTTAAGTTGAATGACCATTGTTAGAAAAAGTTTTTAAACAATAGACTATTCCTGGAAAACCTCGGTAACTCTTTAAAAAATAATAAGAAAATAACGAAACTGAAACAGTGAATTTGTCACGCGACTATGGCGTAGCCACGCTACGAGATTCTACGTCGTCGTAGCAACGCCAGCGGGCGTCTACGCTTAAAATATGAAATATCTAGAGAAATTACAAGCTGGCTAGCCCCGGGCTCGAAACCGCGCCTACCCCGTGTTATTTTATTTTTCGCTCTCTTGAACGTAAATCGCGTTAGTATATTTTTTTTATTTATTTTTCACCAACCGTTTTATGAGTTGTTCGGTTTTGTTTTATTTGAGTTCACCCTGGTTGAATGTGTTGGAAATTTATTTATTAATCATATGTACGTACATGCGTTGGTCCAGAATTAATTACGATTGAATTAAACCCGTGTTTTTTTTTCGGGAAAATTGAGAAAGTTTAAAAGGTTTTTCTGTATGTGTGTCAGCCGGTTATATCATGTGGAAGTTTGACGTGAAACGTCATATGATTCATTCAAGTTATTTTTTTTCAAGTTTATTCTCATATCGTTGCTGTAATTGTGAATTACACTTTATCTCCGTTGCCGTGTCGACAAAGGGTGCAATGACCTAGCTCTCCGATTTTAGTTAACCTTGACGTACCTTTCAATAGTAGTGTTGCCTCACACAAAAGTTACGACCAAAAAGGTTTCAGTTTCAGTAGTTATTATGTATAATCCACTTATAGAGCGCGTGAAGCCCAACGAAGATTTCATACAAAATAAAAGGAAAGTTTGCGAGTTTGTGAGTTTGTGATTATTCATGAGTTAACACGTCTTTGCTTTTTCGTTCGTCTAAGTCGGAATTATGATTTGAATATTAATAATCAGCTGCGGCCGGGAATTAATGACACGTCACACAAGTTTTAATGAAACAGCGTTCGTCTGTGAAGTTTCGGGAGGAAATTAAGACTTTTGGAAATGGATTTTATGTCAACCCCGTTTGTTTTGGAGTTAAGTTTGTTACTTCATTTGATTTTGTTTGAAATGTTGTTTATTTTTGGCGTGATCCCGGAGTTAGTGAAATGTTCTGTTCCTTTTAGGTGTTAAATAAATATTGAATTATACTTAGGTGTAAAGGTTTGTAAGCTGAAATAGTGTTAAATAATTGCATAATTAATAAATGTTTTATTGTCATATTAATTAGGTTGATAATTTTCAAGAATCAATAGATTTCCAAGGATCCAAAGATTTCCATTATCTCTTAGATATGGCGTTACTTCCGATGCGTGTCGGACGCGCGGAGTCCGGACGAGCGCCGGACGGGAGTCGGACGGGGCCCGGACGGGTACCGGACGCGGGCGCAGGAAACCTATTACGCCCAAATGAATTCCCCGCCGTTTCCGGACTACGACAAATCCGCCCGCCGCGCCCGCTCGCCCACACCTAAGGGTCTTTCAGGGCTGAAAAAATAAATATTATGTACTTTAATCTGGTATTAATTTTTGGTATTAAATTTTTTTTTTAAGTTTGTAGGAAAGTTTTTTGATATTTGGAACATGTTTTAGCCATTTCTAATAAGTGTAGGAAAACTCGGATTTCAGGAAAAGGCAACATACATTTGACTAAACGCTTGATCTGAAATAAGTATAATAGTATATAATAGTAGTGAAATATGTTATGTAACAAAACGTATTTACTTATTATATTAGAGTATAATATTGAAACTGTGTTTATTCTTTGAAAGCCATTTTTTAGACCTTTAAAAAAATATAATTATCAACAATTGTTATGTTCGTAAAATTATGTTATGTGTTTATTCACGATCTGAAAAATAATTAAAAATATATTAGCGACAACCCTGAAGGGTTCGCCTTCGGACTTGACGAAGCGGAATTTTAATGAAATTTCTAGAAATCATCTTTTGTCATTCACATTAGTGTCCGCATTAAGACTTTGGGGTATTAAATTAAATGCTTTTCGAAATGATCATATTAATTGTATTTTATTAATATCATCATTCGATCAGGTCAGTCGAAATAAAATGGTTGGGACATAAATATGTAACTATAACTATCCTTAATATAATTGAATTTTGGGTATGTAAACTAATAGGACACTTCCTGTTTTGGTACTTACGAGTACCAGGAAGTAGATTGTTCCAGCTTCGATCAATGTTTCATAATCAAACAGAAATAGGTACTTCAAAAGTGCGTCACAATCAAACATTGTGTTTATATAACATTACTACAATCGTAAATAAGGGAATCGACAACCCCAAAGCCCATTATTCTTCCAAAATAAGGCCAAGTTCACACTCAATGATCCTTCATTGTCTGACCGATCACAAATCAAAATCTTCGAAAGTACATTCCCACAACTGATTTATGTTGCTCTGTTGCTAAAATATGTCGCTCTCAGACCGTATAAAGTACCTTTCAACAATTTATTTGTTCCAAACTGGTTTTTAATTGATTTACTGGCAACATTTACGTTGGCTGTTGACGCGGTTGTCATGGCAACCGAGGGGAGTTTCAGACATGATATTGATATTATAAATAGGTGCGCCGTATGTGTAGCTACGGCTGAGGGATTGTTTTGGTTAAAAAATGGCGCGTTTGGATATACGAAGAAGTACGAGTAACATTTGAAGGTATATAACAAATTCGCCTATGTGTTTTCGTTTAATTTGTATTTCGTTGGACGAGGAATCGTTTATTCCCACCTAATTTATTTCAATAAATATAATATGTATCTTAAGTCTATGTACACGAAAATACATAAATCATTTAAGTAAGTAATATTCTCGTTAAAATTACATAAGGAAAAATAACCTATCCAATAAAACACTCAAAAGCATTCAAAGCATTCACCGCCTCATAACAGAAACCAATTTAAGAAATGCAAAACAACATTCATTGCCGTCGATATTTTAACATAAATAGAATATCAATAAAAACCAAGTTAATAGGAAAACTTCAAAAGCAAGAAAGCTATTTGTGAAGGATTGACAGGTGACATAGAAATAAATAGCTATATAATGCTTATAATCCCGAAGAGCGACAGTTTGTACATAATTTGTTTTCTATCGCCGAGTGAAAATATCAAATGAGTGGATACGGCGGTCGCGATTGGATCGAACCTTTTCATGCGGGCAAATTGGTTTTCTTTTTTGACCGACGCTACCTCGCCTGACGAGGTGGCGAATTTTGTTGGGTTCCGTACGTGGGTACGAGTGTTTACTGAAAAAGTTTCGGCTAATAATTGTTTTTGGGTGGATTTGTTTTTGAATGGATTTTGACGTGTTTTAAATGCGTGCAGATGTTGATTACCTTCATGATGATTAAAGGGAGTGCGTCTTTGGTAATTTAGCAATATGATGCATACTGGAGACTTCAGTGAATCGAATGAACAGCATTAACATAGGAAAAATAACCAAGTTAAGAAGTAAAGCCGCTAAAATAAGTAGGTACAACTTTCAACGTAAAATGATTCAGCCATCACCTAAAAGGCAAATTAGCAGCATTTCGTAAAACAGTCACCGTGACAAAAGAACGTGCTTATAACCTCCAAGTAAAGCAAAACCAAGCCATTTTATGCTCGAATAAAGACTCATAACATTTTCTTATTACTTAAAAAAAGATTTTTCACGGAACCTCCGTGTATTTTGCGGGGCGCACTTTTTCATTTCATATTTCCTCTGAGCGCTGCTCTCGTTTTATGGGTCATGCGACTATGTGCGACTATTTTTAATGGACCTGTGCACAGTTTTCATTTTTCCCAGTGATAAATTGACTCCATGCTCACGATGGATGGTCATCTTTTCGTAGTTGAAGCGCTCGTGTTTTCATTCTTTTTTCGTTTTTACGAAATTTTTATTTCGTGTTTACAAGCTGGCGGTGGCTGCTTATTTTGTTATGTAGTGATTTTAGTGTTAATTTTGTTGTTGAATGTTTTTGTAAGTATGTTTTAAAGGTGCTTAATAATTGTGATTATTTTTCCGACCCAAATATCGACCAATAGAATTGCACCATTCGACGTCACGTGGTACAACCTACATGGTATTATACTGAAAATTTTTTGAATATTTTCTCTGGTCGTTGCTACGTCAAACTGACAGGTTGTGGCCGACATTTGGGACGGAAAAATAATCTCCCGAATACCACACGAGCTTCATAATTATCTGGCATTTCCCTCAAGGTTCCCTGCAAACAAATAAAGTCGTCAAGTTTTTCAGGAAAAATCACTCGCGCTTCGCGCTCGTTATTTTTTAACCTGAAAAACTTGACTCCTTCATTTGTTTGCAACGAACCTATCGGAAAATACCCGATAATTTTGAAGCTCTTGTGGTATTATAAGTGATTATTTTGTTTTCCATTTATCATGTATGTTTTATCATTTATCATTCACCACTGCGTGTTTTAGTGCAAACATAAGACCAATTTGAAACAGTGCATTGTAAATTCTCTTGCTATTACTTTCCTAAAAATATTTCACACCCGCAAAAACATACAGAACCCAAACAAATCTCAAACTCCACCATAACACTGGTGCAATCCGTATGCGCAAGCGCTTCTTCCGATCTATTAGTTTAGCGAAGTGATTGGACGGCCGGCACTCGGCGACGTGACGACACTGCCGAGTGCGCCGCTAATGTGTAGATACGTGCCGCGCTTGTGTGCGTCATATCATTGCCATTTTGTAGACGGATTTTAAGATAGTCGGGTTAGAAAATGGAGGATGTGGAAGATATCTTGGGAATGTTTGTTTTGAGATTCATTTTTAGAGTTACTATTGTATTTTCAATTTCCTTTTAAAGCCTCTCGATTCTTATTTTAGTAAGTCTATGTAGTGTTTTAAAATTTAACTAGTTACGAACTTCAACTTGACTAGTTAATCATATAAAACTCAATCCCCAACTAACTCAATACCAATACAGAATAAAACACCACATTTATTTAACTTTTCCTATAAATGAACACAATCCAATCTCGGAGCAGAACAGTGCCAAGTAACACTGACAACTCGCTAGAAACTCTAATAAATATTTAATCCTGGCAAAGAACGTCTCGAAACTTAGCATCGGGGGCGGCGAGCAAACTTCGTAGGCGACAACTAACGTAAATTAATACCTGACATAAATTTGCCATAACTGTGCCGACTAGGCTGGCTCAAGACAGTACAAATGAGGTACAAATCGCAAGCCGGATAGTACCGGTTAATGGCGGTAAAGCAGCGGGTGTACCAAGGGTTCTTGTTATCTGTGGAGTGAGGTGATGCTGGCGATTGATATCGATTTAGTGGACAGTTACGTTTGTTGCGATAACGTTTTGGCTGTTGATATTTTTTGGTTTCGATATTCAGCCGTAGCTTAGTACCTAGCATATTCATTTGTGTTTGTGACGTTTTAAGAGTCTGTCTATTCAATAAATGGTGCTTTCAATTGTAGTCGCTAGTGTTGTTACTCGTATTATTTAGGAACTGAACTCATTCAAAGATAACATATTAAAAATACTAATTTAGGTAGGTAGTCACGTAGATTAGGTATATAAAATAACAGTAATATAGCCTCTATTACAAAGAAAATAGTAAACATCTGTTCTCAAGTTACATAACCTAATTCCAGCTCCAGTAACCCTTATAAAATAAATCGTTGCACTGGATACAAGAAAACTGTAAATACAATTGCATCACTCGCTTCTCAGACAAGGGATGTTTCGCTCCACCAGACAGGGGGTTATTAACTAAATAAATTTGCTCACCCAATATGCTCGGTAACTCGATTTAATGGCGATAGAATTGATTCATTCAATTATGAGGAATTTTTAGTGCCCCACGGTGTGGGATAACTTTGTTTTAGGGGAGCTAAGTGGAGGGATAGATTTCTCACGTAAATTGTGTGCTCTTGATTTAGTTTTGTTTTATTTCGATTGGAATGAGCATTTTTTAAATTCACTTTTTTGTACTAAGGTTTGGAAAAAAATATTAATTGGTTTAATAAGGAAATCAAGACATATCATTGTTGCTTGAAAGGTCTTTAATGAGTGTATGCTTAAACTGAAGGATGCAAAAGTTACTAGTAGAACATCATCATCAATGAGAGTGTTTTCACAATTTTCATTTCAGAGTCGTTTCCATGAAACCCAATTCCAATTTATCTTTTAATCTTCCAAAACCTTCACTAAAACTTACGAATTATTGACACAAACGCATTACATGTATTTTATTAGAAACACTAATGCACCCATTACCGGATGGGGTTCATACCAAACACCTGAACCGCAATTAAATAGTATTTTTTTTAAGAAATCTATCTACTAAACAATTTTAATTTACCCTTTGATCTCGCAAGACACGAGCTCACTAAAACTTACCAATTATTAATACTAACGCCCCCATTACCGGCTGCGGTTCGTACCAAACACCTGAATCGCAATTAAATAGCAAAATTTTTCAAAAATCTGTCTACTAAACAATTCCTATTTACCCTTTGATCTCGCAAGACACTCACTAAAACCTACCAGACTTAGCCCACGCGTAAATTTGACATGGATTTATGTGTGACGTCACCGTCCACCGCCATTAGTAATACTAATGCCCCCATTACCGGGCGGGGAGGCTTCCCACGGCATCTGCCGCTTGTTTTAGGTAATTTATGGCCCGTCGGCAAGGCCGGCCTACGAAAGGTGTAAAGAGTGGTTGGTGCTGGAAGTGGTTTTCGCGAATTGGGAGAATGTTGGCAAAATTAAAAAAAAATTAAAAATAAGAATTGCAGTAAAGAATAGGTTCTTGAGTTCATTGTGAGGCTTTAGTATTTCATTTTTATTTATATTGCATTGATTGCAAAAAATAACATTTGGATGGAGTTCACTCTTATGTCCTCTAGCTGTGACATAAGTAAATAAGCTAATAAATTAAAAAGGACATTAACAAACTAAATGATATTAGTATTAGTTTAAAAGCATTATTTTAAGCTACAATTTCTTTGCATAGATTTTCGGACGAATATATAGGTTATATATGGATAGGGACGAATAGATAAAGTTCCAAAGTCTGATTTCAAAGTATTTCATCCCTCTCTTTGCCTCTTCCAGTTGTTATAACTCCGGTATACGCAAGTCTTGGCACTTCCGCACATATCTGTGTTGCGTGTCGCGTGTGAAATATGGAGCGGTAGCTATGTTGTGCTGTGTGAAATATCTCTACTGCTATAACTAAGGAAACCTTGATAGCAGTACATAAAACTAGAGTTAGGTAAATGTTTCCTAAAATAGGTTTTTTTATAGATTACTGGGTAAAATAATAGAGTTGAAGAAGTTTGGTTTCGATATCAGTTTAGCGAACGAATCAAAAATACACATGTAAATTTTTATAAAAAAAATAGATACTTCATTACATAAACCACGTTACTCAATGGGTATATTCCTATACCTACATCAACTTCAACACGTTTCATACAACGTTACATAGTAACATTTACGTAAGAACATCCCATACATTGTCAAACAACTTTGCCATTACAGCAATCCAGGCACGCACTTGGGCATTTTATTTTTCAATTACAATTGTTAACGGCATAATCAGGAGATATCGCACAATCGCTGTGGGCTCGGCTAATCCAGATTTATTCGAACAGGGCCGGATTAAGGTGGCGTGAATTACACGTTTATAGGCCGTAAAGAGTGATCCGGTGGCGTGCAGTACCTGTCGCTGTTAGATATAGTTATGATGTGCACTCGCTGTATAATGTATACAGCGTGATGTTTTTTTTATTTTTTAAAAAACTTTATTTTAATTCAGTAGGATAATCTTAATTAAAGTCAACTTATTCTAAGCGTAGCTTCTGCGTCCATAAATGATTCCACTCTAAAAGTTCTAGAAGTAAAACTTTTATTCGTGAATAAACCAAAAACATTGAATGACTCTTACTATGTAGGTACACTTAACTCTCAGCCAAAAGTTCATAATTATTACAAAATTCTATAGTTATTTCCTTTGATAACGCTGTAACCAAGGTTACGGTTGCGTCATAGAAAACTTTGCTTATTGTTCGTAAAGTTTTTATTTTTAGCTCCGTTTTTCAGTTGGACAATCACTACGAATGACGTAGGATGAGGTGGTGGATATTACAAATATCTACGTAATATTTTATGAAAGAAGGAAGTGGGTTATTATGTTTTACGGTACCCTTCGCGAACGATTTCACTTTACATTTTCACGCAGAAATCAAATGTTCTATGATTTTCGAATTGTCCGTCCTTCTTTTTATGGCATACATGGGTCACAACATTTATATTATGTAAGTTAATCATGTAAAGGGTTTTTGTAAAAATCATTATTCAAATACTTGACACGATTTGTGTTTAGATATTCATACATATGTTTCTGAATAATAGAGTTCCTTTTAAGCCTATTTTTCACAGCTGTTTTAAGTTAAAATAACAGTATCCTAAAATCCGCAATAGAGCACCCTATACAAAACGGCGACGGTAGTTAGCGGTGGCGTGCGCGTCTTGTTGCGCGCGAGTTATGTGCTCGCCCACGCGGCGCGTGCGCCGGGCGCCTCGCTGCGCCCGCGCCGCTCCCGTGGGTGAACGCATTCAATATCTACGTGTAAAGTGCCCATTAATTAAGTGTCAAACGATTAGATTCTTGCATATAGTGCAAGGAACGAGGATTATTTTGTATGCGTAATATGATATTTTTGTTAGATCTACTAGTTGGTTTAAGTGCTCGAGTTTGACAGGTGGATCTATGTTTTGTGTGCTACAAATCAGATGATTAGTAGTCAAACAAACAGCTGCTTATTGGGATCACATTGATATGTATTGAGCAGGAACTGCAAATAATATTTCCGCTATCTATTTCTCAAATGTATAAGAATCTTGCTCTCAAATTATAGTTTTTTTCTCACAATATGAAATCCATACTACATAAATAAGTTTCTTACTTAGGAATTTAAGTTATGGGCAATATTCATGGATCCCGAATCAATGTAACATCTGTATTCCTGTAATTATATTGGCAGCTGTGAAAATCGCTAGCAGTAGCGACCACTTTATGCTCTCGTAAACATTTCTAAAGTTATTTAGTATAATGGAAGCTGTTTCATTGAATAAATAGAATATGAACAATGTTTGGTTTGACAAAATAATTTTAAAGAAATAATTTCCTTTTTTTTAGAAAGGGATCAAGTAAAATAGAATGTTTGTTAAAAAAAACCATGTGAAAGCTACTAAATCACACAACAATTGTGGAAGAATTTAATAGCAACCTACCCCAAACTATAAATAATATTCCGTAGAGGCAATCTGGCTTGCAAATAAACCACGTTTTAAGTGGGGCTAAAACGCACTCGGATGTTCCGAAGTCGACGCCATTTTGGCTTGTAGGTACTCTTGTAGGGATTTGCGGAGTACTCGAGGGGTAGTACAGAATGTAAATAGGTAGACAGTAATCGTTAAATAATTAGAATTTTACCGTCAAGTGCAGGATGATTAGCGAGCTTGACTTGTAATATCTTACAGCGTGAAGTAAGATTTTGGACTTACTTCTTTAAATTGTAATGTTTGAAAGAAATAAGTTTAAAATTCTCGAAATAAACAAAATTCTGTAATCTTATTTTTAAGTAAAATAACGTACCACATAAACAATATTTTTGAAGTGGATTTCATTTCCATATCTTCTGCAACATCCGTGGGAGGGTGGCCAAGTAGCACGATCTCCGAGCATTGAGGAAAAATAAAGAAGCAAAAATGACAAGACGTTATTTGCATCCCGCTAATGGCCGCTGCTGTCGTAATGCGGGGGTAGATGAACAAATATTGCTTTATCCAGACGAGCCACAATTTATTCCAAACTCGCTTTATTCGCCATTCCAACGCCAGAAGTCAGGAGGGAAGTGGAGAAATGGTGGCATTTGGATTTTTAAGTGATTCGCAAATCATTCCGCTTAATCAAATGACCTTATTTGTTTGCTGGTTTTCCTTGTTTTTATCCTTTTAGGTGTTTTGTCTTTTTGATTTATGCGCCAGGTATAATGTGAGCCGAGAGATGTTTCTGAAGGTGCCCTGCAACAAAATGCCGTAACGTACACATCGGGCTCTTATCGCCGAGGCCGAGGGGGAGAGAGGTCACGAAAATGGCCTTATCTAAATAGCGTGACCGCGCGATACCCGCTCCTCACCTGCTGACTTTATGCCTTTCCCGGGGAAGTGTGGCGCCGCATACAAACGAGCTCAACCCTCGCCTTCGACCATCCAAATGTCGTAAACTTTTGACGTGTAAACACGTCACGATTTCATATGAAAAAAAGCCTTGGAAGTGTTGCACTCTAGTTTGAATTATACGAAAAATGCAAATTAAAATAACTCTCAAATCCCAACTCAACCGTGTCGGAGCTTAATCCGCGAAGTGACAACGGCATTCTGACGAGGCGCCGGAGCTGGGAATTATTAAAACGAACGCCAACTTTTTCACTAAGCCCGTCGCAAAGCCGTTTCAATTGCGCTGCGCTGAAGATAATTCCAACTGACGTCATCTTTTTTTCAAATTCTCGACTCGGCTACGTTCTCTGTGCAGCAATTATAACATTTCCACCGACTGGGAAAACAGAAACACGTGGGAGAGAGCGCGTCGAATCGCACCGTTCGTAATTTAAATTTAGATGGAAATTTAATGATGCATTCACAAAGGGCGCTCGTAAAGTCGGTTGCGAGATATTTTTTACGAGGATCTCGCGAACTATTGCGCGCTTAACGACTCCGAAGCAAGATCGCCCTCCGCTTTAATGAGCGCCCGATAAACGTGTTAACTGCCGCGACCTTATTTTTATGCCGATGTAAATTTGCTGAAAAACGTATTCATCAGTGCGATTGCGGGCTAACGGCAACATTACGCCGTATTAAATTTGCAACAGAGCGTTGTCCTAGTAGCTGGTCTAGGTAGGTGAAATAATAGTAACGGAGAACGTCAGAGGCAGGCTAAGGTAGAGCTGGCTATGTTTAATATATGAGGGCAGGCGACGCAGCGTGGGTAAACACGGCCCAACCTTCGCTCATGTTGCCCACTGTTTGCTCACCGTTCTAGTCTCAAGAGAAAATATGTTTGCTTTGCATACCTAACCATAGCTTGCTCAGAGGCAGAGCGCGCCTGTTTTCCTTGACATGTTTTCTCCGAGGCTCTACAAATAGCTGCCTAAAACCTTTCTACAATATGCGCAGTTTCTGATGGCTGACTTATATTTTTAACGGAACAATGTTTTGGTTTGCATTGTTTTTTTTAAACTGTGTCATGGATTTTGGTGTAAGCGTTTTAGAAGTCTGCCATAATTAAG
Organism: Helicoverpa zea; assembly: GCF_022581195.2. Lineage (NCBI taxonomy): Eukaryota > Metazoa > Arthropoda > Insecta > Lepidoptera > Noctuidae > Helicoverpa > Helicoverpa zea. The sequence continues at coordinate 4,335,260 of NC_061454.1, forward strand.
TTCTAAGATTTATAATTCTCCACACAAAAAATGCATAGATATTAAAAATCATAGCCGTTGTTTGTTGAAGTGCTGAGCTCCTAAGGCTACTCCTCTAGCCGCACAACTCCACTTAACAAACGCATAAATAATATTCAAGGCGAGGGAACATATTCGAGGGTACGGAATAGAGGGTAGTTTGACGGCGTAACGAATCGAAAAACCAAATCATCGAGTGGCACCCCTACTGTACACCGCTACATGATAGTTTACAACTGATGCAGTGGAGTCGCTGTTGTTACTACAAACTTTTGTTTACCTATAAAATTGTAAGTGTTTTTGGTTTGTTTTCTGTTTTTCTTGACGTGTATGATCTAAGGTATTTTTTGTTGTGTTATAGTTTGTGTGTATTCAAAGGTACGTATTTATTTACCACAGATATACCCGAGACACAATTGATGTTCTATAATTAGCGGCATACGAGCCGTTAAGTAGGTAAGGTCGAGGTGTGACACATTTTCTGATAGGCTTGTTGTATATTGCTGTTTAGATGGAAAGTTAAATTATTATTTTAAATAATGTAAATGGTAATCATTATACAAAGTAGCATTTACCTACTCTACTCATTTCATTAGTATCAAATCTTTAGGGCTGCCCCTTAGCGGTCTGTCGAGAGTACTCGGCGTACTTTTTATATATTTTAATTTTAATTTCATATCGGGCGCTAATGGCGGCCCGCAGCCCTGCGTAGCGAATTGCGCTGAGCCGAATGTATTCATAGCGTAATAAAACTTAATGTACCGAGTGAACTAATATTGTCTTATTCAATATTTAATTTTCAAATATAAATTTAACCAATTTTTGCGATTCATAAATTTTGTTAGTGTTTGATGTTCAGAAGGGAAAGTGTATTGATTGTTACTGAAAAGGGGTGATGTTTGAATTTTGTTATTGAGCTTTGAATGTCACTGTAAGTAAATAGTATTTTATTATTGGTTTGATCTTATTTTATAATAATTTAGTGCCTAAATTAAGGTTGCTAATTTATATCAATGAACGATAAAAAAAGTCTGAATACATTTTACATCCTTGAGAATATTTGGTGTAACGGATTTTGTAAGAGCGCGAAGAATATCAAGTTTGCGAACATGATCACTTCCCCAGCGTGTTGTAATCTTGCAGTTGATTCGGCGGCACATGTGTGTACTAGACAGCTAAACGATGTTAGTCCGATACTGTTTCAAATAACCTTTAAGCCGTCACCCCTCATGTACTGCACAAACAGCAGCGAAGTCAAATCAGCGCCAAGTTAATCCGTTTAGGTGCGCGAACCCACTTGATTAAGTTTAATTTATTTAAAAAATCAGCGCTAGCGAGCCGCCTCCGGCGCTGCGTCCCTCCGAAATACATTATTCAGTGTTTTAGAATAATTTTCAAATTCGATTACATAGGGCCGACCCTCGGTAAGTGGGTGGGCCGGGCGGCGGCGCGCGGCGGGTGTATTTAGCCAACACGGGGGTCTCGCCGCGTGCGATTCTGATTTGAATATGCGCCGCACGTGGCGTCCCGCGCCCCCGGGACCGCGCCGATCATATTTCAAACGTCACCGGCGATGTCTCACTCAGATACTATCGGCCGATAAACGCCGAGATACCACCGGCAAGGGTGGAAATAGTTCGCCGCCCGCCAACCTCCAGCTATTTTTTACCCCGCGATTATCGCCTACAGTTGACACCTAAATATTACTTTTCGCTCAGCGCACTCGTATAACCCTGTTTTCGCTATACAGGCATTTTGCGGTTAGGTGCCGCAGCCAGCGAAAGCACTTGAAGTTTATTGGCATGACATATTTCGTAGAGAATTTTCCGCGTATTATAATAATCACAGTGTGAGCCGTGATGGAAAACATTTTGCGCACGCAAATTTTCACATAATATTTTCATACGGTGATCACAACGGAAGCCACTTTAGTGAATATGAAAAAGTTCCGTACAGGTACTGAGGGAAAAAATGAAGTAGTTTTTAATGTGTGATCTTTTAATAAATGTGATGTCAATTTAAATTCTAAAAACAAATATAGAAATGCTTTTAGTTCTCAGGCTGGCTAGTGGCATATAATCGGTGGGAGTGTTCGCACGCGCGGCGCGTGCGCGGGCGCACGGCGCGGGCGGCCGCCACGTGACACTCCATTACCGCGACACCGCTGACGCTGATGATGTGCTTCACTGAAAAATTGCAGACACGACTGTTCGTTCATGTCTAGAGATTTTGCCTACTCTCTATTGGTCTTGTCTACTAACCTAGACAGCAAGTTAAAAGTTGTAACATAATATGACGTCTACTTACCTATCTGAGTTTGTTTGTTTACCGCTGTGGATTGATATTTACCTAAGTACTCACAATTTCAAGACGGAGATATTTAATTACGCTGAAACTTTTAACAAATAAATCCATTACTAAAGAATCACCTAACCAAAAATGTATACAAACATTTTTTCACGACCTTTTATGACATGTCTGCACTGACATAATCTTTGGCCACCATCACAGAAGCATTTATGCGATTGCAATGTACTCTCACAAGCAAATCGCCGCGTAATCCGCTACTTGTATCGCAAATCGAGATATGGCCGAATTAATTTTGGTCGCATGCCATCGTAATTGAAAACGAAGACTTAGCGTGACAGATGTAAACGCCAGATTAAAGCAATCTGGCTTTTTGGGCTTTGGATCTCTGATAAAGAATCGAAATTAAGGGTTTTATGCTAGTGGAGAACCTGCCTGAAAAGAAAATTGAATTTGTGAAAAATTGCTTACATACCTACCTAGAAATTTTAATCATCATTAGGCACCAAGGCATATCATAATCGACCATACTTTTCAATGACTGTATTTTTCCTTCATATTATAGTAAATGAACAAGGTCTAAAGATTTCCATTTTTTATTATCATCATATTTACCTACGTAAGAAACTAGCAATCGTATAAACCCGAATTTCAGGTGTTTTTAACTTTCAAACCCTAACCTATGAATCAGACGAAATAAAAACAAAATCGCATCAAACGCTGCCATGCGTCATCCGTAAACTTCAGTTAGCGATGTCAAAGGGGAAATTATTTCTCTTATTCGGAATATTTCACAGAGACAAAATGTAGTTTTGGTCGAATGAACTTTGACGGTCCCTATGAGCCCATAGGATGTGCGATTGAACGATCGCCCCACAACTCAATGTGAGTGGCTTCATGGGTTTTAGCATTTTGATTACCATGGCGGTGATTTGGATATAATATGTAACTACTTATTCATAGTCGTAGATGCATTTTATTATTTAAGATAAGCTGTAATAAATAGTGCTAATATGAGACTATATAATATTTAAGTGCTCCTAAGATATTGTAAAATACCTACTACGTGGAATATATTTAGAATTTTGTATAAATGAAAGACTTGATATTATTCATTCAATTATTTTGTAATCGATCAACAAAGAAATGAAGAGACAAATCAAAAATGCAAAGAAATTCAATAACCGTCTACAATTCTTTGGATTGTCACCCCAATACAGGGAACTTGGGCAAAGTTATATTTATTTCCCGGAAAATCGATTTTGACTTATATTTTTTGGTGGCAGGGATCATTTTTGATTGGCAAACCATTTGACGACAGTAAAGATGCCCCGGAGTGCTTACAAATCCCCGAGATTGAGTGCGGGACACCGCGCGGCGAGGGTTCGATTATTACTCGAGTCTCGATCTCGATACACCACTCGATGCATCGCGGGGAGCTGCATTACACCGAGCATCGAGTGTGGCGCTCAGTGGCTTTTGAATCGATTCGTAAACGGATCAATCGAGTTACTAGTAATAATTGGGACTTGTTAATAGTGTTGGCCATTTGTACTTATTTCATATTATACAACTCATAGAAAATATTAACGCAGTTGAACACTATTGAAAAATGACGATGAATATTTTCCGTCCACGAAAATTCATCAGTATTTCCATTCTGAAAAAATTACTTCACTTCTTCCTGCATTTTTTTACATTGTTGTATTCATAAACCAGCCAAAGAATTACTTGCTCAATAATATCAAAGATATATTTCCGTTCGTTATAAACAAGTTTTCCCCTAATACTCATAACCCAATTGCTGTCTTCTCCCATATGTTGCGTGGAATGTATTATTTTATTATGTTTTTATTTACTTAACGTCCGCCGAGACGAGTGTTTAAGCCGACGTTTATGATATTCTCCTGTGGTTTGCAACTGAGGGGTGAATGATGTTCTATTGTTTCATTCTCACCCTCGTTTTGTCAAGTTGATACACCGCTGTATCTATACGTATAAGTAATATGAAATGTCAATGGTGTTTCGGGGTTTTGGGCACACCGATTGTAGCAAACAATTTTGAATGTTTTAAGGAAGTCACTTAAATGTGTCACCTCACTCAAGTTCTATTGAAATCATGTCTACAAACCGATATCAAGTAAATATCGATTATTTGCAACTGTCCACCAATAACTTAATCGAAAATGCCATGCAATATTTTTAAATCGTTCGCTATTGTTGTGTTTTGCAGACAAAACAGATGAAAACAGTCTGAAGTGTAGGCAAGCTCCAATGATCCGTGCCTCGCGCGATATTATTTTTGCCGGGCACAAAGCACGCTTCGCGACCCATCAAATCAGACTCAGCCCAACACTAGAAAAAATTAAAATTTTAATACTCGATATATCGATGTGCGCACTTTTTAATTGACTGCCGTTTTTAATATCGATAAGTTGTACGAGCTTTTTTTTTAATTGTAGTATCAATTTGGAGGCTTCAGTAAACACTGGGAATTTATTTTTATAAATTGATGGCATATTTTTTCACTTCAAATTATTATAAAATTCACAGTTGTTGAAGCATCAATAAATGGAGTTCTGAGAACTATGTTTATCATTTAGGTAGAGAAAAAGTATGAGCGTAAAGAGAAAATATCAGTTTTAATCAATCAACTGAACGCGGCGGTTTATTCCGTTATGCTAGCCGAAGGGCCTTACTCGTGAAATTATCCTTAGATTTTAGTGTAGGTCCAGTGTCATAACTGCCAATACTAACTAGTCATGTAACCCTATACTATAGGTACCAACAAATTAATTTACTGCATTACTCCAAAGCAATAAATACCTGTTCAAAACAATCATCCTAAAACAATACCTGTAGTTTCCCAAATATTTGCATTGAAATAAAGATTTGTACATCTGTCATTCCCAAAACATGGTGCGAATAATATTCATTCCATCTGATTGACATGGCCATGTATTTGAGAAGCTCTGCGGGGTTTCTCAAGGGGTTATTGAAAAACTAGTGGCACCGTCCCGCCTTGTTTCACCGCAAGGGGTGAGGGTGTCATTATAACGTGTAATACCAACTCGCCCGAATATATTGGATTGAAGTTATTGCGAAAGTTTTTAGAGCAGGCACTGATTGGCAGAATTTTATTTGATGTATAATTTTAGCAGTCACATTTTCAATGTGGTGATATTCTATTTTTGAATTTAAGCAGCGCGTAGTTTCATATTTAGAAGGTTTATCAGCCATTTGGAACACTGGCATTCTATATTTGAAATTCGGGCTTTTTTTTTAATACGACATCTAGCTACAGACAAAATAAAAGTGCCAGTATTTTCTACATGTTCAATAATGTTCATAGAGTTTCTATACAAGTTTAGATTTGATTACTTTACACATACCTACTCTCTAAAAAGTCTTAGGATAAAGCCGCGTAGGGGTGCAGATGGCACTGGCTGATAATAGGACACACGCAACGGGACGTAAATAGATGAAGCCTTATTTGAATATTGTCCCCGATCGGGGACACAAATTAAATCGCCTGCTGCAAGCGCCGACAATGTGTTTGCTTTATTATTTGATTTGATTTCGTTTTAGATGTGCTTTTAGTGCATACCTAAGCTTTAAGAACAGGATGTAAAGATTTTTCTGAGCTTCCTTATAAGGGAAATATTTTTAATGACCTTGGTCCTTCTTAGCTGTGTTGTAAAAACCGTGACACACTAGATTAAAGTGCTATTTCAATAATTAATAAACCGACTCAGTGCCACCGATGACTCAACATCGAAATTTACCAAGAGCCATGAAGCATAAAAAATACTCTATAAACAAACATATTTTATTTACTTTTCTAAAATATTGTTACACTAATCTGTGTGCAGAGCGAAGTAAAGCGGCGTGCACACGGGGTCACGCTATCGTCGTTCTAGTTCATTAGGCGGCTGGCGGTGCGGTCGCTATCGCCGCGAGCCGCTCATTTTTCACGCAACCTGCGCCCGTGTGTGCTGGCTTTAGTGGCATTTAATGCGTAAATATTTTAAATTGTTTTGAGGTTCAGCTTTTGTGACTTATGCCTTATGTCGAACTGAGTTGATGTAAGTATTTCTATTACATTTGAAAAAAAAAAGAATGTTAATATTATTTGGACCTCAATTACCTACGTATAGAGGTACTGAAACACCAAGAGCCCATCAATGATCAACTATTCCTGGTACAATAAAAAACTCAAAAAGTCCCAAAATAAAATCTATCAACATTTCTTCTAGAGTATGAAAAAAAACATATTTCCCCTCACAAAAAATATGAAGTACCTACACATAACAAAAAGCAGAGTACTAAGCAATTCGTTGGTAAGTAATAGCTGATTGATGAAATGGAAATAAATGAGTGGCGGACAGGGAAAAAGATGTCAAAATCCAAGCGCACATGAGCCAATAAGCCAAATTGAAATGCCTCCATGTTACACGAGTCTTTCAGAGTAATTGGTTGACGGGCTTTCCTAGCGATTAGGGATGTTACTTTCCACGAATATCGTCTTGCGATCTGATTGGTATTTTTAATGATTTTTACGTGGCATTTGTAGTTATTTTGTTAAGTACGATGTGTTTAATATGACCATGTTATTGTGGAACAACCACTTGACTGCATTAAAATATCAGAATTAGCATCAAAAACTGAAGTCCATTTTGAGGTGCGACTAAAAGTAGCGTATTATTTTAGATCGTTTGCAATAATAGGATGTAAATAATAATTGGTGTGTAAATAAGTAATTAATTGTGAAGTTTTGGAATAAGTATAAGATACGATCCAACTCTTTCATTCGAATTCAACATAAGCTAACAAAAGCATCGACAACGATATCGACATTACCACAGCACTCAGTTTGGGACGTCTCCTTCCATCGGTTCGTCGATTTGAATAGAAATACCTAACATTAAAAATATAGGGTGTAGTGAATGCGCAAGAGGACAGTCCCGGACAACCCGCTAGTATTCATTCGCTAAGTGAACTTCTAAAACGAGCGACTTACGTTCCACGCTAACTGAACGATTCACAACTTGAAAAGGTGTGCTTTTAAAGGCACACGTGTTTTAGCTTTGTCTGTAACTCGATATGGGTCGTAACTCGTACATCCCTATGTATGTTCGTTTTGACATGTAGGTTGGCAATCATTTTTAGTACATTTTAACGTCTCATTTTAGTAACTATCTTCGGCCAAGTGATCTATGATATGTCCACTGTAATATTGAAATGCTATCATTACTATCTATACATGTTAAATTATCCGAGCAGGCCCATTACAAATGATATATTTTCTTCAATATTTAAAAACGAAAATGTGAACTTTCAATCCATGCATCGGTCATCACTAAAACTCCCACCAAAGTGCGTATTAAAATATTTATTTCATAAAATTGTAATAGAGCTTTTGGCAGCTCAAAAATCTTTGATGTATTGAACACAAAATGAATTCTTGGTATATCTAAAGGCCGGTAAGGGGTGTGCAATGGTGCAGTGGCTCGGCTGGCCCAGTGACGTGTTGTGTGACGCTCCATCACGTCCCGATGAGCATTAGCCTTTAGGCCTCAATTATATGTCTACTTCATTTATTCTGAGTTCCGATCTTTCCAATTGGATTTGCATGAGAAATCAGGGGATTTGAAAAAAAATCTGTGTGACATTCCAGAAATCATAATAATAGAATGTGAAATATGTAGTTTTGAAGAGAATTTCCAGAAGTAAACTTCTTTCAGATAGGTACTTTTGATGAAAAAAATAGTAATTACGTTGCTTTGGATATCGGTCAAAAATAGGTACCCATTTTGAAGAAAAGCTACACGTGTTCCCAACTCCTAACAGTTGAATTAAACTCCCACAACCTCCATCTACAATCCAGCTCATCGACAAGAAAAAAAAACTGTCAATCCCAAAACCGAAACTCTCAAAATAACCGTAAACCGAATGTCATTCTAAGGATACATTACAGGAGTTTTCCTTAATACTCGGCACTTGATTAGCTCGGCTCGTCGTAATTATTTTCCCGGGTTCGCCCGCGGGGATTTGTATAATCCTGATTGGGTACGTATTGCTATTCGATGGAGTGTGTCCGCGCACGTGGCTCCCTAGCATTATCTCACTTTTAGACACGAATGATGGTGACACCCTACTGCCGAATTTCGGGAAATTGAATAGATTGATCGAATTTCTGATGATGTTAAAGATAATTATAATAGTTTTTAGGTAGTTATTTAGTTCTCTTCATGTAGTGTCTTAGATTCGAAAATGGTTCCTTTATTTTGGAGTTGGTTATAGAAGCTCTCTCATAAATAGTATTTTCTTTTTATTCCGGATTATGTGTAAATGATCCCACCCAAAACAAAAATGTGAAAGGTTGCCAAGTTCGATAATATGGGAATGCTTCGCCTATAAAAAAGTGAGATCTGAATAAGTACCAAGTTCCATACAAATACCTCAGTTAAAAATAGTTACTTTTTAATGATGGTTCTTGGCAAGTTTTCACACACCTTGTTATAAACCTACTAAACGCAATGAATCAAGTATATAATTTTCTATTAAAACTTGCCAAGTAACATCATTAAAAAGTAACTATTTTTAACTGAGGTATTTGTATGGAACTTGGTACTTATTCAGATCTCACTTCTTTTATAGGCGAAGCATTCCCATATTATCGAACTTGGCAACCTTTCACATTTTTGTTTTGGGTGGGATTTCATTTATTTTTGTAAGGTTGTTTATTTTATTTTTTTCTTATGATTAAGTTAGTTAAGGAAATGTCTCATTTATACTATCTTTCAGATTTTTGAATATGCACTATGTTTCTTGCAAAGAAATGAACTAGATTAACTAAATGGAATAGATTTACCAACTGACTGACATGACATGTTATCATATATTATGTTCGTGGATCAAAGTTACACATTCGTTATTTTCGAAAGTGACTCACACTTGGCCATTTTCAGATTTTTACTTTACTTTGACTAAATACAAACCTTTGTAACGAATTTCAGATCGGTACGACCATTCGAAGATATATTATCTAAATATAGATAAATTTAGTTCGTTTTAGTTCCTTAGGGGGTATAAATTTACACCAGGTATAAAACACCTTCATTATTTTGAAACTGACTTACACTTGGCCATTTTCAGATTTTTCCCTTTACCTTGACATAAAGACCTACCTCCATGCCAAATTTCAAGTCAATACGACCATTGGAAGTGGTCTAGGTTTTTGATGAGTGAGTCAGTCAGTCAGTCAGTCAGTGAGTGTGTAGTAGCCGGTGTGTCGCTTTTTTTTGCTCGAACTTGGCGGACACACTGCCGTGTGTCTAGATATAGTTTAAAAGAAGACCCATTTAAATGTCTATTTACGAGGAATAACTCCAAATATATCCACCAAAACAAACTTGTTATTTAAAATATAAAAGCTGACGCAAACAATTAAAAACAAAAACTGAATCGAATTAAAAATTTGCCTAGTAAAAGCGAATTAAAGTTGGCTGATGGCAGTCCTGCCGGTTGCGACTGGGGGCCGACGATAACGCCACAATAGGAATTTGCCGTTCGCACCGACTGCCCGTACCCTGTTTAACCTAATTACCACTTAGTTTCTTACGAGATAAGGACTATTATTAGGTAATTTTTATAAACAACACATTTCTCTTGGAGGTAAATGTTGTATAAATACGTATTGGTCATTGAAACGCCTGGTAGCTTGATGAGGGTACTTGATTACTTATATTTTCGTCAGACCCTTTACGCTTTACTTGGTGCGGTTTGTATGTGGTTGTGTTCAATAATTTTAATGAAAAGCTTTATTCATGAATTATTTATTTTAAGGTTTACTGATATAAAAATAGAAGCGTTTTAAATTACATACTGAAAAAGTTATAGCTGACCTAATTTCAGAGATAAGCCCAGCCTGAAAGCCGGTACGGATGACACTATTAAACTGAAAGTAATTATTCCTCACTACAATATTCTTTAAAGAATTTGTTTGGTCAAACAATGCAGAAGTTTAGTGAAGGTTTCCTTGAAATTAAACATAAAGAATGAGGAGTTGTCATTTTAATTCTTTTGAAAAGTTTCTCGTAGAAGTTGTGGAGAACAAGCTAATTCTACGAAGATTGTGCCCTTTGCTGGATATAAGTGACATTGTCCGAGCAATAACCTGTACAAAGCTTTGATTTTCACCCGTTACCAATGTTAGCCTATTGATATTAACGTTCCAGGTGATAAATTGCTCAAACCTGCGACCACAATGGGCGAATTATATTCGAGTTTCTTAATATTAATTTCCCGTCGGCTTTTTAGGGTTAATGTTTGAAAAGAGATTGTGGTCACGGAATTATTAAGGTTTAGGTTTTATTCTGAAGGTCGCTTAAACTTTTTTTTAATAAAGCTCTGAAATGAAAATGGAGGTAATATTTGAAAGCAAAGGCATTGAAAAAATTCTTAATCTATTTTCAATGTTTTCTTAGTTTACAAAGAAAATAAAACTCTTGTAGGTACACACAACCCAACTGTACTTCTAGTTAAAATCGCCAAATAAAATCGCTATCGACATGTGCCGAACTGATCTGAGTTCTCGACAGTAACCGATAGTAGCAACAGTTTCATGCCCTAGGCTTTCGATAAACAATTGTTCACCTTTTGTTGTACTCAGAAAGGTTAATTACAATACTCTCATTTTGTTGGTTTCTATATTGTTGGCAAAGTTTCGGTAGTGAAGTTGGCTTCGACTGACGAGCTAACTCCCAGTTGTTTTGAGCACAATTTACAGTTGTTTAGAAAAACCTAGTGTATCTTTGTTTAGTGTTTAGCTGGCTTCTGTGGTGCAGTCGTGTTTTGTTCTGATTGTTTCAAAGTTTAGTTTGTTTTGTATTGGTATTAGGTTTTGCGTCATATGTTGGCTAATTTTAGCGTTGGTACATGCTATGAGGTATTGGAATAAATAAATATTTAGGTATGTAAAGTATGGGAGCATTTTGCTATTGCCTCAAATATATTCATAGATTACTTAAATGGCACTGCTAATGTGTATTTGTGTACGAAATTTAAAAGTAAAAATAAATGAACTTAATCACTATGCGTAAAGATTCAATACTTCAGTAAAAAAATAATAATAAACCGATAATCAAAAGCTCTCATACAGAAACCACATAAGACACTGCAAAACAAAATTAACAACAAAACAAAATAACTTCCCAACAATATTAACAACAAAACAAAATAACTCACAGCTAATTAATAAATTCTCCAGCGACAATTTTAAAAACAATTCGATAGAATTTGAAATCGAATTTAGCTGATATAAATAATTAAATCGAGTGTCTGTAGTACTGCTGTGGGGTTATAATAAGACCCTCTCGTGTTCACTCGAGTCGAACCGAATCGATTTATTTTTACGTCTACTAGATAGGTACCTTTCAGCCGACATTTTGCTTTCATTATTTGTTTACGACGGTAGAAATTAATTTGGTACCTGAAGGTAAATGCCAGCTTTGAGTATCATGAAGTAGTTTTTTGAAGGTTGTGTAGTCTTATAAGTTCTACTTGGAATATGGTAGCCAATTCTTCAATGTCTAAGTATGGAGATTGAGGCCGATTTCTTATAGGAATTTGGGTGACACTCATGCTAACCAGAAACACGTTTATCGCTAGACCATCCATTGAAGTTAATCCATATGAGTTCCCAATTCACCCCAATATCATCTGGGACAGAAATCAAAAGAAATTAATTAATCGTCAGCCATCCCCAACCGCTGTAATGTTTTCTCATTAATGGCTCCACTAAGATTATTTCACCATAAGCCCTCGCCACATTACTAATCACCGCTTCCAACGGTCGGGTGGCGCCCCCTCGCGGACGACGAGAGCACTAGCCCTCCTGCCGACCAAATTGAAAACGTATAACTTCACACATGAAGACTCCATTCAAATATGAGCAGAAAACAATCCAAGATTTATTTAAATTTCCCCGAAATAGATGCTGTAATGAAAGTTTAAAGCTTGTGGCACATTATAGCAGCACCGCAACAGCACGGCTGCAGCACGGCGTCGCCTCGAATTAAGACTACGGCTAGCTGCCAGCGCGCCAACCACGCGCTGTCCGCTCGCCGTTGGCGCGCCGTCCGCTCGCCGTCGGCGCGCCGGCCGCTCGCCGGCCGCGAGGTGTAAGCTTGCTGTCACCGCAAACTCAATATTATTTTAAGACGATTATGATTGATGTTATGATTAAACACGACGTAATGACGTTGTTTCGCTGCCGGCTCGGAGTCGGCGCGCAATTAGCACGCCGTCGGCGCGCTGTACGCATGAGGACCGCTCGCTTGCAGCACGCGGGCGGCGAGTCGAGTTGTGTGGAAGCGGCAAGCACGCTGACTGCTCGCCGTTGGCTTTTTCATATTGACATTACGAAATATATTATAATATACACGATTTAATGCTCTAAATTGAATGACAACTTAAATGCTGGTGTGGAGCCGTGCTGTTGCGGTGCCGCTATAATGTGCCATAACCTTAAAAGGTCAGCTTCATACCAACTAAGGATAAATTAACGATCTCGATTAAGCAAAACTTGCTTGTTATTATATTGTAGGTATTACAGTAATATTATTTTTGAGTCGGTGTGTCGACGGCGCGACAAAAGAGATGCAAAGCGTTTCACGCAACATAATACGCAAACAATGGATCGTCGGTGCAAAGCCGTTTTCTACGAAACGGCACAGTACGTCGTTACGCGTCTCGCTGATTTTGTAAATACGCTGCTTTTTTAACTCAGGTAAACTTCACTTTAAAGATATTTTATAGTGTCCGATTTTATTCGTATCGCCGGGAGCGAGCTAACTGAATTACACGAACTATTTGCAATCGAAACTACGAAAAAGACTGTTCAATAAAAGCGAACGGGGCGCTCGGAAACATTTTCTTTCGTTTGTTTCCTTTCACATTATCGACGGAGAAGGGGATGAGGCGGGTCCGGCTGGACGTACGGGGCTCGCATTTAAAAGCGATATAAAAAACTTGGGCCTTTATTTCGCAGGATGACCTAAGTGGCCGGCCGGACCGTACAAAAAACCCTCTTGGACTTACCTGTAGTTTTCCACTTATTTATCCAACGTTTTTACATTCGCACTGTTTGTTAGTACAGCGCGCTTTGTCTGTTCGGGAAGATCCTGTTTTTTAACGAGTACTTAGGGTCTAATTAAAAGGAAAGCTCCGCACGGACAGTCGAGGCCTTTTGATGCCCACTGTTATTACATTTCGTGTATAAATTTAATTTGCCTGGATGGAGTTTCGAGTGGAGGGCTTCCTTGTTTTTTTGGGGGTATGTTATTGAACATTTTGAAGTAGACCTCTCGAGTACGATCTTGTTAGTAAGAGATTACGTCTTGACAATAGGCCCGAGAAACCTGTATGGCGTCGGCGACGTTGTCGGCGTATATCTGTCTTTTATTTTTCGTTTTCATGTTATGGAAAATTTATATTTCTTTTATAGATTATTTATAGACAGAGCGTGTGCGTACATTTTTCCATTCCATTAGGAGTCTCACAAGCTTTTATATTTCTGCTAATACTTCCTAATCCGAAGTCGAGGCGATTTCTCAGAACAGTCCACTACTAAAACCATAGCTTCAGAACATTAACGGTGTCATTATCACTTTCAAAAATTACGACGCCATTATTGACGGTAATGCTTTATGCTATAATATGTTAACATTTGACGAGTAATAAACCATAAGTCGCATCGCGTTGGCCCCGTAATGAGGGAAATACCATTGCTCACGGCATTTACATTAAACTTAAGTTCATCGACAGTGAATGTCAGTACGGGAATGATGCTCTGCGCAAGAGTCGACTCCTGCAAACGCCATTACGAGTTTTATCTCCCGTATGACAGATGGCGCAATAAAAATTTATTTTAAATCAGGAATACCTTCAAATAATGAGAGAGCACGTGTCCTTCGGGATCATTATAAGATCGAGTATTGGTCGATTCGCTTCGAGATAGCTCTTTGATTTACTGCCTGACTTTTGAGCGCACTAAATCACTTTTGTATGGAACTTGAGAAAACTATTAGCTATTATTATTGGCGAACTACGAGAGCCCTTTGTGTGGCCTCCACCCGTCTCCGGATAGATGATACTTTTTTATTCGGTGAATTATTATGATTTTCTGATTTGCGTGGCGAAACATGAATTATAAACTATTTTTGAGTTATGGGAAAAATGTGTTGTGTGAATCGTATTGTGGCTGATATCTTATTTTGGCAACTGACATAAATTCGTGGATTACGCTGTTGTGTTATTTTTTCTTCATGATTTATATTTTTACAATACAATATGAAGTCAAATGTTGTTAAGTAAGGCGTTTTTGTGAAAATAGTTTGACTTCTAACTCTCAGTACAGACGAGCCTGTTTTTTTTAGATCATAGGTCTTATTCATCATCATCATCATCAGCCTATCGCAGTCCACTGCTGGACATAGGCCTCTCCAAGTGCACGCCACTGAGATCGATTTTCGGCTTCTCGCATCCAGCTCCTGCCAGCCGTCTTGCGCAAGTCATCACTCCACCGTGCCTGAGGACGTCCTACACTACGTTTGCCGAGGCGCGGTCTCCACTCTAGAACTCGTTTACCCCAACGGTTATCGGTTCTTCGGCTAATATGGCCAGCCCACTGCCACTTCAGCTTGCTGATTCGATAGGCTATGTCGATGACCTTGGTTCTCTGACGGATTACCTCATTTCTGATGCGATCCCTCAGAGAAACGCCGAGCATAGCCCTTTCCATAGCCCGCTGAGCGACTTTAAACTTGTGGACCAGCCGTACCGTCAGTGTCCACGTTTCGGCTCCGTAAGTCATGACAGGTAGGACGCACTGATTAAAGACTTTTGTCTTTAGGCACTGTGGGATCGACGATGTTAGGACTCGACGTAGCTTCCCAAATGCAGCCCAACCCAACTGAATTCTCCTATTCACCTCGTCCTCAAAGTTGTTTCTACCTAACTGCAATGTCTGCCCGAGGTATACATATTTCCGAACAACTTCGAGAACGGCGCCGTGTATCGCAATCGGTTCCGGTAGAACATGTTCATTGAACATGACCTTGGTTTTGTCCAAGTTCATCCGTAGGCCGATGCGTAGAGAAGATTCAGCCAGGTCGTTCAGCATCTGTTGTAGGTCCTGCAGCGTTTCCGCCATGATGACGATATCGTCAGCAAATCGCAAGTGAGAGATGTGTTCGCCATTGATGTTGATGCCGCGTCCTTTCCAGTTCAGCGTTTTGAACATATCCTCCATTGCATTAGTGAACAGTTTCGGGGAAATAACATCCCCTTGTCTCACTCCTCGATGCAACGGTATGGGCCTTGTTTGCTGATTCTGTACTTGGACGGACATTGTAGCGGCTTCGTAGAGACATCTCATCACTTGGATGTATCGCCAATCTACTTGACAACGCTGCAGGGACTCCAGAACAGACCAGATTTCAACCGAGTCAAAGGCCTTCTCATAGTCCACAAATGCTAGACACAGGGGCTGATTATACTCTTCGGTCTTCTGTATAATCTGCCGCACTGTGTGGATGTGGTCTATAGTGCCGTATCCGCTCCGAAACCCAGCCTGCTCCGGTGGTTGGAATTCGTCGAGTCTTCGCGCAAGTCGGTTCGTGATCACTCTTGAGAACAGCTTATATACGTGGCTTAGGAGGGAAATGGGTCGATAGTTCTTCAACTGGGTTTTGTCTCCCTTTTTGAAGAACAGGACGACAACACTCCTACTCCACGCCTCTGGAGTTCTCCCTTCAAACAGGACGGCATTAAAAAGCTTCTGGAGCTCCCCCAGTACGGGCTTACCTCCTGCTTTTAAAAGCTCTGTTGTAATGCCATCCTCGCCAGGGGCTTTTCCATTTTTGAGCTGTCTCAGAGCGATCTCGATTTCGCCACTGCTGACTTCTGGCAGGTCTTCGGTGAAATGGCGTGTTAATGTGGCTCTAGAATCCTCATTTCCGGGATCAGGTCGAGATGCATGCGATGCGTATAACCGGCCATAGAAATTTTCCACTTCCGAAAGGACTGCCGGCACCGAAGAAACGACTTCTCCACTTGTTGTGGTCAGCTTCGTCAAGTGGCTTCTTCCAAGAGATTGTACGAACACCTTTGACCCCCGATTCAGCTCAATTGCTCTTTCAATGTCAAGAGTATTGGAGCACCGGAGGTCGCGTCGTACGTGCTTGTTGATCTCTTGGTTTAGAGCCCGCTTAGCTGACGATGTGACAGGCGGGTTTTCACGTCGTTTCTTCATAAGCCCTAATGTCTCTTCCGAAAGCTTCGATTTCTTGCCCTTACGCTGCATGTTACAGAATCTCGAACCTTCCTCCCTGAGGATCCGAACCACATATTCGTGGTTCTGGTTAACGTCTGTTGTGGTTTCCACGGCGGCAAATCGGTTCTCCAGATTTGACTGGAACGTTTCGGATCCTGTCATGGTTTGGAGCAGTGTTGGTCGGAGCCTGGCCTTCATCAGACGGAAACGTTCGGCCTTGAAGTTGATATTCAGAGAGCCTCGGACAAGTCGGTGATCGCTACCGGTATTAAACCTATTGATCACGGAGACGTCTCTGAATATGTGCTTCTTGTTCGTCATGATGAAGTCAATCTCATTTTTAGTCATAGTGTCGGGGCTTTGCCACGTCCACTTCCTTTGGGGCTGCTTTTTGAAAAAGGAGTTCATCAAAAAGAGCCCCTCGCGTTCAAGGAAGTTGACGAGCATTTGCCCCCTATGATTCCTGCTTCCAAATCCATGGGATCCTACTGCCGATTCGCCGCAAATCTGTACTCCCACTTTAGCGTTAAAGTCCCCCAAAAGTCCCAGGTCTTATTCAATACAAAGTTTTGTAATGTACATTCATGACAACTTACGCGCAACATAGCATTACGGCCACCACTCCCACGTAAACCAATACAAACCTTATCACATATCATAAACTAGAATACCATAAACTTTTATAATTTCGCATCTTCAAATTAACACGTCCCACTTCACATTCCTATTTCATTATGTCACTCCATTGTGTTACCGTGCCAAAAGCCATCGACAATTTTTTTCCACCTTTCCGAAACAATATTTACGACAGCCATTAATTATGCCCAATGTGGCCAATGTTTGAACCAATTTATTAGGTCCGAAATTCTTTAGAAAAATTATTGATCAATGTTGGACCAAATTAGATCGGATGGTGATAAATGCGTGAAGGTTGGTGCCATACCGTCTGCCGTGTGGGGTCTGATTCTTGTGAATATTTTTGAGTGTTTGTAAAATAGATTATTGTTATAACTAACGAATTTTGCTGAGATCCGAGATCCGTGAGAGACAGTTTATTGCAATATTTCAGTAAATGGTACATTTATTTGTATGCCAAGATTTGCTTGATAGATTCAACTATAATCAAAATTAAGTAAAGTATGCGTAATCCATCCCACGTTCATTATAATCAAAATTATTAAATACCTATAGGTATTTTAAACTTAACAATTGATAAAAATAAAACAAGTAAAATACATAAAATGTTAAAGAAAGTCTAGAGAACTACACCCTTTATTCCTCCTCATAAAACACTATTAAAGCTTTACATTCCTAAGTTTATTAATGGTTTGAACAAAGGTTGGCCCAACATGGGTTGGACAGGTTATTGGTGCCATGCAGTCTGCTAAATCTGTGTGGGGTCGTTTTTTTAACTTACTTTTTATAATGCTTAGTTGTGATTGATTTGAGAATAGACATTTACTATGATTGTATCATATAGGCATCATAATTATGATTGTTGCCAAAAGCAGTAAACATATTTCCTCTTACAGTTTTAGACGAGTTTTGTTACGTAAGTAATTTTAAAATGAAGTCTGTTATTAGTGTAATTAATATTCGCAGTTACACAAACCTCGATATAAATACCGAGTAATCAAACATTTAATCACTGATTTATATAAAGCTCATTGTCGAGGATTAAAGCTATTTTGAATTCCCATACAGAGCTAATGCTCACAAATAAACACTGCGTTAAATATACAGGTAACGATAGTATTAAAATAACCCACCCACGAACATCAAACTCATTCACTGCGTAATCCCTATTGTGTAGAAGCTGATCGAATTACAAATACTCCCAATAAAACTCTACCATTTTATTACCAATAATTTACTACATCGCGTCGTTGAATGTAAAAATGAAATTAAAAACAAACCATTAAACGATTTTATACGAGAATCCCTAACAAGGACGTTTCCCTTAACCGGATCGGGAGCACACCTGGGTACTCGAAATTTGCCCTAAAAGGTCCCAAACGACAGGTATCTTCGACTGTGGAAAAGCGTATGTACAAATATGAGTTTGGGAAGTTAAACTTTATTGCTCTGATAGTGAGGTCGTAACTCCTTCGCACATTAGGCTCCATGTTGGTAGCTATTGGACATAAGTCATTCCGGAAGCAAGGAGTGCCGAGATGGTAGATTTTAAAAATGGAACGTTTGATTTGCATTTGAATAAGAGCCCCCGGCGACCCAGGTGCGCGGAGTATAGTCGAGTCCAAAAGTTTTTCGAGTTTTTCCAATGTGGACACGAGTTAGCTAAAATTAATATGGATGACCAGTTGTAATCGACGGTGTCGCTGTCGTCCACTGCGATTTACATACGGATTAAGCACGCTTTTTAATTAATTACTTGAAACTTCATCAAAGTTTTTTGTACATATTTTATACATACAGATTTTATTGACATAGGTATTTACGTTTGCCATATAAACTTAGGTTTTGACAACAAATATAATACTCATACATACATATGATTTTGTCCTCGCCTGTACTATCATTAGGTGTCGTAGACTCATGTGATTTTTACATTTATTACATTTAACAATTCAATGCTATGGCGACAAAACGCACGTGTTGCTAATGGCTAAAAATATATTGTGTTTAGATCATAAGATACGTTAATTTACATAATGTGATTATAATTGCGTAAATAACTGTTAGGCATACATACAGTGTATAGTGTTGTGTAAACACTGTTTATGAAAACAATTTCCTTCTCCAACAAAAATAATAAAAATATATACGCCCAAAATATTCCACGTGTGCTTGGGAACGCAATAAGAAAACCGAGTCCACTACACATATTTTTTTTTATCTGTCAAGTGGGGCGTGTTTGAGGCAACGACTGCTTCTTATTCTGCCTATTGTTTGAGTTTTTATTATCATCGCGGACAAAGGGCGCGTAAACGGTAGCACAAGCGTTATCGGCACTTGTGATCAACCTTATACTGTTTTTTAATTATATTTTTTAAGAGAAAACCGAGATGTGTTGTGCGGGCGCGACATGCGATACGGATCGCGGGAATTCTGATTTTCGCGCGTTCTTTATTTGAATAGAGTGACGTGTTCCTGTTTTAAATAGTTGTTTTTTTTTATGCGTGAGAACGTGGACTGTGATGATTGCCGTGTAAAAACTTTTTGGTCGGAGTTGCAAAAATCTAGTTATTCTGAAACACGATTACTCGTATTTCAAATTGCTTTATTTCGGACCAATTGCGTACTCGATACGCCCTTAGTGGCAGCTAAAGCGTTTTGTCCAATACAATATTGGCTGACAAAAATTGACATCTTAAATGCGAAAAATTTCTTTACCTAAATAGTACATAGCGACAAAAAATGAGGACTTTACTAATCGAAACCTCGTAATTGGAGGCCTATGTATGTAGCAACAAAACCAAAGGCAGTCTCAGATAACTACAGCAAGTTGTTACTACCGCGCTCCAGGCCGTGAACAGCTCACTATTGACCTCGTTAGTTCAAACAAAACGTCACAGCGCATGTAAAACAACCGCGCACTTCACGTGCGCCTTTTCCTCTCGAAAATAACTCATCTCGGCTTTTCACGAGGTGTCATTAATTCTGGGAGCTTTGTCGCGTCCGCCCCGCTCGTCGCTCCGCGTCCTAATGACGCGACTCTCAGCCGCTTGTTCTTACCTCATTAACAAAATGACGTTGACGTTAATATTTTGTGTTGCGTTTACGCGGGATTGGAGGCGTTCGTGTTTTGTTTGTGTTCCGTTTTTTAATTTTTCGTTTGATTTAAAAAAATGAGTTTTCGGTTTTGGTTGTGGGATTTTCGTCAAATATACTTTTTATGTGTATAACGATATAAACTGAATAACAACTTGTAAAAAGAAATTAATAAATAATAGCTCTTTAACGCTCACATACTCTTCAGGCTAACCAAAATGTCTTCCTAAAACATTTCCACACAAACATCTTCCCACAGCACCATATCACAATATTCCACCACAAGAAAATATGCGTGAACAATAATAATTTTTGATTTTCCCCGGGGCTCGGCGCGGCTCCGTTCTTTTAATTACCGCCTGGCCGGGGCGGGCTGGAGAAAATATTTAGCCTCCCGTCCTCACCAGCCCTCCGTAATTACTAATGAGCTTTACTTAAGTACATGTATACGAGACACTGCTCAACACAACTAAATTATTTTTAATGAATAACAGGATTTAGAAATAGTGGCGGCTGTTAATTAAAATTAATTGCGCGGTGAGAGTTGCGAAGATGAAATGTCTGTGTGATAATGTTACCCAAATACCTTATTGATTAGGAGTATTATGTTTACATAACTTCGGTAATTGAAATTACATTTGTAAGGTATAATTTAACACAATAGATTTAAACAATCAGGACTAACTTTAGCAAATATTTTTTTTACTTTACAAAAGTCAACAGACACCACAAAAATGGACTACAAGAAAGTACATACAAACATTTTCATTTGTGTGCAATAACGTTTCATTAGAAGGAGGCCGGAGCGTCGGAAGGCGACGGGGAAATAAGAGGAATTTCTGCGACCAAATTAGAGGCCTGAGGTTCGTAATAAGAGTGGACCGAGGGACTGGCCTGATAACACCCACATTGTTGTTGCTATTATTTTTTCATCTCGGCCGAAGCATATTTCACGTTCCTTTTTGGGTTCCCCGCAAATTGTGGGAGTCGAGTTGATTTGTTCTGTGTTTTGGATGGTCTCGATAATGAGTTGGGTTCAAGACGCGTTTGTCTTGGAGTCAGTATTTTGGCAAGGGTTGAAGTGCAAACACGAAAACTGTTTACGCATGTAATTTTAAACTACTCTACACAAATTCCCCGAGAAAATCAAACAAAATCACGGTAAACCATTAATTACCATAACATACAAAACTCAACAAATCGATAGTTCCACTTCACATTAATTTCACAGCAATTATTAAATACGAGCAATTCGATAATTAATTGGTGCAAAAAGAGGCCGGCTACCGCAATGGAA
This sequence comes from Helicoverpa zea, assembly GCF_022581195.2. Taxonomy (NCBI): domain Eukaryota; kingdom Metazoa; phylum Arthropoda; class Insecta; order Lepidoptera; family Noctuidae; genus Helicoverpa; species Helicoverpa zea. The sequence goes on from NC_061454.1 coordinate 4,356,952, forward strand.
TCGCAACGGGATCGCGGCGGGATCGCAGTAAATCACGTTCGCACAATGCCGCCAGGTGGCGGCGGCGTCGCACGATAATGCTCGCGTTTAATTACGCGGAATAATTAGTGAACGGAATATTTTCCGGGCCCTAACTATCTCCGCCGTCTTCCGGCGATAACTAGGCGGTAATTGCGGATTAACCTCGCATTCAGAATTTAATAGGTGCTCCAATAGAACGCTACGATGCCAGTCGAACCCCAATCACGCTATTTGTTTAGTGACGTCGAATTAATTGTTATCCGGAAATATTCCGCGTATGTTCAATAATGTAATGCTACGATTATTTGTTTGTTAATTCCGTAGCACGTCTGTTGCGTCCGACGATGTACGAGGTGATAATTGCGCGCGAATTCAATTAGGGTGCGCGTTAACTGTTTTATTGAATGAAATATTTGTATTGTTTTCAAATTGATTATGGTAATGATATATTTTAATCTGTAGCCCACAAAATGTCAGTTTTGAATGATAAAACGTAATGTCAAAATTATGAGCCTTTGAATTCCAAAATTCACGGTATCTAGGCAATTGGCATCCAGTGGCGATTGTTTTGCTCGCTAACCCGCTGAGGGCACGCATATTGCATACCCGGGGCACGTGTTGGCGATGTAATTTGCGCTTTATGGTACGTGAATAATTCGCGATAATCCCGGGACGCCCCCGTCACTACGGCGACGTTTGATCTTCCCAATACAAGGTAAAAAATAATAATATAAGCGCATTTTCACCTGCGACAATTCGTCCGGAGTGTAGTTATTGCCGACCCCGGGGGGTGGCTAGTTGAGCGTGAACTTTGATATCGGCGCGAAATATTAATTTCTCGACGCCAATAAACAGCGAGGCGTACGTAATGCTGGCAAATTAAGCTGAGTGCCTTTAATATCATTCTGTTGGAAATTTTAATTATGAAACGATTTTCCTGGTATTGGCTCGAGCAAATATTTCGTAGGCTTTGTTTAGGTGCGATGAAACTAGTTTATTATAAATACGAGATCTTGTTGGTGCTGTTGGAAATTGCTTTCCGTGTGATTAATTACTGATTATTTTAAATCGTTGAACAAGTATTATTGTAGGGGTATGTCGCACGTTGATTAATCAAATGAATAAACACCAGAATCCATGAAAGTATTTTGATGTTGTATGTATCGAAAATGATTCATATGGATTTCAAATACCAATTATTATCGAGCGTTTAGATGCACATACTCCATTAGAAAACTGTCCTTTACCAAGTCCGGACTTCTAAAACAGTTGTTTAGCATTTTTATCACCAAGATCTAAACGCAACTCTTTAGCTTCCAATTGGGTGGTGCGACTGGCAAGCAATTACCAATATTACTTGGTAGCCTAGCCATCTGTCGAGCGGGGTCGATCATTTAAAAATCACTGCACATTGTTCTGAGCGCAACTAATTGCAGCGAAAGTGGGGTTCGATGGACCCCGGACTAAATCATTTTCTAATGGGGTGTGTGTACCGGCCTTTATGATGTCTGTGTGTTGGTGCGCAATTTTCTTTGTGTTCTATATGGTGTGCTAGCAATCCAATTGATTAAAAGCGTAGTGATATTAGATTGATCCAGATGTAGTTGTTGTAAGATATTAAATTCAATGGAATTCAATGGGTTTAAATAAATATACTAAAAAATCCGAATATATTACTTAGAATGACGAAAATTGCGGTATTAAAATGAATTACAAAGATACTTTACTAATTCAACCTTTCTCTCTTTTCAGGAATGGATTACCGTGTGACCTTTTGGAAATTTTACATGTAAGTACTTACCCACCCAAAACAAAAATGTGAAAGACTGCCAAGTTCGATGATATGGGAATGCTTCGCCAAGTTCCATACAAATACCTCAGTTAAAAATAGTTACTTTTTAATGATGATACTTGGCAAGTTTTCACACAGCTTGTTATAAACCTACTAAACGCAATGAATCAAGTATTTAATTTTCTATTAAAACTTGCCAAGTAACATCATTAAAAAGTAACTATTTTTAACTGAGGTATTTGTATGGAACTTGGTACTTATTCAGATCTCACTTCCTTTATAGGCGAAGCATTCCCATATCATCGAACTTGGCAGTCTTTCACATTTTTGTTTTGGGTGGGATTTCATTTATTTTTGTAAGGTTGTTTATTTTATTTTTTTCTTATGATTAAGTTAGTTAAGGAAATGTCTCATTTATACTATCTTTCAGATTTTTGAATATGCACTATGCTTCTTACAAAGAAATGAACTAGATTAACTAAATGGACTAGATTTACCAACTGACTGACATGACATGTTATCATATATTATGTTCGTTGATCAAAGTTACACATTCGTTATTTTCGAAAGTGACTCACACTTGGCCGTTTTCAGATTTTTACTTTACTTTGACTAAATACAAACCTTTGTAACGAAATTCAAATCGGTACGACCATTCGAAGATATATTATATAAATATAGATAAATTTAGTTCGTTTTAGTTCCTTAGGGGTTCCTTAGGGGTATTTTACACCTGGTATAGATTTACACCTTCATTATTTTGAAACCGACTCACACTTGGCCATTTTCAGATTTTTCCCTTTACCTTGATATAAAGACCTACCTCCATGCCAAATTTCAAGTCAATACGATCATTGGAAGTGGTCTAGGTTTTTGATGAGTGAGTCAGTCAGTCAGTCAGTGAGTGTATAGTAAAAATAGCGATTTTCTGACGTCAATATCTCAAGACCTACAATAGGTATATTAATGAAATTTTGTATTTTACATAAGTGAGGGAGTCTCAACAGATACTAGAAATTTGATATGCGTAAATAAAATAGATTTTGAGTTATAGGGGGTTAGAATTTGGCCCGAAATGGTTCGTGTAATATAACCCACGGCCGGTGTGTCGCTTTTTTTGCTCGAACTTGGCGGACACACTGCCGTGTGTCTAGATTCAATACCGACTTGCAAGTAGTATCAGTACTATATATTTTTCAGGAATAATGCCGTCTTGTTTCCTTCTAAAATAGGATTAATAAAACATCAATTTGTGTTGCGCACGTCATGTCTTACTTCAGGTATTGCTTACCCCATCACCGGGCTATCTCTATAGCTTATGCACATGCGTTTGCAAGGAAGATCCAATGCATCGTGTAACTATATCTGTTGGTATACATTTCTCCCTGCTTAAAGCTTACACTTCACCCAAAAAAAACTGACCCACGACACTCCTTAAACATTCAATAATAATTTATTTAATACACTTACGTCAATACGATAGTTAAAACTGCCTGTGACGGTCCGTTGCTTACAATGGCGGTCCACAATTGAATCAATGTCCGATTTCCTGTGGATCAGATTCATTTCCTTTTATCCTGTATTGTTCATTTGACAACACACTTTTCGGTCTGAGGCGCGCTGCCTAATTTGTTGATTGGTTTTAATGGCTTCAAGTGTACTTGGAGTGAGCAAGTGGATCAGCGTTTAAGTGTGTGGGAGAAAAATCATTTTTCGATCCTAGATATCTACATTCAATGAAGACGGAAAAGTGCAGTAAAGGAGTAAAATGGTCTTATTTTTTATAAATTTTATAGTCTTTAACTGTATTAATTTGTAACGTTATCGTGCTCCTAGAGTTTATATCAAGTTTTCTAGAATATATTATTCATCTCATTCATCATATATTGGTTTTAAAATCTCGGTTGGTCAGAATATAAGACCTCGGTAGGTATCTACATAAGAACGCTGTTGGATAAATGCCCAACAATGTAATACCTACTCTTATCACGAGAAAACTTAATGGTGGTCAGTAAAAATAAAAATACATTGTTACTTAATTGCTACTTTGGTTTTAATGGCTTATGCAATCGTTTTATGTTATACCACTTCTGACAGTAAGAATATTGCTATCAACCACCAGTAGGATTTTGTGTTTACCAAAAAACATTAGGTACTCTTCATATAGACTACTTTGATTGATAAAAAATTACGTGTATAAATTCGTTATATGTACCTATCTACAAATTATACCTTCATTTAGTATTAGTATAACGATAGACATTTGTAACGATGTATTCGTACCTACATGACCATTTCAAGACGAATTAAAAAGTAATTAGAGTTAATTTATTTCATAAAAAAAAACGGATATCATGCTACAACAAAAAATAGAACACACATAATCTATCAGACTTCTAGAAAAAATGATAATCAAGTTATAAAACTATAAAGAAGTTATCGTTCCACTCGGTAGAACAGTACAGCAGTAAACCGGACTTTCCCGAACGTTACCGATGTTAACCGAAGTCAAGATTATCGGCTATGGTTAGTTCCTACTTTGCTTCCGCGCCATCGCCGCCCGAATGGTTTTTTAGCCAAAAAGCTTTATCACTTCCGTGGGGACATGGACTATGGGCAGTTATCGGGATGTAGTAACTCGTATACTAGATGTGATAGAACCTTCATTTGTTTAGGGGTATTTTCAGTTGTCTAAAAACTTTCAAGAATACACATTAAGCGATATTTTCAAGGAAGTCATTAGTACTTTCATGGAAATCATTAGTATTAGTAATCATTTTGGTATTAATTTTTTACTGTTACTGTTACTGTTACAGCCTTTTTATCGTCCCACTGCTGGGCACAGGCCTCCTCTCACATGGAGAAGGATTGAGCATTAATCACCACGCTTGCTCAATGCGGGTTGGTGATTTCAGACTTTATAGTCCAGGTTTCCTCAAGATGTTTTCCTTCACCTTTTTATCAGCCATTGTTGTCTAAGTATACTTAGAAAGTACATACAAACTTAGAAAAGTTGCATTGGTACTTGCCTGACCCTGGAATCGAACCCACACCCTCATACTCGAAAGGTTGGTTCTTTACCCACTAGGCCACCACGACTTTTTTAATATTTTTAATATTAATTTTTTGGCTATAGTTAATTAAAATTGCCTTTACAGAATATAACCTGGTTTAATTTAAGATTGGCCTAGCTAAGCTGTTAGGTGTAAAAAACCGCTGATCAACTAGTCCCGAAACTTTTCATGATTTGAATTACTTTTTGTTACAAAAACAGCTCGTCTACTAGAAAAACGTCACATAAACTATGATCAAACATTTTAGTCTGCACCTTCCAGCACACTCGTAACCCCGGAACATCGAGCAGACAACGCTGCAGAATGCAGGCACTGGATCACTTTTATAGCCGGACGCCGTAAAATAAATGTCGTGGTCCATCGCAGCTCTTGCTAATGACATCCTACATGTTACACGATATACTAAACATTGTTCCATCGGGGTCTTTGGTAACTATTCGTAAGGGATTCTGATAAAGTCGTTTTTATTCTATGGACTTTTTTGTAGGGGAAAGGAGAATTTTATTGTTTGAGCAGTGCATAAGTTTGTAGTGTGTAGGTAAGACATCAGTCTCGGTTTTACTAATTTGAATTCTTAGGACTAACCTCAAAGGGTACGGGAGAAGGACATAGGAAAGTTTTTGTCACCCACCGCCTACGGGAAGCAGTCATACCGGGACGCGGGTGAACCGCGGGCAGAAGTTAGTAATATATAGAATAGTAAAGCATGCGTGAAACTTAAGTGCGTTTTGGGCCAATCAACCAACCTACGTCTTCAAATCCAGAAAGTCCGACCTTCATATAAGCCCGTACAATGTTCATTTCTCCTAAGACCTTGCTACACCCCAGCTTCCCACAAATCAAGTGAGCGGCATCTACGGCATAAACAGAGCTTCTTATCAAGGCATTATTTACGCGCTGCCGTACGCTCGATGCCAATATATATTGCCGATTTCCGGCCACTGCTGGCGAGTAATACGGTTCCGGAACGCCCTGCACCTCCCTTGAAACGCACATTGTATGCTGATATAATCTTTTGGATGGCGATTCTGCATGGGTAGGATTTTTTTTTGACATTTTGTTAATCAGTGGTGTTATATATTTTTTTTTAATACTCATTACTTCCTAAACATAATTGCTAGATTATCCTCTTGGAGCTAGTTTGTATATTATGAAGGTTTACGTTCTCTTCCACTTCAGAAGTCAAATGCTTTATAACGAGGTAAAATATATGTTAAATAGGTTCTGTGAATATTTACTTATCTTATGTTACTGAAAACTATAAGTATTCAGGTACCTACACCTATATTGTTGTCTAGGCTACATGCATAGATGTAGAACTTACAAAATGTTAATTTATTCAAAATGCCTCAAGTCTGTTAGTTTAGCTTGAAGTTAAAATTAATATTAATTGCAGGCTAAAATGTGCTTATCATGATGTTGTTCCATTAGAATGATAAATATATTTCTCAGTAAGCAAGTCAGCTGAAATTAGAAGACGTATTTTAAATTAAGGTTGAGACCTAACAATTCTCAATATATCAAAGTGGTGTATCAAATTGCAAATGTAAAATAAACGTTAGATAAGTTTTTTGTGCTTTTTGAAATGTCGTTCCAAAATGTCCACTTTACTCCTATTTTTATTAAAAAACGATATTTATTCTCCTCAAATTGCATATGTGCATAAATTGCATATATCTGAGGGCTCTCATTTTTCACTGGACACATTAAGGTCACTCCGGACGTAAGGAACCCTAAATAAATACATTCCATGCTTAATCGACGGTGAATGAGAAGTAAGAGGGGAATTGTGGTCCTCATTTGTCCCCACTTGCGGAAACAAAGTGGATTTATGAGGTCTTAGCTCCAAGATTTGTCCGTCACGGTGTTTTGATTCTCATGTGGAAAATGTACGCTTAAAGTCACGTTAAAAAGTAAAATTAGGCTAGAACGTGAGTGGGCACTTCATGTGTCCCAAGCATTTTCGTGCGGCTTGAGGTTACAAAAATAAATAAAAGATTCAGAGATGCTTGTCATGAAAATGTGACGTCGCTCAGACATAAAAAGTAGCTGTAGACTGACACGTGTAAATATATTATTTGTTACTGACTCCTAAACACTTGCAATACATGCTACTCAATGTCTGTGTCAAAAGTATGATTGCCACTGCTCGCTGCCTCGGACATGTTCAGTTATATTGCATCGTAACCAAACAAAACTTAGGTAGATATTGGTTATAGAGATTTTCAACTACATATCAAACATACACCTTTACAATAAAAGCACCTACAGCTAAAATAAACATGGTGTGTCAGTGGTGTCACCCCGTGCCTAGAGCGTGACTGGTAGCCGACCTCGTAGGTAATTTCCGTGGCGCAATTAATCATTTTCTTCAACCAAACCTTTCTTTTCTATTACTCTTTGAGTTTTCATTTTCATTAGCCGACCTGTCTGTTTGCTAAAACGCTTTTTAAATTTAATGGCATAGTTTCGTTAATATTATTTTGATTGATTGTTTTTTGAGTTTTTTTGCTAGATTAAAGAGATGTTTGAGAAATTGAATCGTTAGTATTTATGTGGCAATGCTCCTTACAAAGGTAGGAGGGATAGTTTTAGCTGTAACATTGTACTGTAAAACTGGGAACCGGCTAAGCGGGTGATTGCTCTGAAAAAGACTGGTGTAAATAAAGTATCATAGCAAATATTCCAATATTATTGTCTTAACTTGACACCACAATGACTATTTTAACTGCATTTTCTTTTAGTTTTTCCCTTATTAGGTAAAACAGACTTTTGGGAATTCGAGTGCAATATTTGTTGCACTCAGAACTATGGCGTTTTAAACACCACAAAATCCTCAATTTTTCATCTTCTGCATATTAATTAGAATTTTCCGTACTTTAAACTAATGATGTAATAATAAGCACAGTTGAATTAGTAACAGAGGAAGGGCGAGCGCGTGCACTCGAGCACACTCCGGTCGCCGATGCTGCGGCTGCTAATTGCCTTGATTGGCCTACACTAATCAATGTGACGATACAATGTGTATGTGTAATAACTATGTGGTTATGTTAGAAAATAATATTGTATATAGGTGTAAATAAGTAACACATAAATATTAGGTAAATATTTACATCATCAAAATCTGCATAGTTTTTTCCCAAGCTATGTTGGGTACGGCTTTCAGTCTGAACCGGGTGGAACTAACTACCACGGTAAATACTTAAAACTGATATTATTTATGTACTAACTTTTTTCTATTTGGCATCAAGATGGAGTAAGACATATCGAAGGAAAGTGTATTATTTATTCAAACTGTTGAGGTTAGCTTAAAGTTAAAAAAAATGGGAATTTATTGTACTAACTTTGATCTGAACATAATTTACTTATAATAGTAATTCACTGTCTTAGTTCTTTGTATTGGAGGTACATAACAGATTTTACAAAGTAAAACTAGATTTTTGAAACAAAAAAAATACCACAGAGATATACACAGGTTTTCAAACATTTTCTACCAATACTTCCACAGTTAACCTAGCAGAAACTAACTAGCAGAAAAAACAGTGTTACTTCAATAATTAGGATTTTTCTAATTAACACAAAAGTAGGGTGCGGGGTATCCACGCGATCACTCAAGCATGCTCGCCAATGCGCTCCGTAATTGACTTATTGATTGCAATGTACGCATGTACTGCTGTACCTATCTAATGAACAGGCTGTGTTCTTATTTTAATGTCTAAAATCTTAGCTTTTTTATTTCTGGCTTCAAGCGTTTTGATGTCTGATTTCTAGAAAAAAATAGTATTTTAGATCTACTTTCTATGACATTCTTAATCTAGCTCTCACATCTTTGGACATTTTCTAGCTCAATATCTATAGTCAATGTGTCAATTATTATTATTCTTGGAAAATTTTCATATAATGTGTTTGTGAATATTATAAAGCGTCGCTGAGACTGTAAAAACCTTAAAAAAGTCAACTGAAAACCTACGCTAAACTTTGTGTCTGCTTCATGATATCTTTATTCTTGAATACAACTTTTCAAACCGTAAATAAATGAATATTATGATTATTAAACTTGACAAGTGATTTTCTGTAAACTGTATTGTTTGGTGATTTTTGGTTGGAACATACTTATACTTTACTTTATATAACTGTAAACTAGACTTTCAGACTTTGCGCTTTTCATGCTGCTTACTATCACTTCCATATTTCAATATTGGGTTAATTCAGAAATAATATGTAATAAAACCTTCACAATACATACGACTGAAATCGACCTTAATACGAATCGAACATATCATGTCATAAACAAATAGCCTCCAACGAAACCGCTGAACATCAAACATGTCACAATTAGTAACGGTCTAGGAACAAAAAGTCGAAATGCTTCAAACAACTTACATCGCGCGTTACTATGATTGATAGCACGGGATGATATCAATGTAGAGGAAGTGAAGCATATTTGGAATACCAGTTTGTTCTTTGAAAATAAATTGAAGGAGAAACGGGATAGCTCAATAAAAAATACATTAAATTATTGTCAAAATATTAAACTTTAATAATGAGAACAATCAAATATAAAAAAAATACCAGATATATTATCAAAATGCCTATCAAACTAAAAATACTCCAAAAACGTGATTTGACTTAGGGTGCAGATAATTTGGAATATAGTATTCCAAATTATATTCATTTTTTTTTCTTTGAAAATTGCTAACACTTTTTCTTAGAAACTAATTGAATTCTAATATTTTATAGTCATTGGCTCTTTACAAAAAAAGAAACTTTTACAAAAAAATAAAACCGACTCCCAAAAAAACTGAAAAGCAAAAAAAAACACGGTATTCCAAATTAACAACACACCAACCTAACTTAAAATTGCATGTCAAATTTTTAATTCTAGAAATATTCACAAAATCATAGTAATATCTTAAACTAACAAGGTCACTCCGCAATTAAAATAATTACAATAAAGATTTAGAGTATTACAACAAATGATTACCACTGATTGCATTCTTACCGAAAAAGTTTTCAAATCAGGCGTTCGCTGGGGGCTGGTAGCCGAAATGTCAAGATGGCGTCCTGTTTTTAATGCTGTATGGCTTTGTGTATCGTTTGACGTTATGTTTACGGCATAAAAACTCAGATGGCGTTTATATATATTTCGATATCGAAGTATTCCAAGTTACCTGCAGTATTCCAAATATGCTGCAGTTCCTCTACAGACACAAAAAATCCACTTCCTAAGAGTTACCACACACTGAAAACTAAACAGTCGGCCGACAGTTGATCCGCTGAATGCCAAAAAAATATTTAAAAGAAAATCTTGATTTCAGTCGGTCTGCCTCCGAAATACCTGATCTTTGTAATGTGCGTACTATTCATCTTCATACTGATTTATGAGCCACCAAACTATCGGCCGACTAAAAGTCTGGAGTGTGGGTACGTTAATGATAGGCTTTTAAAAATATGGCTGCGATACTCGTCACCTCGTCCTAATGGCTGCGATATGTTACTTTCATCAATCCTCCATTCTGCTCACGTCTGCGCCACGGGATCTAATTAATTATGGTAATTAAACAGGCCGATAGGTACGACTTACGGCTGTGTATCCCACGTGGATTTATGGTGGTGCTATGGTGTTCTGAAGTGGGCTTGAAATGGTGGCAAATTGTAGAGATAGATTTTCTTTATAATGATAAAGCCAGTTAAAAACTACAACGAATCGCATAATTTTTCGTGAAAATAAAAGACAAATTGATGTATGGAAAATGTAAATGTATTTTTTTATCGGCTTTATATTTATCCGAAGACAGATTTTCTTATGGCAATAGGTATTAATTTTTTTCAATAGATACCTTGAGTGTGTCTTGACTTCAATGTAATGTAATGAATTCTTCAATCAAAATGCTATTTGCGAAGACCTGAATCTTCCAAAACGCGAACATAATGTATACCTATTTAAATATGATCTAGATACATGAAATGCACACAGGCATGATATAAATCACTTGAAAATTCTAAATAGTTGAGCAAGTAATTAAAGTTCATAGTAGTGCACGCTGAGTACATGATAGATATGAAAGTACGCATCCGAGTACTTACACAAGAATTCAAAGTACATACTTACATGCTCGTCGTCCTCCGTCGCGTTCTAATGATGGGACTTAAGTTATGGACTTTCCGCGGTTCTAAAATATACGCACTAGTTCAACACGAGAATAAGAACTAGGAATAATAGGTCAGCTGATTCCATGTTGGTCGTGAAGTTCTCCGGTATTTTTGTAAGACGAATGTTGCATTACATTGATTAGAAAATTAGGCTTTCAAAATTATTGTCTCAGGAATACAGAATTAACTTATTCTCTACGTTTATAAGCATATTTTCTGAGACGGAAAATATTTTACTTTCCTGTCTTGTTAGGTGGTTTAAAAAGTCTTTAGAAAAGAACAAAGTCCCACTTATTTATATGATCGTAATTATCAGTCTAGAAGCAGGCCTTTAACTAACCTCATCTTTTGAGCGGAAAACTTCAGTGATAATCATAGTTGCACAAGAGGTACTTTTCAAAACCTTTCAAAAGTGTAAATTAAAAAATTAATTTTCAAAATGTTCTTCGAAACCACCACCAAAAATTTTCAAGACATCTTGAACCCGCTGCAAGCCAGCGCTCATGTCAAACACCGGAGCCACACATTCCTGACGAAGAATGATGCTTTCGGCTGCTCGCGAGTAGGTAGTGCTTTGTTCGAGTGATTAAGTGCCCGGCCGGCTCAGCCCTTCAGCTAATGAGCCAAGTCAGTATTAATCATTGCATGACGAACCGGACCGCAGTTTCGTGGGTGGTTACTATTGTGACTTTAAAACTTTGGACGCTAGACAGGCTAGACTTATGATTAACGGTAGACAGTAGATTGGGATCTTTCAGATGGTGTCACAACATGGCACTTTTGATTTTCAATTTTCCGAGAAATTATTGACATGACAATTATTTTTGCAAAGATCTGTCGTGTGATTTTGGGTTTGAGTTTTCCTTATGTATGAGGTTATTCTTTGAACTCAGCGTGACGCATGTATTTCCTGGTGAGCTAAGTGGTTTAATTTTTTGGATCGTAAAAAAAGACACCCTAGATTCGTTGATTAGTGCTTTCTATCATAAACTTATCATTCTGACAATAGGAATAACAGTCACTAAAACGCTTGCAGAGTTATAGGCATATTCGATGAAACGCGCAAACAAAAATATTTTTCAGTGTTTCAACTTTCACAACTACTTACCTATATATTTATGTATAGGCATAGTCAGACCTTCAGATCTTTCATTACCAACCGTATCTTACACATTATTTTTAAGGTTTCTTTCATTTCTACTTACCTAATTCCTTGTAATGTCTATTGAGAACTTTCTTTGGCTTTGCATAGGAGACTTGAGCTACTAATTTATTGGTTTCATTCATAGCTAACTTGCAAGGGTTGATTTACAATAACTACATTGTAAAGGTGTTTCAACCGTACTTTACATCAACATAGGTCACATTTACGTAACCACAGAAATTATGTAAACGGCGTGTGTTGTTATTCAAAACAAGCGGTAAGCTGGTGCTGATAGGCATCGAAAATCACTACCCTCGGATATCAGAGGTCAGCATCGAAATGTCATTAGTACACGTGTCGGGATTTAAATAACTGCCAAAGTACGCATGAAAAAGCCAAGAGACGTGTTGTGCGCCGAGAAGCGCGGATGACTGATCCGACGCACTAACTAATGTTCTTTTTTTAAAAACCCCTTTTTTATTTTTCAAACCGCACAAAAGGCAAAGACGCATGAGTTATGCCGACTTGTAGTTTTTACGATACGCTCGGCTTGGATTAAACATTTTTTTCTTTAATTTTTATTCCTTTTTGTCGAGAACGTGATGGCATGTGACATTAAAATGACAAATTAGCTAATTATTCTTAATCCGTTTGAATGCTTTGATCGTATGCCTCGGAGTGATGGCCTGTCACGACTCATTGTCGCTTATTTTATGCTATGATTTGATTGCATGTGAGTTAGTTCATTGGCATCAGGATATGCAGGCAAAAAATGCTATTATCGCTTACCGTCATTCGAACATGATTGAAGTACCTAATTGTCCATGAAGCAATAAGCTTATTTGCAATCCATTTTTCATCTTATTGTATGTCACTTTTAACTTTAGCATAACTTGACATGCTTATGTAAAATATTTGAAATTGTACTCATTGTATGTGGCCGTGTATTCCAAAAATATACATCACCTTATTTAAAAGTCCCAAACAAAAGTAAACATTTCCCTTTAAAAACTCTTTCCTAAAAACATAACAAAAAGCGAATGGGGTAGTGAGCGAAAAATACAGGTCCCACGAAAATACTTTTTTCGTCTGTATCTGTTTTGTGCATATTATTATGATAATAAGCGCGCATTACCCGTTTAGTCTGCCACGGATGCGTTTATTTTTCGTCGGGAATCGCGACTGTGCCGGGGTTAACGCGAGCGAGAGTGTATATAATGAGTCTTGATACTTTACAATAATTGTATGTTGTGAAACGAAAAAGTTTTTAAATGAAAACCCCAAAAATACTTTCAAAAAGACAGCAAAATGTGAGAGGTTGACTGTGTATATTACCAGCACATAGTGATCTTATTACAACTTATATAATTTACCAGAATTTCATTGTTGGTTTTATGGCGGTTATTATAAATAAAAAGTATTTATTATGTTCTGAAACTTTAACGGCTAAATGTGTAGATTTACAATTTCGTTCAAGTATCAAAATCACACGGTCCTCCTAGGTTTCACAATAGACAGGTACAAGCGTCGAATACCGGAGAAAACGCCATCTTGCAGAGCTCTGCTTATGTGACTTGTAGGTATATTTCATGATGAAAATGGATTAAGTCAAATCATATTTTATGCCTGTTGTGTTTGAGTATACTTAATCTGAAAATTATTCATGTGAATCTGTGTGATGAAGTTAAAGACATAATAAATAAAAAGTTTCATGTAAAAAGCCATTTTATTTTAAGTTTATCTTTGTTGTATATTCTACAAGTAGTGTACATGTACCTCGACACAATGTTTATTATATTATGAGAAGTGGTTTCAATAATGAACTGTTAACGTTACCTATGTTCTCTGAGGCGTACTCAGTCTAAAGCTCCTGTGTATTGATTAGCAATAGGTAATTCAGATGCAGCTTACCAAAAGGACATAATATTAATCAAAGGTAATAGGAAGTCCTCGGCATACGCACAAAGAGATGCAACCACTCACCAAGTTATATTATTATGATCGGGTTTGCTAAGACATGGAGCTCCTCATTCCTGTCAGTGAACCGCATGTAACTTTGTGACAGAAATACAGTTTGTATGCAGACCTCCTTTGAGCGCGGCCATTCACCAGTCACTGGGCAGGACAAAGCATTGTGAGCCAAGATCAATGTCTTCAATACCTATGTGGGCACTCAAGAACGGCTATGTGCACACGGACACCGGCGGCCTGCCATAATCGAGAATGTTACGAGAAACCTATATACGGACCGCACGTACATGTGAACACACTGTATAGAACCCTTTGTGCCGTTGACCGTTCATGTTGGCACTTGTGTCGTATAATTAGCGTAGAGCGATTAATTAATAGGTAATGCAGGTCTGTGGCGAATTTATGCTCTATAGCTATGTATGTGTCGCCGTTATGCTCTAAACAGATAGCTCGAATATGTTGATTGGTGAGCGGGCCTTTGTCCTCAGACTATATACGAATTGGTTGCTATGAATTGGTTACGCTTGCAATTTGTTAATAGGCATTAATCATTTTACATGTAAATTTATGAAAGCGTTGTTTTGAAGGTATTAGTAAATTAGAATGCATATGTGAAACAGTTGGGAATTTAGAATTGATGAGTGGTTGAATTGAAATGTGCGAATGTACGTGTTTATCTGCGAATGTCTTTTGAAGTAGCTGTTTCAGTCCCCTCGCGAATTCGTACCGGCGGCAAGGTTACGGCCCGGATAACTCTGCATAACAACACATTTGCAAATGTAAACTATTCTATTGAGCGCATCAGACAATGTACTTTACATTAGATCGTCGCGGCGGCCGCGGCAGGGCGTTAATTCACCGGAGACACCCAAACAAACGCTTTGTGAGATTCACCTGTTGGCTCTATAGGTCAATGTTACAGCACACAAGGAGTTTAGCGAAACAGACTTTTGTGGCTGGTTGCTGAATGGCACGCAGAGGCGCGCCGCCGCCATTGTACGCGCGGACAATGGGACATATGCGCGATTGAATCGTTTGGATGCGACTTGCGTCTCGATTGAAATTGAGAGTGCGATTCGAATCGTGTTTATTTACAGATTGTAAATTTATTGCGCGGTGGCATAAGGTGCAAGTTGTTAAAGTGTTAACAGGTGAGCAAGATTGTATTGTGCTCTTTAACAAGCCAATTACTGTATGCAAATTTTATAAATACAACTTTTAATTGCTTCTGTTGGGATACGACTGCTATTACCAATTCCGGAACCTAATAAAATAATACACCTACATTCCAAACGCATGAGCTGTCTGTCTCTAAGAAAGGATTGTTTAAGGTTCGCCAGCCTACGAAAACATCCCGTCAAGCTGCAAAAATTTGAAACGCAAACACACATTGGTATTATGAAGTCAGATTAGTAAATATTCCCAAATCAAACATTTACCAAGAAAACACGCTACTGGTTGTGCGGACAATAGTTGTATGGTACCCTCAAAACCACTTAACATGGGGCTGACAGGTTAGTTCGATCACTATTATACGCCCCGAGGCCAGCGATTGGAGTGTATTTTTTCAATGAAATATATTTTTTCATTGAGGGAGTCATATCGACGAGAGGTTCTCACGGTAAGTCAGATTTAACAAATAATTTTGCACGTCGCTACCCACGCTTTGTGGCTTATATAACTGAGTCGCAACCAGAATCCTTAGGAGCTCAATGAAAAAGTTTAGAATTCTGAGGAAAGAAACGTGACGTCGGCGGAACATTGCACAAAAATATTCGTAACAGGAATAGATTAGGGGGAGAAAACGCAGCGGTTATGAAACACGTCGCCACGTCACGGGCTGGCCGGCTAATCGATCGCGAGAACAATGTGACGTAATACAGCGGGGGTGCGGTCCTCTGGGAGAGGGGACGCAGTTCCCAGTCCAAATATTTACTCCGGCATATGTTTGGTTTCTTTTCCTTCGCCTCATATATTTTTACTTTGATCGTGTAATGGGGCCCGGAGGCGGTCTCGATTTGTCCGATATTAATTTCGTTCGCTTGGCTGCTGTAATGTTACAATCACTCGGGGTAAATAAACTGATTAGGACACGATGAAAATGTACATGAGAGGCATTTAGTTAGAACAAGTATAAGAAAAGATTATTCTTGTGAAACCTTTAAAAAAAGTCTCAGTCTAGAGTGTAAATGTTCAAATAACAGTTTGAATAAATAAATCAATTTGTATGATTTAATTTTAGTAAATTCCCCATTGTAATCGTGGCACCATTTTGTTGACAATCAAATTGAATATGTGCAATAAAATTAGTGACCATGCCTTCACTTTGTGGGGTGACCAACTATTGCGTTATATTCGGGACATGAATTGTTACTGTAAAGAGAAAATGAAATTTTGAAAATAAGGGTATAGTATTATCTATAATTTGATTTCTTCACATAAGACCTAGTATTATATGCCTTATTTATCTTGGAAATAGTTCACAGTTAAAAATCTTTACTTTAACTAAAGGATATACCAGAATTCCAACCATCTTAAAACAGCATCATATAACTGTTACATCCTTTTTATCGTCCCACTGCTGGGCACAGGCTTCCTCTCACATGGAGAAGGATTGAGCATCATATAAATCTTCACCAAAACTTCCCACAAATAAATTGAAACCGACAATCCTCACGCAATCCAATTTAAAGAATGCAGACTATCCTACAAAGTGTGTGAGTCCACGCCGACCCTACCGAGGGGCTAGGGCTGCACACTTGAATTGCACGTTTAATGAATTGCATTAATATTGCATTAGCGAGTAACTAGCCGGCCGTGCCCTCCACGGTAAACAATCATTAGAGCAGCGCTGCATTGCTGTTTGAACTACCAGATTTGTTTGCGAATACAAATTGACATTTAGATGTTTTGTTACCAGATTGATGTTAAGTTTTGAGTTTATTTTTATTGAATAAAAATTTTGAAACTTTAGTTAAATAGGGCTGTTGCTAGGCAATGTATTAAAAGACGTGTGTATAAGTGACATAAATTGTAATATCCTTACTACCACATACGAACGCAACACTCCACATAACGACAGCCATTTTCAATCACCCAACTATCAATCACAGTGTACATTGGGCTCAGCTACATACTCAAATATGTACGTCGGTTACTAAGCGACGGCCGTTGTCTGTCCAACTAATGCCGGCCGTCGCAACCGGAAAATTGGACAGCACCGTCTGCCCAATCACACGCGACAGTCCACGCAGATTAGCACGCTCGACCAATGCCCAGTTTGTCCTGCACCACGCGAGCTATACGCGACCGCGAAAATTCACACTCGTCGCTCTCCATTGAACTACGAATCCGGCACTCCGCGCGCCCTGTACCACTTAACGCGGCATTATACGACTACCATTTCCAATACGCCGACAACCTCGCATAATCCACGGCGGTTTATGCGTACAGGTATTGAAACCATACATGCCTTTCCGTCCCTCAGTCCATCCTGAAATGATATCAGTGGACATCTTTTTGTTCACTCAGCCGACGCTTACTTGTAATTGCAACACTTAGGTGTTTCTATTTGAACAAACATTTATCAAGATTAACAAAAGAATAAGTTTATCTCACTATAGGATTATAAATTAGCCGTGTGACCGACTGCAATTCTAAACTGGGGCTCATTAATCGATTCCACTTCATATTGAAAGGAAGTCTCTGAGCACGTCCGACTTTCGAACCAAAAAAAAAATAACCCACCGACGTGACACGGGTAAGTCGCCATCGAGTTGCGGAGAGCGTTCCGCCCCATTCAAATCTTTACTTAGCATTCTAAGTACCGTCGGCGGCTTTAATTTTTTAAGGTTGACTACAACGCCCGTCGTATTCAGCTCGCGTTCCCACCACACTTACAGATATGTGCCTAGCTAATAGTGTGCCGCGACCGTTGACCAGAACGTTCTACGACATCAATTGATGCGTGTTTGTATAATGTGCTTAGAAATAGAAGCATTAAAGTTTAGAGTGGGATGCGGGGCGGTGGGAGTTATGATGGGACGCGGCGGCGAGACGTAGCTGGGAGTAGTTTGCATAGTTATGTGCGCGTTTATCTAAGCTATATCGGTGGGTACAGCCGCCTGGGCCGGCAGGTCGCCCGCCGGTTCGTCGGGGTTTAATAAATGTCTGAAACAGCGGATCGGCTTAGCAAGCACCCGTACGACGCAGGGGATTTCTAAGAACGTGTCTAGCTCTACAGATTGGATCCTGCGCCCGCTGTTCCTACGACGAAATTTAGGAATGCGGAATACAATTTGTTAGAAGTTCGAATAAATCAACGTCGATTTGCATGCTTCGAATGTATTATAATGTATTATCATTGTTTACTAGATACTTATAGATAGATTACTAGTTTGCGTTTCAAAATTCATATAAACGCACGTACATAAGGTAAACGTACCAATACTCGTCAGATTTCGGAAATCACTGACTTTGAAGCTCTACTGTGTGTTAAATATTCAATAGAAAATGACAATTTTTGCATGACGTGATAGAGTATTTATTCGTTATTCTAAGTAACTAATGTTTTTTTAATAACTTTGATGGGTTTATGTACTTATTCAGGCAAAAGTAAAAAAAGGGCGATTTGTACCAGTAGTCGTCTGATTTGTACGGATACTCGTCAAATATTCCCAGTACTCGTCAACTTTTAATGCTAATGTAAACTCTCTGCTCTACAACATAAAGTTCAAGTTATGTACATTTTTTTTGTGGTCGAATTTGTTAAGCATACTTGTGCCTTTGAAACATTAGGTAGATAGATAGAAAATCAAATCCCTATTTAGAATAGCAGGTCATAATCTGTTAAAAGAGCAGGTATTCAATAAAACAGATACAAAGTTGCATTTTAATTTATATTCCTAACTATCAAACGCTTAGAATCACAAAATCAGTCTATAAAATATGTATATGCTATATTTCTTAATCATAATAACCATGCAGTCATGTGCATATGTAGCACGAGTAAAATTTATTACTATTAAAATATTTAAATTGTTAAATAAAATAAACAGTTTTCACAAAAAATAAAAGCCACATTCATTTATCATCATCTCAGCCATAGGACGTCCATACCTGTTGGAGGCGACCTGCATCCAGCGTCTTCCGGCGACCTTTATAAGGTCGTCTGTCCACCTTGTTGGTGGACGTCCTACACTGCGTGCGCTTACTAGTCCGTGGTCGCCACTCCAGCACTTTTCGACCCCATCGGCCATCTGCTCTGCGAGCAATATGGCCTGCCCATTGCCACTTCAACTTGCTAATCCGGTGGTCTAGTAGTTTGTCTACGGATCTCCTCATTTCGGATTCGATCACGTAGAGAAACTCCGAGCATAGCCCTCTCCATAGCTCGTTGAACGACTTTGACCTTTGAGATGAGGCCGATAGTGAGAGACCACGTTTCGGTGCCGTAAGTCATCACTGGTAACACACATTGATTGAAGACTTTCGTCTTGAGGCACTGAGGTATGTCGGACGAAAAGATATTGCGTAGTTTCCCCAACGCTGCCCAGCCGAGTTGGATTCGGCGGTTGACCTCTTTCTCGAAGTTGGACCTACCTAATTGGACTACTTGTCCTAGGTAGATGATATGATATGAGTCAACAACTTCGAGTACCGAGCTTCCAACAGAGACCGGGGTGGGCTCACCATGGACATTTGACATAATTTTCGTCTTGTCCATATTCATTTTCAGGCCCACCCGTTGTGAAACTCGGTCGAGGCTCTCGAGCATCATAGTCGAGTCATCGCCAAACCGAAGGTGTGTGATGTATTCCCGTTGATGTTGATGCCAAGTCCTTACCATTCCAGGAGCTTGAAGGCGTCGAGCTTTGGTTTCGCTGTATGGTCTCTTTAACACGATTTGTATTAAAGAGACGCAGATCGTGTCGCACGCAAGGACTTAGATATTCTTCTTTTGAGCTGCCTATATGACTTCGCGTCGCTGGAAGACTGCAACTGTAGCAAGCGTTGTTCAGCCATGAGGTTTAAGGTTTGGTCGGTCACTTTTTGAGGTCTATCTTTACGGCAGGGTCAAAAAAAACTTAGACCCTTTTTTTTGTTGACCCTACCGTGCGTACAGTTTCCACTAGCCCGTCGTTGATCTCGTGCACTGATGCTAGGTTCTCAAGGCAAGCAAAGCGATTAGAGAGCTCGACTTGAAAGCTTTCTGGGTTTTTAATATGGGACCGAGTAGGTGGGAGCGTAGACTTCATCAGACTGGACCTTTCAAGTTTTACATTAATATTCAGTGGGGCTCTTACGATTCGGTGATTGCTACCGGTTTTACCCTATTGATCACAGAGACATCGCTGAATACCCGTTTCTTGTCGGTCATGAAGAAGTCTATCACGTTTCTCGTGAAACCATCGGGACTTAACCAGGTCCATTTCCTGTGAGGCGGCTTCTGTAAGAAAGAGTTCATCATGAAGAGTTCCTCTTCCTCCAGAAAGTCGGCCAGCCTCTGTCCCCTAGGGTTCCGTTGCCCATACCCAAATTGCCCCACTCTCAACTCATCACCGCTTTTCTTTCCCAACTTAGGATTAAAGTCCCCCATAACAACGATGAAGTGGGTTTTGGAACTGTGTATGGCTCTACTTACGTCCTCATACATAGTCTCCACCTCATCATCGGAGTGTGCAAGATCACAGCATCAGAGCAAGTTACCAGACTTCAGGGTTACGGTGTCCTCTCCCTCTCTACGGATTTCGCAAAACCCTATAATGTCCCAATGTAACTTGCTTAACTCCTCTTCCAGATCGCAGATCCTTTCGTCGGTCCTCAATGTGCGTATGTTGTGTGTTACCAGGGCTAGTCGTCGTGGGGTTGGGTAGCCGGATCTCTTCCGGAGATTCTTAGCACCCACTGCTCCGCCGCTACCCGCGCCAGGGATAGCGGAGCTGCCGGGGACTGGGGGCCTGGTTGCTGTGCCTATCATAATCATAATTTGCCGTTAATCCAAAGCCACGCTTGGCAGGCGGGTTGGCGATCGCAGTGAGGGTGTGCGGTATACGGAGGGCACTGCTGCCCGACCTCCGGTTTGTCCCTTAGTCGCCGCTTACGACACCCACGGGATGATTTGGGGAACGCAATTCTAAGCCGGCGTTCCACGGTGACCACGGTGGTTTAGAATTTCATTATTCTATTCTAAACAGCCTCTATGACTTTTAAAAGGCCCTCTTGCTTGTAGTTTCTTACAGTCATGATCTGCTATTAAAATTACAATCATGCAATCACTAGGTACATACAATTTTAAATAAAAAAAAATTACTTAAGATTACTCTTTACCCAATATCGAATACGACAAGCAAAGAAGTGACAGCGCTGGAAGCTATGTCATCTTAGTTTTAAAACTGGTTTTAATATTTTTGGCGTCAAAACAGTTAGCTAGTTGAATGACATAATTTATATACAGGCGCTATTAAGACACGTCAATAAACACAATACGCGTGACGACATGCAGTTATTTCGAACAAAAAGCATAGTGTAAGAACAGTCAAGTCAAACACAGTTTTATCAACAAATGTAGTCTAAACCTTAAATATGTTTGTTCTAGAGAGTTAACAATTTTGTAAAAGTCCCAATATTAGCTATTTATTCGCATTTTGTACTGTAAAACACAAAATATCCTCATTATGACGAGTTTAGGTGCAACTTCTGAGCATGTCCCAGTACTCGTCATAATAATTCTAAAATTGACGAGTTTTGGGTCAAATGGGAGTTTTAAAGTACCAATACATGTCACGTTAAAAAAATATATCTTCTACGTTAAAAGTATTCCAAATTGCATATTATATCGTTAGCAAATAAACTTAACTATCCAATTAAACAAAGAAACATACCATAGACCCCAGTGGCGTTATGTAAATCAAAACACAAAACCACGTGCTGAGTTTCACTTTTGACAGCTGAACTTCACGAAAATACGATTTTGTTGGGGCACACACATTTCGACTAACATATCTCCGATTCCATGACTGTTAAAACCCCTTATTGTCATTTCAATTGTGTAATATGTTATCAACAATATGTTGACATATAAACCAGTCCATTTTAAGTTCAGTAGAAAAAATAAATAAAAGTTTTTAGATTAATTGACGACTATTGGGGCATGACGACTTCACCCGCGTTTACCTTAATTCAACAATTATATACTTCGGAATGTTCAGTTTCAGTAGAAAAATGGATAAGTCACTATATTTTCTTTGGATGTCACTATTGCTGTTCTATTTACTAAATCGATAAAAAAACGTATTGAAATGCTATCGACGTAACTTCGACGTGAAAAAACAGTAGACTTGCTTTACAAAAAAAATAAAAACATGCATTTCCAAGTGACAAATCCACAATAATTCCTGAAACCACTAACATTATCATAGCTATGTAGACCTCAGCTAGGTATCCTAAGTGAAGAATTAGGTACTAGCAGTAGGTAGTGTCGTTGTATTTACTCCATTACCCGCGGAGGCCGAAGGTATCAAGTATTTATGGTGTTTGAGCCGCTTCATAAATATGCAGTGGTAGGCGCCCGCCTTGCCGACACCAGCTATTCAGGGAAATCGCGTGTGGGACGAGGAATGAGCGATTGGCGACGTAAAATGTAGTACAATGTATTGTGTATTTGATGTTTTCTTATAGAAGATTAAAAAAAAATTAATTACCTATAAATACTGCTTATTTTAATTTGTGAAAAGCAGATTGTCGGTAACCTTTACAGCAATACTGGGGGATTTTACGAGCGTATACGCGCGACTGATTCTGAGTTGTTTGTTTCGCCTTCGAGCCGCCAGTCGTCATCCTTCGAGCCTTTTTCCAACTAAATAGTTTTGAGATCGGCTTCAAGTCTAACCGGAGCGAAAATCCGCCAGTGTGAAAAGGCTTTTACTCTAAACCCCGCTTACACACAGCCTAACAGGAAAACATACACATCGCCTATTAAAAAAACATAAAGGTCAACTAATATTACCAGTCTATAAACCTGCTAATCGCTATCACCTACACTATAGACCCACCTCCTTCGCTCCACGGTTGGTTAGCTGCAACGCTCCGTGCGTTACCTCACTTTCAAGAGAAACTTCGCGATGTATTTTCCAGTGCATTTTTTAGAGTATCGCTTTTGTAGACCCCGCTTGTTTTAATACTAGAGTTACGTGAGATTTTACATACATTGCTCGTGTACTGTTTGTTTGCTTTCTAAATGTCGAAATGGCTACGGGATTTTGTTTTCAGTATTGGTTTGTAGAAAAAAAGTTAGGAATGTTTTACAACTTCTAAAAGTACAGTATATATTGATGTAGAATCATATTTTTTATACCATTATTGTTGTAAAATACCGTATTGAAATTATGTATCTATCCTGCATCTGGCACTAAGTCGTAGAATGTTCTCAACTGATCATCAAAAGTTTGACATTGAAGGCTTGTTTGAATCTCTGATATTTTATTTTAGGCAGTATTTATTGACAAAGTATTAGTTTTCAGAAGACCCATTGATACATTGATAAAATTGCACTACGTAAAATTTACATCTAGTGATATGCATATTAATGACCTACGCGATTGTTACCAAATGCTACGCCGTAGCATTGGCGTAGCGTGACGAAACGATTTTTTATATCGATTTGTTAAGTAAATTATCGATGTCTTAGACTGTGCAAGTATGTTTTAAGTTATTATTATTTACTACTTCATAGTATATTGATTTTTCTGTTATAGATATTTCTGTCTTTTGTTATAGAATGTCGACCGTCCTATATGGTTATAGTATCTTATTGCAAAAATATAGTTCAATGTATTGTATGTTACACATAATTGATAGTGATATTAACATAATTTTTAATAAAATTTTGATTATTAATACACTCCGATCATTTAGTTAGGTAAAAACAAGAATTAAACTGTTGACATGTACCCATACTCAAATACACACATAAAACACAACAAGATAAAATTACATCTTTTGTATTCAATCTATCCAAAAAACATACTCGTACTTCACCAAACAGCCACACAAAAGCGCATTAAAAACTACTTGTATTCAGAGTCGAACAAGCAAACTATCTTATCAGGTCAAGTTCCCAACCATTGATCCAAACGTCACTCCATTCACGTGGTTGACATGCAACCTGTCAGTAACCTCAGGTTTTCCACGATAATCATCGTAACCCATTCATAAACCACCGATTGTTCGACAAAACCGCCCCCGTAACGCAAGGGTTGATAAACATATCAAAGGGCTCTAAAGACACCTGTTTTTTAAACACACCGGCTGTATTATGTGACACAATTGATAAATATCGATAATCAACATTCGATATCGGTACGAGTTTATCAATAGTCACAAAGACCTCCCGAGTCGTTGTGTGACAATAGACCGAATCGACAAAAAGTCGATTGAGTCAAGGCTGAACAAAAAGCATGGAATTTTAATAGTGAAGAGCTATTTCTTTAGGCGACTTAATACCGAAAACAACGTCATTCATTAATTAGAAATAGAATTCTAAAATTGGCGGAGTGAAAATATTTAATTCAGCACATTTTTATGTTACAGAAAAATGAATGAAACTATTGTTTTTCAACCGAAAAATAAAACACAATATAAAACTTTGAACAAGTCGAATTTTATTAGCGTTCTAAACAAAAACAAGAAAAATGCCCGGTGTAAAACAACAAAATGAAGGAAAAATTCTTGTGACGTTTTTTTTTCCAAAATTAGCTCGTCTATTGTGAAATTTAGAGGCTACGTCATCAGTAGGAATTAGGTAAGTGTATATAACATGATGGAAAACTTCGGTGTCGCAATCGTTCACAATCCGCCCCCAATCGTCTCGTCTAAATGAAGAAACTCAATTATTAGTTAAAAATCTTTCCGAACGGCTCACGCGAATTCCGCAATGTTTTATTAGCTAACTTGAGAATATTTGTAAGGCTATTTTTGTTTATGTTATTTGTACATCTGTGCGGATACAATCTTCTTACGCTGTGTAGGTATTAAGTCAAAGGTAAAACAGATTAATTTGTTTGCTGTTGAAGATATGTGTGGGATTGGTGGTGTTTGCAAACAGAAAAGCTTATTGATTTAATAATCAAGAATAATTTCTGTATATTCCCCAAGGTTTCGTAAGGACGAAAAAAAATATAGCTTGTATTTTTTTATTAAATACTTTATATTATATTTTGTACAACGGCGGACTTAACGCCTTAAGCGTTTTATACCTACGTTCCGTTACGGTCTGTAAAATTGTTGATGACCTACGCAGAATTGCCCAGCTTCAGCACGGGTCCTGGGTTTCTGACCAGCTTGAAACTATTTCACCATTTACAGAAAATCCAAATTATTTTCAAATTAATTTTAAAACTCACCCCATCTAATAACAATTATAATTTTATTACATAAAGGCAATAAACAATGAGTACAGTGCGGTGAGGTAGGTAGCTGCCTCGCACGTGCGGCTAGCGCCTGTGCGTGACGGCTTGACAGAGTGGCGATTAGCCCGCTGCCTGCTACATACCGCCGCACTACCGACTAGATGAGTTTAGAAGGGATAATAATTGAACGGCGAATTATTTTATCGAGTCGCGTGAAAGATGGAGTTTTCATGCAGTTTTCAGGACTTTTTAATAATCTATGAAATCTGTATAAAATCTATCTCTACTTATATAAAATTACAGCTTTTCTTTTATTACTTTAAAGACTTATGAGTGCTGAATAAACTTGTTAGTGAACAAATGTTTATGAAAATAAAAGATGATAGTTAACAGCTGCGCTCGCAGTCTTTTCGCATAAAGATCAGGCATAAAACATATGCATTGATCACTATTGTTGCTCTATGTAAGGCCATAAATTACAAAAAAAAAACACTCACTTTTGACCGGAGATTTATAACTTTACATTCTATATTCTATACATTTTACTATTTTTATACTGATTAACACAAAAACTAGCTACCAATTAAACACTACTTTCACGAACTTTACCGATATCAATTCCTTTTGTTCCTATTCCCCTAAAAGCAAAACACAATATTTACCTATACCATATAGCCAGCAGTTTTCTATATTATTCTCTTAAGATGTGATTGTAATTTGAGCTTTATGGCGTTGTGATAAGGTCTATGGTATTTAGGCATAAACAAGGCATAGTGGATTGGCCTCTGCGGGTGACAGGTTACGATAAAGTGGCGATTAGCCCGTCTCTGCCCACGATCTATCTGTGTACAGTTAAACATAAACAAATGAACGCTCAGGATCGCCTCTCATTGTACACTTTAATCATGATATTGTAGAAATGTCAGCTTTTAATTATAAATTAAGTATATCTGTTTTATACCTTTTGAGAAGAATTAAAATATTGGCTCAAAAGTTTGAGAAATCAAAAAGTGACTTCCCTTAAACAAGCTCTATAAAGGGACTGAAATTATCGGTGATACTGCAAAGAATAGTTTTAAAGTAATTTTAGTAACTATTGCTGTTTTCAAATAATAAGTTAACTTCAGGTTTGTTGAACCCAGGCACAGCGTCCAACAAATCTAATTTGATAAAATCAAAATTCCGGTCGGGCAACTTGAGGCGAAACAATTTGCAAACTCTCCGGCCAACTCACCAAAATAGTTTATCTTAGACGAACGCGCCGCGCAAACATAGTCAACGAGCAAAACAAGCGGCTCGTGACACCTACCTACCGTTTTACACACAGAGATCGGTATCCTTAACTACACACTTCGCCGTAGCTGCGTCTCTCTCGCGCTAAGAAAATGAAACGGACCAATGAGGGGGTGGGGTGACACGCATTTCCGGGCCCAGCTCCAATCAGCTGCTAGAACAAAGGAGTCGCGATAGCTACTTACCTACAAGTAGCTACGCGAGGGTCGGCTATAAGTACAACTGTGTACCATCTCACACATGGGCACTAGACACACACAAACGTAGTTTTTTTACCTGCTGACGCGTTTTTGTGGGCGTCGTGTTTGTTTGTGTGGCGGTGTCTAGCCGGTGATCACTTGGCGAAGTTTGCGCAAGTCGCGGGAGTAATGGCTGGAATATATCGGCTTTGAGTTGAGCCCGGCCCGCCACGCGCATCGCCTTTGTGACAACGTTAACAACCATGAATGAGACCCGAGCGGAGGTTAAAAATGTAGTGCATGCTTCCTACAAACGTTGCACTGAAAACAACATACGGACGCACAAGGTTAGTGCGGATATATCGAAACCCACTACACAAGTACAATCATACGCTAACCGTCATTTCCCCCGGAATAAGCTCTCAGATTTGTTATGTATTTTAAATCTCGTGAAAAGAAAATAAAACGAAGGAGGTATTATCCTGAACGACATCCTGTTACGGCTTATTTCTTCTTTCGACTCTCAGAATCCTCACGTCGTCGTTAAAGGTACATTTTTCTTTTGCAGTCCTCATGTGACGTACCTGCCATATCCCGAGGACCCTTCCGCGATCCGTTGTAATGCAAATAGTGCCTTATACGCACGTAACACAGTTGCGAATGTAATAATTTAATGGTAACACGCCCTGTAAGACTACAATTTGACTATCGCGAATTTCCTGCGTTCCTCCAGCTTCGAAATGTTTGATGGCGAGACGTTTTTGTGTTGTAAAGTGAAGCTTACATTTCAAGGTGAGGGTTTGTTTTGGTTTGGAGCGCGCAGAGACGCTGGGAAACAAATCTGCGTAAGGTACATGGTGTCGAGTAACTCGTGTTCTTACCCTCTCTCCTTTGTTCGGGCCGGAAGAGTGCGCTAGAATTACATGCTCGAGTCTGATGTGCGCTTATTTTTTACGGCGCTATATTGTGTTTCGTGAGCTCTCTTATAGTTATGCAGTTCAACGACTGAAGAAATGAGAGGGTGGATGAGGGAAACAAAACAAGTTTACAATTTTTATTTAGACAAGGCGGTGCTGAGCTAAGGAAATCTACTTCAAACAAATGACTGTCGGATAACTTTATTACATTATTTTGAGAGATTGTTTCTGAAGTTTTTTTAATAAAATCTTACTGCATTGTATACAGCTACGGGGTTGAAGTACATATTGATTTGTCGGAATCAACAAACAACGTTTGTGACATAACCATTTCTTGAGACGCCTGTGCAGGCGAGTCGTTCACGCTCATTGGCTCGCATCTCTCGTAGCCGCGCGCCGCCCCGCATACTGATAGCGGATTAAATTACTCTCCCAACTATTTTACACAAAACCAGAGGCCATAATTAAAGTCCAGGCGAAAATGGGTGAAATCAAACGTCTTATCTGACCAGTGGGAAATAGCGTTTCTTCGCTGAATAGTTTCTACCGACTCGGGTAGTAAGTGAGCGGAATAAATAATTATTGCGGCAATCTAAAGTTGCCACCGGGCGATGCGGCTGCCGCAGATATAGCTAATGAACATAGTTTATATTGAATGTGCTTTTATATACAAACTTATACTAAACATACTTTAACTTTGATATAACATGTTTGTTAGAAATCTGCTACAACAACGTGATATGAAATTCAAATATTTGACAACCACACAATTTCCCGTTTCACTTTCAGCAAACACAATTTAGAGGCATCCATAAAATCAATGGCAAAAGGAAATACAATTCACTTTCACGGTGTCTGAAATAAACCATTCTTTGCATTGAAAGGGGAATAATCTCAGTGTAGCAGCGGGGGCTTAATCAAAATCGGTGAATTGCTTTAAATCGGGGAAAACGCAGGAAATATCCTTTGTGCTGGCAATTTCCCGACATGCGTGCTTAATGCGCTATCGGGAGGTAATGACTTCCTTAATTAATTCGCGATATTATAGAGGCTGGAGTCGCGGCATCTTAGCGGCGCTGTGAGGTGTGATGTGACGTCACCGGTAGGGCTGGGACACACGTGCGGGAATACCTCTCGTGTGGTAGGCGACTTGGTTTGGTTGCGGAATTCGTTTTGCTAATGATGGCGTATTTTAGGTGATGAATACCAGGCACGATTACTGGTACATCGTTGCGGATGAATGTTTCGCTGCATATATTTTTTGTTGGAGTGGCGTAAATACTGAAATTAAATTAAAAAGATTATTTCAGCGAACATTACTAAGCTCTGCTAGAAGACAGTAGCTCTTGTTGTCTTCTTAGTTTTGAATCTTCTTGAAATATAAAAATTTGTTGCTGCCTAGCTCCCATTTAAATCAAAGATTACGATTTCATATTTTCAGTCACAGAGTAGATACTATTAGGTAGCTTACCAAAAATATTTCCAATTTTGTCCGTCAAATTAGCTCCTAGTTTTACATAAACGATACATAGACGAACAAGAGGAGGGTGAGCCGTCGCTATGGCACCGGAGGCAGTAAGAAGTTATTTTAGGGGGATATTACGCGACATCAGGGGCTTATCTTTACGGCAGGTGTTCCGTCCCTCCCCCCTCGGGGACAAATTTACGAAATATGTCGCGACTTATGCGGATCACGCGGTAATGTTGCTCGCAATCTGTGCAGCTTAGGTTTATGTCAACGGACCAGTGCGGAACCTACTGGCTGTTGATATTTGAAAGTTTGAATTTCAGAAAGAAGTTCTTCATTCAAAAAAGACACTGAATTAAAAATTAAAATTGTAATGGTGTAAAGCATATTGGTTGTAATTAACCCATTTGGCCTCTCTCATTCAGCAATTTAGGTGAATCTGTCTGAAAGGTGCGTAACCTACACGTGTACGTAGTACGTACCCTAAAGCCAACCCTCATGTAATAATTTTGTAAGCAATTTTCAGGGAATTACATTCATATGATCGAGTAGCACTCACGAAGGAGTGTACCGTATCATGTATTCACGACACCTAACATTTCAACCCCCGATCAAACGTCCCACATTGCCATTAATTCCAGCAATACGTTAGAAAGCTAATAACCAATTAAATAAATTAATAAAGATATTGACGCGATTCCATCAATTTACTATTGGAATTTCAATACCTTTGATGTTGTGAGGCTCCTTCGAATCATTGTTTGTGTAGACATTGAGCTTCGATGATTGTGTAACGAATATTACTCGAAACGTGGGCGTAATCTGCTTATATGTTAAGAATATTATAATATTATTTTATATTTGTGTCACAATAATGCTTTATGAAATTTCGCTTGGGCTTACTAGAATAATTGGCTCGCATTTCGGAAGTTGTTGTTGTTAGAAGTTTGGGGATGGTTTCACCAAGTTGTACAAAGCGGGACCATATGTTTGTGTAGATATGTTATGGTGCTTCTTTATGTAGATATGCCTATTTATCTTGTACCTAGTGAGCCATTACCTATACTTACTAAATTATCTATACTGTTATAAACATAATGACGTTATAACCTAAACATAACCAAATAAACTGTTGCGCCGACAGTTAAATAAAAATTACGCGCGAATCGTCCCGGGGGAACTCATTGTGGGCCCACAATGAGCTCTCCTGATTGGCGGAAGGATGTTCTCACTAAATAAAAAATATCGACGCGTCATTTGGCGCAATTTTCGTCGAATTTTCAAACGATAAAACCTGTCATTTCGCTGTTGACGCGCCTATAAAATATTCATGCAGACGGGCGAGATGAACGATTTTTTCTTCGATTTACGCCTCGGAATAAGATGTCATTTTCCGTATCATTAGCGGCGGCTTGGAACGTCGCGACGCCACTATTTATACGCAAATACGATAAAAATGATGCCCGGCCGATCGACTGTTTGACGCGCCATTGATAAATTGCGACCTTTTCAAATTTCTTATCTTTTTTGACGTTTTTTTCTTCATTCTGTTTTTCATGTCGGCGGCGACGAGTTTTAAATGTCTTTTAATGTATTCGGGGATTGTGTTTGATGAGTGATGACGTCATCATGCTGTAAAATATATATTTTATGGTAATTCTAATTCTAATGAATCAAGGGGAGTGCTTCGGTTTGATTTGTGGTGTGGAGTGTCCCGTTTATACCTATTTCAACCAAGGTATTCTCATTCGACATTTCTATACACGTGGTCATTCGTAGCAAAAAGATTTCCTATGACATGCTGGCTAGACACTGACTGCTGCCCATTATCTTTTGTTGTACCATTATTGTCAGAACGTTATCCCCCAATCCTCTCACGACTTACGAGAAGACACATTTTCTTGTGCATTAGTCACAACAGCACATCAAAACTCCCATCAAATACAAAAAAAATATGACTATCAACATCCAATCATTTTTTAAGTTCCATCAATATGATGCGCCCGACCGATACAGCAAGTGCTCTACGATAGATTGGTGCTCGTATTTTCATAGCAAGGTAAATTCGATCGGAATAAAACTCCCTCGATGCTGGGAGTCTGTGAGCCATTCGCTGAGCCCTCTCTTTGCAACGAAATCGTGCGGAGTAGTTTATCTCACCCCGTTCGTTTCAAAACTACCCGCACAAAGGAATCTCATATGATAATCTCCAGATCTTTGTGATAAACACTCTGTTATGTTGGTATTAATATAGATGGACTTAAATTGCGAGGGATGATTTTTTTTAATCATATTTTTTTGGGGTTTTAAATTGGATAGGTTTGATACCTATACTATTATCGTAATAGTGTAGGTATATACAATTATAGTTTTAAGTGTTTGTGCACAAAAAAAAACTATAAATTAAAAAAATCTAAACGTCATATGTACCTACATGTGTAGGTACTAAGCCTCTTTATAAACATAAAATCTCGTCTTTCAGTTTCAGCATAGAAACTACCATAATATGTAACTCTCTAAAATCCTTAACTCAATTTCCCCGAAGCCATGTATCCTCTGAAAAACTTCATCAAAATAAATACGTGGTAAGTAGCAGTGCACAGATGCCAGGCCGGCTTATTATGGCCCCACGTTGGGCGCCAGGCGACAATATTGCACGACCGCCGTGTCCCGACTAATCCCTCGGATTCATTTATTTTTGACAACGCAATACGATTTTATCTCACGGCTTCCGATGCTGTTTGCCGTCTGTTGTTATGCTCCCATATTCGGTACACTTATTTATTTATTTAGCGACCCCTATAAGGGGCGATTTGACTTTTAATACCAACTTTAGTGGTCGGTTTCGTTTTAAGTCGCGCTTATTTAATTTAATGGCGATGTGAGATATCGATTATCTTGGAATTGCTTTGTTCGGTTGGAGGGGAAGTCTGGATCTATTAACATTTTTAAATAAAAAATCCTTGCAATGTCAATAAGGTGCAGTGATAGGTTATTCATAAGGCTTCATTATAAAGTTTAGGGCCTTTAGTGTTTCGTTCTTCTTGTAAAAGATGTGTAACGAACTTTAGTATGAAGCTATACAATAGATTATTGAATAAATAATAAAAATAGATCGCACTACATCACTAGAATGTCGCCACAAGTGCTGCCCACTACCGGCCCTTCACTTGAGTGGCTCGACCTAAAACCGACAGTTGTCTTGCACCTCTATGCTATACTTTTATTTAATAGACACATGAAGAAGACATAATATTTTTGATTCATTAAATAAACATTTATTTTATAAAAAAAATATAGTTACATTTATCTCATATAAATTAATAAAAAATAAAATGAAAATTACACTTTATCAAATCTGGCTATTTTATACAATGCTATTTTATAGATAGATCAAAACATTTTTTTTGTATGGCATGTCGCAGTTCAGCCTAGGAGGCCGTGCACTGCTTAACCGGTCTTTAGAATAATATAGCAGGAGAGGTAGATTATAACTATGATTTGTATCCCCACCACTGTTTTCATATTTTCATTTTATCTAGATATTTCTAGAAAGTTCGTCGGAAAATCACAATTCTTATGCTGTACCTAGATTGAGTTCCAATTACAAATCACACAAAACCACCCCAAAAGAAGTCCTCATAGATAAAAAAACCTTCATATATATAGTTATAGATAAGTACTTACATGAATCTATGAAGAGAAAAGCCTCGGCCACGTGTCCCCTCTCTTTACGTAAGTGGGTCGAGCTGAAACTGACAGTCGTCCATCTAATGTGTAGTTCGTTCAACTCGCCCACTACGTACGGAAAAAATGAGAAAAGAGGTAAATTATTTTGGCTTGTTATGGTTTTATCGCAAATAATTTGAGAATATATTAATGGTTCTAATAAGAACAATTTGACTACCTACATACGTGTTAATGATCAGATTTAAGAAATTTAAGTATATAGGTACATGGAAAACGTAACAGATTGGAATAGTGGAAAATTTTCGAAATCATTTCGTATGTTCAATAGTACACTAGTTGCGAGTAAGTATCCTTTTTTTCAATGTAGAATTTTTTCCCATTGACAGAGCTGTCAGATTAATCTTTCGATTCATTACGAAAAATAAATAGAGTCAAATATCGTTTCAAGTCTCACCTTATATCTCGACCTCTATAACGATTTCCTTCACCTTTCTCGGCTGCAGAAATCTCGAACCTTCCTATATATTTTATAGCCGACAATCTTTCAAGAGAATGGCGTCGCTCACGTGGACCCAACTCCTCGATGTAAGTGGGTCTTGCTGGAAGTGACAGTCGTCCGTCCAACGCATAGTTGTGCGCTTTTAATTAATTTTATGTCCGTGTTCTTGGTTGTGTGTTTAGTTCAACGTTGATGGGCGGTAAGTAATTATGGAGTGATTTACGTGCTTTTTATTCCATGTGCATGTTTAATGGCTGTTAAGGCTACTCTTATGAAAAAATAGCATAGTTTTTGTCATTTTCATTCGAGCTGTATATCTATGACTTGCTTGTTGCTTCACTCACGAATAATTCGTAAAAAGTTTAGAAAAAATATTTTTATCATTAGAAATACATTTGTACCTTATATTTCGATATTTCGATGCCATATAGGACGTGACTCCAACAATGGTCTCACGCTTATCATAAAATTTGACGAAGCAGTCGCTCCGTGTCACAGAAATTTGCATATCTTATTAAAAACCTCGACGTCAGAGATAAAAATGAAAATGAGACACGTAAAAGAAAAAAAAAATAACGGACAAAACGCTCACGAGACAATGGTTATTTTGGGCGATACGAAAAAAAACTGTTTTGTCATGGAAATTTCGGGTGGACACTTTGCATTTTCTTTATTTCTCCCCATTCCTTAGTCGACGAAGAAATCTGTTTTTTTAATTATCGTGTTTGGTAATTAGTTTCGGGAAACGATCTCTTTCTTCCGTTTCCCTTTGCGCAAGCAACTTGTCTGCTCCTAATGAGGTAATTTATAGTCTAACCGCTGCACTCCGAAATGTAGGCTCTTTTTTGTTTAAATTTTCAAAGTTAAGACTTGAAACTGCAAAGTTTGGGGCCGTTGTGCTGTCAGTAGGTCGCTTACGTTACTTTAATCTACATAAAGTGGGTTATAAATATGTTTTCATCCCACCATCTCAGAAAGAGTAGTTTTACCCTTTGATATCTGAGCGCAATAGCCGTTTTTATCCTCTAGAGCGGCAAAGTGATTTGAATTTAGAACATCGTGTGCAATACTCCATTTGTGACAATCTTGATAAGACTTTTCAAACAAATATATATTAAACAAATAAAATACCGCTTAAAATAATTATTCAATTAATTAAGTAATTTTTGTTATTGCTTTTACATTGATTTTTAACCTCGTTTCATTTTTAAACTGCGTTTTCAAATAAATGAACTTTAATAGGTACTTCTATTTTATTTGATACTCATATGTGCGCGCCATTTTGTTTTTTTGCATTTAGTAATTTCCTCGATGAGGTGGGATGAAAAGTTACGTGTTGCACTCGAGTGCAAAGATTTTTCACCTTGTGCTCTTTTGATTCCCTCGCTACGCTCGTGTTTCAATTTTAAAATCCTTCGCTTGCTCGGTCATCAAAATTGAGCACGCGGTTAAAAAGCAACTTTGCACTCTTGTATAACAAATAACTATTAAAACGTGAAATTATTATAGTAAAGGATCTTATCTTTAATGTTCCTTTTGAAACATACTAAATAACATTAACTAAGAAAATCTTGAAAATTAAATACACGATTATTTACTTGTACAACAATCGATTGTTCAAAGTTCCAAACAACTACTTAACTCAATGAACTCTAAATAACTTTTATAATTCGCCGACCTGAAAACTTATTTCTGTAAAATCTAAGTCTGGGTGTAGACAAACGGGCTTTTGATGTCGCTAAACAAATTGTTCGGGCACTTGTCGGGGTTCCAAGCTTTATTTTCCGAAATAATGCAAGCGACAACTCTCCCTTGAATTTTAGTAATCCTGCGCTCACTATGGAGAGCAGGTCATTAACAAAAACCTGATAAGTGCGTGGTTTGTCATGTGTGAGATGGGATTCTAAGGGTGTTAATTTTATTTAATTTTTTTAACAATATATTTTTACACAAAATGTTGGTTAAAAATAGTACTCCGGACAAGCGGTTTTACCTTCCACAGCAGGATGCAATGTCTAAGCAGGACCTAGTCTATACCTAATTATCTACGGCTAGCGACGTCTTTGTATCGTGTACAGAGTTAATAAAAAAACACAAAAGCATGTACGTTTATAAAAATATTCTCCGAACAAACCTTTAAAAACACTCTGTTGCATTAATTACCTCAAAAGAATGACCGATGGGAAAAACACTAGGGTCGGTGTTTTGACAAAATCTCACACTGAATAGAATTAACTTATACGGGTTTATTATTACAATTATGTACTTAAAGGTACTTTAATGTCAAATCTTTTAGACTGGGAATATACGAGTCACGTGATCAGACATGGGATTCGGTTGTTCTAGATCGTGTCTTTGATACTTGTTTAACTCATATTCCTACTTTTGCTAATACAATGAGCAGTGGTCTAGTTATCAATCCTTCTTTAAGGAAAACTTGACAAACTTGGTATAAAACGTAACTAATTAATTATTTGATAATCACCAATGTTTAACCCTGTAAAAATATCAATGGTAGATGAGTATTAATGCTGAATCCGGTTAGAATGGAAGCCGACCCCAACATAATTGGGAAAAGGCTCGGAGGAGGATGATGAGTATTAATGCCACAAAATAATTAAACAAAAAAAAGACTTAGTACATTGAACTATAAGACCTCAAAAAAGCGCTCTAATAAAGTTGCAATTAAAATGACAGTTGTGGCTCAATAAAGCGCCGACCAATCGTAATACATAATTAAAGCGACATGTATATCGGTCACAACAGATGCGTACGAGTGGCATATCAGTGTAATGTCGCAATTGGAGCCGCAATGTCCCTTGTTTTTTACACGAGGGTCGTAAGCTCCTAATGCCAAGTAATTTCGTGACCCTGTCGTGTTTGGAGCCTTTTACCGACTTAATGTCTTCGCCTGGGTTGTATACAATGAGTATTTGGGAGAGAGTTACATGTATAGCTAGTGGTTTTGTCATTAAAGTGGTTTAAGATGAAAAATAAGGGGATTATTCGTGATTACAAACTATGTGAAAAGTAATAAGGCTGTTGTCTTGACGAAACTTTCTCGTTTGATATTATCGGATGGATCTTTCAAAATTACAGATTTTAATAAAGGTCTGTCAAAAATCATAATGCAAACGTCTCATTAAAAATCCTCATCAAGGCGTACATACTTCGAAAAATATAGCGATCCCCACATAAATAATGACGCGCCTACGTACGTCAAAATGGGAACGTCTCGAGTCAAGGAAATTAAAATTCTCAAACAGAGGGCAGTTACAACAAATCCCGGCACTAAAACTCCTATATATCCCGGGCGAATGTTGTAAAAAATCATTGCCTCCATCCCTCGGCCCTCTCGGAGGGGAAAAATCTAATCTGTGCATTTTTTGCGGGACCGCGATGCCACAAAGAATTTCATTTCCCACTGTTCATCTATCTCTATTTCACTGACGGCTCTTGTTCTTGGCCCTCCCCTCTCGCACTCCCCCTCAGACCCCACGACCGTTTTTTTAGACTTCCTCGATCGGAGATAAGGTTAAGCGAGCTCTTCTTATTAGAGGTTTATACGAGACATTCGCAGCCCCGTTTTAATTTGTTATGTACAACTTTATCGTCTGGCTCCACGAATAGATTCTTGATGGCTGAGTTTATATTTAGATATACAGACCTGCACGGATATCAGGAGTTTCACACGAAGATTTTGTAAAATATAAGCAGGTAAATAATACACATGAAATATAGCAGCGATTCATAACTTGACACCGTGACACGATATTTAGGTGTGTTTCTTTTCTGTTCATTTATTACACAAAAGAGCTATAAAACTGTAAGACGCAAGCAAAAGTGTTTTATAGCAACACGATTAAAAGACTATAATCGTAACTTATTTTTATGGTCACGTTAATTGTCCAAAAACGCACCCAAATCAAGCAAAAAGTAATAATATCAATAACGGAAACAGTTTATGGATTAAATTGATGTACAATAGCCGAAGGTCTGTTTATCATAATAATAAAGTCGACAAAGAAACCGAGCCGGCAAAAGTCAACTTATAATTGTATTACTAGCATCACAATCAAAATGAGCCTCCACGAAAACAGAATTATACAATTGTGTACAATTGACATTCAAATCTGTGGACATTGACGCTTTGTGCTTTTATTGGCACTTATTGACGCGTAATTGTCAATAAATTCCTACGGGATCCAAGTTTAATGTGGGTTTGGGTGAAAAAAGTTATGTTTTATTAATATTTTTACGAGAACGTTTAGGAAGGACGATAAGATCTGCCGTTTGGGAAGTTTTTTCTTTCAATTTCCGTCACGATTTGTACGCTCATTATTGGTGAGTCGATGGGGGCGATAGGGGCAGTGGTCGCATGCCATCGTCTCTAGTGCGATGTTATCGTGTCTCTTAGCGACTTTCATCGGGGCTTTCGATTGTGCGCCCTCCTCTACTCCCCTAGTTGCTTGTGAAACATGATTTCGATGACATTACGATTTAAGTATGTTCGAGAAAAACTATTCATTGGAACAAGGTGAAACAGATTCGTTACAATCAATACCTAGAACTGTCGAATAAATTACTCCAAGAAGTTAACTCATACTTTCACATGAGACTTGTCGTGCTATTTTGTATGACTTCGAAGTCTGATTACGGTGACTTGTGAAGTTCAAAGTCAATCCTAAGTGGTGTGCTATTTTAAGCGCGGAGTAAGTTAGCGTTCATTCAGACGATAGTAACTATTGTATTACCTAAACTATTGTTAGCAGTTGTAGTTTGTAAGGCAGCGATTATGCTCAACACACTTTTGGTTTCATTGATTTTTTTTAGGTTGTTTTCTTTGTAAATAATACTGATTGGAACTTATTTCATCTGTGGTTTTGATTGTCATTCGAATTCCAAATGTTGAAATGCATTCTAGAACAACGTGATTCAAAATTAGATTGTGTAATTAATTCGAAATTCGATTCTTAATTCGAAATCCGATTTTGTTCTATAAATACTTCATACATATTTATAATTCGAGGTTTCTATAGGTACTTCTATGTAGGAGTGTAGTTATAGACATGTAAATATGTGTGTGTGTGCGTATTGTTGTGATGTCATATAGAGGGATTAATTCAGGGCACGTCGTCGTCTGATATCTGATCTTGGGGTTCTGTAGGGGCTCAGACCTTGATACGAACATACGTATCTACATCCTGTCCACAGTCATGTATGTACTGACAGATATTCATTTGTATAGAACATTGATTTTGATCGGAATTTGTTTGATGAATCTTTGGTAATAATAATTTTGTTTTCTTGGCGGTTACGCAGTATGTCTTAAGAGATATTACGTAGGTACCTCAGAGCTTATTTACCTACATCTTCCGATAATATAATTATATGAGATAATGATTTAGTTAACTGAAAGACGGCAAGTCTTAAGCACAGCTTTTGATAGCAGTTCAAAGATTTACTGAGTATTTTCAGCAATCATTAAATAGGTACACTTACAAACAGTAATTCAGACTTTTAACATTGATTGTTTTACAAAAAAAAAGTCCTTAACCAAAACCAACATATTAATTTCCCTGAACATGAACGTAAGACATGATAACGCTTATTAAACACGTCAGTCAGAGCGACAGTATCTACCCTCCATCACGTTCAGAACAGAAATGTAATGGAAAAATGATCGGCACTGGTGTAGTGGCTGATGATGGCTTTGGTAGACTCGTATTGTTTTGGGTTTGAAAGAGTATTCAATGTTAAAAAAATGACTGTCTAGCCGATGTAGGTAGCTTGACTTTTGGGAATAACAGCGCTTTCATACTGGCATACAACAAACAATTGACAACCGAAACCGCCCGACGAGTTTTATGTCGCTCTTAAAGTCTAGCGTTTTTCCCAACTATGTTCGGGTCGGCTTCCAGTCTAACGGGATGCAGCTGAGTACCAGTGTTTTACAAGGGGCGGCTGCCTGTCTTACCTCCTCAACCCAGTTACCCGGGCAACCCAATACGCATCGCCAATCCTTGTTGTCAGACTTTTTAGCCCGTAACGAGTGCCAAAGATGTTGAGATGCGTACGTAATATGGTACGAACATAAATCGTAATTTTTTTTATAAAAGTCCAACGTAAATAATTTAGCTTAAAACAATCACAAAGGTGGCTATTCTGAACTCCCCGTATCGTTATGAAAAGGAGCACGCCTGACGGGCGTCGCATACGGTTGTGCGACGTCAAAAAGTCTGTAGTGGGTTTTTTTGCAATCATCAAATTGATCTGTCCGCGCGCCATCTGGCCCGTGAGTAAAACGCTTTCGGATTTCCTCAGCCGAAGAATTAATTCATATAAAACACACATATCGTTTCGTTGGACTCGATTTCATGTCGCTCGATACTAGGTTTCTATTGCTCGATAATCTGAATGGAATTCGTTTTGGTATTCAACTGTTGGAGTTGTGTGGTTTGATTAAAACATTCAAAATATAATTTAATTCCGTTTGTTTAAGTTTTAATAGAAATTTCCTTAACATAATACGTATCTTTCAATAAATTAATTCTCAAAACCCCTTCAAAGAACCATTTTTTATCCAACACTGATTATATAGGTATACCTACCTCTGGAAAGATATCGGAATAGCACCCTTCTAGCTCGTTTCATATGGAGCCCGCAGATCAAAGCGGGCATCGACAGTTGAGATACGTTGATAACTTTCACATTAAGCAGGTTAAATCAGTGAGATGGACCGATAAGGGACACGCAATACGCACTAAACGCCCACACAAATAGTTTGGATGTAGCCCTGACGTTATTTAGTAATTAAAATCTACTTACCTTTTATATCCACATACAAAAATAAAATATGATATAATGGCAGAAATACACCTGAAAAACTTAACATGCTCATTCAAAACATGGCTCGTTAACAGATCTTTTTTCCCATATAAATTACTCCATATTGTTTTATTCTGGAACACGGTATACATGGTCATAGTTTCTACGAAAAGTCATTGTGCGTGAAAACGGTAGTTTTCCCAAAACATATTTTTAACAGTGAGCTACAAAACATTTTCATATTTCAGTTGGAAATTGTAACTGTTTCGCGGCGCAGCGCGCGAGCGGGCGCGGGCGGGCGGCGTCTGGCGCAGGGCGAGTGTGCATGTGCGCTCATCAACTAATGGTCCGTGCGCGGCATTTGAACCGAGCCTACACTCGCTACAAAACAACCGCCCGCCTAGTCGCAGACCTGCTTTCGGCGCAAAATTATAACGTGTAAAACACGGCTCTCCTTGCATTCCGCGCACGGGATTTTTATGAATGCCACGATTATTATTCGCATTTTAAACTCGAATGCGGTGCTATTCTCCCCGAGACGTATAGCAATATTCGTAACGAGTTTTCTCAACGCTGCTACCTAATTTCAGGTCGAGTGTAGCTACTGAATGTAGATTGTTGTGTAGTCACGAGCACAGAGCGCTACTATCGCTCGAGTCCACTCCAGGCGAGTGGGGTGAACGTCGCGATTGTCGACTGTTGGAATCGAACGCGATTGCAAATTTATTAGCGGGCGGGCGCCGGCGACTGGGTCCGCGGCCGCACGTACGCCTAGTTGTTTTTACTCTTCATGTATTTTTTTCTCGACGAGGCTCGGCTCTCCCCTTTTGTTCTCAAGTGGACCAGCTGTCATTATACGCCATGTTACTGTTATTTTTTTCGACGTTTTTATAGAGTTTTGCGTCGAGAGGGCGTTCCGTTCGGAAAAATGTTCGTTTTGCGTGCGTCCTGGAGAGTTTGCGTGTCGAGTGATGTCGACGCCGTCGATTGAAAATGAGTTATGGAATTTTATTTCAGAAAATTTCTGTTGTTGCAGTTCAGTTTGAGTGGGTTTTGTTGCGTAGTTAATTATTCAATAGTAACTCTTACCTTCCTGATTAATCAAATAATTCATTAAAGTAATTTCATTGTTTAATCTACAACTTACTGCCTGACAAATAAAGAATGTAAACACAGTTGAGCCACTGATTGTAGAACATGTTAATCCCGCGGTGAAATGTTAACATGTGTCATTGCAGTTTTCAAGTGGCTTCTGTTTGATAATTTGAGGGAACCCTTACAGCTGCTTTGCCCTTTGATAGAGTAATCATTGATATTATGTAGTTCGCTTGTTTGTGCTTCTACTTATGTATGTAAATGTATATGTAAATAGAGGGACAAAGGGTTGGTTCAGATGGTTATCTACACTTAGGAAGATCGTTAATGAGTTTTAGAGAAAGGAACATTTTACCCACACATATGAACATATCTTTTAGGACTGAATAATTAACAACTTTACAGTAAAAATTATCAAGATTAGACATGCGAATTTCATTGTGAAATTAAATAAAGAGAATACACTAAATAAAGATCTAAGACTCTTCATCTTAAGATACAGGCTACCCTAGTGAGGAGGCAGGGTTACTCTACACTAGTGTTAGACTTTCTAATATTTAATAATCCTCTGTATTTACACTGTAAGATTTATGACGATAACGAATTATTATTAAAACTATACTACTACTAACTATACTATACCAACATAAAAATATCTATCGTATGATTAGCCGACTCCGTTTGCAATATCTGTCGAACGTTCGGCACTCAGAGACCAACAGACGCTGCACAATGACTGTTTAGATTGTACCCCCTTCCCCCCTTACATTGGTCCCCCCACTTCAGGTCCCTCTTAGCTTCATACGCTAAGATTTTAGATATTGACGATGCATTTTGGTTTCTTAATCCTAAAGGCTTTGGTAGGTAATTTTCATCTTTTCAACATTGCAAGCATATTGTTAGAAGCAAGAGGTTTCATCCGCTTCCCTAGAGGATTATAGTTTTCGCACATACATATAAAGTCACTCTAAGATAAGTGTCTATATGATAGTCTGTTATATAAACTACATGACTGCTTAGTTTCATTAAAATCCATTCAGTCGTTTTTACGTGAAAGAGTAACAAACATACATAATACATTGGTATATCTTGGATGATAATGTTTAAATTCAATGTCATTCTATTAATATAGCAAACACACACTATATAATACTACACGATATAATACGAATCACAAAACAATTAAAATTTACCGATCTGAGTATATTACTCTAGTTCAAAGCAAGGCTCTATCGAGTTTTTTTCCGGGATTTTATATTCTCTTTCACAAACGTAAACTGGGCTTACTACCCCATTCCGCGTGGCCTCGTTTTGCCTGAAAACGTTATTTTATTTTGTGTGCCTAGTTTTTGGTTGTAAAATTAAGTAATTAATTATTAAAAGCCTTCAGTGCTGTGGAACCCTGATTCTGTCTTAATTTATTTATAATTTTTATCGTAACCGAAAAGTGTTGTTAACAGTACCCAACCTCTAAAATCATCAAGGATTGTACTTCTTTTTTCCAATTTTGTGGGAGAACGAAACGCTTCTAGAATAAAATAATATTTCATTTGTTTTTAATGATTGCAAACAAATGAAAATTACAAACGAAACTTACCTATTAAAACTACAACTGTAAACCTAAAACAACCGTCTCAAGATGATCTTAAAACCCACAGAGTAGGCGATATGTCTGATGTTTCTCTCGTTGTTATTGCCTAGATCAGGCTTCGAGGGGTCGCAATCGCTGTTCAAGTCGCAATATTGCTGCATCTAGATTGTCACAATGGGCTTTTGAAGTGTACACAAAATCTTGGACTGTACGGGTCTTGTTTTCGTTGCAGGTGGGTGTTTTAATTAGGTTGTTAATGTGAATGTTTTGATAATGGGTGTACTTATAGAGGAAAATATTGATTGAAGATTCTTTTTGTCACATCAAGAATGGTATATGATAACCACTAGGTATAATCACAAAGTAAGTATATTATATCTCCATTGCATTCACTTGTAAAACCTGCGCATACAAAAATACAGCGTATATAGTTTTAGATGACCGTACTTTCTAATGTCCTTAATAATCAATTAAATAAGAGCCTCAATCCCAATAACACAAAACTAATTACTTTTAAAACCACTCCCGTAAACCCACCTTTTTACCGTTCCAATAAACCAAATTGACGTCCCGCGAACTACTCAAATATATAACCAAAAACGGTCGAATCTGTCCCGTCTCAACCCAGTGCATTTTAGGAAATTATTTCTCCATCACATTAGGGTATTGGTGCTCTGCGGAGCGCGCCCTCTGGCGGTGCGTGAGGGAATTCGGCAATGAACCCCTCCCTTCGTCTTCCTTGTACTTTGAGTAATAGTGTCACTGGAAGATGGGACTGTCTAGGAGTAGGCTGCTGAGGTTACGTTGATCTTGAGTGGACGTTACAGTGGGTATG
Organism: Helicoverpa zea; assembly: GCF_022581195.2. Taxonomy (NCBI): domain Eukaryota; kingdom Metazoa; phylum Arthropoda; class Insecta; order Lepidoptera; family Noctuidae; genus Helicoverpa; species Helicoverpa zea. The sequence goes on from NC_061454.1 coordinate 4,400,910, forward strand.
GTATAGATAGTCTATGTATGGTACACACCATACTCATATATTGAGTACAAAAACGATTGATATATATGTGGAATAATAGACCGTGAAAAGGACAGTTAAAACTATCCTTTTCACTTGTCCTTTAAAAGTAGGTCTTAAAAATATTTCTAGCTACAACGGCGATAAAACCTTGAAATACCTGTACCAAAACTGAATTTTCTTTTAACTTTTCTGTATTTGAAACAACTAACAGATAAAAACTACGTTTATTTATACCTATAAACACAAACAACAAGTTCCAACGTAGTCCGTCTGAAGAGATTAGTAGTGTGACCCTGATTCGCGGCCATTGTGGACGTGTCCCGTTCTCCACGGTTATTTATTTTAACGACATTTGCAAATCGTTTGACCTCCACAGCTTTAGTGCTCCGAACGTACCAAAATTGGTAACACGGTACAGCTATGTCTACACGTGTACATTTACTGAGGTACTTTTTATATCTCTGGTCTAGGAACTATCAAGTATGTATGTATATAAACGGAAAGTCATCTAAAGATATAGGGAAGTAATTATTTAGTACTTTTGTTTCGCTTTCGTAATAGAACAGTTACAGTTTCGGGAAGTTATAAAGTAAGTAATAGGTAAAAGTAACATAAATATAGCTTTAATTTTCCTCAAAGACTTTGGTAGAGACGTGCCTTTAATGCGCTCACATTTTACCTATGATGTTCTGTCATGTAATCAGGCCAACCCTTTTAGATTGTATCATTTTGTAAAATATCATGAAAAGCTTACCCCTCAAAATTTCAATACGAAGATACAGTCAGCATGTATTCAGATATTCCACGACCAGTCCACCAGCATGAATAAACCATAAGACCAGCACCTACATTTCACAAGAACACTGATTCCATAGACTAGGGAGGCGAAAGGAGGTTCCAACTGATGCGATTAGAGGTCCGAGGCCCGAACGTGACACTTAGGCCTAGGCTTTAAGCCGTGGGATAGGCCCTTGTTTTGACGTTGCTATATAGAAAGATACGGTACAAGCATTTTGCGTGAATAACGCTTCGTAGGAACTCCGATACAAATTGGAAATTGTTTTGGTATTAGGTTGTGGGTCTTGGTGAGAATTGGTTTTGGTTTGGACGTGATATTTGTTGGGGGATGGGTAATCTATGTTGTTATTTACGGGCTATGGTGAACTGAATATAAACCTAAAAGCAACATTTTTTTTAGCAAGTAAGTACATAATTCATTTTTTTCGCTAGTTGATAACTCGTGAAGTTCATTTTTTCAGAAAAAACTAAGTTCAAACTAGTCACTGAACTTTTTAAGTTACCAATGTTTGTTAGAATAGGTCAGTACTGTTGGCATAAAATCAAAAACAAACGACTAAGTAGGTACATCTAACATTCTCACAGCTCAGTCAAAAGACTATAAACTAACACTAAAATCACAAACCTCATACAAATTCACATAAATTAAACTGAAATCAGGTAAACGTGCGCCTAAGTGCTTGCCGTCAAATTGATTTTAAAGCCCATGGTTTGCCCATAGTTTTCCCGGGGTGGTCACCCCGTCAGTACCCTGGTTATGCGCCATCATGCGCGTTACGAAACGCACACATTGTCGAGGTAATAAGTAGTGTATATATAATAAGTAGTGTATTATATGTGTGAGATGTCCGCGATCCGTGCGGTGCTAGCTCGCATACAGATCATGTCTCACTAGAGCTGTAGCGTGGGTTAGGGTTGGAACTTTTCGTTTCCGGGATTGGGATTTTTTGAATAAAAGACATTGAACGAAAAAGGAATTAGTTGATCTTTAATCTTATCAATCCTATGCTGCTTTTATTATTGGTTTAGCTACGCTATTAACGTTTTTTTCTCTATCTCAATCTATCTCTCTCTAATTATGTCAATGAACTACCAAATAAGCAAGATTTTTGGTATCAATTTTTCTTTTTGCTACGAGCTAGAATATCGTTGCTACGTTTACTACGAACAGCTTAGCAGGCATTTATTAATATTTTTTCATTACAAAACAAGAATCTCTTATTCAGTACACACAAATGGACCTAAAAATAACTTAATCTAATCCCACTGAAAACATCGAGCGTGTCACCTCACTACCCGTGACTCACGTTCTTCACGCGCCACTAACAACTAATTTATGTTAATTGTGGCTCAGCTCAGCATACGTATGAGCCGCACGTACTTAGCTCAGTTTGTTCGTATGAGGAAAATAATGTTCGGACCCACAGCGACTGAAGTAATGACACTGTTTGAGTTATGGTAAAGAGGCACGGTTCTCATCGCTACAAGAACAACGGTGACATTTTGTTGCGAGTTTTCCTTGAGGGAAGTTCGGCTTGTTGTTAAAAGTTATGGAGGAAATATATTTATAAGGATATATAGTCAACAATCTGCTGAAAACAAAGAAAATGGAGTCCAGTTTTCCGTGGTTCCTGAAAAGTGACACACGTACGTAAGATTACGAAACCTTATTGCAAACCCAATATCATAGACGCAGCATCTCAACCTGACATGCACGAAGCTAACGTGGCAGTTAAAAGCAAAGATAAACAAAAAGATACCTAACTTAATCAAACTAACTATGCAACAAATCCACAAGACACAATCAAACAGGTGTACTACAACTAATAAAAGCAGCATGACTATTCAGTATGACACTGGTGACACGTCGCCGTGCATACTCCGTTCATTGTCCGCACGCAACTGTGACGTCACGCTCTCGGCCGCTATCACGCGCATTTTGGACTACGATTTTCCACATCTCAGACAGTGTAGTGTCAGTAATACAATAGAGCATTCCCGTCGAGTGGGAGGCTCTTATCGATCTACGGGGACGTCATCGAGCGATAGCGGCCGCGGCGACGCAAAAAGCGTGTCAGTGTGGCGGGAATAAAGCCTTTGTGGTGGGACCGGACGCCGCTCGCCGCCGCCGCTGGCATTGTTTGCTGTTTAGTGCTCGCTCGCAGCTAAAAGTGGCGATTTCAGCGGTAAGTTTGTTAGTACGACCTGTCTAATGGCAGCGGTGATCGGATGCATTACACGCTCGGTTAGTGTTATGGTGCTATCAATGGTATTGGGTAGTTTGGAGCTAGTGTCCAATCATTTTGGGTAAAGGTTACGATAATTTTGAGTGGGAATAAAGATTATAATCTAGTTATGGGATTATTCAGGAGCAATCGTAATAATAATTATTTTGGTTTGAACTTAACGTGATTATGTATCGTCACGTCTAAAGTAAATTCCCCAAAAATTTCTTAAGCACAGAATTTTACAAAATGTTGAGCTAGTTCATGTTCAGTAGATATCGCGAGAACAATTTGCGATAGTGGCGTAATGTGTGTTTATCGAGTGTAAGGAGGGTGCCACCACCGCCAGCAAACTTGGACGGAGGCGACGAAACTCCTGGATGTTTTCACTCAAAATAATAAGTTCCAAAGAGAGCCGGAGTCAATTTTTTGCGAAACTCGGTGTAATGGATTGTTGGGAAGTTCGATAACTTTCGGAAGCCGCTCTTCGATTTTATTTTGCTAAGGAATTTTTTAGCCAATTTCTCTTCGGGAAAGTTTGAAATCTTCCAGTCACCCTTCAGCAAATAACGTCGCTTGGGGGACTTATAAATATTTTATTAAAAATTAGGCAGCGCATTTCGTTATCCTATAACTTTTGGTCATTATTTGGCTATCGTTGTCATTTGTATATAATCTCCGTCTGTGTACCAAACGACGTCAAAATATTAGTTTTTCCATATTGATTCATATATATTATTTAAAATCTTAAACTTTAAAAGTCAAAACAAATCGTGACTGTCTATAAAGTCCTCAGTCTACCTCGAAATTAAAACCAAAATTATTGATTAAACTTTCATTTGCATACAAAATCAATGAACCCCTGCTAATTACACAACCTCTTAAAAACACGCAAATTCACCGCAATATAATAACGCGTTTATTGACACCATAACCCCATGGCTGTCAGTATGATGACGCGAAAAATAAACGCCTAGCGCCATCGCTCATAGGGAGCGAAAGTTAATAAAATTCATGTATTGGAAACTTATGGTCGAGAGATATTGTGCAAGGGTGCAACCCTAGGGCTTTCCTTTAAAATTAGCTGAAGATGCTATGAATTTTATGACTGGTGAAATTTTGTTTGAATATTAAGTGAATTTCTTTGCGAGTTTTGCGGTTTTGTAACGTGGGATACGAATATTTTATATTTGGGTTTGTTGTAGACGTAAAATGGGAATATAAAATAAGTATGTTGAGAAGTAAATAACGATGGTGGGTTTTTGTCGTTTACATAGTCACATTAGCATATTCTTTTTAAAACAGTCAAATCATCCAAGTATTTCTATCTTTGATACATGAAACAATGTAAAAGTCACACCGACACTCCTACTTTTGGGTGAACTTAGTTGACGTCTGTTTCTCGCTTCAAATAAGTTAGATGAAAATTATGTTTCAAAAATACTTATAACACATAGAAAACTAACATAACACAGCAAATAGCAAACAAGGAAACCCTACAATGTATAACGGCAAACAGCAACCAACCAGGGTGTCCAAAAGATTAGTCGGCAGTCGAGACACAGCGGCTCCGCTCGCATCAGCATTAAAATAAAAATAAGGGTAGCCATAAATACAGGCGCACAAAGACAAGATATACGGTTATAGCGGACTGCCGCTGGACCGTTCGTGTGGAGACTCTACTAAAATTATGTAGGAATTGGTACTCGGTACGGGTCCAATAAACAAAAATAATGATACCTATTTAGTGAGATTGAGAGCGGTGATACTAACGTAAATAAGGATGGATTGGAAATGGAAGTGCGGGTGCTAAACAGGGCTAATAAATATTGTTGTAATGAAAGGACAAAATACTGCAAAAAGTATTATTGTTTCTACGATCTTTTTTAAACATGATTAGAGGAGTGTTTTGCTTATCTAGACACATATGACTGCTCACCTTCTACCAAGCCTTTCACTCAGTTCAACTACCATACCCGATTCTTCAAAATATAAAAATCATGCAACCATATTACCCTACCATTAAACATCCTTCATGACCTAAAAGCCGATATTGGGCACACCTATCGGTCACAAGCCAGGTCTCCCCTCGTCAGGAAAGGTCAGCGTCGGCGTATTTTTGGCGCCAACAGGCATATATACGGATAAATAAGAAAAGCTTCAATCGCCGTCAACCCCGCTCTACCCTTTTAAAAGCCACATGATAGATGGACCGTACGTTATGTTAACGCAACTAAAATTAACGTGGCCATGTTATATTTTTTGGCATGATGGAAATTCTGGACAGGTATTTTTTTCTTGACATTTTTGTATGTATTTCTCTTTTCATCATTCAAGTCTTGTTGATGAGGAATGAGAAATCAAAACGCACGGATTATCGTACTACATGGCAGATAGGTGTGCTAGTGCATTGCCAATAAATTGTTGCCATGTGTCTAATAATTTAGACCAAAATTCTTCCCTGCACCTATTTTTTCTTCACCATTTACCCAATTAACTTACAAACAATCACGCAGATGAATTCATAAGCAATCTCACAAATAATATACGATTCGAATATATTATTTCTCCCTTTCTTCACGGTCGTTACTATCGAAGTGCATATTTCTATCCATTTCCTATCACCACTATAAAAACATTACGCCTCCATTCTTAAAAAATCATTCGTAATGGTTCTGTTCGATAGGGTTCTTAACCAGTACTAGTTGGTCTCTTAACTATTAACTTGATTTAAGTTCTGTGCCCATTGCAAAATATATATGTCAGGATCATTTCGAAGAACATGTTGAACAATATTTTTGATATTATGGTTTTTATATCTAAAAAATAAATAAGTTATGAAGTCCCAGCTAGTCTCAATAACTTCATTTTTGATTCATCTTGACTTCGAAGTCACATTGGCTTGTAATGTAACTAATGCCAGTTTTTTAAAGCAGTAAATCAAGAATTCTAATGCATTAGTGGGCTCTAACTAATCTTAAAGACCTACTACGGGATCTGATACTTCTACAAAAATAAATTACAAAACTTTATACCCAGTCTTGCCTGTATAAACTGTAAAATAAAACAAGAGAGCGTAGATCTAGTTACGGTGGACACTTTTTAACCCCTTTCATGTACCGTCGGATGAGAGGTGTTGGATAAATGGATAAGTCGTGTCGCCAGAGTCCGCTTCCGTGCCGCGGATAAGTTGCGCCACTGTTGTACAACTGTCACGCGATTTTAATTTTATAGGACAATTTATTTTTAGATAAACATGATGGGTGGGATGGATGTCTAAGATTAGTCTTCCTTAAGAAAATTAAGGGTAAACTTAATATTTGATTGTCGTAAACTAAATTAATCTCTGTAATATCAGTGGGACTGAGTCAGCCCTAAATAAGAGAATAAAGACTCCATGAACACAGTTTTAACGGAATCTTACAATTATCGCATAAATACGCATTTTCGCTAGTTTTGTCTCTAACTTAGGTTTCTAAGTATCAATAGTTTCTCATGTATTTTCGTATTTTACATTTCGTACAAAGAAAGGTACTCATTAAACATTTATGAGATTTCTATTGCTTTGGAACACCCACAGGTCGTAAGTATGGGTACATTGTGGAGAAATCACTTTTGCGTATGAGATACCTTACTTACCTATACTTATTCAATATTGAAAGTTTCTCTGTAAAATTCTTTTAAATTAACATATTGTATGTTGACATGTATGTTGTATGTAACATGGAGGTATGGTGAAGTTGTTTTTTATATAAGTAGAAAATTAAGTCTTTCTGCTATGCTGATATATATCTAAAGAATGCTGTACTTTAGCAGTAGCAGTCGATAAATAATTTAACAGGAATGGTTTGGTAATCTAGGAAACACTAGTTAAAGCAAATTGTGTTATCAAAATTACCATCTTTATCCTGAACCCAACCGAAGCCTTCTCTATCTCTTCTCACTAAAACACAATGCCAAGCACTCCAACACATAGTCAAACATAAAGAGTAAATCATAGTGATTACTACAAGTAGCCAATAGTGCACTCAGCCGGGCAGTCATTAGCGCCATTTTTACAAGAGTCCTGCAAAAACGTTCGGAAAACGTTCGGCTGTCGTTCGGCTAATCGTCGGAAATTGTGCCCATTATTGGAGCACTCACTCGCAACTAAAATTATTATTGTTCGCACTAAAAGTAGCCATTTAGTCGGTGATTGCTTTCTAAGTGGCTGTTTCTTGAACAGATATTGAACGTACTTTCAGTCTGATGCGCTCGGTAGTCTTTTCTGATTTTATGTTTTGTACAGAAAATTGAGATAAGATTTGCTATCAGCAAAAAAAATTGAGTTGCAACTCCAGTTTGCCACCTACTGGTTCCAGCATCTTAGGAAAAGTTAAGATGTAAAAAAAATAATTCAACAGAAATTCTTAAGAATAAATTCAACATTTAAGCACTCATTCCCAAAAACATTTGCAGCCGAAATCACATTAGAAATTCATGTCGAGTAATCAACAGCCACGGGAAGAAACTTGAAAATACCTCGCAGTTGACATAACCCTCGGTCCTTGGAGCCCTTGGCTTCCGGTTATCGCTACACAAAGAGGACCGGCCCTCCCCCCTCCGGCTTCCCGGCCCCCTCTGAACAGGAACCGGAAATACTACCCTTCTATCGTTAAGGTCTACCCGCGTCACACCGCTGTGCTGGAATTTTTAAAGTATTTTTAGCCCCCCGGCCTTGAAGTGCGGTAATGATTCACAGGAATGTCTAATGGGTATACCCAGATTTTAACAGGTTCGAAAATTTTGCGAGAATACATCGAGGAAAAAAATCAATATTATTTCATAGTCTTCTCTCATCCTGATGCTGTAATATCGAAACAAAAGATTGATAAAGTTGCAGTACCTTTTAGGGCAATCGTATCATTAAGCCTCCAGAATCACACGTTACTTCTACTTCGATAAACACACAATCAAACAAAATTTAGCCTAAAACCATATCTTTCTCAACATTGATTAGACGAATGTTTATAAAGCATTAGAGTAAAAAGCCTGAGGGTGCCGGAAGCCGGCTAATGCACCCGAATGCACCAGCGCCGTCACCCCGCACGCGAACAATTCATTAGCCCTGTATTGTTATGCCTCTGTTTTATAGCGATGTTGCTATTGATTTTACTAGATTGATATTTAGTTATTTTGTTTATATTTGTAATTGGGAGATATTAATCTATGTGGAAGGTGAGAATCAGTGTCAGCAGGTGTAATATAAAATACTTACTATACTTACTTATTTTTTAAATTGTTATGATTAAGTATAACATCTTCATCGAATAAAGTAAATAGAGAAATATACATTATAAAGTATTTCAACTTAAAGTTGAAGTAAAATAAAATAAGTAAGTAATCTTCAAAATCAAAAACGACAAAAGCATGCAATGTTGTCTCGATGATATGGTAACCATCTGAAATGTTATAAACTGATATAACATCAAAAACCTTTACAAACCGAAGCAGTTACGCTCTTCATCAAAATCAACGTGAAACGAAAAACACAGAAAAGATAAGTGATTCAAAAAGTATAAAACAAACTTGCAGTGTCAAACATGGAGTTAACTCGCAAAAACAACTTATTACCGTGTTACGAATGTCAAAGCGTGTTTCGGAGAGTCGATGTAATATTTTCATAATTCGGGGCCAGCCCGACGCGACCTCGCGCTGTAAAACAAAATGTCCGCGCTCTGCAACCTGTCGACCGTTTAGTGAAGGGATGGTGAGTATGTCGATATCGATGTATAAGTTTGAATGCAATATATTTTTTTGGAGAAAACAACTTCTGTAAGTTACTGTTTTAGCTTACACTTGTTTAACCTATAATTTAATTTAATAATTTGCATAGGTAATCATTCAAATGGAAACGGTTAACGAATGCATGCGAATGGAGTAGCAATAATGTCTTCTTTTACTGTTCTATCATATCATAATATTTGTATGACATTACAAGGCCAATCCATGATTGAAGCTTAACAGTTTTTGAGTTTAAAGCTTTCAGTGTTGCTCTCCCCAGTCATTTTACATTATATTTGGCTAGGTCTTGAAATTAATGTGAGAAAATATTCAAGAGTCCTAAACCCCTATTACGTCCCACATTAGGCAGATCGACAGCACATCCCTCGCCCTCATCCGAAGCGGGGCTGCGTTTTGATAAATATTTGCGATTTATTTTATTCCTGGAGCCATTTTTTGAGAACGCGCCCGTAAAGAGGAGAAATGGCGTCGCACGCCATGCTCACCAGAGCGGCACTGAAGTTTCGGCGGGAAAATAAAAACGCGTTTAACTTTGTGTTAATATTATATTGTGCCATTATTGCGCCATTTATTATAATACCGCGGAAGGGATGGGGTTGAGAGTTCGCGTTTAATGGACGTTTTGTTTGCGAGAAAAACATTTTTTTAGTCTAACGATTTTCTGTTAAACCTTTCGGAAGGGAATGATTTTTCAGCGCGTATTTTATGCTTTGTTACAATATAGTACGTACGTATGCACCAATCGCTATTCGTGTTTTGTTTTGATTACACGGCGTGAATTTTTAGAATTCCCGCGTGAGTGTAATACGGATTGGTAGAACTAAAATATATTGCGTTCTAGATTTATTTTATTTTGTAGAATGCGTGTGTGGAATAGTATTAGCCTTTGTACATTGCGAATTTTCAATAGAGTCGGTATTCGAAATATTTTTTTAGTAAACCCAAGCCTCTATTGGCCTGAATACATAAACAGGTAATTTGTATCTGAGTAGTTACAAATTACAAGTTACAATAGTTATATATAGGTAGTTAAGTAAGTACATAGTTTATTTTATGACTGAGAAGAAGATTCATCCAAAGTCATCTGTCGGTGATTAAGCAGAGCGGTAAATGACATCGCAAGTCACATTTTCACAGTTCGTTGCCATTAATACGAGTAAGTACTGTAGGACCGGGAGTGAATTATCTTGCTCAAAATGAAAAACTGATTCGATATCACGACGTTTATTGTTTGGGCTCGAGAGGTGAAGTCACATACTTCAATATAAAAACTTATTCTATTTCAAATCGAATCTGTTTACATCATTGTCCGGCCAGGAATTGAATATAAAACACCAAAGAGTATCTAACTAAGTATTACATCTCTACAGTACCTACCTAACCTACATTGAAGCTTCAGCATGATTAAAGATAATTCGAATTTTATTATATGGGAATTTAAATCATATCCTGGTGTATTACAACCATTTTACTATACAAATCTACCTGATACAATTAGAACAAATTTTAAACCAGTTAGATAAACTTTAAGAAAAATTGATCAAAGAATGTAACACATTGTCATTCCGTAAGTATCTACCTAAAAATGAATGATCCTCATATTATTTTACTTCAATTCATTCCACACACACATATGAACACGAAATTAATTATTTACTTAAAAATTCAAACTGCAAATACTACAGCTTCTATTTCCACCATCACATAGAAATGTCCCATCGACCTGAAAGTCCGGGGTGTCCCAATTCCCGGGGTGCTTTGTACAAAAATCATTAATTAATCAACGTTACCCTTCAACCGTCCGCCCCGGGAATGGCTGGAAGCCATCATTACCACGCCGTTAAGTGTGTGATTCGGTATTGTCATTATTTTTAGTCGAGCTTACTAATTAATATTAGGTTTACTACGTATTACTTACAGCTCTATTTCAAATAGTAGATTTGAGTTTTCGAAAGAAAATATCTGGAATTTATTATCTATTTTGGGATGATACGGTAGCAAGATTTTCAAAGTGTACCTACCTATTGTACCAAATTGCCCATTCCACTGTCCAGACTTTTCTTCATTATGAGAATTGGAACACGTCTTGGATACGAATAATAAAATCTCATTGTCAAAAATCCAAAAAACATAGTCCCCACAAAAACTAGGTTAAAAACACCAGTAATTTTTAAATTCAGTCTAATTTTTAACCGTTACTAGCTGTTCAGATTTGCATAGGTAGGCACTTGCAATAAGCGAAGTTGGTCCGTGCGGAAAAAACGTAAGTGGAGCATACTCGCGAGCGGTTCATGTTAGTTATGTATCGGGTAACGGGGTAAATAGAGGTACCTACACAGCGGACATTTCACTTAATGAAAAAAAAAACTGCTGTTTTTTTTCTCTAGTTGTTGAAGAAGTTTGAGTATTGTTTTGTTTGCGGGTTATGTTGATTAAGTGCTATTATTAAATGTGAATTAGAATGATGATGAAAAAAGTCGATTGTTTCAGTAATTCCTCTACGAATACTGAAATTATTGAGGTTATATTTAGATGGTAGAATATGGGTTGCCCGGATAACTGGGTTGAGGAGGTAAGATAGGCAGTCGCTCCTTATAAAACACTGGTACTCAGACGCATCCGGTTAGACTGGAAGCCGACCCCAAAATACTTGGGAGACTCGGGAAATGATACTTTTTAGATGATGATTCCACTGATGGCAATTTGAAAATATAAAACTAAACAATAAAAATAGTGTTAAAAATTTTTCTTCTGTAATTTTGCTACCAGGTAACCATAACTATGCAAGATATGTGAACAGCTTAGTATGTAAGCTACAACAGAGGTGGACCTTGCTGAGCATCTACATTGACACGTCCAGCAGTCGGGAAATAGATCATCTTTTTCACAGACGGATAAAAATCGAAACCTAAAAAATCTAGTAAAAAGAGACATTGAAAAACACAGAATAGAATAGAAGTTTTATAAACATATTGTACCAGGTAACCACAAACCTATAAGATACGTGTGGTGAAGCCCACAACAGAGGCGGACCTTGCTGAGCATCGACATTGACACGTCCAGCACTCAGCTGGATGGTGCTCGCCGCCCACTTGAACCCTTCGAGTGCCATCTCTGCACATTCATGCCTGCCTAGTACATCGCGCTGATAATAACCAAATATGTGGGAGAGATTGTTTGATAAACTGATATATAATTTAATTGGTAGGTACCTCACCTGCTATTTTATTAGTAGATTATGTCACGCCTGAATTACGTCCGGTATTGAAAAACGCTTTGGATGATAACACTCGTACAAAGTATCTATAAATGAGTGGATAAACTGGTGAAAGAATGGAGCATATGAAAACTCTGATCAGATTGGTGATTATTAAACAAAAAGAATAAGTCCGGAAAATCTTCGAACGCTGCAAGATTTCTTTTTTCATTCAATTAGAAATATAAGAGACTAAAAAGTAATAAATAACTCAAAAGTTATACTTAACTGTGAGGACTGTACCTAATACATTCAAACAAGTAACGCCATCTGTGTTTTCCAATAAGAACTAACATCATGTGTTCAATTTTTTATCATTTTTAAGCAAATACATAACATTAAAGTAACGTCTGTATTACATACATTGCAATACAATAAGCAATATCCAAATACCGATTAATAGCTAAAATAATGAAAAATATAACAAACAATAATTTTAAAACGCCAAACACAAACCCACACTCAGGAAACGTGTGGCCATCTTCCACCCTCTCGAGTAGCCGAAGATAAAGGAACCCCCTCCACCCCTCGCCACCCCTGCGTCACCTGCCGAGTCTTTAATTGAATAATCCCAGTCATTAATCATAGGCCCCGTCTGTAGGTGAACTTGAATTATTTTCAGTCATTTCTTGTGACTGTTGGAGGATCGACGGCCGATACAGCTGAATGTAGGTATGTAGGGATAGGGTTATGGATGGCCCCGAAGGTACGTCGTTTGTCACTGTTATCATTTCAGTTGTTTTTGGTAGGAGTGCTGCAAGAAATGCATTCGATAAATAATGATTTGTTTAACTTAATTTTAAGCTTAAATATTGATAGCATAAAACGCAAAAATCAATTTGGTACTTGATTGTTCCTATTTACGTCTCTTCTTATGAGTACATTGAAAATATAGCACATAAACGTGCTGAAAATATCTCAGTATAACCTACATATGAAGTAAATAGCATCAATAAAAATAAACAGTCCACTCGAGTTCACATAGGACGAAGGGCCGTACCTACATCAAAATCAGAAGCCCAGGCACGTACTACCCACACCTCCGTTACATGCAGGAAGCCGTTCCTTAACGCACACAAACAAACCGCCAACACACATAACTAAATCACACTCACACATACAATCGCCCCTTTGTCTTAGCTAAGTGTCAACCAATAAAAACAAAGGATTCGAAAATGGAACAAAAAGTGTCGGCCAATCGCGCGGCGCGTCACGCGTGTTGATGCGCGGCTATTGGCTTGAAAAAATCCGTTTAGCTTGGATGACTCCGGCTAGACGTTGAGATTGATGCGCTGTTTGGCCAGTATTTACTTGAGGTTATTTACATAGGATACCGTTCGGAGCACTATCCTGAACATAGACAGACGGTTTACTTTCACCTTAATGGCTGTATTTAAGTTGTTGTTTTTCTGAATTCTCATCTTAATATGGTCTTAAGTTTAAAATCTTATGTCGTTCCGTATAAATTATGATAGAACGACGGCTTTGTGACATTACACATATTACTACTTGAAATGTACTACTTATTAAGTAAATCAACGTCGTTTCGGTCTCACCGTGACTCACGCGATTTTCAGAGCATCAACGTGCTCCTGACAGCAATATTAACATAACACATTTACGATATCAATATTCGTCACGAGTTCTTTTCATTCAAACGGTTATCACTTCTCGGCATTCACGGTACAGACTTAAGTAGGCATCCAGAGAGAACACCTCGACGTGTGTTCACGTGTGAGAGGGGGGCGGAGGGGGGAGCGGGGCGTTCAGAGGGTCATTTATCATTCATATCATCTTCGCTCCACTTCGCTCGCCGCACCGTCGTAAATAAATAAGAACAGTCTCATCTTTTACAGCCGTTCAAATCTTGCCACAGAAAAATCACCCTTTATGACCTAATTCTAAAGTTGGTTATCCTTTACATCGCATCGGTGGTTAAGTCCTTTTTAAAATTTTGAGTTTAGTTAGTGAACGCGTAGGTAAGTATGCATATGTTTTAGATATGTGTAGATAATAGCCGTGCTAGGTATAATAAATCTGTAGCTATGTGTTCGTCAGTTTTAAACTTATATGTTTGATGTTCCTTTTATGACTTCGGTTATAATGTGATAGCCTAAGTATGTCGGCACTTGCTTTAAAGTCGATAGAGCTTAATATAAATCAGATAGACTGATAGTTTACAACGCCATATGCCATGAAAATGTGGTACAAAGAAATTGAAGTTCATAATTAGGAAGGCTTTTTTTGATATTTGAACCCTTATCACGGAGACGGAGTTTCTTCAAAAACTTATGAAACTTACAGCAAATAATAATAAATGTAAAGTCAAACAAGCAGTCCTCCTGCTTACTCATGTAAAGACCTGTGGATATACTTAGTTAAAGACAGCTCAATTGTTTATCTAGTTCCAAAAATCTTACACTTAGTCAGATGACTTCAGTTTCTTAATTTGTTTCTAGAATGGTTTTCCCAGTGTGAAACTTATGACTAGTTTTGGACAGCAGTTTATTAAGGAAAACCAATAACACAAATCGAGATTGCTTCCATTATTTTTATAATACGATCAAAATCGTAATTGGACCCAAATAATACATCTATAAGACGTTGTTACCGGTAGGAACAGAGGACATCTAACAAAGCCTCTCACAATTGCGAAACCTTTTATTATCTAAGCATATTAGGTGCTTAGATTCCAAATAATTCCGCTCGCTCCGCTCTAAGAAGATTAACAACGATTGGATGTTCGGAGAAGGTCGGCACTCGCCGCCACGTAATGGCGAGGTACGGTAAGGTACGGCTTAGAGAATGGCCCATCAATCTACTCAGCGTCCCTCAGATCGATCACTGACCGCCCGAGAACTTACAGCTTAAAAACTCACAGAATAACCCGCCGTACACGTAAAAGCAATTACCCAAAGAAGTGGTCGATAGTAAGCAGTTCGCTTGCAAGTCAGTAATTGAAAGGCCGTGTACGAGCTGAAGCCACGTTTGTTTAGTCCGTCATAATTGCTCGGCTGCACCTCCGAGCTGACGAGTCGCCGGCACAAAAACTCCTAAATCCAGTTCATTAGGGCTCTATTCACAGCCCACCCCTGGATGGAGATATGCGGTGATTACTGCAACCGCTCCCGACGGCTCACGAATAAAGACTGCATCATAATTTCACCAGATACACCCTCGCGATGCATTAAAAGGAATAGCGAACTTAATTCCGTGATATAGAGTCTCATTTCGAATCGTGTGTAGTCACGTCACTTGCACAATGACATGTAAAAATAATGAACAAACTTAGGCTGTGTGCGAGGGAAGTTAAGTCTTGAATGGATGTTGGGAAGGGTTAGTTTCGTTTGATCGTGGTAAAAGGAGATGCTTTGTAAATTAATAGGAGGAAAAGTTTCGCGGGACGTCGCACCGGCAAGGTTGTCGCAGTTGTGATTCAATTTGGCCGCTAATTTAATGACGCTGTCGTGGAGGCAAACAAATTGATATTCATATGGGACCACCGAGTTTATTTGTTGTTTACATTTTTGTTTAACTGTGATTTCGTTAATAGTCGCGCAAACAATTGCTCGTTACTCAAGCGTCGTTTATCGCTGTAAGTTTAAAGATTTAATGCTATGTTTGCGACTTGCAATTAGGTACAACTATATGCATATTACCTACCTATAATGCGTGTACAATGACAGTGACTCATTACATCTTTTCGTTTCCTGGTTTTGATTTGTTTACAAGGAAGTGTAAACATATTTACTCACTTACTTTGCATATATTTAAATGCCCTACTGCTGTATATGGTTCAATTCCCTGGTGAAGTATATGTAAGAATAGAGCCTGGTAAAGTATTCAACACTCCCAGTTCTAATACATGTCAACATCCTAGTATATCATGACAATATAATTTGTAAAGCAAATTGAATCTCCAATATCCCTAGACATAATCCGTCTGGCCACTAAGGTCAGTATTCGCGCACCCCGTAACATTACCGCCAGTTCCCAGTTCCCAGCATCACGTAATGCACACAACGAGATAATTGGAGTGTCGGCCAGCGGCCATTGTTGGTGTCGTTACACGATAGTTATTCAATTCAACTCCTGCGCAGCCCAGCAGCCCACGTTGTTTCGCTCGGATGTATTGAGGCTAATCTTGGATGGCTGGGATCGACGGACCCTTGAGTCATGCGCGATAATTTGCTGGATATTGCTTGAGGATGTCGAGATATTGAGTAGGGTCTTGAATGAAGAACTGTGTGCAATAAATACCTATATTGTCGCTAATAAGACCGATTGTTGAATTGAAAAATAAGTAATGTAAAATGATAAGACAATAAGTAAGAAAATCAACTTTAAGCCCAATTTTCCGAAAGTCCTTTTTTAGTCACACGTGTAGCAGATAACTGCACGGACGCACTGTAAAACACCACCAAAATACCTCACAATTTCAAAACACAAAATATCAAAATGGTTAGCACCCGAACGTATCCGTAAAACGGGTGTGCATTCACTGAAAGTACTTAGAAGGCTAAGTCTCCCTGTAAGGTTCAGATAAACGCGTCCAAAGTAATCCTCTTTATATAAAAATGTCCCGTGTCGCCCCCTGTCGGCGGGACTTTATTAAAAAGCGCGTAATCCCCACTAGTGGACTGCATAACGCGATTATTCTCTATAACAACTCAATATGCAAGTCCCGATATGAAATTGAATTTAAATCCGGTTTGCGTTGATGACAGCGCTAGTAAATAATAAAGGTTGACGGGACGACTGATTGGGATTTGTTAATTAATACAACGTCTATGTTGAGTTGTGACAGATTTTCGATAGATTTGTCGTTTGTTTTGTATAGTCTGTAGTAGTCACCATTTTGCATGTGCATCGTAGTGGGTCTTTTAGTTTATTTATTATTTCAAAGAATTAGAGAATTTTCTATTGCAGGCAGTTAAAGACAGAAAATTGACTAGCAATTTTTCAATTTTATGTAGGAGGTGAGCAAACAACTTGTGACAACTTTTTTCTGGAATCCCTAGATCTCATCGATGTTACACTAATATTGTGTGTAATGGACCCTTCTGAACAAACCACAAACTTAAAGAAACACATGAAAACATCTACAAAAGTAGCATCTAATATGCAAACAGGAGTTGTCATTGGCCGTATCTTGACACCCCGACAGCCAGGAAGCGGGGAGAGGTGGCACACTTCATTACTCGCACATCAAACAATCGTGCCGCCGCCGCCATCTTGCCGGAAGTGACGTCACTGACGTGCCGCCGCGATCGCTTTGATCCTCACAAAAATAAGTCTCCATTTGGCTGGCTGCATCAAGTTCGCTCCAGTCTAAATGTAATTGCTTCGTCTCTCTGAGTTACGTTTTCCGCTTAGAACCTGACTGCTATAGGGTGGGAATTAGAACCTTGGACGGCTCTGAAGATTGCTGTATAAATTGTCTACAGAGAAATAAAAAATTTCTTCTCAACAGTAGGTATTGACAAACAGTGCAGTAAATTCTTAAGTATGTGTTCCAAACGAGTATCCACATAAGAAGAACATAAACATGTTAATAATCATAACTTCATATTCATAATATGCAAATAATCTTTGAATGAATCTTATTCTAGTGTTGAAGTTTGTATAATTTGCATTGTAGGGAATTGTAATAAATAACATATTAAGCCTGACTACAGGTTTACTCATACCAAAACAGACAGCCTGTATCAACCGCCATTTGGCGAGTCCATAGACATAATTTGACAACCCTGACCTATATATAGCTTAGAGTAAATCCACCACATTGCAAAACAAGAAAACCTATTATTTACAAACAAAATTGTTACCTATATTTTCTTTCAGAAATCTTGTACTGAAGTCGCATATTAACTTAAATAACTTTGGAAATCAAGCACCGATTCCCCCTAACGGTTGACGTAACAATACAATAATCAGTGCAAATATGATTTGTTCTCGAAATAGATGAAAATAAATAGTATGGCGGGGAGCGTGTCGAATTACTAATGACACAAATGTGAGTACCATACCCTTAGCTTCGTAGGGTGTTTAAGGTTTATTGAGATTTGTCTACAAATGAATTTATATTTTCCTTATTTGCAATATACATCTACATAAAAAAATACAGAATACATACTTATGTATATGTTGTTCAGAATACATATGTATGCTTACATATACCAACTTATGTCGGTAAATCTTAGGTTTTACTGGAAAAACTTAATAATATACATATACTGAGTTATTCCCAATTTATCATTAGTACCGATTGGTCACCAACTATTTTTTCCATACACCAAATCCCAATTGGTCATTCGAGCAAAATAAATAATTTAATATTTAAATTTTGAGTTTCGTTTCGTCACCCGCATAAAATTTCACGTATCAGAGTACCGTCAGAAGAAGAAGAAATTTTAAATGAAAAACGTTGATGTAGGTAAAGGTTTTAATAGCTCTCATATAAATATAATAAAATTTACATTAAAACACAGGTGAAGACAACATGGGCATTTTATAAACCCGAAAATGTGACTCGATACTTTTTGAACCGGTAACAAAAGTACCAGGAGCCCATAACTAGCAAAGAGATCGTAAAATCCTGACACTCTTGACTGCTATACTCCTGTAAGTTATGTCCTAGTACATGGTGGACAGTTCCATGGACACTCGTTGATTGGTATATTACTCATCTGATATATGCGATCCTGGTATTTTGGTTTTGGCCGTGCGTTGTGTGACGCCGTTGAAATCGCGATTTTATTAATAGCGTCTTGCCATATTCGGAAATAAACATAACCAACATAAATAATAAAAAAATATTACAATATTGTAAAGCGTTTTTGTTGACAGTACTTTTTACAAAATAAAGTACAGATGACGAATTGAGACTAAGCAAAATAAAATATTTTATCGAATGACAAACTGAGACACGTTTTTTACGGATGCCAAATCACTAAAATGACGAATTAGGCATAACTCCATATACTTATTACAAAATAGGGTTCGTAATTTTTGCGTTGTTTATCAATTTGAGCCTGAGTGAGACTTTAGTATTCCATAGTGTACCTTGAAATACCAATCGCACATTTCTCACAATTCATATTCAAATACATAGATTAGATGACATGTTACGAAAAGACAATTTTACGGTCTGTTAGATTTTTACTACAGAAATCTCAAAATCAAAGTTTTCAATTACGAAATCTGTCATATTTTTTTTACAACTACACCAGTGACCCTCGTTCCTTCATTCACGAAAACCTTTTTTATCAAAACCACAAAATCGTTGACACCCTTCTACAATAAATCGTCAAAACAATGCTATAAGCTACTAAATCATGGTACTATTCAAAACATGACTCCTACACGATGAAAAAAGTTTTCGACTTAAAGAGGTGTGTCATCTCGCATCACAAGACAATAGGATTGCCTTAATTGAGGAGGGAAAAGGCTCGAATGAGTACAAAAGCGTTAGTTGTCATGCCTTATCAATGGAATTAAGGGCATATTATGTGCGTTGAAAGGATTACACAGGTGTCCTGCGGGCAAGAGTCGGGTAACCGGACGAAAAAACCGGAGCCGCACTACAGATCACGCTCAGATTTGTTTGTAGACCTTTGTTCGATCTTTATCGGCTTTCTTGCTGTTGGAATATTTGGTAGACTAATCGTGAACTATTTAGCATCTTTGTTTATCAATGTTGGTAATTTTCTCGAGAAATATACACGCTTTCCTCTCCTGTATGTTTGCCTTGAAGTCTTGGCCAGTAGCTTGGAGCCACATAGAACCAATTCAGTTTATAATACTAAAATTCTTCTTCGACCTGAAATCGAACACGTGCTCAGACGAAAATCAAAGCGGATTTTCTCCAACTATTCATTAATAACATGTAGGTGTACAAGGTGCCTACGTCTTAGGAAGCAACTCGTATCAAAGCTCTCCGTGTATAGGATCAAACATAATACCGCATCTCGATATCAAACCAATCGAACCTTACACCGAACTTCCAGGAAAACTCAATTAACAGAAACTTGGTCAGCATGTAACACACGAAGATGTATCATTAACCTCCATCGAGCCAGCCTCTGTGCGAACGTCATCTGCGATGCACTTTGTCTAGCATCTCACGTTACCTGTCACAGCCACCCATTAACGTTGTGACCTCCTACCTACCCTCCACGAGTTGGCACCACGCCAACATAACTTTGCACGCCAAAAACTTATATCACTTTAACAAATGCTAAGGAATAAGGACCCGTTTTGTTTGGCGAATGTTTTCCGCAACGTTGCGGGAACACATTGACCCAAAAGTTGTCATTTGCTCCGTGATTACTCGCACGCGCACTCTATTTCTTAGTTTGACAAGCGACATCGGTTATTAGTGAGTGTCGATTACTGTGTATCGATATGTCGTGTTTTGTATCGATTTGTTGAATGAAGGAAATGCTCGCAATGTTTTGATTTGTCCCTCGTAAATACATACTTGGATTTTCTGAAATACGGCTTCATTACCTTCTTAATTTTAAGTAGCTTCATAATGAGTTATTATTTCTGAAATTACAATTTCATCATCATTTCAGTTTGTCTGTCACTGAATATAGCCCTGCCGACTTCGTCCACCGTAATTAAATTTACTTTCATATCACGATTTAAACGTCCGCCTACATTAAAGAACGGCGCTGCGAATAAATTAAATCATATACCTATCTTTATCAATAACATCAGTATTGTTTCTGAATCACATCGAACGGTTTGTGTGTCTGTGTCACGACGGTGCATACCACGCTTAACACCTCGAGCAATCATTTAGGTCTATTATGTCGCATGCAATCATCGAGAAAGTATGACGATTGGAAATCACGGCGCGACACGTCACTGCGACAGGGCACTGTATGCAATTTTTATAATAATGTACACACACCTTTAGGTCTCAGCGCCGCAGGAAATGACAATTATTTTTGCTCCAATCCTTGAGGGCGGAGAGAATGGAAGCTCTTTCACACGCGCAAAATAGCTCGAAGGACTAAGAAACCCATTGTGTAAGGCGCGGCAACACAAAAAATATGTCCATTCACAAAAATAGGTTAGTCGCGAATTTTGGTCGCAACGCTCTTTGAAGTTAAGGGAATGAATTTAAACTGTATTGGTGAGGGATTAAAACTGAAAATTGATTGGATAGTTTTGAAACATAAAAACATTCGGTGACATCAATTCTGAGTTGTCCATTCATTCATAAGTTGCAGGTGAGATTAGGATCTGTATGAAATATTACAAAGCAATTAAGGTGAGCGTTGAAATATTCGAAATGATTAACGAAGTTCGATTTCCATACGATAAATAATCTCGAATCAAACCTCACAACCGTATCAAAAAGCTAAACAAATAATTCCAAAACTATAATGACGTCAATTAAAACCAGCACGTTATAATGACCATAATGAACCCGAAAGTTAGTTTTAATAACTTTATTACTAAAGTAAGTACAATTACCGACTAGACCAGTCTTCAGTTCGAAACGGGACCGACCAAAAATTAAAAAAAACCTTCGGCAAAGGAACAAAGCCACGCTGTCTGGATGGACAGGTATATGACGGGGCACATTTTATTGGTTTTCCGAAACATTCCCTGCCCTATTAATAAATGAGTGAGAGAAAAAAACCCGTAGAATCCATTTGTCAGGACTCCGGTGATTTATGGTCAGACGACTCTATGGATTCCTAGAAGAGGTGAGTTTTGTTCTATTTGCTTACCTGTCACTTTGATTTAGAAGGGTACCTATGTACCTGGTAATGGATTTTCGCCTAAAAAGTATTCAGTGCATTGAAGCATATAGGTACGCCTTGCTGCCACTAATGCGATTTGAAAATATTTCTAATTTGTCTCACTTAAATAGTGTTTCCTAAGTTAGCACAGTGGACATCGTAGCAATGTACAAAGATATGTACAGCAAAATCATAAAATTGTCCTTAATTATATTTAAAAGTCTTTAAACATTACAATCAATTTTATTTGAACCTGTAAAACATATAGTAAAACACCAAGGTTTATAACTTCAAGTGCAATCATAAAGTTTATAAAGTAGTAAATTCCTTTCTAGAGGTTATTCTTTTCATAAACATATATAAAAGACCACGAAACCACATCTTTAACTGAATTGAATGATATCTGCTTACAGTTTCAGTGTCCTATGAGGTTATTAATTTCAGTAGCTAAAAAATATATTTCTTGTAAACACAAATTGAAATTCTCCAAAGAATTCACTAAGTAGTTGCCAAAATCAAAACCCATAAAAATGCTTCCAAAAAACAAACAATAATTACACAATTACCTGTTCTAATAACAAAAAACTTCGTTTCTCACGCTTTGCAATAAATTACGTTGAAATTGATGACCGAAGCAACATTCCCGGTTAGCAGGTAGCTCAAACGATAGTTATCGCCGCAAATATCTCGAATTCTTACATTTCGGTAACATGAATCGATGTGACGGACGATATACGATTGATGGGTAACGTCCATATTTCTACGTAAAGAGAGTGTTACTGTTTTGGGGAAAAATAAAACAATTGGGAGCTTCTAGGGATCTGGTAATTTTTGCTACTACTTACTTGTTGAAAATGGATCATATAAATATTTTCTGTAATACAGAAAACTGAAGTTTGTTTTGTCCCAAAAGCTTTGGGAAATCTTCAAAACATATGATGCTTTGTTTCAATCCTATAAAGAAATTAAATAACCTGTAGTCTGAAACATTTTCAATCCGCTCGTGATTTAATAATGATATGATTTTAAATACAAGGAATTTAATATAAATGGTCTACATGTTTGTTTTAAAGAAGGGTCATGCAAGTGGCTGGGCCTCAAATTATCTTATGAAATACAACCATCCGATTTACAAAGATGTAAAGATAAAATCACGCCTCAAAAACCTTGAACAAAGATTACACAGACTTAATTACTGAACTAAGCTTAACAATTACAGATGAGCAATCACCTCAACTACAACTCTAATCCCCAAACTTTCTATTTCAAAGATGATATCATACTTCAAAAATGCAACTACAAAAAATAAATAAAGCAAATATCGATATTATAACATGGCATTCCCTTTCTTCGTCCGCTGGACAGTTCACGGGTTGTTCGAATAACCGATAACGCCTCGTCACTGTGATAGGATCGATGCGTTCGTATCATGGCGCGATCGCACCGCCAAAAGTGCTGACCTCATGTAGGTGTCGGACTGTAGTCAGAATATTCCTTCCGCTATGGTATTTTGATTGCATTCGCTAATGGTGTTGGGTTTACGGTTCTAGGAAGCGATTTCAGGTAAAATTTTTATGGTTGTTTAAATATATATATAGTTTCCATTTGGCGTATTTATTTGTATAATTACTTTTCACTGCCATCTATGGACTTCTGCAATCTAAAGACTATTCTGAGATCATAAAAACTTTACCTATAAGATGGTAAAAATATTCGGACAAAATCTGTTATGCTAACATAGGCTTTAAAACTCGAGTTAATGAATTAATGTATTCCATATAATTGGCTTAGTCTATGTAGTTACCCTCTAAGACTTCTGTCCCTGCAGAGGTAATATAAATGACACCCACAGGGTCTACTACCTAATTACTAATACTATGATCCTCACGCCTTGAAAACGCTTCAGGTGAGACTACTAATCCCTATCCACACTGATTGCTGGCACTTGCTAAATTGTAAATAGCACACCCCAAAATCTCTCAAGATTATATAAAACAAAGAGTGCACTGATCTTAAGCTTAATCGTTCGTCCTTTTGCATAAGTACCATAATCTAAGATAAAAACTGGTACACAACAATTCCCGAGAAAAACTTGATCTCAACTGCTTATCCTTACACGCAATACTTTGAGATCTACAGTCCCCGGAAGCCCTTTGTTCGACAAAACTTCGAAAATATCGGGACGCGCCAAATCTCTCGTTAATCGAGAACGTTTCAAATTTAACACACACAACAAAAAATAGTTAGCTAATCCGCGGCTTCTTTGACTCCGGCTTTGAACGAACGTAGGAATATATTTGTTTCTGCTAGAATATCTTTAAAAAACCCTGGGATTATTGATTTCTACGAAAAGTCGTTGGGCCGTAAGGATAATGTTCCTTTACGGGCCGGGAACGAATTACTCGTTGAGGGATAAACTCACCTCTAATTTCGGCAGAAATATCGCAATCTCGTATTCGGTAATCCGAGAAAAAATTACCTGAAGTGCTCCCGAGATCTTGTTCCCAAAATATATTTTTGCAATTTTATCAATGAGCATTTCTTCGACGGATATTAATAATTCTTCGAGTGAAGCTAAACGTGTCTACATTTGCCTAATGAATAAAGGATAAACACATTTGTTGCATCAAAAAGTTTACCGAAACACCTGGCCGAAATAACCAAGATTCCACAAGTGGTATCATCGCCGCTATAATTAATAATGCTAAGAAAAACTTAACATCGGATCCTAATGAAATAACACGAAGCGTGATCGATCAAAATAATAATTAATAATAGATCGGCATCGAGTGGCGACTGTGATGGATCCCCGCACTTAGTCATCGCGTTTAATTAAAAATGGCGGCTTAAATTAACGGTCATAATTTCAAATTTCGAGAGTTTCATCATTAACATGTGTAGTTATTATATCTATTGTT
The DNA here is from genome assembly GCF_022581195.2 of Helicoverpa zea. Taxonomy (NCBI): domain Eukaryota; kingdom Metazoa; phylum Arthropoda; class Insecta; order Lepidoptera; family Noctuidae; genus Helicoverpa; species Helicoverpa zea. The sequence goes on from NC_061454.1 coordinate 4,425,673, forward strand.
GCTGCAATCCTTTCACAGTTTTCTGAACATGAAGTGGACGTCGCATTACCGGACAATCGAAGTTGCGTTATTTTTAATCATCAATCAAGTATGGTGTTAACACAACATTACAAGTATCGCGGCACTATTGCCCGACACTGACGTATAATGTTGTAACGCACGCGTTTGAAAAATATGTCTGGATGTCCTCAAGTCAATTAAACTTATTAACTCACATACGCATCGATGAATACTGACCTATGTTTTTAATTCCAACATTCTTGATACGATCGCAGTTGCGAAATATTAACTCCGTTTGATTAACGATGATGATTGCTAAACTAAATTAACTCGGGTCAAGCTTCGAGCCGCAGTAAGAAGTATCATTTTAATCGATTAACAAGAATAAAAGAAGGAATTACAGTTTTTGGCGACCCTACTCAATTTTTTGCTACAGTAAGAACAATAGAATCCGGTTTGTCATTATCAGTAGTATCAGTCAATTATCGATCAAAGACAAATGCGATGGGGTTAGATGGTTACATAATTGGATTAGTTCGATGTTGCGATAGGTTCGTTTAATTGCGGTGCGCACACGCATCGGCCGCCGGTGATCGACACGCGCTGCGGGGCGCTCTGTGCCGCGCCCGCGCCGCTAGCGCACCAATTAAACCGAGCCGCCCATTAGATCTGTATGGATTCGGCTTTAGATATCAATACGATTATTCTAATTGGGCAATATTAATGAAACAATAGGTATTTATACGATGTAAGTGATAAATGTTTTAAAACAAAAACTATTATTTATTACAAAACTATAAACAAGATTGTTGAAGGATCTTCAACATTCTTGCTGTTAGCAGAAAAAAGCATAAACTGAAACGTCACAAGCCATCAAATTAAAAATAACACAAAAACCGAGAATGACCCATCGATAATTTGAAGTACTCGGCTGTGGTCACGATTCTCGTACACCATCTTTAAATAAGTAATATCCACAATAAGAGTGTGTTGGAAGGCAATCTGCGGGCCCGCGGGAGGTGTGCGCGATCGAACTAATGATAACGGCCGATCGACGGATTATTACCTTAAACTTGGATGTTTTATCGACGATGCCGCCGTCACCACTTCACACCTTCGCTTGGCAAAATTCTGATGATTGAACCACGCACCAGCTGCGGATATCATTTGTTTTTTTTGTGACGTCCAAATATGTTTAGAAGTAGGAAACGATTTTCGACATGTTATATTTCCAGCGTAAAGTGGTTGTAACTAAAAATTTGATACATTGGTAGCCTCAACATTGAATTCGTTTTCTCTATATTTCAAGTAAGAAATATATGTGAACGTCTCATTTAAGATTCAACCGTGCTACGAATTGTTAGTCGCGGCAGGTACCCGACTTGGAAAGAGCTTCAAATTCGGCGACAGAAAGTGTTCGATAGAATCGCAGTTGATTAGCGCTGGCGACGCCGATGAATGGCCGAGTGGAGGGCGCCGCGACAAAGACTCACGCACGCCAGCCGAGACAATCCGCCGAGTATCGATCTCCCGCGACCCTTCGAACGAACGCCGAGCGTAGCACAATGCCGCGGCTCTTTATTATAGCATCTCACATTGTTGTCATTGTTATTATTATGATTCTTTACCGCTTTCCATTGTCGGTCGGCGTTGTGGCGGTGCTTTTTCATGGCTCGCGTTTAGTCTGGGCATTGGGAGCGCGTCGCTCGCACGTTCAGTCGCGGAAAACGAGCGTTTTCCTCGCGAAAATTGTGTGTTGTTGTGTGTTTTGTCGTGCTGTGCTTTGCGCGCGCACTGCCGGTGACGGACTGCGAGTGAGAGCCTGTGGAGTGCTCGTCAGCTGACTGACGTACCTACCTATACGTGTACATGTCTGTATAGGTGCGCCTATGTGACAATAGACTGTTTTAAAGACTGTGTTTATGTGCTTTATGTAAGTTTTTATATCATCATGTACTCAGGTATATAAGATAATGCCTATCTGTATATTTTTTTCTATGTCGAAAAATACTAAATTCAAAAATTTTATGTCTTGATTACTAGAAAGCGTGATTTGCAAGAATTAGAGTATTTAGAGGCTTCCTAGTTTAATTTGCCGTCGGTACAGAGACAGGTAATTTCTAATAAGTTTCAAAGAATGATAATATTCTAATTGGACTAGCCCTTGTTGTGTAGCTGCGATCCTATGTACTATCACACATACAGTATGTCAGATATTTAGCCAGTACTGTCTCTGTTATCTGAATTATTTCAATAAAAATATTCCATAAGCGACGGACTTTTTGCAATGGGACAGAATTTTACACAATACACATTGATAGATAAATTAAGAAATAGGATATACCTGTCTTGATCTATTTTTATTAATATATTTCTTTATTACCAACATTTTTGAATTTAGGATCTACTTTTGTCCAGCGATCTGTCTTTTGTTTTGTTTAGTGCTTATGTAGCTTTGACTATGGTCAATTATGAGATACTGTCACAAAACCATCGGTATTATACTGAAAATGACAGCTGTAAATGCAATTATGTTGCACTATTTAAACTATGACCCAATACAGACTATTCTAATGTAACTTAGATAAACTTATTTTAAACATAGAACAGAAAAACTTTGAAGAATAGAAAATTATAAACTTTATTGACTGAAAAATAGCTTTTAACTGTTAATATATACCTATATATAATCCCAATTCAAGGTGTAAAGCCGAAAGGTAAAAAAGATTTATACCTACATATTTGTGCATAGTACTCATAAGTTAGTGTTGTTTTAGAAAAGGTGTTGATATGTAAACAATTTATTTTTACCAGTGTTAAATTTATAGAACCTGCGAAATATGATTTATGTCTTAAACATGGCTGTTGAATCGTTTATTTTCTTCTGTGTTCTTGTTCAGGACAATTCTGATTTAATCTGGATATCTGTAAAAAAAAAATATGACAAACTTTGAGTTTTTATACTCACTAATAAGAAATGTATCTTTAATTATTATTAATTAAATAAATAAAGTATTTGCAATAAAGTTCACACCAGTAAATACGCAAAACTATTGTGAGAAACTGAATATTTTGTGCACATACAGGTTCATCATAAACTTAACACCTATCCTTTATTAATTTAATTAAACTTTATTAACTGTCATTGTTTACACTTTTGGCAAAACAAAAAGGAACACATCAAATGAGTCAGCGTAAGCAACAATTTTATTACCTACAGTATCAACATCGACAGAATCCAATAGAGATGTTTGTCGGCCATTTGTAATTTCACCAAACAACTGACAATGTATGTAATTGCTTGTGTCAGAGGTCCGCGATAGAAATTAACTTTCTTCTTCGGATTAATTTTATTAAAATAATATTATGCCGTCCAATTTTGTTCTTATGATTGATGTATGTATACATTTTTGTTTAGAATGTAAAATTAGGTTTTGTGTGTCCATTTCATTGGTAAGAAGTGTATTATTAGTTGAATTATAATGTTATTATGTACTGACATTAGATTTGAATTTGTTGTTTAATACGATTGAGTTGTTTTGATGAAGATTGTTGTAAAGATTTTTTTTGTAATAATGTTGATAGTGTTTTGTCGAATTATTCAAATGTGTTCATGTGGATAATTTTATACCTAATGGTAGTAAAAACTGTTAAGTACCTATTTATAATTGTATATTATATGAATTTATTTTATTTAAGTATTTGCATGCTTTCAGGGGTCAGGCTTATTGTTACATCTAGGTCAAAGTTATTTTTAAATTTCAACAGAAACACTAAAATACTCCAAACAACTAAATATATCGAACACAATTCACCATCTTCCATGAACTCGCAACATCGATAGCAGCGAACTAATCTAGAACTATATTTCAATACTATCCGATAGTTACAGGTACATAAGGCTCGGTACACACGCACGAACGGTCGGGCGCACGTTACTATTTAATTTGCGGGTAGCTCGCAAGATAGGGCTGATGAGACGGAGACAGGCGGCCGGAACTGGACCCACCCCCGGTGGAGACACCCCACTGGACGCAGATATGTACTAGGCCTATTCAAGTGTGAGCTTGACGTATTAAAATGTTGATAGTGTCAGTGGAGACGGTTTTTGATGAATTATTTTTTTGTGCTGGGTTTGGTTGTGGGGTAGATTTGGGAAAAACTTCAATGAAATTCTATTTATAATAGAAATAAGTTATGTATTTCAAACCTCACTTGAATAAGAGATCCAAAAGTAAATCATTTAGAAGCAATGTCATTATTTTAAGTTTTTGCATCCGTTAACTTACCCAATTCAGGAGACTAAATAAAACCTGAAAACTTAGCCACTAGTACCCAATACCTGAAAAACTATATTCCCCATTTCCTCATCCTTAAAACCAGCCACATCAAAACAATCACTTGCAATATCTATATTCGTACAATTCTCTCGATTTCAATATCTCTGTGTAGGGGCGAGGAGGGGGGGCGCCCCACCTTCTCAGGAGAGATGATAGCTCCCTCTTACGTGTGCGGTCTTGTTTGTGTCCAGACTGTCCTGCCTAATATTGGGCTTTCATTATGACGTATGAGACTTGGATTCCGACTTGTGATGCATAGCTTCAGAGTCTAGAATATTCTGCAAGATATTTGCGAGGGATTGGTTCGGGTTTTCAAGTGTTAGGAGTTTTATGGGGTGTTGTCGCTATGTCACAAAAAGATGTTGAATTTAATCTCGAATTCTAAGTGTTCTAAAGTTGAATTTCTGTAGCAAAAATGAATGGAGTTGCCAATTAGTACGAGTGGTGCAATCTTTGTATTTGTATTCTATTAAATTTAGTTTGCATCCAAAATAGAAATCAAATTAACGCTTTAACCACACATAAATTGAATGACAAAAGAATTTTACGCAAATATGGACATTACCAAACCAAAATAACGTAATGCAATGATACCCGACAAAAATCACAAACCGCGTCCTAAAGCATTGTTATTTAAACAATTAAACTATAATTGTGTGATACGCCACAAATTGATAATCGAAAATTAAAATGACGAGTTCCCGCCAACAATGCGCGGCGGCCATATTGCGGCGCGCGCTCGGTGTTGCCATGCGCGATAATTATTAATTTGCAGCGGCACTCGCGACTGTCATTAGCGACACCTCGCGCCAATTACGAAGCTCAGGGAGTTTGATGAGCACTTTTTTATTTAGCACAAGCGTTACTCCGGCAATTATTGAATGACTCGCGACGCGTAAGCCTCTAGTGGTTTTCATTTGTACGAGAGTGCGATTTTGTAGTGTTTGGGCGTTTTAATGAAATTTTAATTGTAAATGTCACCTAGCGATGGAATTAACAAATTGGTTGCATTTCTCTCTTTGTTTAAATGTTTTATTGTTTATCTGTTATTGTTTACTACTGAAAAATTAAATTGTATGTTTTAGTATTTCTTTGTTTGATATGACAAAGTCGATTGATGCCAATAAAAAATCTCTAACGAACAAAAATTTTACCTCACATAAATTCATTATGAAATACCGTTGCTCTTTTCACTTTAAAATAATTTTAACTGGATCGAGCCAAGTAAAGATTATCGCGGGTTTCCGAGGGATTCCCACATTTAACGCCACGGGCTCCAAACCGGGATTCATTAAATTGAAACTAGAGCAAAATGGCGTCGACACCAGTCGGCGCGAACCGTTTCACGGTCTGACAGTTTTGTAGTCTGAATGCAGAATAGACCTAACCTATCTGCGATCTGCGATTTACTTGTATGCTCGCCCGTGTGACGGATCTAGGGGATTTGATATTCCCGTGTAGGTAGGTACATCACTATTGGGTTACAGCACTTTAGGTACATACCTGATTTTAGATTTATTGGTGTGTGATATTCATAATGATTTGAGTCGAAATCGTGTTAATATTTGAAAATGACAACCAGCAAAATATTTTCTGACTTTTTAACTGATTTCTCCTCCCTTTTGTACTTACAACTAGGTATGAATCTAAGTATGTACTTATATGCTAACTGTAGTCTACTGCTGAGTAAATACCCAGGTAAATAAGTCGTAACCTTCAGTACACCGTTTGGTTTTCTTTGTTCATTTGATATACAACCTATGTAGTTACGTCGATTACGTTTTAGTATAATTTTATTTTGTTTTTAAGTCAACTGTCTCTTATACTTACACGAATTTATGACCATAAATGTACCTATGTACTTTTTTCATTGGCAACAGAAAGTCTTAACAAATTTTGTAATTAACACAATTGATGATGTAACTATTTTATTACTCACTCTTAAAAAATCTCATGGAAATAATGTTTACCTACTACGTTGCCAGTATATTGTTGATATATTTTACTCTGTGTAGACATGTACTGTTACAAAAATTTACATTATTTTAATTTAAATATAAGTTGTAGGTAAACTATTGCTCATAAAATATATTACTGCAAAATACGAGCAGCTGTATACAGTTCATTAACTCTACCCTTGTACACACTGTGTACTTTCCAGCAAATAGCCATAAAATAATATTACTGCTATTTTTCATTAAATAAACATTTCAAAATCACCATGTGTTTTATTACCCAAACCTATTGTCCTAAAAAGTGAAAGTGCTACCGCTGCCAATGTCGGTAGCTATAAAAGTACCGATACCACCAATAAAAGGAACCAGGACCCATTTTATGGTACCAAAAACGAAACAATAGGTGACTTGCTTAAAACAATATAAGTTTCAAGAAGACTAAAAGATAAAGACAATGTTTTAAACGATAATGATCATTCAGTTATCGATTTTAAGGACGATAATACTATGAATAATCATCAGGTACCTGAATATCACTTGGAATTTAATGCTCAACTTCTTTTCTTGGAAAATACAGATTATAATGTTAGTAATAAACTTAGTTCTGAGATTGCTGATTTTAAGTTAAGTTGGAAATAACGGTAAGACATTGTTACCTAAGCTGGGTCTAAGTTAACTGCTCAAGAAAATTATATTGAGTATTATGGTCAAGTAGCAACCACTTTTATCAAAATAAGAAGGAAACAACTTCAATAAGAAGGAAACGAAATATTCTAATGAGCCTGAATAAGAACCCAAAATTGAAAGATCAGGTCAAATAGTGCAGGAGATACGAGAAATTGGGTGATCCAGTGATGTTTAGTGCAATGGTAAGTATAAATAGGAACAGAATAATCAGATCAAAGGCTTGATTATAATAATGTCGATAAGCTGACATGATAATGTAGACTATCGTCCTCAAATAAATAGGAAACAATTAAATCATCACAAATACAAGGAAATGACGACACAAGAGTTACAAAAAATATTATAAGTACGATCACAAATCTGAAACCAGTTAATGCCTCACATATTTCATGATTCAATGAATAGGTACCTTCATCAATAAAGACCTAACACAATCCATCTACAGTTACAGATAGATAAAGTTTAAAAATCATCATTCCTGCTCATACGATATCAATACTTAGTAGGTATCAAAATCAAGCAACTTAAAATTGGTTGGCGATAATTTCTAAAACTCAAGAATCCTTGAATAACTTGAACTTATGACGACAAAACCTAAATATAACAACCCAAAGAATCATATAACAACCCAAGCTAGGATGATGCTGACAAACAAAATATGTACATCTAGAACATAACCAAAGAATTATGCAAACAGTTACAAGATTAAATACTTGGGAACTCGTGACAAATTACACAACGTTTATTTTCATAATTGTACTAAAATAATTTCTCAAAATTTCGTCAGGTTTTGCCTTTTTCCCCCTTTGGTAGTCTTCAAGGATCTTACGAGTTTCTATGTCTTGAGTCGGTTCATATGAAATATTCAAATGTTTTCCTGTTTCGTCAATTGTGTTAAGTAATTTTGTATGTTTTGGGTTCAGCTGTGTTATAACTGGTTTGTGATTTTATTTCTTCTTGTGTAATTACAAAATTTTCCATCCTCTTGAAAAAACTTTTTTTAGTATTGAAATTACTATCGTTTAAAGCAATATCATCATCCCCATCATTTATTGTATCAAAATCACATTAGTTTTTTTCCATTACATATATATAATGGATGAATCTATTTATTAATATTTTATCACGTATCTAAAGTAGCCCTTATTACACCTATAACTTCATCTAAAAGAATAACATCTATAAACTGAATCAGTCTTTCAAAGGCATGTGAAAGCACTTAGTAACTTAAGATTCGGTTAAACATATCCTGCAAAATCCTTATTACAATCTAACAATGCACTAAAATATTAACCTAATGACCTCGAACAGTACTACATCAGCTGCTTGAAACAATGCTCCATGTCATTGTTGAACTAGAACATTTTCCCTATTCTTGTTAGTAATTGAAGTAACGTCTTATATGTGAGAAGTTCTTTCTCATTCAGTAGGTACAACATTGTCGCGCGGGCCTTGAACTCGCCCCAGCTGAACAAACTGCGCTGTCTGTGCGCACCTATTGAGAAACATATTTTCTGTCTGCTCGACAAACAACCAACGGATAACATAAATCTAACTGTGATTATTTGTTTTATTCTCCTTTGTATTGTTTCTCGGTTCAGATTTTGATTGATATTGTTAAAATTTTTGAGATTCTGCTAAGAGTGAAGGAAGATTTCATGAAATTCTATATTTAAGTACAATAACGGCTAAAACAACAAAGTGTACAGGTAATGCATGTGTAGTTTACAACATAAACTAAGGCCGAGAATGCAGCCACCGTCGGCAAACAAAATTGAGATTTGCATGAGGCGGCGGCGAGGCGTACGCTCGGCTCGCTCGCCACGCGATTAAAAATGCAGGCCGCGGCGGGTGGGAGAGCGCGGGCGGGGCGGGGCCGCGAGACGCGCTGCCATTGGCGGGGCTGCGGGCGGGCGGGGCCCGGGGTGCGCGCGCGGGGGGCTCCCGCAGTCGCCGCCGCCCGGCCCGGCAGCCTCCTCACAACGCACGTAGCCTCCGCGCCGCACGGTACCGCGAAACGTTATCGACGCGCACCGCCGCGAGTCCATGTGAGCGACCGACGGTTCTCTCGTTGTGTACGGTGAACGAAGGATCGGCAAGCTGTACGCGCCGCAGGAAGACGACATGTTGACGATGGAGACGGATCTCAAGGGCGGCAGCCTGCACGCCACGGTGCCGCCGCACCACGCGCTGCAGCACGGGTACGGGTCGCTGGGCGCGCTGGGCGGCATGATGCTGCCGCAGCAGCAGCCCCTGCAGCACCAGCCGCTGCAGCACCAGCACCACCAGGCGCTGCCGCAGCACCACCAGCCACAGCCGCAGCACCACCAGCCCCCCAACAACAACAACAACAACACCAGCAAAAACTCCAACGCGGAGCGCGTCAAGCGCCCCATGAACGCTTTCATGGTGTGGTCGCGTGGCCAGCGCAGGAAGATGGCATCGGATAACCCTAAAATGCATAACTCGGAAATATCTAAACGTCTCGGTGCACAGTGGAAAGACCTCTCTGAATCAGAGAAGCGACCGTTCATCGACGAGGCGAAGAGACTTCGCGCTGTTCACATGAAGGAACACCCGGATTACAAATACAGGCCGAGGAGGAAGACGAAGACCCTCGCCAAGAAACAGGAGAAGTACCCGTTAGGCGGTGGAGCATTGCTGGGTGGTGGCGAGGCACAGAGAAGCTCAGCGCCCCCCTCACAGCAGCCGCGGGATGTGTACCAGATGACCCCGAACGGCTACATGCCCAACGGGTACATGATGCACGACCCCAGTGCATACCAGCAGCAGGCGTACGGGTACCCGCGCTACGACGTGTCGCAGATGCAGCAGAGCGGCTACGGGCAGTACTACGGCGGCGGCCAGGGCTCGCCCTACCTCCCGCAGCCGCCGTCGCCGTCGGCGTACGGGCTGGGCCCCGGGTCCCCGGGCGGCTACGCGCTGCCGCCGTCGTGCGCGTCGCACTCGCCCAGCGGCTCCTCTGCCAAGTCGGAGCCGGTGTCGCCCGGGCCGCCCGGCATGAAGCGCGAGTTCGCGCACGAGCCGCCGGCGCAGCTGAAGCGCGAGTTCGCGGCGCACGCGCACGCGCACGAGCAGATGGGCATGAAGCGCGAGTACGGGCAACAGGAGCTGAGCCAGATCATCAACATGTACCACGTGCCCGACGAGCAGCGATATGCGGCCGCCAACGAGCGCGCCATGCCGCTCATCTGAGAGTCGGTGTTCGCGTGCGACATCGACATCCCGCCGCTCTGAGGCGCCTGTCGGGCCAGCGCGCACTACGCCTCCAGTGACTTTGTTGCGAATCGGTTTTCGCGTTAGGACAGTGATCGTTATCTCCCGGCCGTACATACTGCTAGGTATGTCCATTTATTTGTTTTGTAATGTACCGACCGTTAGTGTTGCGGAACTGTTGACTTGCGAGCCGCCGGCCGCGCGCCGACGGCTGAACGTTCAATTAATGTTGTTGATGAATATCTTGTATTATATTATGATTATTGTATTTTTTCATGGTTTAAGTTAAAATATTTTAAGTCGTGTCGTGCGGATGGACGCGAGGGTCTGATTGTGGTTCGCGTGAGAGACGATGTAGTGAACGAGGTAATTTGAATACCAAAAAAATTTGAACAATTTGTAAATATAGTGTTAAAGGCTAGAGACGAAGTTGGAGTTAGTCGGTAAAGCGTAGGTAGATAGCGATAAGTCGTGCCACGACGCCACTCTCGTACGCCCGACGTGCGTTGTACAAAATATTTGTTATATGGAATCGAAAGTTATTAAAGCCTCGAAAGACTAAAATATTGTAATACGAAAATGTACAGTGAGTGTTATATAGTCAGTGGACACAAAAGTATATTGAAGAAAAAATGAAGTTATCAATAAACGACGCGTTAAAATTGTACATGCTGTTTTGTTGTATCTCCCAAGTGTTCCCCGGCGGCCCGAGTGCTACCAAACGCTATGCCGTGAGTCATCCGAGCGTAGCCGTGTCACACTACTGCACACAACTACCCACCTACTATTTATAAATGCTTCATTTACCTGATCTTTTCAAAAAACTAGTGTTCTAACTCAAATATTTGCTTATAATCAAAGTTTTCTGCTCAAACTATATAAGTCTCAAGTATTCTCATAGAAAAGACTTCAACGCATCACTTTGCTTGCGTGCGTTTGAACATTGAAACATAATTATTTATTATTTCCTAAATTGTTAAGTGTGTGTTTGTTTGTGTCAATTTATTAGACTAGCAAACAATGCAACACTTCATACAGAAGGCAATAAATATTTCATAATAATTGATAATAGCACTATTATGTCGGTTCAGTGACAACATTATTGTCATTCTAGCATGATTAAATGCTTTTGAAAGGCTCAATAGGTAAATATAATACCTGAAGTTAATAAACAAACCTCTATTGCTTCCATTGCTGCAATAGCTTATTAATTTGATTGTTATATTGGTCATTTATTCAATTCTCTAATTGATCAATTTAATTTTAATGTTCTAACATATAATTTTATGCGAATATTTTTTTTTATTAATTCGTGATTAATAATTAACACAGATATTTTAAAGATATTAGGAATGCAAAAGTAACTTATATTATTGAAGTAGAAAGCAGACGCTTTTTACAAATAATTTTAACCACTTTGTTTTAAATTGCCAAATGAAGACACATAAGATAAAAAATATTTACTGGCATCTCGGCTAATTACTGCGGTTCATTAGAATACTAAAATCATTTCATCACCAAAGACTTTCAAAGACACTAAAGGCTTCCATCACCGCTTGTCTAATATTTTCTAATAAACTGAAATATACAAACCTGAATTATCAATTTTATCTTTTACCGTCTTCCTAAAAATAAGGAGATTCTCAATTCTGATGTCGTTTGAGCATTTTCGAGGTAAAAATAATTCACCTAAGCCTACTGTTGCTATTATAGAACAGTTTTTAAATATAGAAGTTTATGATACAATTTTTAAATAACTTGAGTTTGTTCAGCCTCTGTTTACTTACATTATATACTTACACAGATACCTTGCATATAACAAACAGATTATAAAACAAAATATTAATCTTTCACAAAGGTTTCAACACTGGTCAAAACTTAGTTATCAATACAGACAACATTAGAATAGAATAGAATAGGAGTTTATTGTTTCCAATATTACAGCTAACAGAAAAATAAAAAACTTATCATTATAGAATCAAACATACAAACGTCTTGACCTGAAATTAAATAACAACAAAATTACCATAAATTAAAATTGATATTGAAAACTTTGTTGAATTATGGAAATGTATTAATTATTTGTTATTCTAAATTAACATGGGTATTAAAATAACAACAAACTTTCCGTTAAATAAATCTTAAAATTATTTTAGAATTAGCGAAATGCATTAATTATTTATTTTCTAATTTATTTACAATGGGTATTAAGGGACTTAAAAAATCACCAAAATTGCATCACACTTTCTATCGAACATGCGTAAGAAACTGGCATTTCAATCAATTACTGTCAACACGCAAGGGGTGAGGCGGGATTTAATCAAATCCCACCGAGTAGTTGATAGAATTCGGGCACTCTACCCCCGGGAATTTAACCGACTCAATCCCGGGAAAAACGCCCCGGTGTTTAGCTGCGATCATTTAAACACTATTTTCACTTTAACACTTTGATGTGGGGTGTAGGAGTCGGTTGAGATAAACAAGAGAAAATCGAACACGAAATATGTTTATGTAGTCATATAGAAAAAAGTTAGGTATAGAATCAATGTGCTACATTTAGTTAAATGTGATAACTGATGAGTGAAGCTGAATAAATAAAGATAAATTAAAAACTCTGGGTTAATTCAGCGTAGACTATAGCCTTCTTTCAGTAGTTGCTTGTATTAAAGCATTCAAGCCAACAAACAAACTCTTCAGTGTTATAAAATTGATATAGATTGTGACAGTCCTGCCCTATTATTGAAACTAAAATAGCTGCGATTTCTAACAACAAATGAATAAATTCCAGAATTTGGTGTAACACTCCCAAAACTACAATACTTTCATAAAATTAATTGTGGAAATCAAAACAGAATTTATTAAATTCTTAAATATTTTGCGTGAAAAGTACTTTTATATCTTTATTGGTATGTAAATTAAGAGGTGTGTATACCTTAATGAATTTTCAGATGACATTTTCATATTTTCTTTACTTACAATATAGAGGGCACTCCAAATACTAACATTAAATCCTTAACTTCCTAAAAATAAAACTTAACTTAAACATTACATAGGTACATTACCTTACTAACAAACATTATTTAATTGTTAAATTAATTATTATGTCGGATACTTTGCACTAAAATTAGGATTGATTTTCGAATGGTTCTTACTGTAAAATAGTTTTCACCGATTTTCATCAAAAGTCAATTACAGTTACATTTTCTTTTTGCTATCTGCCTACTTACGCAAAAGCTTAACATTCTTTAAGCTTTTTTACTTAGCTAAATCGCACTTAGCTAAATTCGAGATCAACTCAACTCCTATCTTTGAAACTACAAAGTTTACCACTTTTACATGTTCAATAAAACTTATACTTAGTAGAAGAAGAAAGCTTTCTTAAACTTGATTAAAATATTAAGTAGTTCTTTCCATAATTATAATTACCTCATTTAATTATAACAATCAATAAACTAATACTACCAACGGCAGCTTCAAACTTATTCGAAAAAAAAAAACAAAACACTGAAAATACTTAAATGTCGGACAAAAAAGTTCTGTTAATCTGTAACCAATTTCTTTTTTGTCTCAAAACGCTTTTTACGCACTTCTCTAATCTCATTTTTTAAGACACAACCAATCTGGAACATTGTGGAAAAAAATATTATTGAATGTAGTACATATTAATGCAACATCTTCTGCTATGCCTGAAATTATGTTAATATTATATTACGGGACTTTTTCCATCATCATTTTCCTTAAAAACATTCGGTTAGTCTTTTAAACATGGTTTTATATAAAATGATATGAAATATTACATAGGTACAATCCTCTGGACACTTATGCCATCTTTTGAACTTCATCATTCTTATCACTGCAATATTTATGAAACATAATTAAATTATGAAAACTTCAATCTTAACTTGATTGACTTCTTGACTACAAACCTTAAAACATGAAATCATCATCTTCATCTTATATAAATTTCTCTTATTACTCCTAAATCGAAAAACAAAAAAAACATAAAAATCATTCTACTTATTTTGTACTAACTCTGCCAACTGAAGATTAAGTATATGCATCAGTTCTAAAAATACTGAGTAAAAAACTATGTTTACTAAGACCTTACATAAGTGCTTACTCTCATTTGGAAAACCAACTTCATTTAAAAAGAAAATCATAGTACCTACGGATTTCGCACTTTTGAGTCACTAACGCTAATCTAAAATAGTTTTATGAGAGAAAATCATTCATTTCAGCATTAGGATTTTATGGTGAACGTCCAGGTACAATTATAGTGTGACATGTGATAGACAGGTTTTGGTAATTAAGAGTTTCCCAAATAACAGTAAAATTAATTAGAAAAACAAAGGTTTATTGATTTTCTTGGTAGCTATAACAATTATGTCACTGAACTGACTTCGTCAGAAAACTTCGAGATGTCTTGTAAGTTATCAACTTTATAATCTAGACTCCCTTTCCCCCAGACATGAAGGGGATTTGGATAGGATAATATTATCCATTAATTAATAAAACAAAGCTATATGACCCAAAATAGATTTATTAAAATTACTCAAAACGCATTCACGAAAATATGAATTCCGGATGTACGCGCGTACTCTGGTCTCGCACCCCACCGTTCCGCGGCGTGACCCGGGACTCGAACCCGCTACCCGAGGGTGGGCAATCACGCCGCGTTCCCACGGAGCGAGCATTGTTTCCTCTCACGGTTCGCGACATGTCATTGCTATGATTGCTGGGCCACTGGCCCACTGCTTTCTAATCATCTGTTCAACGTAAATATCGCTTTGAATCCCATTACTTACAAGTGTTATGTGCCCCACTACCTAGATAGACTCTAATACTAAGTTCCTACCTATAATTTTATTGCTTACATTCATACAAACTAGGTTCTCAATTCGGTTGTAAATTACATGTTATCAATATCTCAGGAAACTGCTGCCTAATTAAATATAAATCACCCCACAAATACGTTTAAATCCAAGAAATAAATCACCAAAATTGCACGGTATCATATTCTTAGAAAAAAATCGTATCGAATGCCATGTACTGAGCGCACACCGGTGCATACATCTGCCACCCCTGGCTTCGTCTACCTACGAACATCCGCCGACACATTTGGCCCCAGTTTTTTTCCATGTCGCAATTTAATTTCCCAAAGTCCCAGGCGGTGGTGGAGTGTAAACATCGGTACAAACAACCAAACTAAAGTTGTCACGTAATTCGTTCGTCAAACATTCGTCTATTTGTTCTTGAGATTGACACCGAGCCCGCCCCCGGCGGTGGCCCTTTGTTTTTATGTTACACGCTGTCAATATTTGGTCTCATTTGTCATTAAGTGGTTTTAAATGCCGATTCGGCGATACGACCAGCGGAAAGTGGGTGGCGCTGTGTGGGCTTGTTCAAACATACATTCTGATGTGAGAACTGATAAGGAAACGTGAGCGGTTCTGTATGAACTTTGACTTCGGAATTTTAATAAGAAGAGGATCCTAAAATAGAAATGCTAGTGGAATATTTGTAGAATCTATGCTACCCTAGAAAAAAATGTTTAGCCTTGGTCAAAAGTTGTTGCAATGAGTAGTTAAGCGGACGAGGCAAAAAAAATTAAGTGGAATTTTAGCCTTAGTTTAGTGCGCAAGACCTTCTTAGAATCGTTAGTTGCCGTAACGGTTCTTACGTCGCGTCTCCCTCAGGTAGGCTGCACTCGCTAGTTACTCGACTCGGTGCAGTCGGGAATGCGTTTTTCTAACGCCTTTTTCAGATACGAGTAGGTACTACTCCAAGATGAGTTTAAACACGACGTGGTTTTTGTCAATCGGTATTTGGTATTTTTTATGAACTTTCATTTTAGATTTGATGTCGAAAAAGTTAAAGGAAAAATAAGAACACGTGCCTAGTTCAATTCGATCGTGTGTGACTTTGATTCGAATATTTTTAAATTAAATCATTGGAGTCGTCTGTAACACAAATTGTATTGTGTGCAGGTGCAACTCATGATTTGCAGTTTTATCAAACGGGATTTTGTTTGAAAAAAGACTCATCGCAAATTGATTTTCAGTTGATTTCTAAGGCGTTTCGATCAAAACAAGGAATGTCTTTCAAAAACCACTTGAGTGTGACTAAACTTTGATTTCTGCGCCTTTATCTGCTAAAGATGCAGTAATATTTATTTTCTGTAATTTGAAGACCGTAAACAGAAATGTTCCATTGGACTTAATCAAATTTGATGGCTGCTGAAATTTTTTTTCTGTTACGTATGATAAAATTACAGTTGTTTCTGAGTAAAAGACTGTTACTGCTTATTATGGCACAGATGTAACATAGGTTCCTAAACTCATGAGATGGACCACTTTTTATGCAATCATCTATATAATTGATTTACCACCATTGATTTGACACCAGTCTAATCCAGGGATATTGGGTGGCCCGGGTAACTGGATTGAGGAGGTCAGATTGGCAGTCGCTCCCTGTAAAGCACTGGGAGTCAGCTGCATCCGGTTAGACTGGTAGCCGACCCCAACGTAATTGGGAAAAGGTTCGGAAAACGATGATGATCTGTAATTGATTAATGTACAATTAAGATTAGTGATAACTTCCTTCGACCAGCCATGCGTCCTTACGAAAAACATACCAAAACAGTAAATATTATTTACAACTAGAAAAAAGACAAAGCAATTATAACATCATTCTCCCAGGTACTTACATAACTGGCCAATGTTAACCTAAACCCAAGGTTCGGCCGAAGCGCAATAAAAAATGTTTTTTGGAAAGTTTTATGACCGTAAAAGGGGTACCGATGGGGTTACGTTGTAAAATAATTACCCAGCCGTACTGAAATACCGCCAAAGTTGATGTGGTGTAACTGTAAAATTTAACACAAATTATCGGGTTTATGTTATGTTCTAGCAGTTAATATTGGTTAAATAAATACTGTTAACATGTTAGAGTATCCGCATACTGTAAACTAAATAGTCGGCTGACAGTTAACCCGATAGTAAGCAATATTTTGTTTTAGAAAATCTTGATTCTAATCGAAGTTTTCAGTCGTTCGTATATAGCTAAATACCTGATCTTTTTAACGTGCGTGCTATCATTCATTTTCATGCTAATTTATGAGTCTAAACAAACTATCGGCCGACTAAAAGTTTGTTGTGTGCGGGGTTTAGATGCTGACTTCTATTGTTATTGTATTATGAAGTATTCGGTTTGATTGAAGTGTACTTTGTTAAGGCATTAATTTATTCTTGTTGAGGCTTACGAATACTGTTAATGAGACATCTGACATACTGTTGATGTAGTAGGTATTTATTTCTTATCAATGCACTAAGTATAGAAACTAATATGTTGTACATGATAAAATCATTATAGTTATTATGATAGGACCTAATTGCATATCTTTCAAGTTAATTCTGCAGGTCTTGCTGTCAGAATTTTAGTTGATTGAGCTATGAGCTACTCTCCGTGGTTTCGCCCACATATTGTACTCTTCTACTTCCCGAACTCGGACGAAAGTCTCCCATGACCTTTTTCAGGCTCTAGATTATATGTGAACAAAATTTCTTTTAAATCGGTTTAGTAGTTCTGTCGAGAAAGCGGGAAAGACACACAGGCTTACTTTTTTTTGTATTTATAGAATTGATAAGGATTACTCATACCAAAGTCCTATTATTAAATACACTAGTCCTGAATCATTGGTATCCGAAGGTATATAATTTTTGCGAGTTTCGCTATCTTATCAGTGAGTGGTACTAACGATGGCCTTTCCCGGAATTGTGGGACCAAGTCTTTTCCCATTGTCTTCCGTAGAAAGCCATGGTATGGCGGAAGATTCTCATGATAGCTGATCATTGGAAGTATTTATGTTCTAGACTATGTATCATTTGTTTCGGATGGCACGTTAAACTGTAGGTCCCGGCTGTCATTGAACATCCTTGGCAGTCGTAACGGGTAGTCAGAAGCGAGTAAGTCTGACACGAGTCTAACCAACGGGTATTAGGGTTGCCCGGGTAACTGGCTTGAGGGGGTCAGATAAGGCAGTCGCTTCTTGTAAAGCACTGGTACTCAGCTACATCCGGTTAGACTGGAAGCCGACCCCAACATAGTTGGGAAAAGGCTCAGAGGATGATGACTATGTATCATTTTATTATGTAGGTATTTTTACATACTTGAAGTTGGAAGTTAACGCTGTTACATGGAAAATATATATTTATTTCAATTTATTAAGTTTAAACATCTATGGCCTTACTACAAAAACTTAAACCCCTGTTTTACACTTGTCTAAAAAAATGTTGGCTGCAAAATGAACCATATGTCAACGTCATAATTTGTCATTTTTTTAGACAAGGCATAAACTGACGTTTAAAAGTTTTTGTGGTAAGACGGTTAATATCTTATAGACTTTGATTAATTTTAATGTGAGTAAACTATCGTAGGTTGCGTTATTTATTACGCGTGTGTAAATCAGGTATGAATTTAAATCAACTTTGATATAGTAAATAAAACAGCACTGCTTATACATGTTAAATCAATCAGTCTATTTCAAATAATCATAAAGGTGATTTTTTTTTATATACCTAAGCGTGTAAATAAGAATTTACACGCTTAGGTATATAAACTTTTATCTACATTACATGAACAGGAAAGTTTTTAGTTCCTACACGATCTAAATCAAATTTAGGTATTTTGAATTAATTATTACCCTAGCTAGAGCATTTCAACTTTCATTAAACTTTAGTCATTATTCAGTAGCTTTGGTGTGAAAGCGCGACAAATATGGACATACAATAGTATTTTCCCATTTACAATATTGTATTAGTAACTATGTTCATATATTCGTTTAAGGCAAATGCTATTCTTATGCTGTTCTTCCATGTTTTATTTTACGCGACGTTATTAAAAATATTTCAATAGCAAAAAATTGTCAACAGTTGTTCATAGGTATTGTTTCTTGTGTAGGTGTTACGAATAAAATCGTAGCACATTCGTAGCAGAGTAAACTTTTCAAATTATTCATATTTTGATTTTGATGACTTTGTTTTACCTTATCATTATCATCGTACGTACGTAAAGATACTCCATATGTGTATTTATTAAATTACGCGTTTTTTTTTGGCAGAGCAAAACAGTATTTTATTGCAAGCACAGAAAAGCTATCCTTACATTTCATACCAAATCCTCAGTCGCTCAAAAATCTACAAAAAACAGTAAATCAAACACCCAAACAGCATACAAAAAAAATCTAAAATCTACATTAACCCCATACGGTAGTTCCTTAGTTCAGAATAAAAAACAAAGGGCCGAGGGCCAGTCATAAATATCGCGATTGAGTCATTACGTCATTAGCCAGGGGCGGACTCGCCGCCGAATAATTAAAATCATATAAACCCGACACGGATTACGTTATCGCGACGATCGTTCATTTTTATTTAATAGTTCGTGTTAAACTTACACGGGTATTAGGAATTTAAGATTTTAGATTGTTAGAACAAATGGGCGGTAGTTTGATGGGTTTGTTTTTGTAATGGTTTTTTTTTTTAGGTAATGTTGTTGGTTTTTGGTAGTGATTTGTTGTGTGTTATTGCCTTTTTTAAATTGGTGGTGGGTCTTTTAAGAATTTCATACCATTTAACCCGAGTGCACTGACAACATAAGCGGAAGTTTACTTTAAAACAACTGTTTACTTAGATTTTACAAACTTAAAACAGTTTTTTAGAAAACGGAAGTTCATGTTGTGCTTCTACTTTAATATTTGTGAGAAACTTGTGCTTTAATATTTCAAATACCCAACTGTGAATTTATATACCCACTACATTAATTATCTAGCATATTATTTAAAGCTAACATTTCATACCGCATTGTACTCACTCACCATATTACCCGCATTGCAAATACTAAACCTAGGTATTATAAGACAGTGACACTACTTTTATCACAAACCGCAAGACCAACAGCCAGTCTTGCAACCACAAAATCAATTACAATCAGCTTCTAGCAATACCAATAAAACAAAACATGATCGAAAGCAAAAATATTAATGTAAACCGTGGAGGAAGCAAAAATAACTCCAATTATTCTCCAGTTAGGCGCCTTCTTATAGGTCAAATACAGTGCATTAGGCGTGACCAAAATGATGAGTTACTAGTTAACTAACGAGACGTTCCGGTTCCTTGAGACATCTGACAAAGATTGGTGATTTAGTTCTTAAAAAATGGGCGGGGATCAAAGAAGGCGTATGGGGGCCTAAGCAGCAATATTCATCCGCATTTTGGCGATGGGACTTTCTTAGATTTTTCATTTTGACGCTTACACTCGTTATTTTGTTCTCCATGGGCACTGATTAACAAAAGCATAGCGATGCTTTAAAACCTCGTAATTGAAAAGACATGCCTAACTGTTTGGAAAAAACATATAGCAAGTGCTTTGCCACATCATCTTCCTAGGAATGCAATAAAATAATTTTGAGTCAAATTGCTTTTCCGGGGTTTTCATCACGTTTTCTCTGTAAGACGGCGATACGAAGGAATTTTCAGCATTATAAAATAGACATAAGGGGACAAAATATACGAAAATAATACAACAGCTCTCATGAAATATCTTTGCCGCTCCTAGTCAGCCATTTGTTGTCTTGTAAATGCACTTGCTAGTTTTGACTGTTTTGTTTTGTAGTCAAAAGCACAAGCAAAGTTACTACATATAAGGAATTTCCTTTTTTTATTTGTAATGGAGACGACGGATTATCAGAACTTGTGGGAACACTACCCTACCTACTACCTACATAATCTAAAAATAGAAATTCTATTTTAGCAAATCTCATAGCCGACCTACCGTTATATGTATTTACTTAAACTTATTTAAATAAATGAAATGAACCATCTTTACATTTCACACAGTCGATCGTAATTCACATTACTTCGCTAATATGTTAAAAATCTTTCATTAACGTGACGTTAATTACACATCTACGTAGTAATGTGTCATTTGACATCACAAACTAGTCGGAAGTCAACGTGTAATCCAAGTTTATCCCTAGCAAGCAACGGCTGTTACCAAATTAATTTATTGAACGGTCCGCTAACGGTACCGCTGAAGACTCTTCTGCCAGTCACACAATCCACTCACGACCAACTCTGAAACACAACGAACACAACACTGCCAAACTAAAATCAACCGCAACACAACGACCATAGAACTCATTTCAACTTGCACACAAACCAACATACGACCAACAAACGCAATATAGCAGGCAGTAAATAAACAGTTGATACTGACTACACATCATTACATCAAAGAGATGAATAGCCATTGTGATAGGACATTGCACTTTATAGAGCAGCGAATACGTGTCAGAATCAACTGCGTGGTGGTTGCAGGAGTTTCTTATCGAACAGTGGGTTAGTGGGCGCGAGCGGTGCCGGGTCAAACGCTTAGCAAACAACCACGGACGGATTCGTCTTGGCGTATATTTGCCGGCATCACCGTGAAATGGTTGCAAAAGCTCGCGGTTCTACGGCATTGTGTGGGATGCATTTCGTTCCACGGAAACCCGCGGTGCAGCCTTGCTTGTTCTGTGAAGAAAATAACGCGTACAATAATATGCTACATAAGTCAACAGGTAAGTGTGTAGCTAAGGTTCCTTATTCGAAACACTTTCATTAGGTCTCAACTATATTACGTTTTTAAGGACATACTAAACATTCGATGTACACTATCAACATTATCAGTCTTTCTTCCCTCAGATATTACTATCAGTCACACTACAATCAAAGAATCAATCCAATTCGAAGATGCCAGTTACGATAAAGTAATTGATCACTGAAAAACGTAACTAATTCAACCTCGGCCAACCAACTTTGAGCACTCCGAAGTTTTATATTGACTGCAAATTCTGAGAAGCAAATAATAGATGTTGGTCAAGTTCAAATTGAAATCGAACACTTTAAATACCTACTTCGATTTACATAGGACATACACAAGTATTATTTTTACGATAAGCGGTCAATGACTGGTGCAAATCGATTTCCGAATTAAGATCGGCTTGGTTTTTGATACATTTCAATTGTGATTTGATTCGCTGCCTGTTTTTCAGCGGAAATATGTATGTTTTTGGATTATGAAAACTAGATCTCTTACAATCTTTGTACCCAGAGGGATTTGTTACCAATAAACCATTCAACAATTACTTCAACTACGTAAAAACAATATCTTAACGGTAACTAAACAAAGAAATTACACAAACACCTCATTCTAAGATTGCTGTTATTGCCAACAAAAATAAATCGGAAGCATCTTCAAAACGGCCCAAAAATAATCACCCATCAATCAAAAAGTTTGGATCTATAAAAACCTTCTTTGTGGCCCTGGCCGCCTATAATTGGTACGTAAAAAACAAAAGTAGAAAATTTATAACGAGACGAAACTCCCAAATCACGCTGTTTAGTGCAAAATTATAGTGTTTTAAAGAAAACGTTTAGGCGTTTGTATTGCTGTAATGAGAGGGTATTAAGTGGACGGGACGGAGCCGCAATCTATTAGCTGAGCAAAAACTGAGCTTAATTTTACACCTGTTTACCTTTAATTCTAAAATTATGGCAGCAATGGCTTGATCCTGTAAATATGCTGTTGCGTATAGTTTTGTACAACTTTACTACTTGAAGAAATGGTATGCTGTACATGAACTTTCAAACTATATTGAGTTCCGTAAGGTACATGAAATGGGGACATTAATTAATTAGGTACATGAGAAACTTAAGTTCAGTTCTTATAATCTGATGAAAGCTACTATATATACTATATATTTTCTCGGAAACCAAATGTCTTAAACAGTTCTTGAAACCAAGCATCGAAAGTACTAATTACGTTTTCATTTGAGTAAGTCGAATATCCAACAAATTGTTTTAATCGCTTGATTTATTCCCAGATTCGTGTCTGGTCTCAACTTTCGCAATTCGCTGAACATCGACCGAGTAATGAAGAATGACTGAATTCCTTCAAGTTCCATTAGTAGCATTAATATATTGTAAATTCAAAAGTTTATTTATGTTCTTTGAACCCGTGCTTATTTTACATAAAATTATGTTTCAGGAATGCAAACCATACCATACTTATACAGACAAACTTAAGTGATTGATCTTCAGAGCGTCCAAACTGCAAGTTTAATTATTATCTAACAAGCCCTAGTATAAGTTTTCTCAAATTCCTCAGATGTGTATGTGCTTTCCTGAAGATTTTCAAATCATGAACATTCTACTCCAAATATTTGAAGTCACCAGACCCCAATGGATATCTGAAGAACCACGTCAACGGACCTCCTTGTTGAAGCAGTTCTGTAGTCTCTGGTACACCTCAGCTAGCGCCTCAGGGCGGGTGTGGGGCGAGGGAGGCAGGGGTGACGTCACGCCGTGGGTGCCGACACGTCGCTCGCCGTCACGCTCCACAAACAGCAAGGTTGCCGCAGCCTTGACGCCGGCCCACATTGCGCACCGGCTCAGAACCGACTTTTTGTACTAAATACTATATCTCTGGTGTGAACATCTTCCGGTCTCTGAATGCCTGGTAACTGAGTCATGGCTCGCCAAATGCTTGCTGATTATGATAACTGTTATCGGACAGTGGTTGAAAGTGGAGTCATCAACTGGTTATTTCAAGTGAAACTTTTTGGTTACTGCTCAGTTAGAATTTCAGCGGAGTTTTGTTTAGTATGTCGGGGTCGACCTCTAGGTTAAGCGAAGACAACAAAATATGTTAGAAGTGGAAATAAATTCAATATCACAAGCATCGACAGCCTGATGATTAGGGTAGTCATTGCAACGGCAAACACAAGGTGAAGTATTACTTGGTTTAAGTTTTTCGGCATATACAAAAAGACCAATCAATTTGCAAAATCGCGTAAGATCATACACTTAAACTGGCAGTTTATAACAAAACTGCACTTGACCAGTTCATGTTCATCAGTTCCAGTAAAACCTGTAACGATAAAATAATATTTTTAGTATCGTCATAAATAAAAACATCAAACTCTGTCTCCGCAGGCACATACATCACAGCCTCGTTTACTACACGTACTTGTAAACTTTTCACAGCACAAATCTTATCTTAAAAGGGTTATGAAATCAATTTTTATTTTACTATCATTAAATGCATCGGCACTTTCGAGTATCACTTTATTCTTAGAACAAAACTATTTACTCATATGTTAATGACTAGATATGTATTACACAGCTGCAATTAACAAAGGCAGGCCAAGATCAAATGACATGTCCATAAACAAACAGCAACCATAAAACATCAACAAATCGTTAAGTAGCGAGAAAATAAGCAATAAAACAATTGCAGATCTAGTAAAATGTTTTCGGAACGTCCCTTGGTCGGGGCATGGCTAATCAGACCAGACAATGGTACCAGCGTGAAAACATCATAAAGCTACGGGACCCTGCGAGACTCCGTCCAAAATATTTACGGCGCGTGACAAACGCACCGCCTTTGTCTTGGGAAGACTGTCTCGGCGATTGGTCACGGTTAATCTTCGGACTACGTTGCAGCAGACATGTGCGATGTGTTACGGAGAACAGCATTTGACGCGAGGATCGATCGTAAAACTACGAAACGATATCTCACTGTTACCAACCAGGTATAACTCGCTCATGAAATAGAACTTGGATGACCATTATGTAAATATGAAGAAATACGCCTTGTGAAGTCACTTTTTAACATAGCGGTGTTTGTAGCAAAAACTAGCAATTATATCAATGTAACCACAACATAAAGCATGGCCATGGCCTCTACTGAAACTATCTTGAGGTAATCGCAGTATGATTCCATTGATAGGTATGAAACACTGATGCTTCTACTTCTACACTGGGTATTACTGCTTTGAGCATCAACGCAGTCTCTTCAGTCCAGCAAAAGAAAATAGGTATGTCCAAACAAAAAAGAGTGGTGAGGTAAGTGTCAAATATATTTCCTTTTTTTTGTCTTAATATCTAATTTATTTTTTGCTTTCACTCTTGTTATGTAAGCATTCCATCAAGACAAATCGACTTTCCTCAGCGGTAGTCCGTCATACGGACCTTACTTAACCAGCCAGTCACTTGCTTCAATATTTGTGTGTTCTAGATCGCTTGCTGTATCCTCTTTAGTAAAAACGTTTTGCAAATCCAGTAAGCAATGGTTTATGTCAGCCTATTACCAAATGCTGCCTCCCCCAAAAATCACCAGCCATGCCGGGTTTAAGTGTTAATGTACAAATATCAAAATCAAGCGAGCAAGCTTACTAATTATGACCTCATGGTAAGCCAGTACTTCGCACATCGCCTTCAAGTTTCTTCATTAGATAGTCTATTAAAATACCCGTATATTTAACAGCTTGTGATGCTGCTGGGCTTGACCGTGTGAACACAAAGTTCTCTTCCAGCTTGTCTGACGTTGACTACTAGTGACTTTGCCATAGTCAAATTGTAAATCAATAGGATCCTCTTTTGAATATTGCAGTCAGTTTTATCTAGCCCTTTTATCACTGAAAAAAAAAACTAAAATTCAAACTTCAAAACAAGGAACAATCGAACGCTTTGGTATTTTAATTTTAAATGGAACTCCGCAGACTACATATGTGGCATTCTTGCCTTTGTTTACGCACAATTAGAAATTATTCATTTGTTTCGCAACAAAAATTCCTAGAACACATGCCTGTAACTAAAATTCCTCAAGATCCAAAATATACGGTACTGCATGGGTGTTTTGTTTCATCGGTAATTAAACTTAAGCAGCTTTTATGAGAAATACCTATAAGTTTTTAATGCCTGTTGCAAAGTAAATATGACGAGAACACAATGCTATTATCTGGCTCATAGATCAAAGATAGCACGTGCTAACACATAAAGCTGATGATATTAAAGAGTTATCGTGACTCGGAGCGAATAAAAAACAAACAAACTGAAACACTTTCGGTTCTTGTTGCCTTTCATTGGTCGAATATAGAATGTTGGTCTGTTCTTTAGAAAGGTTCTAACATGGTCTCTAAGCTGTGTCGTTTTTTTGCAAGATACTGTAGAACGTGGTGTTGGCGTAAGTATTTTCATTGATTTATTTTGTACTACAAAAGTAGGTTTAGAATAAAAATGCACATTCTTCCTTCTTCCTTTTGTTCAAGTGCATATGTAACTATTTGTTGCATTTATTAGCAAGTAGCAGAGAAAAATTATATTGAACCCAACTACAATATTTTTTCAATAGGTACAGTCAACTTCAGGTCAGTGGTAACAGTATTATAGGAATATCGTACTTATTGCTATTGAGTTAAGGTGCATGACAGTTACCATTGATGTGCGGTCTACCGTACAAACCACGCATTAAGTGCGGTCTGACAAAAAAGTTGTATAGATCAGGGATCAACTAGTGCAACACATATACGCTATTGGACGCACGAGTGAAGCCGCGGGCAGCTGTAGCTAGCTATAAAACCAACCACTGCTGTGAAAGTTCACACCACAATTTAGGTTTTTAACACCAAGCTGCCACTGCAGCGGTCCTCATTAAGGCACAAAAATACGTCCCAACGTATCGCTAATCATTTTATTGTCTTCACGAATTATTGGAAATACTTGAACCGTAAGACCCATAAAAATAAATGCTCACTAGATAATATGAAGTACGTATTTTTAATGAGCCAAAACAACTTTGCTTATTTATAACCTAAGTTCGCCAAAATAGACCTTTTATACAGCTATTATTTGAATAGATGTAGCTCTTGAAACTTAGAACATAAACATAATTGATTGCTCAAACAAAAGAATAACAAAGAGATACCGATCAAACATTCACTGTAGAACCAGCGGCACAAAAGCTACCCACGTGTAAAGTGATAACTTATCATTTTATCACCAAGCCAAACATTTCATCACGAGACAATTTTCCATCTCGTACACTCAGTTAAAAAAACGACCTCCATCTCGAATGTCATTTGCACGCCGTGCCGTTGAAAAAGCAATTATTTCAATATCTCGATGCCGGCACCCAAGCCAACAAAAAGTGATCTGAGCACGCGCGCCACTGTGACCGAACGCAAGAAAGTTTGGAGGAGCCCCGAAGGACATCGACGTCGAGTCGATAAACTACGTGGTATGTATACATAATAGGTGGGATTAGGTACTTAAACGTTGTTGTTTCTTTGACGTGGCTATTATGTATCGCACATGTGTGGTTTGGTTTATAGCGCGTTATTGGCGTTGCTAATCGCGCCCTCAGTCTGTCTTTCGTGGAATGGGACGTCTCGTTGTGTACAAGTCTGCGTTCAAAGGCCTTTTGTATGGGTTTATAAGAGGAATATCAATATAGTTATCACATCGTTGTATAGATAGAATCTAAGATCAAGGAAACATTTTACGATTTTAATGTCGATGTCTAAAGCCAGATTTCAGCTGGACTCATGACTTCACAACTATGTATCTACCTACATTTGAAATACAACATAAGAATTAAGTGCAATATAATATACCAAAGCAACACCACAGCATTCCTTTCTTCAAAAACTACAATACGTAGTGTACACCGTAATACACAAATCACAGTTAGATTTACAATCATAATGAGTACGCCTCAAACGATAACTGTACCAATCACAATTGAAGATGAAAAAAAATTCATTGTCCTCAGCCTGTTCCAGTCTAATGGTCGAAATAGTTCGAACAACGAAACAAATAGGAATAATATGGCTTCCGCTAATCAATTATATTTTTTATTTATAAAAGAAAAAAAAAACAGTGTCGCTTACAAGGTTTACTGGCCGATTAGACACGTATAGTGATAAATAATATAAACGCCAACCGCAATAATTCTCCGATAGTTATGCCAGTTATGCATATCGATTGCTGTTTATTTTTTAGGTGATTTATTATTGAAATAATTAAGTAAAAGTGTTTGTGGTGTTGGTTGAAATTGGGTAAAATATATTGCGTGTGTTGAAATGTTGGTTAAGAAATTGGATGCGGTGGAATG
This sequence comes from Helicoverpa zea, assembly GCF_022581195.2. Lineage (NCBI taxonomy): Eukaryota > Metazoa > Arthropoda > Insecta > Lepidoptera > Noctuidae > Helicoverpa > Helicoverpa zea. The sequence goes on from NC_061454.1 coordinate 4,453,883, forward strand.
CAAAACCGATTAACGTGTGAAATTATACATTGTCGGCAAGGAGAACTTACATTTATTTGCCTAGCTTGTTTTGAGGTTGAAACAAATAAAGACCAGTATTAACAAATTTACAACCACCGTACATAGTTTCTTCCCTAACAAAGAGATTCCTGCTCAACCCATAAAGAAGCACCAGCATGAAAATACTACAAGTTAGTGCATTTCTATTATTTTACGTGGCGCGAGCCGGTACTACCCTGTTTTTGTTAAGTGGCAAACATTTGTGAGTGTCACTCGAGTGACAATACATCGACGACATCGAGTGGTCCAGTCCAACTCGACGCCTCTACCATTTGTCCACACAATTACTTTAGTAAACAGACAAAAATCGAATAGAAAATCGCGTAGCGTAATCGATTGCCTCCTTGATGCCATTGTAAAATTTTTGCATAAGTAATCCAATTGTGAATTTGCCGCTATCGATGATTTTGTATGTGGTTTAGAGTGTCAGTCGTGCAAATTCGAAATATATCGATTAGCAAGTCGACTACTCTATAAGGAAAAGTTTACCGAATCGGTAGACCACTCTAAAAGTGTACAGAAAAAACTGTGTTATGCAAAATTACCTATTACATGCAATTCTCTCTTGTATTTAATTTAAGTAATATTATTATAATAATTACATAAACTATTTATTGCCCAGATAAGGTCGTATCTTCTATGTTCCGTATATAAGCAGTTAATGGAGACCCTACCCCGAGAAACCCGCTGTTTTAACATAAAATAGCTTCATTAGACACAGATTCGTTTGAAAAAGGCAATACACAATGCAGTTCCATAAATTATCATGCTGCTGACACCCCTACTGCACTTGGGAATTTTTGACCAAAAATGACAATCGGGAAAAACCCTGCACATTTCGCTCGTTTCTAATTAACTACGTGTCTGTAGTTAATTGCATATTGACTGAAAAATCTTGTAATTATTTACTAGCTGAAAATAAGACCATGTAGACTCAGAGGAATAACATAGGAATGGTTAGGAAATTAGATGTCTATGGATGGGATCTTTATTCTGCAGAGGTCTTTTCCGATACCTTACACCTGAGACAGACATGCTGATTATAAAACCTATTTACCTTTTTTTTTATTCTTCACCAAACCAAAAAACCAAGAAGTTCAAAACAAAGAGTGTTTAAGGCAAACCAGCCAGCACTTTATTCAAATTCCGAATCACAGAAGGTAACTTATGGTAGGGCCTCAGTTCGTAACGGGACGGATTGCAAGTATGTCGGCCGCCAATCACAGTGTCGCCTACCAACTATGTACTTTAGAAAGTACTGTAACCGACGTGTGACCGTTGACATTGTATATAAACGTTCTAGATTCTGATTCTGCATTCGAAGTGTTTAGGCAACGTTGGAGTGCGTAATGGTTGGTTAGTAAGTTGTAGATATGTGAGGATTATAGTAATGGGGTATGATATTTATTCCGGAGAGGATGACTTTATTGAATACTGGCTAGTTGACAAAGGATAGATGACACTACAGATTCTGAAGTTCGAACTTCAGCACTTTTAAATTAACTAATAATTTAAAAGTGCTGTCAGATGTATGATCTACATCTGACATCTACAGCTGAATCCGATTAAACTGTAAGCCGACTCCAACATAGTTGGGAAAAGGCTCGGGAGATGAGGATGATGATCATTGTTCACGCAGGTAAGGTTACTCATTTAAAACAAACCAAAGGCGCTATGACAACTTAGCACTTACGCATTTCTTAAAGTAATCAGCAAATCCCATACTACACCAATGAAAAATAAAACAAAACAAAATCAGCTACGTGTACAAACCCGTTACGAAAGCATCATATAACCCCCAAATTTCCCACCTGCCGATCACCAATCAAACAAAAAACAAACGCGACCTTATCGTCCGAAACACGGATAGCCGTTGATTATTGGCAGTTTGGCACAGTCATGTTGCATTACAGTAGACACACAATAAAGTCCTCCGCCAACCAACGTGCTGTCACCCACGGAAGAGAAAACGTCAGATACGTCGAACTGGCATGATATATGATAAATGTAACTTGTAGATGCCAATGGACAAGGACCTTTGGTGCGCTGGATTGGGCTCGGTGGAGAAGTTTGTTTGTACTTCTAGATGGTTCTCTGATGGTAGAAGAACTATTGAGTGAAACGCAGACTGGTATTGTTATGCTTACTTGCCTGAGAGCCTTTTCTTACGTTTCAATTTTTGTACTGGTGACATCATTTGCCTTGACGCCTTACGCTCGAAATAAGCTACCAAATACGCCATCAAATGCTCCACAGGTCGCCACGATATCTAAAACAAAAGGGCATCAAATCGCCGTAAAAACAGTGTACGCACACTTGTAACACCCAAACCACAAAATGGCTCATCCAGTACACATACAGCCTCGTCGTGCCAATCAACCGCGTGCCCAATGCAGGTCGGTCGACAGCGAGGTTAGAGCTTGCCGATTCCTTAATTGCCGTGACGTTTTGGTGTCACATACCACTCTCGGTACCACGCTACTTAAATAGGCTTTAGTAGCACTACGTGTAAAATCTAACCGTTGCAACACACAGCTTCTATTTGATTTCTGACAAGGACGGTGATGAAAATTGCCCGTTATTGGCTCATTAAAATTTGTGTCTCTCTCCTTGAATGTTTGATTGATGTCTTGAAATAAAGAATCAACAGTTATTTTCTGGATTTTAACGCTTATTTTATTCATGTGTAATTGGTGTTTGAAATTGCTTTTGGTTTATTTAAAGACCGATGCAGTGTGTTCAGCTGTTTAATGATGCACCAACCTTGAGAATATGCAAGTGTGTCACTTCTAGCTTTATTTATTAACCTCAAGATAATATGAATCATTGACCTTTATTGGTCCAACCTTTAACAAGTCATTATTTCATATCGCTAACGAGACTAAATGACACAATCATATTTATTGCTCCAACGCTAAACGATGGTGCCTAAATAAATAACATTGGAATCTATAAAAAGTGTGTTCAAAACAAAATTATTTTGGTAAAGGGTAACACATTCACACATTAGGGACGCCACTCGACGCGTCTCCCGGTAATTATTTAAAAGTTTCGCCCTGACACTGGCTGCTGCTTCTTTGGAGATTTTCTTTTTTTTATTTTTAAATTTGGAGTGTCGTGAGCGTTAAGTAGTATTTATGCGGTCCCCAGCGGCGCGGAGGTGGTTTGGGCGCGAAATCAACTTGATGCGACCTGTGATACGGTGTAAGTTATTTAATAAAATTTTTGTATTTTAGCTTTATTTTAAGGAAAAATTAATGGGAATTGCAAAGTTTAATTGAACGATCTGAGTTTTTATGTTGATGTTTAAATAACATGTGGTGCGCTATTTTTCAATCCCAGTCTTAAAAATAGAAATATGCTAAATACCATCACAATGTGAGTAAAGATTCTATTTGCCAATGCGAATCTGAGCACCATACTTCTGAGAACGCGGATTTGAAATACAAAAAATATGAAAAGCGACTTATCCCCCTGTGCGCGAGACAGCGGTATAAATTCTGCGCGGACACTTGGGAGCGGATCGCCAAAGCTAATTCTGTTGTGATTAATGCTCCTTGCACATTTCCACCGCCTAGCTGATACTCACCAAATTACGCAAACACGGAAAACATACCAAAACAGACCTTAACACCCCCAAATTAAGGTTCACTACACCAAAATATCAATGCAAACAATAAGTTTGTTCTATATGAGTGCTTAAAAGTAACTCGCTACTGGCCGTTCGCGTTTCTCACGCAACTACCGACGATTAAATAAGGGAACGTGTTGTAATATTAAAAACACTTGTAGCCATTAATGAAAACCCATTTCGTACAATAATCGTGTCGTTTGTACTTAATTCAGAAATACTCGGGTACTTAATTTTCGACGTAATCCATGTGTCACATGTTATTTATTAAGTGTTAGTAATGTTTTTTAGGGTTCTGTAGGCTAACTAGGACTGTGTATATCTACATTGATGTTCTTATTGCGGTTCCACAGCCTTTGTTATAGACTATGTTGTTTGGAAGATCCTCAGAACGATCTTTATCGAAGATAATGTAAGCATCCAATTTACGTGCCTAGATTTCCAACGTAGTTGCAAAATTCAGGGGTGGGTTTTAAAAGCTATAGCCTAGCCATCTCTCTAACATTATACCAGACCAATAGTTTTGTCTGAGTCAACTAATCAGGCATTTGTCATAACCAATGCTTCAAGGATTGGCTACTCAGCTTATCGAATCAAAAACAAAACAAGTGAAGTACGCCTTTTTTACCCTAAACTACTGACATCCGCGCAAATCAAACCACTTCACACCTTAGGAAGTTTATTAGCATAAAGAAATTATTATACGTAGGCAATAATTTCCACGGTATGCCTCGCTTGTAATAAATTAGGGGCCAAAGATGGTGCGATAAGTGCACCACTGGACTCCAATAATGAAATAATTTGAGTCTGTCACTCTTTGTTTTATTAATGAGATACGAAATCGGTGGCTTTACGTGACTTGCAGTCAAATAGGGTTTGTTTTAATGACCCTTTTTGGCCTTTTTTAGGAATTCTTTGTAGGTCGAAATATGATTTATGGGTTTTGCTGTTTGTGATTTTTCATAGGTACCTATAGTAGTGAGGCAGAGTATGAGAACATGCATGTTGATTTGTAAGACAAATCTATATAAATAATATATGAGCGAAAGTTTAAATGACGGACATGTTTATTTACCTTTGAAGCAATTGTCTAAATTAAAATGCCGTCGTAAAGTTTGAGAAAACTTCCTAATGGTAATCCTAATATTTCCTAGTACTGATTACTAACATTTTCCTCAATCGTCAACGAAGTTTGTAATTTGTAGGTATTTAAAACCATCATCACTCGTCAGGTATAACGATTACTTAGGGGCTTCACTACTTTTTTACCAAAAAAAACTTGAGAAAATATTAAAAACTTCATCGAGGCGTCGTTAAATTAATTAATTCTAGCTTTTTTGGTTTCTTTTTTTGCACAGAGTACATCAAGAGATTTTTTCTTAATTTACCTAGCTCAATTAATAAGTATGAAGATTAAATAAATACTTTTTGTTTCATAAACCGAACGTGGGCGCGTCTTGTCTGTGGTAAATAGGAGACCTGTCTAAGGAGGTACTTTATCATACAGGGGCCCGATTCTCCTAATTTTACTTAAGCGACCTTCGATTGACGTTCGACTCGATTCGACTGAGATCCAATCCCGACTCGATTACGATTGAAGCGTATGTGGCATTCCGCTATTTTTTCTTTGAAATAAGCCTTTTTATCCTTTTCTGTCATTCAATAATGAATCATTTTGTCTGCAAATGATTTACGATTGCAAAATGATTGTACAGCAAACTACCGTATAGACCAAAATCATCAAAATAGCAGACCAATCGCACACCAATCAAATGTCAATCGAATACGATTGGTCTTTTATTAGTAGCAGAATGCCCGATATGGTTAAAACTGCTATTACGATTGTTGGAATATACGCACGATGTACGTATAATACCTCCTTTACAAATATCCAAGATTATATAAAGCATACCTACTTCAATCATTCGTCAAACATTCAATCATTCAATGTTCACTTTAATCGTACGTTCTTACATTCGAAATATAACAGTCGTTCAGGATACATGTGTTTTCTTTGTCTCACCTGCACCCATATCCAACAGGTTATGGGCCCAGGCCGTTTTCTGTAGTTAAAAGTAATACAACAAAATTTTTAAATTCAGTGAAAGAGTGTAAATTAAAATTGCATTAACAATGAACAAAATATCACATCTTATGACGGTGTTATTTCTGCGTTGCTAGGTGATGAGCAACTCAATATGGTTTCTGTGAAGACTACGCCTACTACTAGACTACGACTCGATCATGAATTGTATAATAATAATGAGACCCACATGAGACCCACACTCAAAATAAAAATAATTAGTGCTCTCGCTGTGGCGGCATATTGGGCTGACAAAGTGTAGTCTCACTATAAGACATGTCATCGACACGAAAGAAGAAGAATAAAAATAATTATCAACCCGGAAATTCAATGCATATAATATCAAAAAAAAAAAAAATGTATTGTGATCATTGCGGACGTCGGAATGATTTCAAAAAGGACTGCCGTTACTTGGAGGGACTGCAGCAAAATAATCAATGGGTGAACTTCAAAAGTCTGCCAATAACATTGAATAATGCAGCAATGACCAGGACGGTTTCATTTTTATGATTTCATAATGTAAATTGTCTGCTAATTATGTAGAAAATAATACTGTTTATTTTCTTTTAGATTCTGGTGTGACAGATCATGATGACATATATCATATTAAAAAAAAAAATAATAATTAAAAGATTGACAATGTAAAAAGGTTTTAACCTCGTACGTCGAATTATCCACACCATTGAAGATCGGTGTTGCTAGGAAAGGAGTTTCAATCCTGGAGTTTGGTAAAGGGTAAATCGAGGTAACAACATAAATTCAAGGATCAATTGATGACGTTTTATATTCACCGGAGGTACGTTATAATATGCCAAAAGACTGGTATGTCGGTAATTTTTTTTTAACATTTATGGTAAAAATAATAAATGTTTTATGACAGGTGAGAACATCAATCACTAATGTTTTTTTTAGTATTACTTTTTAACAGTAATAATTCTCTGAGTAATTTTAAATTGAGTAATTAAATTTTGTTGAAGAGAATCACCAAGACTGTGTAAAAGAGTATAAATAATACGGCATAGTACTCACTTAAATAAACAGAAAAATCAAATGTTCAAATATGGAGTTGATGAAAATAATGTTTTTATTTGATAATTCTGATGAATTATGTGAACCTTGCATATTTGGTAAAAACCATGTACTGTAGATGATAAGAACTATTTTGCTACGTTTATAGACAATTTTATACATTACAGTGCAATATCACACTGTTATATATTTGATGTACTTACGCTAAGTCAGAAGTGCTGACATGTTTTCAAGATTTTGTTGCTAAAAGTGAAAATTTATTTAACCATAAAGTAAACTAATTTATATTGCGATAGTGGGCGAGAATATCTTTCTAATGAATTTAAAGATTATTATTGTGTTTGTAAGGAATAACTTAGGCACTGTTTAACAGTATCGAATAGCCACAACAAAATGGTGTCGAGGAGCGGAGGAGAGTTAACCGAAATGGCTCGACCATTGGTTACAAGTGCGAAATTATATAAAATATTCTGGGATGAAGCTATATTAATATACATATTTAACAAATAGACTACCCACAAAAGCGCTCGCCAATAATAAAACACCATACGAAACATGACACAATCAATACCGAAAATACGAAACCGAAAATAAGTCATTCAAGACATTTAAAATAATGATGATGATTCGGTTCAACATGTTCATGATAAAACTAAAGCCTCGAAATTTGACGAAAAGTCATTTAAAGCCATATTAGTTGGTTACGACCAAAATGGTTACAAACTATTTGCCTAATACAGAAAATAACCAATTCCCTATTGCGAGGGATGTTGATTTGATGAAAGAAAGTGCTTGCGGCACTAATAACCGCGTAGACAAGCACTGCCACAATCATCTGTCCAAGATGCTATGTGGCCAATGATGATGATGATTTGATGAGTTGTATTTCTATAATACCTGTTCAAATTCCCGCCTAAATTAACAAGCACGATAACGACGATAAATCGGCAAAGTTAATAGGCAACAAACACAAACATAATCATTCCCCTGATAATAGCTCAGAAGCTGGACCTTCATCTAGCAAACTGAGACGTAATACAAATAATTCTCAAAGTACCCCAATAGATTATAAAAGGATTGATGACCCATTTTTGCTTATCGCTCACAACTGTTCAATCACTACCATGCACCTATTGTGACATTTTTAGTGGGGATGATTCTAGTATACATATGTTGAAAACCACAAAAAGTGAAATAGAGTCTAATCATAGAAATAATACTTGGACTCTCATAGCAAGACCTAAAAATTTTAACATAAAAAGCTCAAATTGGGTATGTACAATTAAAAATAACGAGTTGGGTAAACCTACATGGTATAAAGCCCGATTAGTAGCTCGTGGTGTCACTCAACAATGCTTACAAGATTATAACGAAACGTTGACTCCAGTAGCTCAAATATAATCTTTCCAATTTATTTTAACTCTTGCAAATCAGTTTGATTTACATGCCCATCTTATGGATGTAAAAACCGCCGTTTAGAAAGGCATTCTCAAGGAAGATATCTATATGGAAGTGCCTTATGTACGCAATGCGCATGCAATGCTTAGTACATGACCAAATATTTGTGCTGCTATAGGTATTATAAGTCAGTATCAAAGTAAAATTAATGAAGTTATGGAAGTGGTTAAAACATCTTTTGAGATACATAAAAGGAACTCTTAAATTAAAGCTCACCTATGTGAAATGTGATTACAAACAACTGATGGCAGGGTATGCAGATTCTGATTGGTTGAGGCGACGTTATTGACCGCATAAGTACAACAGATCACATATTTAAAGTGTTTGATAATTATACAATTTCGTGGAATACACGGAAACAAAATAGTCGCCGGTTCCTCAACAGAAGCTGAATATATGCTTATTTGAAGCTATAAGAGAAGCTATTTGGATAAAATCATTATAACATAGTTCTATTCTGATAAAACAGACAATGATGATATATGAAGTTAATAACAGTTGTATTAGCATCGCTAATAATCCTACAAATCACAAACGATATTGTGACGAATTTAGTTAAGTTTTTATGTGTTGATTTGTGTGATGTGATGTGATGTGTTATTTATGTGTTTTTAGTTTAGTTTAGAATTAATAAGAACCCATCTGCCGCATTAGGCACGTCCTGTAAGGGTAGATGTAAGGTTGTATATGTAAATAAATAAGTAAAGGTAATAACAAAATACCAGACAACCAGGCAACAGTCTGGAACTGAATGACATGAGGTTTAAAACTCATATATAAAAAAAAGCCACACTTTTTAAGAAAGCATATTATAAGTTAGAACATTAAGTTCAAGATAAAATGCTTAGAAATGTGGTGGTCCTGCTCCATAGGACATAACAATATCTAATTAATAACCAAATTAAAATTTTACCAGCTAGTAAAATTGTATTTTTCCTTTGACTATTTGTCTGGTGACAAAATATGTACATATAAAAGTATTAATTAATGTAAAATATGTGAATGTTTATACTTATTACAAGATAAGTTACAAAGTACATTAAAAGATTCATATCATGTTTAATAATTATTCTTATAAATGGTATTTGACTCATGCATTTTCGTGAAACATGAAAATTTGAAGCATGAAGCATTTTAATGGTAATTTAATTCTCATATGTTTTTGTTTGTGATTCTACATGACCTTCGCATGCTGTTATTGTATGTATCAATACATATAAACTGTAATACCATACTATGTATTTAAAAAAAAAAAAAAAAAAAAAAAAAAAAAAAAAAAAAAAAAAAAAAAAAAAAAAAAAAAGTAACCATGGAGTTACTTGCCTGTTCTTCTCCATAGGAAGCTACTGTTGGAATGAGCAACTAGAATCAAACTTATTTATGTTTTTGACTTTCATAAGTGCTTGTTATGGTCTAAATGAAGTAAATGTTTTGACTTTGACTTATGATGCAAAGTTTTTAGAATTAAGTTGAACTTAATGTAAATTTTTGAATAATTTCAGTTCAATGATTTTATTTAGAATGCTATTATGTTTATAATCTAAGCTGTTGATCAAAGTTATTGTAATTTGATATGCAGCAGGTACTATTTATGACTGTATAAAGTGTATGTAAATATTGCATATTGTCCTATACTGCAATGTACAAATTGTATTGTATACTTTATATATCAAACAATGTTTAAGGTTCTTCTAACCTACAGACAGACATGTGTTGCTGGGGAGTTTGTTGCGCCACTTCTTCTTCCCAGTAAAAACACATAGGAAGTGGTGAAAGGTGGGCGTTTTGGGGACTGTCTTTTATAAATTCCTGACGTTCAAAAGGTGCTGTTTTGCAGCCAAGTTTGGGTAAACGATTTTTGACTTATGATTGTATAAAATGCTTGTACATTTGAGGGGGGCTGTTGGAATATACGCACGATGTACGTATAATACCTCCTTTACAAATATCCAAGATTATATAAAGCATACCTACTTCAATCATTCGTCAAACATTCAATCATTCAATGTTCACTTTAATCGTACGTTCTTACATTCGAAATATAACAGTCGTTCAGGATACATGTGTTTTCTTTGTCTCACCTGCACCCATATCCAACAACGATCATATTGCGATTCGATTTCTATTCGATTTTGACATTATTAACTTAGGAGAATCGGGGCCCAGATTATTATTTATGAAGGTTTATAACTTATTATTCGTTAATTGTAAAAGCTAAATAGATTTTAAATATTAAACAGATTAATATATGGGTATCGCTATTGCACACTTGAATTTGTCTAAGTATTATATGACTTTATTCTAGTCATAATATTAGTCTCATTGATAGTGGGGTTCGTCGTCGATCAGACGTAAGTACTAGTAGGTAAGTACCCTTACAAAAATTCCAACAATAGGCAATAGAGTAATAGAATAAAGATTTCATGTAATTTCAAGTAGATATCTGATATTGAGCTCGGTTTATACATATGTAGTAGAAGCAGAAGTCGTATTTAGGTAAAGTTTACTTCGAGTGTTGTAGAGATTACACTCTACCTCTGATACTATGCTAAGTCATCTTCGCTTACGTAAAGAAAGCAAACTTTCTGTTTGCAACATAAAAGGTAATATGTTTCTATTACAAATTACCTTTAGATGAAAAAAAAAACATATTCTAAAATAGTAATTACGCAGTGATTACGAAATAATCTAATATTTACGTACATTAGATTCCATGATACGATTCTAGAGGTGATTATGACGCAATCGATCATTCCCAATCGATACATATCGCTCACATCGATCTACGTAATCGAATAGAAAACGAACATTTACCATAAAAAGCAGGCTTCCGCATGCCTCCAAAAAGTTTTCTACACATAATTTCATACAAATTACTTAAAATCAAAAGGGATATTAGAGTCCTAATGATCGATTTGCATGTTAAGCGGGTTTCCTAACTTATAATATTATTTTATTTCCTACCCCTCGGTGGGCGGTATTCGTTTAACTGTAATACGTCAACACACATTCGGATAGTTATGATAATCGATGTAATAATTAAGGGAACAAATGACTTTTTAGAACGTTGCAAGTTTGGCCTAATTCTCACGATATGTCATGTGGTTGTTTTAGAATTTTAGATTCGGTGTGGGCGTTTCAAGTATTGCTTACCTGCTGGGATGTCTATAAATTATGTATGTATATTTCTCCTTGTATATACGTTCTACGTTTCATAGAGGCGTATGTTAAGGTAATATAAAAAAAAAACTGTAATAAGGTGTATGATTTTCAGGAAATCGTTGATTTTTATAGAAGATACATTTACAATGATTACGTCATATACACACATGCATAGTTAACACACATTTAAATAAAATATATCTATTGTATATAGCCGCAGGGCAGGCATTACTGCACAAAGTAATATCTAAGTATGTTGTGATATTTATGCTTGAACACTTGTAATTACACTGACCCCTTGTCAAGGAGCCGCCGTGCTAAAATATAAGTACCTATATATATGTATGAATATATTCGTCAAATATCATTAATTTTGATTATGTACTTCGATTAATCTGTATTGCAATTGTACTGTCAGCACGAAAAAATACAAGGATCAAAGCACTGCTATGCAAATTGCACTGTTTATTATACAGCGTTATAAAAACAATCCTCAGTAATAAGAAGTAAACTTTTAAGAGAGAAAAGGTATTTTTTTCCACAGATCATTTAGCAAAAACCAAACACAAAAAAATCAGTTAAAAATCTGCGAAATATCAACACGTTACATCCATTCCTGAAATTTGGTCTTTTGATTGTTCCACCGTTAGACATCAGTTTCTTTTCATTCACAGAAGGAATGAGCGATAGCGCTATGAAAAATAAAATAAAATATATGTGCCTGACTATACCATAACTATATTATTTTGTACATTATAATGCGTTAGCTACCTCCACATGATGACATCTATACCTGAAAATCAAGGTTTTCCTTTTGATTGTCATACTCCGGGACACGAGCCACTTCTTATACAGAGAAAAATGATCAGAATAAAATACAAAATCTGTGGCTGACTGTACCATTCGATAACTATTCTAGCTGGTACATTATAATGCGTTAGCTACCTTCACATGATTGACGTTCGGTTTTAGATGCAGCAACTAGTAATGTAATTACAATGTCTTGCAGGAATTTTAACTGGCACTCGTGGGCGGGACTTTACATTTATTTTAACCTTCTAGTTAAATTTAATTAACGGGTAGCGTGTAAGTGTGGAGGAGTTATAACTTCATTTGGCTTAGGATTTTTTGGTTGAGGTTCAAATGTTGAAAGAAATTTTGGTTTGTCATAGAATCAGAAGTCATTTTCATAAAAAAACGACTTATGTTTTCTAAGTAATCTACTACCTAGGAAATATTAGACCTTTGTTTTATTCAGAATCTTTCTTTTTTACATAATATTTTATGACTGTGGTCAGCACACGAATCCATGCCTTTAAACAAGATACTGAATGTATAAATTACTTTTTATTTACATACAAATAATTAACAAATAATTTAACAATATTTTCTTATACGTAACAATTACTTTGTTGAAATAAAAGTTGATGTGACCTTTCCGCCATATTGTGACGTTTCATCTGTCAAAGTAAACTCTTTTGAGTCGCGTTAGGTAAGATTTGTATAGAATGTGCTGACTCATTAAAATGTAAATAAATATTGATGTGAAGGTCAGTACTGTGCGCATTTCTTGAAGTTCAAGTCTCATAGTTTATTAGGTAATAGCTGCTAGCTACTTTCTTTTATCAACTCACTACAAAATTGATATTTGGTGTAACGTTTCATGCAACTGTCCTGTTTCATTCAGTGATGACTATCAAATGTCCAAAACACTGAACTATCCGACTTAATATACATATATTATAACAAATTTTTACTTTATGATATTTTGCTGACTTTGTACGTGGGCGTATCTTTAGCAATTTTTCTTTTATACCTACAGCTATGCGTGCCCAATGCCCACCAATTAGACTATAAGCAATTTTAACTATACTAACGTTAATTTTACTGTACACTGAAGACCTTTAAATTCACACCACTAGGCCTAATAAACGTATTTAATATCATAACTAATAAGTACGACATATAATCGACCACCCAGCTAACCCCAAACAGGCCGATGAGCGGACCATTCATAAAATCATAATTACTTGCATTCATTCATAGATAACGGTACAAATATACACGTAAAGCACGCTAATTTTACCACCAATTGAAAATAAATTGACCGGATTATTTAAAACATTGAAATGGCCAAGTTCAACTCTGTCACAGAGACGTAAAGTTTATTTTGCTGTGTGTTGTTAGCCGGGTTATGACAAAGCATGCTTATTTTGACTACCTGGGGTACCTTCCTAGAAAGCAAATGACAAACTTAGTAATCCTCTCTGTGGAACATGCGATCTGCAAAGATAACGCTTAGGGTTGCCAAAATTAATATGATCTTTCTGCAATCTTTGGATCATAAATCTTATCTAGATCTGAGATAGGAAGTGATGACAGAAATCTAGAGATCTCAAAATTTTACAATGTTTTTTTAATAAATCTGAACAGTAGAAAACTCAAATGCAGCCAGGCTAATATTTCATTTTAAAAATAAACTGAACATGTCTAATATTCCATCGATAGGGTTTTATTTTATACATAGGTCTCTCTCCAACGGACAAAATCACTTCTAAATTCAAATCACAAAAAACAATTGACAATCAATTTCTATTCCCACCAACCCTGAACACACCTCCAACGCTTTGCATTGCCGCCAAACGATTAGCAATTCGGCGATCACCATTCGGCGTTCCATGGGCGGCGTCACAAAGTCTGCCGAAAGAAACTGCCCTATACGCCGGAAAGGATTATATTCCCGCTGTTTTTTGCAGATTACTCTCAGACAAGGGTGTGTTTACCTGCAGAATTAATGTAAGAATTCGCTATGTACTCAAAATGAGGATCGGTGTGATTTTCTTCAATTTGTATTTGCAGAAACAGTTTTGGTTTTTCAGGTGTTGATAAACGGGCACGTTGTCTTTAGATATACTCTGAATATTAAACATATTGCTAATTTTAGAATTAAAATCAAACTGTTTCGAAATACATGTTCTCACTTCTCAGAGCAGATGCGAAAAACAAGGCTAGATATAAAACTGAATCACTTTCAATTGAATAAACCCTTTATTTAATTCACACTTATATTACAAACAACATATAAAAGGCAGGATCAATAGCAGATTATTACCGAATTATGTAATATAAACAAGAAACAAGCCATACAAAGGTGCGAATCAATTATTGGAAGTCTTTCAAACGCTCAATGTGTTCGCCATTCAAGAAACAGTTGCTAACAATAACATTGGTATGTACACTTTTTGTTTTATTTCAATTAAAAGTGAATATATAGTGTAAAATGAGTTCTGAATGTATTTTAAATAACGCACATTATCTGAGAAAACATATATGTTTCGATTAATAATAAAATTATTTTAACTGAAAAAAAAAATCAGGAGCTTCTCAATTAGGATGTTGATGTCTTTAAAAATATGAATTTAATTCAATTCAATTCGTAAAATTTTAATAGAAGACAGATTAGCCCAGCTCAGTTTCATATTTTGACGAGTGTTTTACTTCAATTGATAAAACACTGAAAGTTTTACATAGGGGTTTTGGGTTGCCCGGTTACTGGGTTGAGGAGAGCAGATAGGCAGTCGCTCCTTTAAAACACTGATACTCAGCCGTATCTGATTAGACTGGAAACTGACCCCCATATAGTTGGGGAAAAGGCTAGGAACATGATTAGATTTAACACTGAAACTACACGATTACATACATACATGTATGCAAGTAAGTCTGTATATCGCGGCGTTTTCTTGGCAACACGTTATATTGACACAGATGTCAGGGTGACTGCGTCAAGTGCGAGGGTACTTATTTACAACTGCGTAGTTATACCCAGTGACGTCAGTTAACCCCTTGTCTTGAAGGAAGGCACCACGTAAGTAGCACCTAAGATATAAAATAAAAGTCTCTGATCACGAAATGGGTTAAAAAAATAAAGTACATAGTCACATTTTACAAGTTTGAAAAGGTAACGTTAATAATATACCACTGCTTGAACGGAATGGTAATGTAAAACTTCAGACTTCAGTAACTTTAATAAGTACATACTTAGTTCTAAAATTACTGTAGATTAATGTAAACAAAGATGAGATCGGTCGATCTCACGAAATTTTCAGTATCTAGCAGCCACTCATTACTAAAAATTACAGATTTATTAATTCATTCATTTAATAAACACATTAATTAAACAATCAATAATTAATTCCCGCACAACCATCACCATCCGCATGCATGTTGACATTAGGCACGGTGCACACGTCACAACAGCACGCACGAAGCACGCTCGCCAACAAATCGCCACGTGAGACCCTCACGAAGTGTCGTGGCCACATCTCAATAGACGCTGGAAATTCTACGTTTCCATTGTCATGCAAGAATTTGAGGAAACAAACGGTATCATGGAGGATTTCATTGTTTTGAGTTCCTGACGTAGGCTTTTTAATTACTGTAAATATTTACCTCCCTAAAGATCTATCTAGGTATGCAAATAGTATAAATCTGAAGAGTTTGTTTGCTAATCTCAGACAAGTTAAGTCCGATTAGAAGAAATATTTCAGTGTCAGATAGCTATTTTTTTAGTAAGGCTAAATGTTATATTTTATCTACTTTTCGAAGTAGTAATCAGTGGCGAAGACTAGTTTTGTATAAGATGTTTTTGACCTAAAAAATAGCCTTGAATGTTTATGTAAAAACATTAACTTGACAGAGTATGGAAGTTCATAGAATTCAATTAAAATTATCAAAGCAATTACTTACACATTTCCATTTTCAGTCTCCAGGTTTGCCGATTTGTATAGCTTTTTATGATCGGTATAAATATTAAGCGCTTAGTGTCAGAAACTTAGATAAGTTTAGACAAAGCATAGACACCGGTTTCTACGTTTATAATAATTTAAGACCGGAACGAATTTAGATTTCGCCATTTAATAGTTAATCTTACTGTTTTGCTGGCTATTACGACATATCACTTATTTTTTACTATTGTAATTTGATAGAACTTTTGGCTTCTATTAAAATCGTGATGAAAAAGTGACATGCCAATTTTATTTCCCTTGAATGGTTAAACTGGTTGTAATGTTATATAATGCGTAGTTGCGTATCTATTGATAATATTACCTATCTATTTTTTTTCTTCGTGTAATCTTTTTGACTGAAAAAATCTATTAGGTACACTTTCGCTTGAAGGAGTTAAATAATAGCCTCGCTGGTCAATGTTCACAACTTTCTGCGTTTAGTTATTTAACTTTTGACACCCCAAGCCTAGAATTTACACCAGTTTTTAAAAACGAGATATGTCTCAGTGATTGAAGGTAATATAGATAAAAAATCCGACGAATTGAAAACCTCCTTTGAGGAATGTTGGTTAGAAAAATCAGAGTTGTATTAAGATAATTTTGTTATGCTATTCTCATCTGAGTCGTCCTTGTTTTGTCCTTGATTGGGCAGATACATACTGTAATGAAATGACAA
Organism: Helicoverpa zea; assembly: GCF_022581195.2. Taxonomy (NCBI): domain Eukaryota; kingdom Metazoa; phylum Arthropoda; class Insecta; order Lepidoptera; family Noctuidae; genus Helicoverpa; species Helicoverpa zea. The sequence continues at coordinate 4,470,766 of NC_061454.1, forward strand.
AATATCTGTAGGTAACAAACACAGATAGTGACCAATTACTGCCCTCGTGTACTTGTTTATCAGCCGGGCTTATTCATCTTAGCATTCAATTCACACCATCATCTCACAAGTGTCGGAGGATCGCGGTGTCGTTTTTTGGTTTATGGTCTATGTTATAGCCGTTTTTGAGCTTTTGAGCTGGAAGAAGAGCTAAAAAAATATTTAAAAGACTACCCAACTGTTAACCAAATATTTTGATTACAATGATAAATAAAACGTGATCCATTTAGGTAATTAAGATAGTTAAGTGCCAATCGTTGGTAGATCGAAAAACATACTTAAATGAACTAAAGTTAAAGTTTATACTGAGGAGTCACTTAACAAACACTGAACTGTACTTAGAACTTGTAACGAAAACGAAAATTTCGCTCCAATACTCAAAAATACGACTTCTAAGATCAAAATCATTGCTCAAAACTACACTTAAAACCTACTTTTATTCCTTTCTCCAAACAACGCTACAACCAGTAACTTCAGCCACATCGATCGCAGTTGTCGTTTTGTCCGATCGACCGATGTCGAACGTCGGCGCGCATCAAAGCAGTCGCCCCCACGGGCCGATGCGCCCGCGCCGATGACTCGGCAGTTAGTCCTGTCTTCTGCAGTGATGCTGGAAGAATTTTCCTTATGATCCGATGGTATTTTGTTTGAGCGTTTGGTGTTAATGTTAATGTCAGGTTTGGAGGCAATTTGTTTTGAATTTTCTACATTCCTTTGCGTTATTGTTGGGTGATCCGTATGGGTTGTTGATGTCTATGGTTTATGCGCCAGCATAACGTATTTTTTTTTTATTAATGTTAAGTTTGGCAGTTTCTCAAAAAGCAAGTTTTTTTGTAGTTTTAGGGAAATGATAATATTATTTAAGTAAAACTACCTCAGTCCCTAAACCTAGATCTAGTTTAAAGTTAGACCAATTTCATTTACAAAACTTCTAAGTTCTATGTTTGTGATGTATTTTAGAAATAGAAAACTTGAAAGTTCATGGTAATTTCGTAACAGACAAATAACAGTATCTAAGTTATTGAACTGATTTATCTTTCGATCGATGATAGGTCATTGGCAGCACTAAACATTAAATGCTCACACTACACAGTTACATATTCTCATGTTACATATAAAACCCTTTATAATCCAACAAGGTCGCTGAACAATTAAAACAACCTACCTGATGCATCACATCCTATCGGATATCCTATCACAATAATCACCAACTTCCTACCGTTAGAAAAGTGTCTTCTAATCTTAAAACTGCAGCTCATTATCAAAATGCCATATGTAGCAATCCAGGACATTCAAATTTCAAATCTAGAAGGAATAACCCAAGGTCGATTTTCGAAGATCACGTTTTTTGTGATGCATCTTTTGATTGAAGGCGGTGCAATATGTGGTGAAAAAAACGTAACCTCTCATTATTTGTAATCTTCAAAACAAAATGGAGCGGGTTGAGCTTGAGAGTCGATTTCCGTTCCTTTGTGTCTCTGCGGATTGCAGTTCAAAGGATTACCCCGACTTTGGTATAAGTATTTACTGAAAACTGTTTAAAATAAAGCGATTGCTTTATTATTTTTCATATACGAGGTATGCCTTTATCAGCCTCTTTAGTGTGGTGGTTGTATCTGATGTCCACGGGATCTCAAGTTCGATTCCAAGTTCGTGATCTGATGTCAGAAAATTATTACTTACTTCGATTCTATCCGTGTTTTAGAGTTCTGCTCCTTCATAAATTATTATCTCCATGAATAGTACACAGATTATGTAAAATCTGTTACAATTTCATAACGTTGTTCTACATTTCAAATATATAAATTACGCACTTTACGCGGGTTACGTAGAAAATACAAGAACTGTGAATCACGAGTATTGCAGAATCTAGGAAATAAACGGAGTAGGTAAACCAGGCTAGATAAATAACAATACAAATTCTATATTAAAAATTGGACAAGTTCTTATCGGACCACGTGAAGTCTAGGGTTCCGTAGTGCACTCTGATTGATCACTTTTAGAACCTACATAGCCGTTATGTTCCTTTTTTCACACCTACAGGAAAAAAGCTAATTTAGCGACCTTAACTTGTGCTCTAAATCCTTCTATAACCGAACAGAAGTAGACCTATTTATCTAGTACTTACGGTCTATGATATACATTTTTAAAACTATAAAACTATAATAATACTCTTTGTTTATACTACGGAACCCTAAAAACTGGTATAAATCCGCCATTTTATATTTGAACGCACGTGCAACGGCGCGGTGTAGACTTTCAGCAAGGAACGGGATCCGCCTCTTTTGGGAAAAAACTGGCGGTAACGAAACACCGCGGCCGGGGCGTGGGATATGGTGGGGTATAACTTATGTACCTACGGTAATGTGTATTAAAGTCAATATAGAACTATGTAAGTTTTACTAAGGAAATATCGTTCAAGTCTGGTCAAACTCCCATTGCGTTATAACAATGCCAAATATTAGTAAACATAGTCGTTATTTACGTCTTGTTGACCAAGCTAACTACTTTTGCTGACTAGACTAACAGCCCAGTAAGTTTTCGTACCCATTCTTCAGTTTCGTACCTTTAAAGCATCCGATACTTACCAATTCTTATTGATCAACACCAAAATAAACAATCCAAACACAAAGCCTTAATTTCCATCGAATCAAATAAACAATTTAAACATCTGATTGTAGTATTAAATTAATCGTAACACAAATTAACCGGTCCATTGTGAGCCGACTAGCACAAACCGCACACATAATTACATTAATCGCTGGTAACTCACAAAAGTACACATGACGACAAAAAGTTTTGCGACTATTGATATTACAACAATATCACGCTTTTGGAACCTATCCGACGTAACTAGACCTCCCACGCTCTTCTCCGCCTGAACAAAGTATGACGAGCGAGGGGTGCAAGGACCGAACATTAGGGGTCAGGCTAAAACGGCTGCATCATAAAGAGCTATCGTGAACTATACACTTGTAAAACACGCTTTGTTAGACGGCGCCTGTCATTGTACACAGACAATACAACTTGTAAGAAATGTTTTTTAGGAATCCTCCATTCATGAAACTATTAGATGGTACGGTTTTGTAAAATCTGTGATAATAATGTAACCTGTTGCTTCGCTTTATCGAATGAATTGAAAGTGAATTCAATTCATAGTATTGTTGGCCGCAAGTTTCCGTAACTCATCCCTTTCTTATTTGTGTGTTTGTTTACGTAATTTGTTTATGTTTTCATGATAAAACAAAAACTTTTGTTTGGAATTTTCTGTTGTGGTACAGCTTCGTTGAGTGTTACTGTCTGTTTTCTTATAGCAAATTGCATCTTCTATTCTTAGTGTCATATTTATTTACATTTCCATCAAGGCATGACTTAGGTATACCCATTTTGTAAATTTTCCTTCGTGGAAACCCACTAAAGAAATATACTAGGCACTGGACGGACATTATTGTACTTACTTAGGCACATATTGATGTTATTTGCCAAACATTATTGTTCCATAAATAAAGACTGGAACTGACTATAAAATATAATAACCAAATAAAGTCCTTGACATTGACTCAATATAACCCTAATGAAAACATAATATTCCCATTAATTAATTCTATGATCGTGACAAATCCGACAAAGTATTTGTATAGTTGTCTCCTCTAATGCGTACCAAATTACCTCGTTATTATCTATTGAATTTTGTATTGCATATTATCGATTTATGTCAGATATCAGTACTGAAAATAGGATAATGGATTGTGCTAAAAATATTTTTTGTCGTGTACCTATTGAAAATATAAGATCAATACTTCAACATTTTTTACTGATTTCAGCGTAATTACCAAGTCCACTTTTTTTTTCAAATAAAAAAATAACTTACGTAATTTCATAATATGTACAAACAAAATCTTTCCTACACCACATAACATAGCTATACTCCAACCATCAAATTCGTTATCAAAACTCACAGAGCGTCCACTCGCATATTTACTCAGAGTATACATATCACAACATTACATGAAGGCACAGCACAGCTGTATATCCTACATCTGTGTGCGTCGCCTGCGCACGTTTGCGTTAGTGTGTGTACACGCATGCGCGGTAAGGAAGCTGCGCGTGAGATTTGCTGGGTACGCAGCTGCGGCGGCCAGGTGTGCGCTCCCCTGTACCGAAGTACCCCCCACCCCAGCGAGGTACAATCGTGCACGGTGTGCTGAGATTTGTTGTGAGAGAATTTTCGAGTTGTTTCTGTGGTTTTGATAAAAGCTGGTACTTGGTAGCATGCTTATGCATCTGTTGATTATAGTTCGGCCATTCAGAGAATGCGTTCCTGACACGTCGCGATTGAACTGACGACGTAACTTTGCAATGGCGTTGCAGTTACGATAAAAATATTTTTGCTGGTTGTTTACCGTTTTAACAATTGAGGAGCATTAAAACAACATTATTATATCAATAATCAATGAATGTAGTTACGTCGTCAGTTCAATCGCGACGTGTCAGGAACGCATTCTCTGAATGGCCGAACTATAGTTGTTTTAGGTACATAATTTAGGTATATTAAAATATGTAGTTCTTGAAATGCTGTAATGCTGATACTATATACTGATTTTAAAAGAAAGTTGAATTTTAACAAATTAATAAATATGATAAGATGCAAAGCACATATTTTCTATTTTTTTTTTTTTTTATATAGCAGATGACGTTTTGTGTGTGTTACGAAATTTAAATTTTTCACTGTACATTGTACTATGCAACTAAATTAATAACTAAAATCTCCCCGAAAAATATTCAACAACTTTGATTCCGACTGTACAAAGCTACCCCATCAAAATCTGTGAATGCTTGCACAAACCCGCTTCCATGACACAAACAGTCCATCAAGTACCGCATTTATTTAAACCGGTGTACTTGAACAACATTACCGTACTTTATGCTTAGCCCCCATGGGACCATTCCCTGCGAGTAATTATCCTACATGTTTTTATATCAGATTTTTAGTGGATTATTATTTACGGTTTCGACCAAAGCGGTAATGTTTAGGAATTACTAATACACATTTGAATGGAAGCGAAATAAATTGGTATTTTTGCGAGATTGCTTCTCGATTTTCTGTTATCGAGTTTCGATTAAAAATTAAATGTTGCTTTATGAATGGGACCGCGAGCTTTGGAAATATTGTAGGTTTTTTTATCTTATAATTATTTGTGATCAACTTATAATTGACTATGTATTAGTGTAGAGGTAGTTTGTTATGTTACTTCCTAGAAATATCCATAAAACTCAATATTATACAAGTATAGAAAAACGCATAGTTTGAATGATATAACAATTCCTGTCCAAGGTTCCTAAATTATGATAATTTACAATAAGCAAAAATGTTAACGACCAACATCTCAATGTATTCATTGTCAAAATATTTGAGTTCCACCCGTCCTTCTGCTAAAAATAAAATCTTCGCAAATACCGTTTAGAAAGATGTTCTACGGTCTTCGATTTACAACTGTATCAACATTTATCGAATTACCAACTAAAACCTAGATACAAATTATATCTATCTTCAAACGACAGTTACTTTTAAATGAGAATTTCTAAAAAGATTTGCTGGTGTACAATGGAGTCGTGTCGGCTGCGCGTGAGTCGCTTTCCATCCCCTCCCCTCCCAACGGACAATGGTCAGTTGGGTGTCCATAATGTTTGCGAAGCTAAGAGTTATGTTTATACAGGGAGAAATTAACAACATGCCACAAAATGATCGTAAACAAGCCTTGACTTTAGATGTTTGAGTATTGTTTGCAACACTTGTAATTTACCGTTTTTATTCAGGTATTTGTGAGTATGTTTTCAAATGAATTCACCTGGTCCTGATTGATGTCTCACAAAATGTGTTGGTTTAATACCTAAGTTGAATATATATTCGTAGCAACATTAGGAGCTAAAATCAAACAAAATAAACTTAAAACCACTTAGCCTAAACGACTTAGCTAGGTTCATGCTCAGTATAAATCCACCGTGCCGTTTGGCTTTTGCAATTGCAATTGCTGGCTTTGATTCTTCTTGTTTGTCCCCCAAACAGGGAATACAGTCTTACCTTCGCATAAACCCTTAACCCTAATACCAAAAATCTTCCTCAAAGGGCTGTATAATGAAACTGCACATTACGGTCGCATTATAATCGTAATTATCGGAAAAGTGTGCAGTGGTCAGGCCTAATTTGCCCATCGATTAGGAACGTGCGATAGTCGACGCTCGGCGGTCACACATGCTTGTCACCGCACTCACCATCAAATCTTTTTTAGATGTGACGACACGATTTCGGAATACGATTCGATTTTGAAGCTTTTGAAACACATAGGTAGGTACTGACAACATACATTTGTTTTTATGAATACCTACATAATACTGCAAGCTTTTTTGATATGATTTAGAATTTCGAAGCCAAAGTTTTTCATAAACCATCCAAAGTTAGGTGCACGCTTTTAAGAATTGTATCTTACTTATGAAGAATTTGGTTTGCTTTAAGCTCTTCGGACCATTCTATACCACTGAAATTCTATTCAAATGGCTTCTTCTTTGTCACTTTTAGTTTCTTATTTATATAGCTAAAATAAGGAGCATCCACAATTCCAAAGCCAAAATCGTAAGCTCTAAACAGTCCCTCCCTGACCGTAAAGCACGGGCAGCTATGCGCGGGCGCACGGCGATTTGACGGATTTCACGGCGCGCCGGCGGGTCACGCCGAGAGGTCACGCCCCGCTAATGTCACGCGCACCGCTTTCCATTAGTTCACGGAATGAAAGTACTAAACGAGGTGACATTATTTTTCTATTTTTGTGGTCGATGTGCGTCGTCGTGGGTAATGTTTTTTAAAGGGGCAACTGTAAATGAGTAAATTCGACACCAGTCTGACCAACTGGTCTCGGGTTGCGGTTGGGTAACTAGGTTGAGGAGGTCAGATAGGCAGTGGCTCCTTGTAAAACACAAATACGCTTGTGCTGCATGCGGTTAGACTGGAACCAGACCCCAATATAGTTGGGAAAAGGCTCGGGAGATGATGAACTGTAAAAGAAACTGAAAAATTTAGAAGAAAGATGCTATTTTCTTGTCTGTTCCAGGATTTTTCTGCAATGACATCGTTTACTTTTCAGACGTTATTTCTTTTTGCAGATTTCTTACCTTCATTATGTAAATGTCCCATACAAACAAAAGCTGCTTAAGGATTCAGTATTTAGAATGCATTGATGACACCAAATTATAGTTAACCAGCGCTAACTTGAACACTGCTGTTAATGTTGATAGATGTCCACAACTGTTCTTGTAATATATTTTTACTTTGTGAATAAAGGATCAATTATACCTACTTATTTATTTTCCTATTTTGTTCTATCCTACCTTAGTAACTCCAAAAACTCCCACCTAATATGGAAGTTTTTATCATTCAAACCAGTCCACCTGAAATATTTAATTACCTGTACCACATAACGAGCAGTGTGACCAACCTATGATTCCGCCATATTGCCACAGATGAGCAAGCGAACGCGCCCGTGACTTCCGTTTCCGGCGGCGCGCCTGCGCAGCATCCGCGACCAGTAGACCGTCGCGCCTGCCAATACTGTCAGTGAGTACAATAAGCTACTATTTATTAATAGTGATTAAATCCTTGAGCCTTTAAGTATTTTAGTTGATAAGAAATATTGTAAATATAAATAAGTGAGCCTCCTAAGGTCCTCACTCCACCAAAGGGAAAGCAGGGAAGTTCACAAACAATCCAAAAAATTCTGAATTCTACTGAGTTGACCAGTTGTTTCAATTATTATATATGGTACCTCCTTCGGTGGAGTCTGGACCTTTTCGTGTATGAGTATCAGCCAATAAGCAGGTAAGGTATGCCTTGATATTAGCTATTTGAAAATAAATCCAACTTTTGCACAAACAACTAGACTGATGGCTTAGCATGTAAAACTCTCCTTCATCCTCTTTTAGTGCCTTATTTACATGGAGATTTCCACATAAGACCAAAAATAAATCCAACATAATTGCAAACCTCTTGCATTAGATCAATTACTAACTTGCGCACAAACATAACAACTAACAAGCCACAAATTGCATGCGTCTTGCAAGTAAGTGCATACAAAAACAATGGTTACGTAAAATTCATGCTGTCGTCGTGCGTCACGCGTGCAGCCGTCTCGTCAGCGTCACGTGTCGGAAGCGCGCCCATTAGCCCGTCTGTGATGAAGCATCCGGCAGGGCGGTAAAACTAAGTTTTATGGTAACGTGTGTTTTAGTTCTGAGAAGTAGGTTGTATGTGAAAGAAATCTATTAAGAACCCTGCAGAATAAAGCTAACTGTTGACTGATAGGTGGCCCGATAGACAGTTTTAAAGGTAATCCTGGATCCTATCAAATGTTTCTGCTCAATACCTGATCATAGGAATATGTAAGGGGACAAATCAACATCATGCTGCCCCAATTGCTATCCTGCCCGTGGTGCACCCTGATGAAAAAACTACGAGGATCTAGTGCCTGACCGGTGGTGGCGATATAACTACTTCAGAGCGGGATATTTTATCAATTACTCAGACGGACAGCAGCATCTCCTAAGCAATAAATATCCCAAACTGCGATCACTAACATGCATGCCCAGCTTGGTGACTATGGGTAAATCTCCTAACTTGCCTTTGACAAGCAAACTATCGGCCAATAAAAGTTTGTACCTGATCTATTTTTTCAAGTAGGTACGTAATTAATTTTCTATCCTAATCAGACCACAACTTCACCAGTCCTTCTAATGAATCAAACACCAACGGAAATATCAGCCTAAAAAAAACTTCTAACCACATAGGTAACACAGTAAAAGGATACCTTTGGTCAGATAGATCGCCTTACTATCGGTAGGTCACATCTCCTTGCTTAGCTTGCCTTTGACCAGCAATGGATTTTAGGTTGTGACGACGAGTAATGTGTCCACTACCATACATCTCCATATCGATCAAGAGACACTTCAAACTATCGGCCGATAAAATTTTGCCCCTGATACTTTTCAAGTATCTAATTTATTTTATACTAGCTTCCGCCAGCGGCTTCGCCCGCGTGGTGTGTTGATAAAAAGTTGCCTATGTGTTAATCCAGGGTATCACCTACCTACATACCAAATTTCAACCAAATCCCTCCAGCCGTTTTTGCGTGAAAGAATAACAAACATACATCCATACATTCTCACAAACTTTCACATTTATAATATAAGTAGGATATAAGTAGGATTCTAATCAAACCACCAACAACAACGGAAATATCTAATTTATCCTAACTAAAAAAAAGAGCACTTCTAACCACATAGGTAACACAGTAAAAGGATCTCCCTGGTCAGATAGATCGCCTTACTATCATCAGGTCACATTTCCTTACCTAGCTTGCCTTTGACCAGCAATGTACTTTTAGGCTATGACGACGAGTATGTGTCCACTACCATACATCTCTAAATTGTTCAAGGGACCAATCAAACTATCGGCCGATAAACATTTGCATTTGATCCAACTACTTTTCAAGTATCTAATTTATTTTCTATTCTAATGAATCAAACACCAACGGAAATATCTAATCTATCAACTAAAAAAAAAGAACTTCTAACCACATAGGTAACACAGTAAAAGGATCTCTTTGGTCAGATAGATCGCCTTACTATCGGTAGGTCACGGCGCGCGCGCCGCATCCGTCGCGAGATGAGACGAGCCTTCCTGCGCGGTGCGCATGCGTGGTTGCACGCGCTGTTGAGCGCGACGGGGAGGTTGGAATAACTAGTACTGTTGCTTTAGTGTCGCTAATTATGTTTGGTTTGAGGTGATCGATGTAGTGTTGTTACTGTAATAAGCTTTTTAGTTTGTAGACATAGTCAAATCAAGCGAGTATTTTTTTAGCATGTTAGTAAATCAACGTAAAACCTTCACGATTTCTACTACATTTAATGTTAATGCTAACCAAACTTTTTCGCCTTTATGGGTAGGTTTCTGACAAAAACTTCAAGTTTAAAATACATAACAAGAGTAATAAGACTGTGAATGTCTGGAAAACGTGCTTGAGTAGAGTAACTAATACATATCAAACAAACAATTTAAAAATACTACTCAATATATTTTTGCTCAAACCTGAGACTGTGAACTTAATTTGCATTTGCATACCTACCCCTACATTCAAAAATAACTTAATATATTGTTAGTATAATAATATAATTTAGTATATTCTTAAGATTATCACATTTTTTAAACTTTATTTATCACATGTACCACTTTACCTGATGTTCCCATACACTGCGCATCGGTATAATATTACGGCTAGCGGCCGGACATCGCGCGCACTGCGCAATCTAGCTCACACATCCAATAATTTATTATTTCCACATAGGATATTACACTCACTATACATACATACATAACACATATTTATATATACACTAGCTGTCACCCGCGACGTCGTTCGCGTAAACCGCTCTACTAATTTTGGGCAAACTTCACATAAACCAACTACTAAATAGTCCGAACCAAGCCTAAACATTTGGTTTGGATATGAGAGCCCTTTCTTGAGTTATTAAGTTACAACGAAAAGTGGCAAGACTAGTTTCCGCTCGCGCCTTCGACCGCGTGGTCTGTTGATAAAAAGTATCCTATGTTCATTCTAGTACCACAAACAATATGTGTATAAAGTTTCATGATGATCGGATAAGTAGTTTTTGCGGGAAAGCGTAGTAAACAAATGGATTTTCACATTTATAATATTATAGTAGGATACATGTTTATACATGAGAGTCGTGGTGGCCTAGTGGGCAAAGAACCGACCTCTCGAGTATGAGGGCGCGGGTTCGATTCCAGGTCAGGCAAGTACCAATGCAACTTTTCTAAGTTTGTATGTACCTACTTTCTAAGTATATCTTAGACACCAATGACTGTGTTTCGGATGGCACGTTAAACTGTAGGTCCCGGCTGTCATTGAACATCCTTGGCAGTCGTTACGGGGAGTCAGAAGCCAGTAAGTCTGACACCAGTCTAACCAAGGGGTATTGGGTTGCCCGGGTAACTGGGTTGAGGAGGTCAGATAGGCAGTCGCTTCTTGTAAAGCACTGGTACTCAGCTGAATCCGGTTAGACTGGAAGCCGACCCCAACATAGTTTGGGAAAAAGGCTCGGAGGATGATGACATGTTTATACATACATGACACATATTAATATATACATGCTTACTAGCTTAGCTAGATCATTGTCAGGCCAAATTGCGATAGGCTGTTTTCATTTCACATGTAAACTGACCGTTTCCCTCGCTTTCACCCAAACTCTGGGAAACTACGTCACGTTCGCAGATGAATACAAACTTTTTGGTGAGTTTTCTATGTTCATAATATACTGCCAATGTGTCTATGACATAGTTTTCAGTCTATTGGTAAACACTACGTAGTACTTACTTATTTCGATAACCAAGTATTTTCTTGAAGAAAACTTTACTTTTACTCTATTTTACAATTTTTACAATTGATTTGCCCTAAATAAAAAGGGAAAACACAATGCTTTACTAATTATGTGACATCAATACGCCAAACATTTAGGTAATGGGCATATTTTTGTCAAAGATTAGTGTATTTCATATTGCAACAAGTTGCATCATCTTTGAGGATCATTTTAATAAAAGTTTTCTTAGAGAACAGATTTATTTTACCAATATAAAGCCATATTTCGTGAGTTCCATAATCTATATATTTAATCCTGGTGCGGGAAGTAGTTCCCTCAGGACGCAGGTAAAACCGCGGGAAACAGCTATTTTAGGTATAAACACAAAATAGTGTCGTTGATGTCTTTCACAAAACCAATCCATAATTCTAAAAATACTTTAAATGCTCGACCTAAGAAGTGTAAAGACGCTTTTAACCCGCATCGCACTGTGCTTAATCCCCATAACTTAAACTTAACACTAACTTAAGTTACCTGACAAAATATGCAACACAAATAAAGTAGCACAATGATGAATATTAGCATGTGTCAATAGTTCAATACTACATCGTTTATGTTAATATGGTTAAGCACGTGCGTCTTACTAGCGGTTCCACAAAGTAAAAATTTACACATTAATATGACACATCCCAATAGATATGCAAAATTTTATATCGTTTTTTTATTTATCTGTATCATCGTATAACTGCGGTCAATGACCTCTTGTATGATCAACAACAATGGTGCAAAAGTGAACGCTAACATTATCTTTTGTTATTCAATAAGCAGTTTCTGAAGTGTTTGGACATTGTAAATCGATGTCTTTTTGATATTCAAATTAGGTTTCAATCGATTAGGTGGTGTTATAGCGTTTGTATTTCTTTGATGCAAGGGTAGGTATCTATTACTTTAGCTACTGCTTGTAACGCATTGTTAAGAATGATACCTTTCGACACTTGAAAATCTTTCTGTAATCTTTTGTATGCACCTCTGTGGCGCAAAGGTCACCAAGCCGGACTGCCGAACCTGAGGTCCCGGGTTCGATTCCCGGTTCGGTCGATATTTGTGTGATGAGCATGCTTGTTGGCCGTGGTCTGGGTGTTACTATATGTATTTATAAATATGTATATATGTAGCTATATGTAGTTTATCAGTTGTGTTAGCACCCATAACACAAGTTAATAAATAACTTACCATGGGGCTAACCGACCGTGTGTGAAAAAGGTGTCGCGACATTATTATTATTATTCTCTTGTATGTCTCTACCAGACCTCGGGACTATAGAGTCCCGGATTTTTGGGAGGCGAACGTGGGGCCGAAGCCAACACGCTGAAGTCCTTTTGAGACAACTTTAATGAAATGGTGACACAAAACCGACAATTATCCCTGTATACACTATAGAAATGTACCCAAGGACAATCCCCGGTTCTGTGCTAAACTATTGCTAACTATGGATGAAAACTACTTGGGCTATTGTGATGGGATGTTAGTGGACTAGGAATGGGAAGACTATGGGAACTATGGCACCTGCCGATAACAATGTTTGCACACGTAAAAATGGCAGGTGGAGACTCGCCAACTCACTTACTGGGCCCCCGGGAATCAGTCGCTGAAAAGCAACAAGAGGGCAACAGGGACATGAGCGGCTGAGAAGGGTGAGGATACCTCGGCGGACTTTAAACGCAGATCACGCGCTCCCTGTGGGTCCAGCATCACCGGCCCACTCGCCACTTACCACGAGGCACCTACCCTCCGAGCAGGACTAACCTTGCTCTAGCGACTCCACTCTGACCGGCCGGTGAAGGCAAGCCAAGAGGCGGGAGACCTATCCCCCGTCATGCTTCACTCCGGCAAGCCGGAGATGGGGGACAGTATACTCTCCCTGGAGCACTCGGATATATAGCCCCGCGGGGTCGCTACTCCCCGTCATCCGCCTCAGATGCCCTGCGAATGTACATTGTTCTAACACATAAGGTTAATTAACAACTACACATGTTAACCCACTTTTTTTCAAAACAGATAATACCGATTAAGAAATTATTTACATTAAGATGCTATCTCGACAATCAACAAAACACATCGATATCTCCACACTTAATTAAAACACAAAGCGATCGCAATCGAAACGAACACCGTTTCTAAAGGTCATTGACCTTATTAGCGAAACACTATCGTACGCGATTGTACTCTGTATTCTTTTCATAATGTTGTACGTAGTGATCTCAGTGGCGTGCACTTGGAGAGGCCTATGTCCAGCAGTGGACTGCGATAGGCTGATGATGATGATGATGATGTACGTAGTGACCATACATGACATTACATTAGAACTGTTTATGGCGACTTTTAAAGAGTATTAACTATTTCATTTCAATTGAAATATCGTCGATTCGTTTATTAGCATGTTTGTTTGTTAGTTCTAGTATGTTGTCGCATCCCTTTCTTAGTATTTTATAGATCTAAAAAGGCGACTACAATTATCATTGTATACAGCGATAAAAAGATTCAGTTTTGTAACAGAGAACATGACATTGGATTATTTGAAGTACCTAAAATAATGTTATGCCAACATTTCTAAGTCTAAAAGTAGAATATTTCTTTTGCAAGCCTTGATGAAGAAAGAAGGCTACGTTCTATCACGTGGGGGAGCGAAAGTTTTTAACTCGACGATTACATAATTGCAAACAATTTTTATCACAGTTTGAAGAAAATAGGACTTGACGTAACTTATGTAATATTTATTTCCGTTGAGTTTCATAAAAGTATACCTATGTATTTTTGGTTACCTAATATTAATAGTAGCAGACTGTTGATTGATACATTAAAATATGTATAACATACCATAAGTAATCATCAGTTATTTGAAACTTTAATTGTTTTGATATGCACACAAAAAATCAACCACAAACGTTACTGAACTTTAAGGCTTTATTAGGGTAATGTGCTGAAAATGATACCTAATAGTTCTGATGCTTTATAGAAGTACAATAATCAGAGCAACTTTTCCAAAACACAGGTTTATTTTACTTACCTACTCATTTAATTTATTTCTTACAACAGTTACATCGTGAAAAGTTATTTCAAAATGTTTTCCTAGAATTTAATATTTTGCTAGCGCTAAGTAAGTAAGGGTTCTTTTTCTCACGTGGGGTCGGAAAAGTTTCGGCCTGTTACATCATACCGTTCATAATGAACAATTTTAATAACAGTTTCAAGAAAATAACTGCTCACGTAATTTATGTAATATTTATTTTGGTAACAATTTAAACTCACGATTTTTTATTGCGCAATGGAACAATAGATCACAGTAATTCATGAACTGGTTAATTTGATTAGTTTGACACTTAAGTTTTTATAGTTTTTAGAAAATGAAAAAAATATTTCGCTCTTGTAATTTTCAACCTTTTCATTTTTTTAAATTTTATGTTGCAATAAGTTTCGCTGATAGTTTTGAAAGAATTTTAAATAAAGTACTTAAGCGGTAAGTACCCTACCTATGTACAAACATACCATCCCAAATGTAATTTAACACAGCAAATAGGTATCATTTTAGTAGGTCTGAAACACAAAACACCTGAATACGAAATAGTAGGTATCAAAAAACACGACAAGAATTCTGTTAAAACCTAAAAATGAACTTCGTTTCTTAAGACAAAAAAGTTATGATTTTGATCTAAATGTAGAATTGTTATTTTGCAAGAGAAACACAAGGCTTCTCTTTGTCACGTGGGGAGTAAGTTTGGAACTCTTTTCGATTACATCATAACGAACAATTCTATTTAGGAGAAAGAAAATAGAATCTGTTGACATAACTTATGAAACATTTATTTCAGTCAAGTTTGGGAAATAACTATGGAGTTTTATAATGGTATTCACTCGGCGTGTTTACAGATTCTATGTCAAGTTTAAAAAGGTTACTTTAAGTGTAGGTTGTTTTATAGTCCGATTTGGAGTCATATTATGTTAGCGAACTTGAAACATTCTTATATTAAAAAACTTTAATGCAAGGCAATAAATAGTGCCAACAACAAACCTAACACGACTTCTTCCCTCAAACATCACGTGCACACATTTCGCAACAAATCATAAATATATAAATAAGCTTGCACGGCACCGAATTATTTCTGCCCTGAATAATTTTATACGCATTTTAAAATATCTTTAGAAAACGAACGTGGGATTTACGATGCTGAAACCCGTTCGAAGGGTGGTCTGCCCTTTTGGGCCCTCGAGACCCGTCAAGGGGTCCCGCGGATTCATTTTCTTCTATATTTTTTTCGTCTTGACAAACCCCAGCTGGTATAATACGACATGTTATAAATAAAATCGCGATTTTGACCCGTCACGCGGATAAGGGATGCTCTGCAGATTGGCGTACGTAAGCTCTATTTGCTATCGCCAAACTTTTGAAAGCACCCTTAACTTTGAACTATTAAGAGTGACTTTCCTATGGCATGTTTTGCATTTAACGGTAAATATAACGTTGTGTGTGTACGCTATGATTCGACACAGGACGTCCTGTCTGTTTTGCACCAATTATTATTACACCGAACCGGAACATTATGAATATGTGATAAGTTCCGAGAAATAATTATAATGTTTTGAAACATTCACGCATAATAACAGCATTAGGAACTATGTACACTGCGTGGACCTATGCTGAATAATATATTGAAATGTCCATAATATATGAAAGCCTCTTTTCATTTGGCTCTAAACATATATTTTGATACATAGGTTGTTTTGAACGTGTAATTCCACATTGCAGTTTAGACTGAAACCATGAAAACATTTTAGTGAAAAATGTAATTTGGAATAATTAAGCTAATGCTGTGATGAAATTAATTTTAAGCTATTGATCTGAGGGCACGGCAGTGCCCCAGCCAAGACTCGAGCAAAGCGGGCACGGCCGTACCATCTTTTCTCGAAGCGTTTCGCGGCTATTTCAGCCCCCTGTATCTTCCATGTGAACAAAGCTAGGAGTTTAGGTTTTCGATGACCAAGAGTAACTATTAGAACAAGCTCAGTCTCAAAATTACAAGACATTTGAATAAATAGTTTACGAGTTATGAGCGATCGAAGTTACACGATTTTGTCACTGACTCACTGACCGATCATCAAAAGTCTAAGGTACTTCTAGCAAACTGAGAACCTTCAAATTTGGCACCAACACAGGTTATCAGCTACATATAAAGGGAAAATTATAAAAACCTTAAAACGTAATAAAAAAATCGGAAACAAATTTATATTTGCGGTTTTTCAAGAACATTGTGTATGAATTTTGACTGCATTGATAACTTTGTTACTTATTTATGTACAAAATGTATTTGTTTTATTGTTACGTAGTGTGGTATATTGTTATTATGTATTAAATATACATACATATGAATAAAAAAGCTAGGTTAAAATGAAATGAATAATGATAAAATCTTTCATATTAATGCAGTGCGATAAATACTGCATGCTCGCTCGATAGATGGCGTTGTCCTGGTCTAAATCGCGCTATGGTTTCGTTACATAGCATAGTATAAGTAGTACTTAAAAAAAAAAAAAAACATGTGATAGCGCCATCTACCTCTCAAATAAATCTCTTTTATTCTAAAAGATATTCGATTCAAAAATTCGACAATTTCGAAATTTTTTACTTTATTTTAAAAAAATGTTGTTTACGTGCTACTTTCGGTGTACATATTTAGTTAGTTGCATGTAAGTTAATTTAATCTGTTAAATACTTAGAGAAGAAAGAGACCTACAAAAAATAAATTAGATCCCACCAAAAACATTAAATGTAAAAAAAAGCCAATCCTCTACGCAATCCCTCCACCGTAAAAAGTTTTGAGATCGCATAGAAGCCAAGTCCTGTTCAACTTTATTTGTAATAATAAATCAATATTTT
This sequence comes from Helicoverpa zea, assembly GCF_022581195.2. NCBI lineage: Eukaryota > Metazoa > Arthropoda > Insecta > Lepidoptera > Noctuidae > Helicoverpa > Helicoverpa zea. The sequence goes on from NC_061454.1 coordinate 4,488,161, forward strand.
GTGACTATATCAATAGTTTTGTTCACATTACAATAATATTGTCTTGGCCATGAGCACAAGTTAAAAGCCGCTCCTTGAAATAATGTGTAAATACCAAATATATGGACATGATTTTACGATTGGACTGATTGGAATTTGAGATCACCATGGACTAAACATGCGCCATAGTACATGTGCAGTTCATTGATGTTGGATGATACTGACTGTCGGTCATTTAGTAACAATTGAATAAACTAAAAGTATTTAATTCTGTGATATTAAACTTCATGTTTGACTTTCACCTCTCCAAGATATGCTGTATTATATTTGTAGTTTATTGTGCTCATGGCCAAGTCAATATTATTGTAAAGTGAACGAAACTATAGATATAGTTACAAAATATTGATTTATTATTACAAATAAAGTTGAACAGAACTTGGCTTCTATGCGATCTCAAAACTTTTTACGGTGGAGGGATTGCGTAGAGGATTGGCTTTTTTTACATTTAATGTTTTTGGTGGGATTTTTAATTTATCAAAATCCTTCGGCGCGCCGAAGTAGACGCCGCGGCATCTACTAACTAAAAAGTCTGATTCCATTGCGTACGTCATTGTTTAGGGTTTTATAGTGGACTCGTGAAATAGATACCTGTAACTACAATAGTTCAATCGGACAACGTAACCCTATTGTATTGTGTATCACTACTTACAAATTAAACTTATACTTTGTGATATCCTTATAACCCGTGCATAAATTAAAAATAGCATGTCAATAGAGTACCTATTTCTTGTCTTGATAGGCTAGGCATCCTTGCCATATGAAAATATAGATATAGGCAAGACTGTACAAGCACATTTTTTGAAAAATTTTCAACCCCAAAAAAAACTAAAATAATTAATAACATCCAAACTAATTTACTTACCAACAATTAGTTTCGACACAAGAAAAAAAACTCGCAATTTCTAATTGTAGCATTGGAACCGCAACTGGCTAGTTCTTCCTGCGGCCCGTGGGAACAGGGGCCCGATGCACCCCGCCACGCACCCCACTTGTAAACCGACTTGGTAATGGGCCCCTGTGATGGTATGCTGAGAATAAGTGCGTGGTTGATTGCCATGTCTGCAGTTAAGGGTTGGGTTAGTTTTTTTTTTTGTTTTAGTCAGTTTGATGTTTAATTGTAACCTGTTCTTTTTTGAAATTTTGACAGAACTGGATTAAGTAAATAGTATATAACTAGTATTACCTAGTAGTATATACCTAGTTGAGTTTGTCACCCGACAAAAAGCGAATGTTTTAATTATCCCATCTCTAATGCTGTGAAGTGGATCAAAAGTCTTTTAAACATAATAAATTAGACTTACACTAAATTAAACATTACGATTTTATTTTGCACTAACAACAAAAAGTTTCTAAACTGAACTGTAAACTCTCATAACCAGCACACATTCCTACGCAAAATTACTCCACATAAATAATTATCATCAAGTACAAATGTAAATTAAATTAAAAGCATAAATTACCGTTACCTAAATATAGAATCACATCAAAAATATGCAAAGCTTTTATTCATAACCCACCAACACGCGAAGGGTATGATAATTGGCTAGGAATGACGATCATTTACATAACAAATAATTTATTAATATTATTTACACAATATTTCGCAAATAAATGTACAAAAAACATCTATCACTGTCGCAAAAAAAGTGAAACGAACCTAAAATACATAAGCACTAGAAGACCACGTTTCGTTATACCAACACAGTTTCAAATAACAAACTCGCTCAAGTGTGAAATGAAATCTAACGAAACTAACGATAGCGCAAAGTTGCACAACTTTCGTTATAACGATTTACGAACGTCGGCATGTCGTAAAGTAATAACGAATCGAACGGGCTATCGTAATCGTAACGGCTGAAAAAACCGAACTTCCGATTGACGAAGCCGTAGGTATGGCTCTGAGTTACGTAAAGTTCTTTTCTAAGAAAATCGTTTTTCTTTTATTTTTAGACTCTTATTTCAGAAGGTTGATCGCGAATAATGTTTGAAATAGTTAATTTAGTTTTAAATGGTTGGGTGTTCGTTTTCGTTATGCGTGTAATGTCAACATCCGAGATTTCTAATGTTTGAAGAATTGTTTATATTCAATAGTACATTATAATACGTTTTTCTTTATGAAAAAGTACTCCTATTAATTGCAGTCTTTTGAAAAATACCACTTAACTTTAAAGCTCATCTTCATATACATTAAATAGGTAAGTTTTAGAGCTTTATGAAAAACACATTTTTGACATTTTCATTCTTGTTTTTTTTTACTTGCAACTTATAAATATTTATTACTCGGGTACTTACCTACTACGAAGGTAAGCGTTGACAAAACCTTACAATAATACAAACTATAAGTATGTTACAGAATATCTTCCAAGCAACTAGAGCGAAGAAAAGCCAATTTATCAAAATCTAATGATGACCCCAAAGCACCATTACATACGCCATACTACCCAGTTACCTGGACACCCATTATACCTTACATTCGGCCACATTAGCGACAAAACATCTTCAGTGACCGTTGGCCAACCCTCCATCGCTTCCTCACCAGAATAATCGTGATTTAATAACCCTACCCGTTCTAGTCTAACCGGCCATTACAACCCATTCAATCGCAAATACGACAATTGATCACTTGTCATAGAACAAATTCTTTTATGACACCCTTAGAAAGTGTTTTGGATCGTAAATTTTCGCATAATGGTAACATTTCTTTAGATTCGTATCTAAACACGTGGGTTATGTAAGATGGGTATGTAGATAAGTAAGGTGCCTTGTTTAACTTGCTAATCGCTGCTCAGATGAGCTGATAATGCGCCCCAAGTTACATGTCTAGTTTGACGGCTTTGCAATTGAAGTCGCGTAGTTGGTGTCGGGAATTTCCGTAGGGAATTGTTGTTAAAACTTCTATATTAGGTATTCCTATAGTTACACGAATATAAAACTATGTAACTTTTTTATATACGACAGTGTGAAAATAGGAAATTAATCCAAAATATTTCAGTACCTATAATCCAAACGTAGATAGGTCATTATTATCCTGGCATTATTTTATTTGCATGTTGATTACAATTAAGTTCAACTTAGCATTTCTTATAATTCTTAACACGTTGACGAAAACTGCATACTACCGCCATCTACCAATATTTTCTGCACTATGTAGTTTGCAGTTGTATCGAGTACCGAGTTCCATTCTACAGACGTATGTTTTAATGTTATGTATGTGAAGTACCTACCTACTTGTTACTCACTTACATTTGTAAATTATTAAATTACCATCTAAAAAGGTCAATAACCCTTCATAATTCAAACAAGTTTATTTACCGATACGACCCTATACAGACTTCGAAGAGATGAACCGAAATCATCTCCTTCTAACAACGGTCAATCAACAAATTTTTTGTTGACATACAACATTCGATAATTACAATATGAAATGGTAGCACAATAGGCCATGTGATGGCACAAAGAAGGTGACCTTGGCTTGATTCATAATGATAAAAAAGGTTCATCTACACTGCAACTGTTGAATGGGACGCCCACATGCTCCGACTAACAGGTGTTGCATTGTTATATGCAAATTACCACTTTCGCTCTCATAGTAGAATTTTTTAGGGATATCGGACCTGTTTTTGATTTTGGAGTTGTGAGTGGGACTGTGAAATAAGGAGTGATCTGTGCCGATTCGTGAGATGAGAATTAATGCAAATATTTCTAAAAAAAAATCATGTGAAAAGGTCTTTTTTCAATTGAAAAATCTTACACAACTAGAATCGCAAATAAATAAATGTGCACTAGATGACGCTGTTTCATACAAATTGCTGAAAAGTCATCGTATAGATAGTTCAAATGCTTACATTATATGCATTTTTTCACGAAATGTATTTAAATTATAGTTTTGTATTTTGTGCATTTTCTTAATCTGCTTTATATATGTTATAACTTGAATGTAAATATTATGATAGTGCAGAAAAGAGAGACAGACGCATCAACAATGGTTTTTTACCTCGCGACGAATGGGCCAGCTGAGTCACTGTTCGTATATTATTTATGTTTGCTCATCAATACAAACAAAAAATTAACAAAGTATATGAGTATTTTTATAATTATTACTGTAATATACAGGACATCTTAAATCTGAGTGTTGAGAATAATACGAACTTTGATCCAGAAGTGCTATTTCTCTTTAACCTAAAACTCGGTAGTCAACAAAATTAACAAACGTATTAAACATGATCTGAGTAACCTTTACTTCAGGACAATAGTACTACCAGACATTGAGACACTAATAAATTAACACAATTACCCAACTTTGATAAACAAAATGTAGTTCGCAATTATTCAAATTCCGAACCGTTTGTCTTGACGCAACCCGACTACAAAAACTACGAAACCTGTTTAAGGTTCCAGACACAGATAAATCGCTCCCAACACTATTCAAGTCAAAACTAGTGTAGTAACTGACAAACGGCTTGTTAATCGCCTTTGTTACTCGATATAATGTCTTGTATCGACTTAAAAGGATTCGCAGGACAAGAATCGAATCGGTGCACTTGTGTGAATTTTAGGGTCAAGCTAAACAAACAAAATGAACATTTATATCGGTTAAATGTCAACGTTTGTCATGAAGACTATCTATTTGATTCAGAAAGTATTGTGGGAAGTCATCTTTTTTTTGTTAATACCGGTTTTTTGCGCAAAGGAAACAGTTCGACTGATAATTGAATTTTCTTGACAAAACCGTTTAGTTGACCGATAACCGGAATTCTTGTTTGGTGTTACAATATAGGTATGTGATTCTATACAAAGGAGTTTTTTGTTTAAAAAATTTTGACCCAGATTGCACCCGGACGACACGAATAATAATAGTTACGTCTACACTTTTATAGAACAGGAAAACCCTTCCCTTGGAATCGCGTAGCTTGTTAAATTGAAGATGATTTTTCGACCGTTAAAATCCAACAAGATTGCTTGTATTAAAACAAAAAGAAATTGCAGCATATAATTATGAAACAATTTAATTCCAATAATATCTATAGTTTTAAAGTTTATTAATATCGTAGCAAATCTACCTAGATTCGAAGCCTAGTACCCTATATTCTGAATTCAGCTCGGGCTTCAAGCTCATGATAATTTTACCTAATACAAGATCTATGATGAAATAAGGATATATAATACACATAAATAAATATATACCTGCATGCATGCATACCTACATAAACAAAAAAAAATCTCAGTAAACTCTACACAATTGAAACAATTTCAATTTCAGTAAACTTTCCATAGCAAATTCTTCTAAATCCGATGCAATATACAGGCTCAGTTATTCAGTTATCAAAATCCATGCAAATCGTAATTAAAATTCCCGGCAAACTGAGTTCTCGTATTGACGCAGATTTGCTCAGCTGTGGTCTAAAAACACACATTTGTGTGTAACAGAATGTGTATCGCAGCTGCTTCGTGTGTACCTGTGTGTTTACTTTCAGGTAGGTTGGTTTAGTGCTTATATACCTGCCTAGACAAGAAGACTTGAATAGATTTCGTTCTTTGTTGCAAAAACTTGAGATTGAAACGTCTAAGTAAATGGGGGGATGACCCTGATCAATGAGGGAATTTTTTCCATTGCTACAAATTACATCTTTTTAGCACATAGCATTAGTAACTGTTCAGAAAATAATGTACGTTATGTAATAAACATAATACGCATCTGAAATATTAATAAAGTGTATTTCTTTGGTTTCTAGCGACTAAAATTATTCAAAAAATATTTCTCCCCTATTAGTGAAAGATACAAAATGTAAATTAATTCTTCTGCCTAAATAACAATAATTATGTGAGAGAAAACGAAACACATTATAAAATTGGTCGGCAACATTGCAACGTCATTGTTCGCCGTACACTAGAAACAGAATTTCACAAACGTCAATTAATATTAATAGACACCTTTGCCGAACTAAGAAAAAATCGCGGATCAAACGGCTCTTGTTTTTATAATTATACAATAAAATATGGTTCCGTAGCAAAATATGATGATAATTACGATTTACGAGTTTCAAATTAAAACCCCTAACTCTCAGCAAATCTGCATCTTAATAAGCCGAACAACCTTGAAATCTTGCTCCATACGTACATTTATTGCAAAGAAACATCAAACAAATTGAAAGGAAAATTAATTGGTTTCACATATTTTATAAGGAACCTTCAAACGCTCGTAGAACGTTCACGGGTCTTTATAATCGTTTGGATGTGACCTCAGCAGACGGCGCGGTCGATCCTCGAAATTAAAAAATGCTCACTCATCATCAATCAAACGGACTCGATTCCATCAATATAATTTACTTTTTGTAGTTTTTACCCGAAAGCGCCCTCCGTGACTCGCAAGTTGTGCCCGCCAGGTACGAACCGTGTACCCAACTCTAATAATAAGTTCAGCTACAAGCATTCTAAGTAATACCTAAATCCATTTCTGTAATTGATTTCTATTTCGAATTGAAAGCAAAACTTTTAATCACTTTTAATGTCTAATCCTTTTACGGTTTTAAATTTTCCGATTGATATTTCTTTTGTTTTGAATGATTTTCCACTTCTTGGAACGGGTTAAAAGCTTCGAATATTTTGTTGCAAAGCGTTTTGAAAATGTTCATAACTTACCCACGTAACAATCTACTAATCTACCTTTTAGGTACCTAATCATAATCATCGAAGTCCCTTCAGTTTTTAAACAACCAATATAATTTTTCCGCCAAGGGTTCGGCTTACATCAATACATTTGAATGTGATGAAAATCATCAAACTCGCAGAACCATATGAGACAGTAATACAAACTACCGTTTCGCTCTGTCACCTAATCCTACTCCATAAACTGTAGGCTCTTGAATAAACCATCCGAAAACGTAAACAAAAGCGGGAATCTAAGTCAAGTGAAGAAAACCTGTATACAAAGACCCGTGGGCGGTCAGCAACAGTCCAGTTTTCAGTGTTTTACCGCTGCACGTGGAGCGACGAAATAAAAATCCTAGAGGTACAGCCGGGAGAATAAGTAAGTCTTAGTTACGCAGTTTTTTTAAATTTGGAATGTTTTGGTTGTCATGTCACCTCCTTTTGTTTTAGGGTTAGGTTATTGGGATCGGCTTATGCCGTCGTCTGATTTATCAGCCAGTATCACTAAACTTGATTCGAGATAGGAAGAATAGTTTTCGATTCAGTTTACAGATAGACTTTACAAATTAACTATATAGTAGGTTCTTATTAGACGGGGACTGTACAACCAGCTATTATGAGCAACCTATGTATCACTGTTTGTTTGTTTTAGTAAATTATAATTTGTAAACAAGGTTTGATATTCCTTCCTTCAATTAACAATCCTCTAAAATTTTCCTCAACTCACACATTCTCTTCTTACACACACGAAATTGGTCCAATTGCTAACAACAAAAAAAAAACAGATCATGTATTTAAACCTATCCATCGTTCCATTATCAAAATGTGTTCGTTCGCTTCGATCAAAACCGTTGCGTTGGCGTTGTACGCCAATCTCATAGTGGTGACATGTCGAAACTGTTTCGGCCATGGCGCTGCCAGTAATCGGTTTTCTCCAATAAACGCCGATTAGACTCGCTGGCGTCAGCACGCCCGGGACCAGCCCGATACTGTCGGGCGCAACACTATTTTGTTTATTAACGGGGACCTGGTCCTTTTGGAGCGCGGATGAAAGGACCGGGTACATAGTTTTCGTTGTTAGGCTTATGTTTTGTTAATTTTGTTTTATATTGGTTTTGCCTATATATTTGTTGAGATTTTTGTTGGAGTACTAAAACCTATTACTGTTGTTGTAGGTCCCAAAATATAATCTCAACGTTATTTGTTAAGACCTAACGTAATAGTTTGTATTATGTAAACGAAATCAGCATGAACAACACACAATGCAGTATATAATAAATACGACGTAAAGAATAAAAGAAATATCCAAAGCATTTTGTTATCGAGCGTACGCGCTTTGGTCGTGACCAGACGGCGATTTCAATTATTATCTAGAAGTCGTTTCACGAGCTCGCACTGCAGTACTTTTAATCATTCTCTTATCCTACTTTTAATAAGAATACCGTTTTTCGTAGAATAAATATAACAGCTTATTTTCCACTGGCTACCACTTAAACTTTGCCATTACTAAGTAAGTAATAACAACCTTTGGTCGTAAGGACATAAAGGTTGGGACAAAAAATCGCCTCTCCAGTTATGGCTGTCGTTAACGCTGACAAAAACGCGGCACAACTTGCAAGCATACGTCACAAAAATTAACAGCGTAGAAGTTTGTTTACATACTGTATTTTAAATAAAAAAGATTATTTCAACTTTACACCTCATCTTGGAGTAAAAAACACAACATTCCATCTGTCTTGTCTAAGCCTTCCAAAACGATAAATAAACACTAGTCGAGCTCTCGTGTGGAGTAACGCTCCGACTCCTATTATTGAAGTGCTCGCTACAATGTCGAGCGGCCTGTTTCAAGTTTGTTTTGATTTTCGACTGACTTAAATTGAGAGACGTTTAGCCTAAAAGAAAATATAACGTAATTAAAGCTTTTGGGTAAACATTTCCTGTGACCTTAGTGAAGAATAATTTAGGTGTACCAATAGGTGAGAAACACTATTTATTTTCAGGAATACGTCCAAGGTTTTCCAGTCTCAGAACATACTGTAATATCTTCTGAGTGTCAATCCATACAACTTTCTACCCAAATCTAAGCACCAAACCAAACTGACAACAATCACGCACGCTGACGTTCCATCAGAGTTCTCAAAAACCAACGATGTATGACCACCAGGATCACTACCCCAAAGCTCAAAGCAAGAACACCGATTTCGACTATCAGGATCATCCAAAAAGTCCTAACTCTTATCCAAACTTACCTCCTTGCTCTGAACTTACAAAATAGCCTCAGCATATCGGCGCGAAGTCGGCCCGAGGTGACGGCTCGACTCAAAGCTTCGACAGGCGTCCAGCACGGCTCATAATTAAGAACGGTGACTGTTGAAAAATGGCCGCCGCCCCCGGCCCGCCGTGAATAATCGTTGTAATTACGATTCGGAATAATTTCCAGCCAGTCATAGCGATGGTATCGGTAGGTGTCGACGGCTCGTTACACGCACGCACTGAAATCACTACGTTTGTGGAATTGCGTTTTTTTTTCGTCGATAATAGTAGCGTTTGTTTTAGCCATTCGATGGTCTGTACTGTTGTGAATTTGGTTGGCATTTTTCAGTGATGTCTGCCAGTTTTTGTATCGTCTCAATCAAAACCTGCACTCTTGTTTCTGTTGTTCTCAGGAACGACAAAATCATCTCGTATCTCGATTAGTTTGTACCCATGTGGTGACCACTTACCCAACAAGTAGATGTGTAGTAATCATTTGTGAAAAATTTTAAAAGCTATTTTACAGTGATAAACTCTTTACATATAATTAATAGTCAAGCAAAATCTCTTGCTGAAACTTCGAAATGAAAATTTTTACAGTGAGATCAGACTGCACGTACCTAAAACATACTAACACTATACCTAAACATATATGTCTCAATACATAAATCATAATATTATTGTGCATATAATATCGTATATACCTGCATGAATAACCAATTATCGTAAATGTCAATACAACAATAGATATAATACTACAAATAACATTTATTACCATTTCTGAACTATATTTTTTACTAAGTTGACGTTTTGATAGTGCCAAAGAATTATTGCAAATAAAGATTGTTGACTTAAGTATTTATTATTAATTCATTATTTATATTTTTTTAATTCTAATAATAGAACTCCGAATATAAACCTTTGAACTATGAAGTCTTATTTGGAAACTGAAGCTTTACAATACTGATTATCTATTATACTAAAATTGTTCGCCCCTCCTTCTAAAAGGGACGAACGCAATAAGGAAATCAACCACCTATAATTTTCAAGGTTCTATAAATAGTACACCTACATTTCAGCAGCGTAAAATCATATTATGATTTATATTTGGAACACCGATAATTAAATTCCAACAGTCATTTGTTTTCCATTAAGCACGACCAAAATATTGCCATTAATCCGTGAGTACTTAAGCTGCTTTCAATATCACTTCAAGTTGAAAGTTCAGAGGTTATATGCAATACTATATAATTACTGGTTTCTTAACGGTTGCCTTCAATCATGTAGTGAGACGTCCCCTTTATGACAGACAGTGATAGTCGATGATATACCCTTTATGTGTATATTTACGAATCATTATTTGGTATTTAAATTACACAAATATTAATAACTTTTCAGTTTGGACTTCCATCTAGTGAAAATAAATTTAAGCTCGGGGGCGTTGGATTGCCGGAATGGTCTTCGAGAAAGCTAAAAGTTTATAGACTTTAATCTAGATATAACTACAATACGTAGTTCCATTTTGAGCTAAGATAATCTTGATGATAAAAGACAGTTATTTTAAAGGTATGTTATGGCATTTCAGATATTTGATATCATCATGTTCAGTGCTAAAATCTACACTAATCTCCGCTTCTCTCTATCGCAAACTCCGCGAAACTTGACAACCAATATCCCCTTATTACCAAACCTACCTCTACCCAGTCCAATTACATGACCCTAGTACTAGATACAAAGATAAAGATAAAATAAGATAATCTAATCCTTTCACTAATTGCTTCTATCGGAGGCGTGTCGGTTGCGCCACGCCGTGAGTAGATTTAATTAGCTGTAAATACTTTTTTTTTATTACGTCATCAACACGGCCTCACCACAATGGTGTTTACCAGTTACGGCTATCAAAATTGTTTATTTTTCACTTTTTAGACGACGCGGAAAATGATTCCCTTAATTAAATTGATGAGACGAAAAAATTATGGTGTACAATGATTTTGAACGCCGATTTTTTTTAAGAACGCTTCGGTTGCTGCAAGAAGGTTTTAAAAGAAAAAGTTTTTATGAGTGTTCTTCATTTTATTCGATTTGATTTTCGAATACGATATTTTTTTTATAATTATAAGAACGCCAGTTGCTACATTTTGTATAATTATGCATGTAGATTGCGCTCATCAGGGCCATTTAAGCAGTAATTATAATAATAGACACAAATAATAAGCAACACATGTTATTGAGTTATTTTAAGTGCATAATAAATTGCGTTATTATTCATATAATTGGTTAGTACCTACAACCTTACATGGCATGCACTTTTGCATTAAGTAAAACTAAAACTTTAGTTGCTGTATTTTATTGCATAGCACATGGAAACCAGTGAAAGACAATATTTTCTGGCTGAAAATACAAAACGTACTTTTGTGCGGATGGTGCTTTTTGTACTTTATACCCAAAGCACATTGCAAACTAAACAGTTGGTCGACAGTTGACGCGATGGATGGAATTATTTTTTTTAAGAAAATCTTGGTTCCTGTCACAGTTTTATATAATTGATACCGGCTACATACCCGTAGGTACATAGGTACATCTTCCTACTGATAAACAACTGCTGACGCTGACGAAAAAGTCTGCAGTATACTTTAGACAAATCTTCATTTCTTCAATCCAAATTTTCTTTTCTCAATTCTAAATTTTCATTACCACCTCATATTTGATCCACATCCGAAAAAAATAACTACGAAGGAATATAAAACTTACACACACCAACTTAAGGTCGACTTTCCCACAACAACAAACAGAACAAACCATCCGATTTCTCTTCATACGATTGTATCGATTGCAATGCATTAGAGGTGTGACGTAATTGACATACGAATAAAATTTCGATCATTTTATTGGCCAGTGACATTAAGATGACAGGTATCTGTTTCGAAGTCCTCACCGTCTGTGTTGACCTTAGACCTCTGGATACTGCTGTTTGTTACGTAAGTTTTGCTTACCATGCCTACCCACGAACTTTGTACTCTTTAGTATATAATCTTATGTGTTTATGTAAGCGGAATGGATAGGAAACTAGCTCGCGTTTCTGTCCAAATAGAAGATCCCTTGGTAGTAAGCCAAAGTCATTGAAATAAGTTCAAAATTGACAACAGTGACAAAATTCTTCTTCGATGGTCGTCCTGGTGAATCTTGATAGGGGCCTATAGGGAGATACAATACTCAAGATACGAACAAAAGCGTAGTCTAGATATTCCAACTGAAAAGGCCTTCACTCAAGGGTCAAAAAGAAATGACAGTGACCAAACAAATATAAATCCCGATAACAGAATTTTAACCTACTGTATTCCTTTATTCTTTTGCTGAAGACCTTATGTATCCTCCAATCTTTATAACTTTATCGACACAAAATGAGCGTGTGTGACGCTCATTTCACACCACATTACGAGTAAGACCTGCGATTTACCGTCACGCATCACAATATTCCGCCAAGATTGCCTCTAACCCGTTACCCACACAATACTAATTCTGGCAGGAAACTAATCGAGCCCCGCTGATGGATGACAAAAGCTAATTGCCAACGTCGCGACTCCAAACACATTACACACGATTTTTCATTATTTATTCTGGACAAGAAACAGTTCTGGTAATCGAAGCTATTAGAGTTCTGTAGATGTACCTCTTCTAGATGTTCTATGATTCTTGTGGTAGTGAAGGATGAGCCAAATTAGCTTTTTTGTCGATCGATTTAAGTTCTCGTTAAGTTTAATTAGGTAATTCTATATCCGTGTAAAAACTTGTACCTAAATACTTATGTGCGTAATGATATATCGTTAAGTAAAAAAATATGGCCGCATCGATAAACAGTTTAAAGAAATCAATTAAGCTAATGTCTTCACACCGTAATCGCTGCTCAAGAAAATACCACTTAGGCAAAAGTCAACAGCAAAAAAGACAAAACATTTTATAAACGTCTAGACAAACAATAAACAAACAATAGCACTTCCAGCGGATCTATACAATTGTTAACGAAATCAGGTAGCGCCGGCCGTCTACAGTTATAAAGATGGTTATTTAAAATGGACCCTTGTTTTAATTGAGTTATACACACAACTACGCCTATTATACTTTGTTACGTTTCAACGCATAACACATATTTTATGACTATAAATTAATTGGTATAATAAATGTTAGATATGAATTATATTACACGCTAATTGCTTGGTCATTCAACATTTAATAAGTTATAGGACCTTAGGATTGGTGGCCATAAAAATATAAATCAATTACTGTTAATCCCTGATTAAATTAATTTCAACAAATTGTTATAGACTTTTTACAATCTGTAGGTGTTGATAGACTGTCGGATTTAAATAAATCTGATAGAGCTTCAAATTCGTTTCTATGAATTTCATTGCGAATTATGTGTGTAGAAGCAATTTATTGTGCATGTATTATAAATTGGCGTTTGTAAATAAATTTTTGTGACGACCTTCAGTCAGCTATAATGACGAGCTTTTTATCAAAAAAGACCTTCATGTCAATTAAATCGGTAAGCTTTTACAGTAAAGTTCATAAGCAGCAAAAATAACCCTTTGAAGTATTGCAAACTATCAAAAACGGAACAAAGTAATTTTATCGAAAACAAATAATACGTAGCTATGGCAACTACATATAATCTGTGACATTCCACATGATTATATGTCAAGTGAAACAATAAGTTCTCACGGGTTAATGAACGTGAATTTTGGACATGTGCGTAATAATTTAATGATATTCAGACACATTGTACACGTGAAAGTAAATAATTCCCACACTCCTGTGTAAGAAACTAATCATTTTATTAAATGAAACGTGTAGTTGGGAAACGTGAGCGCCATTTTTCCACGCGTTCCAATTTCAATTATTTTCGAATTGCTTGTTTAATGCGTTCTTTTTTTCAATTTAGTTCGATGAAATTAAACCTTTTTTTTAATCCGTCTATAGAAACTGATTGCAAAAAAATTGCAGTTGAAATTGCCCGTAATATGGTATGCTTGTACCTGTCAGGGGATCGAGAGCCGTTGAAGCTGACGTTTAAGAGGATGTTCTGAACCGTTTAACCGTCAAATCCGTAGCGGACCCCAATCGGGGTCTGAACATCAATGTCACCGTAAGCTCGGTTTAGACCCCAATTGGGGTCTGCGAATCAGTCATACACTTTCCTAATTATTTACGCTCATATTTATTTTCTTTCCAATCAAACCACATTTGTGAGTACTAAATAAAATAACTAAATAAATTTAAATTATTATTACGCATTCAAACCTTTCATATTTAGCATCCCGTTAGAAATATACCTTTTTAAAATCCAATCGTAATTACCGGGAATTCTGATCGAACTCGCCATGTTTGTTTACATTAGTTGTTTTTTTAAATTTGAAGACGCATAGACAAGATGGCGACGGTGATAGAAGTTTTGCATCGAATGATCCGATTCGTTAAAATAAAGAATCGATTTAATAATTTTATATTATTTGATATTATAATATTACTAAATTGCACTTTTGTATACTTACCATAATCTGAAAATAAATTAGGAAAAGTAAAATGACTTAATTTATTTTGAAAAAAATGCTAGAAAATCAGTGGTAGAAAATACGTTGTAGCCGGAATAAAAAAAATCTTCGGTTTTTAGGGTTTCTGAAGACGGCAAATGAAGACTTATTCTTCGGGTGTTTTATGTGCAGGATTCCTGTAGATCTGCCAAACTTAATGGCGATTCGTTACTTCCAACTTTTTAACTGAGCGGCAAAGCTATTTGACGAGAGCCGTAGTTAGGTGTAGTTATCGCAAAATTTTATGACGATTTTATTGTTTGAAGGGGCAAATAGTTCGCTGTTCATCGAAAGCTGGTCCAAGATGGAAAGATGGCCGCCGCCGACTTATTTTTAACCGACTTCCCAAAAAGCGGAGGTTCTCAATTCGACCGTTTTTTTTTTGTATGTTTGTTACGCGATTACTCAGCCATTTATTTATCGATTTTGATGATTCTTTTTTTGTTTGATAGCGTGTACTTCCGAGGTGGTCCCATTATCATTAGGTCAGGATCTGATGATGGAACCTTGAGAAATCGAGGGCGACTTTCGAAAGTTGCAGAAATACATAGGTTGAAATCTTATCACTCAGGTGTTTGCCTGGTAGCACTATTCAACAGTGAAGGCTTTGAGCTGACCTGATGATGGAGACCAGTGAAGGTCGAGGGAACTCGACAACTGAATATTTAAACTTTCTCGTGTTTGTGCTTATATTATTCGTATTTACGAGGCCTCTGCAACAGTGAAGGAGATGGAGACGAGAGAAGTACGGTTGTCGAGTTCCCTCGACCTTCTCTGGTCTCCATCATCAGGTCAGCTCCAAACCTTTACTGTCTCATAGTGTTATCAGATATACATCTGAGTGTCAAGTTATAACCTTATCTATGCTTACAATTTTCGAGAGCTGCCCTCGATTTCTCAAGGTTTCCATCATCAGATCCTGGACCTAATAACAAATATGGGGAATATACCCTTTCGACCAAAAACAAACATCCAAATTGAGAACCACCTCCTTTTTGGGATTCGGTTAAAAATATTTGGTGACTTTAAAATCAATCAATTATTATGTCTCTAACCGACCACGGGACTACAGAGTCCCGGATTTTTGGAAGGCGAACGTGGGGCCGAAGCCAACACGCTGAAGCCCTTTTGAGACAACTTTAATGAAATGGTGACACAAAACCGACGATTATCCCTGTATACACTATAGAAATGTACCCAAGGACAATGCCCGGTTCTGTGCTAAACTATTGCTAACTATGGATGAAAACTACTTGGGCTATTGTGATGGGATGCTAGTGGACTAGGAATGGGGAAACTACGGGAACTATGGCACCTGCCGATAACAATGTAATAAATACACGTAAAAATGGCAGGTGGAGACTCGCCAACTCACTTACTGGGCCCCCGGGAATCAGTCGCTAAATCGCAACAAGAGGGCAACAGGTACATGAGCGGCTGAAGGGTGAGGATACCTCGGCGGACTTTAAACGCAGATCACGCGCTCCCTGTGGGTCCAGCATCACCGGCCCACTCGCCACTTACCACGAGGCACCTACCCTCCGAGCGGGCTGCTAACCCTACTCTAGCGACTCCACTCTGACCGGCCGGTGAAGGCAAGCCAAGAGGCGGGAGACCTCTCCCCCGTCATGCTTCACTCCGGCAAGCCGGAGATGGGGGACAGTATACTCTCCCTGGAGCACTCGGATATATAGCCCCGCGGGGTTGCTACTCCCCGTCATCCGCCTCAGATGCCCTGCGGGGCAAATCAATCAATTATTATTATTGTTTCTCATCATCAAATAAGTACATACCTTTGGTAGTTACAAATTGCATTATATTTCAGAACACCCGCATACCCTCCGCCGAAACAAAAATGTTAGAATTGTTGAGAAATAATATAAGAATAAATTAAAATTCCGTAATAGGTAATAAAAATTCAATTAAAGTTAAAAATTATTACGAATGACGCAACACCAAAATAAATAATACATATAAAAATTTAATGCTAAAAACTTAAATATCTTTTTTCTTAACAACAAAAACAAATTGAACCTATAATTTAAAATTAATAAATAAAATTGAAATAAGTTGCTATTAAAAAATAGGTATATATAAAATTGGTATTCGATTATTTACAATAAATTTCCGATTTAGGTATCGAATGCACACCGCTGATTGAAAAAAAAAAATACTCCATTCCAAACTCTACTTGTCTGTGACTTGACTGATCTTGTAAATTGTTCATTTTTATTGTGTATTTTATGTGCTGATTTTTTAGTTATTGAACATAAATAAGTGCACGAAATGTATTGCAACGGATTGAAAATGTTATAAATATGACGTTTGTGTTGTGTTTGAGAAAGTGATGCGATTACTTATTGGTAAGTTTTCACCAAATTTGAAATGCCTAACTTTTCGATAGACTTAAAAACACCGTAATTATTATCTTTTTCTGAATTAACTGACCCCATTTGACCTTTGCACGTTGTTGTCAAATAAGTGAGCTCTAAAGTTATAGTTAAAATACTTCTGATCAGGCATTACGGACTTAGAATTCATGTGTTGAAAGTTAGTACAAATTTTTGACTTCCATGTCGCGATTCAAAATATCCCGCCGAATCAACGGTAAAGTCATATGTCAAAATCTTGTCGAGCAGAGGGGTTAATACGCGTTCAACTCCAGCTAGACTGACTGATGACCCAAACGAGCAATCTCGGATGAAGAGGAGTCCAGGGCTATGCCGAAATTGATTGTAAAATAAGTCTTGTGGCTAAGTACCTTCCAGCTTTCACGCACCATGAAGGACGCAAAACAAATAGTGTCTGCGTCAAATGGATCTCTATATCGAACTATTGGAAAATTTTACCCCAGCAAACCCGCAGTTGACCAAAATACTAAAACAAATTCAGAGCTTCAAGAGTGAATCATGTCGCAAGTTATGTTCACCCCATAAAGGAACCCGGAGCCAATAAAATCGCAAAAGAAATCAAAAAGCAACGAAAATTTCTCACAGGGCAAGTGAATTTCAGGGCAACTGTGACGTCGTTAATAAGTCAAATATGAAATATTGGTCGATATTCGAATGGCGATGAGTGGCGACCTCGCTTCCGAATACCATCACAGTGGCGACCACAGCAGAAACAAAAAGGTACACGCCGCCGGCGCGCTTCCGATTGCACTGCCAACGCTGAAAAATTACATGAACAACCCCCAACAAGGCGGGTTAATATATTACGAGCGCTCACTGCACTCGGTAGGGTTCTACCTGATGTTCTTTTTGCGAAATTCTAATTTTATCGACTGTGTTCCCCGTTTGGTCTATCTAGCCTTTGAGTTATACTGCAAATATCTATGTTATACCTTTATTGGTTCTTGCTTTATTCGATCGTAATATATTTTGGATTGCCACCAAATAGGATATTAGAAAATCACATAGTATTATGAGTTTGATTGACAGTTAACGCTCTACTAACAATTGTACATTCCGTGTATTTCAAAACACGAAAAGTTTCACAACGGTGAACTTACGAAAAGTTAACGCCATTTTTTGCGAGAATCTGATACATTTTAATTATTGATGTACTTTATAATGTTGTCAAATCAGGATGAGACGTCCGACATAATGGATGATGATAGCCCGCAAAAGCCCGCTGCAATTTTTCAATGAGCGTTAATGTTTGCCATCACTGTGTCCGAAGCGTCCTAATGAGTTTGTGCACCACAAATCTTCTGTAAATGGGTGCACTAATTTTTTTAAGTAATCACGACACACCTTGGGTCGTCCTTCAGCCTTCCGAGAAGAGAGCATGACTGTAAAAAAAAACTCGACAATTAGGTACAACTTTGTTGTCGTAAATGTTTCAACGTTCGGGGAATGGAAGGGCGACTTTCTTTTGTTTTGCACGCATCTCTCCCGAAGCGAGCCGAATCGCGACTACGACTTGTTACCCGGCGGGCACATGTTTTGACAATATACTTCAACACAACCTTTTTTATGGTACACAAAGTTTTCTAGTGAAGTGACCAACCCTTGCTCCCTGCTCCCGTAATATTTTCGAGACAATCACATCTTCGCTATGAATAATATTAGCGATAAGTAGTATCCAACATACAATACAATATCAGAGCCGTACAATGTAACACGTGTGTAAATACTAAAGACTAATGCCCACGGTAAAATATTTAACAGTCAGCTATAACAACTGGTTATTTTAATGTCTTCCAATTACAGTGTTCAGTCGGTTAACGATTTCGCTGGGCATTAACTATTCCAATTTTATGTTTTAGCTGGACGAAACGCGAAATTCTTAATATTTAAGGGTCAGAAATGCCGGCAATAATAGTTAAATGATATATTGCGAACCAATTATAAAATGTTTATGGGTACAGGACATGTACAATAATGTTGCGACTAAAGAATAGTCATTTTATTTCAAACATGATTGGCATATCAGATATTTTTTCAAATAAAAGATAGAAGATTTTTTTTTAATAAATATAAATGCATAAATATTATTTAAAAATGATTAATTGTCATATGAGATTTTTCTGCATTGTTTTATAAGATCTTAATAAAAAATCTAACTACTACATACCCCCTAAACACAAGTTATCAAGTGACATATTCAATGAGAGCGTCACACTCCGAGTTCCCGTTGGCGCACTTTCGTCCAGCTTGGTGACTTACGAATTTTATTATCTATGGCTTAAAATGATATATGACCGCTCTTAACTGGGGAATCATAAAATATTTTCTGTTTGTGAAATATTTCTGAAGCAATAAAGCAATAATTCACTACGGGACTACGGGGAAGACGACGGCCTTTATTTGCTGTCATAAATGTTCTGTTTATGGTGTACTTTTTTGCTGTACTGACGGACCCAGGGATGCACATAAACCTCGGCTTTATCATTACGTACCTGTCCTCAGTTCCAACACTTAAAACGTGTGTCTCAAGAAAGCTATTGCTTTAATTTCAAATGTTTTATAGTATTCAATGTCAATATTTCCAACGGTGGGGTTATACAACTTGAAATTTATGTACGGTCACGCCCGGCGAGGTTCGCGTCCTTACGTGGGACAAAGCTATTAATCGGTAACTAAATGCAGTAGTGCCGGATAACTCCAACACTTATGACGTGTTGGTTTTGATTTGAGCCAAACACGTAGGCGATTGTTGTTAAACTATTGAGAGATCACGCCAGGCAACACGGACGTTGAAACACCATCAAACTCTTTCAATAGTTTATGAACAATTAGTATCAAATTCTTCTTCATCCTTTCATTAAATAAATATTATTTTCTTAACATCATAATAAACCATAATAATGATGAAATGATGTAATGTCTGCGACTAATAAATAAGACAATGATTAGAATTCAAAACATTCCCGCTCAGTTCAATGGCCTCAATATTTATACTAGTAAACACGTACAGCCTTTTTAGAGAGAAACCTCCTGACATG
This sequence comes from Helicoverpa zea, assembly GCF_022581195.2. Classification (NCBI taxonomy): domain Eukaryota; kingdom Metazoa; phylum Arthropoda; class Insecta; order Lepidoptera; family Noctuidae; genus Helicoverpa; species Helicoverpa zea. The sequence continues at coordinate 4,508,138 of NC_061454.1, forward strand.
AAGCATACCGAACCCTTGCAGCCGCTTTAATTGGTACACTCATTGATCATAGCAGATCATTCGTTCTCGTCAACTAAATCAGAACTGACATGGAGGCGTCAATTCGTGCGTCGGCGTTTCACACGAGTGTGAAACTTAGGAAGTGTCGACGGGGGGCTCCATTAGTCAGCGTGATTAGTTCTCGAGAGCGTTAATGTTTCAATGAGATGAATAATCGCCGGCAACAGTGACAAATGCGCTTCGGTCTTTGCGCGCACGCACCTGACTCCCCCCACAAACGCGCCGCGCCATCACTCAGCATCACTATGTTATACGTACCAGATGAAGAGATTTATATTTATTAATGTTAGTGCCCCCAACGTTTTTGTTATTTTATGGACTCGCTCGAAATGAGTTTCATTAGCTCACACTACACCATACTTATACGAGACGCATAAAATAAACTTAACTCAAAAATGACTCTCCGACAGAATAGGCGATAAGTGTGAAAGCAAAAGTGAAATAAACGTAGTTCCGAGATTTTTATTAGGTTTTATGGTCACAATGTGTATTGATAAATGACTCGGCTTACGTATTCTGAGTCAAGGGTTAAAGTCGGCTGCGATCTAGTGTCGGGATCTTTTTCGAATTCTCGCATCGTTTTTATCGAAGTGTGGCGAGATATCGATGTGTGTCACTTTACTATGATTTAACATTGATTGGGTCCTTTGAGTTGAGCCGACTGTGCGTCAACGAGATTTACAGCTGAGGCGATAGCTACCGTCGGTGTTATTGCGCTAAAATATTCGTATGAAGCTCTCGAATGATATACAGTTTCCGAGAAGTCGAGACGTTAAGACCTTGCAAAGAAATTATGGCAGGATTAGTTTCTAGACCTGTGATGCGAAGGATTTAATGTAGGAAACTTGTACGTAGCACATACAGGAATATATTGTAAACGGCATAAATAAGGCGAAAGTACACATTCTAATGCAAAGTAAAAGTTAATGTGGAACTAGTTATAAATTTTTTATATGCCTGAAATGCTTCGTCACTACGATCTCATTATCTTTCGTAGGGAAAAGTATTTTTTTTAATCTAGTGTAAGCATTATTACATTGTCTTTGCCTACAGTGACTATATCGATGTTTTAAAAATTTATGAAAATGTACCTGTTAATTCATACCAAAGAAGTGATTTGAAGAAATATTTTGTTGTTATTAGATGTAATCCATATTTATTGACAGGATGAAATCAAATGTACTTAATATGACATCCAAAATGATTACAGAAATAAATATTTATAGCAAAAGTATTCTCTATTAGTCGCAATGGCTTTAATGATTCGTCCATCAAACGCGACAAGGCGCGCTGATCCGGCCGGCCCGACCGCCGACCATAAATCAAAACATTCGTGTTTGTGATTAATCAAACAGACCCGAGCATACACCTTCAGGTTCATATTTACCTACACGTATCTGTCAGGTGTAATATTAACAGGTATAAAAGTATTCCTTTATATTTCATTAGCCGAAGAATTTCGACCGATATCACCGGTTGGTACTTAGCCCAAATCATGACTAATGGTTGTAGGTTTGATATCAATTTATTTGATTGAATGATAGTCTAGTTTTGCAATGTAAATTAAATGCGATGGATATTTTTCAACCGTCGACTTTCGCTGAAGGTTAGTCACGATGAAAAATTCGATCATTTTCAAATTAAATTGTATGTACATTAGTATCGAAAAAAATTGTAACAGTCTACCACAAAATTGTAATCTTTTTTTACTTACGTTAATTACTTTCTAAATCATTTAATACAATTTCGTAACGTCGGACTGTGGTCAGTGCGGTGAGCATCGCAGGCGCAAGCCACACAACATGATGATGTAGCGATTTGTACATCATGTCGGTCTCATTTAAACCCACTGTCCTATTCCTTTTTTATATCAATAAATATTTTTATTATACATTCCACACTGATGTTGAATCGATCGTAATCAGGTTAATTCTTAAAATAGATCTGCATCTCCACTCGCGAATACCTCACCGTTTTTTTTTTCTTTTTCTTTTTTCGGATAGCATTTTGATTATAAGTGCGTTCAATTTAAGTGACTTTTTGTCACTATCGATTACTACCACAGTGGCAGTCAATATGATTAAAATTAAATGCGAAATAAAATTCTATTACACACTGAGATGAAATGTGTGATATTTTGTCATTGTATTTTCAATCAATGTTACGGTAAAAACTTTACTGAAAGTTTTAAATTTAATTTTCGTTTATATTTTTTTGGAAAAAAGTATGATAAATATACCGTTGCCTTCTGAGTCGACGTACATCTATTGTTTTTGTTATCTTTTACAAACAACACGAAAATGGAGCCGTTAATACGGTTAGAGGTAACATTCCAATTTGTTAGTAAACATAGTATCTTTGAGCTTCAAAACCACATTTTTATTATGAATTAACATGTTTATATAGAGACTCATTTGGTCGAAGATCTTCTTCGACAGTTTTTCTTTTGCATTCTTGTCTTGTCAGGGCAATATCAGTCTTATTATGGTGCATCAAGATTTATTATTGTTTAAATAAACTTTAATGTACGGCTTAGGTCCAGGCAGACTGGATGTCAAAGTTATGACGTGTTAGATTGATTATCAGATGGATGTTAAAATACGTTTTATGACTTTTTATGGCGAGCTTTCGGTGTAAAACCGCTTTAACAGATTCGTGGTCACAACGGCTGGTAAAAAAGGAAATAATAAATAAAAAAATACAATGTATTTTATACATGAGTCATTGCTAAAGCTAGACCTTGGTATTACTATAAGCCTAGGATTTTGAAATCATCTCACTTATAGTTTCTGAACACCGAGAGACATTCACATACGATACACGCAATAGTTTGTCAACTGCGTGGATACCGTAAGGCTGCAAATTTTAAACAGCAGGGGTATTCAGTGTTTATGTTCAAATGTTGTTTTAGATGTAACTGTACGTAAGCACTATCCACGTACAGGAAAACTTTAAGATTCAACTGCTTGATTACAAACATCTTCACTAATTTCCACCAATTAAACTTTCCGAGAGCCTCCTGATTAGTCCCTTCCATCTCAAAAATAAAGTTTTAATAATTCTAATAAATTCAAGAAAATATTTATAAGATGCATAGGTACTCCCGGCATACGCATACAGCCTTCCCATATTTGCCCTACACACAGATTGGCGCCAAACAAATCTCTTAAAAAAAAAACAAATAAAAATAAAATTCAAAAAAAAAGAACATTATTTTTTTTTTCAAACAAATCTGTCGCTGGCGCACCCACAGTTTTACCTGTCACATATCCGGAACAACATGAGGTCAATGCCCTGTGACCATCGGTGTATGACGACAAACATTTACTCGCAGATCCTAGTTCCGACTCACATCCGCGTAGCAGGTGGTATTGTTAGATTGGTTTAGAAAAAAAAAGATATGTGAACCAGTTATAATATGTGTGCCGATTAATCGGACTAATGGAACGTGGAACTAGGATTTGGACTTCAAGGTTGTGATTGATGCAATAGAAGTAGATCCTCTTTCGATTCGAAAAAGAGACCGTAAGTTAGTAGGTTCTACGTGCGTAGTTGTAAGTTTCTTACCATAGTATCTTCTCATCTTCATAACACAGCATGGAAGAATACCTCAGATGACGATTGATAAAAGATGTTGATCATAAACTGATTAACGCGCTTGAGAAAGAATCGGAGGCGCAAAAGGTTTTTGCACGAACTAATACCTACCTAACATTAATCATCTATAAGTAGATGGATTAGAAAATGTATATCAATAAGATAGTTTGGATGAAATAATAATAATAATGGCTTATGGTAAAATACAAATGATGTCTATCGTGGTTTTACGTAACTTCCTGTATCCGGTTAAAATATAGCCCATGTCACCCGAGGATAGTGTAGCTTCCCAACAGTAGAAGACTGTCAAATCGATTCTGTAGTATGGAGGTTTTAGGGTATATACAAACAAACATTTTTTAGAAGTAAATATAATATAAAAACTCACACCAACAATTCTAAGAAAGATTTTATATCATGTTTTGTGCATAGACTTACTTCTGCACAACTGTTGACCAGCCTTGAAGCTATGGGGAAACCCATTAATTACTCGATACTTACTTATAGGTCTGTATATAATTATCACTGTCACTAATCTTTTAATACTAAATAGCTCGTAGTTTTGATTCCGATCTCCGCCTTCGAAGTCTGGGTGGTCTGAACCACTTTTTGTGACATTTAGCATTTAAAAAAAGGTTGAACTAAAAGCTAGTATTTAATTTATTTAAACAATCGAATGTCTAGGTGCTGTATTGGGTGCTATGGCTAAGGGGTATTAAGTTACGTTCCTATGTTCTTCAGTATTAGATTTTCTATAAGCAGCTTCTTAGAGGAGTCAATTTCTAGATTTGTGGGATCGATACCAGAGTGCTAGATTCATTTGTTACCATTGGTTTCAAAAACTGAATTACCATTAACTTTAACTTCGTACTATACCTAAAAGGTTCTATATGGACAGAAATATTCAAAAGGGTTCAGTGGTTTTGCCTTATCTATATCATTGTACCCCGAAAGCGATGGCTTCAACGAATTATTTTTTCTGAACCACAAAATCTGATATAACCAAACCAAAAAGTTCTAATCACCAATCAAACCTACCATCACTCCCCCACAAACAGAGCAGGTTGACCAACAAGTGTATATCAGCATGACATCGGAAGCGGAAGCTGCTCCCACGCGGGAGGGTTCCGGCGCACGCGCATGTGACGTCACTTCCGCACCAGCCTTGATTGAGAGTGAGGTAACGGTTAATGATTGTGGCTGATTGCTGGGCTTGTCTTTTAGTGGTCGACAGTTATAACAAATGCTGTGAATGCTAATGTAGCCTTCACAATTCCGCAGTTTGCAATTTTTCCCGCGATTATCGCCACAGTTTTTGAAAAAATTCAAGTACCTACACGTGATGAAAAAACTGGAACACCTTTGAAAAAATCTTCAGTCGCTTCATGCGCCGCACTAATTTCAATATTCTATTCAGCAATTATGTTTCCACTATTCATTGTAAACCACCGTATCTACATTATCAGAGTTAATAGGAATGAACAAACGAATTCTTTAGATTTTGCTAATCCTCGTATCAGCCTCACATAACATGCTCAAACAAAACATGATAAGTTTTCACACTTTTTATTCTAAGCAGGAAAGCTAAACACCAGAAAATTTTTAAAAAAATGCACACATTTCACATCCACCCAGATACTGTCAGTTAACAGCCAGTAAGACAAACAACATTGCATTTCCCTACTTTGTAACTGACTATAAAACCGAGACAACTTGGAACTTTTGCAGAACATAATTACTATCTATTATTCCGTTCGCAACTGCATATGTCAAGAGCGACACACCTACCCACACTCCGTTCCACATTCGTACTTTCAATCAATGCCATTGTTTATCTAATTACAGCTTGTCTTCACTCCTAATGATACAGTTACCTTTGCTTCAAACAACACCAACGCGGTTATTCATCAAAAAGTCTCACCGACCAAAGAGGTCGGCTCACAACTAATTCGCTCATTGTAATGCTATAATTTTCCATAAGCAACACTTAATATCTCTCGTTATCTCCAAGTCGAAGCGTTATGCTTCATAAGAACCACGTAATAGGGGCATCTTTAAAAGCCGCCGAATTATCATAATGAGCAATAACCAATTGCACGAAGCTCACGTCAAATCGGCTTAACTCATGTAAATTTATGGTTATAACTCAACTTTTTTTGTGTTTTAAGTCAAATTGCTGCGCGTTTTAAGCGATGAGCCACAACGGGCCCTATTAGCGGCCAAATGGCGTATGGCGGGAACGATTCGTGAAAGAAATCAAATTACAATAACGATGCACGCTACACGGCAGTTCGCCACCGATACCTAAATAACGGGTTGCGTCTAATTTATAAGAGGTAAATTGTAGGATGCCACGCGCTAGAGATGTGTCATTAGACGGCCCTCGTAGCCCAAGAATTATGTTTGGTTAGGTTTGTTCAACGATGATTATACGTATTAGTGCGGTGACTCAATAAAACGGAAGCTCGTTGTCTCGGTGCCCGTCTCATGAACAACGTATGGTAAATTATGTTCTACTTTTAATTATACCGTAGTTTAGTAAAAAGTTGGAAACCGTTAAAGTATTACAGCATCTTAAAAAGTTTTGATCGTTAAATAGTTTTGCTCTGCATCGCGATTGCTACAAACGTACTCTTTTCTAATTAAATAAGTTGAAGAACAAAGATGTATTTTCAGCTGCATCAACAGTTCTTCATACAACGCTCGTAATCTAATCAGATGAATGAATTATTTTACTTACCTATTTTCATGACGGCCTTTCAATGCTTGTACACCGGAGAATCCTATCCCAGAAGTTCAGCGCCCTAGACTAAGAAACCAGTTGCAGCTTCCACCCTGACTTGTCTCCATTAATTAGATCAAAATTTCTAAATACCCCAGGATACTTTAACGTGTCATAATACCTGATCAAATAACCACCAAAATTAGTGTATTATTCCAAGTTTCGGGTAACGCTCGGCGCGACAGTGTGTCTACGTATGTGCATGTACCGGCAGCTCGCAGGTAGGCATGAATGGCCGGCGCCCCGCTGCTAGTGAGTTATGTTGGGCCCCTGGGGCGCAGTGCGGGCGCTCCTTCACACCTCCGCCCGCGTGTGGTCCCGCGGTTTACGAGACGGGCTGCTGCGCGCGCGCTGGTCGGTCCATGTACTACGGTAAGGAAGTGGGATTGGATTGGATTTTGTTTTAGGTCATGATCTGGTGTTGTAAAGTTGATTGGATAGGTATGTTTCTTGCTCTTCGGCTGTTATTGCGGTTGTGAAATGGGACTATGATCAAATTAGCAGTGGAAATAGAATTACCTAGATATTACAAATAGGGGCATATCAAAAACAGAATTGCAGCTTGCTGCCAAGATTGTATCGTTCAGAAAGAAGAAGAAAGAAGAAGAACTAGTTTTCTTGAAGGTCTCGAGAAGAAAATTCTGAAAGATTTTAATATTTTCTATTTCAATAAACTGTAAAACAAAGAAAAAAAAATACCATACCAACCTTTCTTAAAATTAAAATATTTTAAAATTAATATTTTGTTGGCTGCATTCCACATGGCGCATCCTCGGCGCACCTAAATCTTCCGGCGTTACTAGTAGATACCCTTACCGTAAGATATTATAATATTGGTCACATTAGTGTGTATATTTTACCGAGGAATTATTTTATTTGTTAGAGTTATTACGACCTGCCGGGTTTCCTGCGAGATACGATACAGGCCGGTGCCATTTTTATTAGACAGGAAGGAAATTCTAACGTTTAATATATTCTAAGTAAAACGTTTGAGGTTTATTTATATCAGTCGTATACCCTTCGATCCGGTTTGGGCGACTGGGCCAAGCCTGCACTAGGAAAGGAACATTGACTGTACAAATTGTGGTGTGTGTATCTAAGCTTTTAATAGTTTTGTAATGGTGTTTCGAACATTCACTTAGGTCTTGTCTGTAGGTACAGTTTTTAGGACTCAAAAAGGTCTTTTCAGGATCTTTGTTAAACCGCAAGCTTCACAATGCATCCTAGCGTCTTGAACAATGTATCTCGCAACATGACCACCAATTTATTTCAATGAAAATATAATAGAAAATTCTAACATCATCAGTGCTCCTCTATTGAAATACCTATAAGTGATTTGGGGAAACACAGCATACCTATAGATTCCCATCACCTTTGGTGACTCCAAAATCTTGTGTAAGTACTACCTATTATTTCATTCTTCAACACATTTATTAAAAGATGTCATATTGATATCATGCAAAAATTCAACATTACGCCTTAAGACTTCCGCATTTAAGGAAGACAAAACTGGTCATACCGCGCCATTATTTCTTACTTATCAGATTAGCTAAGTAGATGTGTTTGCTATATCAAGCGCTATATACTCAGGTATGTATAAAAACCAAGGGGTCTTAACACTGACAGTTCCTACTGTAAGCTCTGTTATTTATCGTCGTCCCACTGGCCGCACTAAGATTTATGTCCAGAGGAAATTATGACAGTTTCGCGTTTTGTTATTACGGCTTTTGCACTGAAAAAGAGTTGGTTAAATTCTGATTATTTAATTGAAATTGTCATTCCTTAATAGTCGAATATTATTTTCTTTCATGTATATACTGATGGCAGCTAGATAATTTCCATCTCCATGAAAATCCTCCCAAAACATTACGATGTTTTAGAAAGATTTTATGGTACGCCATAAACAGGATCACTGTATGACCGCACAAACTCTGACTTTGATCACAAATACAATGTAAATTAGCAATAACTCATAAAACGCCCTTCAAAGGTCACGTCGTACAGTTTCACGTGATCTTTAGAACAAAATTTCGTCGATACACCTGTGTGTGTCCCCTTGAGTCGTGACCGGTGTCCGCAAGGTATGACCTAGGAGCGTCGTCTCAATGCTGCGGGGGCGAAGATTTATGAAACGGCTACTGCTTTACCGGACAACGGAGGTCGATTTAAGTGAAATTTATTTATGCATTTGTATGTAGTTATTGCTCGTAGCTAGTTATAATGTTTGATATTTTAGTGTGTACAATGGTTTAGTGGTGATTCGTGGGTCAAGGGTTTTGTGAGAGTATGGGTGGCTGTGGTGAGGTTTAAGCTGTATTCTGCACTAGTGGATAAAAACGTTTAAATTATCCTATGTAACATAGTAGCATCATAACTAATTCAGTATCTTTATGAAATTAAATTGCAAGGTTTATCACAAAAACGAATAATAAACAACAAAAAACACAAAAACCTTCACGTGAGTTACCTGTACAAATCATTTTGTTAAACCAACATCAACAACAGCCTTGTGAGAACATTTATGGCATTACCTGTCTGGTAGCAAAAAACTCTAATCATCATTAAAAAAAATATCCAACAATTACAAGTATATGTAACCGCTGATTCTTCACACGGTCGTCTATCGACAATCACTATACATAACTATAATATACACATCTTATAATAAGTGGACATATTATAAAAAAAATGAATCATCATTCCGACTAATTTGCATCGATGCGTGCAATCCGACGCACTTGTGGCATCTTCAGTATAATTGTATGGTCGAGTGCAAGAACTTATAACAATGGCCGAACTTACGTGTACCATATGAGGTACGTACCTATATCTGTTACGTGTTTTGTATTTTGATGCGTACCTACTTATGTACTTAAAAGGCCTTTATAAATGAAAATAAAGCTTGTGTAACTTGATTTAAGTATCGATATTGAATGCTAATCATTATGATCATTACATATAGGTACGAATCAAAAGCTTTGGAAACAGTTTGCTAGCTAATTCTCAGAAGCTTTCTTGAATTAAGTAGTTTCGTCTTTTAATTGTCACGTTTTAATTGCTTATCTAAATAGGGCTAAATAGCGCCCCTGTCATTTGTACATAATGTGATTTAATGTCAATCAAAGATGGACCAAACGTATGAATCACTTTAACTTAGAGACACTGAATTCACTTAAAGTTGAAGTTTCACTTATAACATTTCAAGATCACCTAAAGCCAGCTTGAAGGTTTATTGGCTAGAAGCAAAAGACGCATAAAATATGACAAATGCTTTGACAAAGTCTAACCAAATTTGAAATACTCCACTTGACTATGTTAATCACTGCAATTCTGTTAGCTTACAGTTCCTTAAATATTTCTCATTAGGAAACTATTTAAGCCAAATGGTAAACAAACTCAGTAACATCCAATCAAACCATATCTTATGCCAATTTACCAGCACTAGAACATACGTATACGTTTTAATTGATTCAGATGGACGCCGTTATGATTAGTGTAATGAGATCCAAATTGATACAGATACGGCCAATCTACAGTACGAAGCTATTAGTTTAACTAAGATGCTGTTATTTGATAAGCAAGTAATTGGATTATTTTTTATTTACGAAGAAAAAAGTCGCGGTACACTTTGAGGTTTGGTAGATGGAGTAAGATCAGTTTTCGCCAAATAGGTGTTGGATATTTTTGGCATTTTTGCTATGTGGGAACCTGAAATTTCTTTGGGCATTTTGTGGCTAGTTTGGGGGCGTAATCCTCGCATAGAATACTGGTTAGGAGCCGTGTTTAAGTCATGCAGGCTAACTACTGAACACGTCATTCTGTACAGATTTTGCCTAGTCTTGGGAAGGAGTAGTTTAGAGCGACAGGCTTAGCATGATTAAAAGCTAAATTCACAAAATAAAGGAAATCCTTAAAAAAAAAACGATGATAAACACGAACGTTACACGTGTAATCGGATGTCTTCGGATTCGGATCTTCTTATTCCTTGTTGTTGTTGTAAGAAATTGTTCAGTAAGTAATAATTTTGTTCAAAATAATTTAATTCTCATATTATTCGTCGAGAGTATCAACAAACAAAGGACCACAAAAATAACTGTCACCAACCAAATTCTTTCGCAACAACAACAAAATACTCTTAATAAGAGCGAGATTAAACCCGTTCATCCTAGATTTCATTTGCGGATTCATTCTCTTAGATTAAGTTGGTGCGACCACCGGGTCATTGTTGCATTTTCACGAGAACTTTAATAAAGACCTTCCACACGTAGCACAATACTCGTATTTCATGCCCACGCGGCGACCGGCGACCGGCGACCGCGGGAGCCCGCGAGACTCCTTGTCAAGCAAATAAACTGCGATTCTTACGGCTAGTGTGAAATGTTGCTTACATTAAATATGAATATATTTTAATAAATGCACCATGTGCTAGTAATATGCGTAGTTTATAGCGGAGAAATAAAAGGTGTTTGGGATTTGCAGTTCGGTTTTAAATTCATTTTATTTAATTGAATTATTACGATATAATTAAAGGTTTCAACTTATGTTGTTAATTATTATAATTACGTAATCGCTTCATGCGAATTTTATTTTTATCTCGATATAAAATGCTCTCGTCACATTTTTAAAGTGCCATTTAGTATTTTGGTAAATATTGATTATCTAATAAATAAAACTGAATTTAAAATCACATTCAATATGACAATCGTAAATCATAACGGACTACTAATGATACAACAAATTCTACAAGACACACAAACTAACAAAACAAAAGCGAGTCATTTTAGAACACGCCTACATTCTAAACGGCCACCATACGCAAAGACAGGTTACATAATACGCAATTATTTTCCCTCGGCCGCGTACCGCGTATTCCACGTAAACGCGGTAGGCTCTAACGTATCATGTTAAGACATTTAGCTACCGTAAGCGAATAAAACGGTGTTTACATTGTACGCCCCGTCCGAGATCCAATCTGGACTGTAACAAATCGAGGCGACCGATGTTCTCGCGATTGAGTTATTACAGCTTCCTGTTAGGCTACTTGTTTTTGTAACTCCTACTGTTTTAATTAATTATACACAATAAATAATAAATATTTTATGTGTAATGCGATACGCAGGTTGTTCTGATGCTGTTGCCTGATACGACGCCCGGATCGAGTGTTCGCGCCACGGCGATTATTCAAACGCTGGCTTTTTATTGTTTCTTGAAGATATTAATGTTTTGTCCGATTCTTGGGGCTGATGCTTAAATTCTTCGTACTGGCTACTGTATTGACATAATTACCTACTTTGGTTGTTTAAATTGTTAATGAAGGCTACACACTAAGCAATAAAAAGGGTGAATTTGTTTAGTTTTATTTTTATGTCTTACTAATTCAAAACCTTAAAAAAAAATGGTATTCTGATACATAGACAAATCAGTCTCATTAATTTAACTTACCTGCATATACACCTGCTAGTTGTGTGGGTTTGTTTTAAATTTTATTTATTTAAATTATTCAAACTCATCTCAAAATAATACGCGTACGTACCTACTTCACTTTGTCATGCCTAACTTAAATTGAGGAAGAAAATCAGTAATCTCTAAGTACGTCTTTATAAGGCAGCTAACAATTTTACTCAATTCTCAACTACATTTGCATAACATCAAATCTATACTAATGAACACAATTGAATCGTATGTTTGTAACACTTTTTATACAGATTTGTATACCATATTTTTGGTAGTTTCGCCGTCTTTTCTAGCCCAAATAGATTTTTGAAACTTAAACAGCTTAATGAATTCTGGGAATACCTATTTTAAAATATTCTACGTTGGCAGCTGACGCTGTAAAAAGTAGCTTAAAATCTTCTATTTTCTACATAATATTTTTATTATTTTATATTTTTCATGACTGAAATGAACGCGTGACACCGCGTTGTCCAGCTATCTCGCAATAAAACGGCAGACCAGTTGGTTACGAACTTAAGGCTGATCTGTCCGAGAGGCTCGTTATGGCACGTGACTTAGCACTCCGAGGGCTCATTACTCTTACCCTTTGAGTTATAGTACCGACTGTCGACTCTCACCTGCCACTAAACATGGAGGTTATACGTTCTAAGTAAATACAAACTTAAGTATAGTTTGAGCAAACGGTTGTTTTGAGTTTTACGGAATTCAAATTACCCTTGTCACTTATGTGTTTTGGATAACTTAAGGACTCTAGCGGAAAACTATTTAAGTTAGATTTTTCTATTATATGCCAAATAGTGATGTTAAGAATAGGTATGTAGGGAGCTTCAGGATCTTTATTTGTTTTGGAAAATCTATGCGCAGGATTCGAAATAATGGCCCAGATACTACATAAAAGGCGAAACTGTTTCTGTAAAATAAAAAGAATACCACTTTAAGACTTTAAATAAATAAAAAAATTATAAAAATAAAAATACTTATCTGCTATCAGTACAACTTCCATAAAATAAGTTTCATAACGAATTGGAAGATCGTTTTACGCTCCAAAGTCTGGCCTTTGCCCTAAAGGATGAGACTAAATTGAAAGCACCGTCAAAGCAAATGACACTAAAGTATTTCTCCGGTGTGTTTCGATCACGATTCACACTTATTTCGTACTGTTAAGTCACATTAAACGTCACCTCAAGGCGAGCCTCTGAGCGTATTGACCGAATCACGCGAATATGACAACCTACCCCTACCACGAATTTAGAGGTTAATCTCCCAAAATGTCATCATATCTCACATTTTTGCAGTATGAGGAAAGAACTACAGTTATAGAACATCAACCCATGCTTAGAATTTACTCACGTCTTTAACAACAAATCCTACGTTGGCAAATAGATTAATTACACAAAATGAAGTGGCCTGACATGCTTTCGATATCAGACAATTTATAATTGACGTATCATTCGAATTCTCATCATCGAATCCTAACAGTAGTACAAAAGACACGTAGTAGCGACAGTAATTGAACAAAGAATAAAGTCGGTTAGAGCTGCTTCGGTCACAGCCGTGGCGTCGGCCCGAGGCATCGCGCGCATCGCTTAATGTCCTGATTATACGACTATATGTCATTATGGGTCATTACCGACGCTAATAGTCCACGCGGGGACACACCGAAATTGTTTAAAATTCTTAAACGGCTTGTTATTTGAAATATGTGATCCCACGTCGCCCAAATAGCCGCACGTTCTGCAAGTCGCCGTATGTCACGACTTGAAGTGTAAATTATTTGGACCGAAATTCTTGGGAAATTGGTATTTTTTCGGGGTAATATTTGTTTGGAATAAAATCATCATAACTAAAAAGGTTATATTATAATATTATATAGGGAGCAACCAACATTTTTGCACAGCTTCAGAAAAGATGACTAAAGCTTGATAACGCTTTTTCTTAAAAATTCAATAGCACCTAATGCTACATAATTATTGACACGACATTACACATACTTATTTATTTACAATAAATAGGGCAGGAACAGATAGAAACAAAATCAAGCGTTACAAAAGCGGATCGATACCACATTAATAGCTGCAATTTTCAAAATGATTCGTAATGAACAGCTTAAAGTAAAAATTGATATCTATCGAAAACCGCATCGATCTCATTAATTCCAGAAGGGTCGTGTTAGATACGTCGAATTAGGACGTATTTGGGACGGAAATCACTAGCCTACCAATCCTACCATATGTCGATTTCAATCAGAGAAGGGTATACCTATTATTATAGGTAGCTCTTTATTTTAATATTTGGTTTTTGTTCTAAAATATCCGTATCTATTTCTCAGGCTTTTTAAAGTTTTTAATTGTAATTTTCTCCAAAAGCAAGTCACATTTGCCAAAAAACTAGCTATGCTACTAATGATAATAGCAGTCTTTCGATAAAATATAAATATAATTGAAAAGCACGTTCACTTTTTTCGCAAAATAAGCACCTAAATAAACCGAAAATTTTCCACGAGGAAAATTTTGCCGTGTATGTACTTACTAGTGGAAAAAACCCTAACGAAAAAAATCCCTTAAGAGCTTATGAAAAGATAGACATTCCCAAATCACTGGCCCCTAAATATTTATTTTTACTTCGAGATAGAAAGAAGTAAGAACTTTGTAGGTCTTATTTGTTATTTTTGTTTGTAACATCGAGACTTCTCTCAATACTTGTTGTACCTATACACGCGTACATCGAAATACGTGAATTCGTTTCGCTCTCGACGTTTTTGTCTCTGAGCGAAACCGCGTCGTCACCCTTTTTTGTAAGTCGTATCACGTCCAAAAATGACGTAAAAACAAAATATTATTTTTCGTCACGCCCGTCCACGCCACACTAGCTATCTATTTTTGAGTTTCTAATAAATTAGTTTCTGCTGTTTTTGGAAAAGAAATAAAAACTTTCAACACTCTATTTCGTGTTATTAATTGACTCCATCTCAAGATTCTTTATGATGTTGATGTACTCGTACACATTGCAAATAGAAGACATTTATAAGAATGTTTATTTTCATATTTGTTATGTTCTTATTAATGAAAAAACTAGTACCAGTTAACTTTGACATTATTACTGGAAACACCAAACTACTGTTTGAAGAACCACAATAATTAAAATAATTAACCGAGAAAGCTAAAAAACCCTGAGATGATTAAAAGCTAGGCAAAAGTGCCACTTCGCACATGTCGCGTCCCCCCACACAAAAGGGGAAACAAATTAAGAGGGCGTCGCACGAAACACGACTTTAATTACACGTAACAATCACTTACTGTTTAACTTTAAATTTTATTCAATATTTCTTTCAGTTGCCAGTATCTTAAGGACCATAATCGAATTTCTATAATAGTCAGAAAATTTAAGCATACATTACGGATCATGATAGATCTTCTAAAGAGAAGTGTGGTACAATATCATCAAGGTATAAAGTGGAGTCTAGAGAACCGTCATTGATAAGTAAAGGGCGTAGTTCGCGTGCGGCCCTACCAAGCCGACAGCGGAGCCCGACATATGGGCATGACCGCTGTCAGGTGGGCCCTGGGGCACCTGTCAATATTATGAAATTGTAACGTAGATGGCTGACGTCCAAGGTAGCTTCTTGCCGTCACGATTGCTAAAAAACGCAAATAACAACATTTTAATTTCAAATTCTTAGAAGCTCTCTTTTTAACACGCTTATAACATTCTCAAGACAATACTTATATATAGCAATATTTAAAATTCATTAAGATTTTGAAGATAATATGATGGCTCATAGCTGATGGCTGATGGCCTCATATTAAAACACTGGACAAAGACGCAAGTGTTGTCTACAAACCGTGCCCAGAAGTAGTGTTGAGTTGTGTACGTTTTAATGAATTGTATTTTGTGTATTTGTTATGACACGATTATATAAAATTTTTAATTAATGTGTTGCCTAAATGTATGTGTGTATGTACTAATACTAGATTATAAGCTGTTTATGTCTTTACTAACAATAATGGATTGTTTTATCTGAATTAAAATTGATTATTATTATATGACTGCTCCCGACACATTTTTAATTACCGGTAGGTAGCTGTCAATTCCTAATACATGACAAATACAATCAAACTGATATCAGATATTTAGTTTCGATTACTGATTTCATAAACTTCTGCAAAACCCTAGCACTGTCCCAATTCTAACCCCACAATTAATAAGCGCTCTCAAACTTTTCTGGCAAAATCCTGCAGTTTGAAGATAGCAACACAGCTAAGCAGCAACAGGGACCATGTTCAATTGTAGCTACAAACGAATTCATTTTACAAAACTCATCTTGCAGACGTCGCCGTTGTCGCGTCGTGTGACGACATGACACAGAAGTTGGCGGGCAAAGTTTTGTTTTTTTTTGGAAGAGACAAGGAGGTTTTATGTTTTTTTTTTCTTTAATTAAGAAAGTAGCATTCCGTTGTTCGGTTTATATGATATAATGCAAAACTATGAAAATATAAGTTAATGATGGTTCTTGCAGTTGCAATAATCTGAAAATGAATCAATCTACTTACTTCTTTTTAAAACAATATTATAATCTTGTAAAAACTACATTAATTTAATTTTCTGATATAGAAGTTTTCTGGAAAAGTACTAAATTGACAGCGTTTAATTAAAATATTTATTTTAATTCGCATGCAGCATGGATTTACAAAGGTTGCTCCTTCGAATAAAACATTTTTGTCCTCATTGGATGCAAGGGAATGGTTAATCCCATGTTTGTCTAATTCTTCCACATCCAATAACATTATTCAGATTCAATTAAACAGACTAATAACTTCAAAATATCTCTTCCAGTGCATCGGTAGCGTGGTGAGCGGCGTCGGCGACGCGTGCCCGGAAGCGTCACGGCCGCGTGAAGACCGGAAATGGGCAGGATGACCGGATCCTATCTCCGCTCTCCTGCCTACCTGCCCACCATGTTGTGACGTCACCTCGCCCCAGCGCACGCTTCGCACAATACCATACATTCTGCTCAGATTTTGGACTTGTTCTGTCAAACCAGAAACGGTTTTCCCGGTCGAATTTCGAATTCAGAATTTGAATGTTCATTCGGTTTATGAAAATCAGATATGTAAATGTAACAAGGAAACATACACTGTCATAACAAGCTGGAGGCAAACAATCGCCACTCGAGTTGGCGGATCTCGCTAAAACGTGCACACTGCCAAACCTGAGTTTGCCGAAGCAGAACATCCACCGGTTATCATTGCGGGAGTATATAATTGTTGGCAATTTCGCGTCTCCATTCAAGCCGTGAATAGCAACCATTAGGCAGAACCCTCCATGCGCCCTCCTCAGCTAATAAGTGCATTTTCCTTTACAGGACTCCTTAGTGCCATAGTTAAAGCCTCTACTTTTAAAAAATGGCCGTCTCCGCCATTTTACATTCAACTGGATATTAAAATGATTGTTAATTGTAGTTATTAAGCAATTCATTTAATTAATAGTGAGAATAAAGTGCTTCGTAATTAGCAACGCTGGTTTTATTGTCAACTCTTTTTAATTAATAGTGACTATAGTGAGTGACTAAAATACGAGAGAGGTCTGACTGTGCTTTCTGGAAGTCTGGGAGTTAATAAATAATCTGAAATGTACCTACTTGTAGGTAAGAAACGTAAGCATTAACATTAATTAAATCCATTTTTAGCAATATTTATAAAGTCAGTGAGTACATATTTACTTCTCAACATACCATTTAATTTCAGTAAAAAACATATTTTCAACATTAACTTTACCTAAGGGATATTATAAATTGCATATCAAATAAATAATCGCCTATCAATAAATACTCATCATTTATATTATTTTTTACATCAAATAACTTACTTCACTACAAATAAACTAAATGTTTAACAAAACTCAAACTGCAGATAATTCGAAATTATACATCAATATGACATTACTTTTTTCCTTATAATGCAATACAGTTAAATTTATTCTTGTACAAAAATACTACATACAAGCATTAAATACTGACTGCACAGCAAATTTTCCATATTTCATAGCAAAATAACTACCCCAGTCGCATATTAACCAGTAAGTACAACAAAACCTGTTTATCATATTTGTCTTAATTTTCAAGAAACCATGCTCGGCAAATTTAATGATTATTATAACAAAAAAATCCTGTTACATTGCATTATTTCTAAAAGCAGAACAAATTAACTGAAATTTCATTCAGCGTACTGTGAAGATGGTAGAATTTTATTTATTGTATTGAATTTATTTTGCAAATTGCCATTTATAACCTTCAATTAAAAAACATTGTTTTAAAAATTGAAGCTAGTAACGAAAACGAATCGCTGCAAAACCGACTCCACGTAGTCTTGTTTGCCCTACCCCTAGAGTGCAATTCAAAACCGCGTAGGCGCGGAGGGGCGAGGCGGTCTGCGAGCTGAGGCGCAGGTAGGTTTAACGCTCGCCGACGCGGTTGAGGCTGTAGTAAGCCGAAACTGCGGTGGTGAGCGTGAAAACCATCTGCGACGATAAGCTCGCATGGGACCGCCGGAGCCACGAAGCGCCGGAGCCGTGACAGAAGCCATGCTTGCTGCATGTTGCATGCTTACTTCCATGTTGCATGCCTGCTTACATGCTGCATGCTTCTTACAGGAAAATAAAAATTCCAAAACTATGCCAAAAGATGATTCTGACTATAAACATTCTGAAATATGATAGTTCTGCCTTTAATGACTACTTATATTATGAAATGTATGCCAAAAGGAAGTACTGACAATGACTGAAAATGCACCTGCCCCATTTTTTTTAAGAACTAGGTATATGTGCAAGCATATCATCGGACTTGCGATCCGACTCAAGTACGTGGCGCCACCTGTAGAAGCTAAAAATGTGCCTATTGGGCAAAAAATGTAATAAATTACTGGCTTTAATAATTCAATAAATTACAATTTTGTATTTAATTTTATATTTTTTTGCTGATCTCATTATGTGGTAATTAATAAATAATAAGATGACTGTGACTAATAAAATGCCGATTTATTCAGAAAAACTGCTGTAAATAATATAAAAATAGAAGCTATATTTAAAAGAAAAAAAGTTAACATGTATAATGTGCATTAAGATTATTAGCTGTGCATTGATGAAAAAGCTTTTGCTTTAGGAAAAATCGCTGTACGCTGCGAAAATAAATTGTAGTGTGTTTAGTGATATTTTGAGTTGAATATTTTGCTGTGCAATCAGTAATTTTGATGGGAATTCGGAATCTTATTGCATAGAAAAAGGATATTTTTTGATTTGCGTTTAAATACTACCCTTTACCTAATAGCTTTGTCCTTAAACTTGTCTCTGGTAACCGCCGCCAGAATTCCCGCCCACAAAGTTTTGCGGCTTGCAGAATTTTCTCATTCGAATACCAGATGGCATTTAAATACATATCACATGGAATATTAACGTAAAATATAGCAAATTACTGTAATAACCGCTTTTTTGGAACACTTATTCCATCGAAGGACCTACTAATTTAATAATATGGTCTATAGGACCTACATGTCCCTGGGGATCGAAACAAAAGCGTGTTCATCTGTTTCGAAGAAATAGACTAAAGGATTATCCGGATTTTACTTCTAATTCCAGCCACAAGCTAACCCACGAGACCTAAGAAGGATTTGCACTTAACGCTTTACCGTTAGGTAATCTGTTAAGACGAATTAAGGAGGATCATTTCTAACTCGAAATATTTAAATCGGTCGCAAATTAAAATGTGAGCTCCTAAAAACTTCCGCATTTATGGAGCGTTCGTGTTGCGGTGTCTTTAAATTTCCCAATGGTAGGTAATTGGCAATTTGGAGTAGTCACAATACAATATGAGCCGCTACTTTTGAAGCTAAAGTTATCCTTACTGCGATGGATGTGCACAATGGTGGCGGCGGAGTAAGTCACGACTCGGTGTCCTGCGGGCACCCACCTGTGCGCCACATGAAAATTTTGAAATATTTTAGCACTTTTTTTTTAATAATTTGACGGCATCATTACTGTGAGCGTGATGTCTGAACAAAGAGCGGCTACTTTGAACGTATTTTGTTTATTGCGCAAGGCTCATGGGGTCTTTAGTTTTTGAGCTGCTACCGAACAAGAACGAATCGTAAAGGAGATGGAAACTTCATATGTATGATTGAATTCAGTATAATGTGAGGATTAAAAAATAAATAAAATATTCGAATCGTTTGAAAAACTCAAAATCATAAATATTTTAATTTAAGCATTTCTTAATTCGTAGACCATAGTTCCACATATATTTTGAAAGGGTTGAAATTAAACAGTATTCAATGATTTTATAGTTTATTTAGTTTTTCAACAATAACAGCCTATTTCATTACTTTATGCTATTTCACAACATCTACATGAATACAAATTGTTAAAATAACATGACATGCAATAAATATATTTTAAAGTAAAGTATCCCTATCAGGAACATCAATGGCAACTTCATGTACTGTGCTGGTTTCTTCTGAGCTCACACTCGCTTGTTCTAACTTCACGATCGCACTACGAACTAGGATGATGACATACCACTGCATACCTGTACAAAAAGCAACACTGTTATATTCAATGAAATGAAAAATTCGTTATGCTACAAAAGACAAAAACTGAGGAAATATTTCTGTTAGGAAAGGAAAATTTTATGGCTTAGATGAAGCTAGCTATACTTATAAAGATAGAACCTTTGAAAAAACTCCGAAGCTTGATACAACATTTGGAAGGAAAAAACTTCGATACTTGGACTTAGGTTTTTTTATCCTGGTTCTCGAAGAAGTTACATCATAACAAGGAAAACCGCAGGAAACAGCAATTTTTATAAGGTAACGTTACATCACAAACGCAGTATGGAAAGTCACGTATCAGACTCTCTTTTATACCCGGGGGTAAGCTCAAACATCAGCAGTTAGAAGCACAATCGTGACCAGCAATAAACTGGCCATAATCGTCGATATAGTAAAAATTTGCATTTACTACCACAACTCGAGAACGAGTCTGTTGACTCTGAATTCATTTATTTTAGAAATATCCATGCTTATTTACGTGAAAACAATTAACATAGGCATTGTATAGTGTCATTGAGATTTAGTATCTACGAGTGTTTCCCACAGTATTATTTAATAACGGTATTGGATTCGGGAAGTATTTTGAAAAGAAAATCAGGGTGTCTATTAAAATGGCTTTTGTATTCTTTTGAACAACAAAATCTATTTTTTGGAGAAGTCATTTTCTTGAACAGTGCCCATTCAAAAAATAACAGAACTTATCGTGGCTAGAAAAGTAACCTTAGTGCTGCCACTTTCGGAGACTGATTTAGAGTAGTAATGTTTTAAAAATAAACGAATAAAGTTGTGTTAACTAAAACCAATTAGTAACTAGATAGTAGCAACGATAATTATACCCACATATAGCAAACAGAGCGACGCAGACATCGAATACCATCCTCCTGGACAGCAGTACGAAGGTGGGAACTAGCGCAGCCAGTGTGGTGACCACCCCGTAGTACAAGTATAATCGCAGCATCAAGATGTCTTTCTGAAAATAATTAAGTACTAGTTGAAACATATATGGTCAGATGGTAGTCGACATGAGGCTAAAGGAAAGAATAACACAGTGAGGAACGTCACTTTTTGTGAAAATAGGGACTTTACTGGAATTCTTAAATTGTTTGAATCCGTGCAAGGGGATAGCGAACGTGCGATGGACGGAACAGCAGTCGGTACCTTAAAATTATTGTTATTTGTATCAAATCTGTATCAGTGCCGATCTAAGCTCCCCCTTAGATCCGCTTAGAGAGCCTATGTTCAGCAGTGGACGTCCTATGGCTGAGATGATGATGATGATGAGTATCAAAAATACATTAGTAAGCTGATTGGTTATAGCTATCTAAGAACTGATATGCGTAATGTATCAAATATTATGAAGTCCTTAGGGTTATCTTAGTAGGTAGCCCACTTTGTACAGATGGATTCGTAATCTACTCTACTTACACATGGTCAGTTTATTGCAAATGAAATATCAGATTCGCCTGTTTCGTAATATAAAATAGTTCCTATTCCTATATAAACCTACCCATATAATTATTATGATGCTAGAGAATAATCAAAACGTTGGATCTATTCGTTAAAGAAAGAAAGTCAGTGTAAAAATATTTTGCATTTCAATCTACTATCCTGAAATGAGACAGGTAATGAGTAATGAGACGCCAAGGACCTACCTTAACCCATACAACATAATGATTCACACAGTAAATGACCCGAATCACACTTGGATTTAGTATGTTCATAACAAAGTGATTTGACTGTACCTATACCTACTGTTTTGAGATAAGAACAGTCAAAAGACAAACTTACTCAGACACGAATATTGTCTCGTTATTTGATTTAGACTCGTAAAAAATGTTTGTACTCACAAAGATCGCAGGACTACATACCTAGGTACTTAGGTAGATAGTTAGGTACTTCCTATTAAACTGTATTTCTAAGTAAACCACTTTGAAAATACTTATGAAAAATTCTTACCTGACAAGCAGCAAAGAGTAGCATAATGTTCAGTATAACACTCATACCAAAGATACTGAACAATATAGTCGATGTCACCACCTCTAGCGATGAGCCATCCAGTAACTGGGACTTCTTCAGCTCAGTCCTTATAACTAGACATGTTACTGCAGCCAGTGAGAATATCTGCAGTTTTAAAAAATATAGTAAGCTTTGTCTCCATGGTCAACACATAAAACGTGGTTTAAAAAAAAATAAGTAGGTATGCACGGTAAGCTTTGTCTCTAATGGTGAACAAATAAAACGTGGTTTTAAAAAGTACCGGATTTAATGCTAGGTTTAGACTATTTGTTCGAGGTGGTAGTTCAACCCCAGCTTTTCTAAGACCATACTATGATAATGTGGTCTGTCCCTGAACTGCAAAATGTGGGCGTCAAACAAAACCCCTTGTAAGAATTAGGAATACCCTAAAACCCGACTGGATATGAGTCAAAAATGTTACTGCCCTTTATCCCGAAAGGACACCTATGTCTGAATGACCCTACCAAAGAACCAAAATATCAACTTAACACTCTACTCAAGGGATCGTAACAACAAGAGCACAGCATGAGGTCTTTTTTTCGATTCCAAGATCATGCAAAGTGTCGTTGGGTATTCCCACCATGAATTCCGTGGCAAGGAATTGGGTCATTCGATGGTAGGGGACCGCACTTATTATCTTGAATTAAATCATACCATACATTGTGGAACACGGTCTGGGCTGAGCATTAAAAATTGTGGAAGGTAGGTGTGTTTACTTATAAAAACTACTTACAATATTAATTAATCCAAACACAACGATGCCATGCCGTAAAGGCAAACAACAGCAGCATCTTCTCACTTCTGGAACTTTCATACGCATTTCGAAACTTTTCTCTTCAACTACCAAACGACCACGGCACTCGATCTGCTGTGCAAACTAAACTATTAATATGCATTTAATAACGATTATGCATTATCTATCCAGTAATAAGTCAACATTAACATCATAAACTTACTCGCAATGTCAACAAGTTCGTTGACTTTGTACATAAACAAATTGACAATGTTGTTTTAATTAGCTGATTAATCAGAAGTGTTTTTTTAAAGCCAAGGAATAAGTCAACATAATTCCTTAAATGATTTAGTCATAAATAATGCATGAAGTACAAATGCACTTGTCGAATCATTTACTCATTGCTAGTTATTGCATAATTGAGCCACCCACGGTCGACCCCCAACATACTCGAACGATTATCCCCCATTGTTTATTTTTCGTTCAATTACCATCTGGTTCCAGTTAACCGTATTAGCGGTTTGTTTGCTGATTTAACTAATGCAATAACGTGTATCGTTACCTACCCATAGTTTATTTTGGAAATTAACTGCACTGTTTTGATTTTAACGATATGTTTAGGCAGCGAAAATGTCAAAATTACAAAATGTCTAGCTTAACAATTTCTGCACTGCAGTTAGGTAAGCAGGTGCCTACTACTTCGAATCGTAATGTTTATATTCGTTGGTGCACATAGCATGGCACTGGTGCAAACATATTCTACTGTTTTTATATGCGTGCTATGAATACGCATTTCATCTTACATTGTGTAGCTCGAGCTGCGCATTTTCTTCGCATAGCTAAATTGCGACGGCTCATCTGACTCTTATTGCTACATAGCTTATCATCATTGAAAATAGTCACAGCTAAGCTATTAGGTAGGTACATTTTCGTAACATAGGTAGCTGCATAGCACATCTCCAGTGGAAAAGCAGCCTCAGTGTTGGTTCCCAGTTGCCTACCGGCTGGTTAACAAGTTGCACGAACTATCTTCAGCTTTAATTTATATCATTTAATTGCACGAATTATAATTTAAAATAAATACTCCTTACAAAAACTCAAAAGAAATCAAAAATACTGGCACACAGTGAATTGCCATTCACTTTTCAGCAGGAGAGAAGTAAAAACTACGTTTTGTTTCATGTGTAGAAAAAAAAAACACCCATTAAACCCAAGGACTGTCTTAATGTGTGTGTTGAGTTCTTTTTAAATAAAAAGTCGATAACTATTTGTATCAGTATAATTCTGTGCCTCTTATTTTGTTGATAAGGCTCTCTATTAATTTTTAACGTTCCGTTACTTCTATAGTGAACAAAACGTAGCACGATATTTATAATCTTGTTTTTATCTGTGGTTGGTCTTGCTGGTTTTAGATAGAATTTGAGACCGAAATTTACTAAATTATAATTAATATCAAATCAGTATTGATATATAAACAGTAAAAGTACAAAGGTGAGTTATTTTGAAGACGTAATTCTTGGTAAAAACATAAAAAAATATACTCGCCTCCCGAAGCATATTTTGAGGTTAGATAACATATCGTGGAATTAGATAATTTTTGGGTTTATTACTGAATTCCTTTGCCTGTCGAAGTTTAGTACTGTATAATATTGTAAATGAGCGGCTATTATATCAATTTATAAGTGTTGAATATATTTTGGCGAGGTCTGTTTCATTCGGAGCTTGTATGATGTTAATGACATTTCGATGCTGCAATAGTGCCCGTGATGCCGCAAGCGATAATCGCACTATTTGAATAAAACAATTAGTTACCAGCTTATTGTAGAATGTTAATTTGTTTATTCTAGAAATGGCTGCTCAGCTCTTCAACCGAATTGGACAAGTGGGCCTGGGTGTGGCGCTCGTTGGAGGAGTCGTCAACTCTGCTCTCTATAATGGTAAATATCTTCTTATTCTGTTGGTATGATAGGTCAGTGGGTCTTCAAAAAATTGATGTCTCATCATCATCACCAATGTCCATGAGAATATTTATTGACAGCTGGAGTACATATTGTATCCTTAAGATTTACATACACTACCATGACATTCCAAGTATCACAGATTAACTCATAAAAGTCATATACTATGGCAGTAAAAAATTGGCTATTAACCTGTTGTATATCAGAGTTCAGATATATGCAAGACATGATTGATTTTCTATTGTTTCATTAGCGTTATACAAGCAGTTATGTTTCTCAACAGTAGAAAATGGTCCCACATGCAGTTTATACAAACTAGCACTTAATACAGAACACTAACTTTTGAATAGATATTCATTTATTTTGTAAATTTTCAGTTGATGGTGGCCACAGGGCTGTGATTTTCGACAGATTTGCTGGTGTGAAAAACTTGGTGGTTGGTGAAGGCACCCACTTCTTTGTTCCATGGGTGCAGAGACCAATCATTTTCGACATCAGATCCCGCCCTAGAAACGTTCCCACCGTTACTGGAAGCAAAGGTAATTTTTAACTCAATCATTTAAAATGAATACTTTAAAGCTTTTAAGTTCTTTCCACATGTAGCTTTCAGTATGAGGATTATTCACCGCTTTTGAGTAGTTTAATCTTTATTCTGATGTATTAAGTTTATTTCTCTTAAGTTTCATCAAAATCTATTCAGGCTTCACATGAAAGAGTAAAAAATATCTATATTCTCACATTTATCATGGTAGTGTGTAATATGATTTTTCTAAATATGCACTTGTACATGTTTCAGATCTTCAAAATGTGAACATTACTCTCCGTATCCTGTTCAGACCGATCCCTGACCAGCTCCCAAAGATTTATACCATCCTCGGTATTGACTATGATGAGCGAGTACTGCCTTCCATCACTTCTGAGGTCCTGAAGGCTGTGGTCGCACAGTTTGATGCTGGAGAGCTTATCACACAGAGAGAGGTAAGATATTTCTGTTAGTGCCTAAAATATTCCAGAAAAACTGATTTTCTATTAACTGCGTTACAAGACAATCAATCGTCTTTACTATGGGTTAAGTGGCCATGTTCTTCAGCCGTCCAATCTGGATCAAGGAATGATTTTGTTTAATAGTTGAGCCCAAAGTTTGTAATAATATTATGGCTAAGATCTTTTACCTCCCTGCTGCCCTATGTTAGCCCGTCACCAGCCGTTTACGCCGAACGAGAACTTGCTTGAGGGAATGGTGACGAATCTAAGTTTATTTCTTGCGATGCTAAGAAATAAAAACGGATGACAGCTCTATGCAACTTATCATTTCATTACAAAATGATTTACCTATCTCTACATAACAAAACCTAATTTTGTTTCACAGGTTGTATCACAGAAAGTCAACGAGAGTTTGACTGAGAGAGCAGCGCAGTTCGGCCTTATCCTGGACGACATTTCAATTACACATTTGACCTTCGGCAAGGAGTTCACACAGGCCGTCGAATTGAAGCAGGTCGCTCAACAAGAAGCTGAGAAGGCGAGATTCCTCGTAGAAAAAGCTGAACAACAAAAGAAGGCGGCCGTTATTGCTGCTGAGGGTGACGCCCAAGCCGCTGTCCTACTCGCCAAATCCTTCGGCCAGGCTGGTGAAGGTCTAGTCGAGCTCCGACGTATCGAAGCTGCTGAAGACATCGCCTACCAACTATCTAAATCTCGCAATGTTACTTACTTACCGCAAGGACAAAATGTTCTCTTAAATCTTCCCACACAGAACTAATCTTGGTTAAAAACAACGCTGGAACGTGTTCTATATAAATCGGGGTTGGTTCTGTAAAATGCATTTGTATTTACAAAACTATAATGTATAAGAATGTTGCATTTGTTGAGACAATGGTATGGTTGCGCCAATAGATAGTAGTCCATATTAGTTTTATGAAAAATTGTAATTACGCATTAAACTATAATTTTGTTGACAAAATTATTTTATTTCCATTAAAATTCAGTCACCACATGAAGGACCTTGAATGAATTCTATAAAAAAATGTTTTTATTCAGACAGAATCCTCTTAGTTATTATAGTGAGTACCAAGAATTTTGGAGTGGTTACATATTGTACCCACAACACCACAGCGGCATGTAGGCATATTAAATCCCCCTGCAGGGACAGTCCCACCTATCTCATCTTCAAACATATTTTTTACTTTAAAAGTGCTTAGCTCTAGGCCGCATAGCAAATAAAACAACGGATTAGTCCTCAAATTTATTTTAATAGTATGTATCACATTACTTATAGTTAAGGTTCGATCTCTAAAACCTGTCCTTAGGACTGGAAGCGTAAGTTCACTGGATTTTGGGGCTTCCACCGAGTAGTTTACTTATTATCTACAGTTAGATTGTTGTCTCACCCTGCGCCCATACTTATAGCTTTTGCCCGCGGCTTCGTTCGCATGGAATAGTGATTTCCGGCAGATTTTTGGTTTGACCAATAGATTTATTTTTATATTTTTTTGTAATAAAAACTATCATATGTCCTTTCTCAAGTTCCAAACTATGTCTGTACCAAATTTCACACAAATCGTTTCAGTAGTTTAGGCGAGAAGAAAAGACAGACAGACTTTCACATTTATAATATTAGTTAGGATGAGCTCTTATACGCGGCACGTGGTTCTCTGGTCTGTCGTGGCTATTTTTTATTGGCTTATGTTTAACTGACCACCAGATATAGTAACAAATAGCAGACAAAAATAGTAAATGATCACCAAAATGAAACTCGCATTTTATGGCAATCACAGTGATTTATTTAGGCCAAAATAATACATTAATTTGGTCGTCCTTCAATCACCCAACCAATTATGCCTACCACTAAGAGCAGCAACCCCTAAAGAAATTTCTAGAGAAATTATATCACTACCCACTGGAAAAGCGCCAGGGTATGATCAAATTGATTCGACCCTAATAAAGAACCTCCCGAAGAAGGGCATAATGTTTCTGGTGATGCTCTTTAATTCATGCCTAAGACTGAGCCATTTCCCATCCCAGTGGAAGATAGCACAGGTGGTAATGGTGCCTAAACCGGGCAAACCAGTAGAGGAAACCTTATCATACAGACCTATTAGTCTCCTCCCTCTCTTGGGTAAACTTTTTGAGCAAATAATACTCAACAGAATGTACGCCCACTTAGAAGAAATTCTCCCAGAACACCAATTTGGCTTTAGACAGAAACATGGTACTATAGAACAGGTGCACAGAATATCAAACACCATAAGCCAAACTATTGAAAACAAGCAGTTTTGTTCAGCAGTTTTCTTGGACATAAGTCAGGCCTTTGATAGGGTTTGGCACATGGGTCTTCTTTACAAAATAAAAAATCAGCTACCACACTCATTCTACTCCATTTTGGCAAGCTACTTAAATAAAAGGTGCTTTGAGGTAAAAGTTCAAAATGAAACATCAGAGCTATATGACATTAGCTCAGGAGTCCCACAGGGCAGTATTTTAGGCCCAGTTCTACACCTCATATTTACTGCTGATATACCAATAAAAGAAGATACTATGATAGCCACGTATGCAGATGATACTGCTATATTATCGGTGAACACCGAGGCTGCATCCGCATCAGCAACGCTACAAAGGCATCTCATAGAAATTGAAGAATGGCTAGGGTTATGGAGAATAAAGGCAAACAACAGTAAATCGGTCCATGTCACCTTCACTCTTAGAAAAGGCGATTGCCCACCAGTTACCCTTAACGGAGAGCAAATACCGCACTCTGACAACGTCAAGTATCTCGGTATGCACTTAGATAGGAGACTGACATGGAAAAGTCACATCTGGACTAAGCGGAAGCAACTGGATACAAAATTCCGAAGCTTGTATTGGTTGGTAGGCAAAAAATCCCAACTGTCTAATGAAAGCAAAATGCTAATCTACAAAGCAATCCTCAAGCCAGTATGGACGTACGGCATCGAACTATGGGGCACAGCATCCAGCAGCAATATTGATATCTTGGAAAGATTCCAAACCAAGAGCATTAGGTGCATGTATAACATACCTAAATGCATCAGCAATAAATATATTTTACGAGATCTAAATCTTAATACGGTGAAACAAGAAATCTCCATCAGAAGTTCCAAGTATCAGACCAAGTTATCGAAACATGTAAATGCCTCAGCTACTAAACTAACAGGCACTGGCAGCGTTCAGCACTCAAGACTGAGGAGAAACAGTGTTCCCTCCCTCAAAAACCGTTTTCCAACATTATAAAGAGTGAAGTCAATGGACCCCTCTTTAAATTAAAGACACACTCAGGCTGAGGTCAAAGAAAATAACAGCTAAATGTGGAAAAACAGATTGCTGTGCTAAGCAGGATTGAGGAAAAAAAAATAAAAAAAAAAAAAAAAAAAAATTTGGTCGTCAAGATTTGGTGATCTTGACGAGATTTGGTGATCATTTACAAAATTTGGTGGTCGAATACAATTTAAAGTGGAGCCGTGACTAAAATAGCTGGTACTATTATATTTTTAGACTTTATTTTTCTGGTGTTAAGTAGATATTTTTGGTTACAAAACTAAGGGTATCAAAGCATTTTATGGTGGTTATTATATTTATACCCTTTTGAATTTACGGCTAAATAACGGCACTTGCGGCGCAGTTAAAAAATGCGATGCCTTACTCATGGCATGTTTCTAATGTAACCACCTTGCCTTGCCAACCACAATATGAACCACCTTGCCTACGTATGGTATATTTTTCGGAAACAAAACATGTGACAAGAGGCCTAATAACATTTAAATAAAACTACTTTTATGGATGCTATCACGGTTATATTTATAGGTACTAGCTTCTGCCAGCGGTTTCACCCGCATCCCGTGGTAACTACTTCCCGTACTGGGATAAAAAGTAGCCTATAGCCTTCCTCGATGAATGGGCTATCTAACACTGAAAGAAATTTTCAAATCGGACCAGCAGTTCCTGAGATTAGCGTTCAAACAAACAAACTCTTCAGTTTTATAATATTAGTATAGATTATTTAATCCCGACGTTTCGGATCCTTTACAGCATCCATGGCCATGGGCAGTCAGTCTGCCAAAAATCCTGTGATAAAATCCGTAAAAGTAGTTTTGTTTAAATGTCTAATATTCTCGTGAGTGTCAGAAATCAATAGGCCTAATAATACTAAATAAACAGTCTCAAGATACCTAACCAACAAAATTACTACTTGATCCCAAAGTAGTTTTCTGCATCACAATTTCAAACGAATTTTCTTTATTAGATGGTTTTTCATCCTTACATGGTCCTTCGCTCTTATCATGTTTACTGATAAACAAATTTTCCCTGATACAAACTTCCCTGAAATATGCAATTTGATCTGGACTGAAGCTCGATGGTATTATCAACTGATGTTCACTATCATTACTTTTGAAGTTACTAATCAATTCATCAACTTCCTTTTTAAATTCATCTTCAGCCTGTTGTAAGAGTTCAGTTTTTTTCTTTGACTCTTTACTATCATTCCATGCTTTCATCAACAAATCATATTCTGCTGCTATCATTTCTTCATTGTCAGGTTTTAATTCCTTAGCTCTCTGGAGTCTTTTGATGGCTGATTCATATTCACCAATCATCTTTAAAGCTTTAGCATTTTGATATAGAGCCTTTGGATTGTTCCAAAGACTTTTCAGTCTATTCAGCTCATTACAGGCAGTGCAAGCCTTCAGTGGTTGCTTCACATTGTTGTAACAAACAACCAAGTTAATATACAATTTTTTTAACAATTTTTCTTGCCGCCTCTCTTCGTTTTCATCAGCAAGACGGCATTTGTGGAGCATGTTGATGGCTTTCCGGAATAATTGAATGGCTGCTGTATAATTATTTGTATGAAACAATGTGATTCCTGAGCTTAATAGCAGTTTGACTTCATGCTCAACTCTTTGGAACATGTTTGCTTCTGAGAAGTTAATTTTCCTGTAATAGTCAAACATTATATTAATTTCTAGAAAAAAAATAAGTGTGATTATAGTAGGATATCACAAATTAGATGTCATAACCAACATAATTACACAACTTGATGAGACTTTGCTACTGCAAGTAAATGATTTACCACCTACCCTTTTTGGGGAGTTATGATGCTCCTAACAACTTTAATATAAAATACGCAGTCAGCTTTAGGTTTGATTCTTGGTGGAACCCCCAAGTCACCATACATTACTTTGTATGAGAGAAGAAAAACTGATGTTTCACCCACCAACATTGAGTTTACAGCCATCTCCAGGCCAGGTAACAACCCATTATCCTTCAGGTCCACTTCCTGAAATAAGAATATATAAAAAACATACTACATAACTTTGTATAATTTATTTAATTGAATAAAAATAAATAAAGTATCAAATTATTACAAATAAATAAAAGACTGAAATCATACTACTATATGTAAGACTAGCCGTTTTCCTGCGGCTTCACCCGCGTCCCGTGGGAGTTACTGCCCGTACCGGGATAAAATATAGCCTATGTTACTTGTGGATAATGTAGCTTTCGAATGGTGAAAGAATTTTTAAAAACTGTCCAGTAGCTTTTGAGCCTATTCATTACAACCAAACAAACAAACAAAGTTTTCCTCTTTATAATATTAGTATAGAAAAGTCCAGTTGAATTATTTTTGCTCCAACTTACCATAGGCTTCTTTATTGGCACTATATCAAATGGTTCTAGAGCATTTTCCCAGTATCCAGAATAAGCAATAGAAACAGTGCAACCTTCATGAAGAGGTTGACCACCTCCTTCTTCAATTATTTTCTTTTTCACATAATCATTTTTGTCAATGGCTACAAGTTTTTCAGCAAACACTGCAAAGTTTTCTACTGGTTGGCCAAGGACATCAATCTTCAGGGCTTCGTCATTTCTTCGTTCCGATGTTAAATCGTATTCATCATAGTCTTGGTTTATTTGCAGAATAGAGCCAGTAGTTACCACATCCCTGAAATGAAACAATCTTTAATTAACTATTAATTTTCTTACATTCTTGGCACCTTTTGTGGATTTTAGTATTAAATGTCCGTTTTTATGCAAAATGGAACCACTCAACAAATTTCATTTTTTACTTTTTTTGAAGAATACTAATGTAAAAGTGGTCTAAATTCTTATACAAAAAAGAACCACATGATTTCCCCCTTGGAAAGAAGGTATATTAAAATTTTGTATAAGAATTTAGACCACTTTCACATTAGTATTCTTCAAAAAAAGTAAAAAATGAAATTTGTCGAGTGGTTCCATATTGGATAAAAACGGACAAATTATTTAAAGTAGGTTGGTTACCATCTAAAAATTATAAATAAGTATATTATACACAAGAAATATAATTCATAGAGGGTACGTACTAAATGATACCTACTTACCCCAGATTAAGACCATCTTCTAACATGAAACTCAAGGATTGTGAGCTCATTTTTATGGCGATGTGTTGTCGAAACAGTGAATATTTTAATGTATTTTCGGTTTGTTAAATGATAAATTAAAAAACAACAAACAAAAAATAAACACCGAGTTCAACTGACAGCCGCGCATGAATGTACTCTGTGGTAAGTAATGAATGACATTATAGGTATCACAAACACAAGTGTATTAACACCATAGATGTAGTATAACCAAACAAGATTGCGCACTGTCAAAATATATAATTACGAAAATGAACTCTATTCCAACGCAATAAGGTACTAATTTGGTTGCACAATATACAGAGGCAAATCCGAGCCGAGAAGGATGGAAAGTAATAAAGGGCATCTGAGGCGGATGACGGGGAGTAGCGACCCCGCGGGGCTATATATCCGAGTGCTCCAGGGAGAGTATACTGTCCTCCATCTCCGGCCTACCGGAGTGAAGCATGACGGGGGATAGGTCTCCCGCCTCTTGGCTTGCCTTCATCGGCCGGTCAGAGTGGAGTCGCTAGAGCAGGGTTAGCAGCCCACTCGGAGGGTAGGTACCTCGTGGTAAGTGGCGAGTGGGCCGGTGATGCTGGACCCACAGGGAGCGCGTGATCTGCGTTTAAAGTCCGCCGAGGTATCCTCACCCTTCAGCCGCTCATGTACCTGTTGCCCTCTTGTTGCTATTCAGTGACTGATTCCCGAGGGCCCAGTAAGTGAGTTGGCGAGTCTCCACCTGCCATTTTTACGTGTATTTATTGCATTGTTATCGGCAGGTGCCATATTTCCCGTAGTTTCCCCATTCCTAATCCACTAGCATCCCATCACAATAGCCCAAGTAGTTTTCATCCATAGTTAGCAATAGTTTAGCACAGAACCGGGGATTGTCCTTGGGTACATTTCTATAGTGTATACGGGGATAATCGTCGGTTTTGTGTCGCCATTTCATTAAAATTGTCTCAAAAGGGCTTCAGCGTGTTGGCTTCGGCCCCACGTTCGCCTCCCAAAAATCCGGGACTCTATAGTCCCGAGGTCTGGTAGAGACATACAAAAATAATAATAAGCCCCGCAGGGCATCTGAGGCGGATGACGGGGAGTAGCGACCCCGCGGGGCTATATATCCGAGTGCTCCAGGGAGAGTATACTGTCCCCCATCTCCGGCTTGCCGGAGTGAAGCATGACGGGGGATAGGTCTCCCGCCTCTTGGCTTGCCTTCATCGGCCGGTCAGAGTGGAGTCGCTAGAGCAAGGTTAGTCCTGCTCGGAGGGTAGGTGCCTCGTGGTAAGTGGCGAGTGGGCCGGTGATGCTGGACCCACAGGGAGCGCGTGATCTGCGTTTAAAGTCCGCCGAGGTATCCTCACCCTTCTCAGCCGCTCATGTCCCTGTTGCCCTCTTGTTGCTTTTCAGTGACTGATTCCCGGGGGCCCAGTAAGTGAGTTGGCGAGTCTCCACCTGCCATTTTAACATGTATTTAATACATTGTCATCGGTAGGTGCCATAGTTCCCGTAGTTTCCCCATTCCTAGTCCATTAGCATCCCATCACAATAGCCTAAGTAGTTTTCATCCATAGTTAGCAATAGTTTAGCACAGAACCGGGGATTGTCCTTGGGTACATTTCTATAGTGTATACAGGGATAATCGTCGGTTTTGTGTTACCATTTCATTAAAGTTGTCTCAAAAGGGCTTCAGCGTGTTGGCTTCGGCCCCACGTTCGCCTTCCAAAAATCCGGGACTCTGTAGTCCCGTGGTCGGTTAGAGACATACAAATAAATAATAATAATAAACTTCTTTATTCAGATAACTGAGATCCATACATTAGGTACACAAACAATACAATTAATATATAATAGTAAGCAGGGACTTAGTCCTCTGCACTAATTTCCACGTAAGCGGGCAGTCGTGTCTACTTGCTATAGCACTCAAGATGCTGTGGCGACTTCCACGCAACCGACTGATGAAGGATGCGGTCTTTTTACGCCATATTGCTGCAAAGCCATCTGTGTGTGCATCAGCAAACATGGCTGATGCGCTACAGAAACGTGGAAGCCGCAACAGCGCCCTGAACGCGTTATTAAATTGGACCCGCAGAGCATTGTATGTTCTCTGAGTATAGTTAGCCCACAGAGCTCCCGTGTACAGTGAGGTACAGTACGCTTTGAATAATGTAATTTTGACTGCGTCTGTACAACGGGAGAATCTGCGCGCCAACATATTCGCCCGAACTGACAATGCTCTGCGTTCCCTTTCCATATCGACGTCATCTTTTAAATCGTCGGTGACCCAATGTCCAAGGTATTTAAATTGGCACACTCTTGTTAAGGCTTCACCATTTAGGTAAAGTGGTTGTACTGGTGGACTTTTGGGACCCGATTTAAAAGCCATATACACTGTCTTTTTTACATTATATGTAAGACCATGTGAAGTGACAAAAGACTCACAAACTGCAAGCAACTTCCGGAGAGCTCCGATTGAGGGGGCCAGCAGCACCATGTCGTCCGCGTAGCTGAAGTTGTTACAACAAACACCATCAATGTAGCAGCCGACATGCATGCCGCTGAGCTCCTCAACCAGGGCGTTTACGTACAGGTTGAAGAGTAAGGGTGAGCTCAAACCCCCCTGCCGCACCCCACACTCCAACCTGCTCGGATCCGAAAGTTCACCCGCCCACTTCACACGATTCTCCTGGTGGAGATACCAGTACCTAAGGACTGATGCCAACTCTGGCGGCACTCCCGTCCCGGCAAGCTTCTCCCACAACACATCATACGCGACTAGATCGAATGCCTTACTCAGATCCAGGAAACAGGCATAGAGGGTGTTCGTCTATCCGTATAATACTTGACAGTGTGTTTCAAACTAAATACAGCTGCCTCAGTGGACAACCCAGGTCGGAATCCGAACTGAGCGTCGTGCAACTGAATGTATTTGGTGAAATGAGAGTTGAGCACACTGTCAAGTACCTTGGCAATGATGGTCGCCAGGGAAATTGGTCTATAATTGGTCTTGTCTGCCATGTCTCCTGTCCTGTTCTTAGCTATTGGTACCACCAGCGTCTGCATCAGTCCATGAGGAAGGTATCCGTGACTTATGCATAGATTATAAAACATGGCAAGCACTCGAGGCAGATGGATGCCAGCGTATCTCAGATGTTCAACACTGAGCCCGTCATGACCGGGGGATTTACCTCCTGTCATCTTTCTTATGGCAATTTGAACATCTTTTGCAAGTATGATGGTAGAAATGTCAGAATGACAGGCATCAATCTCCCGGCATGGCGGCCCCAGCGGAGACTTAATGGAATAATAGGTTTTGAACATGTTGGCTATTTCCTTGGGACTAGAAACTCCATCAATACTTACAGGAATACTAGGCTTAGTATTGCTATTCTTGGTACATTTCCAAAAGTTTTTAAAATCTGACTTAGAATGGTGTTTGGCTAAGATATCCATCTTAATTTGTTCCTGGTGATTCTGACACCACTTTAATTTACCTTTAAATTCTTTACGTGCCTGAGTCATGTCAGTAAAAGTTTCCGAGTTAGTTGGTTTACCACTGGATGCCCAAATGTTGAACTTTAGCCTAGCATTCTTGTAAGCCTCGCTTACATGCTTATTCCATCCTGCCAGCAGCTTTTTACGTCTACCCTTATTCACTACATAAGAGGAACGGGCAGCCCTACATAAAATATCTACTATATTTTTATACATTTTATCAATAAGTTGCTTATGACTATATAAATTACAATGCTTACCACTACAATACTGAAACTCTATCGGAAAATCAATATACTTTAACTTAGAATTACATACATTTTGGTACATATTAATTTGAGATCTATTTCTATTACCCCACTGTATTTTATTACAGGGTGATGTTTTAACTTGAGTTTTATGCAACACTATATTTAAATTACACTTAATAACTAGTGGATAGTGATCAGACCAATATATATAATGTTTCACATAAATATCAGTAATACAAATGGCAGCTGCCTGAGTAACAATACAGTGGTCTAACCATCTTTTACTATTATGTGCTTCGCTAATGAAAGTAAAAGTACCTTGCAAATTGTGATGATTTAAATCCGCACAAATCCACCTTTGCTCACGTGAAAAACTTAGGAGCTCATCACAAAAACGTTCACCGGGATGTGCGTTAAAATCCCCCAATACAAATACTGATTCTACATTGCTATCCTGTATGATTGCACTAATTGCGCCTAAACAGTCCGTGAACTCGGGTAAGTTCTCACTGCAGTCGACGGGCATATATACACTTAACACTAACACAGATCGATCATTTAACGAAATACGGATTGCTGCGATTCGCGGATTTACACAGGGTATCACTGACACATTCTGAAACACTGACTTGCGCCACAACAGCGCCACCCCGCCATACGGCCTGCCTCTCACGATGCCAGCTGTTGTGTCTACCGCCGATGTACCGGTACTGCCAAAGTCCACGTGAATGGTATCAAGAAAAGGTAAATCATGTGGCATAAGCCACGTTTCTTGTAAGGCTATGATATCAGCGAAAACGCACAGTTCCTTGATTCCATCAACTGATCGTTTTACATTTTTACAATTGAACGATATGAATTTCGTGTCGTATATATCCATAATCAATATTAAATCTGTTCTCCGTTCTGCACGATAGATCTATAAGGTCTGAATCGCCGACAGATGACTCCGTCGGGCCAGATTTCGTTATTTAAAAATATATCTAATGCATTTCTATTTACAATTATTTTATAAGCATTATATGGTTTTTCTGTTTTCATATTAATCTTTTGTAGAGATATCTTTTGTTTTGTTTTGGACTTTATATACTCGGCAACATCATCCTCAGAAGTATCCTTATGTACATTAGTCAAAAATAAGGATATTTTTATTTCAGCCGGCTTAAATTTATCATCTGGCCCGATGGCTGCCTTGCCCTTAACTCCGTCTTGTCTATTTCGTAGTTTGCGCCGCTGAAACTCCTTCCATTCCTGATCAGGATCTGCCACCTTCCAGGCGCCACCTTGACGAACCATATCCGCCATAGACATCTTATTTTTATTATAAACATCAGTACATAATACGTCCTGCGATACATTTTCATTTAAATTTTGTTTTATAATATTTTGTTCTTTCGAAATAATATTGGTTGCCTTTAATACATCAACATCTGCACGTGCATGCGCAGTAGACAAATTTTGTACTTTTGCGCAAACACCTGCGCTTGGGGGCGGGACCTCCTGGCTCGCGCGCCGCGCTTCTTCGTTCAAGGTCACGCCGTTGTCACTCAAAGCGCGCTCGACGCATAAATCTTGCGTAAATATTACATTTTGTAATTGTTGTGACGACAAATCACAATTCTTGTTTATGGACTGATTACATCCAGCATCGCCATTGGTCTTTAATTCATTAACATAATTAATCGTAGCATAAGTTTCTTTTATATTCCTGATTTCTGATTGCAATAGAACGATATCTTTTAACAATCTCGTTACGTCGACATGGTCGAATGTTACCGGCGGTAATTTTTGCAACTCCCTAGCTACGAAGATTGGCGTTTTATCAGGATCAGTGCTCTTGAATAGGCATATGATATCTTCGATATCCTTTTGCTCCTTGTTCTTACGTCTCGAGATATTGCGGGTAGTAGTAGAAACCGAATTGAACAGCAGGTTTTTGGCCTCATTTATTTCTGCGCCAGAAAACGCACTCACTATTATTCTTATTAAACTTTCTTCGTCCATAACGTCTATTTTGTTTTGTGTAAAACATAATAACTCATTAATCACTATATTGCACTGTGTACACTTTATTACTTGCGCAGCCATTATTTCTGCGCCCGATCGCTTACGCGGTCGCGCGAAAATAACGGGGGCCGCGCGTCTCGCTCTTACAAGCCAACATAAAAAATAATAATGTTTTTTTATCTTATTCCAACAATTATAGTTCGACAAAATAATAACAATCGCAGTAATTTATACATCCTCCGAGCCTTTTCCCAATCATGTTGGGGTCGGCTTCCAGTCTAACCGGATTCAGCTACCAGCTAGCGAGTACCAGGGGCCTTATTCGCTAACTCCACTGACAGCTCGCAGTTATCATCATTTGGTAAAGTATACATCGGTAAACTGTCAAACCGCTATTTTCTTATTTGCTAACGCCAGTTACCAACTGCGATGACGTCATGAGCACCGACAGCGTCTGATGTCCACCGTAGATCATTTTGACAGCTGTTTCTGTATCGATGAACGTTAAATTGCGATTTCGTAAGCCCAGCGGGCAATGAGTGGACATCAAATTGACAGCCACTGACATTTTTTTAAATACACTACAAATAGCAGTGTTTTATGCCCGATTTTGGTAATCATCACTGGGATGTCTATACTCTATTGTTGCATCAGACATATAAGATTTCTCTAATTTTGCGAATACGATAGAAATATAAACCCTGAGTCGTTCCTTTTTTAATAGTGTTATTTTTAATTGTATTATTTTAATTTGTTTTATCTTTTTTGTGTTACAGAATGTCGCGTGCATTTTTGCTGGCATTTGCGGACGAAGAGAGAAAACGAAGTTTGTCCAGAATCCAGAAACGTCGACTGCGGGATTGCAACAATTCTCTGGATTTACCGGAGAAGGAATTCATGGCAAATTTCCGTGTCAACAAATCAGGGTTTCAGCAAGTTTTGGCAGAGTTACGTCCATTTCTGCAACGTGCTCAACGAAACACTGCTGTTGCAATTGAGCTAAAAGTATGAATTTATAACCTAAAAAGTTGAATAAATACCAATCCTACTTATAAATATGAAAGTTTGTGAGAATGTAAGTATGGATGTATGTTTGTTACTCAATCACGCAAAAACGGTTGGACAGATTTGGTTGAAATTTGGTAAGTATGTAGAAAGCCGCGAGTGGAAGCTAGTATTACGTAAATTAATAATGTTATTCTTAAACACTGAAATGATGATGGAGTAATATTAATAATTATGATGATAAACTTTGTACCTAACATCAAATTTTGTTATGTGTAGATATTGGCAGTCCTAAACTTTTATGCAAATGGATCATACCAACGAAGCTCCTCATTCATTTGCAACATGTCTCAACCTACATTTAGTAGGTGCCTACATGAGGTAACCGATGCTCTCAATGTACGGGACGTGCTACTCAAGTACATAAAGTTTCCTTCCACTCAACAAGAACGGGAATCCACCATGAGAGTGTATGTTAGCTATATATTATTTTAATCATATATGTAATTGTTTTCTACCTTATATGTAATAAACATGAAATAATGTATTTTTCAGGTTTATGGAAAAATTTGGATTCCCAGGAGTTATTGGGTGCATTGATGGAACCCATGTTGCTATAATAAGGCCCACTGACCATGAAGAAGCTTTTTTTAATAGAAAACATTATCATTCATTAAATGTTTTGCTGGTGAGTATTAAACACATTTTTTAATGTTCTATCACAATTTTTTTTCTTACTGTATAATCAATCAATACTTTTTAACATATATGTATAAAAGATTTTTATTTTATTTATTTAGGGACAATTAACAACCACAATATACAATACATACTAATAAATTAACAATAAGGGTGAGTGATAACAATATTGTGGCCCACTGCATTATCCTCATTTTAACAAAAATATTAGGTAATGAGTGCCACCAAATGAGCATTATTAATTCAATAAATACTATACATAGCAATGGTATTAAAACATTACAAATAAATAATTAATTAAAATAGGTACTGCAAAACGAAACAAAATCAAATCACCATCATAATCACAATAATAAACAATAAAATTATACAAAATCCAATTTAACATTAAAACAATACAGCACAAAATCAAGTCATATTAAACATCAAGATCATAATCGTACATATTCAATTCAATATAATGATAATAATATTATAATCAAAGAGTAATATGTAGGTATAAAATAAATAAATTCAATTTAATTCAACTTCCAATAACAGTTTCATTACATCATTCTTAAATTTGGACTTAGAGCATACAAAAATGTCAATATCAATAAATGCTTTATTGTAGGTATCTACCATTCGACGCATAGGGCAGCGTAGACCAGAATTTGTACGACAATTATTTACAAAAAAAGATCAATGATAAAAGATCCATGTCAAGTTGTTTGGTTTTGGCACTTGCGCTGATGGCTGACTGTACAGTATGTTATACCTATCTATTGCAGATTTGTGATGCGAATTTGCAAATACTGCATGTTGATGCATCCTATGGAGGTGCATCACATGATTCATTTGTGTGGAACCAATGCTGCATTAAATCTCACCTAGAAGGATTGGAAAGATCTGGGGAGCATTGTTGGCTATTAGGTATATAAATATTGGATTGTATTTGTCAAGTATTTTCAAATAAAACAGGTATTTTACTTATATTACTGAAATTTCAGGTGATTCTGGATATGCACAACGCCCTTGGATGATGACACCTATATTAGAGGCTGCTGTCGGTTCACCAGAGGAACATTACACCACACTGCATTGCAAAGTTCGCAATACCGTTGAGCGTTGCATAGGTGTATTAAAGAATCGTTGGCGCTGTTTATTAGCACATAGGGTTCTTCACTATGACCCAGTGACTGTGGCTAAAATTGTGAATGCATGTGTTGTACTACACAATATAGCAAACATACACAATGTTCCTCTGCCGGAGCCTGAGAGTGAAGAGTCTGACTATTTGGAACAGAGCCAAATCTCCCAACAGATTAGAGCTGCAGCAAATCTAGATAATTCAAGGACCAGAGATATTCTAGTCCAAAGATTATGGAATACCAGGACTAATTTATAAACTCTTCCTGGCATTATTAATGGTTTAAGAATATTTATCTATTTAGTGAGTAATACTTTAAAATTATTTATTAAATTTTTCAAAACTATATAAGATAAATAGTGTAATTTTAAATGTTTAATCAATGCTTTCTACGCTATTAGTGCAAGTATAGTTTTATATCGATTACCTAAATTTATATATATTTTTATTTTTTTCAGGTACAAATCGCGAGGCGCCCCCAGACCCAGACCCAAAACCCTGAAAATCGGGACATTCGGCAACACTATGTGTAAGAACTAAAGTTTAAATATTTACTTAAAACCATTTTATTTGATTGGGATGACTGTCGTTAAAATAACTCATTTTTTTTTCTTTCTTCACATGTGGCTTCCCCGGCGACCACGGGCATGCGAGGTGCAAGATTCCCAGCACTTCCCCACCAAGGCGAGCTGAACGAGCCGCAGGATGCGGTACCTATTTCAAAACTTGGCTTACCAAGTAACATTATTTGAATTATATAATTTAATTTCCTCTTAACATAGTTGCATTAAAATAGTTTTATATAATTTATTCATTCAATACATTAGCTTCACTTGCATTGTATAACTTTCTCAGGGATAACTAGCACTATATGAAAATTATTGTAAAAAATTGATTTTTTTTAAAAGAGTGTCTATGGAGTTTCTTGCCGGTTCTTCTCCATGAGACCCACTCCTTGGAACCGTGCAACTAGCTTGACATTTCGCAAGAGCTTTTCTACTTGTGAACTTTTATGCGCCTATTTTAAATAAATAAAATATAATTTTAGTTTGAGTTTGAATTACCAATAACCAGTCTTACCAAGGAGTTTTGTTTTAACTGAGTTGATCAGGTAAGATAGGCAGTAGCTCCTAGTAAAATGAATAGGGTAAGTACCTAAAATAAAACTAGTTAAGTCTTATAAACGCTATTTATTCTTAGAATAAAAGGTACAACATTATTTAAAATTTCACTTAATAATAATTATTCTAATTAAAATCTTTTTTAATATAAAAACTAATTAACAATCACAACGTAGGGTGTAGACATCCACTTACAAGGGGTCCTATGGGCATGGGTAAAACCGCTGACGTTTTTAAACATTGGACCCAAAAGATAGAGGGGGGGGCCGCGGAGGATACATTGTTTGCAACATTCGGAACGACAACTAGACCAACGCAGTAGGTAATCATTCCCGGTTTGTTTGCCGGCGGTAGTCGTCCCGAATGTCTCTTAAAACCCCAAGCATCCCCTCCACTGCTTCTGTGAGTCGGGTCTCCACCTCTATTCTCCTCAATTCCAGGTCATAGGCCCAACGAGGTATTGACTCCTCTCTGCGAACTGAAAAAATAATATTTGTGACTATTTTTCTTTTTGGCTTACATGCATATATCGGGTGTGTCGTTCATAATCACATTAAATGAAATGCGTTAATATACTGGTTAATATATGTCGATTAACACAAAGAAAAAAGAAAAATACGTAAAACTAAAAAAATGATTTTTTCAAACAAAGTAAATGGAATAAAAATGTGCAAAACTTAGAACACCATATAAAACAATCATTACAAACAATTGAAATTCTCCCTTGAAACCTGA
This sequence comes from Helicoverpa zea, assembly GCF_022581195.2. Taxonomy (NCBI): domain Eukaryota; kingdom Metazoa; phylum Arthropoda; class Insecta; order Lepidoptera; family Noctuidae; genus Helicoverpa; species Helicoverpa zea. The sequence continues at coordinate 4,551,174 of NC_061454.1, forward strand.
CAGCTGTCAACTGATCAAAACATACGATACTCCTAAATTTATCTCTGCTTTACACATGATGTTGTAAATTATAAAAACGAAAAATGACTCCTGTGGTTAAACCACTGAATGGATTAGGTTATTTTTTTTACAATTCGCCATAGAATATCATAAAGTATATGCGATATGATTTAATGTGATTGTGAACGACACACCCGATATAATAGTAGTATAGTAGTAGTAAAATTATCAAAATTTTTGTTATTGAAATAAAATTATTAACCATTCGCTCGTCGTGGTCGTTGACGCTGGCTCGGGGTTGAACATTGTGGACCATCTCTCTCAGAATTCCCTAGAAAAATATATATAATTACAATGATTTAACTACAGGATAATACACCTTACAATACAATTACTACTACCTAATTACTACTTGCTTATCGCTAGGCCTAGTAAAAATAAAATAAAAAGCTGTTTTTTATTTATTAATTAAGAAGTACTTACTAATAGCAGCCTCACTGGATAGTGTGGGCTCCACAGCCCCTGCAGCAGGCATCTGCTCCACAGCCTCTGCAGCAGGCGTCTGCTCCGCAGCCTCTGCAGCAGGCGTCTGCTCCACAGCCTCTGCAGCAGGCGTCTGCTCCACAGCCTCTGCAGCAGGCATCTGCTCCACAGCCTCTGCAGCAGGCATCTGCTCCACAGGCTGTGTCCCCTCTAGAAGGCTGTCGTCAAGCCATTCAACCTCCATTATCTGCTCATCATAAGTAGAGGTTGAGGGCTTAGGAGGCACCGGAGGCTGTGAGGTGTGTACAGCCACAGCTCCAGACATCGATGGCTGGGAAGTTGGTGGGTCACCAAGTGACAATATCTGAAGAAATAATTTTCTTTTCAATATGCGTAAAGAAACCACATAACATCCTGACAAATAAAGTAGTAGTTTCAATGAAGCGGATGACAATAAAACTTAAATTATATTTATATGAAATTAAACTAACATCAATGGGCAAGCGCACACCAGGCAATCCCTCAACCACAACAGGGCCTAACAAAGCCAGCACCTTTTCCTCTATATAGTTAAGAGGGACCAGCCTGTTAGGGCCTCCACCAGTCGCAGATGTGCTCCTCCGCATGTCTGCAGCTTTTCCTTTTGTTTTTGCTTTGAACTCTATCCAATACTTGACAAAAAAAACAGTTACTGGTTAGTTACACATGCAAACAATGTTACATTCATTCAGTGACAAAAACTTAGAAAAAGCAAAATAAAAAAAAGTTATCAATGAGTTACTATTAAGTTTTACAGATGCAAAGTAAGTATCCAAAATTAAAAGCAAGTGAATATTATGAGATATAGTCGTGCCACCATACAAACATGCTAAAGTGCTGTTTTTTAAATAAAGAAGTAAACGTACTCGGCGCCATTGGTCCGGCGTTTTAGTGGCTCCGCTGCCGACACAGTTAAGTGCCACCGAAATCGACCGCCATGCTTCTCGAGTGTCCCGCACTCCCTGAGGACCTGGCGGAAAGCGGCCCAACGCTATGTCGCGATGGGAATGCGCAAACTCTAGAAGCAGCTCCATTTGCCTCAGTGACACTTTCCTGCGTCCTGGCATTTTAAACCTAAATAATAATAAAATGGTGTATCAATTATTGCTTTGCATGCAAAACAGGAATTTAAGTTGTTTAATTCACAATAACTACAATACTCACAATGTTCTCAGTTAAAATATTGTTCAACCACACGGAACTTTAGACACCAAGTTCACACACAATAGAAAGCAAATACTGAATTTTACCGAGACAGATTGTTTTTAAATGTATAACACGTTGAAAATAAAGCGTTCTCTCAAACGTAGTAATGTAATGCTAATAAGGTATTTCCACCTTAGCAGTATAATAGTCGATAAAAACTAGAGTTGTCAAGAGTACCCCTGCTAGTCACCATAGTTTTTACGTTAAGCACCGTGAAAAGATATCCACTGATGTCCACTTCATGCGATACTAAATACCGATGTTTTGGAATTGTCAGTTGACATCAAAGTTCGGTTGACAACTGAGGCCAGTTGACAGCTGAAAATCCGAAAGTTAGCGAATAAGGGTACAGTGCTTTACAAGAAGCGACTGCCTATCTGGGCTTATTCGCTAACTTTCGAATTCTCAGATGTCAACTGGCCTCAGTTGTCATCGGAACTTTGATGTCAACCTATAAGTTCAAAACATTGGTATTCTGTATCGCATGAAGTGGATATCGGTGGATATCGTTACACGGTTGCTGATGCCAAAACTACGATGACAACTTGACAACTCTATTTTTTTATCGACTATTATACTGCTAAGTAGGAAATACCCTATTAGCATTACATTACTACGTTTGAGAGAACGCTTTATTTTCAGCGTGTTATATGTTTAAAAACAATCTGTGGCGGTAAAATTCAGTATTTGCGTATTTGCTTTCTATTGTGTGTGAACTTGGTGTCTAAAATTCCGTGTGGTTGAACAATATTTTAACTGAGAATATTCTGAGTATTGTAGTTATTATAAATTTTACAACGTAAACAATATTTTGATACGTAGATTCCTATGTTTTGCATGCAAAACAAAAATTGGTACACTACAGGAAGGTAACTTTACGTACTTGAGTAGGTCGTCCCATACATTGAGAGCATCGGTTACCTCACTTACTAAATGAAGGTTGAGACATGCTGCAAATTAGTAACATCAAATTATGTAATATTGGTATTTATTTAACTTTTTACGTTATAAATTCTTACTTTTAGCTCAATTGCAACAGCAGTGTTTTGTTGAGCACGTTGCAGAAACGGACGTAACTCTGCCGAAACTCGCTGAAACCTTGATTTGTTGATACGGAAATTTGCCATGAATTCCTTCTCCCGTAAATCCAGAGAATTATTGCAATCTCGCATACGACGTTTCTGGATTCTGGATAAACTTCGTTTTGTCTCTTATTCCACAAATGCCAGCAAAAATACACGCGAAATTTTTATTCCACACAAAGAAAGATAAAACAAATTAAAATAATACAAATAAAAATAACACTATCAAAAAATAAAGGAAACGACTCAGGGTTTGTATTTCTATTGGAATCGCAAAATTAGAGAAATCTAATATGTCTAATGCAACAATATAGTATAGACATCCCAGTGATGAGGCATAAAACACTGCTATTTGTAGTGTATTTCAAAAAATGACATTGGCTATCAATTTGATGTCCACTGGGCTTACGGAATCGCAATATAACGTTTATCGATACAGAAACCGCTGTCAAAATGAGTCATGGTGGATATCAGCCTGTGTCGATGCTGATGACGTCATCTCATTTGGTAACTGGCGTTAGCGAATAAGAAAATAGCTGTTTGACAATTTACTGATGTACACTTTACCAATTGATGATATCTGCGAGCTGTCAGTGGAGTTAGCGAATAAGGCTACAGACCTCCTCAACCCAGTTACCCGGGCAACCCGATACCCCTTGGTTAGACTGGTGTCAGACTTACTGGCTTCTGACTACCCGTAACGACTGCTAAGGATGTTCAATGACAGCCGGGACCTACAGCTTAACGTGCCATCCGAAACACAGTCAACGGTGTCTAAGATATACTTAGAAAGTACATACAAACTTAGAAAAGTTGCATTGGTACTTGCCTGACCTGGGATCGAACCCGGGCCGTCATACTTGAGAGGTAGGTCCTTTACCCACTAGGCCACCACGACTTCTTAATCGCATTAATTTATTCTTAAAACATAAACAACAAAAATTTTATGTTGTTTATGTATGGTACGTCCTCAATATGCTTCACGCGTATTCAGCATTTAAAATGTTGTTTATCATTTTTTGTATTAAATCCATTTAAACTAGTAAAATGGTGAAAAAGTGTTGCGTTTATACTTGTAAAAATGATTCCTATGGTTGTTGCAACATATCGTTCCATAGGTTAGCTAATTATAACATCGTCGTTTAGTAAATCAATCAAGTAGGGTGCCCATGAATTCTTGTAATGAGTCAAAATATGTGTGATGGATTCTAAAACTGTAGTACTATTATTATAGCCTCCCAAAAAGAAAGAAGAAAGGTGACATACATGGCTCAGCAGTCTATGTGTGAAGCAAAAAATTACAAAAAATCAGTCTTCACTTCGGTTTTATACTGCCTATTCCCGCTATATTAAAAGCCTATATTAGTATCTTAAGGTAACAAACTGCGTAAGTTAAAACTTCAATACTAATCTGTAATCATTTCAATAGGGATAGATAAGATTTGAAACTGCAATTTATTTGTTTTTATCTGTGTTTAATAATCTTAGCAAATTCGGATTTGTCTCACATAGCTTAATCTCAAAGTCACCCTATTAGAAAGGGACAGACGGCCTCCGTGCTATTTGCATCACTCGGCGCATTTTTTGGGTGTGATTGTTCAGTCTTGTTTGTATACTATGTCTATGTGAGAGACTCTGCTGACTGACAGATTTTAAAACGAGCTGCCATATCAAAATAAAAATATTGATGAACAATATTAACATTGAATAGGTAAATGGAACGTTATAAGATTCTCATACTTTATTGCCAGTAAAATCCTACGCTACAGATTAAAATTGTAATACTTCCACGCACTGCTATGTCAGCAGTGGCGGATTTACCGTACTCTCACACTACATTTTTAACGAATTAGTTTAATCACAATAGCAAAACAAACAAACCCAATATTTAAAATTAGAAACATCTTTTATGTTATTGTGATAAAACTAACGAGAATAAAAAGTTGTTTGTATTCATGAGGAAGATCACTTGTTCACGTTTCGGTCAGTAATTACCAGTCACTCTTTATTATGGACTCCCTCACGTAGGTACTTGTTTATGTTCTCCCTTGTATGCTTTAACTATACACGCATCTATAAACCTTAAATAGGTACTTCTTTGTAAAATCCATATCATCCCTTAAATGCATATACCTAATTTATTCAATTATATCAAGACTCAGGAGTCGTAAATGCAAACAATTAACTAATAAAATAAATAATTTCATTTAAACTTAATTTTTTAATCACTTATTATTCACACATTTTCAAATAAACTATAGAGAATATAAAAATAATTTACAAATATTTTCATTAATTTAAATATTGTCTCAAAACGGCTATATACGACGAAATCAGGTCATCCATTTTGTATCCCAAAGAAGTTTCACATAAAATCTTAGTTCCTCGCAAGAAATTGCCCATGGTCATGTGGAAGAAGGTGTTGCCCGATGACCAATTGGATAGTTGAGAAAACGGATGAGTAACTAAGACGTCCTGAAAAAAAGTAATTTAATTAAAATCTCTACATATAATAAAATGATAGGAAAGTCAAAACTGTACATTGGATATTTTTTTAAAAGAATACTTGGGGGGTGATCCATAATCGATTCTGAACCCAAATATGTAGTTTTTAGAATTTTTGTCTGTATGTCTGTTTATCTGTTTGTCTGTATGTTTGTCCCGGATAAACTCAAAAAGTACTGCATGGATTTAAATCAAATTTTGCATGACTATTACCTGGGGGCCGGTTCAACACAAAGGCTATATATTATCACGCTATCACCTACGGGGGTTGAGCAATGAACGATTTAATAAACGAAATTGGAAATTCTATATTGCCCACGCAGACGAAGTCGCGGGCAACAGTTAGTATATAATAGAACTTGGCACTATTTGCATTAAACGTTCTAATGGGGACAACTAATCTCTCAAAAAAATCAATACAATGGTCTCATCAAAAGAATAACAGCGGCTGATGGGTACTTACTCTACTCTGAGGATGGATCACACTGACACCGTTCTTGTTGATTCCTATGACCACCATCTCAGGGTAAGTAGGATCCGATGTTTGTTTCACTTCGAAGAAAGCAGTGCCGAAAGTTGGCAACAGGTATATTTTCTTCAAGAACTGTTCTTTAGCTTCATTTTCCGTCATGGAACCACGTTCCAAATACGCCTTAGTTATAGACGACTTCCATTGCGAATTATTCTGGATCTTTGCCATATCGGAAGGTACGTAGTCTTCAAGCATATGCGTAATTTGTGGAAGCAAGGATTGGTCGCTTCCATATCTAGCTCTGTATATCAATGCTGCTAATTCTGACAGATCTTGTTTAGACATTTTGTGGTACCCTCTCAAGTATTTCGGAAGTTCTTGCGGGAAATAGAATATTTGATCTGCGTTCTTATCCTTCCCAGGGACTGTGTTAATCCAAAGCTTTTTCATGAAGAATATTTGGTAGTTCATTTGCATTTGTGAACCTGCTGTAAAGAGAACGAAGATTAAACAAAGTTATCTATATATCTATCGATAATAACAATTAACTTCGTTTAAGTAAACACCAGAAAGGTCACGATCAATCTCGATTGATGTTCATTTTACAAATTGCTAAGTAAAAGATTGTATTTTTTTTCAACATAAATGTACAATATAGGGACTCACCTCCACGTACTGGACGCGTCGCCTTCATCCATTCTACAAGCTCATGAATAAAGTCAAAGAAGTAATAGTTTTCAGGCACCGAGAACACTTTATCTGCGATCTTGACGAACAGACTGAAGCCGTCACTGTTCTTCAGGTTTAATCTTCCTGTAATCTGTTCACAGAGGTCTCTAGCCTTTGTCGAAGATTCCACTTCGAAAGCTTCGTCCGTATCATCGGGGAAGTAGACCTTGTGGTATATCTGCATACTTCGATGTTGAATAGCTTCTACCTCCACAATGTACGGGGGATACAATCTAGCTCCCTTCTTCTGCGTTTTGAATACACGCTTCAAACATTCCTTAGCTATCGGATGTGGTCGTGTCTTAAGGAAATCAACCAGCTCTTTCAGTAACGTTTGCCCGCAAACAAAGTTGCCAGTCATAAGCCACATTAACTCCCAGCCCCTCTCTTCACTTAACTGTATCCTATTGTTTGTCAACTGTTTCATTACTTGACAGTAAATCTCGTCACGTAAATTAATGTCAGTAACAGCAGCTCTAAATATCTCGTCTGTGTATTCAGTCACGGTTCTAGCCTTAGGAGCTGGCATATCTCCCATGTATTTGAGAATGCCGAAGAAAGCTGCAACTGCATTCTTCGAAAGTTTCTCGTCAGTCAGTATTTTCTTTAAAAGCGGTTTGCGTAAAGGTTCTCTAGTGTGAGCCCATAAGTCGCCAGCGATGGCTCGCTTAGCAGTCGTTAATGTAGATTGTTTCGATATCGATGAATTCAGATCGTGGTTCTCCCTGAAATATTGCTTCGAATAATTTTCGAGCGTATGCATTCTCTTTCTTTGAATGGTATTGTATTTTGAAAGATTTTTCTTTTCCGTATTTATGTTACCCTTCTTGAATACTTCTAGGATGGTACTTGAGGGCATTTCTAATGTGGGTAGGATGTAAACTTGCTCAGTTGGGAATAAACCTTCTTCACCGTTACAAAGTCCGTGTCCCCATGTCGTGTTCATCAACGTTTCTCCCGTGGAATCCTGTAGAAGAACTATGAGATCACCTTTCTTAAACTTGAGGAAGGAGGATGCGTCACTGTAACCTTGCAGATCTGACTGTGCAACTACGTAAATAGAACGCCTCTTCAGTCCATCGATCATGTATATTAAAAGCGAACTCATTTCGCCAGCGTCTACACTTTGGAATTCAAATTCTTCTTGCTGTATTGTTCTGATTGTTATCCTACCAATATTGTCGTAATCTTTATCAGCGTTAAATGCTACGTAAGTCACTTCTGGGTACGATATTTCTAGAAGAATGTGTTCTAGCTGATCTACAATGTAAATACCAGTCCAGTTCACAGCTATAATGACTATATCCTTATTGATAGTTTCACCTTTTATTTTGATAGCTTCGAAGAATCTTGAGAACAGCATAGGCCATTTTAATTTGGCAAATATGACTATGTCTTCTTTACACCTCAAAGGATCAATTTTGGTTTGAATGCTTGTCGAGTTTTCGAACGCTTTTGTGACCAAATGCTCCCATTTTGTCAGCGCGGCATCGTTTGATTGAAGGAATTGGTTTGGTATGTAGTTAACAATGAGTCTTCTTAAAATATTTGGATCAATACTTGGTCCAAATTCCACGTAATGTTGCTGAGCCGCAATCATGGCTAAATCTTTTTCTGAATTGCACCTGTATTCACCGAACTTAACTCCCTTTATGACTTGGTAGTATATGAGGTTGGTAGCGACAGGATCATCAGCAGGGTTGTGCCAAGGAGTAAATACTTCTTTCCGATAGAATAATCTCCATGGTGCGCTCTTTTCAGGAGTTCCCTGTTCTTTAGCAAATTGTTCGCACTGCGAGATAGCATCCATTATGTGTTCTCCTTCACTTCCTAGCGAAAGAACTTTGTCATACAACGTAATGTATAGCGAAAAGCCGAAAGAATCTGTCAGTCCGATACTCTCAGCTATTTGCTGGCATATTTCTTCGGCGTTCGATGCGGAGTCCGCTTGGACCGTTTTCATTGATTCGTCCATTAATGTCACAGTTAGTAGGACAGGTTTCTTGGTCTTTGTAGCTTGGAGTTCAAGCCAGCTGGGTGGTTGCGTACGTGGGCCATTCTTGAAGGTCCTCATGAGTCTACCTTCACAGTATGGGGCGTATCCAGGTGGGCCAGAACGTATGAAGGCTCGTAGATATTTGACAAATCGTTCGGATGGAGGGAAACAGCCAACGCAAAGTGACAATAGGATCCAACCTCTTGCGTGTGATGCCTTCGAAGGGTTGTTAGTAAGTTGCTTACATAGGTGACAGAATATTTCGTCCCTGGAACGAGAAAGATCGTAATTAGACATTGCAAAAACTAGACCAGTCAGAGTAGGTAGAAATAAGTTTATTTTCATTATTTACCTGAGTTCTTTCCTTATAATACCGTGGCCAATAATAAAGTGCAGTTTTTCTAAATTAGTAGTTCGTCTCGAGTTAAGCCAAGAGCTATACATGTCATTGGTAACTTCGTCATTAATTAAGTTTTTCATTAAATCTTCGTCAAGTTTAGAGCGATTCTTCAATGTTCTGGACATGAGTTTATTTCTATTGGTTTGGGATACATCTTTTTGTAAGTATTCCTGGAACAAATTTTGTTTGTCAATAGGAATCTCAAATAACAATAGTTGTTCTAATATTATTGCTAAAAGTTTCTGCTGTATGACGATATAGTACGAATCTACACACATCAAGCTATATATTTTTAATAGATTTACAACTTTATCTCTAAAGTATAAGGTTTAAAATTAATTATGAAAATTTTATGAAATTTTTTATGTATATAGTAAAATGATAGTTACTTTCTTTGCTTAGGTATCAAAAAAGTTTATACTCACATCAAATTCTTTACTCTTCTGGAAAGCTCGTCCAAGAGTGTCAGCCAATTTCGACATAACAGGTACATTGTCAGGCTTATCATCAGCATACTTCGGTTCAGCTAAATCTCCCATGAACCTTAGTATAGTAATCCATAGTGCTTGAGCGGCCATTTTGTCTACAGGCGATGGCAGATCCAATAGAGGATGTTTCAATGGCTTTCTAGAATATTGGTGCGTAGTGTTGCCTAAGAAGTATGTGGCTGCAAACTTCCTGAAGTTGAATTCGTCGAATGGTTCCTCGTCCATTTCTTGAGATTGTAATGGGATAATGCTTGATATTTGAGGTTTGGCTGTTGATGTCTGAAAGATTAAAGCGAGAATATGTAAAAAGTGGTGATTAACCCAGAAACTCCTAAGTATATACCTTTTATCTTAGCCATACTTCTCTTTGTAAATATTCATGCACATTAGATCTCAGTAGCTGCCGAGTCATAAAAAACAATGTGCATGTACATTTACACACACAAGTATTGCTTACCCGCTTACGAATAGGTATAGTGTATGTAAACTCACCACTCCGAAACCAGTGCCTCTTACTGTACCAGCAGGCGTCGCCGTATCCTTCAAGAAACCGAACACATCATCAACATATCTATCATCAATCGCCGTAGTATTCTGTTCAACATTATCTGCCGGTACTTCTTTCACGAACCATATCGACCTCATCATATCACTATACTGCTTCTCATAATTATCACCCACTGCATCTAAACCTTCACCGGACTTAATAAGTTGTGCCCTTTCTTTATTCAACTGAACTAACGTTCCCTTAATAATATGACCCTTTTCTTTAACCATTTTCCTGATAAGGTAACCTCGACAGCGCGCTTGGAGTTTCCTGAAGAACACTCTCATATTTATGAACGTTTTTCTCAGTTCTCTGGATCTTATAACAGCTTGTATACGCAGGTATCCTCTCCTCATGGTCAAGAATCGACTCCTGTAGCCTCGAGCGCGGTAAGTCTTCTGGATCAAAATGGCGGCTGCTCGCAGTCTCAAGTACCGCTTCCTATAAATAAATCTTCTAGCATTCGCTTGCACTTTAATCACTGCTGTTATTAGGACCTTATGTCTCAATTCTTCTAGAACGGTATCGTGGTAATCTTTGAGGAAAACTTTGGTGTGTCCAAAACGATATTTCTCGTCGGTAAAGACAGTTGAGCAGATTTTTTTAGCAGCTGCTTTACAGTCGGTTTTCTCGGCCGGTGGGATGCCCGGAGCTACAAGGCGGTATCGATGAACAAAATCGTGGTACCCATAGCGGATTGGGTAGCCAGCTTGCCTGATTTTAGCTGTTTCCATCAAACCGGCGTATCGTAGTTGACGAACGCAAAGACCTTTATCGAAGATCTGAAATCAATACAGAGATGATTATTGCAAAAATGTATGGGATAGGTAGGAAACCAAATGTATTTTTTTTTTATACCCTTGGTTTTTTGAACTCGTTAGGCTTAATACATCTAACAAAGAATGGATGGCAAGCATATAAAGTCTTCATAAGTGCATCGAGAGATGTTTTAAACTGGTGACTCAGTGAGACAGTTTTTCTGCTTCCACTTTGCGTAGGCGCATACTCAGTGATAAACAGACTCTTCAAGAATTCGTTACTTGAATCCAACATCATTTCTTTTACGTCTGCTGTTAGCATATCTCTGTTTTTGTCAAGAAAACCTGAAATAGACAAACCACATTCACGATTACATAAGGCAAGTCTTTATAAGTCGCCTTAAACGCAATTGCTTAGTAAATGGTGTCTAACCTTACCTTGTACGGCGTACGACACATCCCCAGCAAAATGTTTGATACCAAACTTATACTCGCGGGAAGACTTAGCAGTTATATAACAGCTTTTACTTCCATGGTTGCTATTTAACTTGGACAACAAAGTTACGTCAGTGCCTTTAGGAAACCTCGACTCCTCATCAATCAGGGATAGTAAATTCATTGGCTTCAATCCTATCATGTCCAAATTCTCTTGATTGTCTACATAGTTGATATTAGTCCATGTAATACCCTCTTTCGCATACTGCTCTTGTTCGAGTTTAAAAATATGTTTCACAAAGAACTGTTGCAGGTTTTCGTTGGCATAGTTTATGCAAAGCTGCTCAAAACTGTTGAAGTCGAAATTTTCAAACCCAAAAATATCCAAGATTCCTACTGACCCGCTTGTGAGTTGCTGGTCTTTGAACAGTGTTTTGTTTATCATCGTAACAATGTACTCGAAAATGTGTCCGTAAATGGCTTTAACTAGCGCATCCCTGCCTTCCATAGCTGAGGCTACAGTCAGTAGCGATACAACCTTTTCTCCATGAGCAACGAACGTTTTCCTCGTCAAAGCTTCACACAGCTTAGCTTTAGTAACACCTAAAAGATTAGCAATCCTAGTGGCACCAACAGAATCATTAATCTCAGAAGATTCAATATTGTTCGAACTCATCATTTTGAATTTCAAGTTCCCTAAATGCAATATGGCGGCAAGAAGACTGAATGTCCCCCAAACTTCATTATCAGGGAAATTCAGCACTTTAAAAGCTGATCTTATATCATTGAACTCTAGACCATCATTTCGTCCATCACATGTTAGCATTTTGCCAGAATTTAGATAATTATAATCCTCAGGACGTCCCAATTCAAGTCTCTTCTTTTCGTCCGACGATAGTCCGGTGACCAGCGAATAGAATATGTGATAATTTCTTTCTCCCGTGTTCTGATAAACGATTCGTGACTTCTCCAATAGGTACTGGTCAATGTTACCTCCTTCGATGACACCCTTTTTACTGAAATAGATGTTAACATATTTGCCGAATCTGGATGAGTTGTCGTTTCTAACTGTTTTGGCGTTACCGAAGGCTTCCAAAATAGGATTTGTTTCTTGAATTTGTTGTTCTATCCACGAGTGCTTGCCGCTGGCTGCAGCTAAATATTGCAGTAGCAATTTAGTACTCTCGGTTTTACCGGCTCCACTTTCCCCACTGAAAAATTGGATTAATAGTTTTAAATAATTTTATGTATAAACGCTAGCGCTATCTGGCTATCTTTCTTATCTATATCCGCTTGTAACAAATAATTAACATATGTATTATTAGCTTCTAGACTGCGAGGTAAACACGCATTGGTATTATTATAACTTTTTGATTACCGACCATCGTCTGCTAATCACTCAAGTAATGCCAACGCTATAATACCTATATGGTACGGAACCCTTAGCTTGGAATAGATAAACAAAAGAGAATTCATACCTACTACTTAATCGATGTCAATGCAGTTTAATCGCAATTTGATGACGTTATTAATGACTAGCCGTTTTCCCGCGGTTTCACCCGCGTCCCGTGGTAACTACTGCCCGTACCGGAATAAAATATAGCCTATGTTACTCGTGGATAATGTAGCTTTCGAATGGTGAAAGAATTTTTAAAAACCGTCCAGTAGTTTTTGAGCCTATTCATTACAAACAAACAAAGTTTTCCTCTTTATAATATTAGTATAGATTATAAACAAAATGCCAATCATAAACTTTTATAGGCAGTTATTAGACACCAATTTACCTGATGACGATGCATTGGTTGGACGAAGTAGCCAATAATTCTCTGTACGAATTATCACCGATAGCGAATATATGAGGTGGTATATCCCCTAAACTTCTTTCTTGATAAAAATGAATTTGATCCATCGTGTAAATCGGTAGAATTTCGTACGGATTTATTGCTATTAACATCGATCCTGTGTATGTCTGGAAAACAAGAACATGATTGTTAGTTTCTGTGATTAAAACCTGTTATATTTTATTGGGGGAACTTATAAGGCAAACGATGTCGTCTACATCCTCAAAAAACATCAATTCGATTTAGGCAAAATGTCGTAACGAACAGAAAAATAGATTAGGACTTAATTATCCCATGACCCATGGATTTCCCTAAAAAGATAAGAGCAAAATTAACAAATCCTTAATTAGTCTTGTCTTATATGGATGGATCAACACTCTATGTTGGGTATTGAAAAAGTGGGATGAGAAAAGAGTGCATGTATGTAGCAGAAATGAGAATGTCGAAATATAGCTATATAAAGGCATAGCGTGTGAGTTAGGGCCAGTTGGAGATAGGTTTATGAGTGACCCCATTGACCAAAATAAACATTGGAAAGCTATTGCGACGGACAAAAGGATACATGGTAGATACTATCAGTGACACAAAATTCTAGCGATAATTATGATTATTTACTTTGTGATAAGCTTATAACGTCATCCATGTAGGTAAATATTAATAAGTTATGTAGAACATATAAGTTGCAAGCTAACGTATCATGTCACAAGGTATGTTTATGTGAACTAAATGTGTTGCTACAGGCCCATGTTTGGCGTTCCATAGTAGAGCAATCAGGAAGAGGAAAGCTTTTTTCATGGATTAACAGATAATTAGGTGTTCTTTGACTTTCAATCCCCTAAATTGGGCTGGATTTTGGGCAGGTCCACAGTGCTCACTCGGTCACTAGATCCGCCACTGCATTTAACCAATATTCACTTCCCAATAGGTAATTAAGTACTTTCAATGGTAGTGCTTACACATTCTAGGTTGCCAAGACTTATTAAGGACTTCACAGGTGTTTTTTAAGATATAAAGATACTTACGTAAATTAGCTGTTTATTATACCGCATATGAAGATTATGAAGGATCGTGTATTCCTGCAGGTCGCCAAGAGTGATCATGTCTTCCACGCCTTGTATAGACGTCGAGTGTAAAGGCTTGAGTACATTTTGAATTGAAGCAAAGAATACGTAGCCATCATCATCTTTCACTTCTATTTTATCACCAGAACTTTTGAGTACTTTCACGGCTATGGGCACGTCGAATTCTGATCGCCCTGGCGGCTTTAGCCAGACGAAGTCCTGAAAAGCAAAGTGAGTTCTATGTGAAAAGAAAATTGATCTTTTGCTTTAGACCTAGTAAGCAGAAAAGTAAAGGTTCGTGCGAGATCCTGGTGAAAATATGCAATTACTAAACCATCATAATAGAGTCCAGGGGCCCGATTCTCCTAAGTTAATAATGTCAAAATCGAATAGAAATCGAATCGCAATATGATCGCAATAGCAGTTTTAACCATATCGGGCATTCTGCTACTAATAAAAGACCAATCGTATTCGATTGACATTTGATTGGTGTGCGATTGGTCTGCTATTTTGGTAATTTTGGTCTATACGGTAGTTTGCTGTACAATCATTTTGCAATCGTAAATCATTTGTAGACAAAATGATTCATTATTGAATGACAGAAAAGGATAAAAACGTTTATTTCAAAGAAAAAATAGCGGAATGCCACATACGCTTCAATCGTAATCGAGTCGGCATCGGATCTCAGTCGAATCGAGTCGAACGTCAATCGAATGTTGCTAAAGTAAAATTAGGAGAATCGGGCCCCTGTATTTATTTTTGGGACCTTTACGGTCAAACCAAAAATTTAATTAATTCAAATTCCGTATCTTGTTTTATTCAAGTGAATTAGTAAGAAATAAGTTGCAGTATCTATGTATCAAGCGATCTTGTTTAGGGTCCAGCTTTTATGCTGACCATACTGTTTACGCAACTCACTGTTGATGAAATAGTTATCTATGTACATGTGTAATGCTTAGAAACCGGAACTTGTATCTTAGAAAATAAAAAATATGGAGTTGGACAATGGACAGCATAAACACATAGTTGATTCTGGACTCACCGACAAACTCACTCGATCAGCCATCTTGGAAAATTGAGATTCACTCCACTAAAATTCAAATTCAGAACACCGCCATTTTCACATTCACAAATTCCGCGTGACGTTTGGAAGACGACTGTGTAACATTATCAATATTTCAGCTGTCTTATCACTATTTCAGCATCAGATAATATGACGGACTTATCGTTAGATATTAAGTTGTACCAAATATTTATCACGCTAAATATGTAAGAAGTTTTTAAAGATTAGCCTTTTCCGTAATTAGAATAAATATGAAATTAAAGATAAATGCACAATATGGTGCATTTTCGCATGTAACAAGAATAATTTTTAATCTGAACAATCTTGTACATTATATTTTTCAATCACTTACTTTGAAAAAAGTGTTAATAGAAGATAACCATATCTAATAGATAACCACCATGCTACTGGGCTGGTGATTAATTCTTGCACAAAAGTAATTAACAAAAATAATGAATTTTAAGCTACTGTTGGCATACATGTTTTCAACAAGTATGGGTGACTAAACAAAATTGGAATAAGATATGGAAACTTAAAACGAACTCCATTTTACTTGATACAACAGAAATCGACAAATAAATAATGACAATAAATGAATTAGTAAATACAATTTATTTAAAAATAATTCAGCAATACAAACAACTTATTCTAATGATGATTCTAAATTACTTTTTCTTTTCATCTTTTTCTTTTTTCTCCCCTTTAACTTTGTCTTCAGCCTTCTTGTCATCTTCCTTGCCATCCTTTCCTTCTTTCTTCTCTTTTTCTTTCTTATCTTTATCTTCTTTCTTTCCTTCTTCTGCGTCTCTGTTTGTAATCTTGTTATTAATAAGATTATGTAAAGCTATGATGGACCTTACCAAAGCAGCTAAGTACACTACGAGGGACTGATCATTTGTTTTGATGTACAGGTTGTCGATAAAGCTGTCATTGGCTATATCAGGCAAAAGGTTGAAGATGTCTTGCAGCTGGTAGATAATCTGATGGTTCATTGGCAAGGAGCCTTGTCCAACTTGGACGAGGTAGTCTCTAATCTCACTGAGTTGGGAGTGCAGGCCTTTCAAGCCAAGCAACTGGTTTGTAATCCTTTGGGAGAGACTGCCAACAGTTGTGTCTTTGATGTCTCTTAGAAGGTGCTCGACACCCACTTCTTCAGCTTCCTCAGCTCCAATCTCACTGGGTACATGCTCAAAAGTCCTTGTTGTAGGTGACCCATCATCATGGACCTCTTCCACAGCCTGGTAGGCCTCAGTGGGGAGGCCAAGGTCCTTTGGTTTAGCATCAATGATAACTAAGACTGAATTGGGGCAGTAACGCCTGATTAACTCATTGATGGCTACATCATTCTGGTGTAATTTGGGACCGGTGTGGTACCAGCCCACTACCTTCTCTCTGGCATTGACCTTCTTGAACATACCATACATGTTCTCTAGGTAGTCATGGTCGAGGAACCAGACTGACTTGTCTTTGTCATCCTCATCAAAGGGAACTGAAAATAGAGAAAGGAAGGTGATTAATTGCTTTTAGTTATGTCATAGGACGCATCTGAGAGGTGACATTCAAAATAACATAGAAATTAAAGTAGGAGAGCCAAATATGCTTTGTTGTCACAAAGGAACTTATACATAAGCAGAGTACATAGAATTTATCAAGTTAATTACCTGCAAAACTATTGGAGACGTCCAGGACACCCTTAGCTCTCCAGCAACCCAGCAATACACCGACAACTCGCTTCTGGTTGCCTATTTTGCCCATCCGATTGAAGTGGTCCACTACACTTAGCAGGACCAAGGGATGAACCACCACTTTTGTGGTTAAAACTTCTTGACTGGGCATTGTTGCTGAATTATCTTTCTTGTATTTAAACAACAAATTGAATACTATTGAGCAGTGGTAACGACAACAATATTAACTCTGAACTATATTTCGCTCAAAATCTACAAAATAATGATTTCTGCCAAGCGGCAATCAAATGATCAAAACTAAAATTTGACAGTCATTATAAAAAAAAAGAATGTCTTTGGTTTTATTTGTCTATGGTCAAACCTCTTAAGGCTGGCAACACAGCTGAAGCAAGCATTCTCGATAGTTGCATTGAATGGAATGAACGGACCAAATATTATTAGTCTGTGGATCACGTGGATCAACACTATTGACGGACAGTGTCATGTCTATCACTGTCAATGTCAAATAAAATGTCAACATTGCAAGACGTGCTCCTAGAATTTTATTTTAAGTTTTTACAACAATTGTAAATAAAAGTGTAGTTAATAAGTAATTTGATGATCAGCACATACCCCACGCTTTAGTTTAAAACCAATCAAAGTAGTGAAAATATATTCAATATGTCTAAGAAAACGATAACCTTCGTCACTGGCAATGCCAAGAAACTAGAAGAGCTCCGGGCTATTCTGGGCAATAACTTCCCTTTGGAAATCGTTAGTCACAAGCTAGACTTGCCAGAACTTCAAGGAGAGATAGACGAGGTGTCTATCAAGAAGTGCCAAGAAGCTGCTCGCCGTTTGAAAAGGCCAGTGTTAGTTGAAGATACGGCGCTATGTTTTGATGCACTAAAGGGACTCCCGGGGCCTTATATTAAGTGGTTCTTGGAGAAACTACAGCCTGAAGGACTCACGAAGATGCTGACGGGCTGGGAAGATAAGTCAGCTAAAGCTGTGTGCACATTTGCTTACTGTTCAGGAAACTGTGACGATTTAGATGTGAAACTATTCCAAGGCATTACTCAGGGTACAATCGTAGAACCGAGAGGAACCAGAGATTTTGGCTGGGATTGTGTGTTCCAACCTGATGGCTATGATAAAACTTATGCAGAACTACCAAAGTCTGAGAAAAATAAAATATCTCATAGGTACAAAGCTCTAGAGCAATTTAAGGCCCATTTTCATGAAAAATAATTGAATAGGTCAAAGTGTAACAACACCAAATAGTAAAATAAGCCAAGTTAATAATCAGAAATAAAAATCATCATTGCTTGTCTTCTTTGAAGACTAAAAAATGTTCCTACTTTGTGAATGTTGTGGTACCATGTTAATTTGTTCAAATAAAACCATTTCAAAATATTTTTTAATTTATTTTGTATAATATTACTGATCCTATTTATTTACATTGTAACAAAAGTTCTTTGTGCCTACTTTTGTAGTACATTTAAGCCATAGTATAAAGTAACATTATAAAAGATAATATAAACTTATTGTATGTATTAGCATCACTCTTTGATGTAGGCTTGTGAACACCCGGAGCGATATAAGGTTCTAAATTCGAATTGTTATAATTTTTGTAATACCAGTCATTTTCGCCAATTTGTCTTATCTTAGAATCGCCAGTGGTCAAATTTTCTGAAAATCTTGTCTTTGGTTCTCTGTTTGGTGAATAGCTTTCTCTATGTTCATAATGCTCCACTTGTGGATTATTTACTTTTGTGATGGTTGCAGGTCTCTTGCCATGACTCCTTTCATGCAGTTCTGCAGTACTGGGTACCAAGACTGCAGACAGTGCAGTGGGTGCTGGCTGGTCAATATGCTTCTTCATCGGCGGTTTAGATGTCACTGCAGTAGATGAAGAGTAAGACAAAGTACTGCTTTCCATCCAAGCTTGTAGAGACATATCATTACTAGTATCTGTTGTTATAAGCATACTCTCTTTTTCAGTAACTTGAGTTATTGTTAAGTTTGACTCCATCAAATTGTATTTGCTCAAGTTATTTGGGTCTGACTTTTGTTCTTCTACATTTTTCGTTCTGTTGTAAGCAACATGGGTGCTGTTGTCATCGTCAATATAAGCTTGTAGTTCATGTATCTCACTTTTACTTTTTTGATGGGTTGTAGTATTATGAACTGTTTTAACTGGTGGTTTGGTTGACACTGCTGCAACAGCATGTTCCACTGCACCTTGCTTGTTATGAGTTGAAGCACTTTGGACTTGCATAACATTATTAGTAACATTATGTGTAGGGTCAGGTATAGGCATAAAGCCACCAGCAGTTGTTGGCAGGATTGGAGAGAATCCACCTGTTTCAAACTTCGGTGGTTCTGGTAGCTGGTATTTATTTCCGATGCCGACGTGTGTTGCGGAGTTCTTCTTGTCTGGCCAATCTATTTTGCGCCCTGTATTAAGTATTTTACCCATATCTATGGGAGGTAAAGGCATTCCAAAGAACGTAAACCCGCTATTTGATTGTTTTGGAGGAGGTGGTTTAATCCTGTCAGTCGTATTTTTATTCAATGCAGCGTATAACGTGGGCAGGCCTCCCGACGTTCTATTATTGTTTGCCGTCGCACTTACTTCGTTATTTATGCCGTCTATTAAAGTTTCGTTGTAAGGATAATCAACGTATTCATCGTAGAAGTACTCTGATTCTTCAGGGGACGGCCTGTTGATTTTGTTGGCTTGGTACGTGTTTTTAATCTGTGTTGTGTAATCCTTTATTTTATCTAATGTTGAATATACTTGTGATGTCGCTAAGTTAGGTAGAAGGGCTTCGTTTTCATGAGTCATACAAGTTCTGAGATGTTCCTCTTCAACCTGGTTTCTTGCAGTGTTGGAACAATCATTTCTTCCAAATGGCATACCTTTTACGTATGTTCCGTCTGCACACTTGGGCCCAATAGAAGATGATTCGGAAAGCCATGATTTCAGCCATACAATATGGCAGTTGCAAACTAGTGGATTACCTGAAAATAATGAACAAGTAATTACAAAATGTTATTTATTACAAGGACCAGGTAGGTATTGCGTTTACAATTTAGAGCTTTAATAAATAGATACATACCATCAATATCCAAAATGGCAATATTATTCCTTAATTTGGCAAATGTATTCTCCAAAACTGTGCTTAGCTTGTTATGTCTTAGAGAGAGAACCTTGAGACGCGGCATGAAATCGAAAGGCTGGCCGCTAATGTGGCATATCATATTGTTATCCAAATTCAGCTCAACGAGCCATTCCATGTATTGAAACGATGCTCGTGTTAACCTCATCAGCTTGTTAAAACTCAAATCTAAGACTTCCAAAGAAGTCAACTGATTTAGCCCGGAATTATCGATACTTGTAATTTGGTTATTGCTCAAATTCATGTATTGCACTAATGGCATGTTCTCAAATGCTCGCAACGATATGAACTGTAATCGATTTCCTTGCAGCTCTATTATCCTTAGCTTTGGCAGATTTGCAAATACTCGGTCAGGTAGATCTATGATGTGATTCCGGCTTAAGTAAATAGATACCAGATTTGGTAGATTAGCTATCGCTCTTGGATGTACCACTTCAATATCGTTATTATCTAAATCTATCGTTGATAGATCTCTAAGGTCTTTGAAAGTTCCAGTTCTGAGTTCCACTAGCTTATTGTTGGGCATTTTAAAGTCTGTTAGAGTGTTTA
The DNA here is from genome assembly GCF_022581195.2 of Helicoverpa zea. Classification (NCBI taxonomy): domain Eukaryota; kingdom Metazoa; phylum Arthropoda; class Insecta; order Lepidoptera; family Noctuidae; genus Helicoverpa; species Helicoverpa zea. Next base: position 4,571,677 of record NC_061454.1, read on the forward strand.
AACTATTTATAGAATTCCCATCGAATTGTTTAATGTGATTGTAACTAGCATCCAAAATTTTCAATTTTGACATCATGTTCAACGTAGAAGGCAATTCGTAAAGATTATTCGAAGAAATATTCAGTGTTTCTACATCTAACGCCCTGCTGACAATATTTGGGCTTATGCTTTTCAACTTATTTTTACTGAAATCAAGAGACGATAACGCCGCATTGTCTTGAATTGCCATAAAATCAAAGTTTTCGATTGTATTCCCGTGCAAGTTCACTTGTTTTAATAAATTAAGTTTGCTGAAGCTTTTTGGGTGGACCGCCATTATTTGATTGTAACTTAAATCTAGTATCTCCAGTCGATCCAAATCACTGAACGTCGTCATCTCGATTTGTCTCAAGCCGTTTCGTTTCATATAAAATCTTCGTAAATTGTGTAATGTTTTTAAACTTCCATGAGGGATCTTCTGAATTCCGTTGCTTGAAATGTCCAAAGTTCTCAAGGATGGTAAATCTAAATCTGGTGAAGGAGGCATTGGCAAGCTTGTGATTTGATTCTGTTGTAAGTATAATTGTTCCAATCCTCGTGGTAGTCCAGGTACAAATTCTATCAGTCTGTTAGAGCTCGCGTCTAATTCATAAAGATTCGCCAAGTTTCTGAATGTAGCTGGGTGTATAGAGACCAGACTATTCCCTGACACATTTACGTATTCCAGTAAAGGTGATTCCATGAAAGTAATCGGATCTATGATTGCCAGCTGGTTGTAACTGAAGTTAATTCTTCGCAATGATGGGAGATTGTATAAGAGTTTAGGCTGCAACCTTGTAAAGAAGTTATATGATAAATCTAGCCCTTTGAGCGCTGGTAGATTCCAATAAGGACCTTCGTTCATATCGTTCAGAGAATTGTTGCTCAGATGTAGCTCCCTTAACGCAGGCATTGCAACGAATGCGTCTGCTTGTATGAATTTAATATTGTTTTTATTCAAATGTAATCTTTCTAAACTCGGATGTCCTCTCAAAGCACCTCGAGGAATTTCCTGAAGTAAGTTTTGACTCAGGTCTAGGAACTTTAAACGGGGTAAAGCATCAAGTAAAGCTCGAAATTCTGATATGTGCATTATTTGGTTTCCAATCAAAGTGAGCTCCTCAACTCCACTGCCGGATTGTTGTAAGAATGATTCAGGATGTATCTGGCTTATTCTATTGTAGTTCAAATCTACAACTCTTAGCTTAGGCACTCTATGAAACGCTCCATGGTGTATGATGTTTATGTTGTTATGTGAAAGATATAGATTCTCTAGCATCGGTTGATCCACAAATCCACCTTCGCTTAATTTGTCTATCATATTGTGATTAAGATTTAAATGCGATAGCATTGGCAGGTCTCTAACAGCCCTTCCAACCATTGTTGCGTCCGCGATCTTATTGTTACTTAACGATATTTCCCTTAGAGAAGGCAATAATGATAGAGCTCTCATATGTATCAAATTAATACCGCAATTAGTTATTTCCAGCCGTCGTAATTTTGGCAAATTGTAAAAAGCATTTTCTTTCACAATGCGGAGGTTAACACTTCCTTGGATAAACAATTTCTCTAAGTTAGGCAAGTTTTCGAAAGTATTTTCATTCACGGCATTTAGACTTTCCGATTGAATGTTTATGTAACGTAGTTTCTGCAAGCCAGAAAATGTTGGTATCCTCTTAAGATTTTGCGATTGTATTGTTAAGGCTTGAAGGTTTTGAAGTTTCATCAGACTTTCCGCTGGAAGGCTTCTCAAGTCATTCTCAACTATAAATATTTCCACTAAATTCAATTCTTGGGTTTCGAGCCAAGCTCCTGACAATCTTTCCAGTCCATTGTGCCGGAGCATCAATCTCATAATCTTCACATTCTGGAATATCTTCCCAGGGAGCGATGGGAGATAGTTATTCTCTATAATGAGTTCATCTATTGGTTTTCTTATAAGTTCTCCTACTTTCTGGACTCCCTTCAGTACTTGAGGCAGGTCGCTGTGTGTACACCTGTAAAAAGTTTTAAATTGTTATACATAGATCAATTAATTCATCATCCATATACTGGTTCACTATACCAACCATATTTGTATGTCTTCGTGTCGGTTTGTGCATATGCACGGGAGTATTGACTCTGGGACCGGACATATCGAAGACTGTCCTGTCGCATATGAAAATGTCAAGAGGAGGAGCCATGAGACTATATCTCTTTTCTTGCGGTCCATTCCTCTAATTCGTGTGTGATGGTCATTGTAGCATATTAATTGTGGTTTAAGTGCTCCGTATCTGTAACGATACAAAACAATTTAAATGAGTTTTATATTGTAATAGATACATTGTTATTGCTCAAGAAACTCAGTTCAGACTAACAGAGGAAACGTCGATTCTTTGTTTTCTTGAAAGCTTAACCCTTGATTGCTCCATCTCCCTGTTCTACGCAAAATCGTAATCCGGCGTCAAGGACCGGCACTAATGAAAACAATGTGTTATAGAAACAATACCTCACCGGAACGGTCTGGTGGTTGAGTTGCACTTTCACTTATTCACCATTGTTATTAACGGCGATCTGTGCAATGTTATTTACGTCATTGTTTTAGGGTTATGCAAGTCATTGATGGAGTATTGTTGATGTAGGTCACAATTCGGCCTTCGGTTTATTTGGTCCGTTGAGATTACAATGCCTTGCCTGCATACGTTAGCTTTGGATTAACGGATAATCATTATCTAACTTATTAGTATTTTGCGTCGCATACGCATATGCGAATTTTAGGGTTCTTTGGATGTTGATAGCCACTAGCCATCACCACCTATCGGTGAATACTTTTTCATTTATAAGTAAGGTAATTTGGTAGGTACTTAAGCTGAGTTTTCTTTGATACGTACTTAAGACTTCGGAAAGTTGCTTCTAAGTCAGGCAGACAGATTATGAAACCAGAAGAGAAAAAGTCTAAAATGACTTAAATAGCTTAATGCATTGTGTATTCTTGTAAGCATTAACAAACGTTACGTTTTAAATAGCAATTAACTGCGCAACGCCTTCATAAACGACTCATTATATTGCACAAGTTAACCAAAGCGTTACTCGCAGTCCAAATTTGCATATTTTCTGTTTTATTTACAATAGAAACATACTATAGATAACGTTAATTAACGAATCATGTTCATACCGTTCACACTGAATATTTTGATGCAGCAAACTGTCATACCAACAAAAAATTAAGATGACGTATTTTATATGATGTTGTTGACATATGCAGTTACATAAGAGCTGGAAAATCTCATCAGGTGACATAATTTTTAACGCTTCAATGCAAAACAATCGTTTGGTAATTGGTTAGTCACGTACCTAATAATATTAGGTATGCAGTTCGGATTGTATAAAGATTGGCTGTAAGAGACCCTAGCTAGAAGATGAAATAATACCTACCTATCCTATAGGTACTCCTAGTGACTGGAAAAATTAGTAAGGTAAAACTAAGATACCATAAGCCGGTCTATGAACCTGCACTAGAGCGGAAACATAACATCTGCTCACCATACATAGGTAGTTTTTGTGCTAAGTAGATCCCTAAGTAGAGTAGTATATATTACCTACATTTAGGGCTGCCATCTCGAATTTCGCCAAACCCGGACAAACATATAAAAAACCCGGACATTTGGCGTAAATCGCATTTTTTCCCCGAACGAGTACGATTTTTTTTAAACAAAATAATACCTAATTTGTAATCCATTTACTATTAACATATACTTAAATTCAATGAGGTGCTTCCTCACATGAAAAGTGTCCGGGTTTTCCCCGGACACTTCTTGAAACCCCGCCCGGACGCCCCCCGGACGGCCTCCAAACGAGGACAAATCCGGGGAAACCCGGACGGATGGCAGCCCTACCTACATTGCATCATATCAACTTGACCTCTTCGGTGATCCGTCCACGATAGAAAATTAATTGATGCCACATATTACCTACCTGCTAATAAAAAGTACCTCCCTAGTTACCTACTTCCCCGATCAGGAATCGAACCCAAACACTCCTACGTGGGACGCAGGTGATTTCTTTAACCACAAAACCAAGCTAGCTGATTACTTTAACAACTGGATCAAGGCAGGTAGGTACGAGTACTAAGTACCTACCCTGCCTTCTCCCAAATGACCAGTTTAAGGAACTACAAGAAAGGATGCTTAAAGAGGTCTTACTATTCTGTAGTAAAACCCAAAGATATTAAAGAGACAGATACACATATCTTTCGTAGTAGGTACTCCGCATGCAAGCAGAACGTATGCAGTAAACGGGACACCAGTCATTATAGTACAGTTATCGCGTTTATCTCAGTAACTGTAGACAACTGTCATCTCAGGTGGTTATGCTAAGTAGTACGATCTTGTGTGGGTTATTTTTGTTTGATTACTGTTTTATGGTTGTAGACTGGCGTTTGCGAATAGGTACTATAAAATGGAAAAGACATTTATTTGGTGCTAGAATACTCCAAGTAGTATAGGACAGTCCTGTCTAACTGGGAGGGTATCTACCATTCAAAATAAAGGTTCTTAGACGTGTATTGTAAAATGTATCTTGAGTGACACAGTTCTACCAAAGACGTAGTTTAACAGTAGGAAACAACAAATGTATAGAGCCACATAAACATAAGAAGTCATGTTTTTGTTAATCCACATTAATCCCTGATATAGGTATACCTGTTAAGCAGGTAGGGAGATAATAATATTTTAAAAATAATCTTCAATTCTAAGTAAAATGGTGTAAGGCCTGAATAATCGCCTGGAGGCGAGAGTCTTCTTGCGCCTGTACGACTGGCGCGAGGCGGCTCAGCGCCGGGGGGAAACCCCGTTGCCGCGGCAAGTTGTCGCGCAGCGGGCAGAGCTCCGGCGCAATCTCATGGTGGCCTGGAGGGAGCGACTGTCGCAACCCAGTGCAGGGCACGCCACCATCGTGGCGGTAAGTCCCCTCTTTGAGGAGTGGCTCGGGAGGAGTCACGGCGCCCTCACGTACCGCATGACGTAGGTCCTCACCGGACACGGTTGTTTCGGGAGGTACCTGCACCGAATCGGTCGTGAGGAGGCGCCCGGGTGTCACCATTGTGCGGACAGCCCCGAGGACACGGTGGACCACACAGTCCAGGAGTGCCCTGCGTGGGAAGGGCACCGCCGGGTCCTCGTCGAGGCTTTGGGCGGCGGCGACCTCTCGCGTCCGGCCCTGGTTCAGGCCATGGTCCGGGGCGAGAGGGAATGGGATGCCGTCGCCTCCTTCTGCGAAGCGGTCATGCTCGAGAAGGAGGAGGCGGAACGCCAGAGAGTTCGCACCTCTCATCCCGGCCGCCGCGCTGGACCAGGTAGACACCATGGGCGCCGGGTGTCGCGAGATGACTCCCGGCCACCGTAGGCGTGGGTCTGTGGGCGGTGAGTTCGGGTGACTCATCGTCCCTCTGTCTACTTAGACGACAGACCCGTGTCGACGGCGCGCGAATTATTTTATCCGGGTACGCGGAGTAGTTCCCACGGGGCGACCCACAAACAAACTCTTAAGCTATATAAAGAGGTTGTGGTATACTACACTAGTTACTTAAATAAGTAATCGATTGCACCATGTGGCGATTAGGTAGATAGATATTTCTAGACATTAGATATGACAAGGAGAACGCGAGTAGGTAAGGTCAGTTTTCTCAATATTCATCGAGGTAAGTGACTGAGTGGACATCTATATAGACACGTATCTACCTATGCGATGAATAATATGTGCAGTTTAAGTATCTACCTATGTCTTATGAAATGACTGGAAATCTGTAGGTACATAAGATAATACGATGTAGGTATAAAAGCGTAACCTTTATATTTAGAACTAGCTTCTGCCCGCGACTTCGTACGCGGATCCTGTCCCTTATGCCAGCGACTACGGGGTCAGCAAAATCAAAGATCTGAATCGTCTGATATTGAATTTTAAGGGCCCGTTGACTTGAAAACAACGGAATACGCATAGCCATTAGAAACGTTCCATATATTTAATTTTCGTACTTCAACGGCAAAAGCACAATAGACTAAACAAAACGCTGAGAACTGAACCGCAATAGACGCGACCATAGGGATAAAAGTAGTGATTCTAATTAGTCCGCATTTAAGTTGTGTGTGGCAAAAATATTACACGTATTATTACGTTAAAAAACATTAAATGTTACTGAGATGACAAAGTCGTGATGACTTAGTGGAAGTCGTGGTGGTTTAGTGGGTAGAGAACCAATCTCTCAAGTATGAGCGTACGTCTTTGATTCCAGGTTTGGCAAGTACCTGCCAATGCAACTTTTCTAAGTTCGTGTGTACTTTCTACGTATATTTTGGATACCAATGACCGTTATTTGGAGGGCACGTTAAACTGTAGGTTCCGGCTGTCATTGAACATTCTTGGCAGTCGTTATGCGTAGTCAGAAGCCAGTAAGTCTGACCAGTTTTACCAAGGGGTGTTGGGTTGAGCGGGTAACCGGGTTGTGGAGGTCAGATAGGCAGTCGCTCATTGTAAAACACTGGTACTCAGTTGCATCGTGACTGGAAGTCGACTCTAACATAATTGAGACAAAGGCTCTTGAGATAATAACGACAATAATAATGAGATATAAGCACCGCAGGACATCTGAGGCTGATGACGGGGAGTAGCTACCCTGCGGGGCTATATATACTGAGTTCTCCAGGGAGAGTATACTGTCCCCCATCTCCGGCCGGTCGGAGTGAACCATGACGGGGGTAGGTCTCACGCCTCTGGCTTGGCTTGGCCGTTAAGAGTGGAGTCGCTAGAGCAGGGTTAGTAGCCCTGCTCGGAGGGTAGGTGCCTCGTGGTAAGTGACCCACAGGGAGCGCGTAATCTGCGTTTAAAATCCGCCGAAGTATCCTCACACTTCAGCCGCTCATGTCCCTGCTGCCCTCTTGTTGCTATTCAGTGACTGATTCCCGGGGGCCCAGTAAGTGAGCTGGCGAGTCTCTGAACCTGCAATTTTTACATGTATCTAATACATTGTCATCGGCAGGTGCCATAGTTCCCGTAGTTTCCCCATTCCTAGTCCATTAGCATCCCGTCACAATAGCCCAAGTAGTTTTCATCCACAGTTAGCAATGGTATAGCACAGAACCGGGGATTGTCTTTTTTTTAACGACGTCCACCGGGGATTGTCCTTGGGCTCATTTCTATAGTGTATAAAGGGATAATCGTCGGTTTTGTGTCATCATTTCATTAAAGTTGTCTCAAAAGGGCTTCAGCGTGTTGGCTTCGGCCCCACGTTTGCCTCCCAAAAATTCGGAACTCTGTAGTCCCGAGGTCTGGAAGAGACATACAAAATAATAATGAGATATAACACAACAAATTCGGAGAGTGAGGGGCTCGTGACGAAACGTCTAGGTATGTAAAATTTGTACTTAGCAGTGACTTAACTCAAAATTCAAGCGTGTTATATCTTCGTTATGATTTGTTTGTGAGAAGGAGAAAAGAAAAAATGCGTGTCCATTATTTTAGGGTTATCTAAAAGACGGACTAATTACTTTTTTTGATTCACCACACCTATTTCATAACATTCGTTTCTATACATTTCAAGTGTAGGGTCTTGAAGTTCCACATCAGGTGTTCCAGATGTATATACGTCAATAGAGAGTGCTTATTAGATTGAACCACTTTTGCAAAAACGTCATATCTTTATATGCTATAGTCTAGCTGGGCTCCTGGGGAATTTTTATAAGTCAACAGAGAGTGCTTATCAGATTGAACAACTTTTGCTAAAACGTCACACCTCTATATGCTGTAGTCTAGCTGGGCCCCTGGAGTTCCACATCAGGTGTTTTAGATCTTCAATTTGAATAAGTCAATAGAAAGTGCTGATCAAATTGAACAACTTTTGCTAAAACGTCACACCTGTATATGGTACAGAGAAGCTGGGCTCTTGGGGTTCCACATCAGGTGTTCCAGATCTTAAAATTTATTATCTCAGCTGAAAATGCTCATCACATAAAACAATTTTTGCCATGGCATAATTTTTGTATCTCTTATAGTTTTGTTGGTCTGTTGGTGTTCTGCATCAGGTCTTCAAGTTTCGAAGATACATTATAGCCTATATGTTGACCAGGCTTAATACTGATACAACAAAGAAAAAATCATTGAAATCCGTCCAGTAGTTCCGAAGATTAGCGTGTACAAACAAACAGACATACGGACATACAGACATACAGACAGAATTTTTTTTTTGGATTTGTGCTCCATTGCTGTTTCTAAACCCCACCCAATTGTTATTTTTTTAATATATTCAATGTACAGACACAGTTTTTTTACAGATTTATTATATGTATAGATTATTTTTACGAATGAGCTATTTTTAAGAGGCTAATAGATAAGACAAATACATTAGAACTAAATAGGTACTAGGCAACCATCACCTGCCTTAACATTGATTGACATAGGTACCTATTACCTACACAAATGACGCAATCAAACAATTTACTGAAAACTGGAGCGAAGCCGCAACCGCTGAGGGCTACAGACGACCGTAAATTGCGCATAAAATAATGCTTAATGTGAAACACTAACCCAGTGCCCTAACTTATTTTATAAAGTTATAAATTCTCTAGAAGGAAACCCGTATAAAGAACATACCTAGTGTGATTGCCAATTAATCTAATGTGATAAAAGCGCCTAGATAAAAAGTCGTGAAGTAAGGGTGTATATTGTTGATACCCTGTAGGTGTCATATTAAATAAGTACCTGAAGGCGTAAAGTGCACTTGCTGAATGCGATCCCTGAAATGACTAAATAGCATCTGAGAAACAGCCTACCTCGATCACCAGCCACGTGACTAACCTTTTCCAGGAATTTTTCCCTTGGTCTATCTATCCAAAATAATAGAAAACAACGATAGAAAAAGTCCCTCTCCTTTCTACTAATCCTCTTAACTCCCTTAAGTTAGAAGAAATGTAGCTTTTTATTTTAGAAGAATGGGTTCGACAGTTCAAAAGTGGACCTTAGTAATGGCTGATAGAGGAGTGGAAGCCGAAAAAACTTTGCCTCTTCGACAGTTCAGCAGTTCCAGCTATTACTATTATTATTTGTTTATCGTTGCCGACGATAGGAATATTAGGAATAGCGAAAGTGCAGATTTATTAGGTCTTACCCTATCTACCTCTAGAATGCTGAATTAAAACCGATTGTTATAGATATCTGCATTGTGCTGTGTACCTACCTGTAATGCATACAACGTCAACTGATCCCTATCTCGTGCATTTTTATTAGATTTTCTATTTTTAGAGCTGTGCACTTTCCCTTGTTTTAAAAAAAACCTAGGTACGTAGGTATACCTAAGTATACAGGTAAATATACCTCATAAAAACTGCAAAATAAATTTTAATTAAGCACTAATAATAATTAATGCAGTTGTGCATGCAGGTATGCATGAGACATTTGTGATACCTGATTTATTTGTTGTTTTATATTATTTATTGGTAAGTAGCTGTACCTGAAACCCGTTTTGGCGATTGCATAATGGCAATAAAAAAGCTCCAGGAAAGGTCACTAGCATTTGTATATTAAAGGTGCAGAATAAAAAAAGCTTGTTGTGGTCCAAAACAGGTCAGTAGATATATCATCTATTCACACTCATCATTGAGACTAACACACTCAAACTTGGTTGCAGAAATATTTTTCTGGACCTCAAAATTTACAAAACTCAGCCCTCGAAAGCACACCCTTCACCATTTCTTGTGTTCTTCTGGGAAGAAGACTGACACTGTTTTTCTAAACATCATAATCACCATCATCATATCAGCCAATTGCCGTCCACTGCTGAACAGAGATCTCCCCCAAAAAACGCCAACTATCCCGGTCTTGGTCTTTCTAACCACACTGTAAGATATATTTACCTCCAAAGGCACGTACTTCAAGAACACATTATCTAATCTATCAAAGTTAAGAAAACAATGCAATTTCCATACACGCATCATTCACTAAACAAACCCACTAGAGATAATATTAATCAAACATTAATGGGGGCCTTCATTTACCGTCAAAGATGATGCAAAGAACACAGCAGCGTCAACTCCTTTTGAGACGTCAGAACAAGATGCACTGTTACGCAACAATCACAAAACAACTGACTGGACAAGCGTGGCTTATGGTGGCCCAACGTGAACTGGGATGCGAGTATTTCGCATGTAAACACCAGACTTTCGGTTCACAGCTCGATGCACATCAAGTAACTTATCTTTCACCATTGTGGCGCGTGCTGCCGCCCGTAACTACTTGTGGACTATCATAGATGTGAATGTTGAGGTGCCATTGTTTTTGCTGTTTGCCTCTTAGAGGACTGGTATAATGCGAAGACATGATCAGGATCATGCTGACCACATCCTTGATCCTCTCTTATCTCATCGTCATTCCAATTTCATCCTCAGTATAAACTCGTTCTGATTCTAAAGTAACATTTTTCCAAAACTCATTCTTATTCCGATCTCATGGTTATTCTTAACTCACGATCTTCTTTTGATAAACTCGCTCTAATTTTATCCTAATCCTGATCTCACGCTCTTGTCTTCCTGAACTCTTTCCAATTTCATCCAAGAATTGGGGTAATTAATTAAGACCTCTGCTCTTCCCTCATTCCTATTATGTTCACTCTCATCCCAAACTCACTTCACTTAGTAATAATATCCTTATTCTGAACTCACCCTTTTCCTCAACTACCTTTATTCTATTATCTCAGCTTAATCCTAAAGGTTATGTCATTTAAATTAAATACCTACAATTAGGTACCTATTTTATTTGGAAAAGCACAGACTCGCACAAATACACAGATGCAAATAAACTTAGTAGACGTAGATATTCACCTATCTGCATAATTTGTATTCTTTGAAAAAAACTTGCAAAATAAAGAATTCTAAGCGACTTATCTCGATTAAATCGTACAATGTGGTAACTAGGAAGGGCCTGGACAATGAAATTGCCATATGTCGCCTTAATTACTCTATTGAAACATGTCTGTAATCAGAAATACAAACAATAGGTACTTACATTGTATTTTAAATCTTTATCTTTAATAAGAAGTTTAGTAATAGTTATAATTATTTATACATTTAAATACTACCCTTGTTCGTTGTTCCACTGTAAGGCGCACAACATATACAGTAACATAAGGTACCACTACCTACCTAATTGCTGTCCATTATGTCCATCTCACGAATAAATAAATGAGTTCTGGTCTCTAGGGGACCTCCACCAAAGCAGAGAGAAGCTTTTTAAACAACCAATCCTCCGATATGATGAAGGCTAGCTACATCAAGTTCAAACCGAAGATATGAGGATACACTAAGTTAAGCCGCTATACCTAACAGTATCCGGTTAAACCTAGGTTTAGCTTCAGTTCGGGCTTCAACGACGCGATGTCATCGGTACCTACAAGTCTTAGAGACTTGACTTTGGGCAAAAAAAATAAAACAAATAGGTAGTCCTAACATGTATTCCTCATCATAATCAAATCACAAAATAATCTCAATTCCATAACGTCGTAAGTGAATGCAAAGTAAGTTTTTTGCCAAATCTTATGGCGTTACGTGAGTTTGCAAAAACGTGTTTTATATCCTACTGGCCTTGGTATTAGATGTCGCGCAAAAAAACATAGATTTTGTGTTTGGCCAAAGAAACCGAACTATTTCGCGAACGATGGCTTTTTGGTATGATTCTTACAGCACGTAAAATAATACCTAATATAGGTAATTAAGAATTCAAATTCGCTCGTGCCGTTTTTGGAAATTGCATCTATTTTGTAGGACTGGCTGAAAATATGGTTTTAAACAAAGTATAACTAAAAGAAGAATGAAACATTTAAGAACTCACAATACCACACTCACAAAAACATACCTAATAGATGGTGCTGAATGCTAAAAGAAATCTACGACACAGTTGTACCAAAACAATAATATTTCCTTAAAATACTAAATAGGTACCTAGGTCTTTGAACATTTAATAACTCGAGGTTTTCTCTTGTTGCTAAGCTCATCTTATCAAACAAGGGTGACTTCATCACAAAACCACGTGTTTTTGTATAATAAGGTGTTTATTACAGAACGTGACCATCTGACGTAAATACTGCCAAATAATATCCTTCGTTTTCGCAAACAGATACCAACGCTCATTTAAATAACAAAACGGCGAGCCCATTTTCGCTGTATGAATAATATAATAATAAGCTAAGACCTGCCTTTTAATCGACAACAAGACCACTTGACATTAGGTTTAAAATAATATTTAGGGTTTCTAATGGAGCCATTATTATAATATCCGTCTATGGATCAAAACTAAAACCCAACTTAGAACACCTAAACTAAAGCAATGATGATCAGTGGGAACCGGTTTTTTGAAAATGCTAGTCATAGTATTTTGCAAAACGCAAAAAGCTTTGCCACCAATTTTGAAAATAATAATATTATGGTCGCGGTGACTGGTTCATTATCCTCCTGTTCAAACGCAGAGATCAGCTATCGGCCCAAATGTAAGCATCCCAAACTCTTTTAATAACGCATTTTTTTTTCTTTTAATAACGGAACAAGTTGTCCTCTTTTTTCTCAGCGTGAAGAATTCCAAGAGGGTAAAACGGCAACGGCCAGCAAGGCCGTTGCCCTTATCTTTGAGGTCGGTCTGTATATCTTCTTCTTCCAAACCTATGCTCTCTAACGCCATCTAAACTAGGTATTTCTGATCTCTAGTACCGATCTAAAATGTGACACACCCTCCTTCAATCCTCCAAAGATATACTGGCTACACATACCTACGAACGAATTTTGCTTAACAAAGTTGATATTTTCAATTTTCCACTGCTAATTTGTCCGTGTAAAAAATTCAATGTCAAGTTTGTACAAAAATTGACATAAGAGGCGACACACCCACCAAATCTTTTCGATCGCAACTGCATCTTAAGAGTTTGATAATAAGGTTCATTTCTTTATAGCTGGGGTTATCATACGATACCCTACATAGGTAGATGTAATATTGGTTTACAACCTGTTTCCACCTCACGCGAGACCCTGCGTACTGTTTACCAGTTACCGTTCGTCTTACACAGTGTTTTATCGTGTCGCCTATCTGACGTTAGATCCTCCGTAATTATGTTCCTAAGAAATTTATATCGGACTTCAATTAAATTAAATGTTAGAAATTATTCTGGAAGCAAATTAAAGAAGCCACCAAAGATTTTAATTACGGGTGAGTTTTATTTTGTGATATCTACATAGGAAGGAATTAATAAAAAAACTGTTGTGCAAAAAAAATCCGCAAAAAAAAAATTAAGTATCCGAAAAAAATATTAACATTTCGCTAATATAACGATATATAGGAGCTTGTAAAAATACTACTATTTAATTAAACAGAATAAAAATACATAAAATAAAACGATCACGTCCTAAATCACAAAATAAATAAATGCTAAAATCAGGCTAACGCTACGATTAAGCGATTAGGCCTGTCTAGCCGTCTAAGTGAAAGGATAAAATGCAGTGAAGGCTGCATTCAACAAAATACTAGTTATAAAATAATCCCAGTGAAAAATGCAGTCGTTTCTAATCATATCAGCCTGACTGATCGAATGAAGCGAAAGTGCACGAGGATGACGAATTGTTGCTCAAACGCGTGCATTCCGGTGCCAGTGGTAGCGTGGTTCAAACAGGTAAACCGACTTATAATGTGGAGCAGGTTAATGATACAGAAACCTCGGGATGAGAGTGAACGTTGACCAAAAAAAACATTGCGCAAGAATGATCCTCTATTGTTTTTTATAGACGAATAATAAGTTTGGTGATACCTCTTTTGGAATTGAATAAATAAAGAGTCATTGTACAGGAATCTGGGATCCAGCCAGTCTAGTGGTAAAAAAAACTTTAAATAACCAATTAAAAATTAGCAATCAAACTCTGCACCAGAAACCGTCTCGAATTTTTTTTTTTAAATGCTAGGGGCGTGGAAAAATGGCCTGATGTTTGAATAAATAATGCCACTCTACAACAAATAAAAAAAAATGCAAAATATATGTTTGTCTTATTTTTTGTAACTAGTCAGAGGCCATCATAGGCTTACCATTTTAATTTTGCGCGGAACACAAAATCGATGATCTCGATTTTAGAATCGAGTACGATGCTTTCTTTAAAGATATGAATGAATAAATAAGTCAATTTACGCTTATCATAAACTGTCTATTAATACTACTGTAAGCATAATCTTACGTCGATCCGGTCGATCACATTGACCCACAAGGCGGCAGTAACACATTGGGTCTTGTGCGAGACCGATAAGGTTCTTATGTTTTATCTCCACTATTACAGATCAGAATATAGATACCTACGTATATGTAATTGATTATATCGATGTCAATGAACGAGAAATAGCGAAACTTCAATCAGATGTTAGTCAACTAAGATAAAACAATAAAGACTTATTTTTTTCAAAGACTGTTTCGGAATAAGAATGTTGCGCGAAAGATGACGTTCGCAAATCTAAGGATCTCGTTTCCGCGTAATTTGTTTACATAAATATTACTCCTTGTACGTACATAATCTCTATACATTACGTCGTAGTATTATGAAGAAGGTATTGCAATAACATGTTTGTGTGGAAAACCAAGTATCACCACGTTTTGACTAACACGAGGCGTTTCAAAACGCAGTATCGGAACCAACACATTGTAACTAATGACGTAGTTCAGATTTAATTGCCGAAGAGCATTTTTAGTAGGTTCTATATCTTGTGTAATTCGGTCGGTATACTTTATCTTGTGTAATTAAGGTAGCTTCCGAATCATTTCTTTTAAATAAAACGTTATCTTTACAGGAGGCCTCGGTCAACTAGGCGTTGAGTGCGCCCGGTATCTTCGGGGAAAATATGGCCGAGACAACGTAATCCTATCGGATATAATCAAGCCTTCCCAAGACATCGTCAATGACGGGCCCTACATTTTTGTGGACATTCTGGACTTTAAGGGTCTCCAAAAAACTGTTGTGGACCACAGGGTTGACTGGCTGATTCACTTCTCAGCTCTTCTCAGTGCGATTGGAGAGCAAAACGTTCCTTTAGCCGTGCGAGTGAATATAGAAGGAGTGCATAATGTTATTGAACTTGCCAAACAGTATAATCTAAGGATCTTTGTGCCGAGTACAATAGGTGCCTTTGGCCCGGACTCTCCTAGAAATCCTACGCCTAATATAACTGTACAAAGACCTAGGACTATTTATGGTGTGTCTAAAGTGCATGCGGAGTTGTTAGGGGAATATTATTATCATAAATTCGGTTTAGATTTCCGTTGCTTGAGGTTCCCTGGTGTCATATCTAGTGACCCACCCGGAGGTGGTACAACAGGTAAGGGTTTATTACTCAGCCAATTTTCCCAGAGTCCTCCTTTTACCTAACCAACCCAAACCAGGCACCTTCAAGAGGCTAGTTCTTTTAAAATACCTTGGCTTTTTAGCAAGTCATCATCTGGCTGACTTCACGAATACCATATTCTTAAATATTTACCGTGTCTTTGTTTAACATTAATGCCATAGCAACAAGTCGGCTACCAAGATAATTGGTTATAATTCCATGACGTAACGTAGTTTTTTTTGTATTGATGCAAAAATTGTCTTGACGTGAAGAAGCCTTGAACGCGGTAACTGACCGACTTCCATGCGGACGTGAGTTGCTCAAACAATAATATTTTCATCCCACCATCTCGAAAAGAGTAGTTTTACCCTTTGATATCTGAGTGTAAAAGCCGTTTTTATCCTCTAGAGCGGCAAAGTGATTTGAATTTAGAACATCGTGTGCAATACTCCATTTGTGACAATCTTGATAAGACTTTTCAAACAAATACATATTAAACAAATAAAATACCGCTTAAAATAATTATTCAATTAATTAAGTAATATTTATTATTGTTTTTACATAGATTTTTAACCTCGTTTCATTTTTAAACTGAGTTTTCAAATAAATGTACTTTAATAGGTACTTCTTTTTAATTTGATGCTCATATGTGCGCGCCATTTTGTTTTTTGAGTTTAGAAATTTCCTCGATGAGGTGGGATGAAAAGTTACGTGTTGCACTCGAGTGCAAAGATTTTTCACCTTGTGCTCTTTTGATTCCCTCGCTATCGCTCAGGATTCTAATTATTGAAACACTCGCTACGCTCGTGTTTCAATTTTAGAATCCTTCGCTTGCTCGGTCATCAAAATTGAGCCCGCGGTTAAAAAGCAACTTTGCACTCTTGTATAACAAATAACTATTATAAGGTCTACATTTTAGGAATACTTATGTATGTATGACCGTTTTGCCATTAAACCGATGCTGTATCGGGTCATTAGCATTGATAAGACAAGATGGCTTTAGATCACAACAGGACCAACGGCTTAACGTTGAGTCAGGAGACTTCCTTACAAAGTTCATAAATCGATCCCTGCAAAGACTTTCACTGTCACCTAGCTCCAGAAAAACCATGACAGCAAAGATTCACTCATCAGTCGAAGCGTGAGACTTTTTGAACCACGAGTCACTCTACTTAAGGTCTTTCTGTAAACTTTTTTATTCTTGTGTTTTCCAGACTATGCCATTGCGGTCTTCCATGACGTCCTCCGAAAGGGTCAATATCAGTGCTACCTCAAACCTGACACCAGACTACCCATGATGCACGTGAGAGACGCTCTCCGAGCTCTTTCGGAGTATTTGGAAGCACCAAATGAGGTCCTCAACAGAAGAGTATACAACGTCACATCTATGAGTTTTACCCCGGAGGAACTGTCAGAAGCAATGATCAAATACATACCGGAATTCAAGATCACTTACATGCCTGATAGCAGGCAGGAAATAGGTTGGTATTTATCGTAGTATTTACGTAAACAAAGCTGAGGAAGTCAAGGTTTAAGGACAGAAAACACATAATGTGCATACCTAACATAGTACATAGCTACAAGTAGCTGGGCTAAAAATGCTATTAAGCATCCCCTTCCCGTCGGGGGATGGGAGAGGGGTATGTGGGACTCCCCGGTAAAGACGTTCCCGGTATACCCACTAAAAAGGCCCAGCACACCGACCTCGCCCGTGGAGTGGAGGGAGTCTGGGAATCTATGGCGTCCAGTCCCCCAGCTACAAGTAGGCTATATTCGACCAAAGTGGAAAAATGTATTTTCGGCATCTGTGGTTCTCTGGTGGTAGTGGTGCTATAAGGGAAGCTGAAGTAGCTCAGGTAAAATGTAAATAACGTCAGACTTTAACCAATGGAAATAACTGATCAGTATGATAGGGGAGTAAACCCTTAAAAATAAGAGCCACCTTTTATTCTTATGCTCCCTAAGCCACTTTACCTTCCTTCCGATAGTATAAATAGTCCATGTCAGCCTTGTCTTTCATTTTCAAACATTATAAAATTCTAAACCATGTTCTATATAATTTTTCAGCGGACTCCTGGCCCCAAGTGTTCGACGACAGCGAAGCCAGACGGGACTGGAATTGGAAACCAGAGATCGATATGGACAGCCTGGTCAAACTGATGGTAAAGGAAGTGAAAGAAAAAATTGCTGCTAATGGACAATCATAACATGGAGTCTTGCTCATGATTGCTCAATTCATGTGTTTGTCACTCGAAAGAGCCCCTTTCCTTGTGCAGGAGCACAGTTGAGTGCTTGAAAAGCGTATTCTGTCTTAAGTTTATAAGCCAGTCTCATCTCAGTTTTATTATTGAAAAGACGTCAGTGTTAATAGTACTTATTGTTATTTAAATAAACGCTTACATAATAATTTCATTATAATAATAATAGCTTTTGTTTATTTATTACCTTATACCTTATTAGATTCATGTAATAAGCCGTCTAAAGTTTTAGGTCATTGTCATATATTAGCTATATAATATAATATAGAACTAAGATATTATATTACCGGTCTTATTGACATCGACTTGTGCTGCATAAATTATGCTAAGGCACCTTGGCTTATCCTTTGAATCTTGAATATATTTATTAAGTTGTTTTAAACGATTAAATGCCATGCACGATAAATAAAAGAAATAAAAGTTCGATCAATTCCTTTATTTAAGCATAAAACAAAATAAAAATCACCTTTGCTTAAAGGAATAATAAAAACAGTGTTAAGCATGTACACGTTTGCTACCTACAGATACACAATGAAAAAGAAAACAATTACCCCTACCATGAGTTTACAACTAGAATTTGAAAGTGATGTGTACGAAATTAAGGCAAATTAATCTTGGAGCGGATAGACTCACGGTAGGGGTCGTATAGATTGTCAGAGGATGAAACTTAAAAAGTAAAATGACTTCCAATTCACACTATACACAACTCAGTCTTCGATACGTTACTCGTCGGCAACTCGGTCTCTTATTATTATTTCTACGACAATATTCACTAGATATGGACGTAACATTACTATAGGCAGAACGTTCATTTCCATACTCATTCAAATTATTATTTATCTCAATGTTGCCGCGTAATTATTATGAGATGTAACTATTTCAATGCATATAGTTTAAAATCTAATCTACTAACAATTTATTATTCTAAATAGTGGTGTTTCTGTGATTTTTAGGACATTTACTATGTCTAATGTTTAAAAATACTTCATTTAAAATTGTAACAGCGATTTTACAGAAAATTAATAACAAAAATGCCTGTCCACCTTATAGAACTATGTGTTATTTATTATTTCTGTATTACTAACGCGAAAAATAATAACATACAAATATATATCAAAATCAAATTTCTAGCCGAATCTAGCAAACTTAATTTTATTGCACCTTCTGTTTACTATAATAATTATCACAAATCGTATATACAGTCATTGTGAATGTTTGATAATGGCACTTACGTCTTCTTGCATCGGGAAGCATGTGATCAGACACACTATGGGAAAAGAAAAAGAAATGTATTCCAGTTATAATTTCATACGATCCAAAGACAACTGCTGCTAACAATAGTAAGATTTTAATGCAGCATAAACACTCAAAAGAAAACGAATTAAATAGGTAAAATGTACATGATTGTTTGGCGAGTACCCATAGATTTTACTGCCAATAAAATTCTGTTAAAGAAACATTCACAACAACAATGAAATTCATTTATACTTTTAAAAACAAATTGGTAACATTTTATACATAAATATATCGTAAAATAAAACAAAACGTACATTATTTAATATACCTCACCGAATATAAAACCTATATGATATCCCGGTACCTAAACTATTTTATTTCATACCATATTAAAATACATGGCAACTTTAAAAAAAAAGAAAAAAAAAAAAGGATTTATAGAACAAAATGCAATATACACAGGTGGTATGAACAAAGCGAGCGCATAGTTAGTTTAAGTACATCGGTTACAAATAAAAAATGCAATTAGTTACAAAAAGTGGAATACATAGGTATTTATAGAGTAAAATACAACACGACAGTCACATGTGGGAAGTCAAAATCAAACTTGTTTTTTTTTTATATATAATACAAATTATTATCATTAAAGCCGGATAAGGGTCATAGCACACTTATCAAATCAAGATCGGAACGCTAGTGCATCGCCTTTTACCTTGTCATCAATCAGTCGTCCAATTAATACGATGACGTTCCTGGTTGACATGTGTGTTATAACCCTACGCTTGATATTTTTGTGGATTCGCATCGTTTCGAAGTACTTTTCAGTTGAATATTGATCAGCCACATAGTGATGATAAAGGTGGCCATAGATATTAAAAATGTATTGGCCGATACCTTTAATTATTGGTCAAAACAAGTATGCTGTTGCAAGAAGGACCAGTGAAATATTTTATTTTAATTAAACAACTGCTGGCCGCAATACAGCCTTATCATTTTTATCCGTGCCTGGCTTCACGTGGTTTTGAAACACTATGTCTATAGTCATTGTTCCAGAAAAAAAAGAAAACAGATAAGTTTTTCTAAGCTGAAAATCACAATCAACGGGCTCCTTTATGCCTCGTGATTTAATCATTTTACTGGATATAACATTCATATACATTATTGTCACTCATTCTACAAACTTGTTCGCGTAGAATTCAAAAATTTACAAAATATTTATTTTCGCAATATTGTTGGATGCATAAGGTTCATTTACTTAAAAAAAAAAATGTTTTATGGTATCTTTGGAGAGCATGGAAAGAGGTTTTGAAAATATGTATTCAATCCTGCCTAAAAGATAAATAGGCCATTTTAGGCATGTTTATTTCAGATGCATTTCAAAAACACTTTCATCTATATCGGGTGTGTCGTACCTTTATGGTATTCTATGGCGAATTGTAAAATATTAGCTAATCCGTTCGGTGGTTTAGCCACAGGAGTCATTTTTCGTTTTCATAATTTACAACATCATGTGTAAAGCACTGATAAAGTGAGGAGTATCGAATGTTTTGACCAGTTGACAGCTGTCAACAGTGGCGTTATTATCATACAAGCCTAAAAGCCCGACATGCCTTGCTAAAATGCTCAATAGACTCAATACAGAATCAATATCAAATGCGAACTATTTAAAAGTTGCTGTTTGTGTTTTATTTTCAAGTCCGAAAAAAGACACTATACATATTTCTTTAGAACATTAGGCTGAGCCTTACACCATAAAATCGTTGTTCAGGTGCTTATTGGCAATGATTTTATCTATTGTCCTGTTTATGATGCTTCTTAGTTTAACCAGAATTACTGAAACACAATTGGCTCGTCACAGAAATTTTGAAAACGATTCAAATACTACACTTATATCTATTCCTTCCCCACATAGTTTTCGTGTCAGTAAATTAAATTTACACATAATAAACAATGTGAATGCTTTTGCACATAATTTAAATTTATGAAATCACAAAAAAACTTCCTTATTATGTGTCAGTCATTGTATGCAATATAAAATCCATGAACTATTCATTAACGTGTATTGTGACGTCATAATTCGTGGGCGGTGACTGGCCATTGTACCACAGATTAAAGAAGGAACTAACATCTGTTTTACAGTATGCGGCAAGAATCAATGCAGCGTGCAAACATTTAAAATTCACGTGTTACAAAATATACTTTTATTATACATATAAAAATTAACATAATTTCGATATCAAAATTAAGTGGTGGTTGTCCCATCAAGACACTTCTAAAAGGCAAGTTATAAAACGAATATTATAAACACATTTTTTTATCGATGTGCTTCGTAAACCGTGAAGTCTAAGAATACGTTTAATTTTATTCAAAGCACTATTAAAACGACCACATTTTATGGAACTTGCGCCGCATTTAAGAACGCACTTTGAAATATTTACATTATTTAGTTTCGATTGTAGCTTATTGGACATTGTCCTACGAATTTTCTTTTTAACATTAATTAATTATAAATAAATCACTGCGTCGTATGCCTAAAATTAGATTCATTGTTTATCGTCAATGCTAGCAAAAATATGTTATTTTCGTTACCTACATAATTGACTTGACCGATTACTCTGCCTTCAGATGCTGCTGTAGTTCGCGGTTCATGTTCATTTCTTTCAAGCGCTGTCTCAGCTGTGCCTTCTTTAAGTTTGTCATGATCTGCGTTGATTGGTATAGCCACGAGCCCTGGAAAATATTGAACCGATATTTTAGGAAACATAAAGACAAAGTAGGTACCTAAGTGGAGCTCCTCTAAGCTGAAAAGGGGCGCTCGATAACCGCATTTATGCACAATGTATACGTTAGCGCGCTATAGTACTATACTATACGACTCTCATCCATCAAATAAAATCAAATACTTTATTCGTCATAAATTATTACATACGCAGGCAGTGACCCTCAATGTACAGGTCACAGCCTTGTTTGAGAGTCAGGAATCTTCATTATATTCACAGTAGTTTCATAATAAAAATAAACAATTGATTTCAGTGAAAGTCAAATATACCTAATTCAATTTAGCAGAGACGAAAATAAATCACAACAACACCCATATCCCATATCGGCACTTAAAACAATTAATTACGTTATCGATATCATGCGTGATACGATACTTTATCAACTTACCACCATTATCATACAGTTTAACAGTATCGGGATGGAAAACACGACCGATATAAACAGGCCTTTACTATCGAAGTACTGCTGTCTAGAAAATAAGGCCCAGTTCCTTGCAGCAACCTCATTGATATTCTCCGAAAAGTAGACTAGCAACACTGGAATAAAATTCAAGGTAAATTAATGGCAACTCTGAATAAAGTTGTCGTATGCGAACTTTTTGTTGGTATAATTAAGTAGATTAGCACTGTAATTAAATGCTATTGTTTTATTTTATTACTTAAGCTGGTTCTGAATGGGAAACTCTTTGAATTGAATTCTCAAACGTACATATTAAAATTGAAATATATATTTTTAATTCAAACATACTTCGTTGCATACGAAGTATGTTTAATGGCTTGCCAAAAATAATAAACGGCTAATTAGAACAAGTTAGAAAAACCAAAAAAAAATGTAGTGTGAGTACGTATGTACTAACTGTGTCTTGAAATAAGATTGGCAATGTTTTATAAAAACTAAACTGTAAACAATCTTTCTATGTGGTGTAAACATATTTTTTTCATAATAAACAAATGACACAAAGTTTTCGAAACAAAAAATAACTTTCACTATTTTGTCGCAGTGCCAAATGACGCAGAGGCGTCTTCTGAACTTTGCTTTCGATTTTCGCATCACAACTAGAAATGTGTACAAAGTTAATAGCGGTATTTGTTTCGAAATGGGGGCGTGTGTGTTTGTATTGTCTAGGTCTAGAATATGTTGGTTTCGATTAACAGTATTCTTCCATAAATCAGTTACACATCATCATCATCATCATCATCATCAGCCTATCGCAGTCCACTGCTGGACATTGGCCTCTCCAAGTGCACGCCACTGAGATCGATTTTCAGCTTCTCGCATCCAGCTCCTGCCAGCCGTCTTGCGCAAGTCATCACTCCACTTCAGTTACACATGCTCTTCTTTAAATTCGCAATTGCATAGAATAGGACTTAAAAACTCTCATCATGATGGCTCATCATCCTATATAGGGTCATATTATATTTATTACAGGGTCGGCGAAGCATGTTATCTTCTTCCAAAATCTTGCATGGAACGTATATTCATTTCACAAGTAATATTCAGAAAAGAATATGCTAGCTATGTCGATTTTCACACGTCCTTAAAATTTCATATTGTGTATTTTATAAGTAAATAATGGTATTCGATTTTTAAGTTATAATAGAACTGTTCGGTACTTACATAATATTATGAACAAGATAACTTGAAAGTTTCCGTAGTTCCTCGTCGAAAAACATGTGAACGTTATTATGATGTGGAATGATATGAGAGCCATCAGCCATGGGTCGCGCCATTCAATCTGGAATTTAAAAATAATCCAAGTTCAAAAACAAAATCATATTAGGAAGTTGGCAAAGCCCTAAAACCCTGTAACCTCTTGAATAATAAAGGATTACAATAGATGTCCTTAGAATTTTATTTCGTCATTATGTCCCTATAATATATTCCAATATTCTTATAGGGACATAATATAGGGACTATAAGAATATTGGTTTTGTCGAGTTCACTGGATGGTTTGAATTAATTCCCTATTTCAAGTGTAAGTATTCTGTCAAGGTTTAAATAAAACAATATTTCGCAAACGGCACAACATGGCCCAGACCTAAGTGTTCAAGGGCCTGTAATACCTCACAACCTAATTCATAGTGCCTCAGACTTATACAAACGAACCGTAAGCCTAAGTATATTAGTACAGCTCATAATACGCGACTCTATGACTAATCTTCTTCGGATACCGTATATTGAAACCGGTCTGCGACATCGTAAGGTTTCTACACCTTATAATCTAGCAACTAATACAATGAAATCATTAGCTCCAGTGCTAGAAACCTTAAATTCTAATTCGCATTCGAGCATATTGCAAAAATACTGCTGTTATTTCTCCATTTCTCAAAACCAATTAACCTTATAGGTCTAGAATATTTTATCGGTCAAGGTTATGACAATCGATTAAGGTTCCTTTATCGATCTAAGTACAAAACGTGATATTTTAATCGCATCGATGAAACGTGTTTATGTTGAAATTGACGCAATTACTTGTGTAAGAACCTCATTTTATTGTATCGCAAATAAATTGAGTTGATTTGTTTGTGTTTAGTGATAATGTAAGCAAAATAACCAGCAATTGTCGCATCATCATCATGACAAGTTGGGCCCTAGGCCCTCTTACCATTGGGCACCGCGGGTTAAGTGCCTAAGGTCCCGCGATTAATAGGGGACCCTTACACATCCAAGGACCCCGTGATCGACAAACGTGCATATTTTTAACCGTCGTTCAGTATACAAGTAATGATCCTTTCGTGGACATTAACCAGAGCCTACAGAGATGTAAAGATGGTCCTAATGACTAGAAGTAAATGAATTGCTGTATTCCTTGATATGACTTCTAAATTCGCGATTATGATAAAACAGGACGAGCCCTGCCTCCTTCCATTGTTTTATAAGACAGCTTTGTAATACTCAATTGTTCTGACGACATCCTGCATGGGCATAAACCATAATTAGCTGAATTCAATATAGGTAATCAATATACTACTTTTCTACGCAATATTTATAAAACTAAAGAACAAAGGCCTTATAAAATGAAAGTCAAGTATGTAATGGACATCTGACATCTGGTCTAGGAAATAACCTAATTTCGCCTCAATGATGATTTGACATGGATATTTTATATTCTATCAAGTATAACTATGATAAGGAACGTTCGATGTTATTGACACTTTCTGATATTTCTAAAGGCAGTAAAAACCTGGCCATAAAGTTCTAAGCAGATCCTTGTGTAGACAGACATAAGGAGAGTACGATAGGAAGATAGAATGACCATTGATATTTTACTGGAAGAAGTCAAAAGACCCATTTAGTAAAAGAGTATCACAATACCGAATTTTCTACATTCAATTAATTACAGGCTTAATTGGAGACCATGGCGAATGCTTGTTAACAGTAATTACTATATACAGGCAATTAGGGCACGCTCGGACAAAGACCTCTTCTCATCGAAGCTTACATAATATCAACTTACTGATGCTGTCCACTAGTGAACATAGGCTTCTTACAACGAGCGCCAGAGATCCCGGGTCTAGGCAGCCAGCATTCATCAACATTTTTTAAATTGACGTTCAAAATTCGAACATAATTCTACATCCAGCCATTTTAAGTTGGTAACATGGTACGTATATTATGTAAATGTCTATACAAACTTAAGTGCTCAACGGCGACCCAGTGGCCACATGGCATTAATAATTCTTTGGGTGCGATCTACATAAATAAAAGCATAAGTCATAAGTAGGTGTAGTTCGTAGGTAGCTAGTCAACCTAGAATCGAGTTTATTGATCGTAGGAAATTCTTATAGCATCTGCATGGTATCAACCCTTCTTCGTTGGCTAGGAGAGTCATTGGTAAAATGAGAGCAGCATTTAATTTTTAACATGAGACGTATTTTGGAAGATGAATTGTTCAGACAAGTTCAGTTGTGAATAGATTTTGTTATGTAATTCTATTAGATCCGTTCTATTTAAAAGGATGTTAAAAACTTCCGTTAGCGTTGTTGTAGAATGATATGTTGATAAGAGAATTTGTTTAACATAAATACAGATTTTCTCCAAACTCTGACAAACAAGCATAATAGGTACTATGATGTTAGTATACCTGCTTTGCAATGAGGTAATGCTGTCAAACTGTAGCTTACTCATGGTGTTTTTATAACTTTATGATTTAATAAAATTAAACAAATGTCTCGTGTAGGAGGAAGATTATTTCAGTTCAGTTGAAAGCATAACTATACATACATACCTATATCTCTACTCTACCCAACTGTGTTTAGAAAAAAAACATGATTTCACGAGGCCATAGCAACGAGATCACAAGTGAACGTCATAATTTGCGCATAGCCGATTCTGCAGCGCTGGCGGCGGTTCAAGGTCATCGTAATAATTTACCTATTGCGGTTATCAGAACGTTTTTTAATTAAGCTCTATCGCTCAGTAGGCACCATAAACACTACCAAACATTTTTTCATGTTTATATTTTCCCTCCCAAACTGTCATCTACGGTAAAAACTTGTTACACCATAGCAACAGATTCAAAATAGTATTTTTAACACCCATTTATGAGCCTCTTGTCCTTGACTTCGAGGCATAGAGAAAGGTCAAGGTCATTAAGGATTATTTTACATTTTGCTACTGTGGTCGCCTTGATAAATACAACATAGGTACGTCATTGCCCGACTAGTCTCGTGAGTCGTGCGCAATGTGCCGAGGTAGCATGGAGTACTAAATAAAATTGATGGCAATATGAACTAAAGTACCTTTAAGGTAAATTGACTATTAATATGAGAATGCAAGTAGATTTTGGATGCTTCAAGGCGGCAATAGCGGACTAGGCACTTTTTAAGAAATCGGGGGAAGAATATGTTGTCCACAGACTCCACAGTGGGCAAAAAGTTGGAAAAGTCAACAGACTGAGAGCAGAAAATTGGTCTTCTAAAAAAATTATGAGCAAAATACTTTTGTATAAAATCTAATGGCTATCTATCCATTAGGTTGCCTATTAACAGAATATTGAACCAAACATTGTAAAACAAGTTCTTTTAAATTATTCATGTTTCTTAACGTTCAAATATTTTGGGTGAGAAGTTTTATTATTAGATTTCTTTTAATACAATACATTTCAAAGACTTGGTTATTTATAAAAATAGTCTTCTTAATTAATAACATAACATGTGTAAATAAACACAATACAACATTTGACCTTCATATGTCAAAGAATTTGAATGCAGAATTTAAGCTGAGCAACTATTGGTAAACATGCATGAACATAGTCATATTTACTCATCAAAATAAATATAAAGTGCATTATAATAAGATTATTATGTGATAGGTGATAGGCGTTGAATATTAATATGTGACATTATTGCTATAGACTATGGTGTAGAAAACCTCATAACGTATATCTTTTGATGTTCATGAAACAGGTACGTTCTTCAACATTTTTTTTTTATATTTCAATTTTTCTTTCCAAAAAGGTTTTTTCATAACTTTATCACAAACCAAGTTGTACTAACAAACTCAAAGATAGTGCCAAACAGATAACTCAATATAAATTGAATGTTTGTGTAATTGCAGTTTTTATCATATTATTGTAAATACTGAATGATGGAGCATGATTTAACCTTGCTCATAGTAAAAAGCATCCATATGTGAATAGGCCACTTTTTAAAGCAAGATTTATTTGTGAGGCTTAGTTATAAACCTAAATTTTCATCCTACAAGCCTTTTTCCCAAGTATGTTGGGGTTAGCTTCCAGTCTAACTGGATGTAGCTGAGTACCATTTCTTTACAGGAGCGACTGCCCTATCTGACCCCCTCAACTGAGTTACCTGGACAACCCAATACCCCAAGCTATAAAGGTATTCACCTAAATCAGTGGAAAGATTAGTCTCCTTTCTCTTAATTATACGTTTTGGAACTGCAGCTGCACTACTGGTCTGTGTGTATTTATAACAAAAACATTTTAGATCTTTCAACAAAATCATCACGTACTTGAAGATATTTGGTCACCTCCTCCATTTTGGGATGTCAGGAAAAAATTTACCATTATAGTTGCAAACTTGATGATATGATGCATAAAATAATTATGAGCCAAAATAAAAAGAAAGCAGTTGAGTGCAAACCTGCTATTTTTAGATTTTAAAGGTCAAAGTTAGACTGCACTGTGATAACTTTTACAGCTGATTGGAACTAGATATTAAATACGAAATGGCTGTATTTTATTTGGATACGGTTATTGTACTTGTAATAAAAAATAAAATGATCTGGGAGATTAGGAATGTTATAGATGATACATTGATACACTCCAGTGAGGCAGAAAACCAAAGTACTCAGATACCCGTGAATTTAGGCAGTATAGATAGCGTTAATATGTTAATTAAAAACCTTTGCTCTCTGCAACCGGTAGAACAATAGTAAATTTTTAATTAGACAAGTACATGATACCGATTGAATGCCGTTGCTAACAGAACCGCTACGCAAAGAAATGTAACCGCCTCGATGGAAACAATTTATGTAATATTACCTTGCACGTAAATGACTAATTATCAATTTCAATCTTCAGGTAAATAATTACTTGTGTTGTTACAATAGTTTATTCTACATGTAAAGTATGAGAAATGTATTGACGAAACTTACACTGCGGAGGTATGAGATAAAATCCGATATTTGATTAACTTCCACAAACTCTTCCATGGTAAAAAAATCCACGTAAACACAAACTATTTCAAAATTGCTACGAATAAATTAATAAACAGTGTTTTGTACTGTAGCGATATTTTTTCAATCATCACATCAATGAATGAGAGATGATGAATGAATGACTTGTCAGGCGCTCCCTATAATTTAGCCACAGATTAAAAATAATTCATGTAGTTACATCATGACGTAACTACATGTGTATTATTTTTTCAGTATTGCCATTTATTAAGCGAGATTTCTATAGATCTGAACGGACCCTTACTGGGCTCAACTTCAACTCATCCCGTTAGGAATAACCTTCACTATAATAATAAACCTATAGTGCAATGGACTGTGATTTGTGTAGGGGCTGACTAATATAGCCTAATTTAATTGACCTAGACGACGCCTGAGCCTGATTGAATTTAGGCGGTCCCTAGATTATAACATTGTGCAAGTTTATTGATGTTTAGGGCGAATATTGTATAATGATTTTTAGCGAAAAAATTATAATTATGATACAAAATGACTGTCTAGGGATTACCTTCTCGACCAACGTAAAGAACTCACTAAAGATAAAAAACCACATCACTAGTTCATACCCTCATTGCTTCGTTTACCTTCATTCTCTCAATGCATCTTCCATTCATTCTGTCTCAATCAAGTGCTATCAATTGACAATTTTCCCTAAACAAATTTTGTATCGTTAAGTGCTTTGTTCTAGTTTTTGAAGTGATTTTAATTAATTTAAGTTAGTGTCCGATAAAGAAATCTGGTATTATATTT
Organism: Helicoverpa zea; assembly: GCF_022581195.2. Classification (NCBI taxonomy): domain Eukaryota; kingdom Metazoa; phylum Arthropoda; class Insecta; order Lepidoptera; family Noctuidae; genus Helicoverpa; species Helicoverpa zea. The sequence continues at coordinate 4,600,782 of NC_061454.1, forward strand.
TCAATGTATCAGTTTTAATATGTTTCATACAAGTCATCCGTGCAGTGAATAGAATTATGTTAGTGTAAAATTGCTGACTAGACTGCAACAAAAGCTCGCGAGCCGGCAGCGAAATGCTAAGTAATATCAAGGTATCAGCTGCAGGAATTCTAGCAACATGTCTTATTATATTCCTTCGGGACGCACAAGTATTGGGCCATTTGGTAAATCGACCCAGTGATAGATATACTCTAGATGTATCTGGCTGTGCTTTGTATCATAAGCTCTGCTCACACCTGGATGATGATCTCGGTATTCTATCTTGCGCACTAAACGCATCATATAACAAAACACAAATTTCAGTACTTTGTCAGCACAAGCTATGGAGTCATCAGGCAGAGCTTTTAGACAATGATTATATAGAACATAAATTAAAAGAACCATGTCAAGAAGAGCCAGTAATATTAAACTGTCTAAGCCCATCAGAGTACATGATAGATTGTGTGCTTAAGAAGAAATCAAGTGTGCGAGATAAAAAATGTTGGAGGATGATAAATAAAATAGAATCTCTTGTGTTTAATGATTGGCAAATCATTGGTAATTTTCTAAAGAATTGTTATGATGACATTGAAGCTCATACATGTGGCCGTATACCATATGATCCTAGAAGTCTTTCTCAAAAGCAGACACTAAAATGTCTGCAGGGGCAGGACATGAACCTTGTGACAATCAAAACAGAGTGCCAGGCTGAGATGGCTGTGCTAGAGGAAATGAAGTACAACACCCTTCAGTTGGATAAGATCATATTTGCTGCATGTAACTTGGACCAAAAGAACTTTTGCCCTGATGAAGTCCCCGGCTCTTGGTTGATGTACAAGTGTCTTTTAAGACATAAATATGAAAATGGTAAATATTTTTACTCATACTAGCATGACAAATAATAATTGAAAACAGCCAAACAATGCTTGTTTTCAATTAGCACCAATAATAAAACAATAGTGCCGCTATAGTAGGAACATAATTATGCTGTCATTCATTTATCGAATGCTAATGAACATTTTATTTATCGTTAATTGCTTGATTTTCTTATCAAGCTATGGTTAACTGTAGTTTTATGATTTTCTGATTACAGGAATGAGGAAAAAGTGCCAAGATCAATTGTTTTATGACCAAAGGAATATTGTAATGAATTATAGAATGAGTAAAGGTTTAGTAAAGTCTTGTAAAGAAGACATAAGGAAGTATCACTGCCGAAAAGGGGTTGTAGATGATAAGGATGTCAGACTTGCACAAATTTTATTATGCTTGGAAAATGTATCCCGCAACGATAGCACAAAATTAAGCCCTGAATGCACTGCTGAGATGATAGATCATAGAAAAATGCTCATGGATGACTATAGACTGTCACCAGAATTGATGCAGAACTGTGCCAATGATATTACAATGCTATGTAAGGGTATTGAAGCTGGAGGTAAAACAATCCACTGTCTCATGGAACATGCCAGACCAAGAAAAAGGAAAGATAAAAGAATAAGTGCAGCTTGTCAAAAATCTTTGGAAGCATTAGTTCTGGAAGCTGATCCAGGTGAAGATTGGAGGGTTGACCCCATTCTACGCAAGGCCTGCAAACCTGTGGTGGACAGAGCTTGTAGAGAAGTCAGTTATGGCAATGGTAGAGTGATGTCTTGTCTGATGGAAAAACTTGGAACCAATCTAATGACTCCTGATTGTGAAGCTGCCTTGTTGCAAATTCAATACTTTATATCTAGAGACTTTAAGCTGGATCCCCAGTTATACAAGGCATGCAAATATGATGCTGTTACAGTATGTAGAGCTAAACTCCAATGGGCTGATGCCAGTGAACACCAGTCAGAGAAAGACCCGCTAGTGTTACCCTGCTTATACAATTATGCTTATAATCCTGATCTCAGAGGAAAGTTAAAACCAGGTTGTGAGACACAAGTCAGGAGAGTGATGAGACAGAGAGCCATCAGTGTGGACTTGATGCCTGAAATTGAAGACTATTGCATGGATGATCTTATTAATCTATGTTTTGAAAATACTGGAAAAGGAGAAGAAATATCATGTTTACAAAGTAAAATTAAAGAGCTTGGACCAAAGTGTAGAGATATTGTGACTAATTTTACAGAAACTCAGAGTGGCCATATTGAGCTGAATGCTGTTGTCAACATTAATTGTAGAGTTCCTATTGAGAGGCTGTGCTCATCTGAGCTGAAAAGTAAGAAAGAGGAGGATGACATCATGGACTGTTTGATAAGTCATAAAAATGATCCAGAAATTAAAGCTAATGTTAATTGTAGGGCAGCTATAGAACATGAGCAACTGATCTCATTGAAAAATTATAAGTTTACGAGAAAATTCAAGAATGCTTGCAAATCTTATGTGGTTAGATTTTGTCCCAAAGCAATGACCAAAAGTCAGGTGGTCACATGTCTGAGTGAAATAGTGAGAAATGATACAATCACTAAAAGAAAGCACACAATATTTAAGGATTGTCGCCAACAGCTGAGACAGCAGCTGTTTCAACAAAAAGAGAATATTGACTTAGATCCGGAACTAAAGGAAGCTTGTAAGAATGACTTGCAAATATATTGTGCTGGTGTCACACATGGAGAAGCAGCAGCTTTGGAATGTCTCCAGACAGCTAAAGGAAAGTTAACAGATGAATGCAGAAAGGCTATATTTGTTGTAAGGAAACAAGAGTTTGCAGACAATGCTGTTGACTATCATTTAATTACAACTTGTAATAGTATGATAGACTTGTATTGCCACAATACAGATGCAGCAAACATTCTCGACTGTTTGAAGGTATTTATTTTAATAGACTTTACTTTCTTTCGATTCACTTTAATGTTTACTCAACTGCATACTTTGTCCTTTACAGATACATCGCCAAGAACTACATTTCGATGAAAACTGCAAAGTAGTTATTGTGAACAGGATGATAGAACAGAATATGGATTACCGGTTCAATAACAATCTCCAAAAAGCTTGCAAAGCGGATATCACGAAATTTTGTTCAGATGTGATTGGTATAAAATCCATTTTTAAATTAGGTAGACCTATTTACAAACTCTATAGGTAGTAGAAAAAGTCGTTTTGAATTAAAGTAGATAATACAGAGTAGGAAATAAATGGAGTGTCATATGTGTGTTTATGTTAACCAATTCACATGTTCTCCACCATATTACAGCCTCATTTGTTTCCTACCCTGAATACTATACAAAATTGATGTATTGTCTACTTTTAGCAAAAGAACCACAGGATATGGAACTTCAAGGAAAAATGTTATATTGTTTGAAGGAGAAGTTCAGAGAATCGAAATTGTCGATACCTTGTGAGAATGAACTGGCTAATGTTTTAAAAGAACAAGCTCTCAATTATCGTCTCGACCCCTTACTTGGGAAACTGTGTAAAGCTGAGATACAGACCATTTGTGCTGTTCCAAGCGATATTACAAAGTCTGATGGACAGGTACCTTGATGTTTTGCAAAAAAGTCTTAATTTGCTGGAAACCTTCCATTTATAATGCATGCCTGGTCATGCCTTATAAATCCTATACTCTGTATGCTTCTTATTTAGAAAATTCTTATTTTATTTTACTAGTCATTCCATCTTGTATGAAAGAAGACTATTACTGATTTTGATCCAGTTAACTTTTTTTAAATCCCAGGTGGAAGAATGTCTAAAGAATGCTCTGTTGAATCATAAAATTGTATCGGCGGAATGTGCGCGAGAAGTTGCGCAGATTATTGAAGAAACAGAGGTGGATATTGAGGCGGATCCATTGCTAGAGAGGGCTTGTGCTATGGATTTATTGACCTATTGCAAAGATTTGGAGCATGGTGCTGGCAGGCGTAAGTTGAAAACTTTCATAAGACCTTTGACTTTTACGAGTAGTGTAATATTGCTTATAAGGGAGTAAAATATTATACTAAATGTTTTCAAATTCTTTTTTCAGGTTTAAAATGTCTGAAGATAATTCTGAATGATAGCAATAGGAAATTAGAAGCTGATTGTCAAAAGGCATTATCAAATAGATTAGAAATGTATAAACATGTTGCAGCTGTAAGTATCATTTGTTTTGGTATAATTAGCAATAATCTGTTACACACACTAATTAATTATAATTTTAGAAATGTGATTTACCAATTTGTAGTCCCTTGGTATTGTGTAAGTTGCAAGAAAATAAGAGAGCCTTTAGTTTTTTTTTTTTTTTTTTTTTTTTGCCAGGGCACCCCTCTAAACTTCATGATACCATACTTCAATAATTTGTTTTCTTTGTTTCAGTTGAATGTGATAGAAAATTTCGGCGATATGTATAACGAAATATCGTCTTCACCATCTAAGAAATACTTTTTAATTGTAGGCATCTCAATTGTAGGTTTAATTTTTATATGTGGTTTATATTGTGGCAATTTGGCTAGGCAAGCTATGTATGTTAAGAGGAAATAGATATTGTAATATATAATTAAAATCAATAAAATCAAATCTTTTAATTATTATCTTAATGTATTTTATTTATCAATGTTTTGAAAGTGTTTCTTTATCAAGTCTTTATCCTGCTAATTTTAGTACTTAATTTTGAATGATAAAGACAGAATAGTGTTAAAGGTCAAATAGGCTCCAAAAGATATATTTACATGACCTCTTCGAAGTCCATATCTTCAAACTCATCAACTGATTCTTTTTTCACTGAAGCTATTGATTTGGGTTCTTTCTTAATTTCTACTTTTACATCTCCTTTGGCTATCTTCTGAGACTCTTCAAAGAATTGGTTAGGATGGTTGATGCCTAGTCCAAGGTCAGAATGATGCACAGCATCAAAGTATCTGCTGCAGGCTATTTGGAAGTGTCCCTTTTTTGTCATGTCTATTATTTCATTGATACCTGTAAAAAGAAAAAAGATGAGGAAAATGATTATGAGTTCACTTTGTAAAACATTACAAAAAATAAGAAATGGAACCCCATTTACAGATCCAAGTTTTTTAGGTTGTATTGTTTTTACCCCTCTGTCTGTCCGTCTGTCACCAGGCTGTCTCTCATGAACCGTGATAGTTAGAGAGTTGAAATTTTCACAGATGATGAATTTCTGTTGCCGCTATAACAACAAATACTGAAAACTAGAATGAAACAAATATTTTGGGAGGCTCCCATACAGCAAACGAGATTTTTTGGCTCATTTTAAATAATGGTACTGAAATATTATATGCCTATTGAATATGGCCTGATAAGTTAACTTACCCTGTGGGTCGAGACCATAACCCTGAAGTCTGTTCTTCAGAATGCCAACGTCACAATGTTTGTAAGGACATCCATGGCAGTCTCCTGGACCAACAGTAGTATTAATGATCTTTAAACAACTGAACGGAGAATAATCCCTCTTACTACCTTCCTGTCCATAGTTATATCTGACATTATAAGCATATTGTTTTTCAAATTTATCAAGCTCCATTATCTTTGTGAACTCTTCCCTCCAAAATCTTAAGGAGTCTTCCAATGTCACACCAATACCTTTCAGGAATAAGCCATACTGTAATCTGCCTCCATGCTTGAGATGGTGGGCCAGTCTCAACTGCTCATGCAGCTGCCGCATACACAGAGGGAAGGACTTCACCGATAAGGAGTCTAAACTCTCAATAGGTATGACAGCTTTAGAAGAACTGTAGTCGTTGCCAGAATATGATTGATGTAAACCTTTCAGTAATGATACTAATCGCTCATCCTGTTCTATCTCACCAAGATGGTGGCAAGCAACCGCTAGACTCTGTTTCAGTTGTGTTCTATACTGTGCAGAGAGAACAGATATGAAGTCTTTGTGTGCAATGTACGCGTACCCGCCGCTGAGGTAGACTTTTCGCATTTTCACCAGATCCAATACTTCATAGAACTTCACTTTGTAGAATTTCATGTTATCAATATTTGCATGAGGGGTACACTCTCTTAGACAATGCATAATTTCACTCTTTTCTTCATCACTGATGTTAGTATAGCATAAATTGTTTATTTTGAAGAATGTATCCACAGCTTCTCCTCTCATGGTGGCAAACCTCATTTTAAATAACTCCAGTTCTCTTGCAATGAACCATCGACGCAATTCCTCTGTTCTGCAGTACGCTAGTCGAAGTATGAAGTGTGCAATGTGGTCCTTTCGTCTCGCTTGCAAATCAGCTTCAGTAGTTGCACAAGACGATTTTTCACATAGCTTTGCATAATACTTCAAACCTTGAGTTCTAAGCTCACCTATGACATATTCCGTCCATTCATCTGAATATGCTCGAAGTCCTTTAAGAGTTGTTGCTGTTGCTAAAGTCCTCAACAAAGTTACTCTTTCCAAAGATAAAGTTTCGAATTCTTGAAGAGTTATGTTTTCAGTAGGAGGAATCTTGTACATTTGAAGATCATGAGGATAGGTTTCAACAAGACTACTGGTCAATTGCAGTTTAGTAGATTTCCTTCTGATATTCAAATCCATCGCACAGCTTTTCTTTTAACAAGATAAATAATCTACAAATCACGAGCAGCTAAAAACACAAGTCGATATGTTTTTCGCGCCTTTTCCTGACGTTTCTGACATACTTGACAATGACGATAGAGGCATTTCAAATATATATTTTTTTGTACATGAAATGGACAACGGTTTTTTAAGATTGTATCGGAAATATGGAATCAGGAAATTGGAGTCTGGATGAGCCTAAAACTTTTAAGTTACAAATTGTGAAATGTTTCAAGTACAGCTCTGTACAGCATTTATCAGCCAGGGCCAGGGTGATATCAAAACGGAATTTTCCTGGGAATTAAAGAAAAATAATAAAGGTATCGATATTTTCCCCTTTCTCCCAAGTATTGATTAGAGATTAAAAAAATTAAAATACTCTCAATGTCCACCTCGGAAGGAGGTTAGTATTTTATAAAGTTTTCTATAATAATTTCTGCGCAGAATGGAAATGCACGTGACACGCATGCTCCTTCTTCAGCAAACTCTTTCCGGTTTTCCGCTAAGCCCCTCCCTCCCTCCTCGCTTGATTGTCAATCTGTCAAGTTGAGTAAACTCAATAAAATTGAATTTTATTTATATTTTGAATTAGTTTCTTGTGATGAATGAATAAATTATGTATAACTATACGTCAAAAAGTTAAAAAGGCCATTAGTGATATATTGGTACGGGTTTAGAGTGTAATAGGATTATAAAATGGTATCCAATAAGATGCAGTCGTCATTGGACGATTTAGTTCAATATACACAGCTTTTCAAGCCGGTCCCGACTGTTCTGCAAGGAACTGTGCTGCCTTTTTTGATAATATACCCAATAGTGTTTTATTCATGGATCGTTGTGTATGGTTTCGAGGAAAATTTTGAAGCTGGGTTTGTGAGTGTCGTGGTCGTCGCTACTATACAAATTCTCATATGTCTCTGTTGCTATTGGAGCGTCCACATTCAGTGTTTCCTGTCGTGTTCCTCGGTAAGTAGCACACATGTTGTGCTCAACAAATTGACTGTCATCTTTCAATTCTGTAGATGTAACTGTTGTATGTCCTTGTACATCATTTGTTGATTCAATTTTAGGTTAAAGACCCAATCCAGGCTGAGATAGTGAAAGTTGTTCCCACATCGAATAATGGATTTTCTGAAATTGTTAAACTCCATCATACCAAGGTAATTTTTACAATCTTGTTATTGAGAATAAATTATACCATTTTTGTCTAATCGCTCAACTGATTTCTAACTTAAATGTGTATGTTTTAGTCAACCAAAAAGGGTAGCATACACCCAGATGTGTGGTTTATATTTCAAAAGAGTAAGTACATTTACGACTGGGACAAGAAGTCTTTTCACACAATTGAGTTCCCAATTAGTAAAACTTACGAGGAGTATATGGATTCCAAAGGTTATGTGGACGATGAAGCCATTGATATTGCAGAAAAGGAGTTTGGAAAGAATGAAATGATAATGGTAAGTCATGATTTGTAAAGAGAATACTTGTCTATAGAGAATAGACATAACGTTCAGTTATGCAAACTCATTAGTATTCAGAAAAGGTTCCGTGTCCATTACCATACAGTTGATTACAACTATTTGTGTTTTGCGAACCATATCTAATACCTTATTATAATTGATAATAAGAATTCTGGTTCTGCAAACAATTTGTTGCACATTTCAGCGACTTTACGTCAGATTAAATAGTTAATGAAATACTTGGTACACACTGGAAAACAATTTGATTCCTAGCTGGTTACAATACATTATCATCTGCCTAGCCATGTTGGGGTCACCTTCCAGTCTGACTGTATGCAGCGGAGTAAAAGTGTTTTACAAGCAGCGACTGCCTGTTTGATCTCTTCAACCCAGTTACCCGGGCAATTGGTTACAATATTATTGTTCATAAAGAATATTCTGAAACAAAACACAGCAAGGCAATTGTCTTTTCATCTTAACAATGTGTTTTGATAACACTACAATTTATAAATATGTGTGGGAATGAAAGTCTTTCACACATCAACATAGTAACATTATGTAATTAAATTAGTAGCATGAGAAAATATGAAGGTTATACAGTGGCACTCAATTCTATTTTTAATACACTTTTTTTATTGGATTATATCTAATTCTGTACTGTGACATACCTATATACGCTATTGATTTTATAATTTAAATAAGTACCTACCAAACCTCATTTGTGTGACTGTTGTATTTTTAGAATTTCTCAAGGCCAGGCATTTTTCTAATAAACTCACTAGAATAGCACAACTCCAAAAATACTTATATGAAAGAGTGAATGTAGAGAAACATATTTGTTACAGGTTGTTCCCGAGTTCATGGAACTCTTCAAGGAACGAGCAACAGCACCTTTCTTTGTATTCCAAGTATTCTGTGTTGCACTATGGTGTTTAGACAAATATTGGTACTACTCCATATTCACCCTTGTTATGCTTGTCACGTTTGAATGCACCTTAGTACAACAACAACTGCGGAACATGGCCGAGATCAGAAAGATGGGAAACAAACCGTACAATATCAATGTCTATAGAAATAGGAGGTGGCGGCAGATAATGAGTGATCAGCTCCTACCAGGAGATGTAGTGTCTCTTATAAGATCCACCAATGACAATCTAGTTCCTTGTGATATTGTGCTCCTCAGAGGTTCATGCATAGTGGACGAGTCCATGTTAACCGGTGAAAGTGTGCCTCAAATGAAAGAAGCAGTAGATAATGAGAAAAATTTAAAACAAAATTTAGACCCTGAAGGTGATGGCAAGCTACACATGTTGTTTGGTGGTACAAAGATTGTTCAACATTCCTCTCCTAGCAAAAGTACCTCATCAGCTCTTAAGGCCCCTGACAATGGGTGCATTGGATATGTTATTCGCAATGGCTTTAATACATCACAAGGAAAACTTTTAAGAACTATTCTGTTTGGTGTGAAGAGAGTAACAGCCAACAATCTTGAGACATTCGGATTTATCTTGTTCTTGCTTATCTTCGCAATCGCCGCGGCCGCGTATGTCTGGATCAAGGGCTGTGAAGATCCTGAGAGGAATAGATACAAACTATTTTTAGAATGCACATTGATTTTAACATCAGTTGTGCCTCCTGAACTGCCAATAGAGTTGTCATTAGCAGTCAACACATCATTATTATCTTTATCAAAATTAGCAGTATTTTGTACAGAACCTTTCAGAATACCATTTGCAGGAAAAGTAGAAATATGCTGTTTCGATAAGACTGGTACACTTACGAGTGATAATTTAGTTGTAGAAGGTGTGGCCGGAATAGAGGACCACAAAGATGCTACAGTCATTCCATTATCTCAAGCACCGATGGAGACAATACAAGTGTTGGCGTCATGTCATTCTCTAGTACAACTGGACGATGGCGTGGTGGGAGACCCCTTAGAGAAAGCTACTCTAAAAGCTGCCGAATGGAACTTGACCAAAGGAGACGCTGTCGTGCCAAAGAAAGGAAAATCACCAGGACTGAAAATAGTTCACAGAAACCACTTTTCGAGTGCTCTCAAAAGAATGTCGGTGATAGCAGGCTATCAAGTCAATGAGAGAGGTTTTATGGAAACCCATTACATAAGCAGTGTTAAGGGTGCGCCTGAAACTATAAAGACCATGCTCAAAGAGGTTCCCAGTCATTACGATCACGTCTACCTGACTCTATCGCGAAGAGGGGCGCGAGTACTGGCATTAGGATATAGGAATTTAGGCAAATTAAGTTCCCAACAAATCAGGGACATGTCTCGAGAAGATATAGAGTCTGATTTGACTTTTGTTGGCTTTGTTATCATTTCGTGTCCCTTGAAGAGTGATTCCAAAAAAGCGATATCAGAAATCGTGAATGCTTCTCATTCCGTAGTTATGATTACCGGTGACAACCCTCTAACGGCGTGTCACGTCGCTAAAGAGCTGAAGTTCACTCAGAAGGAAGAAGTTCTTATTCTAACTGAGAGTGAAAGTAAGTGGGGATGGACTTCAATAGACGAAGAAGTGAATCTCCCGGTGAATCCGTTCAAGACTTCGAAGCAGTTGACTTCGAAGTTCGACTTGTGTATAACAGGGGAAGGTTTGACCTTCCTCAATGAGCACCATCACAAGTTCTTGCTGGAGTTGATGCCTCATATAAAGGTATTTGCGAGGTTCGCGCCAAAACAGAAGGAGTTTGTGGTGGTGACGTTGAACTCGCTCGGATATGTGACGCTCATGTGTGGTGATGGTACAAACGACGTGGGAGCTCTGAAACACGCTGACGTGAGTATAGAACACATTACTAGATCTATTAAATTCATCAAAAGTTGAATCATTATGCCCAAGGCTTTTCCTTCTGTACTAAATGTCCTTGTTCCTTCACCACAAAAATAGAAAATATATTTTTTTATCGTTAATGAAAGTTTTTATTTTAGGTTCTTTTTCTAACCCATTTATTTTTCATCATCCATGACCGCCATCTTTTTATGCAAAAATCGACAAACAAATGAACTCAGATTAACGTATTCTTCTTTTAAATTGTAGGTAGGCGTAGCGATCCTCGCCAACGCGCCCGAGCGACCGCGCGAGAAGGTTCGAGAAGAACGCGCGGTGGAAGAGGCGCCGCGTCGCACGACAAGTCGCACGGACGCGCGAGCCGAGGCCGCCGCAAGACTCCGCAGAGCCATGCGAGAGTTGGAGGAAGAGGATATGCAGCTCGTCAGGTTGGGAGACGCGAGTGTTGCCGCCCCATTCACCAGTCGGCTGTCCAGTATATTTTGTAGTAAGTTATTTTTATTTTTAACTCAGTATGAATTGTATTCAATGTCTTTTGAAGGAGTCTGTAAACAAGGTCTCCTACTTATTGCCAAAGCCTTGGCTCGCTCAATACAATTAAAATAATATTAAAAAATCAATGTAATTAACATTAAAACCTAAAATGTAAAACAAAAGTGTAGGGTATACCTAGGCTTATATAGCTGACGCTTAAAACTATGTAGCACCTTCACTCAATTAGTGGCCATCATCACATAAGCGAACATGTATTTACTAGACTAGATGCATAAAATGACGTTTTCGTCACAATCAATCTGAAAAACACAGACAAAGTTACCCTAGGGTCAAGTTAACGGGTCAATGACATTAGTAACAAAGATACTACAAAGTTAAAATAGGAATAACATTTAATTCAGCGAGTAGGTAAAATTATAGCTTTTTTACGCTATTTATTTTTGCTTGCTGTTATAACGATGAATGAACGTTTAGATATGTGTGAATATGTATTTTTTGGCAATAAATATTTATTTATTTATTGATTTCTGACACTTACGCGAATAAAAGATCCGAAACGTCGAGATTAAATAATATTAATATTATCGTAATAAAATCCATATAAGTAGTTTTATTTAATGTTTTTCTTAATTCCAGTCTGCCACATAATCAAGCAAGGCCGCTGCACCCTAGTGACAACACTACAAATGTTCAAGATCTTAGCTCTGAATGCCCTCATCTTGGCCTACAGTCAATCAGTGCTGTACCTTGATGGCATCAAGTTCAGTGATACTCAGGCTACGTTGCAGAGTCTCTTGTTAGCTTCATGCTTCTTGTTTATATCCAGATCTAAGGTGAGATTTTATTTTAAAAACTATTTTTTTTACTGTTATTTACGTTGTAATGCAACGCTAAGGGTGAGTTGCACCATTTAACTCGTCATACTCGTCAACCAAACCATAATCAGCTATGTACCAGCTGCCCATTGGCCAAATCGGCGATTTGACAACTGAAAATGGTTCAGTTATAGTTAAATGGTGCAGCCCACGGTTCCAATGCCAAAGACTTTGAAACATTGAAATAAAAACTTAATTCAAAAGATTAGATTTCTTGAACCCAACAGCGCCAGTGACGTTCTAAGACATTTTTAAAATAAATAAATGATGATTTAGAGAAAATTGATGAATTTCCAAGTTTCTGTACCTATTGCATATAATTAAGCACAATATTTTTAACATTTTAAATTCTAACACACCTATAATTTTTACTTTACAGCCGCTAAAACAGCTATCGAAACAGCGTCCCCTGCCGAACATATTCAACGTGTACACAATAATGACGGTGCTCACACAGTTCGCGGTGCACTTCCTGTGTCTCATATACTTGGTGCATGAGGCTACGTCGCGGTCGCCGGGAAGGTAAATGATTTTAAACTTTATTGCTATGAGGATAACGTCGGTAATAGTTGAACAGTGAATGTGTTATGTAATGAAAAATAGCAATATGTATAATTTAGATATGAGAGCTTTTAAATAATAAAAATGTTTTTATGGCCTGACAAGGAGAAACTATCTTTGGCTAAATAACTACCTACTTATATAAAAAAATGCCTGCATTCCTGTAAACTAAACTATGTTCACAAAACATATTTATAAACAATACGAAGTACTAGAAACAAAATGAACGGAGGGGAGTGTTAGATTTCTACTGTTTAACTGATTACTGATTAAAACCCTCTTTTGTTCCTTTTGGACCCGTTAATGTACCAGGGCCAAGGTAACTCTTTCGAATCCGTAATATAAAAGTATTTAATTATACCTTGTCTCTGTTTTTTTACAGAGATACAAAGCCGAAATTAGACATGGACTTAGCGGAGGACGAGGAGCGAGAGTTCGCGCCCGACCTGCTCAACAGCACCGTGTACATCATCTCAATGTCTCTGCAGATATCCACCTTTGCTATTAACTACAGGGTAAGTTACCGAGTTTATTACAAAATAGTACATTACACTTATATACCTTTTCGAAGGTATAACGTTATTTTCTATTATTTAGTATAATTTTATGCAGTATATCAGCCGAAGATATCAGTGCCAAAGAAAAAACAAATTCCGAATTTCAAATACAATCTTACGATCTTCCAAACACGCCCATGTGGCTGTTCCGAGTCTATTCTTGAAGGCTCACGATCTGTACCAACTTTATTGGTATAAATAGTCACGATAAATGTATCAGCTCATGGATAGCCAGGGTCAGTCCGAGTTGATTTTCCACACTACGAATGTAGAACCATCTAAACCATTTCCCTAACGTTCCATTACAAAAGTATACCTTAGCGACTTGTAGACCTCAACACTTTGGATGACGGTCTATATAACATATTATTTGAATATTCCTTATCACCAGGGCGAGCCATTCATGGAAGGTCTCCGCGACAACAAGCCCCTGCTGTACAGTATAATGCTGTCGAGCGGCGCCGTGCTGGCGCTAGCCGCCGGCATCTTCCCAGACCTCTCCAATATGTTCGAAATTGTATATTTCCCACCTGATGTAAGTATTCAATGATAAGTATATTAAATAAGTTAACGTCTTTAGCTGAAACGGAAAAGTCGTAAATAAAAAACTTGAGTTGAATTTCTTTCGACATTTTTCTATACTTATCTAGACACACGGCAGTGTGTCCGCCAAGTTCGAGCAAAAACAAGCGACACACCGGCCGTGGGTTATATTACACGAACCATTTCGGGCCAAATTCGACCCCCCTATAACTCAAAATCTATTTTATTTACGCATATCAAATTTCTAGTATCTTTTGAGACCCCCTCACTTATCTAAAATACAAAATTTCATTAATATACCTATTGTAGGTCTTGAGATATTGACGTCAGAAAATCGCTATTTTTACTATACACTCACTGACTGACTGACTGACTCACTCATCAAAAACCTAGACCACTTCCAATGGTCGTATTGACTTGAAATTTGGCATGGAGGTAGGTCTTTATGTCAAAGTAAAGGGAAAAATCTGAAAATGGCCAAGTGTGAGTCAGTTTCAAAATAATGAAGGTGTAAAATACTCGGTGTAAAATACCCCTAAGGAACTAAAACGAACTAAATTTATTTATATTTACGACCTCTGTGGCGCAAAGGTCACCAAGCCGGACTGCCGAACCTGAGGTCCCGGGTTCGATTCCCGGTTCGGTCGATATTTGTGTGATGAGCATGCTTGTTGGCCGTGGTCTTGGTGTTACTATATGTATTTATAAATATGTATATATGTAGCTATATGTAGTTTATCAGTTGTGTTAGCACCCATAACACAAGTTAATAAATAACTTACCATGGGGCTAACCGACCGTGTGTGAAAAGGTGTCGCGACATTATAGGGAAATATTATAGGGAAAAATTTATATAATATATCTTTGAATGGTCGTACCGATCTGAAATTCGTTACAAAGGTTTGTATTTAGTCAAAGTAAAGTAAAAATCTGAAAACGGCCAAGTGTGAGTCACTTTCTAAAATAACGAATGTGTAACTTTGATCCACGAACATTATGATAACATGTCGTGTCAGTCAGTTGGTAAATCTAGTCCATTTAGTTAATCTAGTTTATTTCTTTGTAAGAAGCATAGTGCATATTCAAAAATCTAGTATAGGTAAATGAGACATTTCCTTAACTAACTTAATCATAAGAAAAAAAGAAAATAAATAACCTTACAAAAATAAATGAAATCTTATTGCCTTGCCAAGTAACGTCATTAAAAAGTAACTATTTTTAACTGAGGTATGTGTATGGAACTTGGTACTTATTCAGATCTCACTTCTTTTATAGGCGAAGCATTCCCATATTATCGAACTTGGCAGCCTTTCACATTTTTGTTTTGGGTGGGATTTTTTATTACTAGCTTTCGCCCGCGGTTTCTCCCGCGTCCCGTAGCCGGATGGTGACAAAAACTATCCTAAAACCTTCTCCCGGGTCTTAGTTACCTCCCCTCTAATTTTCAGCCAAATCGGTCGAGCCGTACATGTTATGTCGTGACAACGGAAAGCGGGTTTCATTTTTATATATATAGATTTTGTATACAATAATTATTGTTATCTTGTTTCAGTACCGAATTATATTAGTACAAGTATTGATAGCGGATATGCTGTTCGCGTACCTAGTGGACCGACTCTGCCTCATTCTGTTCGGCGAGGGGCTCAGAACTAAGGGCACGTAGCGACTTTACACGACTTTATTGCTGCTAATATAGGTAAATGTGTTGTACCACAGATTAGCTATTGAACAGATACTTCAATTGGAATCTTAAAGTTATTATTTCCCTCGTATCTACACACGTAAGTACACAAAAATATGTTGTTTAATTTTGAACCTGTATTAGATCCTGCCTTAACTGCGTTCAACCAATCAAAATCTTCAAGTTTATGATACTGTAGCATAAATACGCTACGACAATTTGTATATTTTGTTATTATTATTAATTTTATCAAGTCGTAATCATACAAAACGGAGTATCTGACAATTGTTTAATCTGTGGGCATTTCGTGTAAATATCTAAATTATAAACAAAGTACGTTACTTGTCTCGGTGTATTCTTATGACTGGGGACGGTGTGACCGCTCAAATATATGTGCATTTAAGTATGATGGATAAATGTGTCGATGGTATTTATGAAATATAATTGTGTAGTTAAATGTATTTGGTTGTTTCATTTATTCCGGTATACGTAAACGTTATTACCTAATCGCAAGCAACCCGGAAAAATGTAGGCCTACGCTTATTCTGCATAGCAATAACCCAGTCCCTAATTATTATGATGATTGTCAAACAAAATAAACAACACAATACACCGTGACACTTATTTTATTTCAGTATTCACAAATACATAGTCAACCTATACTATTCGTATCGCCTAATGAACAGGTAACATTCAGATGCGAAAGGAAAGTAAGGTCGCGATAACGTCCGTAAGGGAATTTCTGGCACCTTATCACATTAGTGCTTCCATCCACCGAGGCCGCCCAGTCCTCCGATGCCGTAGCCGAGGCCGCCGTAGCCGATGCCGGCACCAGCGAGGCCAAGGTCCGCGGAGCCTAGGCCAATTCCGGCGTGGCCGATGCCTGAGCCCAACCCAAGGCCTAAACCACTTCCCAGTCCCAATCCTAGTCCTCCGAGGCCGACTAAGCTGGTTGCGTAACCCCCGGTAGCGATAGGGGCAGCTGCTATCGGCGCAGCGGCAATAGGAGCCACGATCTGTTTGCTGACGACAGGCGCAGAGACCAAGGTTTGTGGGTGAGCCGCAGGGCCAACGCGTTTCACCACCGCGTTGAAGCCAGAAACGGGATCAGCGGTATAGTCCACCACTCTCAAGGTACCGTCGGGTTCGGTAAGGGAGTAAGAGCCTTTCACGACGCCTCCGTCGCGAGACTCGGTTTGTGCCTTTTGGTCACCAGTTATGGGGTCGTTGACCGCATAGTTGAAGCCGTAACGCGGGATCGACTGGGAAGAAAAATATAATTTATATTGAATGACCATTCATACGACGAATATTTTCTGATGCAATGGTATGTAATACTTACAATACTGCCGGTAGCGATGGGCAAAGCCCCGATGTCGGACGGAGCGGCCGTTGCTACACCAAGCAAGCAAGCAATCTGAAAATAAATGCAAATGTATGAATACTGAAGCAACTAGTGTCATGAATATTGAACTGTATTGTAAGCATTGTACAATGTATCACGAAATCAATCATAGATGTACCCACCTACTTACATGTGGACCGATTGAATTGATAACTGATATAAGTTAATCATTTTACACAAACAGATTAACACAAATATATCAATCAAGTTAAACAGATCCTATAATTACACTTGTTGCATCTGATTCTGACGTCACTAACCCGAGATCTTCACGCTAACTTATAGCAAAGATATATAATTTTCCATTTTTTTCTTGACACCCCGTGTGTGTGTAGAGAAGACATGTCTGTATCTTACCGCAATGAAACTGAACATGATGAACAGGTAAGTTCAGCGGGCCCGTGAACGTTATCCAAACTGTTTGTGCAGTAATAATGCATTGCCAACTCGACTAACGTATTTATACTGAGCACCGCTCCTTGTTTGTCAATTCCTTACAATCCTTGGTCGTTTCACGCTTATTGATTATTCACGTTACGCACCTTCGAATATATTTTCATAACGTGTCCTAAAATCGGCGGTAATTAGTTAATTGTTGGTGCAGTCCGTATTCTCTGTAGCTGTGGGTAATTGTTTCATCAGATTCCTGTCCGGTTAACAGGAATTATGTGAGTAATTGGCCGGCTGTTACTCAATTTGCTTCTGATTGATCCAGTCATCCGTGAATGCCGGAAAATAGTCGATAACTTTATCATAATATCCTCGCGCCCCCACTTCCTCAAGGGTTAGAGACTAGTGTTTAGTACTATCATCCATCTGTAAGTAATGTTCAAGACATCCCTGAAAATTCTGATTCAAATATGGATTAAGTATTCCGCTAAAAGGGGATAGCTGGTAACAACCAGAACTAACTTCTTTTATTGTTCTTACATATGTACCCCCCATATAATCTTCCTTATATACTAACCCTATGTATCGATTAACCTTTATGTACTCCCCTAGACAGATTTAATAATATTGTAATTTAAGTATGTTTACGTACATTACCCACCCGATCAAGTGATTTCCTAATATCGAAAAATCTGATGACGAAAGTAGGTATATGAGTAAGAAAACACCTCAAAGAACCAGTAATGGAGCTCAAAGCCAAAACTTAAATTATATTACCTAAACACACATGGAGAAGAAATTGAATCTATAAATAACATATTTATGCCACTGATGGGGTCCACCCCTGATGGCTATTACCCCCATGGGTTTTAAAAGACACCCATGATATATTATCCTACATGACTGCTCGTTCGTGACCCGACCTTTTATTTTGATACATGAACTTTCATTCGAAGTTTCTGAACGGTATGATTCTAAATATTTATTGGTAGGTAGATAAGTACATAGGAAATAAGTACCCATCCCCTAGGGAAGAGAGAACTCCTACTAGTGTCCAGTTGTTCGTCCTACTATGTACTTGGTAAGTTGCATAAAATAATCATCTAATTTAATTACATACTTGTTGTTCCAAATGTTACAAATAATTGGGTGCTGCGACTATTGAGTACGCGGTAGAAGCGTGCGTCTTGCGTCGTTCTTAGTTATGACCGGTTACTCTGCAGAAAAGACTAAAAGACAATAGCATATGCGTTTAGCTATGTACAAATACTATGATTGTATCTCTACTGGCTTCCACCAGTGATTTCTCGCGCATTCCGTGGGACTCCGCTCACCCAGATAAAAAGGTAGCCTATAGCCTTCCTGGATAAATGGGTTATCAAAACTACTGGTCCGAATTTGAAAATTCTTTCAGTGATCGAAAGCTACACTCTTTCCGAGTAATATAGGCTATATTTCATACAGCTACGGGTAGTGGTTCCCACAGGACGCGGGTGACACCGCGGGAAAACGGCTTGTACTTCATGTAGTTCATATATGTAGATTCTACATAAATCATCAAATAGGTATTTGAAGGTACAATCCGTGCCAGTTCTGTCAGTCACTGAGACTTGTAGTCAGTTGTATCAATCCGTGATAGCGTTAAGTCAATCCGTATCTATGATAGGTGTTGTAATTCCCGGGCCACTGTTAATGAACGTTACAGACATGTTAACTGTTGCGTAGTGGGGAGATGTAAGCCGCTCTGATTGGTTATTATTCTGCTCGGTGATCTACGTTTGTGCTTTGATTTGTTTCTGACTACTTGGTTACATGGAAGATTGGGAGGTAGGTGTATGGACCTCCCGATAACATGACATACACAGGAAATGATGGCCCCCATGTCGATCAGATGAAAGACGTCCATTACTTTTCTGCATCATCAAAATACTGAAATTAAAGTTAACCTTTTTTTTATATGTAACGTAAACACATAACACATGTGTAGTGTTCGCCCTACCTGTGTCTCTGTAATTACCATCCGATAATTAGGATATCGGCTCGCTTGCCCACATAACGTCTTACTCCCGTGCCACACACTCTCCCGGTTTCCCGCCAACTGGCCATAGAGTATAGTGTGCACTCTCCGCGTCTATGCGACAACGAGACGACAGATATCGGTGATAATACAGTACACTACAACATGTAAATTAAGTAGATAGGTATAATTTTCAACCTGATCACAAAAATGCAGTTCTTATTTTTTTTTAGTTTTCGTCTTATTTTGGCAAGATAAGGCTGCGATGTTTTGCAACTATTAGTGCATGTTTGATCATAAGACCTCCATTCCACGAACAAACTATTAAATCGACGTGAAAATCATGTCTATCTTCTAGGACTAGGAGATGCACATGATCTGAACTTTGTTTTAATAGCAATGTTCCAAACCCTTTTCTAGAGTTAGAGTTATAGTCCTGGTCCGCTCCTGGTTTTCTAAGTCTTAACAATAGAAAAATTGCTTTATGCTTGTGTAGATTTGCACCACTTCGTTACTAAATTGCATAAAAATATATTCATACAGGCTTGTCTTCATTCGTTAAAGTTATTAATTAAGGCTGTTACATATTTATAACCTTTGCTAAAGGTAGGCAACTAGGCTTGAACATATTTACGACATTTATAATGTCAATATGTATGTATGTGCATTTGTTAATATAATATACTCACCTATTTACATGAGTTATTTCGCTGTTTGGGGTTCAGTGGAATATATGGGAAAGCCTGGCACTTATAATACATCGTTTGGTACACAGAATTCGGTGAAAAATGTGTTTAAATCACTATTTTGAAGGTGCTTTCAAAAGAGGGGTAATGTTTCAATTTGGTTATTTTGAGTATATCATACAAATTGAATATACCAAAGTGGTTTTTGTGTGTCACAGCCATTTAGCTTTGACAACAACTGCAGCAGAACTCGTGTTAACGGAGTTGATATACCAATTTAGGCATATTTTGCTCGGTACGGAACCCGTCTACAATGTTTATTCACTATTGACTTGCATTTTTTGTATCGAAGGCAGTGTTGTGTGAAAATGCGAATATGGTTTAAGGACAAGTTGAAGAAAATAAGGTTCTCTTCACACTGTTACGATGCAGCTTGAGTAGCTACATTGGGTAGAAAATTACAACGTACTAAAATAATTGTTTCTAAGGGAAGGTACTACATTAAATGTAGCTAATAAAGCTTTTTAGTTAAATAAGTTTTGGTTATTGTATCAAATATTTCAGAACAGGCTTTTCCTTGCGTCTGTAACGTCCTTCATGCATCCGGATAAAAGTAGTCTAAGTACATAGTTTTTCCGAATAAATAGGCTTTCTAACAGTTTGTGACATCTTCAAGTTAATGAACTTTATTATAATTTTTGGACTGCCACGACCACGCATCCCACGACCTCCGAATGTAATTTATCTAGCCTCACAGTTGCAACTAATTCTGCCCCACTCGACCGGCTCATTACCCCTTTTCAGTTGGAAGTTGGAACACTCTTTCCACTCAGACTTACACAAATTCACATTTGCAATCAGAGCCCGGAGAAAAGTTCCTCCTACCCACCGCCCCTCGCCCCCACGCCGCCTTTAATTAACAGAAAGTGGTTCATTAGAGCTTATTCATTAAAGCAAGGAGTAATTAGCGAACTCTAATGAATGCTGTAATAATGTAAGAGCGGCCGCGTCGGACTGCGGCCCGACTTCTAGATTAATCTAGAAGCTACGAATAATTTAGTAATGGCGTTAATTTATTACTGGACTGATTGCGGGTATTAGGAGTAGCTACTTACCTAAGTGGAGTGTTACATGGTATGGCAAAATTGTATGCGACTAAGCTGCTGTTTTTTTTTAAATTATTTATTACGTGGAGTGTCACCATTTGCCCTTATCGTATCGTTACCCTTAAAAATATCATAAACGAGAAACTCAGTTCGTTATGCTAAAATGGCCAGACAGGTGATATTTTTTTAGGGTACCTAAGAATTTATTGAAAGTAGTATCCCCCCAGGTATTGAAACAGTTGCGGACAAAGTCACTGGCGAAATCTAGCGTATAATTAATAATTAAGTATTATTGCTATTACATTTGGATGGATAATCAAAGAAGCACCACCGCAGTTTTCGCATCACAATTTGAGATGCTCAAATAATCATTCATCTCAACCGAGCATCAAACCCGGTACAACATTACCAAAACCATTACATTTATTCAAAGCTCCCACAAGAGACTTACGTTTATCTTAACTGAACTTTATTTTACTTTTTACAGCCTGAAATCGTAAACAAAGCCAGTGGGTTGTGAGAATCAATTATGCATCAATTACCTAAGTGAATCTGTTTAATTAGCGCTGATAGACGGTTTTTTAATTATTAAGCTTTTCACTGTTTGCAGCTAATACTAATTAACTTTGTTACTTAAATTCTTAGATAATGGAGAAAGTTCTATTGCAAGGAATGTTTTAATCTACAATGAAAACGTATAGAAAATGTACTTTTAGGTATATATAAAATCCTCATATAATTAGAGCATTTTTGTGCTCTATTTATAATTAACAAATTAATGTAAATGTGTGTCTTCTCTTTCTTTGATCATTTCATCATCATCTATGCGCTTACATGGGAATCGTAGGCATGCATGCGCTACGCCACGCTACGGCGTAGCACACGGTTAGCTACGATCGCATGGTGTCAACATACACATTGAATTTAAGGAAACTGACCTAAATATTTTTTTTAATGTTATTCAACAAATTGACTGAACGCATAAAAAATATTTCATCTTAATTTTGATTACTTACCCTTTTTTCATATATAGGTATACTTAAATTAATATAGATACCAGAATATGAAATCATAGTTATAATCATAATTTCCACCTTCAAAAACAACTCACAAGCGCTCAGACGCTATTTCCATAAAGAAAACAGCAGCCAACGTCACTGGAAGGGCCATGTTCATTAGTATTCCTCAAAATAGGATCGTTATGTTGTTTGTAGGTTTTCTTATGATGTCGGAACATGTTACCCATGGCTCGCTGGACCCGAACACGCATAATGATGTATGCTAACGTTATTAAAGTGTATCATAATAAGCCTCGGCTGAAAGAAAACAACGTACTGCTGGTGAAACAAGTTTGGATGGATTTGTAGTTTGGTTTTGTTTGTTGGTTTACAAGTTTGGCGTTTTCTTGGTGGCATCGTTAGTTAAATTAAATTATTCCTTCTATATTAATATTTATAATGAATAGAAGAAATTATTTTTCCATAGTTACCGTATCGAAAGAAAGCCTATGTAACCTATCGCCATACCAAATGAAGTTAACCGATTGATTAGGTTCTGTCATTTTGTTATCAATTTAAGGCGTACAAGAACAAACAAAGTAACTTTCGCAATTCTCGTACCTATGTATTAAGTAAGGATGTGTTGATAATTAAAATTTCTACGTTATTTTAATTTCTTATTTTGTGGAGTATTAAAAAAAAAAACTGTCCTGTGAATAACTTTATATATTAACAAAATCTTCATTATTCGTAATAGTTTAGTATTATGGACTCTGTACAAATTCTAAAATACTAAACTATTGAATAAGAAATAAATATTTCAATAAAGTAAAACTTGTTGCGCCGACCGTACAGAACTGCTCGAAGTGACCCTCAGTGCCTTACATACAGCTAACAATTGCTGCGGGACTATCCCGAGTCCGGCTCCGACATGTCCACCCTTGTTCATAGACAAATGAGCTCCTTCTTATTTATTTTAAAATATACCTCTTTTGTTTGTTATGAATTTATCATAGATATTTTTATTTATTAATTATTCCAACTAAGCTCTTTAATGTGGTTGCACTAAAATTTAAAATTATTTTCTTATAAAAGCTCGTTGAAATCTAAGATTAATTTATTCATCGTGTCCCATGTCATTAGTAGAAGATAATTTACTGTTGCTCTTTGTAATTAAAAGTTAAAGGTTTGTAATGAGACTAACAAGACAAGTTCGTACTAAATCGTCACCTGAACTCATTAAGTTACAGGCTTCGATTTTCAAAATGGAAAATATAAACGAGGTTGTATGCGTGTCGTGGCAGGAGGCGAGTGGTTTCGGCCATTACTAACGTGAATATTGTAGGGTGGCCTGCAGCGACTCTATTGATTAGTCTCTCGTATGCCACCCATCATTCATTCATACTCGTGTCCGCAGCCCGCGTCAGTCTCCCGGTATTTTTCGCCATTTCTAGCCAAAGGCCGAAGTACATATTTGATGGTGCGTCGGTCAGGAAGGAAGGCGTGCTACGTAATTGGTCGTGCCGCCGGATAAATTCTGATAGAACCCCTGGGTTCACCGCGTCGGATGTCTGTTAATGAGATCTGTTGAATATACAATTTTGTTCGAGTATTTTTTGCAGTTTTTTTCTTAATTGGAGTCATTGGTTTTTGAGTTGGGGTGTTGCACAATTAATTTTGGGAATGATTTTTGATTTGGGAAAGGCAAATATTAAACACTTGAAAAGTTGCGCCATCGTTTCAAATGATGTCTCAAAATAAATCCTCACACGTACATACCTTGTATATTTATTAAAACATAGTGCATAAACGCGTAACAGATTTACCTCGACTTAAGAATCGCTTAACTTATTAACAAAGTACCCACCTGTATCATAATATTCATACTCAACTAACTCTCACACTAAGAAAACTTCGCAATGAACCATTATCCATCGGAAGTTATTTCGATGATATTTTTGTGTTGTGAAATACTTGCCGGCACAACAAGATAATCCAATTGTCAGACCAAACTCGTGGCCAACAGGCGTGAGGCGCTTTCGTCTGTGCACTCCATTGGGGACCTACTAGGTGAACTCGAGAGCAAACTCGCGGTGATAATGGGTGTGAGATTGGCTTGAGAAAAGTGTTTTATTTGTATTGTTGTTGGGTTGGTGTAAGTATAAAGTACACTTGCTTTACAGTTGATTCCTAGTGCAATAAGTACTCGATTTTATAATATGCAGGACTATACTTCTGAAATAAAGCGACACAGGTTGCCGTTGTTATTTGTCATTTTATAAATATGTTCCTATGCTGTCTTGCTTATTGCTTTTTTATGCTGTGGTTTTTATCTGTTGTCTTCTAAATTGTTGTCTTCTTTTTCATATTGGAAATATTCTTGTCTCTTGTTTGTGTTTAATAAATATCTATATGTATATCTTGAACATGAAAATAAACTTTTAAACAGAAATGCGTGTAAATCCCCTGACAACAGCAAGTTATGAAAAATCTATATAAATTGAGCCAAAACCGTGGTAGTGGTACAGAATTCGGACGATATGATATAGATGTTTGGGCTCAGATTACAGGCTGATAGAAACCCGATGGGTTTCATGTTCACTCATTGAACGGAAGGCTCGATGTAACGTGAACGCGCTCAGATTTGTCACATAATGCCCAAAAAGGATAATAAATAAAAGCAAACTTTTTACGAAATAAAAACCATATTTTTTTAATGTCACGCTTCTTAGTTCTAAATTCAAATTCACGTGAATGCGTGTTATAAAGGCATACGTACTAAGATGCAGAATGTTCATTCGTTCATGAAAGAAATAAGGATTTTTATTCGCGTTTTCTCAACGTCTTTTAATGTCCGCTTAATTTATTTTATAGTTCGTTTATAAATTACAAATTGGTTCTTTACTCCAAAGAGTTTGTCTTATTGCACGTGGGAATGAATGTGGTCGATCTTAGTTAACATTTCCAACGAGCTTTAAAGAGTTAATCAGATAAATTAGACCCGTATTATAGTCGTTATTTACTAAGCCTTAAGATCTAATCTTTAATCGTTAAAATAATAAAGGTTTTGTTGTTGTAGTAATCTGCATGATTAAGCAACACTTTATCCACAAATGGCTAAGTAAATTCAGATTTTTCTTACCGTTCGCATAAAGGAAATGAAATCGAAATATTTCTGAATACTAATTCACCGTCTCGTCCACTCATTGTGTCATGGCGCCAGTCAAAAAAGGCTTCGGGAAGGCTTGTTTACATAATCGTTCAATTTGCAATGTTAAACAATTTGGACCAGATGTTTTCTTGCTTTTTATTTTAATCCAACAAAATGTAAGTAACTGCTTGTTTTTACTCCGGAACAATACGGTTTGAGAGCATCCAACATTAATTTAAATTAAATGGAATGTTTAATTTTGTTTTTTTTTTCTGCCTAGATAGAAGTAAAATAGATTTCTCAGAAATAGGGGATTGTAAGGAGTCTAAAAGAAAGATAGGGTTATGTTGTCTGCTAATTGGGTCGTGGGTTGTCAGCTAGGCAGTCAAAATATTTAGTTGAAAAGGCTAGGCATGATGATGATAAACTGGAAATTACATTCCAGGGTAAAATGTCTAAATATCTTTTATTATCTTTTTATTTCTTTAATACTTCGTGGATAATATCAGACTGTTTATATTATTACTTATATATGTTTTTTTTCTATTACCATTGTAAAGAGAAATCTGTATCTGATGTATTTTGCATATTAGGAGTTTCCAATAAGAAAGATAAATAATGTCGGGACACCCAAAGATTCTCTTACTGACTACCAGAATTCAGTTTCAGGTTTCGTAAGAAGCTTTCAGACATCTACTGCAGAACGCAAGCTTAGTGCGATTTTGGATGGAGTCGTGCCTTTGTATGGCAGATTTATTAATAAACCAACTTGATAACATAAATCATAAATCTAAGGAGTATGTAATAGTTTTTTATTTAAGCCTTCAACTACAGATTACTTAATACTTACTACTAATTCATCCAGTTGATGTATATGCATTTTTGGTACATCCAAAAAACGTGGCTCCCTGGATGCGGAGGACAGATATTGTTAGGGTATAGATGATCTCCCTACATGTCGCTATCACACCAAGCATTGCTTCACCTTGTGATTGATTCACTCATGCGGCAGCTATTTAGCCAAGCTATATGAACGGTATGGTATAGGTATGGGGAATTGAAACAGCGTAAATAATTTACAAAATTTTATTTTCTCCTCCTGTCACCGGCTCTCTTAGGCTAGGTATTGTATGTTCTTTCTTTGTGTATTGGTAACACCATAACTGTCGTTCTAACAAACCGCCACAGGCTTCAGGTCTGACTTTGGACCGAAGATCTTGAACGAAAATGACAGACATTTTGTCGGCAACTGCTCAAGCGTTATTAAAGGTCTAACATATTTTAACTTGTCTGATACTAAGGTAGTTCTCCATAACATAAGTCAGACCAAAAACCTGTGGTGTTTTCCGTAAATTAAACATATCTTTAGATGGCAAGATTCACTAAACGCTAACATTATATTTTATGCCGGCCACAAACATTGTCAGATACAATCTAATGACATACAGTTCTGATTAAAGTTCTAACCACTAAAATCTTGAATTCCAATAAAAGGAAAGTATTTTATCATGAATTTACTAACGTCGTTGAGTATAAAGAATAAATATACTATTCTGAATGAATATTGAGCTGACTCTATGTAGGTAATATTTATATGGAGTTTCAGTCGTCGATATAAACCTTTGGGAAATAATTAGTGAACTTTTGATTTAATGGTTGTTTCATAATAGTTAATGATATATTCTTTAATACATGTAGGCTATAGGAGCGACACATTTTTTTAAAACGTCGTCTCTATTTATAAAACTGGCACGTGATTGATGATCACACTTTATCTTAAAGGGCAGTATAAGTTATTTAAGTACAGAACCTGGATTACGAGAAAAACAGTTTATTTGTTGTTTTCATTATTTCCTTTTGGTTTATTTCGCCAACTTTGTCTGCAACGACTTATTCATAGGTACACATATAAAGGAATGTTAGCGTTTAAGGTTACTTATATACAATAACTGTATACATTTAAAAATCGATCGAACAACTGGTAAAACGTAGATCAATATATACAGAGACCGTTATTTACTTGAATTTAAACTTCAAAGATGTTGGCATCAAAATTATTGCTACGAAGTTTTGCGCCCAAACTTTAGCATCGGAACACATTAGGCAATTTTTCTTCAGAAAAGTGTTCCGATTCGTAAACCAAAAGCCATGTAGTAATGTTATTAACTTCTACATTACCATTACGTCAAACAAAAAAAAAAATGCTTTTGTGTTTTGAATCGGCTTTTCAAATAAAAGTTGCCTAACAAGCCCTCGCTTAGGTACAAGATGTGTCTACTTAAATCTATGGTGTTTATACTAATATTTACAATATAAACGTATTAATAACGAGTCAATTGATTTACAGCTCGTTTACAAAGAAATAACAAAAGACGAGAGAACTATTTACACAGCAAGGTTGCAAATCACAGGGAGGCGTGCGCAAGAAACATTGTTGTTGCGATATATCATAGCGGTAATTAAAATTAAAGTAAAAAGTACAATCTCTGGCAAGATTCGACATTGCTTTCTTACGTTTTATAATATATTTTATGGCTGTCAGCAAATATTGCAAGACGCATGGAGTTTTAGGTGTCTCACGATTAATCACAAATGTAAAAATTTTTTAAACGGAGAAGTAACCCCAAATACCCTTTAGGCTAGATTGCATACTCTTAATGTATTTATTGATGCAACTTGCTTCTTGAGCTAATACTTCATTTCTAATATTTCGTTCATTTTTTTATTCAAATTAATGTTTGCTGATAAAATGCATATTCATTTGTTGTTTCGATGGTGAAATTGCAATCTGCGCAAGTACTACAACAGCATTCACAAAATTACGCAGTTATAATTTATTTTGTTCGATGGATCGAGTTCATATAAAATAAAAGAGTGCTTCAAAAACAACAGCTTTTTAATATTAAAGATATGCTTGATCTTTCCACGTCCACCATTAATTATCACTTTAATTTAAAATAGAAACAACACGCTTGTGTTTAACACATCTCGTTCTGTTCAACTCTTAAGTATCAGTAATTTAATGGAAATTTACATATAGCAAGTTAAAGTTATATAAATTGCCATTTTCACAACCGAAATTAAATATGTAGTAGGTACTAACGTATAACTTAACAGTTCACTGACAGAAGAAAAATTGTTACTGACGGCCAGCTTCCCAGCTGTCAGTAATAATTTTGTCTGTGTCGTAAGTTCAATAAATTGTCTGTGGCACAACACTGTCACTCAGTCTCGCCGTCGCTGGCCGGAGACGGGAGATGACATTTGAGGGATGTCGACGGCTTCGTGAGGTCGAGAGCGGGCTCGTGCGAGGGGCCGGGCGCGGCCGGGGCGGGCTGCAGGCTCAACAGGCTCGGAGGTTGGACGTACGGCGAGAGCATGCCGGCCGGGGCCTCCGCCGGCGGACACATCGCGGGCGGCGTCCAGCAAGCAGCGCTCGACGCCTCCGGAGCCATGGCCGCCGCGCTCAAGTACGAACACGACATCATCTGAAACAATTACAAATTCATTTTAAAAGATCTCCGGCATTACCTTGAGCGAAATTAGGTTGATTGTGCGTGTAATCTCCGAGAGAGATTGGAGTAAAAACAGGGCTTACATAAATAATGAAATATGTAGTATTATGAGATGAGAGGCCTGAAGAATTCGTGGATGGAGGGGGTTCTGTAATCACGCTAATGGCCAATGCGCAGCATAGCCGCGGGCCCCCCGCACCCCGCGCCGCCTCCTCAAGGAGGCTTTCATGCTAATGCAGATTGGGCGCAGGAGCAACACTAAATCGCATCACATGTCCGACACCTCGTAACTTCGCCGGAACTCTGAACTTATCACTTTGGGAAATTACATAAGAATATGATTTTTATTGCAGATCCTAGAGGTTCTACTACTAAATTTTATATATTGTATCCATAAAATAACAAAATGTTGTATATGGCTTCTCACGTTTGCCAATATATCTTAAAGTAATTGTAAGTAAAGCATTTAGTGGCTATATATCACAGCGCGGGTGCAGGGCGCCGCTCGCGTCCATTTTTCACACATATCGCTGTGAAATTGATTACCTACACAATACACGAGGCGTCCGAACAGCCACTGCTGTTGTCCTAACAACTTGCTTCAATAACACGAGTATGTTGTACTAATATTGTCAAACTTGATATAAGGTACCTAACGAAATTTCTCTCAAAATGTATGAATGGCAAATTGATTTGTAGCTCGGGCGATAGGCTTGTACTGCTATAATAGTTTCATAGTTAATATGGAGTACAAAAGCCTCCACACAATTGGCATAGTTGGAGGCAACAGCTGCTCGCGTACACGGAGTGTTCTAACAATGATATTGTAACTTTAATATTTATTGCACTTGATCAACTCTGCGCAAGTTTTATGGAACTGCCTCCAAACATGTATTATGTGAGCACGCTAAAAACGACGAATTTTAATGCATAAATTAAGTTTATCCAAAAGCAACAATCTACTCACGTCAAGTCTTTAAACAAGCAGAACTTAATTAACTTGACGCCATTGTGCCCAAGAACGTAAAGTGCATAATTAAACCCTTCACGTAAACGCTTTGGTTAATATGTTTAAGCGTGGGTATTGCTTTAGGAGACCTAAACTCTCCTATGAGAATAAACAGGGTCTGAGGCGGGCGCGCTGGACGAGCCTCGCCGCACAAATGAATTAGTGGTGTTGTGACCCCCCCCTCGCGGCCGGCCGGCGGGCCACGCAGGGCGGGGGGCATGTTGCGATTAAAATATAATTAGGCGCTCGGCAATTGTTTCGCCATCGAGCCAGGTGGTGCGGCTCAGGGTTGCGGGAGGGTTTCCAATTACGTGCGCCCGGTGGCCGCGGAAAACACGCTTATTGCCTAATAATAGGACGGGGGGAGCAATATGAGGATCTTGTGTGGCTGATTAATTATTTCACGCGGCGGCTCGTTCGTGTTAAAAATCGAGGATACCTGTGCGGTGATAGGGGGTGATTGTAACGCGATATTAATTGCTATCAAGACTGAGGTGACTAATAAATCACGTTCACCTACCGTTGGTACTTTCAGCATTAATGAATTCAAACGGGCTGCGATAATTGCGTACCTAATTACGGGCGGACGGAGCTGTCTAATTTATCACTGTCGGATTATGAATTAGGAATGGCGTTAATTAAACATGCATAATATTTGTGGAGGCGATGTAATGGTGTGTTACGGTGGCGCATTTCAGCCTTGTACTCGGCTCTTAATATATGAACATATTATTTTCGCAAGTCTTCTTGTATAATTCAATGCAATTATGATTTGTTATTAATGTTTCATGCATCATTTTAACTTTCGAATATCTATTTTTTGCTTACACCTATTTATGACTTTGAGATTTACATAACTCTTATTTCTTTTAACAGCCTGATTTCAAAATATTAAAAAAAAAAATACGGATATGCAAACAAACTAAATAGCCATAATTTTAACGAAACCTAATTTTAATATACAACATACAAAGGAAGGATAGATTTCCATGCACCTTTCTGCCCTAACCTCATTATAGTGCAGACGGGGTTGCAATTCGTTAAGGTCAGTTGAGGGCAGTTCCCAACCCCTCATGTGTTTGTCATTTTAATACTACTTCTAAGCTTGAAGCATTTCATTTTAAATGTACCTATTAATTAACAAGCAGCAGTATTAAAGTTTCTAAAATACCATAAGAATAAAGTAGGTAAAAATATAAGGTAGCCCGTTCATGTACCTACTTTCAAACCTGACCTGAGGGAATTCCTTCAAGTACTCATCAAAAAGCCTACCTCCAATGTCGAATCCTTTTTGCGAAAACAAGAATAGGCGATCGTCTAGGCAACATTTATTTACATCCCAATAAAAAAACCCTTTCAGACCATGTTTAAAAATTCACGATATTCATACCCAACTTAATTCAATTAGAATCAAACGTATTGGGGTCAACAAACCGTAAGACCAACTAACGAAGGTACGGACCGGCAAAAAAGTTGCCAAAAATAGTTCGTGTAAGTGTCTGTATGTGTGTGTGCAACCCTGTAAAGGTCAGGGACACGGTGCCCGGGTCAGGGGGTCGCGTGACCTCGCCCGCTGCACCGTAATCACCGATATACGATATTGCTCAAGAATGGAAGGCTATATTAAACTCGAAACGATTCGTAGCTATTGTACCAGAAACTGCATTATAACCAGTAACCTTAGTTATGCAATCTGTACTAAGAAATACTACGTTTTCATTACATTCTCTAAGATTTCATTAAATAAACCAAATTACAATGTATTTGCATTAATTTCGGCATCTACATACGTTTAAGCACAGTATTTATTGAATAGACAATAGGCCCGCTTCTAACACAAATTTCGGTTATTACAGACATACCGTAAGGAACTTCTGCGTATGTGCGTTCAATTTAATATCGGCCATTGAATAGAAAACGCCTCTGCGCTCACAATGGTCCATCGGCATTCCATTAACTACTAGAGCAAACACGGGGACGCGTGCGGGCACTAACTCAATACAAAACGATTCCTAGCGAACGATACTCGCACATTCGGGACATTCCTATTCGATTGTAACAACACTAACGACTGTTTATATTGGCGGCGGGTTGGGCCCGATCCGGCCGACAATCGGGGCCCGGACGGACTTTCGCGAGACAATGCAAGACTGGGCCTAAATAATTTAATAGTTGTAGGCGGTGGCGCGGCTTCGAGCGGTCGGCAAACAGTCGGCCGACGTACGACGATATTGCATCGAGGTCTATCGGCCCAAGGTTTATGAAGTAAGCCTTTGTCTTGCACGCGTTGATTAATTGTCTGCCACGTGTGAGACTCGCTTTGTTTTGATTCGAAAGTTCGTTTCCTAATAGAAGTTGTGCATGGAAAGTTTTGGTACTTTGTGCTTTTGTGAATAATTACTCAAAATTAATGACATTTGATTTTAAAGAAAGTGGGTGACCGGGTTGGCTTATTTGAGACCGAACAGTGCCAACTAGTTCTTAGATTGAAACAAGAAAAAAAAACAATAAACTATTTATTATTCTAAGCATATTTCTATTTTTTAATTTGAATAAAACTTCAGAAGTTTCTTTCTCAAAAATAATTGCACCGCGGCGAAACTTTGGAAGACCTATGGACTCAGTGAGGATGTCCTTCACAAAGTTTTCCTTTTTCATAGACATAATGGATGATATGAAGCTCTGAGGTAAGCCTCAGAGCTTCATATCATCCATTATGTCTTAGGGTCAGACGTTAAACTGTTTATTAGAACTCTTTAAGTATTTTTGTCAATTGGTAACTTAAACTTACTGATAATAAATAACAAGAGATATTGAGTGAACCTATGTATAATATTTTTTTTTCGAAATAATAGGCACTTTACACACTTTTTGGAGAGCAATTTTTCAAAGCATACACTTTTCTTTATAACCTCAAACAGATTACCCGAAAAGCTCTACTTAGTAATTTCGCCTAATATGCGAGTGCCATAAACACAACGAGAGCCGCTAAAGATATCGCGAGGTAAGATATAAGAGTGATAGTGAGCGTTGGGCGGGCGGCAATAAATTAGGGCGGGCGGACTAGGGCGGCGTCGCGTGCGCCGCGGCCGTTTGTCGCGTAGCGTGCGCCCGCGCTCATTGCTTATTCATGCACGGTAAGCACGCACAGGTAAGGCGCACACTATCATACAAAAGTGTTGCCCTACCGATAATGGGTTAAACACTGCTAAATTACACCGATTGCATACGGAGATTATTTTTGCTAATAAATAGTGGATTGGATAATTTGATTTTAGGTGGGAAACTTGATTTTTGTTTATATAATATTTATCAAATTATTGTATTTTATTTTTCATTTAAAATAAAACGTACACTTAACTTGAACTAAACATTATATAAAGTGATTTTAAAATATGTGCCTACAGGCTATGCGTAGTGGTGAGGCGGCTGCTTTGTGTCGCGTCTGACGGCTCGATGACCGCACATTAATCATCATTCGCGTCTTAGTGATAAGCTCTCATCCGCTGTCAACGCCTGTCTCCACCACTGACAACTTCATCAAATCATCGTATTTAATCCTACAACTTCACTATGAGTTTCCCAGAATAGAGCCTCAGCAATAATCACATTTTAGTATCATAATTATACACGAGTATCGATAACCCATCTGTTACCTAGATACTTATGAAATCAAGTTCCCGACAAGTTTTACGTTCAAAGCAAAATTTGACTTATACTGGATATATTACTAAGAACTCGTAAAGTTACAATAACGTAGTTGATTCTTACGTAAACTTTAAAGAAATAAGTGTATACGTCAAAGGATTTCGCATAATTCCCGATAACGAGCGTTCGAGTCGCTCTCTTACTTCAAAGCCGCGTTTCAGTTACAGTTTATTATTAATAAAATTTGGGTGGGTTTGGTAGCGGGGAGCGGGGCGAGCGGAGCGCTCGGCGGCTGTAACGAGCGTGGTCCGCCTCGTTATCGGCAGCGCCGGCCGGTCAGCGCCGCGGAAAATTCGCCCGAAACTGACGCGCGTGAAAATTTAATGAACGGCCGGACGCTAGTTAACTAAAAGGTAAAGTGCACCCTCTTGACGTGTTCGGTAAATATTAATAGTGAGTGTGCTAGCGTGCGCCATTAAAAATGCACGAGTCCGCGGACACGCTGGCCCGCCGGCGACCGACGCGTTCATTAGCCTCTTTACATGCGGTCCCCGGGCCCTCCTCCAAATTAACTCCAGCTCGAGGCACGTCGCGCGTCTCAGACTTACATCTCCTACATTATAACAACAAATTAGGATTTTTCCGTCAGCCTGCTTTGTCGTCCAATTTATCCGATAAAATGCGACATTCAATATCGAACTTCCTCGGATGCCGTGCTCTGCGTGGCCTGCAAACACTTCCTGAGAACAAGTTTTACTATTGAAGCCATTTTAAAACTCTTACGGATGCTATTAAGGATAATAGAAACTGTCTAGCTGGAACGATGAGTCCAGGAATTATGTCTGGGACTGGAATGATCTAAGTTTGACTTTTATGTCGTTTTTCGTTTCGAGAAAGCGCGGCTGTTCACGGTCCGTGCGAAAAGTCCGTGAGTAAGTGTAGGAGCTGGTCACACTGACGGCTGAAGGCGAGGACGCGGGGAGACGCGGACGAGGGCGCGAGTGAGCCGTGGTATCTGTTACCGAGTAATGAGGATCGTTAATTATGTATCGCTAGGTGCGTAAGCTTTTCAATTTGGGAACGGTTCAGTGTCGCGGGCTCTCGCGAACGAGGTCAAGGGTTCGCGACTCTCTCAACCCTGAGGGGCTGCCAAATTAATGAGGCACTCCTTTGTAATAAAGAAATAACAAGAACTGCGCACGCGAACCCGGCCTCGCCGACTTCGATGTCATTAAAGGCGTCGCGAAGTCTTGAAAGGAGTCGTTACCGCGCCTCGCCTAAACAACTGAGTTTTCATCAACATTCCGAAATATACACATAAATTGCTAAGCACTCACGCTAAGAAAAGGAACATTGAAAATAATGTTCAAAAATTATGAAGAGATGCTGAAACGGGATGAATATAGGAGCCGTAGGATTATAAAGCATGGCCGAATGATTGCAGCACTAATATTGTGTGTCTATTTTAGCAGTAGTTGCAATTGTTTCCCGCAAGTAAGGCAGTGTGTACACGGTTGTGACGGTTCATATTAGTGGAACAGACGGGGTAGATTACAGCGGGGGTGCGCCCGGTCCCGGCGGCCTGCGGCCACGGGTTTCTAAGTCCCGGCTAATTGGATGAGCCGCCAGGCCAGCCCAATTAGCAGCACCGTTGTGATTCATTTTAATCGGGCGCCCTTATCAGTGCACCACTCAGCGCCGGTGTAACCTTACCTTTAAAATATATTTATTTTTATATGAGCAAAATTAAATTAAATTAACGCTGTTAAGACGGATTATTTCATAGCTAAGATCAAGGAAGATGCCTTGACATAGATAGAAATAAATAAATATTCTAGATAATAATATTGTATATTCTGCGGGCAAGTAAAAGAATTCTAACTTTAAATCTTAGAAGAATTTACTATTTGAAACAAAGAAAAATTATTAAGTAGGTATGAAATATTGAATTAGTGCAATTTGACAGGTGTATCTCAGACACATGAATGTCTAGAACGTTCCACATCAGGGTTTTATATTTTTGTTTCTTTTAAGGATATGATAAAAAAAGCTTAATAAGATGGCAACTTATTTTTTAAGAAGACATTAATTTCTAATTAGGATACTTGTAAGCCTCAAGCGTTTAGAAATCTCTGTTAAAGCTCTTCCTTAAAGGTCATTTCCATTTGCTATATTAAAAACTTCATAGAGGTCTTGCTATATAACCTCAAAATTATAGGCACTTGTTTAAATATATAACCGGTTTTATCTGGTTAAATAAGTCAACAAGATTATAATATAGAGAGATAATTATTTATAATTTAAACATTTTTATTTAACAGCTAGACAGCAATAATTGAAGGTTGTCTATAGTTGTTGCACTTGTGTCTATAACATTAAATAGTTAATTAATATTTTTATTTACATTTATGTTCACTAGGCAACTAGGAAGTCCTGCAATTGAAACATGGTTAGTATGTATTCAGCCTTAATTAATTTGCTCAATTAGTTTTATGGATATTTCCTCTATAAAGATATACACATAAAATATAATAGAAAATGTGCTAAATGATATGAGAGTCCATAACTATGAGTACACGTAACTATGCATGTTTCAAAACCTATTCTAGAATATTTTTCTTTAGGTACAAAATCAAGTTAAATAGCTTTCTATAAGTCAAAACCACTGCAACAAATTATCTATTTCTGTCTTACCTAGCTGAAAGTAACAAAACTGTCTCTGTCAATTAACATGAAACTTATAAATTACGTCAGAATAGAGGCTAGTGGGGCGACCAAACAACCCGGGAACCCTCTACTTATCCCGGGAACTCCGTACCTTATCCCGTGACATAGGCCCGGCCCTAGATAAGAATTAATCAAGCCAGGCCGTCCCGCCAGTCAATGAACGCATTTGAGTGGAAAATAAAAATAGAAGGACAAATTGCTTGTGTATTTCGACAGTCTATTTCTTTGCATTTTATTATGATAAGTGTAGTTAAGATAGGACACATGTTGCCATTATTGGTCTACTTAGATTAAGTCGATTTTTTAATGTCTTGGTGGTAACAAACACGTCAGCAGTTAGACTGTAGCTCTAGGTATAGGTAGACTCATCAGAATGACATCAGTGTTACTTTGGAAAAAATCATAAGCTGTTGAAATAAGTTAGCCCACAGCAAACCAACAGCACAGAACAATGATAAAAAATCTCAACACCGACCTCCCAACACATCCAACACTACCACAGAAACCAACATACGGAACCAAACTAAAAAAAAAATAACACACAAAAATCTGAGTTTTTCATCAAGCGAAATGCATTCGATCGCGGCATATCAAGCAGAGTCCGTCCATTAACGGCACAAGTTTACAAAACACAAAACAAGCGAGGCCGTGCGAGGGAGACGACAAGAGAAACCACTTCCGCAATGAGATGGGGCACTTCCTGTGATTGAGGGCGCCCATCGGCCGCGCTTCGTCCTGCCGGATCGCGCCCTACACTTGCGCAACTTTCTCTAATGTCAAATTAGCTGTACGAGAAAATTGCGTGCTGTTCTCGAGCTCGAGTTTTTGGACTTCGAGGGTCTTATTAGTGAATATCGTTGAAGAAGTCTTTATGCCTTGAAGTTATACAGATTCAGCAACTACAGTTTCTAACGTTGTAACGTCATTAACTTGTTAAATACCCACGATTGAATGGTCGTTCGATGAATGACAAGATTTCAATAGAAATTAACTCCTCATTACTTTCTCTTTTCTAAAAGACATTGTACTCATTCATCACCCATTGAGACATCATTCTTAGGAGACTAGAGTCGTTTAATGGTCAACATAATCGACTCCTTAACTATGTTTAAATAAAGTGGATAATAATAGTATCAAATGATCGTTCCTGGTTTAACTGTGTAAATGAAGTCGTATCGTGCACATTTGGCAAATGCGATGGGTACATATTGTGTAGTAAACGAAGGCACGCATAGTAGTGCTGGCTGTGAACACTGGCTCGCCGTGTAATTTCCAGTGCATCCCGTTCTCATCTCTCTCGCTCAGCTAAGTAATGACTTAGATCCATTCCCGGATAAATAGCAAATTGAATGTGTGCCCCTCGTAGTGTGGCGTGCACCACCCCGTCTGCGAGCCAAGCTGCATGTGTGTGCGTGCGGCCTACGTGTGTGTGCACTGATAATGCAAGCTGTATATTTTGGTGATTAGTGGCGCTTGCCTATTAATTCTACCAGACTTTAAATACTTTTTGAGATGAGCGATCGTAATGTCTGAGTGAATAATTATTTCCACATGGCGAATACTTTGCAAAACATTAAACTGGAAGCACCACTCATTTTGGAGGAACCGGGGTAGTTAAAACTATGTTTTAAAAACTAATTTTGCAGCGAAGCTGGCTCCGTCGATAACCCGCTACTATTTACAATGTTTTTCGTCGGTCGTATTTTTTGGCTTGTTTTACGGTCGACGAATATGAAAAGTTTTGAGCAGCTCTCTCCGAGAGGCGTAAAGGCGGTTTACGACGCGTCTTCGAGTTGAATGCGCCACATGTTAGCGTGTTCCACTGAATTTCCTCGCGGTATAACCGCATTACACGTGCTCTATGACCTGACCATGAAAATTTTAAACGTCTCGCTTCAAACTAAACGGCTCGTTCTCGCCATCGTAAGTTGGCAATGGCAACGGGTGCATAATATACAACCCGCATTTGTTGAGGCGAGTGCTTGTGGTTAGCTTAGAACCGACATCTTTTTAAACATTGCACAATGCAATCCCGACTGGGCCAGCTGCAAAAACTCCCGCTCCGGGACAACAAAGAGATGTCCTTATAAATTCTCGATTAAATTTTGGATACGAGCTCCAATGAACACAAATTCCTAGAGTCGGTCCAATAAAGGACGCCGTGCAGCCGCGTTAGGAGGCCATAAACGAACGTATTATCCATGTAAGGCGGAATAGCCGTTGCACAATTAATTGTTTCATTTTGGGAAACAATTCCCGCTCCTCATTCAATTAAGAGCGGCGACTAAGGGGAGTGGGGCGGCGGGGGGTCGGGCTACCCCGCCCGCTCATGAGACGGACGTATTAATAGCGCCTGCAATATTGATATACTCGTATCGTATCCCACGTACCGCGTTCGAATACGATATTGTTTGTTAGCGAATTCGATTTGTGTCGATCATAAATCTTGCGCCTTATGTTGAATTTAGAGTTGATTGAATTCGCACCGTGGAACGCAAGCGGAAGGAGCGAGTGTCGCGCGAGGCCCGCCG
Organism: Helicoverpa zea; assembly: GCF_022581195.2. Classification (NCBI taxonomy): domain Eukaryota; kingdom Metazoa; phylum Arthropoda; class Insecta; order Lepidoptera; family Noctuidae; genus Helicoverpa; species Helicoverpa zea. The sequence continues at coordinate 4,639,440 of NC_061454.1, forward strand.
GCATAAAGAGTACGCGTTTACGTTTTAATTAGTGTTTCTGGATAAATAATAGATTAACGAAGCAAGGGATGCCGAGCGCCGCGCGGTGCTCAGGTGATACCGAAGCGGGACTCAATTAGCAAAAACACACAGAATTAAGAGAGACAAACATGTCGGGTGGGACACATGACGAGGCGCCTCTCTCAATCCGAATTTTATATTGCGCCATTCATTATTCATTGTGTTTGTCAAGAAAATTACTGTGGACCTTTTAATATAACTTCCCGAGTCGCACAAACGGAGCTACAAATTGGAGTTGTGAACAAGTTCGCTGGAAGTCGCGACTTAACCTTGGCGATTAGAACTCGCGTGTCGAGCTGTCAAACAAATTTAATTAGGTGCTAAATTAACGAGGATCATTGGGCGTAGTTAGTAAATGGTTCTGTCAAATTAACTTTGGCACAGTATTATGAACATTAGTTCAGTATGTTATTCCCTTAATGTAAGGAGAGTATTTAATTTAAAAGATAGCTACGTCTCAGGGCAGAGCTTTCAAATCAGTGGCGTTGGCTGAAGATTTGAGAGCAATCTGTTAGATTGGTTCATTACGGCCTCCATTAGTGGAGTAATGAGTCGCGATGCATGCCGAAGCGAGTGCGGGACAGACGGGCGGGCGGAAGCTAAGGAATGTTTGCTTTATCTTAGTAAATAATCCCTGAAACCATTGCATATAAATTCATTAGTTATTATAAAACGATCACTTCCAGTCTTTCTAACTTCTTTCTAGTTTTTTTGCTCTGAATTGGTCATAAAGGCAGTCGCTGCATACTTTCGTCCTCAACTTCATCTGGATGTACTGGAAGTCGTGCCTAACATAGTTGAAAGAAGGTTAGGTAGATGATGAATTATTGTGATATCTACTGTAATAATTCAGGTGTACAGACAATTAAATAACTCACAAAATTTGATTGAATCATGCTTCGAATCACGAAGAAACTATGTTATAATTTGTAAAAAAAAAAACAAAGTACCTAAAATACATCTCTACCATAAACACGTAAGACCTAAATACTCAACTAATTTACTATCAGCGTTCAACCGCCGCGTTCAGCCCGCCAGTCTACGCCCTACGTAACGTTTAAGCGAAAATTAGCTGCAGCTTGGTGTGGAGGATTTCGAGTATGAATGCAGGTCGGGTGGTGTCCATTAGCCTAATTGGAGACGCGGCAGCACCGCAGCGCCACCTAGGACATGGCCCTTTGTTATACGAGATACTAAATTTGACTGGAATCTGCTAATAGACCGCTGAAAGCGTGCGGGAGTTTGATGATTTTAAGTCTTTTGATTTTGTCGGATGACGGTATTTTGTTTTGTTTATTTTAGGGGTTAAATAAAAAGTTATATGGAGCAGTTTTCCCTTTTTTAAATTGTTTTTTTATATACTTTTATGAAATGCCTATGTGGGTATTTATGTACCTAATTGAGACTAAGCTCGTGTGTAACCAATTAAGAATTTTACTACACATATCAAGAACTTTTTTAATTTCAGTTCAAAGTTCGTTAAAATGCGTATTGGAACTTAGAATTAATTAACTGTTTAAAACTTAATACATGACTAATGAGAAACCCTAAGTTGCGCTTATACTCATAGCATTACGACAAAAGGTAAGGGGTGGGCGGCAGCTCCTTCTAATTAAATGGTAAACTTTCATGAGCTCCCCCTCTCCCCCGGTCCCGCTAATTAATGCGCCCACGGAAAGCCGCTCGGACGTCTCGCCTTACGACCCTGAGACACTACGTCTTACGTGGACCCGACTCATTCATAACCTCAACTATATCGTATAGTAATCAATTTTTTTTTTTTAAACCAAAATGGATTCAAAGTTTCTTTCGATCTCAAGTACCAATGCGAACACGGCAATCCTTTTAGTAAGCGCTAAAAACTACGTCAGAGGAAGTCAATCCGCGGGCAGGTGCCGGCCGGGCCCGCGGCCGCCGCCGGCTGCTCGCTAAACGTATTGTCGTGTACCGCTTCTGATGTGGTCGAAACTAAACCCCAACTACTTAATTGAAAACCGTAATAGAGAATTCAAATACACGGTATCCCTTTTGATCGCTATATTGGAGGTGCGATGGAAAATTAATTGATCGTCTCGATAATGTGTCGCGTAATGGAATACAATTGTAGTGGATAACCGATATCAAAATGGAAACGCTCGCCGGCTGGAATTTAAATGTGCGAAATTTTCTCTCTAAATAATCCTGAATTAATTCAAATCACAGTTAGTAATAAACGTCTGCGCTAGCGCCGCAGCATCTACTGGGAGCCCGAAGAATACGGTAAAATGTTCCAAGTTTCTTCAAGCAATCAAGGCTTAATACCGTAGTGAAGTTTCAAGTTGGGAAATTATAGGGCGCGGGGTGAGACGCGGGCGGGCGGACGTCCGCCGCGTGTCATCTCGTAACATCAAAAATGCATTTAAATTCTTCGCAATAAAAAACAGCGGCGGGAAGTTTCACAGCGGCCCGGGGATTGAAGACGCCTGCCTCCAACCCGTGCGCTTTATAGCACTACACAATTCTGTCCACCCGCACTTTACACGATCCCCGATCTACTTACTAATAAAAGTGTTTCAGAAAATAACTGCGATCTGAGCGAGAAAGCGAACCAAATATAAATATGGCTTTCGCCAAGTCTGTGCCAGGATTGTTAGTACAAGCAATTGCCTCATTGTATCGAAGAGTTCTCCCTACAAGAGTCTCAATAGCTCTCCGGAACCCTCATTTCTTGTTGTTTAAGTTTAGCAGCGCAGTCATAGCGGTGTACTGAAGCTGAATTCATTCCAGACTAGAAAAAAATGCCTTTTTTGTCTATTAAAGAAAAATATATTTGCTTTACACATTAGGTAGCAACCCAAGTATGAGAGAATATTTACAGAAAAAACAAGAAATTGACAGTACGAAAATACAGTAAATTAGCATACACGTGCAGCTGTGTTTATTGAAACTGCAGAGAGAGTCATAACAGGTGATAACTGCGACTCGCTCAAAAAAACTGAAGGGAAAATATTTTCCGTGTCCGGGCGGCACTCGTCCCGGGCCGGCTCCCTCGGTCGGCTTGATGCGATAATTAGCCCGCCCACTGTCGGATAATTGCGGGATCCGATATTGTACCGGACATTTCAAGAATTGTTTACAGACAACGATTTTAAGCGTTCGACTTTATTTCCGATTCAATTTCAACGTGATATTTTTGTTTCTGTGTAGCCAATTTATGGAGGATGTTTCGACTGAAATAATAGTGCACGTTAAATCATTTTTAACTTTAACGTGTGACTAATATCACAATTTAATTATTTTGTTTTACTAAAATGAATCCAAGAATAATTAAAATTAATCAAACCACATAATCTGCAAACACAAGGCTGCAAACATTCGATAATTACAACCACATTCCATTACCGTTTATAAATTGAATAATATACAAAGGAAACGTCACAATAACGCACTCGCAGTTACAATAATACAAACTAATTACATTGTGACGGGAATTCTTTAATTAGCGAAATGAAACATGTCCGCCGCTGTGACCGAACCACCCTATCAATTACAAAGCAATGCAATTACATTCGGTACCTAATAAGCCACTTTATGGTACACGTAAAATACGACAATTTAACAGGAAATTAAAGTTGGTGCCGCAAACCACGGACGTCATTTCGCAATAGTTTGTCCAATTTATCAGTGTTGAGAGTCGTTAGGAAATAATCGTAATCGAAGCGAGCTCTGCGCTGAACAATATGGACCGATGTCGGCCTCTCTAATTGGCCCTTACCTGGAGCGCACTCGAGAATGATAAAGCCCCCATTAGCCGCCCTATTATTTACCTACTCGTCATTAGCGTAGACTTCATTAGGATAACGAGATAACGGAGCCGGGACTCGAGTACTCAGCCCGTGCAGTATTTTTGGTGTTTTTGGGCGAATTTCATGGAATCCTGACGATCTAATAGATTCTAAGAAAGCTGACTACTCGGAAATGTATAAGAGTGGCAGAGCCCACTGTTTATTCTTGTCCCAATGGCTAATAGTTTCTAGCGTTTACCTGTAGATTAAATTCCTTGCATCTTGTATTATTGTGAGTTTATCCATAATTTCAATAGAACTATAAACTACGATATTCCTACTTTAAGTTTTCGATCTAGGTCGTATTTCTTTCAACTAATTATTATGCCAGGTAACAATAACGAGAGGAAAGGGATCGTTACCCCGATCAGGCGTATTACTCGCGAAGTGGTATGATAACAAGCGGCGTTCGGAAGAATCACCTAATTATTTCCGAGTATTTCCGCGCTAAGTTAAATTATTATGTGCGAATAGGCAATAGGGACCACCCGATCGTCGATAGCGGCATTATAGTGAATGTGTTATTAAGATCGATATCGAGAGCAGGAAAAATGGATGCACCAGCCCTCGGCGCGGTACCACAAAAAACATACCGAATTTATTGTTAATTATAAAACTCCGGTGCGGAACATTAACGCAGAGATGCGATACCCTGATAGCCGCTCGTCTATTTATTTATTATTTAGATATCGGCCGGTGCGGTCACGACTCCATATTGTTTCGCTGTAATGGCATTAATGACCTCGGTTTAAAGTTGAAGTGTTAATTTGATTTAAAATTATGCTCCCGATTACAATCTTCACGTTCAACTTTCACCCCGAAGCTTTAATTACGGCGGTGATCCCCGATGGAGCCAGCGTGATATGACCCCCTCGCGTTCATAATACGCTCGATGCTAATAAAAGCTGGACGTAAACCACATCGGCTAGTAAACCTTGCTGCAATGCAGCTTAATGCACGAGTTGACATTATAAAAGTTAGAATTAATGATTTTAATCTCATTCGCCTTATTGCTGAATGTACGCTTTACGGCACATGTGTTTAGTGACAAATTATGCAAAGTGTTGGCCGTTTTAATGCAAAGATGCCAGCTCTATGGACGAGGTAGCTGCCTAGATTGCTATCGAAACATTAAAAAACAATTGCACAGCCATGCCTTTTTGTATGTTTGCAGTATATTTCGTTTTAACTGAGTGAGTTCTAAAGTATTTTAAAATAAAAGAGTAAGATAAGGATAATAAACCCTTTATCGCGAATGCTATGTAGGTAACTTAAATGAGCATTTTAAATACAGTTTCTTTTTAACATACAATAGTGGCTAAGGTTTGCAACTTTTCTAAGTCTGTATGTACTTTCTAAGTATATCTTAGACACCATTGGCTGTGTTTCGGATGGCACGTTAAACTGTAGGTCCCGGCTGTCATTGAACATCCTTGGCAGTCGTTACGGGTAGTCAGAAGCCAGTAAGTCTGACACCAGTCTAACCAAGGGGTATCGGGTTGCCCGGGTAACTGGGTTGAGGAGGTCAGATAGGCAGTCGCTTCTTGTAAAGCACTGGTACTCAGCTGAATCCGGTTAGACTGGAAGCCGACCCCAACATGATTGGGAAAAAGGCTCGGAGGATGATGATGAGTGGCTAAGGTTTCTGAGACGGTTTCCAAGGTTCGCCTCATAACGGAAACATTTGATTCAGGTGTTGACGGCGGCGAATTAAACTCAACACCGATCGGTAAAGGGCAACAAACGCACTGCGTGGTCCTAACTAACGCTTTAGTGTATCAGTTGATATAATACTACAATATGCAGTGACGTAGCTGATAACCCAATGGAAAATGCATCTCAAACTAAGTTCAATCTATTATAAAAATGCTTAAAGTGGCAATAAATCGACCCCGCAAATAGAAAAGTGAGAAACAATTTTCAGATGTTACAAAATTGCCATCGTTAGAAGTGATTATACCAATTACGTTTGATGCTTAAGTGAAAAGAAATGTGCAATATTTTTTACCCTGGAAAATAAGAATTGACGTATCGGGAGCGGGCCGCGGGGCGAGCGCCCGCGGACTGAGTTACGACCGCCGGTACTCGTAAACGTCACATTAATTAGCATGCCCACTAATGAGGAGTTATGGCGCTCTAATGAAAGGACTTGTACTCGACGTATTTATTAACGTACGCCCAGCGACGGCCCGGCCGTTGCTAATCTGATAGATTTACTAACATAACGCAATAACTTCTTTTTAAAGAAAATTTTGCTGTTTAGCAAGAGCTCCAGTCTTTAGAGTTAATTGTTTAAGATAAACCATCCGACAAGTAAAGCCGCAGTGACAAGTTAATTACATAATTAAACGCTTGCTACATACCTAATTGCATATAAGTGTGCGCAGATTTTTTGCTAAGTAAATAGCTGTTGGGTTAGCAAGGTCCCGTCAATGTAGCGAGCTGATTAAAATTCTGTCATAATTTGTTCTGGCGCAGATAATGAAGACACGGTCCTTCAGTGCAACCCGTTCCCGTGATTGAGATAAGTGTGATTCGATGTTAAACAAAACCGTGCGAAAGAACAAAGCGCGCGTTACCCCCACAATGGAGGGGTGAAAAAGACGTTAATAATATTCGTCAAAGCACTCTGGTTACATTAAATCAATTTGCCCTTTCCGCGCGGTAAGTAGCGAACTGTGTAATTGATAAGTTGAAACCCTTGTACCGAGAAGGCTACAGTTTGGCACTGCCAACATTCTGGCTGAGTTTCCACGTCACGTGCTGCCATCTTTCTTCTCTTTTATACAAATGAAATCTGTGTCGGTGTATATGTTTAGAAATGGGAACTACTTACTGCCCAACAACTGTTCCTAGGATCTGAACTTTATAACTAGATCTTGATACTTGTGCAGCCTATTTCAAATAATTTATTCAATGCCACAGGAGAACCTGCCTTCTGTTTAAAATCAAAAGCTACTAAGAAAAACTAAAGTAAGATTAGTTTCCTTTCTAGAAATCGTGAAAAAACTTACATACAACTTGGCTTTATTAAAAAACACCAAGAATTCTTCGAAAAAGATATATAGACTTATTACATCCGAGATAACTGGCCGATTATGAAATATCGATACCTATAATGACGAATTATCGACAAAAGAGCATACAAAAGTGAAAGCTCTCCGACCAATAACCGCCAGGATCGCACTCGTTTAAATTAAATTGCAGATTGTTTTCAATGCTCGATAGCTGTAATTTGACGTTGGTTTATTTTCATTGCCACGAGTGTTGTGAAAAAGTAAACTTTAAACGCGGAGTTAATGGAGGGAAATGGTTCATTAATATTGGAATCAGATTAAGTGATTACAGTTTGATGTTATCTATCATCGTGCATTGTGCTTTTTGCGGCTGTTAACAAAATTCCATGTCTTGTTTTGCTTATAGGGATGGGAATTTGACACATTACTTGTGTGGGGCTAATGTTAAAATTATATAATATTCTAATGATAGAATATTGGGAATAGCCGTTCGTGGTGTGGATTTATGCTTGCATTTATTTGTGCTACGATGTTTGATTCAGTATTTTATTTTAATAGTTATACTTCTTGAATAGAAATGTTTCCGATATAATACTAAATGTGTCATAGTCGTTATTACATAAAATATAACGATCAGTTCTGGTTTATTTCCATTCTTCAGTGGTAATTATTTTTCGATACATTATTGTTAACATATCACTCACTCGTTAAACCTTAGGTAGAATCTTTTAGAAAAACACTCGTTAAAAGTCTTTTACTTATCATACGTAGCAGTGGAAAATGGCTTATATTTATTTCAGTACCTTTTATTACGTCTAATTGTATGTAAAATCCTTGAATCGATACTCCCATTCGACGGCCCACGCGACTTTAGAGGATGGCCCAAGTGGAAGGCCTAATTGTATTGCTCTATCAATATTTAATCTGTAATCATGAGTATGCATGGCTGCATGTATGTAGGTATGTATGAATGGCATCATAAAGGAGTGCACCGGAACAGATCGCACGACAATATCCTAATTCACTCGCGCGAATGTAATCCATTAGTGTTCCCTCCTCGGGGCACCCCCCGCGCGCGCCTCACCCCCGCACCAGTCTGTCATTCATAAACCTCCATATAATTTGTATTGGCACATGTTTCATATGACTAATGGACGAGGGCACATTAAATATAAAAACGACGTACGCTTATTGGTGTTTACAAAACTGAAACAAATTTTTATTTTGAAATGTATGAGACTAAGAGATATTTGTGAAGGAAAATTCTCGGTAAGGATGAATTAAACCGAGGCAGCCTTGGCTGTGCTAAAAGGCCTACTCTTTTAATAAAACCTTATTTATGCTTATTACTGTCTGCTCCTACGCAGCTTTGCGTATCATTTACTAATGAAGAGAATTCTATGTGTACAATTGTGTATGTCATTCTCCTAATGTTGCTAGTTTTTATTGTAACTTTAAGGCGCGGCTCCACCGCAGTGCACGCTGTGCACGGACACGCGGCGCATTTTAGCTGCGTGTATTCATTTGTTTGACAACGTGGGTCTACGTTTCCACTGAAGTACACGAATATGACCCACGACTATGTATAGCGTGGCACGGCGCACGGGTAGACCCACGCTGACATCGTTGAGCTACGTAACCGCTTACAACAACTGCTCTGCGATAACCGAGCTGTACATAGTCGTGGGTCTTATTCGAGTACTCCAGTGGAAACGTAGACCCACGTTGACAGCGTTGAGCTATGTAACCGCCTATTCGAGCAAGCCACGCGTGTATCAATGACGTCAATTCATGCGTAGCCTCTCCGTGGGTTGCAGTGGACACAACCACATACATTTTCTTACAAAGCGAAGCTTAATACACGTGCGTAGCCTCTCCGTGCACCGCGGTGGAGCCGCGCCTTTATACTTGTTCGTCATGTTACAAACTTTTTCGTAATTAGTGTCACTGACATACGGCCTGTTGCGGGTCTGAACTAAAATCTATTAATGCGGAACGTTGCAATACTGCACACTACGATGAAAAAGAAATAATATTTCGAACATTACCATTGTAATGAATGACGTATTCGGAAAAAGGCAGATGTTACAGTTTTTTTACCACAAGAAACTACATAATATTACCTGGTTAATTTAAAAATATATAATACCCATAATTATGAGGCTCGTTTTAAACACGCTGGCTTCATAACGTGGTGTTTTTATTATGAACGTTATAATAAAATTAAAGCTAATGTGTAGACCTGGTCGTACGAAGGCAGGTAGTTTTATTAATTATTAAATTTAGCCTATTAAGTGCAAGAATTACGACCGCGTTGGACAAAACATCTTGTTTTAACTCTGTAATGTTATGTTGATCAAAATAATGGCCGCTTTTTATAATTATGATGATAAGCTATCATTAAATAATAAAGTTTTTATTTTAAGCATTATACATTTTATTTCAGATTTAAAAATATACATACTTATTGTTATTTTATTTTTAGAAACTACCTACATTAAACATTACCGTATAAATTCTTGGCTTATACGAGCCACAAAGAGGTACATATTTATTCAACCAACATATTTTGTAGAACGAATGGAACGCTTAAAACGAATAAAAACCAAAAGAACATATTGAGATGAGAGTGGTATTTCTAGGAAATTCATGATTTGACAATCTGTTTCCGACATGGATTACAAACCATGGTGCCCCGTTCAAGGAAAATAGAAATAAACCGACTTAGTGTAAACTCGTAACGATATTAGTGTAAACTGTCATCTATTATCTATCAGAGCATTACACGTACTGCCAAAAATGTTTAAACCGCATCACTTTATAGCAGTGTTATTTATAATTGAATAATTTTGAAAACATATAATCAGCTGATCAACAATAACTGTTTGGAATATTGACATATTCGTTCAAAAGAGGTTGCATAAAATTACTAGTAAACATTTTTAAGCCTGGCAACTTTAATGACCACAAACATTATTATAAATAAAAAGAACAAAAAACATTCGAACATTTAAATACTGTTCGTTCAATTTTCGAATCCGAAAAAAGAGTATTTTGTTGAAATTTTTCATCCATTAAATGTGTGCTCTTCCCAAAGCTTTAATACACTTAGGTACTGGCTGCGTTTTCAGAAAAATTAAAGAAAGTAATCAGTGGAATTACGGCGGCTACTAAAATATGTATTCGTCATAAAAGTATGCGCCGACTTCTGTCGAGGATAAATATTCATTATGACGGATCGTGTAGCGTTTTAGCGGGATTAAACGCTATTAACCCGCGTCGCTATGCTCTTAGCTAAATCAATCGGTCGGAGTATCTGTTGTTATGTATTCTATGTTACAATGTGTGCTCGCTCTCCAGGCCAATTACTTACATTTCTTGTGAATTATTTAAGATTTTTAGATTTAGCACTTTGTGGTGGCGCAGTGGACATACAGAATCATTAAGTTAGCTTTGAGTATTGACGCACAAACTATTATTGTATTGCTGTATGTATACTGACAGAACATAGTTTTGTATTTAATACAAAAAATCCAATTAATGAATATGAAAATAATGACGCACTTACTGTTACTTTCTTATTTAGGTTAATTAGCGCTTAGATATATTAGAGCTTAGTTATTTTACTTTTGTATTTTTCATATCTTGATACTAATTTATTTAGTTTGAAACATAAATCAAACTGCCGTCTAGACTATAAGCGTTCTAAAAATGCGTAAAACATAACCAAGAATATACTCTCATGCTTCGCTATTTTTTAGAGCCTTGTTTGTTATAATGAGCTTATTAGTATTCACGTTTAAGTATAAAACTGTTATAAAAGCGGAATGTCACGGAGGCATTTTACGCGTGTTTTATTATAAACAAAAATATAAAGTGTATGTATGTCTAATCTGCGTTAAGACGTGTTGTGGAGTCGTCGTCACTCACTCAATATGTATGAGCGGCTGTAAACACCAATGCGGGGGTTCGCTTCATCCGCCCGAGAGCTCTCATTCGCCTCTAATTAATTACTCAACTCAGTTTCAATTAAATTAACTCGAGATCGGGGCATCGACACGCAATGAATCGATGCCAGCCGCGATTCGATTAAGATCGTTAATACCGATCAATTTTACTCGTTAGTTATCAATAAAGTTATTAAGCGAGCCGCGAAGCCCCTACGCAAACATGCAATGCCAGGTGCAAGTTGTGCTTTCATGGAAAAGGGTACAATGATGATTGGTTCGTGAAGTTGTTAAGTGGGAAATGATTTAGATAAATGATAGGGCTATATTTGTAGCTGGTAAAAAAGGAATGAAGATATTAAAAATGCATGGGGTTGTAGAATTGAAATAGTTGCGACATGATTCGGTGGTGACACGCAAGGAATACGCAGGCTTGCGTCATTCAGACTGTAGCGTGATGCTTGGCTCCGTGACTTGCTGTCACATCAATAATTTGTGACGTCTTCAGTTCGTTGCAACGGGCTAAAGAAACGCAAAGGAACTAAAGCTAAGCATGATTATTTTTAGTGTACGAAATCCTTAATGAAGTTAAAGCCAGCATAGGTCTTTATGTTGTACCCCATTTACTGCTTTTTGCATGTAACATTAATTTATTCGTATTTCAGGAAATCCAATTAAATCTGTCTTAGGTACACATTCTTTCGCTCAATATTCGACATGCGATCACAGAATCCTGTATGTTTGACACCAGAATCTGTCGATACTGTTTCTACAGTTTTAGAATCCGACAAATGGATCGGTCAGTTAGGGTTGCCAGTCATGTCGTGTCATGTCTACGTGACGGAGAATGTTCACACCAAACGTATTGACATATGCGCTTGACACGCTTCCTCGTCACTTCAGGGTTAAATGGCATAAATCTGGTGCCTTTAAGAAAGTCGTCTCAGTGGGTACTAACGAACTTTGCGTGTTGAAGGACTATGTTTTGGAAAATGCGAAGTTTTTAAATAATGACTGGATATGGATACTATTTTGATGATGGAACAACTAAGTACATTTTGAAAACTAGGACACGCAGGAATGGCATTTTGATTTAAACGGCAAATCGTAAACTTATTTTGTTTCATCTGCTAATCACAAATTCTGTGTCAAAACTCCAACTCATTACAAACGTTACTATGACGCTTTTGATACATCAACTTAAAATTTATATCTCAAACACGGCGTAACACTAAAACTAAATTGGCCACTCGAAACTAGTTGAACCGAGTTTAAAACTGCGCCCTTAGCGGGGAGGGGGCGTTTTAATTACGGCGTTTAAGTAAAAGCGACGCTGCGTCTAGTCTAGCTAGCTGCATTACACAGATTCAGCCACCAAAAGCCTTCCACTTAGCTAATGAAACATGTTCGCGTATAGTGTTTTAAGCGGCGTCGCAGCCAGAGCCGCACTGTGCCGACCGTGCGCATTGTGAGCGGACGCCAGCGGCTTCGGCGGACTCGTCTCCGCAAATCCTCATTTACTTGCATTATTTTAATGGAACTATTGTGGGCGGATGTCCTTTGTCGCGTGCGGATGCGGATCCGGCGCACCGGGCTGTGGGAAATGTGCCGGTGCATAAGTGCATCACCGCTCTGCCCCAAATTGTACCGCCGATCCCAAATTAAACGGCAGAAAGCTCTGTTTCAATTTAGCGGATTTGAATAGTTGCTCAGATTGCGGAGCCGCAGCGGGATCTGGGTTTATTGTACACGTTACGTCTATAAAAATAGAAAGAAGAAATAACAACGTATCCATTTAACTAATTAAGTGGGGCGAGTTGGTTTCGAGGCCACGCAGCGCGTCCGCTGAGAAATCCCACGGACCTCTAATAACTGGCTTCCCTAATAAGCTAAGAGGTTGTCTTACTCGTATAAAAATGCAATCGGCGGAGCGAAGGCCCGGCGACGTCGTTCAAACTTTTCAAATTTTCCACAAGCCCGACGGTATTAATTTTAAATTAGAGCCAGAGACGTAAATTGTCTCCACATGTGAACGACTCGCGTTAATTAAAGTTTTCTTTATATTTCATGTTTTATTCTAATGTACGTATTAGAGTATTAAACTTTTTTATGTTCCACATAAATCTGATTTTCTTGTCGTTTTTATTCATAATGCATAATGGCTAATGAGTTACTGAGCTTTTATGTTGTGGGTTTTTATCAAAGTTAGGTTATTAGTTACCTGTCTGTAAATACAATGAAACAAAGATTTAATTTCGATAATGGAGTATTAATATCGTGTCGTATCCCCACTGTTGGAGGCACGCGTTCACTTAAGTCAAGCACACACAGTCGACTGGCACTTAACATGATCAAGTCGTGACTGAATTACGAGCGCGTATGGTTCATAATGTCGGTCTCGCAAGTGGCCACGAGCTGTTTCACACGACTGACCGTATGATTTTTCATGATCATAGAGTGGGGAGTTGGGGGCGAGTGTGCATTAAGCCTTAGTGTCACGATGTGATTAATTTCTAAACCTCCTGACGCCTTAACTACCTTCGTAATAACTAAACTAGACACGAACCCAAGCCCAATGAATAAATTAAATACTAATTTCTTGACATACTTTGTTTGAAGCGGATTGCCTTGCGAGTAATTACGGTTATATTTTTATTAAGGTTCTGTACCTAAGGAGAAAGTAGCGTTTCATAAAAAATGTAAGTCGGAGTATTTTTCATTACTTTTTGATTTTTCGTACTAAGTTAAGACTGGGAATTGTGACCATCTGTGTTACCAGGAAGATAAAGTATTGATGTCAATGAATTGACTTGTCGTCCTTATGTTGTCTTGACTTTTTTGGTATTACATTTATTTATTGAAGATTAATTAAGCACTTTTATACACGGGTTGTAAAAACTCCAATTTCAAGACCGACATAGCAACGATTACTTAGAGCATATCTTGGACCTCTTAACACCTCGAACAAGGCGACAAAATTCTCCGTATTTATAAAATACTGACGTAATTGCACACGTAACACTAGTATCGATCTAAATTGTTTATTTTTTACAGCGTCAGTTGAAACGGGTAATTAGTGTGGGAGTGATTAGAGGTGAGAGCAGCTGATCGGCCGAGGCACGCAACGGTAGCGGGTTCGACGCCCGGCCCGCTCTCACGAAGGGCGTTCGATCAAACTACCTTCAGTAAAAATTGTAATGTAAACAACCCTGTCTTACTTTGTAGAGGAAAATTTACGAAGAACAAATTGGCCGTGATTATTGAAATAACACAGTATCCTACAGTAGTGTTGGTTTTGGGCTTATTGAAGTAGTTAAATTTTAAAATATTTAAGAACTATACAAAAATTTATTTACCTGCAAAATTGTAAGCAGTTTGTTTTCAATTATCGTTTCACACTGCAGCTCTTCGGACACTATAATTGGTACTTATAGTAAACATTTAAAGAACATTTCGGTAGCGTCACGGACTCGTACAAAGGTACACAGAAGTAGCGTGCCTCGCCACACAGTGCAAACGACCCCTTAGCTCGCGTGCCACAACCGCTTTGAGGCCGATTGAATTAGATAGACAATAGATATCAGTCATCAATCAAAACGTCCAAGAGTTTAACTGTCGAAAGTGAATTGTTTATGATCGACGAGAACAGTAAAACCTCACACGGTACAAACTCGTTAAGAATCGACAAAAAGTAGAAGATCTTTCTAACCTGTCCAGTGCACTACATTAGAACATCGAGATCAGAGGGACGGACCTCGCCCGCAGCAGCCCTTTGTGGAAAGATTCCCGGAGCGAGTGCGAGGGCACTTTGATGTCGAGCCCGCCAGGTAATTTGGAAAAACGTTATTTAATTAACTTTCGACAAGTCGGCGTAATCGTGTTACAAAGCCGCTGGTGAACGGTCAAGTCTTTGAGCCACGGGCTACCGGCTGTTCCACCGGGACTTGATTTTTACGCCAAACATACCGACCATAAAGGCGCTGTCATTTTCAGGTGTTTTCCAATTAACATCGCGCCTTTGACCACGTCCGCACAAAGTTATAACTACAGCCTTTGTTATTACCCGTGTAGTTTTATTAAAGGGCGGCGGTGTAATAGAGACGCGCTTTTGAATAATATGCGAGCGGAATTAATTCAATTTATTGGCTCACAAAAGGCAATCACTTTATTTACACATTTATGACATATTTTCTTTGAAGTGCGTGGTGTCACTTTGCTAACATCCAGTTGTTTAAAGAGGCGTTGTGGCGTGTCAAATGTTTACGAGTCTGACCAGAAATTGTTAGTTCATTAACAGGGTTGGTACAATAGTTTTATGAGTTGCCGAAATAAGTTTGGTAGTGTTTAAACTTCGGAATTGGTTAGCGGTGCATTTTGTGTGAGCGCCGTAAGCAAGTCCGGGGCGAGACGAGCCGGCGCCCGCGGCGGCCGGACGACGCTGCGCTCCACGGGATAATTAACTGTGCGAACTATCCCCTTGTCCGACAAGTACTGCAATTAGAAATTTGCTTTAAAGCGCTAATAAATATCATTAACATTTGAGTCTTCGTAAGCTGCCACAGTATGTCTGCCACTTTCATTATACGTTTATGAAAACACCATGGAGCTTTTAATCATTGGAGAATTTATACGCTCCTAATCCTGGCAACTTTTAGGAAAACATTTTCTTTTTATAGTGACATGGCCACGTGTCAGTTCGCAAGTCATTTGTTTTAGACGCTTCAAGACATTATAAAATGTGGAGTAGATTTTCGAAGTGCGTTGAGTTCGGTACCCTCATCACATAAACAAAGCCACTCTTTGTGCGTTGTTCATTGAACAGATTAATTGTATTTCTTCGCCACTTCTATTTGCGGAGTTCGTATATGTAATCATTTCAATTAATTAATACGTCTTTCAACAAAGATATTGCGCATTTGTTGTAAGATGGATAGGTACGGGGATTTTCTTGCAAGACAGGCAAATGATGGAGAAAATTATTGTAAAAGTTAAGATAAGAAGCTACTATTGCCAAACTATACACCTTATTCTTATCATAAAACTGTCGTAACCATATTTAGCAAGAACCATACAGAAAATCAAAATAGAAACCTCACCATTAAACACATTACAACCGTTCCAGGAAACGAAATACATTTTCGCAGCAGCCCGAGCTTACAACGTAGTATTTCAATAATTATGATCGCCACGCTGTTCTGTAGCCGCCACCTAATCCGCTCGCACTGAGTGGTCGTGTCGTGAGTGCAAATGGTTTCTGCACAAGCCCTCGCCTTCATCCCTCTGTTTCGCTTATGATTCGTGAATTTTTAACACGTCTGAGAGGACTGGCTTTGCAACGTTGCTTTAAAAAAATATTGGTATTGGCTTTTAGAAATATGGTATGTTTTTGATTAGCCTCTTTTTGTCTGTGGTGTTTGGGACGAAATTTTTTATGTGGTTGGGGAAGTTAATTTTTGAAGTAACTTTCCATCTTTTGAGCGTTATTCTGACTGGTTGTATGGCACAATAAATCTACTCGTAACGGGAGAAAGAACAAATAATATTTACATATAACTTAGGTATGCAAGAACCAGGTGAAGGGCTAGGGTTTTTTTTATCAAGCATGCATGCAGGCTTTGTGACACTGCGGCTACGAAGCAGTGCTACGCGGGCTACGGATCCCAAATACGCTACGCGTGCACTCACATTCAAATTAATTTTATTATACTTGCGTGCGTAGCGTGCTCAAAGCATGCATTACACGTGCGTAGCGTGCTCAGTAACTTACTACGACTATGTCCTATTAGGCACGTAAAACAGCTGACGAGTTGATTCATTCGCGTTTGTTTCCCAACATATGACAATGTACGCGTGTTACTATAACAGTTGGTAGTGTTGGTACACTATTCGCTACGTGCCAGCCACTTTACGAGCAATGTTACTTTTATCTCTCCGCCTCAGTTAGCTGCAATAGACAATAGCAAAGTACGCAGTTACACGACAAACGACTACTTAATTAAACCGTTACAGGCTAAAATTGCTTTTTATCAACACTTTCCGTTTAAGAAATGTAAGTAGGTGAAACTGTTTAACTCTTTTTCTGGTGTTGTAGTTATCTACTATTGTACTAGGCCATTGATTGGGGCTGAATACATAAAGAATACATGGTTAGTTAACCTATAATTAAAACCTAACCTATCATTTTATTTTTAGTGTTGATACTTGGTTTACTTAATGGCTGATTTACATTGAGTCAGTAACTGACGTCAGTCCACTGACAAGTCAGTGCTGACCCGGCACTGCCATCGTGTAAATTGATTTGAAGTCAGTACAGTACTGACACGTCAGTACTGACTTCAATATACGAGTTCGCTCCCCCTCCACCCGCGCCAGTGCTACTGACCGCGTGTAAATACGCCCAAGTCAGTGAAGTCAGTCGCTGCCGCTCTATTGAATAAGGACCACGCTTCCTCATTTCGAAAGGACATTCCAGAAGCTAAAAATGTTAGCGTAATTTCGAGTTTCACTTTGGCTGGCAAGGCGTCTCTATATGTGTCTTGACGCTGAACAGAGCCTGATAATAACATAAGCAAATCGTCAAAGTTTTTTGGCGTCATTCTTAAAGCCAGTTTGTATTCTTTAGGATCTTCAGTTCTCAACTGGGTTAACAACAGAGAACCCCTAGTTATGTCTCTGTCCTCTATCCATTTTCTAATCCAAATTCGTTTCTATCTCTTCTTCACACATATCATCAGTTCTTGCATCATTACAGAGGTACATTTTCTTAACAAATTATTAACTTTTATTTTTTGCTGTTTTCGAGAATTTATTTTTCCGCACTGACTTTACGAACGTGTGTACACCAAAAGAAATATCCTCGACTACTGACGAAACACTAACTTCGTGTAAATAGCACGCGTCAGTTTTCGGCGCCTACACTGACGTCAGTTACTGACTCAATGTAAATCAGCCTTAATGTCTGTCTACTGACGTAAACTTTATTTATATAGACAAGGAACTTGTTATACTTGTTTCAATGACGTCATATTATGTAAAGTTATAGAAGCATGTGAATGAAATTTTACGATTTTGTCTCTATAAGAACTTATTTTTGCACATTTTCTAGAAGCTTGTCGTTGTCAGTGAACATTTGTGATAGTTGTACAAATACTTTTAATAACGATAAAACGACTAAAATTGAAGTCATGCCGATATTCCCCAATTACGTCACCAAATTACGAACTACGTACAGAAGTGGAAATACCGATTTTCTGAATACTCCATTCAATTGGCAATTCACCGCGGTGTCAATCAACCCGCCCCCCGGCAGACAATAATTAACGCAATTAATTAAGTTTAGGAAATACCTTAATTAATGATCACGCTAGTCACGACGTGTAAGTGTTTGCCGGCAAAGGTCAACCGTGAACCCGCCCACGAGGTAAACCTTCGAGGGTTTATTAAAGAATGTTGAGGCGCGGCCCAATGATCCATTCGGATAATCGATTTATGGTCGATTAAATTAATTATTGTGTTTCGGTTCAATAAAAATGGTCGTTTTTAATTTGTAAATGGTTGAGGATTCGGACCTGTCAAACTCCCCAGTTATTGAAAACAATTACATACAAGATTTTCGCCTCAGTCCAAATCTGAGCGTAACATGGAGTGCTATCTCGTTCCCGAAGTGATAAACGGATTCCTTGACCTTATGTGGTGGTCCAAAATTGCGGTATTAAATGCAGTATTCGCGACATACCTCCTCGTAGTCCTTATGTGAGTGTTGCGGCGCCTGCGCGCGCGCAGCTGGTGCTCATTCGCGCGAGCGGCGCGGGCGCCCCACTTTGTTCTTGCGCATCGGCGCGCCCGGCGCCCCCGTCGCGTTCGCGCCCTTCATCAGCTTCTGCCAGTCTTGCTCGCACACTGGTACGCCCGAGAGCAAGTAATACCTGGGGAAGTAGATATTTTGTAGTTTGCAGCAGTTGCTTAAAGTAAAAGTTTGGGTGTAAGGGGGCAAACCACAAGCCAACCTCACCGGCCAGTGATGCACTCTGCTGAAAAATGGACGAGGCTTTAGTGATGGATGAGGGGCGGTATAATCACCACATAGTACTAAGTGGGACATTAAATGCCTTGTTCGCATCTCATCATCATCTATAAAAAATATTCACACTGCGCTCACCAACACGTAAGCACAGCGCGGTGAGTATGGGCGAGTCCATCAAGTCTGGAGAAGGTCTTTGTCCAGCAAAGTTTACCTATCCTATACCCTGGATGGTGAGCTATCCTATAATACCCTATATACTGACCTATCGCCCTGCATGAGGTGTGATCCGCATTTGGAGCATGCGAAGCACTTTATGTGGAATACATGGAGCGGCTGTTGTGGTGCGTTCGTCCTCATCACGAACTCGCTGGCTGGGATGGCCTGCCCGCATCCCGCGCACGCGCCTCCTGAACCGAACATTCTGGAACAAGACAGCCTTATTTTAACTTGCTTTAGAAGCTCAAATACCCCGGGCCCAGGGAGGGGACAACAGCCCAATATTGAAACAGAACTGTTTAGTAGGAAAAGGTATATACTTCTCGGTAGACCATAGGAGATGACGAATCGTGTCGTCATTTCTCGCACAGTCTACAGAAAAGAGGACAAAGGAAGGGAAAACCACTCAACATTAGGACAACTTGAGCCATAATTATAAGGATGAATATACTACTTGTCTAGTCATTTAATTATGCTAAAAATCAAGGGGAATTCCGAGTGTGTTGAAAGAGGATAATGTGGGCGATAACTAGTGTGGGACATTATTAGCTTAATCTCAAATAACAAACATTATAAACATTAAACATTATATAACAATAAATAAAACATTAGAAATTTCATTAGAGATAAGCTGTGCCCTTGTACAATTTTTCCTATTATTTATTGTTGTTTGTGTTTTATGTGTACAAAATTGTTAAATAAATAAATAAACATGATAAAATATAAAAACCATAAATATAGCTACACAGTATATTAAAAATAAATATTAAATCAAACAAAAAACTAATTTAAAACCCACTTTTCTAGTTGGCTAATTAGAACGCGAACTAATTACAAGTATTGAAATATTCTCTAATGAAGTTGGAGTATTTTAAACGACCTGCGCTCTCAGAATGTTTAAATTGAAGATTAAAATGATCGACATCCGAGGTACTAAGAGCTAACAAGCTAGCTTCAATCCGTTAAAATGCCACGATTATTGCTCGTTAAGCTTTGATAAATGGATAATAAAGTAACGACGGTGACTATAAATCACTCAAATATACATGCTTATTTGTACTGCTGTTTAAACACTAAATTACTGGGTATATTTATAAAATTATTGCTAGTTTCACGCCAGAAAATTTGCTTGATATTTAGAGCACCAGACAGCCTGCTGAACTATAGTTTTACTGCTCAGAAGTTAATCCTATGCGTGTGATATTTTTGCCAAAATCCTTGTTTTCGTCCATCTGTCATTGTTTCTTTTGACAATCTAAATTAAGGAAGGATTTATTGACTTGTCAACCTTTAAACCAAAATTAGGTAAAAATCCTTCCTACGGGCCTACGGCCTTCCACTCTCTATTTCTCTAGTTCTTCATTGAACGCAGTCATATAAAATCTCAGAACATAAAAAGAGCTGGTTTATTATTAGCCAAAGACCACCTATCCAGTTTAAATAATATAACAATTTATCAATCATCATTTCTCCGTCATAAGGCGTAGTTAAATTTTCTATTTCTCCTTTAACTTTTTCAACGCTATGTTGTAAAATCAATCACTCGTTTCTTAGTGATTTAGCGTATAATTAATAAGGCTCAAGGGGCCATATTGAATGGTTTATGACCAATAAAACGTGTGAACACAGACGATAAGATAATGTTTATAATACCTTTGACGAGTGTCGTCTTTATGTTTATAATTTGCGATAAAAGTTAATGACCACAGTTTTGACTAATGTTTGTATTTCATTTGTGGCAGGAAATAAAACGTCCTGATTTATTCTGTATGGGTTCTTTGCAAATTATTTTTATCATATCAATTAACTACATTTAGTTAATGTATTACCTAAGAAAAGAGTGAAATAAATTCTTTGATCTTCAATAAAACTTATTTTATGTTAATGGTTTACACAATGTTATAGCAATGAAGCAATCTGTGTTATTGGTGTGAATGAACTAGTAATTAAGAGGCCTCATTAGGGGAGGACCTGCAATACGACGGAAGCACTGTCACATAAAACAGCAATGAACCTAAAAGTCTACATGACAGCTTTAACAACCTCGTTGCCGTTAAATAATTACAATCCCTACTTCGTTTTAGTTCAGACGTCGTTTGCCAACTACAATATAATAAATCTATTATTATTTAGCTTGTTAACTAGCATGATTCCGCATAAAGTTTCTAGAATACCGAGGCGTTCGCTGCATCGCGCGGACTCCACATAGCAACTCTTGATGGAAAATTCGATTTAAGCTAATGACATGTATCCTCCCAAAAATGCCGTCGAACAGTGAGAACACCGAGGCTGTGGCAGTTTAATAGCGGCATTTAATACTTAATGAGTCATTATTGCAATCGCTATTAGCGTCGCCGGCGAGCCCGTATTATTTACAACCGGCCTGAATATTAATAAATCGCAATAACAATCCGGCCGAAAGCAATCAAAATTTAATTACCTGCGCTTCTTAGCGATATTCGTTTTGAAATTCAACGCCGAACATTGGCAATGGGTTAAAGATAAATTTGAAAGTCTTAAAAGATAAATTCGCTTCAATCACTCGGAGCAAATAGGATTTCGTTTCATTTACTCCGGTAAGAGCGTTTTCAATTAAGGAGCGCCCGACAAACAGTATCGGCGTATGAAGGTAAAATTAATTAAACCGAGCCAAGACAAACATGTACGAATCTATTTGTGTTGGACGCTCGCGAAGCCGTGTATACCAGAAGATGTGTGGATTATACCCGGGAAAAATACGATGTACATCCCTATGCGATGTATCTGTAGGCTGTTACACAACTTATAAAGCAAAAGTATAACCCTAAGCAAGGTTGACAGACCAATAAATCTTTTTCGTTACCGTAAGTGGGTCGAACTCTATGAATACCTAAATAAATCTACTCTTTATGTAGACCTTGCCAATTGTGAGGACTACTTCATTTGGAAGAAAGATATTATGTCGTGCTTTGGCACATTGAAGGCCGGCGGAACCGTACATTATAATTAATTAAGTTAATTAATATGTTTAATATTTCCTTACGAATCTTTTGAACATTGTACATCGCACATCAATTCTCGGAACGGACTTAATTAAAACGAGGACATTAACACACGCGAAGTTGTTTTATTTATTCGACCGTGTGACTTTAACAAGTTTAGTTTGGGTTTGAACATTTCAAACTGATAAAGGCCCCGCTTAGTTCGATACCTTTCATCGTGATTTGTAATTTTATTTATGTAATGTAGTTCCAAAGTTGTTAAGAATTTCTAATCGACAACTTTTAGGTTCCCTTTCATACTGATATTAATTAAGGAGTGTGTGTTTAATAAATGCGAAAGTTTCGTACGTACGGGTGTGGTGCCTACTCGAACTTTATTTGCCTTCGTTACTTGTAAAATTGAATACGTCGCAGTGAATCCTCATTAATTTAAGATGTAGACTGTATCTTGACATGTTATTTTATTCATTAAGGGAGCGTCTTGAGTCTCACGGTTGTGTACGTGTCGACTTCGGATTGTTGTAAGGAACATAATTTTAAACCTCTCGACAAGATCATTAGAGCGAGGGTGTGGATGGGGCCCGCGAGAGGGCGCTCTTATCGCATCTAAATATAACGCAGATGAGAGCTAACATGAAAAAAAACACGCAATTATCACTGGATTTTCCTAGAAGCGAGAACGTACCGATAAGTTAATTACGATTATTACATGACTCATTAGTTATAACGATATAGGTACAGAATATAATATAGTCCACGGTTGGCTGCCTACATGTTTAATTAAATATCAGATTTTTCATCTTTCCTTCCTCGTTGTTGTCCTTGTTCGGAATTAAAAACAATATGTTTTCAAACCACCTGTTCAAAATACCATTAGCTAAAAATGGTAACATTTATTTCGAGCTTTTGAATCGTCACTATTCCATTTCTGTCAGAATGAAATGCATAATACTAAAATGCCTTACTGGTCTAATACTAGGTACTCAATTCCTATAGGTATTCGACAGCCAATTTGGGAAATTATATATTGATGGTTTTCCTTCCGAACATACCGAAAATTGTAATTTCACAATTTCAGCAACTTAAAGGAAAAAAGGATATATGTATAATTTGTCCTTTGTAGTTCTTTTACACAGTCTGTCTACATCTCTATATTCTAACTCTCCTACTAGGTACGGGTCTGCTGGAAGAGATTTCTTTAGAAATAAGCAGTACCTTTGTACTATTTTATTTTACTTCTTCTTCTTTCGTTTTTGTTTACTGTGTGTACATAAATGTTTAACGGCCAGTTTCTTCATCAAAAGTAAAAGTCAAAGTAATAGTAACGGTCAAATTCGTTTTTTCAAGGCTAGAGTGACAGCAAAACTAATAGAAAAAATAAATTTGACCGTTACTTTTACTTTAGACATTACTTTGACTTTTACTTTTGATGAAGAAACTGGCTGTTAATAAATAAATAAAATAAAAACAGTTTTTTTTGTTATACATTTGAAATTGCTTTTATATTGCCTTAATTCAACAGTATCATTCCTAATAACTATTAACTATTATCCGCGGTCCTCTTACCAAGGGGGGGAGTCGCGATTGGACGAATGCCTCTCAATCGCAGAGATGCGTCCCGACCCGGTTTCACTTGTTGCTTCTCTGTTTACTATCAGACTTAAGGAAAGGACAGAAGAAATCTTGAAACGAAGACATTATCACTGATAAGAGAGGATATTGAATTACGCTTCGGCTACTTACGTTTTTATTTCCTACTAATGTAATTAACGAATGTTAGTATGTTTACTAGTGGATGTTTGTTCCTCTTTCATGCAAAAACTACTTAATGGATTTTGATAAAACTTGGCAGTTATATAGCATATTTATGAGAAAAATATATGGGTTACTTTTTATCCCTTTGCGGCTAGTAGTTCCCTCGAAACGCGCGAAAACTACTTGGTTCTCACAAATACTTACCACCTTTATTTTATACTTGCCTAGTACTTAGCGTAACATTGATTTATTTTACAGCTAATTTACATATGGTAATTGGATTGCGACAGTGCTAATGATAAATTCAAGAAGTCTAGTCCTATAAGTTATGAAATACTTTCTATATTACTTTAATTAATTGAACGTTTGTGAAAGTATCATTAGATTGGTGATTATAATTAAGCTGCAAGCTTTAAGTAAATCTAGTTAAGTTTTCATATATTTACAATCTATTTTGCACATATTTTTGTAGGTAAAGTCTGAAATTAACCAATCTGAAGCCAGTCATCGCTGTTAAACAAAACCGAGTTAATGCTGGCGGAACTCTACTACGTACAAAGTCTCAAACAAAATCAATGCAGTCTATAATTTAGTTAAGAAACCAAAGACGTCAATACAGTGATTGTGTGCTTATGATCACAATGCATGCAGGGACTTCGGAGGCGGGACGTACTGTCTGTGTATCAAGTTAGCACGTCGTTAGAGATACTCGTTAGCGGCGCGTGGCGACGACAAGCCAAGAATTTGCTAATGACACATGCTCACGATAGGGTTGACTAATATAACCCGTTATAAAACGTATGAGACAGTCTTCGCAGACTAATTAATGGAATTAAGATTATGCATCAAGGAACGGCATTAAGTGGGGGAAACATTGATTATGTTGTAGTGAAATGTTTGAAGCAGATAGCGTTGAACGTGGATTAAGTCAGTTTCTACGCAGTAATGTTTATTTATTGGTGACATTAACTATTGTAAGTGCAGATAAAATGTCTAGTAAAATAAATAATTTAAAAGGAATTATTTACGCTAGAATTTTTGCATTACTGTGACAAAATACTAAGCACTTTATTTATGAAATATCAGTTCATAATTAAAGTAAAACCGGTGGGTAACCCTGTTGATATTCGCGGTCGCGCCGTCTACGGTTCGTACGCGGATGAATCAAGCGGTTTGACAAATCGGATCGCTTTAATGAATATCATGTTTATTATTCGGAACGTGTCGCATACGATTGAGCTTAATGACGGAACATGGTGTCGTCTGCCTGTTTAGTGTTGAGGGCTTTGTACTTGATCCGTGGTTTGTATCGTCAGAATTTTTAACTACAGCCAGACTTTGTAGAGCAAAATATTTTTTTGGACAGGTATACAATCACGTAAAGTTACAATTCATGTTTTTAATTCAACATATTGGATGTCAATAAAATTTTATTGTGACAGATTGTCGCAATATAAATATCTCGGTACAAACAAATTGTTTTCTATATATTTCCAGTGAAAATTTTATTTTGAGTTACGTTCGTTAACCGTGAGGCAATCTCGTATTCAAATTGACATAGTAAAACAACAGAGCCTCCGGACCAAGTTCCATAAACTCGTTTCAAACTCCCCTCTACACATTCTATCGGCGATTTTTAATTAAGTCCCTAGCGAGCGGCAAGCGAGCAAAGTAACACCATCAATTCATTATCCTAAACTCTGGCTCGATTGTTCCTCGCTCGCTACTTACGCAAACTTTCATTTTAATCAAGCGTTTAATTAAAAATTATCAGAGAAAAACAAAATAAGCCCGTTAGGGGGCGGTCTGAACTAATTAAGGCGCATGCGATGAGCCGACCGACAACAGCGGCCGTGAGGTGAGCGTCCTTTAATTAAACGCCTTGTTCTACTCCAGTGGCCGTCGCTTAGCTAAACTATTACTACTACTAGCGAGGAAAAACCTAACAAGTGTTAGGGGCGGACTCCCGCGCTTGTGGCGTGATGACGACGTAATTATTAGCGCGACGTCCCACTCGCTGCGAACCATGTCATATTAAAACCGAGAGATGCCCCACCATTCGTTTAAAGCGCTTTATTGTCCTCCAGTGATCGCTGTTTAACGAGACTATCCTGTAATTATGTTCACGCGAAACAATTAAATTTTGCTAATGAGTTGCACCAGTTTTTGCAAAGGGTTACCGTCATAAAAGATTTTAAACCGCTCCCCAGAGGTTTCACAATAAAATACAGCGTTTTGTATAAATAAACGTATAACAAAAACGGTATAGCAAACTTTTCTAATTACTGTTAATACCAATATCAATTAACTTGCGCTAAGAATTAATTATCTCGGTATTACGGTCCCTCATTTATTACTAAACTTTCACTAATCAATCTTCCAAAGTAGCCAACCTCGCTATAACATAATTCTATAAAATTACCACTATATATTTTCTTAATGAGAATAGCGCTTGTTAATAAAAAAGGATAAAATAAATATTGCCCATGCTAGCAGTTATCGTTTTATTCAGGAAATTCTTGGAGTAGAAATCTAAATTAATTAGCTATTCGAATGGAGCCACGGTGGCCAGTTATAAAACGTTTAAGTTTTAATCACAATAGTCTGTATTGCAACTTATAACAATATACACGACTGACATGTGTTATTGTGTGCGTAAGTTAATATCGCTTGTTGCACTTAATAAGCGAACGGTCATAACAATTCATTACCTAACTTGTAAAGTTGTCACGAGAACTTGATGTAGCACTGCCCTTATTTACACGTAGTAAACCATAACTGTTATCTTATCAATTAGCAAACAATACAATTGACAGTTCAAAATGTTATTTCGCGCAATTATGTAGTCGAGGGTTCACTCGGTGTGACTTTAAGTATGTGTCAATAAGTGCGGATGATGTTAATTATTGGTGTCACGCATGGGTAATAATAATGATGTGTAAGTGGCAACATTTGTCAAAAGCCGCGCTCACACGATGAGCTAATCGACTATCACCGCTAATTGGCGCGGCGCACCCCCCTCCCAGCCCGACGCCCCCTCCCCCCGCCGCCCCTAACTAATTAGATAAGTTTGCAACTCCACTGTACTTCTGGTGCTCCACTCCGACGGTAAGCATCAATCTTTTTAATTAAACATTTTTGACACCGCAACGATTAGCCATCGAACCCATTTCTATGCTAATATCGTGAATAGTTTTAATTTAAATGCAAAACGACGAGCGAATATGGACACAACTTGCACACTTACGTGCTTTTTGCATTGTTAGAGGGGTTTAAACTACTGTAAGAACAGCCAGAAGTTTAAATAAAGTTAATTGAAGAAATCGTTATTAACACCAATAGCTGAATTATAAATCCTCCTACCATGTGTGGTCTATTCCGAAGCCATAATAGTAACATGTAACAGCTTATAAATCCCGACCATTAACGATGGAATAACATGTACCTGATATCACAACCCAATCTCAGATTTATAGTTAATTGATGACCTCACTCAAAACTCACGCAATAAACTGACACGATTTGAATAAAAATATCGTAACGTCCCTTACTCATCGCCGTCTAAATAAGTATGCGTATAACTGAACGCAACGCGTGGAAAGCTCTCAATTAAGATATATCATTCATAACATGTCTATCAATAGGAAAGATATTATGCAAATATTGTGTTCCGAACTCAGAATTCATATACAAAATAGGTTGTTATCATAATTAATTGGTTATTGACTCAATTCCCGTGCCCATAATACGTGTTTTAATCAACCCATTTGTAAGCAACAAAAATTAAATAGACGAATCAATTTCGTTAATAGTTCCAGCATCGGCATCGATCGACATTACCTCCAACTGATTTTATAACGTTCACTGATCAAATATTACTTTTTTATGTAAACAAATTTATTACATTCGATCGGATTTACGTCCAATAGATCATAATCAATTTCGTGAGCAATTAATTTATGAGACAAGTGTAGATGTTTGTTAGTAAAACAAGAATTGAGTCCATTATAGATGAGCGGTGCGCAATAAATCAGGACATACAATGGCACATTGTCTGTCGCTCAACCTGATTAAATAAATAAATAGGTGCCGATCTGAGACGCTTGCGCAGATCTTATCACACATCTTGGGACATTTATAGAAGCGAAAACGCCGAAACGACCTCTCTATATAAGATAATAAGGCTTTAAGTATCAGTGTATGAAATCGCATGTATCTAATCGTTGACCGTGTTTGGTGTTAGCTGAAGGATTCAGAGCTTTGTTTGTATTGTGTTTGGGTTGAAAGTTGAGTGGTGAATATGTCTTGTTAGTTAGGACTGGAGACGGCCGAGATGGATGGCAGCGTGGAAGGCGAACTACGAAGGTTTGCACTTCATCTTTCATCGTTATATGCTGAGTGACGTACGAGCTAGAAACGTAAATTAAGTACCTATATCTAGAACTGCAGGTAGCGGTAATATTGGATGTGCAATATCTAGAATATTCTAAATATTAGTGATTTTTTTACTCATGTAGATAGTTTGACAAGAAAAAGAAATTAACTTTTAATTAGGCGTCGCAATTTTCAGGTGTATAAAATTTTATGTGAGGATGTATAAATACAATTTTAAATTAAATACATATTTTACTTATTTTAAAATATATATAATTACAAGACTTTAAGTGAAGTCACATCACCTTTATCCAGATCCCACCGCATGATAGAGCGCGCAGCACATAAACCGAGTTAATATATGAGCTAAGTTAGAGCGATAATTAAGTTGCGCGTTCGCATTACACGCAACACATGATATTCACAATTTACATGCGATATTAATGAATCTCGACGCAAATTTTAACCGGTGTCCAGTAACGGTCGTTAGGGAGCTTTATTTAGGGTAAAAGGCCCAGTAATTGGCCCGGCCGGATGCAGCGCACAGGTGCTCCGTGCGTGCGCCCTCTCGCGGTGGCCGCAGGAAATGAGAACCAATTTGAATTTCTTCCGTAGCGAATCGATTAATTGGAGAGCTATTAAATCATTTTTCGGTTATGAATCCAAACCAATATATCGCGGTTATTTATTTTTTCCTGACACCTGTGCCACTCAATATAATGAAGAGTACATAAAATAACAACAAAAACTTTGAAAACAATGAAGGCAGATGATTAAGTTACGGTTCTTATTCTGTATAAAAAGAAAAGTTAATTAAATAAGCACCGGACAAAAAGGTTAAAGATAAAAAGGCATATCCTGGTGCAACGTTGATTTGAAAGAAACAAATCTCCACAATGAAGGCGGCACACAAAGGTACGACAGGATGGAAGTTCATTTGCCTCACAATATTGTGGCACGTACTTCATATTTCACTCGATCTTGATTCGCCATCGCAAACAATTTGTAACGTAAAAGGGTAATTAGGAGTTTAACCTGCACGAAAATAAAGGAATTATTAGAAAACAATCCGGACAGAAGAGAGGGGGTGCAGGTCGGCGAGGCACGGGGGTAGTACGAAGGAAGGGTGTCTAATTAGGGAGTGGGGGCGAGGTAATGAGCCGCGATCGCCGCTCCGATATAACGAAGGCTATTTACGCGGTGGTCGCTCTGAAAATTGCGAGGTTTTGTTTTAAAAGCGGTTACCGTTTGAGTTTTGCGATTAAGGAGTTTAATTAGACAGTGTTGTTTACAACCTCATTACGGTAGGTAACGTCGGTGGGAAATAGCCTCGGATATCGGCCGATAATTTATGAAGTTGAAAAATGAGTTTCTTGCCGCTAAGTAGATTCTGTTGTAGATTATAACCAAACAATCCGGGCTTATGAATAAACATGAGCGCAAACTCTTTGTTTTTTTCTTTGTAAATAATGAATTTGGACCTTATTGTTTTCTGTTTAAAGACAATTGTTGTTTGTTGAAGGGTAATAAACTTGACCTTCAATTGTTTTAGAAAATTACAACTGCCTTTGCTGACAATGGTCCAGTACTACACAAATATAACTTAAGTAAGTTTAGGGGAGAAGGTAATGTATGATTTTACCTTCATTGTTATTTTTTGAATGCAGTTTTGTAGCTTCACTTTACTGAACTTTAAAACTTTATTTAAAAGTATGTAACTGTCACTCGTTTACTTCTTATGAGTGCGCAGAAAAATTGTGGTCAAATATGGACTGTAATGTGTGAAAAAGAATACCAACAACGATGTTATGGGCTTTAAACATTGTTTGAATTAAAACAACATCAATGGTCAAGCAATACAAGCTGTTTTATCTCACAACCGGTGTCTAGCTTTTCGAAAAAAGCCCCTTCAAGCAATTTATCAAGACTTTAAAGGTGTGCAATGTGCATTTACATATTCATAATACGGACCCTAAGCATAGCTGTATCGTGTCTTTTTTCCTTTCCCCTACTAATCATTGAATAAACTAAGTTTGATTACCATTAAAAACGGCATTTGTAACATTCTTACATAGTATTTTACACCTATTTGCTGAAGCATCTCTATTAACGCTTATGCTGATTTCCAGTTTCAGAATTCATTACAAAACATGGAGTTATTCAAATTATTTGTAAATAAGTGCTGATTAACATTTTATAAAAGAAACGAGTGGAGTGTGCTGTGTCATTAATTAATTACGTAGCAATTAATTTTGTGAATTAGTATTTGTTTCGACGAAGTGCATTACCGTGTTTGTATGTTTGGGGTGCTCTCGAAAACTGATGGATTGATTTTATTTTAATGACGATTTTATCATTTGTGAGTGAGTGTCATCATTACAAATATTTTTTTAAATAACGGTTTTAAAATAATTCTCCATAGTTCTTAATTTCTGGAGCCGTTAGTATTTTACCTCATAAAGTTACCAGAGGAAAATATACCTATGTTTGTTTCCCCCAACGTTCAAAGTAATTTAATGATTAATGAAACTTAATGGTCAATTAAGGTGAATTGAAACTCTATTAGAAGAAAATTGTTTCATGATATATTATGCGGCGGTGGGCCACTCCGTCTGCATTAACATTAAATGTAGTAGAAATTACTAATTCAAGGGCTTTTCGTTCAAATCGATGAATAAAACATTTTTATCGATCGCGGATCGGATAAAAACGCAGGCGAAAGTTATAATAGTGTCGTCTCGAGCTGCTGATCATTAGTTGTCAACAAATAATTAGAGGTTCCTAGAATCTTGGAGTCTGGCAACCTTTTATATACGGTACGCTTCTACCAATAAAGCAGGAATTATACACCATTGACTTGAAAAGTAGCTACAGAGAAATAAAATCTAACAAATTAATTAATTAATATAATAAAAAAATAAAAATTATTTATATAAAAATTAAACATCCTTTTCAACAATGTCAATATGACAGTACGGTGTGAGAGCCGGGTAAGCGAGAGCCGCGCGGATGCGGCACAAAAGGGACGTTTTTTCACCGTAATAGACGTCCCGCCGACATCATTAACGTATCGACAAAGTTGGCCGCAGTTATTCGCTAATGTGACAACAACAGAGAAAGCCCGCCACAAATGAGGGACCATCTTTTCGGCTTAGGATTTGGGCACACAGGAGCTGGTTTTTGGTTAGAGGAACATTCCAGAGAAATGTTCGAGTATTTTGTGACAGTGTAAATAAATGTCTTTTAAACTTTATTAATTGAGTTAAGACATAATAGCATGATAGAAAAGTCGTAAGTGTTCGTAGCAAGTACGTACTACGAAAAAATCGTAGCCGAGCGTAACCACCGGGCAATTAAACAAGCCTTGTAGCAATTCACCTTTTATTGTCTAATGATAGTATCTTATTTATAACCGTACTATTCTCATAATTAACCACGGTTAACCGCCAGTAATAATTAATTTCTAATCAGTAGAAAAATAAGGATCATCTTATAATCTGCACGATTACCTCCGAACAAAGGCGAAGTACCAGAACGACCTCTGTGCAGGTGTTTTTAATTATAATAGTAATTGAATGTAATAATGTTTTAGCAGGTAGTGTTTGCGTCCGGTGTGCGGCCGGCCGGCGGGGGTGTATTCTAATCGCGTGTTAGCGTGGCCCGTTTTTGCGCTAACGAACAGGTTGCGTTAAGGCGACGGAGACGGCGAATCGACGGGAATTTCGCCTCATTAAAAGTTGCGACCTGCGGAGGAGGCAATTTGGAGGCTCGCGACGACTTCGCCCGCTACTTATTAACGAGCCGACTTTACACTATCACTGTGACGCCAGTCGGACGTCTTCGTTTACGTCCCTTTATAAATATTTTATTAGTATCGCGTTAGTGGCGCACTATTATTATTAGCAGCATCCCTCGCGTGCTGCGGTCTCGCCCCACCTGCCCCACTCGAATTAGTAAACAAACGTCTTTACGAGCGGTTTTACGAGCCCCGCGATATTTCGGTCTTGCGCACGCCGGTTTACGACATAATGAATTTGTTGATGAACTAGGTATTAGAAAGTTTGGAAATAGACGCGTTAGTGACCGACGCATATCGTCGCGGACCAGTAGCTCACTCTCGTATTATCAGTACGTGTCATAACTATTTGACACAAGGGCATCGGTTGCGTTATTCGGCAAACAGTTACCTTCTTATTTTACCACGAACAGTGGAAAAATACAGTTTTGTGTTACCACGTTTGCTGCTCATAACCCAGAATCGTTACAAAATGCAAACATAAATACAGTACACTAGTAAAATTGATCGTACGACTTTATGATCGAACGAGAAACCTCATAAAGTTACGCCAGATTTACATGTATACAAATGAGGTAGTTAAATTCGTAATTGTAATTAGATAATGATTGCGTATTTTTCTGTAATTATAGGATGAGCGGCCAGCATTTCCTGCAGGAATTTAGGGCGATATAAAAATTAGGTGTAATCGTGAGGAGATAATAGTGGTAAAGTTAAGCGCTTTACTATTAAATTACAGCCGCTCCGGTACGTAATTAAGGCATCTTCAATAAAGTTAAGCATAAATTTACATATCGGTGCGAGCATACCTCCTGTTATTAATAAGTAAGTCGTAGTAAGTTAGTAGTGCAGAGAGCACGCGTCTCATAGTTATGGCGAGGTTAACACATGAGGTTAATTAAGATCAGAAGCGGGACCTATAACTAGCTAACGTCGCTACCGACACTCCGCGCGAGTTTACTGAGTGCTTCCCCTTAATTGATACGATTTGATCGTCATCACAAGCTCTCGCTTATTCCCGGTATATAATTTAATTAAAATTTACGTTACGATAATTTAATTTATATCCGACGATAAACGTAATTGGTTAGTTTCCGTGCTCGGATATGCTTTGTCAAACACACGGAATACTCCAAAAGCATTGACAATTGTCAATAAAAATCTCTATCGGCGAGTCAAAACAATATCTTTTGACTGGATATGAACTGTCACAGCGCCAATCGTAACAAGTGGGAGTCCGGACTAACCGAATCTCGGCCAGTAAACATCATTAAAAATTCCTTTGACAGCGGTGGCTATCGAATAATGATTTGTGTACGTCACGCCGGCTTCCGCTGTCATACTTGCGCCAAATTTTCACCGGGAACATTTTTTACTATTTTTTGACGGCCAGCCGGACGCCGGGCACTGCGTTTATTTATTAACGAAATTCGTCCGTCTATGTAACACGTCTCGTCCGTCGTGTGTGCTCCGGTCATTGTGAGCTCCATGTCGATGGCATAGGGTGTAAGATGCGGTGGCGGGTGCGACACGCGATAAGCCTTTTTCAATCGGGCGGGTATCGTTTACGAGGCTGCATAGGCGCGACGCGGCATTGCGCCCGTGCGCTCCACCCATATCAATTTCGAATAGGTTTCCTATTCGGCCGGAGAGATTGCGTTTTGATCGTTTTGTGTGTAAAACTGTTGCCCTAAATTAAACGCTTTAATAATAGAATAGAAATAAAACTGGTCCGATTCTGTTGACATGAGCACATTGAGCGATATCGAGCGTTCAGTCCGAATGTTAATATTTCATTAGTCGATCGTTCAAGTTAAACGGATGGTATTTACGGCGGCATCGGACGTGGCTAGGCAGGACACGTAGCCTCGTACAGCTCAATGTTGGGATCATCAATTACAAACTACTTCCAATTAGTGATAGTGCAGTAACAAATCAAATTTAACCGGGTCCTGTTGGGGAGTCGTTCGCTAATTAGAGCTGCGGGCGAGGTGCTTCCTGCGAACTAATCAGGTGGCTAAATAATGTAGTCGTGACGGCGTCGTTAGCGCTCGTGAGACAGACGTTATTAATTAACATCACATCGAGCCACCCCCCTCGCCTCACACCCCTGCACCCCTCCCCCCGGCCCGTGCTATCACTGCGACACTCACTGTACTTAACGTGTTAATACCCATTATGACGACTGTGCATTCCATAGTGCATCCCTAAACACGAATGCCCAGAAATGCAAACAACCACAAATTAAGCAATAAAATCTTAAAATGAAATGCTAATCACAACAACTAGTTAACTTGTTCAATTGCCAATTGAATTCCTTCTATGGTATCGGAGTTCTGTGAATAATCCATTGAATCGGAAATCTAAATTAATCTGTGGGTATAGCATTATAATTCGAATTACTGACGACGGCATACCTTCATGCGACCGGCCATTCTTGACTCTAATATGGACATGAATTTTCGCGGCTTACTTAATTAACTACTTGCTTTGTTTTGTTGCTTATTTCGCCTTTTTATGTACTAATTTATTTTATCTATTCACCTATTTTTGCAAATTTTTCTATTACTTATTTTTGATTGATTTTAGGCTAATAATAAAACTGTTACACATAAATCTAGAATTTAAAGAACCTATTAGAAAAGACAAAGAAAGTCAGTAACTTCCTAAACACATTTTTATTCTACTTTAAAAGGAATCGTAGCACGCGTAGCTTTATCAAAGATATAGCGTAGCCGGCGTAGCAAATACACTTGCATTCACTAAAAACTGAACTATATAAAAATAATATTACTAGATCCTTCTTTGTTTCACTGTTTAATACTTCAATTGAAACGTTAATTTCCTAACTAGTACCGTTTGACTGTAAAGCAAGCATTAGATTGAAAAATTGAATGATTGCATCGCACGCGTGCGGCTAACAAGTTGTCACTATGCACAATTGCACTCATTGTGACGCGCCCACGCTTGACCCATTTGTATCAACTGTGTGGGATGATTGGCGGATACAACTTTATCGTTTCCTTGCAAATAGAATTAAATTTTCAGGTGTTGCTTTTAAGGTATAAACTTCAATTGATAGTAAAATTTCCTTTTCAAGAACATATTACCAATCTCTCTTCTTGTTTTGATATGGTAAGCAAGAGCCAGACCATATTTCGTCTATGAATAAAGGTCAAAATGGCATGCACCTTATCGCTTAAAACAAATGGAGCCAGGTGATAACTTATTTTGTACAAAATAAAATATACAAAAAATATGTGTAATTGACAAAAATATGGTATTTTCCGTAATTCACCATATTGTAACACAGAGTGTAATTTTTCGACAGATATTTTAATACCTTTAAAACTTTGGACAGAACTTTTCAACGAAAACGCCACCAAAGCCATAGATGGTGTATTTAGTCATGATTTCTATATTCCATATAATAACATTGTATGACATGACGATTCATCGGATACAGCTTGTAACGTATTAATTAAGTGCAGTTTACTTCAAAGGCAATGGATTCCGAGAAGATTGGAAATGGATGGATAGGAATTACAACCGATAGCTATTGCACCGCTTCAGAATCAGATGTCCGTTAATTACAGATTTAAACCATGTTTAGACTTAGAATGGAGGTATTTCGAAACTGGTTGTCTTGTTAGTTCCTGCTTGTGGTTGTGAAATAAAGTAGCTGAATTATTATTTAGCTTTGTGTTTCTGAGAGGTACTTTTAGTGTTTCTAATGAGCAGTTAATACCATGACATTTATTTTGAAAAGTGAAGTTATGTTTTCCTAAACTTTATGATAGCTATAATAGTGCATGCTCAAAACTATTTGTATGTCTGTCTATTAGTCTTTAGTCATAAGATAGGTCACCTTCTTGAGTCAGACCAAAGTTACAATAGAATCAAACCCTTCTAAATAACACCAAAACGCTTAAAACCGACACATTGCAACAAACACAATAAAACCGCGCACGTTACCATAACTTGCGCACCAAGACTGTC
The DNA here is from genome assembly GCF_022581195.2 of Helicoverpa zea. Classification (NCBI taxonomy): domain Eukaryota; kingdom Metazoa; phylum Arthropoda; class Insecta; order Lepidoptera; family Noctuidae; genus Helicoverpa; species Helicoverpa zea. The sequence goes on from NC_061454.1 coordinate 4,675,432, forward strand.
CAATTAAGAAACCAAACACAGTATCAATTTAATGTAACAGACTTGGACGAACATGTACAAGATTGGTTCATCTCGTGAAATTCTCGTGGCTTTCCGTGGTACACGACTTGTGGACGTATATGTCTATGGGACGACGCTTTGCAAACATGTTGGATGACGTTCAACGACGTCAAATTGATGACTACAAATATCGGTGGTATATTGAACGGTACATGTGCATTCGGGTCCATAGTCTATATGTTTGGTACGTCCGTTATTTGGCGTTCACAAATTGCTTTCTGTGTTATATAATCTGGTGGTTGTAAATCTTATTCTGTGTTGCCAGTGGTTTGGACATAGAGTTTGAAGTCGTGAAGTTAAACTTTTTTGTCGATGATTGTCAAGCTTGAAGAATAGCGTTTGGATAGCAATGTTGAATTAAAAACTATTTTTGAGTAGACTCTTTTCTTAAAGAATGAGTGCAAAATTATGATTTTTTGTCATCAAGCATGGATCTCAGTCGATTAGACTTGTAAAGTGCAATCAATGGGAAATGTTACACGTAAACTCAACTATTGTTACAAGTTTCAAAAGAAGTACCTGTAGCCTAGTCTCCAAAGAGAAAGTTTCATTCACAAACAAATGGCATTCGAATTCCAAAGATTAAAACAATACATAAGAAATATTAATGACTTCTTTGTATTAATTAATTCGACCTGTTAGACCAGTTATGCAATGAATCTTATTTATCGACTATGCTAATGTATTTAAATTTAAATCCATTAGTGTAACGTTGCGAAGTTTCTGTTTATTCTAGCTATAGTTAACATTGAAATTTAAGTAGACGAATATACTGAGCTCAGGTACGCGTTGGGGCTATTAAGATTTTGTTTGGCTACATCCATTTTCACACACTGCCTTTTGCAATAATGTGGTCCTCAAAGTGTCGACCGTGGTCTCAAATACTTCTTCACCTATCACTAAACATACCACTAAACTTTAATTTAAATCTTAATATTCATAAATAATTATAATGTTTACCATCTGAATGACCACGCATAAGTAGAAAGCATTCGATTCATTGAAAGCTTGAATCATTCATATTGTCGTGTGTATCTGTGATGCGAGTGTTAAGCGTTTGCTAAGACCACCCTGACAGAAACAATTTATTGTAAACACAAGGTTTGAAAGAGACGAAATCATTTTCTTGGGCATTTTTTTAAGTTTTAAAATTAATGCTATATGAAGAAAATAGGCTAGGGATTTATTTTTAAGTCTAGTCGAAACTATCCTAAAATAAAACTGCAAAACTCGACACTTCATCAAACTAGGTATAATAAACATCACAGCTCGAAATCCCACCACTAGTACCACCCGGTACCCAACCAAGACACTACGAATCATCCGTCAAACGTCAATACACGCACACACACACACACACAAACGTGCTTCAATGATTTACAGAGCAGCACATGTCCAAGCTAGGAACACATTGCACGTCGGGCCCAGTTCTAACCGCTAAATTGCGCCTGACTAATGCACCCACTGCCCAACCTAACTGCCTCCCTGTAAATGTGCGAATATATTTAGATCACCAATTAACGGCTAAAAGCTGTCTTAATTGATTAAGCTCAGCTTGAGAAGTGAGAACTGTTGTAGTTGAATGTGTCCAGTAATTGGAATTTAGTTTAATTAAAGTTGAAAGTTTAAATTTAATTAGTTTAAAGTTGCTTTTGGATTCCATCTTGCGGTTTTTGATACAAATTTTGTGGCACTCTTGTAGTAGAATAGGTTCATATGTTTTTTGATAGTTGTGTGGTGTTAAGTTTTAATGCTATATGCAAAGTCGCTACCTAATGTTTCCCACACAGCCAGACACACAATGGTAATGACATAATGACCACAATTATTCTCATATGAGAGATTTCTGACGTGCAAGAATATTTGCGATACCGGAGATGGGCCTACATATGTAGCTTTTGGCATAATATTACGAAGGAGTAAAAATCCCACAAATATTTCTTTAAACAAAAATTTTACTACACCAAGTTGTATAATTCTAGATAATATATGATCCCCCACATTCATAAACTTTCCACAGGAGTGTTTTATAGGCCAAAACTAACTATAACTCTATCGCTGTCTTGTTAAAAAGCGAAAATATAGTCCATGAAATTGACATCCGAAGTTTTTTTAAGTAAACATAAAATTAATAAAAGCTCATTCGCTAAAGTGATTCGTAGTGAATCACTTCGGAAGATAGATCTCTCTCAATAGACCGAAACGTAAAGTTGTGCAAGCAACGTTCTCGATACCAACCGAGATGAATATCGGTAATCGAATTGTACGCAAAGATCGTTTGCTGGACGCTCTTTAGGTTCTATTTAGAGGTCCGGAGACGCCGGACGAACGGGCGGACAAAGAGACAAACGAAATTAATCGAGACATGCGCCGACGGCCTAATCCAATCGCGTCTATCCGGTCTCTGCCTTTTAAATAGATCAGCCATGGCTTCGGGCGCTGCTCTTGCAAGAAGTTCGGCCATAAGCCTTCTGCAAACCATATTCTCGTAACCTTGTTGGGACTCAGTTTTGTTGGAGACTTCAATGTAATTACAAACTAAAATTAACCCTGCAGATTGCCAAATTCAAAAAAACTATGTCACTAAAAGTTTCGTCATTGTTCGCAACAATAAAGTTCAGCAAAACCAAAGTAGATGTCCCTACAACCTTAACAAAGAGAATCTCTTTCTAAGACATATTAAATCAATTATCGCCACCCACGTAATGACTTCATAATTAATAGAAGCGCAATTTTTAATTAACACTGGCAACATCATCGTTTGGCTTCGCGTATCGTGGTTTGGCGACATCAATTTACGTACAATGTCAATTTGCGCAAGAGAACCGACTCCGGGATACAGAGCCTCATTAGAGGCGAGCCGTTGCAATTAAACCGTGCGTCTTTTGCGACTTAACGAGCGCCCAAATTGGACGGCCCGCCCGCCCTGGACACGCGTTTTAATAAATATACATTTCGACGTGATGCAATAAATATATTCGTTGATGCTATCGCTGTGAAATGTTGTGTTCCCTTTGGGTTTAAATGAGGATATAATGTTGAGCTGATAATGATGAGAACGAACTAATGTCGTAGTTATTTTGAAGCGAGTAGGAAATGGAACGATTTTTTTCGTTTTAATTAACTTGAATATTTTTTTTATTTTTCAATTTATGTAGTGTGTACGTAGTGTTTCTTAAGCAACGTGAAAAAATTTAAAAGATTCAATTTTATGATTATTTCACAAAATAATTCCAATTTAACTAAATTAACGCCTGGAGGTTGGTCTTCATTAAAAGTGCAGTTTTAAAAGATGTTAACTGTCAATAAGGACAAGATGTTCGTATAAAGGGGGCTTGTTAGCGCTGCAGTGCTCCACCGCTAACGAGACCCCTTCGAGATACGGGGGAACTGCTGATTGTCGATGACAAATTGCCCAGATACGGGGGACAAAAACGACTTATATGTGAATGTAATGCTGGGTTTATTTGGTCAATTGAACTAATAAAATATTTGGATAATTGATGTAGTTTTGAAAGTAAATGTAAATTGTAAACTAAAACAAATTTTGTCATTTTTGCCGGATTTAATTTTACAGACGATAATCAAAAAATTATACAAATCTCTTGTACCATCTTTCTATAGCAAAGCCTATTCCCAAATATGTGTTTTTCGCAGCTTGGGCATAGAACAGCACAGAACTCAAATACCGACGTTCAACAGCATTTCGCGAAGGACGTTAGTTAACTAAAGTGTTGTTAAGAATGGGTAAGAAGTTGGTATTTTAGAGGGGTCTCGTTAGGCGCGCGGGCGGCTGATTGCCGATTGAGCACCAATTGCCTTGATTGACGGCGCCCGCACTCCTAACGAACCTGCTTTCAACATGGACGTGCCTGCTCGCACGTCCCGTCGACGAACCTGCGTCTTACAGACTCACAGACGCATCCTCTATGTAGGTCACTATGTGTAACTGGGGTTAGTGGGCTGATGAAGTGATTGCGTGTCGGATTACGGTATAAATAAACAGGTGTGGAATTTTGTGTTATTTATAAAAATCTATGTTTCGTTGATATAATCAAGGTTGGTGTCTACTCGAGTATTTTGTAAGACTCCAAATTGACTTGTTTCAAAGCTGCAAAGAATCCGAACTCATGGTCCCGCTATGCAAAGTCGTCATATTCAAAACTCGTAGAGGCGCTACGCGCTACGACAGCCTTCTGATTGCTGACTAGCTCAAATAATTCGGTTCGATTGACGTCGAGGAATCCCTACTGAATTTGGTTCATTTGTACACAATCGAGGAATTCTGTACCACCTACCGCTACACGGCCGCCCGTGAATTGCCTATTGCTCCAACATATGAAACATAATGTCTTCATTCGAACAATGCCAGACGCGCAATAAATCATTATAAAATTCAAATTAAGCCGGCTTAATGTTTATGTAACGCTTCCGCCGCTTTTATAGTCGCACACACGAGGCGTAACACCTCGGCGGCTAATTCGTTCGTACACAGTAATCAGCAGCACGTAACATCATCAGCGTCTTTGTGGAGCGAGACCGCAATCCATCATATCGGGACAAAAGGAGGCGGATAAACGCGCCAGTTGTTTGCGTGAGAGAGCGTTAATTTTGTTAAGGAGTCTCAATCAGTGAAGGCGTGTAAGTAAAGTCGGCGCGCGACCGCCGCGGGAGCGATTCGAGCGAATTACCGTACCTGGAGGCGCGGGGCCGACTCGTTAGTTGTTGTTTGCCGAGTGACGCGGGTCAATCAGCAGAGACATGCACGGAACCGCACTTCTTCATCCCCCTCTGTGGCCCCTCACCTGTCCCCCGCCCCGCTCGTTAGGCCGCGCCGTCTCTGTCAACTGTGAGACGAGCTTTATCGAATCTACGACGCACGACCCGCGCCGCGGTCGGCCCACTCTTCGCTCTAGTTTGACTCACAACCGCCGGTAAACAAGGGAAATCAGTGTAAAACGAATTTATATGAACGACAAATAGAAGGGGGTTAAATATCGTAACGAGATATTATAGGCGTCTGTCACAGCGGAAGGTGTTGGTAAGAGATGCGGTATCCACGATGACGACCCGGGTCATGAAGGCCCCTTATTCATTCATGTACGAAAAACTAAGAGGCATGTGGCATATTTTGTAGCAGAGCTGGAATGAAATGAATAGCTTGAAATAGTTTGCTTTTGGCTAATTAACGCGTAGGGACAGCTGCGGTCCACGTGGGGCTGCGCGCGCGCCGCCCGCATCTCTGCCGGGACCCTCCCACCTCTGACGGAGAAATCGCAGTTTCTATTTATTTGTGAACAACTTTCATATGCACAGTGATTACTTCGCGTTTATTTTAATAGTTACTAATGCTTTTTATTTTATGTCATTTGATGCACGTAAAAACTTATAGTCTATTATTAGTATTGGCCGCTTTGCAGCTATTAAAAGTAAAATTACTTATACAATTCTCTTCGGTAGATACTGCAAAAAGTATTTTTATTAATTAACCTCTGTATAGTTAATAGACGTCCCTTGATTACTATTCATGTTCTACAAGTGGGCAATAAACTATTTGAACATACTTTGCATGAACATTAGCTTGAAACTATTGCTATGTACGCCGTAATTATCAACACATAAAAAGAGACATGTTCGTAGTTATTTTAACGAAGTTAACAATTATGAACATTTACCGTAATTACGAAGAAGTGATTGTGCGTAATTCCACATCGATTAAGATTATGGTCTGTGTAAAACTTAATGGAAATCGTAGGACATAATTGCTTATACTACAACTTAAGGTATTTACCGACCTAGATTGCTATGAAGTATGTCTTATTCTTTAGTACTGAAATAAACTGGCCACACACAGTATTTATCAACAACGTGGTACAAACTACTAACTATGGTTATTCATTAGTTCGCAAAGAGACATAAAATTTCCATAATCGTAGATACAGCCGTAACGTTAGTTAGCTCCTACATAGCGCGGTACACTGCCACACAAAAGGCTGATTAGTGCGGGGTTTCAAATAAAAACCCTGTTGCTTACATCTTAAATTAGTCCTAAGCGTTCTTTAACGAGACCAATTTAGTTGGTCCGCGAGACGCCGTCGATCGGTTGTTGTGTGCAAAACTGCTTACTTTTTGCTCCTCTCCAGGTAGAAAACACAACGGTTCGAAGCATTTTCATAACAATGCGCCTGCGGCTTTCTCGGTATACTTTTTTGGATGCGATGCGTTTGACAGACACGCCATTGTCATCGTCAGATGACGGACTAAAAACTAAACCTTATATTGATGATCAATGAGAAAGATCGATGCGGAGTCGAACACTTGGAATACCGAACCATAAAAGGTACCAATTAGTCCTGTTGGAGACGAGACTTGAAAATAATTAGATTAAAAGAATAAACGTGGCTCACCTTGTGTAATCGCTTTTGCATAATATCATTCCGCCTTTGAAGTAGAAGGAGCGGCCCATGTCCGCGAGCGCCTGGCCGCAACAGGCGCACTTGAGGCAGCCGTGGTGCCAGTATCTGTCGAGCGCGTGGAGGAGGAACCTCTCGACGATCTTGCCGTTGCATCCCGCGCATTCTTTGAGTGCGGGGTTGTTGTTGTTGTGCGGGTAGTCGTGGCCGTTGGCGGCGAAGGCGGCCTCCGGCGAGGGCGGGTGCGGCGAGCTGAGCTCCGCGTACCCGTGGTAGTGCGGGTTCATGCTCAACGCGCTCGTTGCCAGCTTGACGGTTGGAGCGGGGACCGCTCGCACCGACCACCACAACTACACGCCCTGTTGACAAACAAACTTACTGTTAGACTGGTGACTTATGATTTACCGAAGACTGTTTGAACAACAACATCGAAATTATTCCCGTCCTACCCTATTTAATCAAGGGAAATATTCTGCTTTGACCTCTTTGAGATGTTGACCCATTGTTTTAATTTTTCTTGGCAGCCCTTGGTCAGGGCGCAGTGGATTCAGGCGTAGGCCTGCGGGCGGCCGCGTTTATAAAATTTTCCAATTAGCAATTTCATACAATTAGGAGCGGGGTGAGGGCGCGGGCCGAGGGGTAGGGGATGGTTAGCGCGGGTCGCGGCGCGGGGAGTGCGTCAACCCGATCCAATTAGCTCGCGGCCGGCGAAGCGGCGGGACGCCCGTGCCGTCTGAGCGGCCCTGTCGCCATAAAACTTAATTAAACGTTTTAAAACAAGTATTCATTAAAGAATAATCAAGCTTATGTAGTCATAAATAACTGGATTGTCCCGCGCGGAACGGGTGCCGTAATTAAGACTGCACAGAGTTGATCAAACGCACTGATTTGAAACTACCCTTCATTAAGAGAGCGCGAGTCGGGCGCGGGAGCTTCCGCTGCGGTGCAGAAACTAATTAAGAATAACGGACGCTTTAAAAGCGTAATTAATTTAGATTGTAATTCTATTTCTCCGAGAGTAAAGTAGACAATTATTTCAGTAGCCCTTTCTTTTGGAACGATTTGCTTTGCTGAATGTAATTTGCTTAATTTCTGTGTCCAACGAGATAAAGGGTTGTAGCTGCGTCAAGATTTATTTCTTACATCAGAATCAGCTTGAAGTATGATGAATAACGTTATCAGAGCGGCTGGAGCTATGATTGTATAATGATTCAGTACTAACGAGCGTATCGTGATTAATTAACGTAGTAGACTTCAATTACGATTGGTGCAATGGTGTTGTAAACATTACGTGTTGCATCACGGCCTGTGCTGCATCTGCAGGAGCGTGAGGGAAGTCATTACACCGTGCACTTGGCAAGCATGTCTATAATGAAGGCAGTAAGGGCGAGGTATGGCGTGGCCGGCGTTGCGTGCGTCCTAATGAGCGTCGTCGCGTGCGCACCTATCGCACTTCGTTAAATCGCGCCCGAACTACGCGATCCGAGGTGTATTAATGTCTTTGTTTAGTTAATTCTGCGACGCATTAAGGCATTCGCCCTGTGTTGAGGACTTGAGGGCTTAATCGCTGTGTGCGTGCTACAGTGCCTATGTTTGTGCTAGAAAGGCTCTAGGTAGACAGGAAATTAAGCGAATTATGTCCGTTTAGGTAATCAAGGCGATGAATTTGAAGAGATTGAACTACATTCTGTATAATTTTATTTTACATTCATGCCTAATATTAAATTGGCTTTATTTCGTAGACAGGTAACAATTGCAACTAAAATGCTAAAAGCAAGATTAAATTCCACTTTATGTCAAGCAGTTAGTAGCATAACAAACTGCATCAAAGTGCATACAAGCAGTAATACTTTAACGTAGGTCAAATGCTACACCGTCTCATATAAATCTTGTTATCTATAATATTGCGACAGTTAATTGCATAAATTGATAGTAAAATATTCTTTATAAATATTAATTAGAATCGTTAAGCCATTATTGAAAATCTAATACATAAGTACAATACTCTTTTATAAGTTTTAATTACTGTGTTAACGTTCTTACATGTCTTCCTGAAGTCTTTTATTTATAAATATTTTAATCTATGAATGTGTATCTTTTGTTTCCACGTAATTCCTATTGGTTACCTACAGCAATATATGCAGCCTCGTGTGGTTTAAGCCGGTAAAACTGTTCAATCTGTGACCGAAACAATTTTTCAAAATCGTTCGTTTCATGAAACATGCCGAGTACAATAGCAGTATCAGTTCGTAAATAAAAAACAAATGCCGGTTTTGGGACACGAAACAATTGTGCATAATTACTCAAACTTATGTCTATTTTAGTTGAAACCGTTGTTTATTCTAAAATAGATCGTATTGTTGTTAGGATTAAAGTTTAAAATATGTTTTATTGTGAGTACGCGGTGCGTGTTTAGGCCGGGGGGTGGGCTGAGAACTTAGCAGGTGCCGTTTTCATTATTCAAGCGCCATTGATTGGATACTTTGTTGCCGTTTAAAAATCTTATTAGCAACCGGCCGACAACAAAGCGGTACGATGAGCCTCCTCGGAGCCCCTCTATTTACCTGTTAAGTGATTTTTTTTCAATTACCGCGATGAGGTGCAGGTTCCAAACGAAAGTGTAAGTCATCTTGTTAGTGAATGTTTATTTCCGCGCTTTCCACAGTCTACTTCTAAAACATTTGTCAGCTGCAATAAACGTGATGATTCGACACTTTCGTAGAATTCCCCGAAATATGGATGATAAAGTGACGGATCGTTTCGAGCGATTAATCATACTTATCATTGTGACAGAACAGAAATATTAAAGAATTAAAATTATTTACCGACTAGAAAAACACGGAACAATGGAATTATTCATGGCCATAAAAACTTAAACAGTTATAAAAAAGCTAATGTAAGTAAACGTATCGGTCACTTGTTTTAACTGCAGGGTTCCCCAAGAACAGCCGGGCGCCCGCACGCCGCGAATAATGTAATTAAGGCGAAACCGCCGGCGAAATTAAACGCGAAAACGGAATGAGAATGTGAGCCTAATTAGAGCCGGGAGCGGGGCGGAAGACGCTGCAGCGGCACCCCAGACCTACCCTCCTCCCCCGGGCCCCGCGCCTCGCGACTGCACGCGGGACCCCAACACGTGACGTAACGTCTTCATCTATCCCACACAAACACGCATGCCTAAAAAACCAACTAATGATGTGACCAAATTATAATCCACATGAAAAAAGGCGCATTCAAAAATGCCAATTAATTTTAATTCCCTGCAGAACTAATGACAAACATAACTACGCCAGTAATATTAATTCTGTGTTAATGAGCCGCGTTTTAACGAAGCTATAAAATATTAGCCTTTTTTCTGCTTTTTATATTGCATCACGCAAATAATCACAGCACAGCGCACGTCGGTCGCAAGCATAAATCCAATTCGTTTTCTCTCACATCCATACTAATTAAAAAACTGCGGACAAATTGGAGCCCACTCTTCGCCCACGGGAACATAAAATATCCATTCCATTGACAGCACCGGTCTGCCATTGATTAATTTTATCCAATCGGATGCGAATTCAAGTTTTTCAGGAGTTAATTGTCATGCTTCATTAGGTGAGTGACTTTCGGCGTTGTGTGCGATTACCGATTTATTCACTGATGTATCGAATATATCCGATTTCAATTACCTACAATGAAGAATGAAATAGCGACTCATGGTGTTGAAAAAAATGATGGCAGCGTTTTGAATGTATCAGCCCACTTATAGTAAACGGGTATACAGTACATGAGACTAATGTGTGTAATATTATTTGCATATAATGACCGTTAATGTGGCCAGCGCATTATTCATCCGGCGTGACCTCAAAACGGCCGCAAGAACCGTTTTATCGATGTACATTCCCTCTCCATACATCTGTGTATTTTAAAATGGTTATTTCATGATAGGTAGGTAATTACTAAGGAATCACGTAGCATATACATAATTTTATAGAAATCACGAGTGGTAAACGACGTAATTGACGCACGATGGTATCTGATCCGACAAAATTGTGTGCCATATTCTTAATGATAGTTATTATGTGGGTATCAAATAAAATATGGCTTTTAAAATGTTTGGAAACGGTTGTATAAAGTACCTACCAATCTTTTTTTACCGACAACTAGGAAATTTCGCAAAGCAATGTTTATAACTTTAAGTTTATTTACACACAACTTTTAAATACATTAAAATATTTGTAAGACAAAAAGTGAAGCGTATATTTTGCATTGGTATTTGCCTAACAATGTCCGCCTATTTAACAAAAAAAAGTAATTGTGGCTTTCTTTCAAAATAAAATTGTGTACAACTAACAGCGTCGATCATTTTCTCCCTGATTTTATCCTCATAGCTTTCAATTCAATAACTAGACATGCATTTGGTTTTTCCGGGTGGGAATTCTTAGCTGCAGTTTCTTTCAATAGCTTGCTTAATAATCTCAGTTTCTATAACATAGAACTTAAAATTTTCCTGAGAAAAACCTTTCCGGAAAAGGGTAAATACTGTTTTTATGTTAGTCCATTACTATCATTAGTGATAATTATGATTATCATTTACCTTGTCAGTCGGAGCCGTGTCAGGGTTTCGCATGAATAGTTAGTATTTGGTAATATTTTGTCCTTGCTTTGTTGAGGCTGTCCGTTAATTGCCAGTTACCAGCTTATGATGGAGGAAACATACAAATAGTTTATTTTAATAGTATTTCATGCAACTAAGTATGTAATACGTTTTTTTAATTAAGCCCGTACGAGTTGTCTATTTTGTATTAAAAACATATACTTATTCTTCAAACCACTCACTTAACATATTAATACACTTGCAATAAAACGTTTAAGTCTATTCATGAAGAATTAACCTGCAATAAAATTACAGGCGAGTGAATGAACTGGGAGTCGCACGCGCACGAAGAATGCTAATAGGAACGTTTTGTAGTACACTAATGGCGAAGGATTTGTCATTGCCGGCAAGCAGGTGTCGTGACGAAAAACACGTAATAATGACCGTACAAGTGTAGACATTGTCTCCGACAGATCGAGCGCTCTCGCCCGTAATTAGAGGCGACCGACCGAGGACGACACAGAACTATGAATCATAGAGGAGGCATCGATTAACCTTAAGCTAAGTCAAGAACGAACCACACGGAAATAATTCTAGAACAGATTACCAAAATCGCATTTAATATTATTAGAATTGGAAACTTCCCTAACGCTAATCAAATAAAGATATCTGTGACAGATACAATAATAAAATTAAATGTAGCCATGTAAAATGAAGTTTAATATGTTAAGTCAATTTTCAATGCTTTGTAAAAATTGATAGCGATCACTTTATCAATTATAAAATCTGCAATGTTTAAAGCTACCGCTCCAAATTACGCACGGATAAGACTTGAAAAAGATGATCTATAAACGATAATTTAATTAACTGATCGTAGATTACTTAAAAAATTGATATAGGATCTGTTAAACAACATTATTAATTAAATTGATAATGATTTAGTTCGAAAAACAAAGGTGCCGCCCTTACTACTAATAGGATAACATTGGTCCGATGTCCTTCTAATAAATTTTATTTTGGAAACCTACAAAATACAGATTATTAATTAATGATGAGACGATTATCGCCGCGTGATTGTGATTGCGATTATTTTGCGGTTTATTAGATAAGATCTATTTTTTGCTACCGAAGGGATGACAGTGAAATATGCTTTTTGCAGGTGTAAGACAAATTATTGTGAAATAAATAAGCCCTTGTCCTATTGGCTCCTAAGTAAATATTGTATCTTCAGTTTAGGCTTCAAAACATCATATTTATGGTATATGCGTTCAATAAATAACTCGCTACTCGTTTATCTGCTCAACCTACCTATCTATAGTCTTTTTCAAAAAGGATCATAAGTCCACAACACAGCTTTAAAGTGCCTCATCCAAGAGCGTAGCAGTATTCAAGGCTCTGCGTTTGTCCGTCACGGCGGACTGACCATAATTGTGCCTCGTCCAACAAATATATTAAGTATTCGTGATAGAAGTGAGCAGTGTGTAATTTTAGAACGTTTTGCCACAAATGTCAGCCTCGGGCGGGTCCAAAGTGTCCGACACTTGAACTTGTTGCTAGCCCGACACGAGTGAATGCTGCCTGTTTACTTTGATACCAGCCAACGATGCTTTATTAGCAAGATCTTCCATATAACCACATATGAGAAGCTAATAGAATATGACGTCATTAGTTCGGAATACGTTTTGCATATTCGTCACGAATAATATAAAGAATTACATGAAAAAATATGCGTTTTAAAGCTTTAAGGAAAACGTCTGCCTACACGTGTTAAATCAATTATTATTTTATCCGTTCGGACGCATTTCGAACGCTAACCCACTCGTATATCTATAATTTCCTTTCAACGGGATATCTCAAGTGCACGCAACGTAAATCTTTTTCTCATCTTATCTTCTATTGGGTGCAAGTTAAAACCGTAATTGGTACTTGAGCCAAAGTTAAATATTTAAAATATACGTCAGTTAGTTGGTCGAAAATTTTAAACGACTGATGTCTCACAGGTCATTATCATCTGATGGTTATAGTGATAATACTTCACAATCACAACGCATCCATTGTTTCCATCAGTGAATGAACTTTATGTCATCAGGCACACAGTTATTGTCATCAATATTATATTTTGTTTTTTATACGCCTTTGAAAGGTCAAAGAACTATGCAGCGACGCCATCTTTGATTGTTTTCATTTTATTTTTCATAATGACATCATCATGGAGTTTTATTTGCACTTTTTAGGTCTATTTTAGTATTTTTGGAAAACAGGCGCCACTGTATCAGTGATTTGTCAAAAACTAATATTTATGATGTAGGTACAAATGTTCTTCACGAGGTTTTTTGTTGACCCAAGAAAAACATCAAGTGGACACAGGTCTCCACTTAAAAGGACTTTCAAAAGCTAAATTGCAAATCTCCTCTTGTGTTCTAGACGAATGACAGATTGATATATCGACAATTTCAAGTACTGTAAGAACTACATAATATTATGGGAATCCTTGTCCGTCTATTTGACTTGTTCAATATAATGAACACGATAATAGCCTGTAAAGTGATGCGTACATTTCTACGAACACATTATACTGAGTTAGTTAATAATGAGCAGGTAAACCGTGGAAATATAAGTTGTACTTATTTCGAGGCTTATGTTAAATACATGACATGTGGGTTTTGGGTAGGTGTGTTCTACAATACAGCTCATTTAAAAATTCTAATAATTTGAAAGATATAAACATCACGATGGTTATTTTTGAAAAGCTAGGCGGAGGTGTCCTATATGACAGATATTTTAGGTTTTTAATAGGCGTAATTTTATGATAATCCGGTTTACAACAGTTAATACGTTCTTTGACGAAATTGTCATCGGGAGACTAATTTCGAGCTGAAAATAAACAGACTGCATTCAAAAGTACATGAGCTTTTTTTAAATTCCAGGTAGGTGTATTTGCTTTGTGATAGATAAAAATATCCTATGCTTAATTTAACCTCCAGGTCTAAAACTGTCACTGGCCACTCAATTTGACTCTAAATTCAAACATATTTTCTTTAGATGACCTTTTTTAACTTACATTAGAAAAAAAAGAACACCATTTCGACCACCGGAGATGGCAAACCCGTAAGTCAAGACTCAAAATAAGAACTTCTATTTCTGGCTGTTACTGCCGGTCTATTTACGAAGTTCGTTTTCCAATAATATAATGAAATGTTTCGAAAGCTACTTTAAAACTTTTTAGAAATATTAACAAAGTTTGTTGGTAGAAAACAAAAACGTTTGACGTCAGTTAAACATGTGGTGGTACTTTTAACAATACCTGCGAACAATACCTACAAAAAAGTAAAAAACTATTTTTTTAAGTTTATGGATACAAAAATGAACCATAAAATTATTCAGCCTTAACGGTTGTTTTACTGCATTATTACTTAGCATGAACTTTCAAATTCATATTTTTGTAGTAAAACTGTGTATCAAGATACATGTGTTTAACATCTGCAATTTTACAGTTACTAAGGTACTTTGCAGTTCCAGTTATTGAACAAATAGAAGAACAACGCTACCTATGTATCATAAACATATCGGGTATTTAGTTACTACAGACAATTTAAACAAAATACATATTTTATTTTAATACCATTAACCTATAGACTTTTGAATCTTTTAAAAAATAAATATGTTCCATGTTTGTAACCGACTTTCAGAAGAAGGTTATAAATTCAAGCGGATAAGTCATCTCAAATTAATATCCATGTCTAACTTTCCCTTTGCTAATGTGGATATTTTTTTACTATAAAAACCTTGTAGAAGAACAAAATATGAATACCAGTTTTGGAGCCACCCCAGTACCTACTAAATATATGCTACTAATTAGTACCTACATATTGTAATTAAACCGTACTATTTCCTTTTAAACTTATTATGTACAACATAGGCACTCGCTAACATTTTTACATCCATTTTAATTACACTAGGTAGTAAAGTCTTCATGCTATTTCATAGGAAGGTAAATTATCATTATTATGATGTCTTCATTATTAATTTTAATAACCCATTTGACTTTGAACGAGGTAAGAAGAGGAGGACGACTATTCTTGTAGTACGACCTATTGAAGTCTGTTTTAAGTGCCCAGTAGGCACAATGTTAACTAAGTATGTTCCAAAAGTTTTCTGTGTTTCATACGAAAAATTACAAATTAAATTACATACGAAAAATTAAAAATACATTTACGTGATTACACCAGATATTACCTATAATATTCTCACTTTGCTTTTTTATTCAAATTCAAGTAAAGTATTAGTTTTTTCTGAGAAGAGAAACAAGTTATTGAATTATAAAAAACTTAGTACACAACACTTACTTCATAACATTCTTCTTCTGACTTTACAACTTCAGACCCACAGTTAGGAATTAAAACTGACCAAAAACGCAGTCGGATAAATCAGGATATTCTAAAGTCTCATAATCTACAGACCATAACGAATAAGATAAGTTGAAGTATAATTTTATTATTGTATCTCACTTCAGACAGATAATGTCGTTATTCGGTCACTTTCACACCGTTTTATAGCTCATAGCGCATCGAACATGCGCCAGCGCATTGCGATGCGGCGCAGACGCACCGAGATAGCCGTGATTCCATATCAATTTATCGCTTTTACTACACACAAGCGTAAACTACGCACTTTCTATCGTTCTATTAGATAAATATCATACAATTTCCTCCTATAAAAATCTCGACATTTAATTGATTTATTTACTTTCTATGTACTGCGGGAGAAATGACATGCTCTAGTGAAACCGCTGCATAATTTCCCGCGTCGTTTGAGCGAAGAAAGCAGTCACTTGATTGGTTGATGGTGTTCGTAAACTAAGATATAATTGAGTTACGTTTTTATGAAACAATTCATCATGGTAATTATTTCAGAGAAATCGTTTGCTACTAATTTTGCCTCTTAGAATGTTAAATTCATTTAAAAAGCGGTAAATCGGTTCTTACCCTCAAAAAGCGTAGAACGTGAGCATTGAGACCACTGACAAAGATTTTTTCAGAAAGTTTTGCAAAAACGAGAAAGCTTTTTATTGAAATTTTCAATATTTTTTTGGGCGTTACCGTGAAAAGCCATTTTGAAGTAAACACCATTCATGATGAGTGAGCGAAGGCGTAAAACATCTGGTTTATGCATACTTTTTGTGTTATAACTGTTAAGTTAAGCGGTTAACTGACGTACTACCGTTAGCTGCGCATGCGACGTCAACCGCAACATTAAATTGTACCAGGATCGTATTTATTCCAATTCCTCTCCAGACATAACAGACATGTTATTTGTTGTTTATTAATATCAGACGAATAATTATATTCTTTGATCATTCGTCGAGATTGCTCCGAGCTATCGTTTGGATTATAAAAGGTTCAATTATAATAAATGTAGCTAATTTCAATCAAATAATACCACTAATTAGCTGACATCGAACCTTCTTTGTGCGGGCCGCTTAACAAATGACTCAATTGATGTTGTTATATAATAGTCGGGCCTTCGCGGCCTCATTATAACCAAGTCATTCGGGGTTCACGTATAGTCACGATATCAAACTTCGAGTAATAGAAATCACTGTTCAATTAATACTATGTAAGAAAATGGCTCATTAAACAAAAATACTTCGTGATGGACGATTTATAAAACGTTAACGTCATTATAATTAGTTGGGAACATTTGGAATCGAATTGATAGATGATTATCGATTAGAATTGGTGGAAAAGAATCGAGAAGAATACGTCGCTGCTGTTTGTAAATGATGTAGGTATGTAAATATTTTATTTATGTATTTAACAAGATATTTAGCTTACATAGTAACCCATAACTATAAAAAAGCTTAAAAGGAAGACTCGCGGTCTTTTTTCATTTTCAAATTTAATTTGCAAAAAAATAGAACATGATAGCAAAAAAGCATCATCATCATTATTAACGAAGGGCCTTTGATATTAATATAATGATCGAAATTAAATAAAAAAAATAGTAAGTAATTACTGAACAGATGGTCAAAAATCAAAACTTATGTTTTAATCGAGAGCTTGGTTCATTACTGGTTAATTATGAAGAGCCTAAGGCTAATACCGTCTGTCTACAAATATTTTAGTTTACCAACTAATTAAAATTAGGCAGTGTTTCGCTTAGGTAAGTAGCTATGTTTTTTTACAATAATTGCTACACGTGTATCTTTAAAGGTAAAAGATAAGACAATGAAAAGTTTCTTTGGAAATATGAACATTGAACAGGATACAAGAAACATAGGTTTATTTATTGTGACATCTGTTTTATGAGAGAGGAATAGATGGAAAAAATGACAGATAGTTTAGGCTAGATCCGCAAGAGAATAAAAGATTATGATTAATTCTATTAAATCAGGAAATTACAGTTACTACCTACGATAAACAGTTTGACTACCTAGATCAAAAATACGTCAGCCAGCTAAAGCAAAAGAAAAGGTTTTTAATTGTTTACGACTAAAAAAGAACACGATATTTTTGAGGGAATGCACCAGTGGGTCTGATATTTGTTGCCTATGAATGAAGAGTGACATTGACTGACAAGAAACTTGGATAGTGGTTTCAAAACGACGGGCGGTCTGGTACGAGACGGTTCAAAAACTAATACCAAGTCCTTTAAAGCAGTTAAATTTATTTTCCCCTTAAATTAAGCTACGCTTCTTTAATTACGTAATAGAGCCTTCCAGAAAAAACTTTGACGGCAACATCCTACTATCCTACTAATAATATTATAAACGCGAAAGTTTGTATGTATGGATGTATGGATGTTTGTTACTCTTTTACGCAAAAACTACTGAATGGATTTTAATGAAACTTTACAATAATATAGCTTATACATCAGAATAACACATAGGCTACAATTTGTAAACATATTGTTCGAAATACTAAACCTGCGCAGACGAAGTCGCGGGCACCAGCTAGTACTTATATAAAGTTACTTTTTTGGGACTTGATCACAATCTCTTCTGAATTGGACCATAGGCGTTCACCATAAAAATAAATATGGCTACGAATCGCGATGGGTCTCAAAGAAATTATTCGGCCGGTTTTGTAAACCGCAAAGAATTTATTCAGAACAAATTGAAGAAGTACTTAGATAGCAAAGACAAGTTGACATTTAGGTACCAGCTTTCTATTTAAAATACCCCAAACTTAACAAACCGAATTCTGAGACGAAAGTCATTGCCCGTCTGATGATACAGAATTGAGAAAAGTAAACATGATATACGCTCTTGTATGTCTGTCTGTGCATGCATGCGTAGGCGACTGTATGCTCCAAACACTACTGTTTGCTAAGCCAATCCCGTATTAGCTTTAGAACAAACTGTTTTTTTATTTTAAATTTCGTGGTGATTAGGTAGTTAATGTTTTGGAGGCTTCGTAAACAGGGAGCAAAGTGTTCGGGTTCGAAACTGGATAGTTTTATAGAAATTGGAGGTTGAATTTTCCGATTACAACAATGTTGAAAGATACACTTGCCGAGTCTGAGAAGGTAATCAATGGAAGCCAGTGGTGCTTGCTGAGAAGTCTGTTAGTCCCCATACGTCACTATCTTGAGGAAGGTCGGACAGCGGAAAAAAGTATGATGACCAAAGTTAAAAATCTAAAAACTCAATCGTGCAATGTTAAAGCAACACATTCCCTACGTGTATTACGCTTCAACGCCGCTTTGACGAGCGCATTAAAAGTTTTATTATATAGCAAGACGGGATAATAAGCGGCGGCCCCGGTTCACATTGATGGACGTTTGACTGCGCCCTGACAGCCCGTTGCCAGGTGGTCCCAACTATTGTGACACAATTTTATACCCAACATAACAGTTCCACGTTTAAATTTTCGTAAGACTGTCACAGACAACTATTGTACATTTTATTTCTCGCGTGTGTCGTTGGCATTAGAATAAAAGCTCTCGTGTCTGCACCAAACCGGGCCGTTTCTATGCGTATGATTTTCTCTTTTACTTGTCGCTTTAACGAGCGCGACAGAACATTACCTACGTAGGTCGCTCATAAAAATTTCCTAGGCAAGTTTCCAAAGTACTCGTAGTGTAAGCGTGCCACAGCCAATACATGTTCCGGTCACAAAAACGTTGGAGAGCAAAGCAAACAACGCGAGCATAAATCTAGAAGTTGTAATGAAGCGTTATTGGTACGATAATAAAAGCTAAATTGATTAGCGGTGGTCCCGCGCAGGTAGACCGCATTCCGGGGCCTCCCCCGCCGCGCCGCCCGCCGCGCCCGCCGCCGCGGGACCGGGACACGGGAATGTTTGTCATAACATTATACTCACGTTAAGAAATTACGTTGTTACAATTGGTAGCTCAAACTGAGAAGTCCTATATTACATTAATAATTTTTTTGTGGAATTTCACTAATTGCTATTCACCAATAGGTGTCTCATGTGCTTAATGATACCTTACTTAATTTCACTAGATACACCAGCGATTTTCAATAAAAATACCAAAACTCGTATTACCTGAAACAAGAATAAAACATTCGTTAATACAACAATTTAGGTGTATCCAAGCTCAGGTAAACTGTGGAACTTGCTTTTTTACCGTTGTGAGCGTGAATTAATACCTATCTGCGCAAGAGCATGACTCATCGGAGGGCGCGGTGAAAATAAGCGGAAAATTAATAACAGATCAAGGTTGCAATCAAAGAACGTCTGCACGTGGTGTATTTTTACATCATTATAAAAATAAACACTTGTTTAACAATATTTTAATAGGCCATAAAGTCTTACCTATTTAATCAAAAATACATAGGAACAGAACTAACTGATTGTATTCCTAATTATAGTCTTTCATACGCACAATATTCTGAGAATTTTATTTAGGTAAGTAAGCTAGTTTTAGTAGACGAACAGGAAATACGAGAATATTGTATTAATGAGCTTCACATGTATCTTGAAATAGAAGTTATATATAAACTACAATACTTCGTGTTTCAAAGCCGTTTTGTACTAAACAATGCTATAAATATTAAACAATCTATAAAATGTTATACACGCATCGGCTGTAAGTTCATATTACTTTATTATCTCCGCTATTGAAGACTTAATAGCTACCAGATGATAAATGTTTCAATTTATACAAACAAATGAGAATCGGAACATTCATATCGTCAACTGATCTTTTGAAAATCTTTATTTTTGTTACACTGTGGTCCAGCGAACCAGTGACCATTTTATTGGGAGAGCGTGCGTGGGCGCAACTATACAAACGATAAATTTAAGACCGCTAATAAAAATACTACTAACACATTTCCTACACTTTGATTCGACCTGTTTATGTAGATCAAAGAAATATGAAATAAAGTTTATACAATACTCTCATAATAACTTTGTATATTTCGAAGATATGTATGAATGAACGTCCCAGCTACAGTCATTACAGAGAGCTATTTAAAGATATCTCTTGTCCAATTAAATGTTAAGATTGTGTTAATTTAAACACCTGCAACGTATAAAGTATGAAAGTGATGAGGAAGCTGACATATCGCGATGCAGGATGACGGTGTTAATTGGGATTATTCCTTTTAAGCCGAGCTGTTAATTCGTCGCGAATAAATTCGATTGTTGAGACAAGTTAATGTTCGCAGGTGAGTGGCTAATGAAGTGATGATTGTTAATTACCGAGGCATGCATGATCGTAAAGATTTCGACTATAAACGCGAAGTTCCACGTTGCATCGGTAGCGGCGACGTCGGCGCGCGCGCAGTCTCCCTCGCGTGATGGCATCCCAGCTTCATGAATGAACGGCGTTCGGACTCCATTCAACCAGTTTGGTCGCGCACTGATAACCGCTTACCCACTTTTAATCTTATCTACTACACGACTTGGTACCACCACGTGAAATGGAGCCATGGATCGGCGACAGCGATTGGCCGGCTGGTCGCTCGCCCCAAAAAACCAACCGTTGCCTTCCTCTTTTCATTCACACCTTTTTACGATGTTTTTTGGTGAATGAAGTCGTGTTCGGGATAATTATTGAATTTCGACGATTCGTTACGAATATCGATGAGCCGGAAGCCTATCGGCGCGGGTGATTGCATCGGGTGATAAAATTCCGTCGCTCAGAAAGTAATTTTATGGTTTTTAAGCTGAATTTTAGTTTGATCTGGAATATATTGTTGATAATGCCGTCAGTGTTACAAATAAAATTACTTCTACTATACGTAGACTCGTTCTATATAACGTTAATTCGAAAACAAAATAAGTTTAGCTGTGAGACAATGAAAGCTCTCATCGATTACGAACAATTGGCTCACATTGTTCTCAATGGTAATCCGGAATGTCAAATTAAATTAATGAACAAACAAGTCTGGTGCAGCGTCGGCCACTGGATGGATATTAGACGGCATTATAAAACGAATCAGTGGTAATAACGCAGGGGATCTAATTAATTGCCGCCGATAATAATGGCACTCAGTCTCCCCTAGCAGACCCCTCGACATTTATTATTCCAACAGTACCTGCACAATACGGAAACAGAGAATAATATTTTTTTAATTTCTCACCGGTCCATAAATACTTTACTGCAACTATGAAGTAATAGAAACTTTAAGTATTATTTTTAGCACAGTACTGATTAAACGTAAATAAGTTTAAATACTCTTAAAGTGGAACAAGGGCAGATCTGGAGTAATGTAATTAAAGGGATTCTCTTGGAAATCGTGTCAAGGAACATTTCAACGGAATTTTATGTAGTTGTTCTGTTTGCGTTACAAAACACGTACATACATGAAGAGGTTTATAAAAACAGGACATTCGATTTCCCTAACGTCGTCGCTGGCGATTCTCGTCGTCGTGTCTACATTGTCTACTACTCTGTCGAATTGCAATTCACGGCAATTCAAACGCACACCTTCATATTGTTATATCTCCATTTCATTGCTCGCCTGGGAGTACATCTGGCCGGGCTTCCCTCGCACGGCGCCCCGCGCCCCTACCCCACGTCCATTAGTGTTTTGTGAATGATTTAAAAGCTCTTTCGGATAACTACTCTGTAAGTGAGTAATATAAGACTTGCTTCCTATTTTATCAGTGCTCCCCAAATTTGAGTGCGCATTAAAACATTAAGTTGTATTACAGGCATTATTATCAACTCGAAGTAGCTGAACGACTGAAAAGGAATGTAACTCGTTCAGCTGAACGAATTAATGGACTAAAAATTCTTGGAGTGAAATAAAAAAAAATGATTGGAAACAATAAAATAGCTTTTAGCATAACGAAGATTCTTTGGCAACGCTGAAAATCTCGCCTGAAAGTTACTGTCTTCGCCTTATAATGTATTTACCTAAATAGAACAGCTAAAGACATTAATTTCATCAAGTGGGACTGGCATTCGATTGGAGACATCCCTGAGTATTTATATCCTCGTTATGTACCTGATATATAACAGGGAACTTTCAACAACAATGCCGTACAAAAATGTGTACATATATGCGAGAGTATAACAGAGAAACACAATAACACGAAATTTCCGAATCCGAGTTTTAGTAGGCAGAGCGAAAGCGGAAGAAAATCCGTCATCTGTGGGTCGTAAACAATGCTCGTCGGTACGTAGGTGCATGTAAATGAGAGTTATGGTAATTTATCGGCGGGGATGGGGTGGTAATGATAAGATAACGCTTTTGTTGCCGCGCGCCGGAGATACGGCCCGTGGACGGCGCACACAACACCGAATTATTTTTAGTGTTCCCTAATGAAATTGGGAAAACGGAACGCTTATGGAATTGTCTCCGACTGAGTTTTGGTGTCACGGCTTTCTTTGGAGGTGACGCTCTAAATAGATTTCTTACATCATTTGTGTGTGTTTTGTATGATATGAGAAACGTAACTAGTGCAGTTAACATTGAACATGTTGAGCAATAAAATCTTGAAAAAATACCCCTCGGTTAATATTCAAGTAATAATAAAAATATGCCTAATGGGTTCTACCTTGAACAAAATTGTCAGCTGCGCATTACACAATAAACATTCTTTAGCACATATAAAAATATTTATTTAAACAGTTTGTTATACATGTAAACAGTACGCCTAGAATGTTTCGGAACATTTATCAAGAGTCGGGCTCACACTTGACCGGCTTTTTATCGTGAAAAATTACAAAACAAAAACAAGATTTCACACTTAAAGCATTTTATTGGTCGACGCAAGAATCCGTCGGACCATTGAGGTGAACGGTCGAGGATAATTTTTAACGTGAAAGCTTTTACTGAATGCTGTAGTACTGTCTAAAGAATTCACATTAACGAAACTCTGTTACATTCCTTTAATACAAATAGATGCTGAACGTGTTGTTTTCTAGCCGCAATATTTTGTTTTTAAACAATCGATTTTTATGACATGAATCAGTATCTATTAACAACTCATAATAATCGAGATAAAATCTTTAGATTCTCATTGACATTGAATTACCGTTTTGTCGCTTAACGATTACTGTCATCGTGTCTACAATAGAGGAGATTGGGGTAAATTGGTAGATAAAAATAAATTTATCTTTATCTATGTATGTGCAGTTAACGAGACCCATCAGGGGTTCCCGGCCCCATCTGTTTCCCCTGCAGACATTGCGACGCCAAAAACTATTATTACTGTAAAAATAATAATTCATAGAATTCGTTTATTTAAATCTAAGTAGTTACGTATTTACGTACGGACGCGTCTTAAGTAGAATGATAAAAATACTTTTTGGTTGAAAAATTGTGGTCGTGTCAAAGTGGCTTCCACTTGGTATTTTTTATTTGGACATAAAATACCGTAACGGTATTAGCAATAATGTACTCGTAGGTATAAAATACCCACTACATACTAAGTACAAGTAGTCGACCGACAGTCGACCCGATATTCGGCAATTTTTGTTTTAAAGAAAATTTTGATTCCTGTTAAAGTTTTCGGTCGTTCTGATACCGGCTAAATATCGTTGTAATGTGCGTTTTACCATTCATCTTCATACTGATTTACGAGCGCAAACAACCTATCGGCTGACTAAAAGTTTGCCGTGTGCTCTAAATAAGACAACATGTCTTGCATGTACGAATCTACCGACTATATTAATCAAACACTTTATGGATGTAACCTTTAAGCAACTAGGTTTTTCTTTAAATGGAGATTGTTTTCGAAGGCTGCCTTATAAAATTGTAATAAAACGTTTCACGATACAATATGAGTATTGGTATTTCATGTAGCTGAGCAATTTAGTTTGATGCACTTTGCGTGTTTGCGTTTTAACATTAGTTTCGATTCATTAGGTAGCCTAAATGATCTGGATGCGTTACATAGTAAATGATTGATCGGCTTGTTTTAGGTATTCGAAATTTAAGTAGCATAACAAACTCTAGTTAAATGTTTACCTACTGTCAAACTGCTAGTAAGCATAAGCGCAATATTAGATTCAGAATCATAAAAAACTTTTGAATTAGACAAGATTTTAATTTTAATCAAAACATATAAGATATACCTGAGACTCGTTCCTTAGAAGTTTGTAAATCAATACATCTTGAAAAAGAAAATGTCGGTTGTGCCAAACATAAAAACATTGCAACTTAAATAAAAGCTTTTAAGTTCTGGAGTCTAAATCACAAGCTTAGGCCTCCTTACTCAAAAGCACAATTTACAAAAAAAATCCTGTAGCCAAGAATTTATTTTTCTAAAGTCAGGGTCAACCGAGTGCACACAGAGGTGGTAAGCGTTTAAATAATTCATAAACAGGTAGCGAAGCGTTCGTGTGCGCGTGCGCAGGTCGCCATTGTTCGCTGATGAGCGGTGTCAGAGGGACAAAGAGGTCATGGTGTGGAACAATGCTGAATGGTACCTAAATACTGTTGATGACTAAAACGGTTAGTTTACATTATTTTTGTTTTTTGTCCAATGTGATGGACGGCGAGGCTGCTGGTTGGGTTGCTAGCGTTATGTTGCTAGTTGACGTCATTTCAGCCGAAGGAACATAACACCTAAATAAGTATGAATAGAGAACATAGACTTTTGGTAGTTGTACTGATAGTAAATAAGGCAGAATTACGGAATATTTTATTTATTTTCCTTTTCCATTTCCCTTTTGATGGGTGTGCGTGCATTAATAGCGTTACCAGGCACTAATTCGTTGGCACCAGTGGATTAGCTAATAAGGATTTTTGGAAAAAAAATGAATAGGTAGGTACGCAGGTACATAAAATAATAATTTAATCATTGTATGCACCCATACAGTTGTAGCTAAAGTCAGCTTTTAATTTTAACATGACCATTAACAACGTATTTTATTTCCATTTTATAGCGACTTCAATTCGTCGACTGCTCATCAAACAATTAAACGGATGCTACCATGTGTATGCTATAATTTTATATTTAATTGTTACACTAAAACATTATGCACAAAAAGGTTTATAGCATAAAGTAAGACTCTTTGTTCATAGCAGAAAACTTAAACATGAATCACGATAAAAGGCGTATGCGTCTTAATTGTTTGCCCTTATAAGTGACAGGTATGTAGTTATTTTAATAATCATTGTAGCATACACAGAGTCCATAATAAGTAAACTATTAAGTGTCGCGAGGGTTTCTAGATCTACCTCGTTAAAACTTCACACGTCTCGGAATACTTTAACAAGTTCAACTGGCTTGATTTTAGACGACCAACATTTAATTTGTGTAGAAAATGGTGTCTAATACAAATTGTCACGAACTGAATCGTTTATTGGAAAAGAAGTTGCTATACGAGACACGAGTATTCTTATAAATTTTATTTTTAGACTCGGGAATTAGTCTGAAAGGTATTTATTGGCTGAAGAATTTGGTTCAGATATCAGTTTGGTTTGTTATTTTATACACTGTGTTGGGAACTAAAAATTGTAAGATTTCGTCTGTTACTTTATGAAGTGTTCTTCTTTCTTTGTTTTTCTTCGCTTCCATCGCTTACTTGGGATTTTCCATATTCCTTATACTTAATATTTAAGGAATGAATGCATTTTTATTATTGTCATGAGAAACTTCTGTTATTAAATTAGTATCTTGAGATTATTCAAAATATATACAGCAAAGGGTTTAAAAAAGTATTTCTTACTTTTTTTTCTTACTTAGTTGGGTATGTGCATTCGTTTTATACGCTAGAAATAAAACAGTGATAAGAAACTGATATCTTAATTAACATCATTTAACTTTAATGATATCAAAGCTTTTCCAAGTTTTACATACAATAATAGAGAGAGTCAATGGAAGATTTGAGCTGATAACGCTCACACGGAAACGCATTTCACGGCGTGAAGTCCCGCGTAATTGTACGCGTAAATGCATCGGCTTTTAAATATAAATAGCTAATGTTATACAAAACATTATGTTCTCGTACTATAATGCAGATGTTTGTGAACGATTTGAAAAATGTATATCGCCATAACAAGCGTTTAATGATGCCTATTTTGTGCAAGGTATTGTAATGTGTCGCAAGCATGCTGTTTGTCCACGTTTGTAAAATTGCTCGAACGAGAAAGGGTTGTATTTTTTGTAATACATAACTCAAAGCCTAATTAATCGACTTGTAATTTATGATGTATTTTTTTGTGTTATTTGATAGATCTTGTTTTTGTGGTAATAAACTTACAATGATGGATATCTTTAAAGGTATCCATGTCGACCAGTCCCGTTTTGGAAGCGTGGCGTACGCTTCCAAAACACAAATAAAAATGCATGTCATTATTTGTTTAAGATAACATTTCGATCGAAATACATCTGAAGGCAAAAAGTGAATAATAACAGCATACAATAAACCAATAATTACTATATCTTCGATGAATGGTGACCTAGTGAACTCGTTGATTTCCACCCCAAATAAAAAAGATGCGTAATTGATTGCATCGACGCGAGCTCATTTGACTGATTGTATAGAGCAATAAATTGCGTATTTAACGTATGGGAAGAACCCTCGTGAACCGTTGCCAATTTGGATGGCGCCCCCCAGAGCCGGGGTCGGCACCCCACCCCCAAACATGTTTATATTGCATTTAGATTCAGATAATTCAAAAAAATAATGCGTCCAATTTTATTGTCGTCTGATAAAACTTTAGAAGCAAAAAAGCATGTCTCCACGAAATGATTGTAAAGTGGAACACTGTTGCAAAATGCCGATCCGTTAAGGGCTATTCGCAGTTTTATCAGAGTGCAAATAACCCGCCCTGAGCAGATTAGATAAACTACAGAAAACGGCGCGACGTGGGAAGCGAGCCGAGAATTATGACGTAAACAGTCTTTTAATTACAAACGTTTGTGTGCAAATTACTCGCAAGCCATTAATCTCTTAAGAAAAATGTCTAACACCATTCTTCATAAATAAGTTTTTTTGCGTGAGGTCGTTCAATGTGACTCTGTGTCTCGTAAAACGTATTAGGATCGTTGTGTACGTTGACAATTTGGTTGGAATTTATGACAGTGCAAATGAATGCGCATAATTTGTCAAAACTGTCGGATTTGCAGGGAGCGCGTACTAGCGATTCCCGGATCGTTCGGTATCTATGCAGATCTAAATTTAGAGGGTAATCGCTTGTTTAATAATATATGCCGCTGGGAGCACTCAGTATAATCTATTTACATTCGGAGTGGACCGATCTATTCAGTCGATATTATATGAACGAGTATTTACTATTATCGTGAAGCTCGCCGTCAACACTCATTACAATTTGCTTGTTCAACGTCAGTTTGATTTTCCTCTTACTCAGCATGTTCCTTATCAGTAATTACTCTTTTATAATCCGCCTTCGGATTAATTCTCCATTAGCCTTTCACCGTTATAAACTTGGAGTAGTTATCTATCCAATCTTAATATCATTTGACTTGAAAAATGCTATAAATTTCAACTCGGCAGATATTTCAACAGACTCCGCAACAATACCACTCGCTAAAGAAATATTTTAATGGCATTAATTCTAGTTTCAATGATCCCATCGTTTGCATTAACGATGCCCATGAATAATAATTTATCTGTAGTAGTTAATTAGCAGCTACAAATAAGTAAGAAAGGCAGATAATAGCAAAGGTATGCCTGCCATGAGGTCACGGATATCGTCAGTCGTCGCCACAGTAACAGATGGCTCATTGTGTTAAAAGGTAGAGATAAGCCATGACTTCAAGCAAACGACTCGGCTCACCTACTTAAATAATACAAAATAAGAGAAACAATTGCACCCGCTTGTTCCAGAATATTACGAAACTAGCAAAAATGTCAACTATTAAAAATAATTAGGTTGAGTATTTTGTAAAATACTAGACATCGGGTATCAAATACGTAAAACAATTAGGTTTATACGATGATTCAGCTCGACGCGCGACTGCACGGCGTAAATACCAGCATTGTCTTCATCATTATAAAATTAATAACAACAATGACTCAGTGTACCGAATAAATCAAATTACATCGCCCACTATGCGATGAACAATGAAACAAAATAACGTTTAAAGTAACAATTAAATACAAGACAATGCCGCGGAAAGGAGCTCCGCGTAAAACGAAGAACTTCTTGGCTCCTCATCAATCAGCTATCACAAACCCCACCCGGCTTTGCTCGTTACACATAATTAATCACTGAATATAATTAAAATTCCCGATGACAAGGCGCGATCACCACAATATTCATCAGAGAGGAAAACCCTCAGAAAGAATATTGGCGAGTTCAAAGAGCCAATGAAAGGACATTTTTAACCCTTTGGGACCGTCGTCTTGAAGTGATTCAATTTTCAATTAATATTTGACGTGACTTGCAAATGAGCGGCTAATTCATTTATCTGTTGTGTTCTCGCCATCCTTAAATTATAGTTTTTAGATTGATAATCGTTTTGAAGTTCCAGTGAGGGTCTTCGGAGCTTTATAGCAATGAGGTTCAAGATAATGTTAGATTTGAGGCGCCTGGCTGGCGTCTGCCCTGGTGTAATTACCTAGTGACTCAGCATGGCTTTGTTCGCCCTGCATAGGATCCGCGAACAAACTTGTTTTAATTAATTTCGTGTCTCGAACAAGCCTTCAGCTGATTGTTATCTACTTAGTTGCTGTTAGCGCTCCGGACGCCCTGATAATGAAGCAACAAATTGTTCTAAACTAGTCTTATGATTTTGATATCAATGGATATGTGATGTTATGGGATATTCAAAGTTGCTGCATCTTTGCAGCTATCGATCGACTCTGTAGATTACATGAAGTATTAGATCTTTCAGAAACCATCAAGTGAAAAGTCTACATGAGCACGAATAATGTAAAATATTGCAATAACTAAGGATCATTTTCTTCTTAATCTAAAAGTTACTCAATAATATTATTACCATGAATCACTTTGGGCAATGACCTTTTTGCATGACCAATAATTGAATTGATATCATATTGTAACAGGTTTCAATATTATTGTTCGCCAAAGTTTCGTTATGTTACATTTATCGATGATCCTTTTCAAAAAGCTCTTTGGCTACACTCATTATAATCTTATTATTGTGTTGTATGTAGATGTGAGCCAGATATCGACACGTAACTGCCGTTATATCTCCTCGTTGGTCGTGTTTGGCGCGCCAGTTTCCATGGCAACCAGTGAAATATGGGCCCGTCTTTACTAAGCTTATTGCCATTATTATTAGCTAAGGATCGCTATTAATTTTCAGTCCCATTCTTCTATTGGTGCATTTATTTTATAGTGTATTCCACTATATTGCAGCAATTGATACAATTTGTCGATGTGTTTCGAGTTTCCTTATCAAGTTATCATGTAACAACTTTCCTGTTAAGACTTATTGAGTAACATGACTAATAAAAAATCTTGATCGGTATAAAACAAACCTGTTCGGTGTTTTGCCATTTATTTATTTTATATTAGACGTATACAACAAACGTGTGACAAAAGAAAACGAAGAGAAAATTGAGATCTTACATAAAAATGTTTCCATATTCAGGGTCGGAAAATATTTTACAACAGTCAATTCATCATAACTCATCGCGATTAGACCACATGAGTTTTAACAACAGGCCATACAATGGAGTGCCTTCAAAACAATAATTAGTACCAATTACGACACGAAATATCCTCAACAATCAAATGGGATGACTGGCACAAGTTGAGTGGCCGCACGCAGAGAGAAATTAAGGAGATCATCTGTCTCTCTTCGGTAAAGGCACAATAACAGCTGTCCCTTGCCCTCATTCACAATTCAATTTAAGCTCTCAATCATCGACATCGAAAACTACCATTAAGATAGCGAGAAGTGCACTTATTTTGATTGAATAAGACTAGTATTGTTTGAAAGGAATTTCTTCAGAGGAATTACTCCTCTTTTCCTCATTGCTATCTGTAGCTTCTATAACGACTAAATCCCAAATCAAAAATTCTTGGGGATATTACAGATGGCCTGACATTTTTAGCTTGACAATCAGAAGTACTTTTGTGTAGATAATATCTACGCCCAGTTTCTTCTCTAAAATGTCTGAGCTATATTTTTTTTATTCAAAGAATGCTCGTCTCGTTATTATGATAGAGGTTTTAAACGCTTGTTCCTAAATTCTTCAAACATCATTATTTCATGGCCGAGACCCTCTTACCTACAAAACAAATAAACTTCGGTTGACTTTGTTTATTTTTCTATGGGAGTTGAATTGCTTCTTCCTGGAACGGGGGTAATATTGGTAATCGCTTTGTAAATATCACTTGAAGATTTTCTAATAATGATCTAAGTAGTCCATACTTAGGGACACGCAAAATATGGTAGATATGTAAGATGTAGTTAAACAAAATTATGAGGAGCCAAAAAAGAATAAGACGATGAAAAACTTTGCAAAGTTAATAGTTGCTTGTTTAAAATGGTTTACAAACGAAAAAAAGCTAATTGTACATTGTATTAAAAATATGCACAACAACCTACGTGAGAGGTTCGTTTCCGCCAAACGGATAAGTAGGTAGCTATAACCTGTAATCGAAACCGGTTTAGTCAATGTGGACTTACGGACTGGGGAGAGGGCATGCGCGATATCATAGCAGGTGTTCCACTGTGAGCCTACTGCCTCAATGAGAATTCCAATTCGAGCCTTAAATAGTTTGTCTGAGATTTACTTCGCGGTCTAGCTATAACTCAAGATAAATGTTGCCACACAGCTGGCCCTTGATATAGCGTATACGTGCGATCTCAGTTTGATAAACGATGATAAAAAGACTTGCGAACCCCATGAAGTTGTCGAGCAGGCAATCATTCCACCATCAGAGCCGGCCAAAGACATTCGAGAATGAGTTTAGGGCGGCGTGTCTGTAACGCGTGTTTAATAATTTAAGGTCTGATGGCGCGCCGTCCCTTACCGGCCTGTTCGCTGAATAATGGATGCAACAATAATATGACTTCGACTACGCCATCTCAATTTATTCAATACCGAATACCATATTGCTTTGACGATACATCCAACAATTTAAACCCTGAATATTTAGAACTCCGAGTGATGTAAAACTTATTTTAAATATTGATGTCATTGATACTTAGTAATCCTCTTATTTCAACAATCAACTCTCATTTGTGGCGTTAGAATATCCTCCTCCGAATAAAAGGCTTTTATAAGAGAAACATGGGAACGTACACCTGTCGCTCCCCGCATTTTAGAATGGCGTCTGGCTAGAGTATTAAATATATTAGTATTCATTCCAAATGTATCACAGACGAAATGGCAGTTCCAGAATATTTCGCACAAATTATATTATTTGAAATATCCCATTATTGTTTAAGAAAATAGAACTCTGGGAATTTATGTAGCCCTGGCATGCTATATGCAAGCTTTATTTGCATAGTAAGCGAGTTGTTTAGTTGCTCTTTAAATGTAAGGAACTAATGTGTAGGTAGAGAGTTAGCCAAGCGGAACTGGTTATGTTCTGCTCGGTAATGTTTCACTAAGTAAAATTAACATTAGCTCTTCTGGGGTTTTAGCGTTTTCAAAGTTTTGATTGAAAGAAACACAGTTCTTATTTGGGTTGTTGCAGTGAAGCTCCAATTTTCCCTGCTATCTTAGAAGGTCGGGGAAGTTAGGTGGATTCAATAAAAGTTTATGATTATACTCGGTGATGTTTCTTTTTCTTTAATCAAAATCCATTTGTGTACATCGTGTTTTCATGAGGGTGCAGCAGAATGCGTTTAATTCGTTAATAAATCAGGGTGCGGGGTGGTGCGGGTTCATTAGGCTGATCGCCCGGGGCCTTCCGGGGTGTCCGGCCCACTCCATGCACCATCCTTCTGTTGCTTGATGCATTTAATTTTGCGAGGGCATTCGATGATGGATGCGTCGCTAATTCCATTTGTCCATCAGCGGGCTTGTCGTTTACAAACCATCGATGCACGAAACATCAATTTGCTTTTGTTTCATAAATTCACTTAATTCATTTCGTCTATAACTATGTTGTGGCTCCACAATTTGATTTTAGCTAATTAAAGAATCAGCTTCTTAATCTGCTTTAATATCCAAATGAGAATCTTAGTTAAAATAAGTAATTAATTGGCTCTCATAACTTGGGCTTATCGCTAGCATAAATTAAGGTAGATTCGCGCGGCGCCTCGTCCACGCACGTAGTGAAACTTTTAATTGCATTGAGCTCTATCACTGTCGTCAACTGGGAGTTATGAACACCCACAGAGATTGTACTCTTCTCCGTGCTCCTAACAAATACATACATACCATGTAGCGTGGAGGACCAATTAAATGCATTATCAGGTATTAGTGGCGCGACATTATTTGCTGCTTTTATTATCATTAAAAATCGTAATTTAATATAATGAAAAGCTAAATCTATTACAACTTTGAAATTAAATCCTCGGGAATTATTTAGGATGTCGAGAGCCAAGCACGAAATGAATAATGGATTAATTAGAATTTTTAAATTAAAATTGTCACCGTGTATCCGTTCTGTGGCCAGCACAAACATAATACAATAGAGGCCAGGGCCGGACGAGAGGACTCATTAATTTAGATGATTGTACAATTATCTAAATATAAGCGGAGCGAGACGCCCACGCGGGGCAGGGGGTACTCCAACCCGAAAATGAGGGAGGGGAGCGGGCACTCGTTTTTAATTAAACCGGCGATGAAATGAAGTGGTCCGTATAATATTGCTTAGACATGTTTTAAATTAATTTTAACCCGTCTTATTACGAATGATTTGATGAAATAATTTCTACGTTCCTGGTCTATCCGACACTTTTGATAGTCATAATTGCAATCAACATTTCTTTGAAGACCATGTCAATTCCAATAGTTAGACATCATACATTTAGTTTAGTTCGTGGCTGAATGTAGATAGTAAGTCCGGAGGAGGCAGGAGCGAATAGGCCTAAGTCCTCAATAACAATGTTGGGGCCGGGGCGGGCCGCGGTGACGAGGCGCCTCGTACGCAAGGGTTGTGCGCCTCTCCTCTATTTGTTTTTCGTTAAAGCTTTAATTAAAAGTAGGTTTATTTTAAAGAAAATTGATGTTCAAAGTAAATAAATCCTTGATGGTTTAATTATCTCTTAGTAATTGAGTTTCACCTGACGGTAAAATAATTAGTGTTGTGCTCACGAGATGCTTATTAATTAATGATTTTGGAGATACTGTTGTACGGGGTATCTATTATGATGTCTTCTTTGCTGATAAAAGTTTTAATTAATTCATTAATTCGGACACGTTTTTTGTTTTACTTACATTATAATTTTAAATACCAGCTTGTATAAGTTCAGTAACCGATTTATCTAGTGCAATCGCCTCAAAATTAATTGCACTGTCTATAAATTTGGAAAAAACACACATAAAAACTTTTAACTAGGTATGTACCTAGTTAAAAAACACACCTGTATGTCCTGTGTGTTCTGATGTACCACTACATTCATAGACAAAAATAGTTTCTTCAAAACCTCTTGTTGCATAAGTTTCTTACTTTCAATAGTTGCATGTTATTTAAGTAGTCATGTCAATAATTGCACATCACTTCGGGTTTGAAGCAATTAGCCGGAGTCGCACGTGGCGCTCAGAAGTTAGCAAGCCGGCGCGCACTGCAGCCGGCACTGCCCCGCCACCTCTCCGATACTTCCTACATCCAGCACCTCAGCTATTGTTATAATGTCTACAACGTGTCATAGTTCAATAGTTGCATGTTATTTAAGTAGTCATGTCAATAATTGCACATCACTTCGGGTTTGAAGCAATTAGCCGGAGTCGCACGTGGCGCTCAGAAGTTAGCAAGCCGGCGCGCACTGCAGCCGGCACTGCCCCGCCACCTCTCCGATACTTCCTACATCCAGCACCTCAGCTATTGTTATAATGTCTACAACGTGTCATAGTTTATTAGCTGATGCAGTCTGTTTACAAACATGCTGCATTGCAGTTCCA
Source organism: Helicoverpa zea (assembly GCF_022581195.2). NCBI lineage: Eukaryota > Metazoa > Arthropoda > Insecta > Lepidoptera > Noctuidae > Helicoverpa > Helicoverpa zea. The sequence goes on from NC_061454.1 coordinate 4,709,878, forward strand.
CGCTAAAGACGTTCGATCGTTACAGCCAAACCACTAAGTTCTTCCCAATAGTTACCTAAAGGCTTTGTCCTCTGGGGTCTGTATGCCGCGCGTCCAGGCTTGGTGCCTCGAAGGGACCCGCCGGTCTCCGGACCGGCGCGATGCACCAAACAAAAAAACTTAACAATAACAAAAAAACACAATAAACGTATGAACTCAAGAAACTACACCGTCGAGCGCAGTCTCTTAACCTTTAAGTTCGACAGGATAAAAGACTGGTCACATAAAAACTTCCTTGTAAAACTTTAAAACAAAACTGTGCAGAGAACTTCGAAAAAAGTAGATATGTTTGTGGGGATCGACGACACTTCCCCGTCCGGCGTTTCGGTCGCGACTGAGCCACGCGGTCGTGAGAGGGGCGCGGGGGCCGGCCGGGCGCCGGCCCCGCACCTCCGCGGTATTATTTGATTAATTCGCCTCCCCCTTCTATACTCGGTGAGTCGTTACGAGGACGGCGACGTTAAGTTTTTAAATTTCAGTGAGAGGACCGCAACCTTCACCTACTCCTTAATACTTTAATTGAATTAATTAAGATCGACGGGCGCCAACAAAGATTAGACGTTAATAAGTAAACGCTGAAGGACCCGTCCCGTTCATGGTTAATTACAGCGGCTGCGGCTGCGGTACGCTCGCAGGAAAAAATCCCAGCTTGAAATAATGAGTATTACCTACCGAGCAACGTAAGACCCGCTAATTGGTGCATTTACATACAGAAGTAAAACAAAGTCACTAGTGAGTTATTTGACGATGTCAGATGTTCTCAAACGACTGACGGCTGTACACGAAAACGTTGCTATCGATTGAGTCTGTCCTGTCGGCCAGCCCGCAGCACCGACGACACTTTATGCATTTTGGTGAATATTAATCAATGGACCGAATCCTTTTTTCGTGCTTACAGCCCGTAGGAATACTAATCACAGGTACTGGAGTCCCATTGATTGACTCATTCAACATGATCGAGTTTATTAACTTCTCGTGTTTCTGTTCCTTTATTTTAAGAATGAAAGCGTCTAATGTCACAACGATCAGTTTACCAATTAAGCCAACTAGAGTCGATTAGACGTTGACTATTGAACCCAATCCGTTAAGTTCATTTGTTGTTCCCACGGGCCGAAGCTGCGAAACTGAGGCACGGGGAATTACTGATGCGATTCCTTCGTTCCAAGTGTTACTCGAGTCGTTTAGTTTGGAAACTTTTAGAGGAGATTAGGAGAAATTATAGTCGATTTTTGACTTGCACATACTGGTTTTTTTTTTAGTTTTATATAATGAGCTTTAAAAGCTTTAGATAAACTTTTAAGCCTATTCATTAGAAAAACGAATAAATCATCAATATAGTTCCATGTATTAACTAGCGAAATTCTTAGAACGTTTTAAATTAAGTTTGTCGATTTTCGTTTATTTCTGTGAACATAAAAAAGTGAATCGAATCGAAAAATAACCTGAGACATCCCCCACAGGAAACTCATTACACATTTCGTGTCGGGTTACAAGAAAGAGGCCGGTCTCGATTTCTGGTTAATTCAATAATTTTACGGATGGAGCATTATCGGGCTAATTCGGTTTAGTTCGGTTTAGCCCGATCGATCAACCGATGCGCGGGCGCAGGTGGGCGCTTCACAAAGTACGCGCGCACCACCATCCCGTATTATGAAACTTTGGTATATTTTAATCTCAGGATTTAGGTTTTTATTAATTTTTAAGTTTTTATTGGGTCTTTAAATTAACTATGTACCAAATAAAAACTTACAGTTATTGGATTCCAGTCTTCGATAATAATCTTAACTGTGCAACTTGGAATTTGCTCATTTATTATTTCCTTCATTTTTATGGGCTTTCTGCGGTCACAGGTGACAGCTGTCGGTGCACTAATACCATCAGCTACAACAAACAGATCACAAAATATCTACTCACTGTTTTAGTTAAACTGACATATTTTTTGTATATTTTAACTTTTTATAATTAGGGTAACCGACAATAAAAGTAAAATAAATCAATTTTATTCTTTGAAGGTCCTAAGTTCTCGTGGTACGAGGAAATCTTTTACAAGACTGCTCCGCTTTGAAATTAATCTTTGTTTAAAGTTAATGGGCCTTATTAATCATGGGCATTATGTCTAGATGAATATAATGTGGTAATCGGTGACTCACTTCAAAGATATCGAGGCTTTTATTACGAAAACAAATGCACCGTTACACAACCTGTCCGTTGCTCTATTACATTTAATAGATCCGAAACACAATACAAATTACACTCTAAGACCCTGCATTAAAGCTCACAATGAACTTAGAATTATTCATTCAAAGATACCGGGGCAGGTGAATGTGTTACCAATATTATATTTCTTAATTAATAGAGGTGAGAACACTCAGATCCACGGGAATTTAATATAATGGGCTTTATTCCCAACTAATTTAATTGTAATGCCATTAAAGTGTGGTTTTAATTTTATGGCTCTTTCTAATGTGATTGTGTTTATAATAACTTTGTACATTGTATCGGCAGCTGCTTCAATTAGAGAGGTTATGTAAATATATTTTGTGAAAGTTGTATTAACGAGTACGCTTTGTGATTGTGGGTGTACTTTAGAGAGTCTTCTTAATCCTGTAAGTGTTCTTATTAAAAGGATGATACTCATGTAACATTCTCTGCATCAGTATTATAGCGCAGACAGTAATGGGTAGCATTCCCCTTCTGTCTGCCAAAATGTGAGGCGCCGAGCGACGCGGGGACGTCTCATCCTCATCCAATCAGGATAATGTGTGATACCCGTCAATCGTGTAAGTGGCTTCAAATTGTACTCCACAAGGTAAAGTTTGCTGTTATCGAGTGCACTTTTGTGATTAGCTCGTGGTTTTCTATACATGTGACTTATTTGAAGCAGGGAGAATAGTCTGGATTCAACCAAGCAATAAAAACGTACAAGGCGGCTAAATGCAGACATCTTATTTCAAGATTAGTTTAACATATTCACGTCTCTAAAACGGGTAACAACGAGACAAGGGTACAATTAAGGCGGTGGCACACTGCACCGTTGCAGCGGAGGGCGGGTGTTGCGCGTCGGTCACAATGCGCCAAATGACGGTCGCCCGGTCGGTACGCAAATGAAGAATATTGTCGGACGGCGTGAATGCTCCTTAATGACGCGTCGGGCACAGGCCCCGTGTGCCGTCCTCACCCACACGACATTTGCGCGATTGTCGACTGTTAATTATTGGATCATTGTCGAGGTAACTCCACATGGGGAGTGTCTTTTGAGTCGGCTTGTATGCCGTATGCGTTGAAGTCAAGTTTTAGTGTGATGGTAGTTGGAACAGTGGTGCGAAGTGCAAATGCATGAAGAGGGCAATCATGTCTTGTTCAGTTGCAAATAAACAAAGTGTATGTATGTGTATACTATGTGTACACTTTTGTACACAAAGTACCATACGGTGACAAAACAATGGCATTTAAATTAAGTGATAATACGAAGAAAAAACAAAAGGAAATGATGAAGCATCATTCCATTAGTCATTTCCAATTTGTTTTTTAACAAAATTCTTGCAATACTATGCCCAAGTACAGCCGCAACTATAAATATTCATCAACAGCCAGTACTCTGTAGGTAGTGGAATTCGGTGAGTATTTGTACTTGCGTGCGCGTACGCACGTTCGGGTGCCAAAGCAACAGTTACACAAACTGAGTGGAGTGGTGTGCCGACACTCCAGCTAGTACTGTCAACAATGTACCAACATGTGATTTGTGTCCGTACATAAGTCAACAACTATCACCATTCCTTGAAAGAAAATGTGAAATATTTGGAATCACTGACCAAGGTGACGTCATCGGAGAGATAACTGATGTCCAAGATTTTACCGACTGATTTAAAATCCGAAGAGAAAAGCACTGGATAAACAAGCAAGACTTCAAATATCTTGCCCTAAAAACTCTAATAAGTGATAATCACAAAACATTAGAGCAGTCTTCCTAACATCTTCACTTATTACAGTTACAAAAGTACTAATAACTCCATAAATAAGATCGTGAAATGCTTCTCTTAAATATCATACTCGTGCCAAAGCTAAGACAGTTGGATGTACCAGTACTAGTTCGGTAAGACAAACCGCGGTTGCAATTTACATTATGAGGGCACTAAATGTCGAACACTGACGTTCCCCAGCACGCCGCGGGACGCGAGTTTATGAAACTACTTTTAGTGCCCACAAAACTAGCAGAATTTGTTACAAGTAATTAAACTGACAGTGATTAGCCCGTTTTAGGAACTCACCACTTTCCCACTTCAATGATTGATGGCCATGAAAGTTTACATAAAAATAAGGACAAGAGGAATACGGTCCAAAATGAAAATGTGTGATTTATAGCAAACTGTGGTTTCATGTATAAATCCAAGAAAAGTTCGGAATACAGCTTTCGTAAATCTGCGTTCAAGCTGGATAACTGCCAAATTCCTACAAAGCACGCGTTGCGGTTGTAACGTTGCTTTCTATTGTAATATTATAATATCTTAATCACATGTTAAACATATGATTAGTGAAGAATGCAAATCATTTGAGAAAGGAATATAATTGCATTTCACTAGTTTATGTATTGGGGAGTTTAAAGTTAAAGCGAAGAAAGTTGGCGCGACTGGCAGGTGCGGAGATTTACGGTGCGCAGTTGACCTCTGCCAAGCAAATTGCCTTCACAAAAGAAGCGTTGACGGGGACGCACAAAACGGTTGACCCTAACCTTGGCAATCAGACGAGGGATCCAGCTATGTGAAAAAGATCTTAATTGACTGCTATTTGAATGTTTTGTGCCCTTAATTATTTCGATATAAAGGGTTGCGACAAAATTAATTAAAACGTTTCCTTTTTAAAATTCTAAACGTAAACACGAATGCGAAATGCCCATAACAGCGGAAGTCATCAGCGATTATTTTGAAACTGGAGAACTTAGTTTACACATACTGATGTGATGCAGATAAACAGATTAGCGATTATTTCTTGAAACAGACACAAATATTTGCTTATCAAGTGGCATGTGTTGCTTATTCTCAGAACATCACACTACCTCGATTTGGGGACTGAGAGATCAAGGACGAGCAGACTCGTGGCGTCATCGAACGAGAGCGCATTACGTTCGATTGTAGGGCCAGGCGCGGCCTAATTGCCAGCATTGTGTCGGCATGCAGATGTGAATGGGCTTTGATTTGGGCCCGGGGGCGCGGGGGCTGGGGCCAGGGGACAAATCGCTCGTTACGGCTGCAGGTAAACTTTCATTGAGCGTCGGAAGGCGTCGGACGTGAGAGGCGGCCGACAAAATGCCCTCGTTATTCGCCGCCGAATCACTCGCTCATTGTGCTCCGGGAAACGGTAGACGCGGTCGCCGAATCACGAAAAAGACTTTAATGAGGCGTGGGAACGCTTTAAATGAGCGATTGTGCAGGAGCTCGGATTAATGAACGATTGATATTAGAGTGGCCCTGATTAACACCCATTACAATGATGCGCCAGAAAAAGTACTGCCGGTAACTTTGTCAATTCTTCGACGTTAATGTAATAGATTCGCGGTTTCGGAAATTTCGGCAGTTCATCGAACCACTTGTTGCTCTGTAGAGGGTGAGAGAAAAACTGAGTGTCGGGCGAGAGGCGATCCCCCCGCGCCCCGCGGCCTCCCCTCACACTCCTCTGGACCGAACTCGACACCACGCCAATTAAAACCTGACTCCTGGCGTTTTGTCATGTAGGTATGGCACGCGTTAGATTTAGCTAGCTGTGTTGAATTTTAATTGAATCAATGTTCTAGAAATATTTTTTAATTGGCACAAGCTAGCATGGCGTATAAACATGGTCTGACCAGGTTATTTGGGCTCTAAACTTGGCTATTTTAATATGTAAAATTAAACTGTTGCTAAGACGCTATAATGGGAGTCCCTACCTACGTACAAGCCACGTAGAAGTTGGTAGTTACGAACAATGTGGGGTGCTTAATTAGTTGGCATGAAGTGTGTAGTGCGGTGCATACTGCAAATATCTGTGTGAGCACCCCAGTGCGTGAGACAGGTGGCGAGGGCGCGCGGCGGGGCCCGCCTGACGGGGCCCGGGGCGCAACGGTGTAACAGTTGCCCGCCATCACCGACATGTGCCCACTATTTGTATGTAAATTAAAAATTTAATTAACAGCTAAAAATAAACACCATTACTTTCCATATTTTAATGACTGAATAAATACTAGTTGTTAATATAATTCACTTAATATGTCCGCGTAGTTGCTGGAACAAGTATTTAATTAGTTGGGTAGGTATTGCTTAGCCTTTCACTTCAAGTTGCCCGCGGCTTTGAATCAGCTTAGTAACTCAGGATGACGTAATTTAAGGATCAATCGACAATGATTTACTATGCTCGCAATGAGGTCAACGACTATGTGAGTAAGTCGGTAGTGACGGATCTTACTTACACTGACGTTTCATCTAATTCAAAGCATATTTCAGTAATATTTAAAAATAACAATGTACCTAGTACCTATCGATTAATATTGATTTTCTAAACGCATTAACATTACACGTCATGTTAATTGGCTTTTCAGATCTAAAAGAAGTTTGCTAGTAAACGTGGGATTGTATAAATACGAATGGAAAAGTGCAGACAGTGCACGTATCTGTTGTATAGTGGAGACCTAAATAAATTTAATTAAAGCTATCAGTTTTTTTTTCAGTCAAAAAAACACGGTGTATTCTGGATTAACGACCGAATATTTTTTTACACTGGTTTCGAAATATTTAATTTATTTCATGTCACAAGGGTTTGAGCTAGTTTGGGATGACAAATAGTATAAAAAGAGACCCAAAATAAAAAGGTCTCGTTGGTTGAATAACATAGTGTCATAATATATTAACATTTTTAGAGTGGGACCCAACCGTAAACCGGAGTCAAGTATCTTCAAAAATGCCAACTGTTTACGTGGACAATGGTTTGAACATGATCCTTTTTGGTAAAAAAAGCCTTCATGGTAAAACGCATTTGTCTAAATAAAAAAAGTTAATGAATTAAAAGGTGTCATGCTCCAATTAAAGCAGTGTTGTGCACGAAGAGACACGTGAGTTCAATATTTCATCTCAAAGGCAGCGTGCACACTGCGGTCTCGGCCGCACTCGTTCCACTCCTACAATTACGCGCTTGTGTCATATTTACAGCCCAGGTAATTGCCATTCAATTACGAGGCCAGCCCGCTGTGCATCCGAACGAGAGGTCCGACACCTCACCGATATCTCCGTCTCGTTCCCCCGCGGCGTGCAGCCGGCCAGCCATCAATCATCGAACACCCCCCGCTGGGTGCCCGTAGGGATGGGAAACGTCACAAAGCGAGTATCTCAGTCCAACAATACTCGATAAGTGGGCAAACGCCACGCTAAATTGATTCCGAACCGATTCTGATCCGAACGTTGTTTAGCCGCATTAATTTAACTCGTCCGCTTGTCATTCGTGTTGCAAAATATAGTTATGACGAATAATATTACAAATTATATTTAAAAAAATTGATTAATCGCTTTTAACGATGTTCTAGGGTAAACAGGTGCTTCTAAATGTCACCTGATCTATGTGTTTGGCATTTGTAGTCTAAGCATTATTCGTTATGTGTTAATGTCTATAAATTATCTATGTTTGTTATATCCCTATAGGTTAATTTGCATAATCGATGGTTTATAGCAAAATAATTGAAGTTTTATACTACGTAATTATCAAATGAAAAATTACCATGGCACCGACATAGGCTTAGAAAAAAAGATAAGAAATGGATAGGATATTTACATCAAATAAATAAGCCAATTAAGAAAGATAATAATCATTTATGAAACGCGAGACGCACATAGTGGTATTTTATTTGTAAAATACTATGCCATTAAAGTGTAATGATAGGTTGTAAAGTATCGATACAAATGGCGCGTGTGTTGCAGCCCTAGGTTGTAGCACAGGTATGCAATCTCGCCTTTATACCATCACCCTATTGCACTTCGGTGCTCGAGCCAATCTTTCAAATTGAGTTCAGTGCGATGTAGGGAATAATGTGATTTAAAACCAATAACTTAGTTATCTCTATCATTTATTTATGTTTCCTTGATTTGATTTTCATTTATAGGAACCACTTTGTGGATGAGTGGGTGTGGGAAAGTAAGGAACTAGTAGATGGATATGAGTTGTTTCATCTGAGTGGTATGCAGCTAATCTAATTATAGTTAATAGAAATGCGATTAATCCTTACTCTCACCATAAATATAAAATGTAACGCCCAAATAGATTCTTGAGCTTTGTCACATTATTGAGGCTTGTATGAAAATAATATATGATGTCTGTTACGCGACTTTGCAGTTTAGAAAGTTTCAAATTAATTTGTTCAAAAAATTTCAAAGTTTAATTAGGTTTATGTTAGTTTTTGCTACCTTATCCCATAGCTATGCTGTTAAAATTCCTTTAAAATTCCCATCAAATAAGTAGGAACAGTACTTTAAACTTGCTAGTGCCTTAAGCTCTTATGATACTAATTAGCGTTTGAAACTTAGTCCTGTTCACTAGAAGGCCAGTCTAAGCCTTCTAACCTGATTCTGAACAAATTAATGAACTTGCTAGATTTCGAAATATTTGACTTAATTCTTGGGCTGTTAAAAAAACAGGCAAGGGTGAAATAGAGATGTAGTGTGGTCAAAGTGGGCCAAGTTTAAACTATCGATAGAATGACTGGGTAATAAATAACACTTCTAACAAAACATCAAAAGTATACGGAAACTAAACCTAGCTTTTTTCAGATTAATTTCACAGGACATAGGGCTTTATTCACAGATAAATAATTACTAATTGAAACCTGTATGTACTGTGAATGATAGAAACTAAGAAAATTTGTGGCATAAAGACTATCCTAATAGTTGTGAAAAGCTGATTGCCATCTTAGATTTCTTAAAGTAACTTTTGTAAGCTGTCCATTATAAGTACCATTGTATATACCGCCGTTTCACCTTTGGCTAGATTATATAGACTTTAGCTATGGCCTTTTGACATTTTTAATACATGAGAAAGTTACCTATCTATCATACAAAAGTTGCTTATTATAAGAATCTATATTATCTCCTTGTTCTTAAACAATTACCAATTCATTACACACACTATCAAATCTGTTATATTAATAAAAAGTACCCTATTCACACATGTGTAAAGTTTTCTTTGTGCGAGCGGCTTTAGAAATAATTGAATATGACAGACAATACGTTCCGTACTGGCTTAATTAATCCAGTTTATTACTGCTAATTAAAATGAAATAAATGTATTTTCATTTTTCGGGCTTCTTTTTCGTTCATGATGTTGGTACAATAAGGTATAGTATCTATCTGCTGTATCCTTAAAATAGGTTTTAATAAGTAGGTTTCTATGTTTTCAGCCACTAAACTAAAACGAATATTTGACATACTACATATGCACATGCTTAGTTTACTGCACTATAAAGGCGATTTTATCTGGGTCATCATACCAATTAAAAATTGTTGCTTTGCTATCGATACCTACATTTGTAAATAACATTTTGATTTTTCGTTAACAATGCATACAATTTTATTCATTTAACAAAATATACAGCATCATATAAAAGAAGAAAGAAGCGTGTTCCGTCGTTAATTAAGCATAGCCAACAACGAAATAAATGCCAGTTTCATATTATAGTTTTAATTAATACCTTTATAATTAAATACAACTGGGCGAAATGGGAATTGTAGTAAAAAATGTGCAAAAATGCACGTTCATTAAATTGGCTACGGAATAGTTAATGTTAAGACAATGCGACCATGATTCACGTTTTATGGAGACTGTCTCTAGACAAAATGTGAGCTGTCACTTAAATTAAAAATTGAAATAAATAACAAGATAAAGTGAGGATGACGTACAGAATGACGTCAAAGTATACAAGTATTTGCAATATGTGAGAACTGTGTTGTAATAGTCTTCCGCTTTGCATGCAAATTCTGCTGATAAACTTTGGTCTCCTGGGATAATAAAGGTCAGGCGATCTAAGAAAAACATTTGTAGGTCAAATTTATCGATATCGGATTCCAAAAAATAACAAAATTATTAGTTAGTTTTGATTTCCTTATGTTCGGCAATTCCTAAAGATAAGTGTGTCTTATCCATAATTAAATAATACAGAATTGAACAATTTATTGATTGTTAATATGGCAGCCTGCAGATTAACGTACTAATCCTAGCCCTTATCCCAGTTTTATTTGGGGTCGGTGCAGCTTGTTTTCTTCTTCAATACTCATTGATCTCAAGTCATCTCATAAATCATTTTAGCCATATCGACTTTCACTCAATTCATCCACGATTCTTTGGTCGTCCTTTCCTCTATCCATTACAAGTTCATCAAATGAAGTCAAAATATCTTTATTTTTAGGCTACATTGACAAATATATAAATTAACCCTAAAGACTGACATAGGATTTATTATTAAAAAAAAAAAAAAAAAAAAAACAAAACTTTACCCATAACCTTACTAGGTAATTATTTAAAAAAGAAAATTAAACTACATACAGTCTTACTTATATACTTAAGGGGTGTTTAAGAAAAAATCTTACTTATAAACGTGGCTTAACTAAATCACTTGCTTAGCAAATCTTAAATGAGCTGTCAAATTAAGTAGCCTCACACCCTTGTTTAACCCGCTAATTAGCAAAATGGCTGGATTCTTACCAGCTGATTTTTCATTTCCGGTTTATTGACAGCTCAATTTTTTAATTTTATATTTTACGGATGCCATTGTTGCCATTACACAACGTTTTCATGACAAATATTTTTTTAAGCTACCAACATTCCGGTAGTGTTGAGAAATTAGTATGTTTTTATGTCATTATCTGTTCATTACTTAAGACATGCTTAAGCAACGTTTATAGGTCAAAATAATTTAATCACTACTTAAGGCTTTAAGTAGTAATTAGTTAAAACAATGATTAGAAGATGATTAGTTGTTTTTTATAAGTAAGGCTGTTAATGTATAAAATGTAATTTTAATTAAACAAGAAACCCCCATCTCACTTACTCTTTAAAACCTGAAAATGTCCCGCTTCAAACAAAACTCCTGGTCACAATATGTATAGACAAAATTAACCGGAGATTTTTCTCGGAAAAATCCAAGGCTTGCTTGTTTCAATTACGGTTACTAATGAGTTGACTTGTGCTCACTAATTAGCCACCTTGCTAATTAATCACAAGCAGTTCACCTTGTACGAGAAAGTTCATTTTACTCGGTTCTTGTTTACTCTCCTAATTATTTCCCTATTATAAATAGATGCGTAGGTACTGTCTTGCTGACTCGGTTTAAGTTATTGTTTTAATGGAATTATTTAATTTAATTTTAATTAATTGGTTGGATATTTGCTTTATTGTTTTAATGTTGTTTTTTGTTTTTTAATTAGCGTAATGATATATTATTTTATAGTAGGTGTGGTAAGATAATTATTTTTCTTTAATTTCATTTTTATTACTGGTATTTTAAAGAAGAGGTGGTAAAGAAAGAAGAATGTAAAGAAGTGTTATATTGCTGTCAAACTTTGTGCGATTTTTTTTTTCAAAAAATTACGTCCCTGCCTTAATTGAACTTTTACAAACATCACGTAAGCTAAACCCACAAATAATATTAAAGTTAAGCAAAAACAAATCACAGACATTAAACTTGTAAAAAATAAAACATAAATGCTAAAACCAACTAATTGAACTGCCATTAGCAGCTTACAACAACTCGAAGCAATAAAAACTATTCAATGGCTAATCCGCTGCCATCTCGCGGCCACTAGAAGAAACTCTATAAATCCGTGTGTGACCAACCAGTACCAATTAACAGTATTAAGCTTATCTTACATAGCTCATTATAACAAGTAATGGTGGTATAAGTGGCTTCAGTTAGACTTCATTATTTAATGTCAAAGATTGGAGCTTACCTCGCCCATCACACGGCGACACGAGGAACTTGTTCGTGTATCATTTCTTACAAGCTACTATGAACTCTAAGTTCTAAGTCTTAGAGTAGGAATTCAATTGGTGGTTGTGTGTAGGTGACACCAAAATACAAGTGCTTCAAACAGTTATAGTGATGTACTCCCATGAATGTTATGGTACATTCAACCAATGTGCCACCTGTCAAGTCCGTATCGAGACTGTGACATGAGAGCTTTCATTTATTTAGACAGGCACAGATTTACTTACATATCTTCTTTTGAGACAGATTCTGCATAGCAAGATGATGTGTTACTAATGGATTTATTAAATAGTTTGAGGTTGATGGTACTGACTAATATGGGATGATACAATTACCCATTACAGCTTATGACATAATTATAGCTGTTTTCTATTGCAGCACTTTCTAAAGATGACTTGGAAGGTGCTGTCGCATTATAATTGTTCATTATCTTTCGCAACCTTATGAACCAGGCGGCAAAGAACACGGATTCAAGAACAAAAACAATTGATCAAGAAATCCCAAAGTCTCTATTAGGATCTTAAATATAATTCATGATGACATATTTGATTTTGCTTGTAGTTATTTCTTTTGTTTATATTCTCTTAATCCCTTTATACAGGGTTACTGGTAAGTAGACCGCATCCTTTCATGAGGTGATAGTATAGGTCACTGCCTCGTTGGTCTAGTGGTCGCAAGCGCGGCTGCTGTGCTCGAGGTCTCGGGTTCGATTCCCGGGTCGGGCCGAAATCGCTTTGTGGGTTTTCTTAAACTTTCACAAAGCAGCCCGTAGTCTGGAAGTTGGTGATTGATTCACCCGTGCATCGGAGAGCACGTAAATGTCGGTCCTGCGCCTGATCTCTTTCCGGTCGTGTCGGATTGCCGTCCCATCGGGTTATGAGAGTGAAGGAATAGGGAGTGCACCTGTGTCTGAGCAAATGCTCGTGCACTATAATATGTCCTGCGCAGTTGGCTGATCTCCTTAAGTGAGAACAGCCGCCGTGGCCGAAATCGGCCGTGGACGCCATTAGTATAGGTCAATACGGACAAATTTGACCATGGGATACACTGGGCAAAAGTTAACCCGTTTCAAGATAATTGAATTTCAAGATCTTTTCTTAACAAGTCGTCTAGGTACACGTATAAATTTCTATTATTAGTTAAAAGTCTCGTTTTTGCGGATTTGTGTGTGTTTTGTGCCTTTTGGATAGCTAGATAAATGTTGATGTTTTTTAAGTATTCTGCACAAAAAAAATGAAGAGTAATATTTTTGAGAAAATAGCTACAAAAAAAGTAATTGCTGTTCGCTATAATTTCCTCTGTGATTTGTACAGTTTTATGGTTTTTTATTATGAAGTGATTCATCTTCTATCCATAAACACACAAAAATCCACACAAACGAGACTTTTGACCAATAATAAAAATTTATACGTGTACCTAGACGACTGATCTTGAAATTCGATTATCTTAAAACGGGTTAACTTTTACCGAGTGTATGCCATGGTCAAATTTGTCCGTATTGACCTATACTATCACCTCATGAAAGGATGCGGTCTACTTACAAGTAACCCTATATAGACATCTCTTCAAACTTATCCTTTATAGATATTCTCTCTCTCCAGCAGTAAGAACGTAACACCCCGATGAAGTAGAGGTCTGTAGTCAGTTGGTCATTATCCCACGTAAACGACTAAAGAGGTCGGTTCAATGTGTAGCCTCAGGCAATCAATTTGTTTCTGCCTGTGTATCATTGATACATTTATTACACGCCGATTGTTTCTCTGTGATGTAAGGCCTTATTGAGAAATTGATGCTATTAGATCTGAGATCGCTTGAAAAAGTACGTGAGTATCTTGAGATGGACGCTGTTGCTTTGAGGTACAATCGAGGTCAAAGAAGTATCTGTTTATGATAGACTAGCTGTTGGGACTATTGCTTCTTATATATTATTCCTATAGTGTAAGAAATCGGTCCAGTGGGTTTGGAGCCTTCAGGGTTCAAACAAACAACAAAAAAGGTTTCCCGTTATTAGGCATATTACAATATACCTAGATATATGGAAATGCGAAATAACCACAGAATCAAGGTAATGCTTTCATTGTTTACTTTAAGAAATCAAACCTCCAGCTTTAACCTCAGCATTCATTATGCTAACTAGCATCCTATTCTGCCACATGGCTTAAAACATCCTGCACATTCACATCTTTCTCTCCTGCCATAAAATAAACAATAATTTGCATAAACAGCATAGCTGAGAACTAAACACTTTTTACTCATAACTACATAAAACTTAAGCATAAGGCCCTCACTTAACCGCAAAAACTTAGTTAAAGTGTAAAAAGCCTACTGCCGTATGTCATTGTTCGCACAACGAAATGACGAATGCGGGACTTGAAGAAAAAAGTTTACCAAGACACAAAAACTGTCGAGTATTTACTTTGCCTCTGGGATTTTACAATTCTTGCGTACACGTTGAAAAATTAAAACAATGTTCCTGCCATTTTGTTTTTAAGTTCTTCGTGGGAAACAAAATATATTATGTAGTTAAAAACTACGTGTGCAGAAGTATCGAAAAAAGGCTTCAACTGGCACAAATTCTGCAAAAGTTTAACTTTCACTAAAGCCTTAAATAACTTTCTACAAAAATAAACACACCTACATATTAGGGTTAATCGTTAAAATACACGCAATAAATAAACACATCAACACCAATAACCCTTAACCCGAAACGAGCAAACAATCGATCAACGATAGCCACCAAAATCGGAATAAACTATTCAAAGCCTCATTATTAAGCGAAATTACAAGTTAACGCTATTGAAGACACGGCTAATCGGATTGTGTGGAATAATGAGATTCTGATAGCGGCCCATGTATCCCCGATAGGATCTACAGATAGTCGCGAGTCACGTTGCGCGCGCGCACGCTTTACAACTTCATCAACGACGAACAAACCTTATAAGGTAAAGCCCGAAACAATTATTTAATGTCGGCGACTCATAATTAAAAGGTAATATGAAATTTATGGGCGATTGTCATTTGTCAAGTAAACATTAATCATCTTGATGGAACACGTTTTGTAAAGGTGGCATTATTTGAAAACGATAAGTTCTATACATGGGCGATGCGGAAAGCAGACATCTTGCAGCGTATAAACTTACTCGTTTAGTTAAATTGAACGCCTTAAAAGGCAGTTTAGAAATTAAAATCGATAGACTTAAGTTTTTTTTTATGTGTGTGCAGATGAAAAAGATACGGGTATTTAATGTCTATTGGCACGAACATCGATTAATATCAACAAAAGAATTTTGTATAAATTATAGTTTTTCACGTAATAACCGTTCTTGGGTCCTCATTAAGGTTAACAACGCAAAACAGTTATTTTAAGCTATTTATGGAAAGCTTTTGATAGTTTCCTGAAAAAAGTTAAAGTGAAATATTAATTCGGCTGTTCGAAGCTAATAACTATTGGTATTGTTGATGAGAGCTTTTCAGTTAATTCTTTACCGCTTTGAAAATGCATCTTGAGTTGGTCTTTAAATATACGCATTTTCCAAATATATTATATGTTCCATATTCAGTTTCTACCTCACCTTTAAATGTAATTCTTATTTGAGCGTAAATAAACATTTAGCAAAAAATGTTTCAATAGTTTATAAAGGAACACAAAAGATCCGTAACAAAGCAAATCAAAATATATGACATAATTAATTAAAATGTTTATCGGGAATAAAACAATTGCAGAATTTACGTTTAAAATGCAATTTATCAGAACATGTTCCTGTTGAGTCCACTCGGTAATTAAACGAGAGCTTTCACTACAGTAATGGAATTCAATTAAAACTCTAACGCAGTGTATTCAGCCGTTGATACCGACTTACTAGCTAGCGTAAACTTCCGCTGCATACAATTAATTAAATTATCATTGGAAGGAGCTTTTTACAAGTTTCATTCAATTATTTAATTGAAATTCTTGATTGTCTACGTGTCTACACAGGTTAATCGAATCCCCAAATTCAATTAGCTAATTAAACAGGGTAAGAAAGTACAACAAAACTATAATGGAGAAGCGCAGCAAAGGCATCTCATATTGGCAGTAGAGTCGCGATCGATGGCGCCCCCTCGCGGCCCCCAATCAGCTCCATCAAAACTCGAGCTCATTACTCAAAATCAATTAGCGTTATTAGTGCGGCGCGTCTTCGTTAGCCCGTGATGGAGGGTAATTTATTGGCATCTCTTAATTAGGGATAAGTCTAATTGGAGGCTTAGTCGTAACGAGGCCCTCGAAATCTGACGTCCCGACGAATAAATTGGTCGGCCGGGGCACGGCCTCTGCGCGATGGCGCTCGGGCTCGGCGCGGCGCCGCACGCACTCCGCTCCATCACCACTGATATTTGACGTGCCAACTCGATTTATGCTCCTCAACAGTACTCACTTTAACGACTGCTCTAATAAGTTCCAAACATCGAATTAGCCCTGGCTTAAAAGGATGCGTCATAACGTGTGGCATTTACTAGACGGTAATGAAAGTTATGCGGTTCCACGTCTAATGCCGGTCTGGGGACTACTAAAACGATTTTAAAGTCACACCACACGAGACGTTTAGTTAGCGAATATTGATTTTAAATGTGGTTTGACGTGAACATAATGCATTCTAGTAAGACTAATTCGGTCTGGTGGGATCTGTGGCGAGCGCTAAGCGGTGCGGTCGGTGCGGTCGCCGTTCAAAGCAGTTCGAACAAAAATAAAGGACGGACATAAAGCATAATAAATAAAAGAGTGCAGACAACGGCATGATCAAGTGCACCGCGCGATGTAACGCGATACTTTGTAGCGTGCCTTATTCCGACGAAAGGTACCCCCCCCCCGGCACCCCTCCCGCGGCCCACAGAACTGGTCAACTCTATAATTAGTTCGCTCCTCTGTGACACACTACGTGGAAATAATTTGTTTTAATAATGAGATGAATTTAGATCTTAGATAAGCCCCGCTTCTATTACTGTTACCGTGGCCCAAAAGTTATCGAGCACGAAATTTTTGGACTACGACTAAGAAGAACTTGAATATAATAGGTTGACTATACCATTTTGACCTTAATTACTATTGAAACAAAATGTTAAAACTTAAAGACTGCATAATGACATGAGCATAAATTCTCCTTTGTACCAGCCGGACAAATAAAAGAAAAACTTCCCATAAACCATACTTCATTAAAGATTTAATCCTGCACTCGCCGTACTTGCGCTTATCAATAAAAAACACGTATGAAGTATTAAAAATCTCTCACTTAATTGTTCCAAATCGATACACGGCTCGAGAGCGCCAAAGAATCGGTTTAATGCCAAATCGAATTACGATCAGACGATGTAGGAACAACGGTGGCTCGGAGCTGTGTCAACACATTATATTTTTAAACACGCGACTGCTATTATTTGGATAATGTTGACCTTGAATGTTTGTACAGGTGTCCATCTGTATTCATGTTCAATACCTCGGATAATTGTTAAATTAGACGCACTTTCGTTTCATGTTTGTTTGTGGAAAGGAACCATGAATTCTATGCGTCAATCATTCATGACTACTTCTTGAATGAACTGTTTGGTAAGATCGTGTGGTTAAAATCATAATGATGATCATTTTAACTTTTAAGTTTGTGAATCATTGTTAGACCATTGGCTAGTAATATATTTAAACATTCAGAACTATAAAGAAGTCTTTGTAGAAATGATGACAACTTACCACCAGCCATAAAAACTAATTGAAGGTTCAAAGTTTCCCTAATTAAACTTCTGGCTAAACTATGAACCAACGTTTACGTTCAAAACGTGCAGAATATAACACAAAACTTTCTTTCATACTGAAATACCGAGAAACCAACATAATGACTAAAAATTTCTCGCTATAGAACAATTCGCCATTCAAAACGGTCATAAAGATCACCGCGCTAATCCCTGAGCGTTTCAAATAAAACCGAATGGAGCGGCTACGTGGCCCATACATTACCCTTTCTTAGGACGACGTCTCGGCGGACTAATGCCTACAATGTGTATTATAGCATTTAATATAATAATAACGTAATGAAACGTCTCGCGCGAGGGGCGAGGGTGGGGGTGCGCGGGCGGCGGGGAGGGAGCCGCGGGAACCGGTCGCCGGAGGTCATCGGCAGCGAGCCTTCCGCGACCGGTGTTGCCAGCTTAGGCCGACTCGGTTGCCCATTTATGTAGTTTTTCGAAACGGCTGAGGTTAACTGGGACAGCCCGTAACATTTGTTGCCTTTTTAAGTCGTCTATTAGTCTTGCACGAGGCAGCTACGGACAGGATACATTAGAAGTAATGATCTGTGCATGCAAGTCTAGATTATGCAAAACTTTTTTTATCATCTAATGGCATATCCGCTTAGAGCTTCTTATCTTCGATTTTTCTTTAAAAGAGTAGAAAAAAATTACAGTACAATTATTTAAAAGTGTCGAAAAGTCCCAAGCTGTATGGAGGTTGGCAACCCGCGGACGGCTATGGTAATGCTCCAACGCGTCGCCCGCGCGTATGTTAATGCTCCATTAAGATTATACTAATTGAAAGCCAATAAATACAACGGCTATGAATATTAATTTTATTTGGCTTCGCGCTGTTACTGAACGGACCAGTTTCTGGATCGCGTGCGACGAATTACTCGATACTCTTACCAATATTTAATGTAAGACAACTGATGACGGGCTTGAAGAATGCCGTCCACGTTAAGCTTCAGTGAAAGTCACTTTAAGTTTATCGCAATCTTAATTCGATAGCTTAAGTAAAATGGACAAATTGTTGTGAACGAAGTAAAGCACTTCGCATTGCCGTGCCATTCAATTGCGTGTGTGATGTTAAGCTGATCTATAACAACGAGTAATAACCCTCAAATGTTATTAAGTGAGCACGCGTGACGCTACTAGTTATCGACAAGTGTGCCACCGGTAGCAGCGGGTTGCGTGCGTATCTTCGACATCCAACTAGCGTGACGTCTCGATATTCCTGTCAATCCCGTTCGTCGTCGATTACACAGGACAAATCAATTACCGCTCGCATTCCACCGGCAGCCGACCGACGAATTCTCTGTCACGATCCTATCAGCCGATGACGAGACCTCTCATCGAACGGTATGCAGAACATTGCGCGCCCCTGTCCGCCCCTAAAGACTAGATTTGCACATAGAGAGCGATGGATCGCGCGCTTCCATCAATTGTCCGTGAATTCCACGCATTCAAACATACGTCTAGATCGAATCGTTGTGTACCTCAAGCATGGCTCAGCTTTGACCACGCCAAGAATTTCGTGTTCGATACCTGAACCGGAATGTTATCAGTGCGTCGCATCGGTACTCGGCATCAAACATGTCTGACACTATCGTACTACATTGTAAACCACTATTTAAATGAGTAGATAAATTAATTGAAAACGCAATCATGTAACGCGGTCGATATTATAAATATATGAGTATTACATGTTCATCCTGCGGTAATCAGCTAATTGGATATGAATTATTGATCCCGTAAGTGGTAATGATCGGTTTGTGTGGCCGACCGGATGAAAGTCGTATAGAGCTGGCGTGTTCAACATCTTAGCTTTTTTATTGGAGTCTATTAGGTGCCGCGTGAATGTAAACTTAGCTATTACTTCATAAAGGCAAAAAGCGCGTTTGTGTGGCGTGGTGGTGGAGTGGCTGAGCCGGCTGTGGCTGTAGACAGAGTGGGGCTCGCCGGGTCAATGTCAGCGCGTGCGGTTTTCCTTCGCAGTTGGGCCGCGAGGTCGGCTAACTGCTAATTATTTTTCGACCAACGAGTTGCAACATCAGCTGGTTTATGATGACTAACTGACTAAATGCGGTTTAGTGGTCACGAAATACTTTACTGATTACCGTGCTGTGGTAATAGGATTGTGTTTGCTGTGTACATTTGTTTAGTTTAAGCTTTGTGGAGTTTTAGAGGAAGCGAGATCAAGCATAAAGCACAGGGCTGGGTAGATGCGCAAGACCACGCGCCCACGCGGGGTCGCCGCTGTTCGCCTCGATTTTATGTTAATCGAAGAGCCGTGTCGTCGGGCGACGTGTACATAAGAAACAACGGTTAGGTAATGCGGAGCATCCAGTCACAAATACATTAAATACGCCATTATCCACAGTCGAGAACAATTTCACATTTACAACTTTACACTGACACGTCGTAAATTGACTTTATATAGTTTCTATTGCAGGCTTGCAGCCTTATTTGCACGTGAGGTAATTGGAAACGAACCCGATCGGGACGAAGTGCGACGATACGGGACAACTGTTATGAGCTTTTAAGTAAATATACTTAAGGGATACTAGAGTTATATAAATAATCTCCAATAAAAATAAATTGTTGAAATAACCGCTCTCATTGGTTTCGAATTACATGGGAACTATAAATGTAAAGAGTTGGTTTCATTATTATCATAATTATACACCTAATTAACTAACATTATACATACATTACCTGGTAAAAGGCCTTAGTACCTTTCACAAAGATAATAACTTTAACAATAACGAACTTATGGAAAGTGGGGAAAAAACGTTTAATTGTAAAATAATGGTAATTACGTTAATAGGTTATTAATAAAGCGTATGTGAAGGAATTTGAAGTCGTGTTCGAGATATCGAATGTGCTCTTTATTCATTTGTAGTGGCCAATAAATTAGCTATTTAATGTAATATTCATTACGGCGAGCCGCATTTTTCTTCGCTAAAAAAGATTTACAAATGTAAAGAAATTCCGTGTTCAAGTAGTTGTAGTAATTCAAAAGTGTCGGCTTACAAGCATGATTAAGTTTTATTTCGAAAATATGGAAAAATCGTTTTTCGTATAACATTTTATGTGGCTGAAAAATGCGATAAGCATTCGTGTAGTGTGTGCCCATTTATAATTTTTTGTGAGGTCAAAGTTGTAAATTGTTTCTTTGTTATTGATCAGTTTCGAATTAAAATGCAACATTATTTTAAAATATGTAATTGAAACAGCTACTTTTTAATATTGAAGCTATAGGTTCCTTATTATGAAACTCACGAAACAAAAAAAATATTAATTATTTCCTCAATTTTCAGTTAATAAAAAATTGAAACAACTGTTTTGTAGGCAAAAATAGATATAAAAATTGACCCTTATAATAAATACAGAAATACAATTTTCATAACACTCGCAAGAAGGTACATTGTCGGACACAATGCGATTGAATTTTGTCAACAATTTAAATAAAATCACACGACGTCTCAATTCATTCGAATGAAGACGTAACATAAATAAGAGCTTGTTTTGTACAAAAATATCGTATAGTTGGGCACAACATCGTGATTCGTGATCGTCTCCTACGCACCACCTACTCCTCAGCTTACCTTTTACAATATCTTAATTTATTCGATACTTAGAATACCTGCATACGACAAACTTTTAGTCGGCTGATAGTTTGTTTGCGCTGAAGATGAATGGTAGTACGCACATTACAAAAATCGGGTATTTAGCCGGTACCAGACCGACTGAAACTTGAGTTGGAATGAAGATTTTCATTTAAAAAAATGACAACCATCGTGTCCGCCAACTGTGTGTCAACTGTCGGCCGACTGTTTAGTCTGCAGTGTGCTCTCACTCTAACTTCGACTATGAAGTTGTTATCGTAAATCTTGTGTCTTTTCGGAAACAATATATTTCCTTTGTTGCGTTAAACTAATATTTTGATCCGGAAACGCCATCAAACAATAAAAAGTCTATTATTAATTTATGGGTCAAAGACGAAAATGGATTTGACGGTTATCTTCTTCGCCAGGTGCTTATAGCTTGCCTGTATTTTTCTTACCTATATCTTTCTGTGCCCTCCAAACACATTCTGAAAATGCAAGCTATGCTGAATGATTGAGAACATTCTTGGAAAGCAAATTATGAAAAAGAAAAACGATTTCCATCATTAACATTTTCATTATGTTCTACAAATATGTATCAACATTTTCAAATTATATCTAATAAACGCTCCAATTTCTATTGTACTTTAAGGGTTAAGGGTAAAAAGGAAAATTCTATTGCTTTTTTAACATTTAATTATAATGTTAACACAATACCCACTGATGTTTTATCACGAATTAACAATTCAAACAAAACAGTCGAGGTAAGCATGAGGGCCTTCTAGGCACAAGTATTAATTAAGAGGGTTGAACCACTCCGTCTCTAATTAACCGAAGACCCAAGCCACATTCGGTGTAATTAGTTCCCTCCGAGGGCTGTTCTCACGCTCTCGGACCTTAAACACTGCGAAATAATAGGAATTTCATCGATTACAATTATGCAGATAAGGCAAATATAGTTGAATATCCAGCGAGTCGGAGACATTGAATAAATTAGTCGTCATTAATACGTAGTTGCGAATGGTAGCGAGTGTCCCGGTAAGAGAGACGTCACACGTGCAATGTCGCGCGGGCGCGCCGGTCAGCTGCCGCAATTTGTCCCCCGCTACGTGGATCGGTTATTAATCTGTTGCTACAATTACTCGCCGACCATTGAATTAATTGTACCCCTTATCTGGCGAATTCACTCGCGAACGTCAACTTATCGAGATGTTAAGTTCTTGTGTAGCTGTCAAGAAACGTTCGTGGTGATATTTTTATTATTGCAAAAAGTGACCAATGTGATCTTGCGTTGTTATAATGTCAACCACTTGTCGCCGTTACAGCGCGTCGCAAAAAACTTTCTTACTCGATCCCTCGTCTTACTTAAAAGAACTCATTTATGGCATTCGATCTAAAAGCCGTCGACAATGAAATAAATGGTCCCTCTCGATCTCGACGACACAGCAATAAAAATTTCATAATAAGACTTTTTAAAACAATAACACTCGAATGGGGGTGGTCGAGAATCTTTATTAAAATCTCGAGAGAGTAATAAAAGCACAGTTAAATGCAGAGAACTCTGATGAAAATATTAATTAATGTTTCGGAATGGGAAACATGTTGCTAATTAAATGGCGATATCGCATAAAACGTAATTAGAGGCCGGGAACATTCGTTTCTCACGGGGCGGCGCTGGCGGGCGCGCCGCGTGCGGTACCGCCGCTCGGGCCGCTCCGCGCATCTCGCGCTCCGGAGGAATGCAACGCGTACAAACTGCACCAAAACAGGTTACACTCCAACTGCATATTGTATAAAGATTTTCTTCACTCGACACATTAAAATTCGCTCTTAATAGTTGTTAACTTTTTGCCAGCCACCTCCTGCTAACAATGTTCGACTTGCAATTTGTAAGGATGATTAAATAAAATCGGTTACTAGTCACGGATGATTCTGTTCAAGAGTTTAATTTAAAAAATAGATTAAAGAAGGAGGAGTTTATAATAGAAATTCCGCGAGAGCGAAACTACGAGCATTCCGTAGAGGCAGCGGCGGGCGTTATTAAATGCACTGACTGGCAACTATTAGCCGCGATGATAGACGCCTGAATGGGCGGCGTAATTAAAAAAATCAATGATCACTTATTGTAATTAGCGGTGTATCGGTGGGCCGACAAAAAGGTAATTGTTTCCTGACGGGCGTCAATCAGTCGCGGAGAGAATGGTGAGCGAGCGACACGTGCGCGTCGACCGACTCTCTGTCTATTGCGAGGCGTTAGTGTTATACCGACACTGTCGGCAACGGATTCATCTGTAGAGAATAGACAACGGTAATTATTTCAAAATTATTTATGTTATATTATTTATGAAGCAATGACGCGTCGTTTTCTCCATTGATGAAACATGAGAGAGTTCTTAAAAAGTAATGTCCTACTAACCCGAAACAGTTCATAAATCTAAACCTGAATTTGAAATTTTGTCTTAAGGCAAACATTTAAAATAAAATAAACTTTAATTAATGTAAGTTTACATTGTTTATTTCAGTAATAGAACAAAGCGCATGGCCATAAATAAGGTGAGCAACACAATATAACAACGTAAGATACACAGACTCGTCGCGTTATCTAACAAACAGCAGAGGGTCGTATATTTCATAATGAGGTTATTACTGAGCATTCTAGTTGCCTTATCTCCAACTATTCCGAAGCAGAGACTAGCGCCAAATTGGCGTGGCGGAGTGCGCGGGCGCAGCCGATCGGTCGCGCAGATATAGCTAATTAAGGGCCGCGCGCGCCGATCTATTTGGAGAGATCTAGCCGCTGACGTGTGAAAATACCCAATTAATTAACGCGAAACGAACGCCCGATCACGGGGCATCGCCTTGCGTGCTGCCACGGGAACGACCTGACGCTACTGACTTTCTATTACTTGTTTAATTTGAAACTATCTCTCTTCAGCGACACCCATCACTAAACTGCCAACTTAAAGTCCAACTGCAGTTTAAACGCGACTTGTTCCGCCTGTCCCTTAACATGACGTATTCAGAGTTGTTAAAGTTATTCCAATTACCTACTGGACCACATAGTGCCATCAATTTATTGAATTCGTGCCATAAATAAATTGGATTGCGCATTAGGCGTACTACCTATAAAGTGGGACATTTGAACGTTTATTTATGACAGCAGAGTCGCGTCAATTAAGCGGGGTTCCCCTCTGTGGCCGTGGTTAGATGCTGGGAGGCGGGGTAGGTGCTGGATTGGCGGTGCACTAACTGGCGAATAGATGGCGGTGAGCGATGGCCGCGCGGTGTAAAGCGAGTGTTAATGGGCCATTAGCCGGTGGTGCGACGGGCGTCTAATTGGCGCGCGGGCACGCCGGCACGCCGCGCACGCCGCGCCAGCACGCGCTAGATGCGCAGATACCACGCACGCTAACTGCACTATTTTCGGATACTTAATTGCCTATTTCCCCTAAAGTTGGTGTATCTAGATTTCATTAGGTGTTGTTTACACAAAGACCTAAGTCCCTAGACGTTTTTCGTTAATCTTATGACAATATCGCTTCCCCTTTCTTATACGTGCCTATTTTAAACCAGTGTTTTCATGAGCAGCAGTAACTTAAGCAACTTCCAAAAAGTTTCACACTGACCTATTACAGCACAACTGAAAACTAAGTTGGAAAACATTAGCTAACACTGGCAGCAGTTGTTGTCGACAAACTCGACTTGTACAATCAGTTGGCGGCGACGCGTCGTCAGCCAGGAAATTAAACGGTAGGACACTACGGCCTGCGACGCAACGCCGTCGTCACGTCATTCAACGTACGAACGCCTCTATTTACAAGCGGATTTTGAGTGAGCACCTCTGTTCTCTGTTTCAAGCGTTTTTGAAGTAAATGGAGCCTTAATTAAGGAATAATTAAGACGTTGAATTGAATGAACTAATGGTCTGGTGTTGTTTTTGTTTATGATTGTGGTTATGGTTTTGATATCGGATTTTGAGCTTGCATTAGTCCTCAAATAATTTCAACATCAAGTTATGTACTTCACTGGTAGGAATGCACTTTCTTACTACATAAATATGTCTCCTAGCCGTTTGCTACCAGATCTACCTCACGTACATAAACGTGGGTGCACTCATTTATTACACTCTATAAAACAAAAACACACTAACAATAACAATTGATATAACCTCAATAAAACACAACCATAAACAATAATATTACACCTACAACCTCCATTCACCAAACTATACTTCGGCCGTTCAGAGAATGCGTTCCTGACACCTATCAGTTAGTCACGACTAGTGATGGGCACAACATAACACTGAGTTCGTTACCGTTCCTTCAAAATGAACCGCCGCATTATTTTAAGATTATTTTCGTTTTAAATTGGCGGAATCATTTGTTTTATATTTTAGTTATTTAAGTGGAAACCAAAAAAAGGTAATATTCATATAATAAAATTGTTTTATTTATTCTTTGTTACAAGTACATTGAATTGAATGTGCGAACAGAATATTAATCAGACTCCGATTTGCTTGAGGAGGTGGTGTCTTCATCATCATCTTCGCCTACATGTATAATTATATTATTATCAATAACAGAATCAATCCTGATATCTCGGTCTAACAAAAGCCGGGTAATCAAATAAAAACAGATCGAAAACACTTGAAAAACGTGGTCTATGCGCACGAAACGACAACGGACGACTGTTTTAGCGTCACAAAATGGCGGCCCATAACGCCATTTGGGGTTACCATTTTTAATCTAAGTATAAAAATGCGGTTTGGTCATAGTTTTATTTTTATTTTTCATAAAAGTTATAATTAAGTCTTATAGTCCATTATTTTCCAATTCTTAAAAAGAAAATCAAAACGTATTATTTTATATTATAACTGTATAAGAACAGATTACGATACTTGCCTGTTATTTTTAGCACAGCACTACAAAATATAAACCGCTGACATAACCTTGTAATAGCGCAGTATAGATTTAGAAAAATATTGTTTACCAAGTTATTTGACACTCAGTTTGGCACAAAATTATAACATTCATTGATTATTGATATAATAATGTTGTTTTAATGCTCCTCAATTGTTAAAACGGTAAACAACCAGCAAAAATATTTTTATCGTAACTGCAACGCCATTGCAAAGTTACGTCGTCAGTTCAATCGCGACGTGTCAGGAACGCATTCTCTGAATGGCCGAACTATAATCTAAACCATAGGCAAAGATTTCAAAGGCCATTATTACTAGAGCTGGGAGTAAATCAAGCATTTCTGGGCATAGAGTAAGCAACGTAATTGAGCAGCCATAGACAACCCGTCCTCAGTATGTCGTCGGTTAATTTCCTGCAGTGCTGATTCGCAGCGTGCGTTGTGGCACGTTGATTAGTTAGGTACAACTTCTAAGTACCTAGTGGGTAGGGCACACTTTATAAGAAGTTTACTTAATTATCTGATGCTTAAGGTAAGCACTAATTAGTGGGGGTAACGGAAAAAGTTGCACATTTAATCTCATTATTTTCAATAACATTACTTAAACACTGCGGAATTTATCAAGATTGCTGTATGGAGTCTTTATATGTAAAAATATTAAAGTTAAAGGTTACATTTAAATATAACCTAGGATACCCATTCCTCTCAACTAACAGTGGGCGTTAATATAAGAGTGAGAACAGACTACAAAAGTACACGCGCGTAGTAAATGCGTAGCACGCGCGTAGTAAACGCGTAGCACGCTTCGTAGCTGTCGCGTAGCCGATGCTAAGTCAACTTCTTATAACATCATATCGCGTAATAACTACCGAACAATAGACATGTATAAGACATAGTATAGGTAGTCCTACTTATTCACGATAAAATTAAAATGAGGACTATAAATAAAACATCGCTCTAGCGTCACAGATTCAACTAAAGTTGTAACAGAACATAAGACAAGTATCATTATTAACAGCGCATTGTTCCGGGGAAGAAAGTGACCATATGACGTTTAATTTCCTCCCAGCCTCCCCCTCCGAGCTCACTCTCGCTGCCATCATCTGATAGTTGTAGATTCAATTAACACAGCAGAGCGAAACTGGGCCTTTGTTTGTTATCTTTGCGCCTTGGAATCTAGATTAAGTTGGGGCTGACCGGTGATAAGATGTTTTGTAAAACTGCTTGACATAGTCTATTGAATGCACATAAGCGCACTACTGTATTTTTTATGTAAAATTAAATTATCAACTTTTAAATAAAAAACAATTAAATTCAATTGTGAAATACTTGACAAACAATTAACATTTTCATTGTTAAGCTACTTATGTGCTTAGGTACCTTAACATTCTTACTAGCCTCGGTTAGCACTAATCTAGGCACTACTAACCCATCGAACAGCCATAAAAAAGCTCAGCTAATCACATCACCGTGACATGTATCACAAAAAGAAAAAACAAAACAGCATCACCAGACGCCAATAACAATCGGAGCAGACAAAAACCTTTGATACACTGGCTAGACAATAAGGGGCTGGTCTACTGCCGACTACAGCGGCGAAGTAATTTTCCCGTGCAGGTTTCACCGAGCGTTCGTCGCGTGTTTGCTAGTTAGAATTCGGGTGCAGTTCGGAAATTAATCAGGGCCCATTGTGGGCGCTTTGTCGCGGGCCCTACTGCCAATTATTGGGTGCGCAACGTGCCCGTAATTGAACCTGCCTCTAGGCAGTTGCCAACTAGTGGGCGAACGAAAAAGTTTGACTATCTGTGTGCAAGTTTTGGAATTAAATGACGCTTTGGGTTTTGTTAATGTTGAGAATTAGCTGCCTTTCAGCTCATCTTAAATGTTGGTCAAGTTCTGTAAATGGCCATTTAATTATACATTATTTAACATTCTCCTATCACGTTTGTTTTTTTGTATTCGATACTTTCAGTGCCCACAACAAACTATTACGTATTGTAGACAAATGATCCAAGTTAGAGTATTGATGCAAGTGAAAATGTGCTCGCACAAAGCGTTTAATCAGCAAAAGATACACAAATATCACCTGGACGATTTGTCTCTTTGTAATCGCTTGAAACCCTTCACCTTTACTTAACCAACCATAGTTATTACATCGTCGCAAATTGTGATAAATATCGACGCGAGGAGGCTTAACATTTATTTTAAACGACGCGCAAACATGTTAAAAATAAAATTGTAACGTTTCCGTCCCTCGGTTGTGTGTTACACATATAAATATGAATTGAAAAATATTGAGAGGAAAATGCAGTTAACAATCACATCATAAGCAATCACTCGCGAGTGAATGAAATAAATTGCGCGTTCCCATTTACAATATTCGTTGTTGAGAAAAATTGGAATAAAAACATGGTAGGTTCGGCAGCTTCGCAATTTGGCCGGCTTGTGTCGGCCGCGCCGGCTGTGTCGCGCGCTCCCTGCCCACCGCGCAATACGCTGATTGATTACAATAAAATAATTTGCGTGAAAGCGCAAACCTCGTCACCTTTGTGTTCCCTTTCTTTTTTTACATTTCAATCACAGTTATTTACTGCGCAAAAATATTTCAATTTTCATTACAGTGCAGCTTAAAATCCGAAACATGGACGGAAATCACGATGTCCATTATTTTTGCTGTCGCTGTGATAGATTGGAGGTTTTTTTTGTAGCAATTATAGTGATGGAGAAATTAATATTGTTGATGAATAGGTAGTTTATTGAGGTCACTATTAAATCCATTTTAATCATAGAATCAGCTGATCTTTTAAGATCAATGATGAATAAATGAGCTTTATAAAAACCATTGCTAGAACCACCTAGCTTAAGCATAAGCTTCCTTTTGCTTAAACCACTTACAAACTAACCTAGATTATACTTATTTTTTTTTAATCTAAAGCGTAACAAAAAATACAAAACACCCAAAAATATACCTTCAAATAAATAAATTTAAACACATAACCCGCTAAACAAAAACAGAGTATCACTAAAGTCTCCGTTATTCGGGGGTTAAAGGTATAAAAGTCGTAGGGTGTTAAGCGACGGTGAAACAATGGCGAGTAACGCCGGTAACCGCCACTGAATTTGCATTCCTCATTGCGAGAGCACATAAAAATACTCTCATTAACCTGGGGTGGTCAACTCACCCTGTGTAGTGGGTAATGCTGTATGCGTCGTACGGTATGTAAGAGTGCGATAAAGGTGGGGCCAAGTTATGAACTGAATGTTAGAATAAGTTAGTTTTTTTTTTTTTCAATTGTACTTAAATTAAGATTATAATTGATTTATAAGATGGTTATATTTTTACTTTTGATTTAACGTCGTTTTTGTATCAAGAGTCAAGTTGATTGTCAAATGTTTGCTGTCACGCGTCTATCAAAAAACCGAGCGGAAAATCCACCTGTGTGAACGCGCTGTTACTTACACTGAATAAACTAAATAGCTGTTTCCCGCAGTTCTCTTACATCAATAACTACGTTATTTTTATCAATAGAAAAGTTTCATCAATATTCGTTCAATCGGTTTTACGAGAAAGAGTAACAATCACGAACATTCAAAATGTCACATATTAAATGTCAAAGTAGGTATTTTTAAATTGCGTACTGAAGCTACATGTCGTACTAGTTACTGAAAACTAAAGCACGCACCTGTTTCTAGCGCACCTCCTATAACACACAGGGTGTTGAATTCCCAGCAAGATCGGAGGACGCGAGTAATCGTGTATCCGACGCAGTTTTCATTACCGCTGCTTAACATACCGGCGTCGCGTGCCCGCATACCGACTCTTTTTATCCTATTTTACTCTGCCTAATGTTTATTGCTCACCGGTCAAGTAATGCGACACTAATTTCGCATGCCTTCGTTTAGCAGTGTCCTAGCAAACTACGCTCGTAATACCGAACCGTTTGCTGCTGTTTGTAGCCGCTTTAGGCATAAATAAGGTCTGTTTTATTTTTTTGTTAAAAGGCTACCAGACTTTTGCTCGTACTTTATCTGGTTGCTTCAGTTTCGATTCGGTTTCAGCTCAGCTTCTAAGATTTTTAAATACTCCAATAAAAGAGACTACTGTAGAGATCAACGAAGATTAACCATTTAATTACACAAACCATTAATTTATTTGCGAAACTAAATTAGAACACTTTCAGTATTTCGTATATTTACGTCGATGCTCGTAATCTCCCCGCTTTCGAGGGTTAAAATTCAGTCCACAATGGCGGCATTGTTCCATTAACACAATTTTATACCCGACATATTAAAATAATAAAAACTTATGCCTCTCTTAATTAAATAATTTAGCGGCGGCCTGAGCCGAGATATGTAAATTGTTTTAGGGGATAGATCAAACAACCCTTTTTTATGACTTTAATATGCGGTCGCCGGGAGGGAGGGGGTCGTGAGACACAGTCAGGGCCGGGGGGCGAGGTAAGTTATGAAATATTTAATAACGGCGCACACGATTCCATTTGAATTACTTTCGAGGAAATGACGACGTGCAAAGCAGGCGGCACATCGTGCGCTGCCCCGCCCGCACCTACGTGAGCGCCGAAATGAGCTACCAAACAAATATTACTACAAACAAACTTTTTGCCTTATTAAAATTCACCAACGTAGCATCATTTTTACACAGCCATCGTTTTGTTTTGTGGCTTTTCCCTTGCTTTATTTACGTAGCAATTTCATTGAAGTAACCAGTTTAAGTAACGAACGAACCTTGGCATTGAGAACGCCATTTAATTGTTTTTGTTTCCTAAGTGGTTTGTTGGTCTTTTGAGGCAATTACAGTATTACGTCTCATTAAAGTTTCCAGTACAGTTCCTTGCAAAAAAGTTAATGAATTAAATAATGATATGAGTAATCTGCGCCCGCTGTGCGCCGGGTATTACGCGGGACTTCACTGTCTCAAATGCCGAGGGAGTGTTTTAATTAATGTTTCCCGACAAATTGCGAAAAAACCGGGTAATGACGTCACACAGCTCATGTGTGGGGGTAATGACGCCACGGTGTAATCAAGTAATGACGCTTATTATTGTGATGTGACGTCATCACGGCGCGTCTTTTAAACGATGCCTGTTTGAGTACGAATGCGTGTAAAGAAAAGGGTTTGTTTTATAAGCGTCATTAATTTAAATGTTTATTTGTGAATGTAATTAAAATTAATTACAGACGTTTTTTCTCCTTAGAGATTAAACATGGCACAACCAACTAAGTATAGGTAAAAAGAACCTTCGCAAAAAACACTACGTAAAGTCTACGACCAAAATGATGCGCTGCTATAACAAACATGTATATTTTTTTCATCTCGTCCTGAGAAATGGTGGGAAGGCGCTTCTCACGCGTCGGTAACGACTCGACATTATCGGGCATATCGCTCAAACTCCACTCGCGCGCAGTGAGCACACGCCCTATACCACGTTCGACGAACCAATGTTATCTTAGACACACAGATTACTGAAATATATGATCTAACACCTAGTAAATTATGTTCACGTGTTTTCTACCCACGATCCAGGTAAGATATGTAATTGGGACAGGAACTTGTTTGTTTTATTACTGTTTTTAATTATCGTGACGAATAGTTTAAAATTGGTGATATCCGGTCATTTGTTAAAGGAAATATCATTACTGTAGACCCTTAAATTTGAGGTCTTTAATTTATTTAGTATCATTACAGTTATATGTTTGAGAAATTAGACGTCTAGTAAAGATGGAAAGCCTAATAATGATTTTATCTTTGCATTACAGTTTGATTGACTTACGTACGGTCATTATATTCCAATTGCACCATTACCGCGACATTAGTAAGGAGAGATATTAATTCTCAATCACCGTTGAATTAACAACCTTATCACATTACCATAAGGTTTAATATCCATTGCTAATCGTAATATTTAACGACATTTTAAAATAAATATTGTTAGTGTAAAATTAACTTAGTATACAGGGTGATAAAGTTGATAATTCTCTGCATTGCAATTCAAGCTTTTTCATTAAATGTATTAGCTAGTTTTCCGTGCGAATATACTAAATGATCGCACTCTTATTTACCGTGCGGTTTTTACCGATACCGAAAAGATTCCCGTAATGAAGGTGATTGAAGTCGGTAAATTACCGAACATCATTAAGTTGTTATAACATGCCAATTCTACGTGACTCGCCTCTACTTATATATGGTCAACAAAACAGTTCGGTATGCAGACACGTACTGAAAATATTTGCTATCCACTGGCAGTTTTGTTTATGTAAATCATTTAATTATATGGCTAATTGGTAAATATAAAGAAAATTATTTTAATTAAGCTGGTTTGTATGTATCTATTTTAGTTTCATGTAATTTTTTGACAACTTAGCTTCAATATTAATCTTTAAGGAACCTTTTCCATACAATCTGTACTGACTACGATCGAAAGCACATACTTACTTAATACATCTGTAAATACATATGTCATATTAAATCTTTAATTAAGTTCAATAAAAAACTGTACATTTTTATGAGTATTCGTGATTTAGTGAAGCAATTACGCATGATGAATGATAATTAACCGCTTAATTAAGAAATGAAATTGATGTCCGTAGTCTTACTTCAAATAATCAGATGTGTTTAATTTATTTATTCTGCAAGTCGTGAGCTTTGTGGATATAATTTGCCTTCATTAAACTGTTTGATTAAAATTGATTGAAATGATTTATTTGTTGAAATAGGCAAAAGTAGAGAAAAAAATGTAGTTTATATTATTTAAGGCTGTGCTAATAATTGCCAATTATATTTCTTTAATACTATATTGGTAAATTGAAAAGTTTTAACTATTGATCAACTGGTAATATTTACCTATAGATAAAGACAGGTACCTGGAATTACATCCACTTAATTAATTTTACTAGATTGTACTTGTAGAAATCGCTTCCTAAATAGCCGTTTTTATCGGAGGTCTCCACCCTCATTGTTACCTTTAGTTTGAGATATCGTGATTAATCATGTAGTGGCATATCCTTTTTATTTATACATATCTATAGCTACATACTCATACATAAGATAAACATTTGAAAGAACTTCAACAATAACCCATCGCATCGCAGACACAACATAAACAAAATAATTAATTTAGCCACTATCTTCAATCTGTAAGTTCCAAGAATTAAACAAGAAGAGATACCCATATATACCTATATTACTTATATTAATTTAATATCAGGATTCGTCACAGTCTTTTTGCCCGCGGTATGGGCGTACGCTGGTCGTGAAATCCTGTAGATACCTCGATAGGTGATTTGAAATGGCTCATTGTTGTCTGAAGTTTTGAGTTACTTTCACAAATGTATAGTGTGGCCTGACATTTTGTGAGTTGCGAGATGTTTCGTAAGGTTGCATGAAAGATTTGGCATATATTTTGTAAACAAGTAACATGTGTAAATTAATATCAATCAAAATCGGGACTGGTTTATTTTGAGGTTCCCCGCGGTGTCACATAGTACCGTGTCCCGTGAGAACTACTTCCCGTTACCGAAAGAAGTCCATGTCCTTCACTCACTTGTTCACAGTTCACTACTTCTGCCCTGGAAGCGCTACAGACAGACTTACTTTCGCATTTATAATACAGGTTAAGTAATTTTTTGAAGAAATCCCGGGTAACTGAGTTGAGAAGGTCAGACAGGTATTAGCTCCTTGTAACACACTGGTACTCAGCTGCATCCGTTTGGACTGGAAGGCGACCCCAACATAGTTGGGAAAATGCTAGGCAGCTAGACAGGCTGATTAACAAAACAAAATACACCAAATATCAGTAAGATGACTTGGTCCCTACAATATTGCTGTTGACTTTCACAATGGTAACCGCACATACAATGGTGTACTGCAACTAGCAAGGGCTGCGACAATGTATGTACAATGGGCTGTTTTAATAGGCTAGTTTCCTAAAAAATAATAATTAGTCCGTCTTGTAGATTGTCCAAAATTAAGCGATACGTATTTTTTCTTTTTTAAATTGGATCAGAACTTGTTAAGATATAGCGTGTTAAAGTTGAGTGTGACGTCACAAGTTGCTACAATTTTCAGGACACTGTGACGTAAAAGGCCCCCACTCCTAATTTTTGAAGTGTATTATCTTTGTCATTTTATGTTTAATTAAAAAAAGAAAAAATACGTATCCAATATTTTTTGATTATCTAAAAAGCGGACTAAATATTATTTCATTATTTCGACCCTGGACACTACCCTATTCTAAGTACCTATGTGCAAACTTGTTCATTTTGTTAGTGGCGATTGTTGGGCTAAGTATTCCAACAAGAACTGGCTATTTTTTCCTGTTCCAGGAAGGTGACAAGCATTAGTCCTTTACGATGTTTCTCTGAAGTTTTTGTACGTTGTGTCCAGTAAACATGAGAAAAGAAACATCAACTTAGCTTACTTTCTAGAGAAAGTTATCTTTTGTCAATCAAAACAACAAAGTCATGAAAGGTACTGTGTCTACATACACGGCTTATAAATAATTGTCCCTTTTTGTATGTTCACAAGTATCTACAAGGAATAAACAAGTTTATGGGAACAAACCGGAGCTACAAGGTTGTGCGCTAGCGCAAACATAAGGGCGTGGACGGAGCGCGGCGGAGCGGGCACGCGTGGGCCCAGGCACGGCCGCCCCTAACAACTTAATAAGCGGTTGTGCGTGATTTACGCGCGCTCGCGGCGCCGGCGCACTCGCCCATCCGACTTATTTATACTAATTTATGACAGATAAACATCGATTTTACTTAGCAATACCGAGACAAAGGATCGAAATGCATCCCGCCTATTATCCTCAAAAGAATTCCTGCGAGCAATACGACGCCATTG
Source organism: Helicoverpa zea (assembly GCF_022581195.2). NCBI lineage: Eukaryota > Metazoa > Arthropoda > Insecta > Lepidoptera > Noctuidae > Helicoverpa > Helicoverpa zea. The sequence goes on from NC_061454.1 coordinate 4,745,054, forward strand.
TGTTCCGTGCTTTCATAGTAGACGGCGTGCGTATCATTAAAAGCTACAGCCGGTCGACCGGCTCATTAGCACTAAGCGTGCCATTAAAAAGTGGCCACAACTGGCTTTACAAATTCAGATTATAAATCTAAACGCGAGCTAATTACGCCGCACCCAATAAATCTCCCGCATTATATAGGCCGTAAATATACCACAAATATACCATAAATATACGATTCCGTGGTCGTTGGCCATAGACCCCACTCGAAGCGGCTCTCCGGCCGAGTTATGGCCCTTCGAATGGCCGACTCGGCCGTAACAATCGGTGTGAATCGGAAATAACCGGAAAATTTCCACAACTTGTCTAATGGCTTATTGTTATACGATTGTTGTGTTATTGTTGTTACGGCTAACAAATAGCCATGTTGTCAACGTGTTTTAAGCGTTATTTAGTGAGCGCTTATGCGGAGAAATGTCTAAGAATTATGAAATGTTGTAACACGAAAGCAAATTCGAATGAGAAGCGAGCCGCTGCAGCTTAGTATAATTATTGGACTTGCAATGAATAAATCAATAATTTAAATTGGTCAAGTGCTAGACTTGTAGGCCTAAGTTTCAGCACCAATATTTACTGATTACTTAAAAGCTGGACTGCAAAATGTATTAGTGGCGAAATTCAATTCAGAGGACATTTCCAAAGAACAAGCAAAAACCATGTAACCTAATAAGCTTCTAAATATAGTCAGATAGGTATTCTACGAATTTCAATGAGTATCGACCTTTCTACATTGCTCTCAATTGCTTCAAAAGTTAGACAGTGAAGCTTAAAGGAAAACACGAACTATAATAGCTCGTCAACAACACGCGTTAACTTTGTATGGAGCGAAGAGAGCGGAGCGAGCGAAGTGAGCGAAGTTGAGAAAGAAAAGCAATCAAGTTGGCTCGATCACCCAGTGCATACATTACTTCGGTGCACTATGAACGTATGCAAACATCGCGAATATAATAAATTATTAATTAATTCAGCTCGTTAAAGAACAGTTGAACGGTCAAAGTTTTCGTTTTAATTGTATTCATTGGTTGTGTTCATGTTTTTGCTAACTATGAATTTTATGTTAAGTAAATATAGCTGGGAGTTGTAAATAAACCCCAGAGTGGGCCTTTTGTACACTAACTAAGCCTTTCAATTTTCTTGCTTTTTCCATTTTCTGATGAAATTAGCAAACACTGGAAAAAACAATTCAATTACACAAAAAGCTCTAACAAACTTTACTTGATTTCTCATAATTTAACTACATTTCTCATACTAAAACTAAAGGATGTAACAAATTAAATAACACTAAAATAATACTACACAGCATTAAAATAACTTCCTAATACCCAATCAGAAGTCATAAAACAAACAATAGTACAGGAAGTGCCTTAAAATTTCAATTATAGAATCTTTGTAGAATTTTCGAATTTCGAACGTAATCCTTTAGTTCCGGTGACGTCACGGTCACGAAAGACGAATCGGAATGAAGAACGCCTTGAATGAAGAACGAATGAACAACTCTTTGACAATGGCAGTGGTAACGAGGCGTTCTGCAATCGTTCGGTCATTAGCGGTCACTGGGAGACCACTTGAGGTAATGACCTATACCTACTTAGATTTATGGATATTCTTTTTATATTCGTTAAAGGAGTCAAGGATGCATGTAGTTATTTTTCAAAGACCTTTTGTTTTGTCTAAGGAGAATTATCGAAATTAATTGGATAGAATTTTATGACTTGTTATTTTGTCATTTTAGCTACCAAAAATTTTATTTTTCTTAAGCTCCAAATAGAATATACCTACATATTATTTAATCTTCCACACTTATATTGCATGGTACCTAAATACCACCTGTGTTCCGTAAACATATCCTACCATACCTCATCATTCAGTTTGTGCAGCCATCCTGAAGTATTCTCCCGCCAACAGGCTTATTTTCCCCCGCACCGGCAAACCGAAGCGGAAATATAAATTCGTATTGATACGAACATCTTTGAAAAATACCGGTAAATACTCCAATAACAGGATCGTCGTAAAATACTCGATGGGTATCTCAAAATATTTATTTTTTGAATTTGGAACTGAAACTGATTGGGTCGTGAAATTGAGGATGAATAAATCCTTCGTGGAAGTGTTTTTTTTATATTTTTCTCGTTTAAAAGCATTCAACTGTAACTAAAAAGAAACAAATTAATTTTGATTTAAAATGAACCATTCAAATTAAAATAATCATAGAACCGCAAAACTTACAAAATTAAAACCAAATTAATTTCAGATAAAGAACAAATTAATAACATTAATATCCAAACGCTCCATTTAAAATTACCGAATCTAATTTAAATTTCGAAATTCGAACTTAAAAAAAACAAAACACGCCCACATAAACCCAATTAACACGTAATAGGCTCATAAAATATGATTCATCCCAACAAAGATATCTAATACAGGTCGGCAACACGTATTAATAAAATACAAGGCTATTCATTACTTCGGCTTGCTGTTGCCGCGGCAACGTGTAATTAGGTCTATCGAGTCGGTCATTTTCGATAATTCATAATGTATGTTAATTATGGTGGTTCCTTAGCCCCGGGACAGGCTTTCCTCCACCCGGCCCTTGCCGCGAACTGTGTTTATATTGTGCACTTACAAATAAATAATGATAGACAACACTGGGAATTCTAAATAAGCGAACTAAATAACAGCTTTTGTTATTTGATTTAAGGGAACGGAACGTGTTTTGTTGTTGTACGAATTACTTACGTGTTATTTGGGTGTTGGATCAAAAATGTGTAAATAAGTGTGGTTTGTAGTGGTTGTTATTGCAAAATAATACCTACGTATTTACAATTCATTTCTCAAACAGTTTTTCTTATTGCTACACAGCAGAGCATAGGCCTCTTGTCTTGTCTAGTTAAAGAGAAGGAACGACCGTTAGGTAATCAACACGCTTGCTCGAAGTAGATTGACGATTTCATACTTAAAATTAAAGTACATACTGATCTCTTAAATTGCACTTCTAAATTAAGTACATCATAGGAAAGAAAAGTTGAGTACATTATCTTTAACACTTTATAAATACTTGCAAAGTCATAAAATGAGTAGATCTAGGTATACGAAAGACACATCCATTCAAATGTTTCACAAACCCTACTCTCAAAAAAAACTCAAGTACATAATCCAAGTACAAATCAGATTCACAGAAGCACCAAAATGCCGTTCCTTCAAAAATCGCACACATTCACCTCGCCACGCAATTAACATCGCACACAGAATATTTTGATGGAAACGAGAACCCGCACATCAAACTATACACAACACTTTTGTGTGTTTTTCACGGCATCAACGAGCGCGATACTGAAAAGCCTCAGGCTCCTAATTAGGCTGAAGTCGGACGTGCCAATTAATTCAAGTTTCACTCGGAAACTTTGCCGCGTCAATTAATTTCATAGTTAATTAGCAAGCGCGGCCCGGACAAAACCGGGTGAAGGAAAGAAAGGCTAACGATGGTAGCCCGCGGCCTTCTACAATGCACCAATTACACCAGCTTTGTTGCGTCCAACTATATTCGTATCACAGGTGCATTCAATCCGCTACCAACACGTACCTATAGGTAGTATTTTGATGTATTTCTGCGAGTCTAGATTATCTTTTGTTTTTTTTTTTGTTTTTTTTGTTTCTAATTAGTGAGTGTTTGTTTCTTTTGATGTTTCGTTTCAGATTAATGGACTTAATAATTGCTACTGTTAGTTTTTGTACTCATGTTTTAAAGTGGTGGACACGCGTATCTATGTAAGTACCTAAGTATAGTTAAATAGAAGTCAAGAAACAAATACTTTTGACTAAGTTGAACTTTAGTAACATGATAAAGATCTTTTATCGATAACTTTGAAAGGTTACAACACATAAAATTTAATTTAGGGACTAAGTAGCTTTAAACGCAATTAATCAGCCAGGATTACCTAGATGACCCATAAAATACTTTCAGAGGCTTACATTTTTGCTAAAAAATACCTTATAACTATAAGTTATATATTTATCCTAACCACTTTGATATAATTAGGTACTTTTTATGTATAGGTACAGACGGGGCGGATCGAGTTTTTCGAATCCATAAAATAAAACAATAAAAATGAAAAATATTTACGTGTGTTCCAGACCCATCACAAATTCCATACGTTATCCCTCCATCTTAGTTATTGATTTTATTTTTTAAACGCATGTACCCATCAGTGAAACATTGTCATTATTTTCTTACCGTGACCATCTATCTATCACAAGACACTTCTAGCGAACGAAGTCCTCTCGATATTCTACGAAGCAATAAATAAGAGTATTTTATTTTATTTGTAGGCATTGTCTTACATCAAGCAATAATGGGCCACGAACGAGCCCGATGTACCGAGGAGAATTCAACAACATCACGCCGAGACTCGCCGGCATTCGAGCAATAACTCCGTGCAAATAAAATTTTAACCTCTGCTTAATATCTGGCGGAACATTTCGACGAAGTGAAACAACCAAATTGACAGACAGTAAAATATTTTATTCGCGCAATAATTTCATTTGTAAGAAAAACAAGGCGCGGGCGCGGGCCCGCCGCCGCCGCCGCGTTACTCCACAAACATCTTCCACGTGAATTAACCTATTAAACACCAAATTCGGGAAATAACTTCCGTTACCGACGTTCCGTAGCTACTCGTAAAATCGGGCAATATTTTCCGGTGCCATTAATTTTACTAAATTCACTTTTTATTTCCCTTGTCTATTCGTAGAACTTGCTTTATTAGTGTGCATTTATCAACCGTCTGTTTTGCAAGGAAAATAAAAACGGCGTGTATTTTCGCTGTTTACGTCTTCAAGAGAGTGTTAAGGTCTTAAGGCCCACGCACACTTATAACGGTAAATCAGTCGCCGTCTCAGGCTGCAGCACTCCCGTGACTCGCCAAGTCGTCACACGTCCTTAGGCCGTATTTGAATCGGAGCGGGAGTTAGATGGCGCGGCAGTCGCTCGGCTGTGTCGACCCGATTCGCTTTGTTTTCCCGCGCGATGTCATTAGTGGAAAGCCCTCGATATTTTCGCAAGCATCGATTATTTTTAATGGGCCGCCGCCGGCATAGCCACGCCGCACGTACCAGCACCACCAAGTAATTCGATAGTACATCCGCACTCGACACGACATAAGAATCGTTGTTTGTAGCTTTAATTATATGCAGCGAAAAAAAAAACGAAATTTTGAGCCAAAGCGCGAACAAATACAACATCGTATTTTTCTAACCTGAAGGATTAAAATTTTGTTTAGGTTTTGGTGCCTTTAACGACATCGCTGTTGAACTTAAAAAAATATTTCAACAGAGATTTAATTTCATTCCCGGAGTAATAACGGCACCAGATTCAAGATTAACCAAATACTGTATGCCTGTGTAGCTGAATACCCTTCCCTGCACCCCAGCTACGTACTGTAAAACTGACCAGTCGTCAGTTTCAGGAATTTTCTTTCAAGAATATTTGTCTTAACTTCTCTTCTAACTTAATCTTACTTACTATTCCTCTATCACGATAAAATACTCCTTAACTCTGGCAGAACCTACAAAAAGTCTAATCCAGCGTTCTAGAACCGCGTTCGGGCCACGGAATCAATCATTAAGAAACCATTAATGGCACTTACCGCCTGCTTTCCTGTCACTAATACTCTACAGAGTTTACTCGCCCAAATAACTCGGGGCTCGAAAACCGTTTTCTTTTTGTATTTTAAAAAAGAATATGTTTTAAGACTTGAGTTTTTTAATAATTAAATTATTCTAGAAAATTATTACATAATTTTGTAGAAAAACCTCCAATGCAATAGCTGGTACCTTAAAGGTACCACCACTACAATATATTGTTTCGTTTCGAAAAGTTATCAGTTCAGAAAGAGTTATCGTTCCCAAAATTGTCTATTTCTTATTCATAAGTCACAATAAAAAAATAAAAAATAAATAAATGTTAAATAATAAATTACAGATTTAAACAGTAGAACAGTATTTCAATTAAAAATATACAGTATCTGCCTTTTTCAGTTTGTGTTCTAGAAAAGCAGCAAGATAATAAAGTTATACTTAGTGTATTGTTAGCAAGCAGTCCAATATTTCATTTTAATAGTTTTGATCGACTGACTTCGATCAACAGACTGCGTTAATGAACGAAGTTAACGGATACAAACTACTACTAGCAGAAAGTTTTAAGCGAGAAGACTTTGCAAAAATATATAGACTTAAGTACAGTTCCTTCAGTTTATTAGTAGGTAGGAACTTAATAAGCTTAAACTATGGATTCTTCGGGATCTCTCATCAATTAATATTTTTATTGTCATATTGAATAACCATCATTCATCTGTTTTAAAAAAATACATCAGCCTAAAACATTATGCATTAGCCAGAAAATATCTCCTGCAAACTGAACTGAAAAAAAAATCACGCCCCTTTCCATGCTTTCTTTTTTTACTTTCTTTTAAATAAGGACATTAAAAATTAAGCTACGTGAAAAAAAAATGAGAAAAATATTCAAGTATTTATTTATTTAACACCACAGTAGCATTTATCGATCGATCTAAAAATCCAATCACCATTAGCTAACGATCAATCATACAGCATCAATAGCAATAACAGCCGTGCCACCGTGTCTGACTATCAAGCTCTGATTTAATAGTAGTCCATAAAGCCAGATATACACCGGCAACTCTACACAAAGGCTATAGACATGGAAAACAAAATTACCAGCAGAGGTGCCATAACGGAAAATCTCCTTAGAAAATAGTGCGCCAAAATGCAGGTCTTAGGATAGGCAATGCAACTCTATGATTTAGGTATAAAAAAAGTATAAAATAAAAATAATAGTTTAAAAAAACAAAAAAACATGCTTTTAGCACGTACTAAAAATGTCTGAAAGAACCCGAACGCCTCTTTAAATCACTCATAACTGATCGTTTTCGTCATGCCCTCCTTATATATTCGATCTAGGTAGAAGACGTCTGACCTACCCGCGTTATGGCATCTCCGTTCACCTTCCCTACTCCGTGGCTATAGTCTATAGTATAAGGCTGTGTGTACATTATCAGGGTGGCACGCATCGTGTCGCCCGCGGCTCAATCATTAAGGGATCATTAAAAGTCCGCCGTCAACCTGTTGGCCGCTCAACCGATGCCCTTTCTCTACTTTTTCTTCATTTCTCCGCTTTCAAAGGGTTTTAGATATTTAATTCCGCGTTATAATTAAAGTTTTTTTCTGTTTCTAAGTTTATGTGTTTAGAGGAGATTTATTTAGAAAAGCGTTTTATATTAATAGTTTTTCTATTTATAATATTTCGAGTTGTTCTATTTCACTGCTACATGTTAAAAAAAAGCCTTGGTGAATTTGGGGACTAGCAAGTTTTTTCGAAATATTTATTTTTTACACGGCTAAAACTATACCCGATTAGGTAAATTAATATGAGAATTTCAGTGTCATTTAATTTTATTACAGGTATCTTTTGAAACCAATCCATTTCCATCCCATATTAAAAATGGAGAACTCGCTCACTAATTTATGAATATAGAAAATTAATTACAGGACATTTACAACATACATCTTATAGTCTTAAGCGATAATACACAATTTCATCCTTAAGCTTGCAAATGAGATACAAACGGCTATAAAACATAAAATCAAGTGCATAAAACATTCATAAAGTTTTATGACACAGATTTATCACTTCAGCGGATAGTTAGAACGGTGTCGGGATGAAAAGAGTGGTAACAAAGTCGACGGGCGGCGGGCGGCGCGGTGCGGCAAGCAAATGAGGCGCGACGCTCACTGCTAACTAAACCAATCGGCCGTGCTGGGTATGCAGACCAGCGGTGCAAACGCTGCGGTTTGAAATGGTCCATTTTAAATTATATTGTCCAAGCTTTATATACATAGGTACCCGCTAGCCTGCTACTCATATATTATTGTAACTATATCTCATTCATGTCATTATATTCTTATCGAATTGAGCGCACAATTGGGAATGGAGGTATTAAAAAAGTAAATGAAAAATCAAATTCCAAAATTATTTGACTAACATCACAACATATTTAATCAACTTCTAATCCCCCATGATCGGGCTGAAAAATTAAAGCTCATAAAGCTTTATAATTTGTTATCTTTAAAGGCTACAATATTCAATAAACAAGTCTTATTTGTCTGAAAGTTATCCACATTTATTTAATTATCTAAAAATCTCTTTGCAAATATATGAGGTGTAATCATTGCAAGTATAATAGGTATACCAGACAGTCGGGCGTTTTCCCCCACGCGTCACAACCGCTTATTTAAGACGATCATTTACCATCATTTGCGGGTTGCTTTTTAACCCTCATCCGTTTTTAATGCGACCGCTGAATCCTTTCGCGTTCGCTTGTTATTCGGATACTATACTGCTCGCTGATACCGAAGCTCATCTCTAGTTATGAATTCCCTGTGAACATCTGATACCACTGTCTGTGGCGACCTTTACAAAAATAGTTTCTTTAACTCTGATTGTAATTGAAATTCCGCAACAGAAATGGAATGTTCCATCTTCATCTCCGACTGTATTATTCCAAATATTTTTTCATTTACAACATAGTTTATTTTAATTTTTTTCAAAATGTTTTTGTAAGTCAAATCTAATCACTGGTTTTATGGTATCACGTGTGTTTTTGTAGCGTAAACAAGCTATTTCGAATAAAATAAAAAATCAACAAGTTTGATTAATACGGGGCGATAATCTGGCGACTGAAATATCATTTATGAAGCCATCAGCGCTAGCGATCCAACGCTAACTGCATGTAAACACATAAATATTTATCTCATAACGTGCTCGACCTCGTTACATGCCACGGAGTAGAAAAACAACAGAGAACCAACATGAGCTTTTCCTAGAGACAAGATACGTGTGCGTTTTACGGGGAGAATCTTTTATTGACAGTTACTGATGATTGAGGTGGTGTTTTCTTACTGACCAATAAATATCCTACATTACATAAGAATAAGCTGTCGTAGTTAATGTGATTGTTAATGTCTAATCTTCCTCTTAGTAAAAATAATGAAGCTGACAAGATATTCGCTCATGCTGAATGCCAATTTATTCCAAAAATATTAGGGACTGTTAAGGAGTGTTAGCATTCCATTTGCTTCGTGCTCTATGTCAAAGTCGCGTATGTCATAACTGCTTCATTTTAAGCTCTAATTTAGTAAAGTTATTGCCACGGTTAGATGTCGTATTGATGTCACTTCCTCCTCTTAATTAGTACACATAATATTACTTACCGACTTAGATTAATTTGGGGAAAAGATGGTAGTAATTAAATACCTATATTTTTTATTCAATTTCGGGTATTTAACTGTCAAGTATATTACAATGTATATTAATGAAGAGTATGGCAATCAAAATTGGACGATGATCCGTTACGTAGGTAATTACTCAGCAGTTCAACAGATCTTTTTTCGGAAACCATTTAACCTAGTTTTATGCAACTCTATAAAATGTTTATCTCTTAAAACAGCATATGCGCATCAATATCATATAATAACGCATGAAATTATTAACAAACACCACATAAACCACCATTCACAAACCTCCTCTAAACGCACAGCAAACGCAGGATAAACGCGCAATATGGCGACATCTCTAATCCCGATCGTACCCGGCTCGTTATCGCGTCGGCGGTCACCTCATTACGACCCTATCGGTAACGGCTTGTTCCTATATACTCCAAACCTATTCTTTTCTGTTAACAAATTTTCTATGTCTTAAATTTCTTCCACTTGAACCCAAAATTAAATTATACCTTCAAATTCCTTCTACGTGGCTCCAAAAGATTTTGTGTATCGTCAGCAAAATGAAACCCTTATGAACGAAACTATTATTTTTTTATTTTGTTGAAGGTGTTTTGACATACAACATGTAACAATATACGTGAACTAAAGTAACGTCCCAATAGTTTTGTGCTATTTCTATCCTTAAAATGTTTTCGAGCTCGGGCGATTGATTTTATTAATTGTAAAGAATTGATTTTTTGTTTTGCTTTATACCGGTAGGGAACGATTTTGTGGTGCGGATGGGAACAAGCCTCGATAACCGCCCGTTATCATAATTTGTTTGTAATATGTACATGTATTTTTATTGCATTCACTGGATTTTCGGAAATAGTTCGGAATAGTTTAACTAAAGGTTAGTGAGTTAACTGTGTAATCTGGCTACTAAAAAGTAATTGTTATGGGTGGATGATCCGGCGATAACAAATAACTGATGTTTGTTTTGTTAAGTAAATTGGAAATTGTTATTGAAAAGCATTGTATTTTATCACAGAAAAATTGAAATTTTAGGAAAGTTTTTTTTTGCTTTTTCAGAAGCAGTTTTTTTTTTAGAAAGTTTTTTTTTAGTGCTCGAGGAACCTTTTTGAACTGAAGATGTTAAAGAGATATTATTATGTTTTATGTTTATATATATTTTGTTTATTTTTAATTTTGTATAAAGATAAGTAGTTTAAGTTTGTAATTATGTAAAGTGTGAACATTGTATAAAATAAATATTAAAGAGATTATTTTTAATTACCTATTCAATTACGTGGTTTTATAATTTTCTCTTATAATGTGAAACTAAGTATTTGCAATAAACAATATCAAACGGAAAATCTTCTTCCTCCTGCCCTGTTCCCAATTTTCTTTGGAAAATATAATATACATATATTTATTTTTACTGGTAAAAATAGCGGATGAAGATTAAGAAGAGGTTTTTTGATATAGAAAAACATTTACAAAACATTTATTATATTTTTTTATAGTAATAAGATTTTTTTTGTTACAGTTTTTAATTAGGTGCAAGAAGTAATTATTTTTTCCCTACTAGATATCTAAGGCAATAAGACAATAATTTTATTTTTTTAGAAGAGAGATCAGTAAAAGCTTTTGTTAATTTACGGTGAAGAGCAAGCGATTCTGGGGGTGCTACGATTGCAAAAAATATCGAATCCAATTAGCCAATTTTCAATAAGCGATTGTGACTGTGTTGATGATTCTTATAGGAAGATTATTTAAAAGACATAGTTTTATGCTTTCAAACCCACCAAAAACGATCTAATAAAAATTCAATTTCTTCTAACCAAGAAAAAAAAACAAAATCAAAAAATAAAGAAACCGCTAGAACGACAAAGCACCCCAATCGGAATGGAAAAACGATCGTTGCCAATTGCCATAAAAAGATCGTCGGCCCAATAAAACGGAATTCACATTGTCAGCGATGATTTGAGCGGGTGAGGGCGACGGGGGGGAATGCGCGGGCGCGCGGGGTGGAACAACATGGTTTGGGCGGGCGGGATTTTTATACCGCGCTAGGAAAAACTTCAGAGAAACGTCAGTGACAACTGATTTGTTCCCATTTCAATTGGTTACTGGAGTATTTAGGTGACGTGTGTTTTTCTTGTTGTTTTGGGTTCTGTGATTGTGAAATTTTGTTTTTTTTTCTCTGTTTTTTTTTTTATGTAGGTTAAACTTTTTGGTTGTCCGAAAGGGTGGAGTATTTAGATTGACAACTTCATGAAAGTTTTTTTTTTAATAAAAAGTTTTGCTTTTAATATTCAACGTAATATAATGTTAATTTAATATAGAGTTCTTTATTATAGACAATGACTATTCCTATTATAAAATAAAATTGGTTTGTCTTAGTGTGCCCCGAAATCAGTTTAATTTTTTACCAGAACATATAAAGGTTAAAAATACTTACAGAAATGCTATATAAAGAAGAAAAGATTAATTTGTTGTAAAATGTTTTTCGAGCTAGTTTTTAAATGAAATAGGTGCCTACAATTGCAGTCAGTTTTTCCATTTAATTAAATATTTCCACAATTCATTTTTAAACCCACAGTGAGTTAGCTATCTCTAATTCAGAAATCACTTCTTCAATTCATACGTATTACCCCACTTATTTATGTGATAACAATTTAGAGCTTAATATATTTTAATAGGAAAAAATATTTAAAGCCTTTTTCTGCCTATTAATCTTAATTTTATTTTTATATATATACTTATTTGGGATGCCAACAGTTATTACATTGACAGCCAGTTTCTTCATCAAAAGTTAAAGCCAAAGTAAAAGTCAAAGTAATGTCTAAAGTAAAAGTAACGGACAAATTCAATTTTTCTATTACTTTTGCTGTCACTTTAGTCTTGAAAAAACGTATTTGACCGTTACTTTAGACATTACTTTAACTTTAACTTTTGATGAAGAAACTGGCCGTAAGTAAGAAAAATTGATACATGCAAGAAAATTACAAGCTAAATGCATAACCTATTACAGGAAAACACCACATGTACCTTTCATTCTTTAACTTTCAGGAAAAATACGTTTTCAGGAATACTACACATTCTTAGTTACTAATGAAAAAGTTGTTTCGAACATTCTAACAATTTCACTATGAGCATAATATATTTTTATTGCAAAAATCTCTAAAATATTTTTGTGGCATATAACTTTTTATTTCTTTAACTGTCAGGGAAAATATGTTTTCAGTAATACTACACGCACTTAGTCCTGAAAAAGTTTTTTCGAATATTCTAAATGGCATCTAAAATTAAAATATAACAACAGTAAATATTATCCATACTTATTAAGCCAATAATAAAAATTCATTCATGAAGATTTTTTTTCAGCACATAAGATGTACGAATATTTAAATGGTAAGTACATTTTTCAGGTTTAAGACTGTAGTGATCTCCGCTTGTCGAATTATGTAAGTGTGACTTTGTTCACTTTAGAAAAATGATGACATTTTGTGGTATTCGAATATTTGCTGAGTTGCTGAGTTCTATAATTTTAAATTCTTGTCATTAATTTTATGTTTAGGAAGTTTGAATAAAGTTTTGTCATCTGGATATAAATATATTTTTACACACAAGAAAGATTTTAGAATTATAACTTTCTTGTAATAAATACTTTAAGGAGCTTTATGTAACTTACTGTAAAATTAGTTTTCATAAAGTAAACTTACTTGGCGTGCGTGTGGGGCCGTGCGGCAACTGTCAAAAGCACGTGGCAAGTCCCGCGGGACTCACGCCCACTGCACACTGGACCCACTCGGCTCAGGCCTCACGCACTGCCACCAGCCAGGACACGGCTAAGGTCAGTCTACAAGTTACTGGAGCATCTACTCGTAAGCGACGTTGGAAAGTTATTCCGTCGCCGATCGCGCAAGGATGAGCGTCAGACGTCGCGTCGACAGACCGACTGAGCGATGCGAGCGCGCGCGGCTCCGAGCGACGCGCCGCTGGGCGGTCCCGCTAACACGCCCCGCCTCGACCGCCGCCCACCAGCGACCACGCCCACCTGAATTAATAAAGGCGGCAAACACCGCCGGACACGCGGACAATGCCGCATTGTCCTGCGTCCAAAATAGTTTCAATTAGAATCGAGGACAAGGCACAAAAGCGCCCGCCGGCGGATCATTCACGCCGAAATTGGCCGCTGCATGAGCGATTAGCGAAACCTCATACAAAACTGTCGATGATATCCCAAACTATTGTTCCGCATTTGAACTAAACCGCTCGTTATAATCGAATGAGTTTGCTTTATCCGCGACGTGTCATGGCAAGTTAATAGCTTAATATCGTGTTGAAATTCAACATTGATACATTGTTTTCGTACTTTTGAAAAGCTTTTTGATGTCATGAATTGCCTGGCTATATTGTGGGTAGAAAGCATCTTAGCAAATGACACTACAAAGTCTTTTTAAGTGCTTTCGTGAAAGATCAGTGAGACATTAATAATCAATCAAGAATTTCAAATCTATTGACAAAGCTGGTAGAATTACTTGAGAATCATTTAGTCACTTCAAACCACTCATTGCATACATGTATTTTCAAACCTATGGAAGATGAATATCTGTCTCACGAAAACCAAAGAAAATCCGGAAAAGAAGTTTGTTTTCATAATAAGCCTTGTGCAAAAAAAAAGAACAAAAACGTGTCGACCACAAGGTATTTTTCTTATATATTTGTATTTCAATAGAAAATCGGCACGGTCAACCTGACACCCTATCTAGAAGGCTTTCACCACGAGAACAGTTTCTTACTTTATTCCTACTAAGCTACACTATTCTAAGGAGAACCTGTTGGTTATTTAAAATGCTGTACTGACAAAAACAATTGCGTATCTTGATTTGCGTAAGCAGCAACGATAACCGTTGCTTTTTATGATGAACTTACCTATAATCATGGGATAATAAAGGGTCTGAAAGAAAGATGACTGAAAATGATTACTGAAGATATCGTTTGATACAAGACTGAAATAAGTTCGTTCATCTGATGGCTCCAGTAGTGGAGAGACACCAGAAGAATAAGTCATGAAACAGAAACCTTAATCCTCAATGTAGATAAAAGTAAAATACCAGCTGATTTAAAATGAAAGCAAGACTTCGATGTATTTTAATCTCGGGATAATGCAACGTAGGTTTTAATGAATATGAATATGAATTTCATACATGAACATTAACAACATAATAATTCTTCGTCTTGGTAGATGATAGCAATAGAAGAAAAGGTACAACTATCCAAATTAAAAACAAAAATTCTCCAAACAGCTTTCCAAAAAGGAGAAGCTTTTAGGGAAGCCAGTAGAAAAATAAAAACTTTTTTTTTAACAATCTGTTACAAATATGGCGTTAAGACTTACTCCGGACCTAGCTTCTACTACTCATTACCAATATAGTTTTTGGTCTTCCATTTATTACACCTTTTTTCCTACAAGATTGGAGAGAAAGAATGTGATTCAAAATCTAATGGTCATCTTACGGTCATTCAACAACGACTACATGCTTGGTATAGAAGTCATAACATATTTCGGTGTGAAGAAGAAGAATAAGAATTTTGCAGAGACACGGTGTTAGGTACCTGGTGTTTTGGTTAAGCCTACATGTAGTGTGCACGTTGTAGTTGCGTTGTAGTCTTTTTTAGTAATAAGTATAGATTTAATAAAACTAAACTAGGTAATAATGATAAGTACTGCAAACCTCTCCTACCTCTTTATGCTGTGCCCTACCGGGTCCATATTGTTTCTAGTATATTGTTTAAACTTTATAAAAAACCACCTGTATTACATATGGAACGCAAATAAAGAATTGAATTTGAGTTTGCTATCTATTGCTGTGGAGTTCCCTCGACTTTCTGTTGTCTCCATCATGAGTTGAGGGAAAATCAGGTTTTCATACGATGTGCGCCTACAATTTTGTCTCAAAATGACTCTCTACTTTTCAGAGTTTCCATCATCAGATCCTGACCTGCAGCAATGGGACCTAACGGCAAATATTATATTATCTTTCATATCAAGAAAGGACTTTTCAAATCGAGAAATCTAGTAAGAGACAACAACAAAAACCGTCCAATTGCGAACTTACTTTTTTTCTGGAAGCAGTTAAAAAGAGCCTTGACAGTCAGATAAATAGATAGAGGAATACATAGCTAACGGTCAAGGGGAACTCGTATTTATTTGTGACCTTCGATTTTAGATTTGCTGTATCATCATGATTCGTTGGCTGTGCACATATTTTTTGTCCCTTAAGTAAAGTTATCAAATAAACACCATGTATATACGTGTTTTTATTGAAAACTTCTTATCACGGTTTTAAGTATATAAAGAAATGGTTATATAAACCAGGAATGCCATGAATTTAGATTGTTGATAAAACTGAACAATAACTATGAAACTGGGTAAATTATTGCAATAGATCAGAACTATCTTACATGACTTTCTATATTTTTTTCCTACTTTTGCTACCTGTTTACATATTTATTTAAATCTGTTTTTCGGATGGCACGTTAAACTGTAGGTCCCAGCTGTCATTGAACATCCTTGACAGTCGTTACGGGTAGTCAGAAGCCAGTAAGTCTGTCACCAGTCTAACCAAGGGGTATCGGGTTGCCCGGGTAACTGGGTTGAGGAGGTCAGATAGGCAGTCGCTTCTTGTAAAGCACTGGTACTCAGCTGAATCCGGTTAGACTGGAAGCCGACCCCAACATGATTGGGAAAAAGGCTCGGAGGATGATGATTACCTACATATTTATTTAAAACTAGGTAATATTTTATTTTGGAGAAAGATGTATAAGAGCCCACATTTAGGTATTCATTTAGGTATTAAGCAGCACTCGTAGGTACTACTGAACTTATGATACTTAATAAAAACTCACCTGAAACATAACGACTTATTTTACACAGCGTAAAATAAACACTTTCCCAAAACCGATTTTCCAATACCATCCCATGTATATTTTGCTTTCACCTAGCAAAACAAATGAACGGAAGGGTTTTCTCGAAAGACAGAAAATGTTTCCACCGAACGAACAAGACTCGGAACTCTCGGATCACTGAAGTTTCAGCGACACCTATAAGTAATGTCCAAACTTACAAACTAAATATCCGTTTGCTTTACTGGCCACGGAAGGGATTTCTCGGCTGAACAAACAGAGAGTTTCACTTCAAATATCGGAGTGATTTTACGAATATACCCCAAAGGTGTTAGTGTTCTAAAAGATTAGTTGTCTATGGAGAGTCGTTCCAAGTAGGATGACGAATGTAAGCAAACAGGGTTTGGTTTGTGCATTGTTTGTGTACCTATGTGTTCTGAATATGTATATTAGTTTCAAGAGATTTTGTATTTTTTTAGCAAACCCTAACAACCCAGGCAGCTCAAACTTAAGGTACAACTTAAAAATAAAGTTTCGTAAAACCATTGCAGAAAACTTGTTTTTTTTAAAGAGCCTTTAGTTTACAATTTACATATTATATCTGGATTTTCTTCATACATAGGTAAATAAATATTAATCTTATTCTTTCTAAGATTTGTTCTGAACCTATTCTCTAAAAAGTATTGAATACACTAAACCAGCTCTATTCATCAGAATAACACAGGCCGTAAAAGCCATATAACTCGATTCGAAATTTAAACAAAGCTAGAAAGCAATGAGTCGTAATTGGAACGAGTTATGCCGCGCAAACAGCGGCGGTGTCCCGTCGCTCCGGACACGTGGGCCAATATTTATTTTATCAATATTCAAACAGTTCAAACGTCGGGTTTTGTCTTGATCGTCTAGAGGGGCTCCTACCTATTGGAAACTCAGATATTTTCGCGCTAGAATTTTCAATGCGCACTTTTCAGTTTATTTATTTGAAATTTTAAACGTTTTGAATACGTGTTTCATTTTGAAAAATCAATTAGGAGAAAAATAAAAAGTGTCAGTAATTCTTAAAAAAAAACATGTATCAAATAGTACCAAGAAGGCGTAACACATAATATAATTAACAATATACACAACAAACTATCACCAAACTTGACTTCAACTGAAAACTATCGACAGCAAACCGCTCAACCCTCACCGCGATGCACAATCCCTTGTTAACCTCGCTAATACGTTAACGAGCTATTCTACAAGTTTATTTAAGTCGTGCCGCAGCCGTGCCGCCGACGCCACGCGCGTCGCCCGCACCTCAGAATGCTAAACAGCCATTGACATTCCACCGGCGAAGCAATCGAACGGAAAATACACTTGTCATACATTTAACGTGGAATTTTTATTCTATGATTTAACTCGAACTGAGGGGAAATTATGACGGTTGTTCGAGTAGTAATACGTAATGTAAATGGTTTAGGTGGGTGACTGGTGGTGCATATTATGGCATATTGTAAGAGCAGGTTAGGGGTTTTTAGCTTCTTGGAAAATGTGATTTGATTTGTAACTATATTTATAAATGGAAAGAATTTTACAGTTTATATATGAATTGTCTTTTCTGTCTTCTACTTCTTAATTTTTTGTGAGTTACTTTTTTTTAGTTTCTTCTTAAATGTAGTTAAAATTTTGAGGTAATCTTCCCAAAAATTCTAAAATTACGAACACCTTAGATAAGCTCGCGGTTCCAAAAACCTTGTATGTGTATTCAGAATTAGAACAAATATCACCTGTCCTTGCGTTTTTTTTTTGACAAAATTATTTATGAAGTCCTGGAAAAAGCATTAGCGCTTTGAGGCTTCTCAAAGAAATTATTCATTTATCAAGCCCCAAAATACACCAGCCAGTCACTGCAAAAAAAATATTTTCATATAACCTCTAACTCTCATGAGCTAATAATTTGATCTGCTCCACTGTGCCACAGCCACCGGGTTACCTGTGACGGCACGTCAAGTCCGACAGCTCGTCATCATTGGAACAACTTACGGCTTACGAAAACACGACGCCTGCGCCGCGCGCGGGACCTAATTCTTGGAGCCGGGCGCACGTCGCCCGTCAAATTTGCGCACAGGGCTACCACGAATTTTAATTTCCAAAGAACTAAGTTGTTGAAAGCCTGAAAATATTTTTTTTACTAGAAAATAGTTAAAAAATATTTGATAGTCATGAACTGCTACGGATTTTCACAGGCCAAAAAATTAGGGAAAATTACGCTGCCTTGTTCGTGGTAAGTCAGTTGCTGTATTGTGAATGTTTATAAATAAATAAAGAAATTGGTTTGAGTACAAGCGTCCCTACAATTTAAAATTTGAAACGTCTTAGATGCCAAACATTGACACCACATTCGACTTAGAATGCAAGCATTGTCGAACATGAGGTAGAGAAATATTTATCAGTATATCGCACATGACATGTGTATTGCAGGAGTTGTCAGATCGCGCCTCGCTTGGGCACCCCTGACGGCCATCACAGACAACGTCTTCCTTCGACTGACAGCCGGCGACATATTTTATTCACGGCGCACCGTCGTAATTCCGTCGATGCAGATAAATTTTTTTACCGCGGGAGCAAGCCACGTCCCACGACTTTGGCGTTTGCATGATGAGCTCGTTTTTTATGCTCGAATAAAATTGTGTTAGCCACCGCCACGGAGACGTGTGAACACCGTCGAATTCCCAAGAAATTGTTTTTGGGAAGCCTGCTTTGATATTTATGAAAGTTGGCAGGTTGAGACGTATGTTTGAGTGAAGGGTACGCGGCGGGTTTAACATCGCCTGGACTGTATGTTGTTTGTTGTCTGTAAGTTAGGGGATATTATCACAAGTTGTACTGGTTCGTAAATGTTTGCGAACAGCCACCAGTTGCAAGATGTCAGGTATCGTAAACACGATGACACAGTCGCTTTGCAGCGCTCGGTGCGCCGCGGGACCGACATCCTCCGCTATCAATATTAAATCCGGCGGTGCACAAACATCTGCTCGCGACTGCAAACGTATAAGTTTAATCAGTGGTGTTTCGATTAGTTAGAACACATCGGCTCCTGCCATTGACGGGATGCTTTAAATTAAATGTCATTGCTTAGCGTTTGTTTAGTTT
Organism: Helicoverpa zea; assembly: GCF_022581195.2. Taxonomy (NCBI): domain Eukaryota; kingdom Metazoa; phylum Arthropoda; class Insecta; order Lepidoptera; family Noctuidae; genus Helicoverpa; species Helicoverpa zea. The sequence goes on from NC_061454.1 coordinate 4,764,414, forward strand.
GAGAAATTCGTCTCAAAACTCGGAAATCATGCACTAAAATAATTTATATTCTTGCAAAAGTATCGGAAATATGATTTACCTAATTTTTTTTCTATTTACCCAACAATATGCAGCACGAAATCAAAATAACGAAAACGAAAAATCGACAGCCGAATAGCCAACTTCAGCATTTAACCGTTTGCCACGAATAACTTACACAGAATCTGCAAGCCACAGCCACAGGTAACAAGTTTAAAATTCATCAACATCAAACAAAAAGACGATTGACAAAATGCAAATACTGGAGTGTCCCGCAGAAAATAAAATAAGCTTTGACCCTACAAAGTTTCGTGGGATTATGAATGTTTATACTGAAAATAATGCGCGGTCGTGGCGTTCGACGCAAATATTTGAAGATGGAGTCAAAGGGATGGCTTTTTGCGAGGCTGAAGTCCTTTGAGCGGGCGCGGTTTGTGGTCAGATAACCCGATTAGCCAACCATCGCTATGTGCCAGGAGAATTGAGATCGTAGTTCACCTCAACCTGTGACGGCTTCACTCTCAGTTATTCTGTTTTACTGTAGAGGATTTGTTTTTCAAACTAATTTACTTTTGAATTGTTTGAATAGTTATTTAAATAACGGTGCTGAAATAAATGAAAAAAAAAACATTATGTAAACGCATACAGTGCCTCTGTTTAATTAGCCAAATCAATTAGGTACCTTGTAAAAAGTCTAAACTGTATAATAATATGAAAACAAATAAAATTCAGACCATCAACTTGAAGACCTAACCTTAACAGGTTTGATAGCGAAACATAAACTATGATAGACTCGTAGCCACAAACTGACGTTATATTTCCTCTTTACGGCTGGCTGACACTAAAATGTTTCCAAATAAAATTGTTATCCATCAAAACAGCTGTTCGTTTCCTAAAGCGTAAGACATGCACTGGCATGCCTATAAGCATTCGTGTTTGAAGATGTAGTAGAACCATCTACTAGATACGATACTGTTATAGAACCTACACTGTTCTTTTTTGTGGTCAGGTGTCAGGAGTTCAGGACTTTACAGGTATTATATTTTTCCTGACATTGTCTTCTGTCCAAGACCTCATTATTCTTAAGTTTCTGTTGATGACTAATTATGGATACAGCAAAGGTCGCAAGATGGACCGATGTAAAAATTCGGAAGGAGAAAATTCTTGCTAGAGTCTGTTTTCGTTATTTGAATTTGTAAGTTGCAAGTGAGAATGCGCAGGAGCATGGACCAAATAATAAGCTTTTGCAATTTCTTCAAAAGTGTTATAATCAATGTCAGTGTTGTAAGACTTTCTGAGTCGCTGACTAAATTAAAAAGTACAGATTTTAAAGTCCCCAGAATTGAACAAAATGTTATCAAGCTTTCGATTTTTTTGCATAACATCAGAAATAAATTCAGTAACCTTTCTAGCAAACTATCTCGTTGTCCTGCTGACTTATTCAGAGGTACCAGCAAAGGCTTCACAGCCCTCCACCTGCGGTTAGGTGTAACTTAACGAACCCTCGCTGAATCTTTAATACATAGTTTCATTTAATACTACGAGTTACTCGCTAACTTTGCAATGGTCCTCTATTGACTGAAACTTCGCGGTTTGGCTAATCATACCCTGTTTGAGTTAGTGCGGTCAAATATTTATAATCTCTACTTTAGTACAAATATTTAAGTTTGTGTTAGTTATGGGATATGGGTATGAGTCTGTACACAATGTTTTTTTTTATGTAATATTTCTAGGATAATATCAGGTTTACTTTTATAAGACTTTCAGAAAAAAATGAGCACGTTCATTTTAAAAATAAATTATTCATTAAACAAAACTGTGTAACTGGGTTAACGAATTTGTTCCAAATTGTTAATGGTTCTTAAAGGCTTTAGATTTCTCGTAATTATATTTACACTGTTAATGAGAAAAGAGGACAAAATACGCACCTAATATCAATTATATTTAGTAGGTAATTCAAAAGCAGAATTAATTCAATTTCCAATACAAACATCTACCTGGCTCAGGTAGCTCCTCCAGCGAGGCGCTGTTCCCTACTTGGCAAATTAGATTTCGCATAAAGCCTATTTTAATTTGCGCCGTCGCTAAACATTGCGAGCTCTTAAATGTTTAAGCGAGCGGAGCGCGCGGCGCTGTGTGCGGAGCTACGGAGGCGCAGGCGACCACCGCCGTCGTTGACATTCAACAAAGCAAATATGTTCTTGGCGGTGGCGCCCGGCCCGACGCGATAATAAGCTTACCGGCCGAGGGCGGGCCGCCCCCGCCCCGCCGCCCCCGCGAGACCGCCCTAGCCTCACGGTGTTATTAAATTCTTTTGTTGGCCCCGGCACCGGAATGCCCAGTTATTTAGCCGTGGTCCGGCTCTACGGGATCAACGTAAATATCTCCAACATGTTGTCTTTTGAACTCCACTAGATTGCGGGATGAAACGGATTATTTGCATCCTTTTTCACGTGTGAGGGTTGCCGACGTGAGTTCTGAAGCAAAAAATAAGTGGTTCAACACAATATGATAAATGTAATGCAGCAGGTGTTTGCAGTGTGCGCTCGCTACTACGGAGCATATTGTAAAGTGAGCTCGAATTAAAACGTTAAAATCCTCGCTCCCCCGCTTCGTATGAATTTAGACAACATCTAAGCCGAGGGCGCGCTTCATTTCGAGCACATTACTCTCTGTTTAACAATAAAACTCATTAAATCGCTCGTGCGGTCGCGTTTTATAAATGTTTCACGTATTAATAAAATTAACAAAGCAGTGGTACACGAGAGGGCTATTTCCCGACAAAGCGTCGGAGCGTAGCACAATGGGATCTAAAATAAATACGAGGACTTTAGCAAACAGTACAGCACACAAAGCGTCCACCTGGTGGAGGCAGTCAGGCTCTATTGAAAATTAAGTGGCGGCGACGGAGTTCAATTAATGGCCGCGAGGCGTCCGCCTGAAGTCTCTTCTCGCACTGCGAGACGCACCAGACCTTACCCACGTGCATGCAAAGGACACTTCAGGAAACTAAAATAATTACGAAAAAAGTTAATATTTTGAGGTTATAAAAATACGGGGAGCAGTCCATTGTTGTTTGCAATGAAGTATATCTTCGTTTTCTAATACCAAAGAGCCTCCAGCAGATCCACAATTTACACAATATAAACTATATTCTGCATCCTTTGTTGTAATTATAATACAACTAAATTCGATCACAGACAGAGCAATATCCGAAAATGCCAGGAAAATCCAGTCCTTTACACACAGCCGAGTCTACCAAGTACGCAATCTAATCGGAGTCCGTAATCAAGCCAAAGTTGTTAGAATAATTTAACCATCAAACGCATAGAAAATCACAAAAGAGACAATAGTCGCAAAGCAATCAAAAATTGAATGAAACATTGGATAAGGTATGAAGTACACCAGTGTTGCAAATTACGAAAACTATAATACTCGAATGCCAAGCCAGAAATTCGCGATTTCGCTTAAAAAATGTAGAATACTAGTTTTTTTTTCTAGGTAGTCAATTTAGGTATTTAAATGAACAAAGTGTGATCAACTAATTAAATAACCGACTTCAAAAAGGAGGAGGTTCTCAATTCGATCCGTATTTACCGAAATCGCGAAAACTTCCGAAACTGGCAGCACTGGCTGACGGAAAACATTTTATAAGGCATCAATAATTGACCCAACTTTTTATTTGGAATTTATTTATTTGAAGTGTCCGTGAAATACTAAAATATGTTTCAAACAATATAAAAATAAATGAAAATTACAGTATAATTCATATTCATATCGGTTCTTAGGCCAAAATTGAACAATGTCCTTTGTGTATCAGCATTAATTAGCTAGTTACCAAAAGCTTCTTGCTTCTAAAACAAAATACTGTTATCGGGAAATGTAAGTAGGAATAGAAAGTATTAGATTGCAATGGGAAGCAGATGTACTATCTAAAAATAGCCCGGTCAAAATAGACATTTGAAATAACAAAAATTCCCACAAAGCTGATTTTTGGTGGAGAGCTAGATTTGATTATTATAAATAAAATACTAAAAGTCCCCATCGATCCCATGTGTGCGTCAAAAGTTATTCGAGGTCAAATGTCAAAATTTTAGGTTTTTTGATTTTTTTTCGAAAACGGTAAGTTTTATCAAAAAAAGACATCAGACCAAAATTGTAGATCTTTAAATTTTCTACAAAAATGGCACTAACATTTTTCTCCTAAATCTTACCATTCCTGAGATATCACGCTTCAAAGTATATTCCATACATGACATGCACACATTTCCACGCCACCTGTGAGGTAGTGTACTCTTCGCGTTTTTTTTACCGTAGTTTCTCCTGTAGGCCTACTCCACTAACTGTCATGACAATTTTAGGATAGTTTAAGGGAATAATTGCCGTCAAGTTCTAATATGATGTCATTATTGATATTAACTATTGGGTTAACTATTATTGTGATTGTTTTAGATTTATCAGATTCATACAAAAACTCGTGGTGGCCTAGTGGGTAAAGAACCAACCTCTCAAGTATGAGTGGGTTCGATTCCACGTCAGACAAGTACCAATGCAACTTTTCTAAGTTTGTATGTACTTTCTAAGCATATTTTGGACACCAACGACTGTTTCTGATGGCACGTTAAACTGTAGGTTCTGGATGTCATTGAACATCCTTGGCAGTCGTAATGGGTAGTTAGAAGTCAGTAAGTCTGACACCAGTCTAACCAAGCGGTATTGGGTTGCCCGGGTAACTGGGTTGAGGGGGTCAGATAGGCCAGTCGCTCCTTGTAAAGGACTGGTACTTAGCTACATCCGGTTAAACTAGAAGCCGACTCCAACATAGTTGGGAAAAGGGCTCGGAGGATGATTTGAAACTACAATCTTTTTTGCAATTGCAAAAAAATATGTCAGGAGTTTTCCTGGAGCAGGTGGGAGTAAAGTTTTAATAGGTTCCAGATATTATGTATCAATTTCCAACCCCAGTCTTCTGGATAAAAATGGAAATGTCGAAGGAAAATAAGCGTGCGATAATTTTCTACAACTTTAAAAGAGGATTGTCGCGACTTCAGCGCTTTAAAAAAAATTGTTCTCTATTTAGTGATGCAGAACCATGCCGTAGGACTGCAGTACGCTGATATTTAGGATTTAAAAGTGGGCAATCTAGCCTTAGAGACAAGCCACGTGAAGGTAGTTCAAAACCCGATATGACCCAAGATAATATCGAGGCTATGCGGCAGTTAATTGTCGCAGACCAACATGTAACATACCGTAACATAGATCCGTGGGCATAACGATTGTTTTACATTCCACAAAATTAAGTAAAGTCTTCGTGGTAAACGTTTCAGCACACCTGAAAAAGCTGTTGACTCATACAAATCGGCCAATTTGACTACCCCCACTTTAAAATGGAATAAATGTTTCAAGAACTGGGTTTAATGCGTGCAAAAGTGCTTTAAATATCGCAGAGAATTCTTTGAAAAACAATAAATGGTATTAACCTATTAGATTGTCTGTACTTATTTCAAACGATACAACTTAAAGGCAGCCCTCGTATGTACGTGGCTTATATGTGCATATCATGTATAGTGTGACTCTTTGAATCGCGATATCTCAGGAATGGTAAGATTTAGGCGAAAACTGTTAGTGCCATTTTTGTAGAAAATTTAAAGATTTTGGTCTGATGTCTTTTTTTGATAAAACTTACCGTTTTCGAAAAAAAATCTAAAAACCTAAAATTTTGACATTTGACCTCGAATAACTTTTGACGCACACATGGGATCGATGGGGACTTTTAGTATTTTATTTATAATGATCAAATCTAGCTCTCCACCAAAAATCAGCTTTGTGGGAATTTTTGTTATTTAACCACTACTTTTATGTCTATTTTGACCGGGCTAAAAAGCCAAACACCAACTCCCTATACTTAGAACCCCTAAACAGATACACAAGATCACCATTGTCAGCAAAAAACCGCAGATCTAAATTACTAATTTATTCCATTCTTATCTGTCTGTAAAAAACTTAAGCTAAGTCCTGCAATTGAGCCACCCTCTTATTGGGCGATCTCTATCGGCGGCCAGCGTCCAGCTAAACCGGTGCTTATCTCACGAATTACACCGTTTTACTCGATCCTCTGGCAAACTGAGAAAAGTAGACCTTTTTAACACAACTTAGGACTTCACCCCTACTATGCTGGAACGATTTTTGTGATAGCTTCGTGTGGAGACATGTGGCCAAACATTTAGGTATCAGGTAGGACTCTTAGGTACCTTTGAAATATGGCATTTTGTTATACAAAAAGAAACGACTCCGTGTTCTCCTTCTGAAACCTTACATAAATACGCCTATGACTACACCAAATTAATTCAAGCGATAAATGAAAATACATGAATTTAAACCGATTATAGTTCGGCCATTCAGAGAATGCGTTCCTGACACGTCGCGATTGAACTGACGACGTAACTTTGCAATGGCGTTGCAGTTACGATAAAAATATTTTTGCTGGTTGTTTACCGTTTTAACAATTGAGGAGCATTAAAACAACATTATTATATCAATAATCAATGAATGTAGTTACGTCGTCAGTTCAATCGCGACGTGTCAGGAACGCATTCTCTGAATGGCCGAACTATAAACTGTCGGAATGCCCTTCTCAAATACCATTTCCCAGCTCCTGCTACTACAAAACCTCAGCCTTTTCAGACTGCAATACCACAATCGGAACTTTCGTATTGACAAGATACTCAAAAGAATAAAAAAGACGAAAGTGTTCATTGAGTGTTATCGCGGCTCAAAAAATCGCAGTCTGTTCGCATTTTATCGGAATCGACGGTGGTAGGGGCGGCCAGCTTACCAATCGCCGGTTTAACCCTCGACGCCGGATTTTATTGCCATTCGTATTGTCGGCTAGAGATTTACTTTGACACGTCGGAAATTCGTTTGTTGACTCTTCGCCGCCATTTTCGAATGTCTATTTCGCGCACTGTTTTCCCCGTTTTTCTTCGTCGTAAAAGCTTAATTGCGGTTAAAGTCGTACGTTCAGTTTTACTGTACTCCAATGGTTTATTCCAACTGACATTTAAAGATTACACAACACAAACTGTGGAGTGGTGAAACAATGCAAATTTTCTGGCGCTTGAATAAATTTGTCTAATTTATCAATTTCCGCGCCACTTCTTGAAAAACATAGCGGTTCGTGTGTAGCGCGTGTGTCAGGTAAAATGCATTGGGTAACACATTAACAATGTTTCCTCTGAAAGCCTTTGTCTGCACTCAACGAATTACGGGGAAAGGCGAAAATTTAAATACCCGCCGGGACTGTTTTACATGTAAGAGATGCACTTTGCATGTAATGCGGCGATTAAATGAGACGACAACGTTCTGAGCGCCGACGCGACTGCCGCTCACCGGAAAAATGTTCACCATAAAGTGATATCATAATTGTAAAACACCTTGTTCCTTGCTGGATGAACCCGTACCACACGCCTTCTTTAAACAACAAACCTTTTAACTTCTAATAAACACAAATTATGTTAACGCAGATGTCAACGAATCCGATCTTCATTTCCAAATGACTGAATTAAGTACACCTTTCCCTCTTTGCTCTTAATAACAAATGATGCATCAAAAACCAACAAATATCAAAGTCAATCAGCACATATCGTTGAACCAATACACCTGATCTTTAACTCCTCATCGGAACAGTATTTAAAAATAAAACAATCAAACTAATTCTAATTTCAAATACCTATCGTCCTCACAGAAGATCTTCATTCGCTCCACAACACCTCACGCCACGTTTGAGGGTACACTCGTCGACAAAGGTGCAAAGGGAAGAAAACTCAATTAAAACAACGCGCACTTGTCGACCGGGCGACTCGCATTACCACACGATTAAGCCCGCTGTAAGGTAACTGCTGTGTCTACTTGTATTACGTATTCATTAGGAAGTCTAGAAAAGTTGTCTCTGAACGTACCTATTTTTTTATGAAAGTTTCATTGTAAGTTTTTTTAAGTTCAGAACGAATGCGTTTTCGAATAAGTATATATCTACTGTTTTCCTAATAATTTAGTTCCAGGATTAATTGACCTCTTGCCATGATATATGTTTGTCAGAATTATCGGAATTATCGGAAGAGTGATTTTTGACAAAGTTATATGTACCTAAATTACATTTAAACTTATAATTATAATTTGCCTTAATTAATTTATTAATTATAATTATAATAATGTGTCACTTTAAAGTTGTCTCAAAAGGGCTTCAGCGTGTTGGCTTCGGCCCCACGTTCGCCTCCCAAAAATCCGGGACTCTATAGTCCCGAGGTTTGGAAGAGACATACAATTATAATAATATAATGAACACGTGATAAATACACTTATATGTTGAACTTATCTTCCGCAAATCTCTTACAAGTTGCCACAGCAAATATTTACTTTTCTATCCTCATCCTCCTCACTAAACAGTTTCTCAGTTTTTCCCTAAGTGTAATGTCTTAGTGTGGGGCGTAAATGTGCGACCATCTGTCCAATGGCCGATCGGAGGGAGGACTCGATACGACCAAAAGATAACGGACACATTCCCTGATTCTGCACACAAAGCCACTAAATCGCTGTAATAAATGAGGCTGTTAAGCTTTAAGCAGCGCTTTCTGCTGCCTTATACAGCACGTACTTATGTGGTTACACGAATTTTTCCCCATATAAGGTCTAGCTAAGTCTTAAACAAACATCTAAACTGCAATAAAATAACTTAATAACTAAACAATTTAGTTACGTTACACAATAAAATTTCATTTTACGTCCTAAAGTCTTAAGCATGAAGCGGGAAAGAGCCGTTATTTGGAACACCTTTTGAGTCCCGATGGGGTAATTTATTTCGAAGTCGGCTCATTAATTAATTGGCATCTACCGCAGGCCGCGTGCTTTTTACGACGACTATAAACTGTTACTGTGGGTACCTTCATTATCTGCTAGGCCTGTTTACAGAAAGGTGGTACTTTTGCGTAGAATCTGTAATTCCTTTATGGTAAGTACAAGTTGTGAAGAAAGTAAGTTACGATCGGATGAATGCGAGTATGTTAACTTAATGCCCCTTCATTAAGTTATGAAGTGATCTTCGCAGATAACTCGTAACATCTGATGAAGTCCATCCCTAATATTTCTATCTGATTTTGCCACAAAGAACCTCGCGTAAGTAAGTAACTAGTTAAGTTTTCTTCTTTATTATTTTTTAAATTCGCAAGATAAAATTCCATTTATAAATTGCCTCATAAAAAATACAAGCAACTATTCAAAACTTGACGGTTATTCCTTGATAATGATCTACTGTTGTTTTCCGACACTTACGCGAATATTAGACATTGAAATAAAATTACATTTACGGATTTTATCGCAGTTATATCAATATTATTTAATGGATCCTTTACAGCATCGATGGTCACGGGCAGACTAAGGTGTTGGTCGTCTTGGTGTTATACTTGGCTACTCTACATTTCGTTGTTTATTGACAATCCTATTTACGCAAAACGAGCTCACTGTATCCTTAGTTTTAGCCGTTTTTGGATTTGGATGTAACAGTTTCTAATACCTATGATGTTTCTATGTTCCAAGCAGGTGGTACTTTGTCTATAGAATCTACTACTTATATCTCATAGCAAAACTCCTTGTAAGAATTTCTTCTGGTAACAAAACAAACAGGAATATAAGTATCCCGTACTCGTTTTACGCATATTTAATTGCAAGCCACTTCGCAATTAAACAGTTCCTAGGCCAATTCAGTTTACGATCGAGCCTCCGTCGAAGGCTTTTCGACGCCGCAATCAGTTTTACGAGGCATTTTGTCAGAAATTTGCCATTTTATTGTCGGCTCAAATAAGTTTGTTCGTGTCGTTGTTGGCAAACGGCTGTGCGTTGCTATCGATGCTTTTCCGGGCTGTTGTGTCAAAATTTTGAGTAAATTTTATTTATTCTTTCCAGATTTGCAACAAAAGTAAAAGTACATCTAGTGACTCTACAGGCGAGGCATAGGCCTCTTGAGGCTATCTAGATCCATGAAAGTTTTAAGCAAAACTCAAGTCAACTTTATGGTTGACTGACAAACAATTCTTGCCCCAAAAATACGAAAAATTACCCCATCAAAATCTTAGTTAACCAACCCTTTAAACAAAGATCACGTGCTAACTCAGGGTGCGTTCCTCCGCATCCGCAACGCAGCCGCAGATTCCTCTCGCGGCACTTTTAATAGCGCAATCCCCGCTTCGAATGTAAATCACCCACCGTGCCACATCCACCAACACCTGACTATTTACGTTATTCTCCTCGTCTCCATTCCTACACGAAATTTTATAACTTCTCAAACTTTCCCAGACGAAATTGTAGCACGTTTTTGAAATTCGAATTATAACGGCCGGCATTTGAATTTGGAATAAGTAATAACCAAACTTTTTGTTGTAATTACATTTATTTTGTAACAATATGGTTGTTGGATACATAAATATTTATTACAATGTTCTAAAGTAAAATTAATATGTAGTAACAAAATATAATATTATCTGAATTGATTTCAGGTACATGTTCTATTAACACCTATAGTTGTGTATTTAGAAAATGATACTAAATTATAAGAATGTGTGCGTAGCGAACTTACTTTATAAATACATTGAATACAGTCAACAACTGGTTGTTTGATTTCTTAAGTACAATCTGGTCTAGCGTCGCGTTGCCAATACTTATAAAATGTTTGCTTAAGCAAAAGATTATTTATCAATATTTGTTGCAAATACAAAAAAGAAATATGTGACTAATCCATCAAATGGTCTAGATTTATTACATAAGAAAGTTGATGGACTACACTGAAAATAAAGTAAGGTCCGTTCCCAACTATCCACGCATTTGCTTACTAAAGATAGGAATTTGAAATAAGTTGTCTGGGGCTATGTTATAAGTCTATCTCTAGTAAGCAAATCAAATGATACATCTGCATAAAATATTGGGCACGGCCGTTAGTAGCCACTTAAATCAGTTGGTTCATGAAAAACACAAATCTTTGTGCTTCCTACATTTTATTTAAAGTAACTTGTGTCGTGTGATTCGAGATATGTATATTTAAATGATAATACTGTTTAAACAGTTTTTAAGTCACAAAAAGAAACGATATTTTTATTACAAAAAGATGCTTGATGTAAAACCGAAGAAAATTCCTTTTAAAAATACCTAAGTACATCTTATTGTAAAATATAAAAATCATCATCGTATCGAAAATCATGTAAACCAAAACTACTTATTTGTAAAATTATTGTGCATTTAAAGTTGAAGATGTCGATTTCAATTTGATATAAAATGATTTTGTTAAAACATTTTAACATATAAAATTAAGTACCTATAAGATCTGTACATATTGGAGAAATAAAATTAATTCGAAAAAATATACTTTTTTAAATAATACTATAACGCAAAACCTTCACCGTAGAGCAGAATACTACTTCATCATTCAAAAGTAGCTTTTACTCCATTAAACATTTTTTTATAAAATAAATTTAAAAAAAAACTGGGATCTTTAAAACCGTAAATTTATTTTCCTCTCCTGCAAAAGCAGTTTTTTATCCAACCATCTAAAATAATTGAAATTTTTACATTCATGAATGGATATTCTGTAAAACAAAAATATTTTTTACGGTACATAAAATATTTTATAGCAACAAAAAACAACGTAAATCTAATGGAGGAGCCATTACAATTTACGTTTTAAATAGAATAGGCTTTGAATAACAGTGCTTTTTTTCTAAAATGATCGCTTATATAATTATAGTAGAATTCCTATTACTGTACGAATGATATTTGAAGATACAAAACCTCAAAATCGGATTATAAAATTGACTAAATTATTTGTTTTGCTGAAAATAAATTTTAAATACTGTCACATTTTAATTAAGTACTTTATAATCTAAACTAGTTGAAATAATTAGAATATAATTAAATAAAATTATTCTTAAACTACTGTTTAATACGCTACATTGTACAAAAACAGCCAGTACCAGGACTTTCTTCTAAAAACATAATAAATTATTGTCTAATCTTAGTAACACAGAGTAATCTGTAACACCTTCAATAAATAAAATATATTTTTTGTCAAAATTGGCACATATCGTAGTCTACAATTTACAGTAGATATACATAAGTACGGTAGACTGCACATCAGTGGTAACTGTCATGCACCTTAACTCAATAGTAATAAGTACCATTTTCCTATTAAACTGTTACCACTGACCTGAAGTTGACTGTACAATCATTTTTTATAATATAAACCGCACTTTCGTAAATATGTTTTTTTAAATCAGAAATTACCTATACAATGTTTCCAAAAATATGTCTGTGGGTATATTCAATTATTTCCAAGCTGTGTAAATATTTACCACACAATCTAGTACACTATAAATAGCTAGAGTCTCTTGGTCCCATTTTCTAGAATTTTCCATTCGTTAAAACCACTTACAAATAGTAACCACAAATCTATAACAATCGCTTCACTTTTCACTTTTTCCGAACGGAATGACTTCATTAAAAGGCTAGACAACCCATTTTCACATACATTTAAATAAGTAAAATTTATCAATTTTACTTAATATTAAATCGTTCTTTTTAATACACTTACACAACCGATCACGGTAAATGTATATTTTTCAAAACGAATTATATAAATTAATTATTAATTTTCATAGGCAAATCACTATGTGACTAGAGCAATATCTTCGTCACGATAAATAAAGTATACAAATGTGGCTCATCTCACCTACTGGGTTCACCATTTATTTCAATCTGAAAAAATAACGAAAACAATAAATTAATTCCACAGAGCGTGTAAAAAAACGAAGTTTAGATTAGTCTAGTTATTAATTAGAAATTGGACTACGAGACAAAAAGGATAATTTTTCAAAAAAAAAGGAGAGTATATTTTATATCTGCGTGTATTGTGCGTTAAATGAAAAATAAATTACGAAACGCGTTCGACGCTAATTCCTGATAACTTGACAAGAAGGGATAGGAATAAACATCGTGCTGTGAGCAGTTTTACAGGCGCTTTCTAGTTTGGTTTGGTTCAGGTGTAAAAAATGCTGCATGTAGTAAACTGGAAGGCTTAATAGAGCGCCATGATATCCCCAATATAGTTGGAATTACGATAAGCATATGATGACGATACGATAAAAATACTATGAGCTATGATGTCACTCATTCTTCGCCGTTATTCAAATAGTAACTTGATGCATTTTAATAAAACAATGCAGCAACAGATGTTCTTATATATCTTTATGACTCAAATGATTATGATAGTTAATGATATCAGTAATTCCCCTGATGACAGATACTATGTGTTCTTTATGATTCTGGAGATAAAATTGAAATCCTACACGTACTGATATCATGAAGTAAGCTCTAGATATTTTTCTGAAATTAAGATAAAAAAATACGCCAATAGTAACAAAATCTTATAAAAGAAGACACACGCAGGGTTCCAAAAAATAGGTTCTGTAGAAAAGAACCGGCAAGAAAGGGCAAGGAACATGGCATGGATCTGTATTTGCTAAAACCACGACTAAAAAACCATTATTGTGAGGGTTTCATCCTATCAGATAAAATATGTATAAAGAATACTGCAATCAGTATTTTCTACTCACATTTTGAGAACTGCATACATTAATACTCTATAGTAAACTAGGTAAGTAGTGACCTAGGTTAGTAGGTAATTATCATTCTGTCTAATTAAAATTGAACTTCAAGAACATCAAAATAGAAATCAATTTACCTTATCAATAGTAGCGAGTATTAAGGGCGCTGCATGTGCAGGCGCATCTCTATCCGCTATCGCTCTCCTCGTATCCCCCGCTCTTTCTATGGCCTCCTGAGGAAGATACCTCCACACGCCAGGGGTGAACAACTCGGCATCCATCTTCAGAGAGTCCTTCTTGTCGAAGAAGTAGCCTACTATCATGCCGACTGACATGGTGGCGATGAGACCTAGTGGGGCTATCCAGTGGTAGGATATGCGGAAGAGTGGGAATATTGTTTCGGGGTCCTGTTGGGAAAATTTTGTTTATTAGTTGTGGAGAGAAGATTTTATTATGCTATGAATGTATATATTTTTTTGTTCGCAGGTTCTCTACTTTAAGCATGACAAATCATCATTGTAATAATGTTTCAAAGGACTAAATACATGAGTCATTTAAATGCAAGATTGTAGTTTGTTTTTTGTAGCACATAAAATATTGCTTGGTCACGTAAATATAACAATATCATAGGACGCTTATGTTAAAAATGTATTTTAGGTAAATTTCATTACCAAAATATCGATAATCAAAAGAAAAAAAATAGTGATATCTGTTTAGTTTAGAAGTCAAATGAGTACTTACAATAGCATCAACAAGTCCCACATAAGACGCGTTTCTAGCGCAATCCATCGTAATATTGAGTGGTGGTGCTCTCAACCCTTGTGCAGCTGCGGCCTGGGTCCCGAGCGACACGGTGCCGGCCAGCAGGGCCCCCGCCACGGCCCCGGCTAGAGCACCCCGGGGGCCCACCCACCAGCACGCCATGCCGAGAGTGAACACCCCGCATGTGGCGCTCGCTGCGATGGCGGATAAAGCTGTTGCTACACCTGAGGATGTAAGGGCATAAGGTTGCTGAATTGACGAAACCAAACTGATACATTTCTATAAATAGAGTATGAGTTACTGAGTTCAAGAAAATATTCTTTAAAACGTGAACTTGGATATTATGTCTACAGCTGCAAATTGGCTATAGAATATAATAAAATAAAATACTGATAAAAGTACAAAGTACAAAAGGTTAAAATCTCGACTGTAGCGTATTAAAAAACTGTTGTTTACTTTTAGGAGTGCTGAAATTATCCAAATCAAAAATGTTAACATAATCACATCAATAACCGCAACCTCCTTAAGTACAAAATAACAGTGACAATTAGAACAACATCCCTAAAATAATCAAGACATTTCACAGCACTATTAACTTCTAAACCAGTCAGCTTACCAAGAACACCTCCCAGCTTCTCAATAACGAACAGCATGACAACGGACACGATGGCCAGGGTAGCGGTTACCACGTGCGCCAGTGTGCTCTCAGTGAACGGCTTCAGCTGCAGCTTCAGCCAGCCACGCAAGACATTATACAGCAATACTTCTAACTTACCAAGAACTCCTCCCAGCTTCTCAATAACGAACAGCATGACAACGGACACGATGGCCAGGGTAGCGGTTACCACGTGCGCCAGTGTGCTCTCAGTGAACGGCTTCAGCTGCAGCTTCAGCCAGCCACGCAAGACATTATACAGCAATACTTCTAACTTACCAAGAACTCCTCCCAGCTTCTCAATAACGAACAGCATGACAACGGACACGATGGCCAGGGTAGCGGTCACCACGCGCGCCAGAATGCCCTCAGTGAACGGCTTGAGTTGAAGCTTGAGCCAGCCACGCACTATGTCTTCTACCACCACGAGAGCACACGCGTTTAGCACTGCTGAAAGTGAACTGGTGGAAAGATATGTGTTAGGTTTTCATTGTCGTCATAGCTTGAATAGGTCTACTGCTGGACAATGGCCTCAACATTCCCCGGAGTAAAGAGAAATAATCATGAAGAATTTAATGATTTTCTGGTCTTATGTGAAGTTGTCATGTACACCGTATTTTGAACAGAGGGGAAAAGACCAGCTTCTGAGACAAAACAGATAAACAAAAACTAAAATTAACAGCAGTTTTAAGTAGAGTTGCCACGAATAGTGATTTGGCCGAATACCGAATACCGAATATTCGGCAGCACTGTCGGCCGAAGCGCCGAATATTCGGCCCCCGAATATTCGGCGCAAAATAGGTACATGTTGTTGAGCACGTGCCGCGCCGTGCGTAGGTAAACAATAAAGAGACAAGTCGCAACCTGTCTTCCTTATTCCCGCTTAGATCGGAAGGCTGATCCTTAGTGGTGGTCAGCAAACGAAAAACAGTACCCAAACCTGTCGAAATTCGCTAAAGTTTATCTTTCTTCTCCAGGGAGTAGCGTGTATAGTGAGAGGTTATTTTCAGAAGCTGGTATCATTTACGACGAAAAACATAATCGTTTGTTACCAACAAATGCTGAAAAGCTGGTTTTTATTCATCACATTTTTTTTTTTGTAATATGTCGTCTTTTTTTTCATGTTTTGATGTTCGGTATTCTGCCGAATAATACGTACTATTCGGCCGAATACCGAATATCAAAAGAAAGGGCCGAATAGGCCGAATACCGAATAGTTGCCGAATATTCGTGGCATCTCTAGTTTTAAGCATGAACTTATTTACTGACTGCCAAACTTGATTTTAGCTCTAGTAGTGAATCTAGTATTCATGACAAAATGACGAAATGATCAATAAGGAAAACAGTTATTTAAAACTCACCTAAGTCCAGCACCAAACACCCCAGCCAAGAACACCCCAGGGAGTCCAGGCAGATGCTTAGCCCTCGACACATACGTGACAAAGGCTGGCAGTAGCCTGTCATCTACCAGAGGCACGCCACCAGGGTCGCAACCTCCTTGCACCCAGGTGGCCCAAGCGGCTAGGCCACACCATACGCAGAGAGAGATGGCCAGGATCGCACCGATGCAGAATATGAATATGGCTCTGGAAGATTGGATTTGTGTTACATTTACAAAAAATATTTAAAGACTACTTAATAATAATGATTGATAGATAAATTCAAAACAAAATATCATGACCAGTGTCTAGCATCATTGACGGAAAGAAAAGCTAATTAAAGTATATCTAGCAATGTCTTCCATTTGCTGATAAAGTATGTACTTATTGTAAATTGTTTTATGTTTTATAATTAGAAAGCGCATGAAAAGAAAAGTTGTTGTGATAAACAATCTTCTTAATTTAATATTAAAATAATATTTTTTTCGCTAGTGAAAGTTATATGTCTGTTATTACTATACATATATCACTGTTAACAACACGTTCTTTATCAGATCTTGGTGTAGGTCATGACAGTAGTGGTAATAATTATGTAAGACGGCAAATATTCTATAACATTTCGTTACAACATCGCGGCTCGCCATCGCCGTAAATAGACGTCTGCCGGTCGCAGAGCAAGTTGACTTTCAACAGATGGCAATCATAACATTTGTGGGAAAAAGACAATATTTTGATGGAAAACTATTTTCTCTCAAAGTCATAAACGTCGGTAATCCATCATGTGTTATGGGCAGATTAACTTTCTATTTTTATTATGTTTGCTTAACTGCAACAGATATTAATAGCTGTAATACAAATGTTGTTCTAAGAGATAATGAACGTAATCAGTAATTATATTCTGCACTTTTATCTATATAGCTAGAACAAAAATAATACAATTTTTTACATTAAAATTACAAACGGAAACTGTATTCGGAAATTCGCAATGATTGCAGATTATACCATCATGAATAAATGTAAAACAAATGAGTGAACTAAACGAGCACTAATCGTGATAACATAGGTATTCTTATCAGCAAACCTCTTTTTGTCGGCAATCGATTCCCACGGCAAAAATTGAGCATTATCTAATAAATAAAATCGATTTCCCACCGTGTTGCTATTTGTATTACAATGTTGCCCACTTTTAGCATTGATATGGATCAAACCTTCTCCGTGTGAGAGGAAGCCCGTACCCAGCAGTGAGATGATAAAGCAGGCTGATGAACATTGCTTAAAATTAAACTAAAAATAAAACTGTAGGTACTATCTAGGACATATTAGCTTAAAATATTACTTTATGCTTCATCATTAGTACTGTATTATGGTTCTTATCAAATGATGTCTGCAATCACTGTTTGCTACACTATTCTAAGCTGTGCAAATATTGGCATCGTCTAGAGGACGGGAAAGAGCAAACAAATTCTTTAAAAACATTATAAAAATCGTGTGACTTTAGTATGTATGTCAATGCTATTTTTAGATGCACTCTTCATAAAAGTAAATACACCTTATATAACGCATTTATTGCCTTTGGCAACCGATTCCGTATATTTGTGAAAATGAGATTGTTGATTGAAGATGACGTTGTGTTTCTCATGCCCTAATTCAACGTTCCTTTGATCTGTCATACGATCTCTATAATAATCTATGTATAGTCTTCTTACACTACATAATAACTATGGGTATATAGTCGGAAACCGCTCTATATTGCAGTAAAGTTAAGGTCATGGCATACATGAATGGCACAGCTGATAATATAAGGTAGATCAAGCCCGCTGTCACCTTGCCATTGGCTTTACGATTACGATTTAAGGATCTAATAAAAATGAGAAGTTTATCGCAGGGTTAGAGCAGTAGCTTTATAATTAAATACATATACAGTTTTGTAAGATACTCACGTAATAGCTTTCCTCTTGGTGGGTAGAGACATGTACCTCTGCACCATGGTCTGATTGACGGAGTTAAAGCAAGTCCAGTATAAGAAGCCTCCGACCACTGCACCCCAGCCGGTTTGACGCTCGAACGGGGAGAAGCTCCAACTGATGACAAAAGATTAGGATTTTGGTATAATAATGCTGGCCGTGGCATGAAATATAAGCAGGAAAATTTATATGAGAAATTGTAGCTATTGACATAACGATTATGTCAATAGCTACTACTTAATTACTAGTCACAGATTTACCCATAGCACTTGATCAGCAATGATCGCAAAGAATTACAATAATACCTGTTTTGCCCAATAAACACTCAAATAGGAAACTGTAATGATTTGCTTTTTAGACTAAGTATTCGTAATTAAAAGTAGAAAGTAGATTTCTAATTTAAAATCCTTAATAGTTTTTCCATTCACAATAGTTAAATGCACTTAAATATGCTCATTTCCCTGAAGCGTTTCAGTATTTTCTCTTAGTTTGGGCAGAAGTCCAATACCTACTTATACATCAAAGACGTCACGAGTGCACATTACATAAGAAGTAATTTCTAATTAATCTTTATAATTAGAGAGGAATGAACGGCAACTATGCGTATCAAATTATGGTATGTTTCTAACAATTTGTATTAAAATGTTATTTTGTCATACGTCATGCAAATAACTCATTCAAATAATCCCATCACATCAACATACATAATTACTTAAGTTTTTTCTTGACATTACTGTACATAATATGAAGTGTATAAATACACATAGTTATACTATACTGAAGTTAATATAAATAATGTACATTGAATATATTGACACGTGCAGAGACATTGAAGACACCTGAGAAAGATACACATAAAGATGTAGGCTTATAGGTATATAAATAACTATAAACGACAAATTCATGCGTGTTACAGTTACAGCCTTTTTATAGTCCCACTGCTGGGCACAGGCCTCCTCTCACACGGAGAAGGATTAAGCATTGAGCATACGTATTCTAACTGCAAAATAATCATGATACTACATTTAAAGCATTTTCACCTAGTAACGATAACAGATATCTGACTATTTGAGAAGAAATTATGTAAGACCAATCTTTCGCCAAACGTTAGCGAATGCGTAAGATTAGACCGTACGTGTTAGATATTTTCGTACGTCACCTAATATTATAGAGATATCTATATATCTAGATTCATTCATTCAATGTAATTATGTACCTATTGTATATAGGTATGTATATACAATTATGAGATGTCAATTTGTATCATAGCTATATCGTGTCAGTAACAATGGATGACGTTACATTTGATAGTAAAAAGAGTACTTAAGCTTTGGTTTCCTAGGAAAGCGGTGCCGTCATATAGCGGCCGTAATACAGCGGTGAATGACGTCACCAGAACGTTGTCTATGTAAACAAAATGGGGCGGTTTCCTAGAGAGCGGTAACTGACGCCGTAACTTCAAAAAGCGGTGCCGCCATTTGCATGACGGCCGTCTTGACGGTGTCAGATAGTTTGGTGAACGTTTTATTGAAAGCGGTGAAACTTTTTTAATACGTATTTGTGTTTTTTTTTTCGGAACAACGTCAAAAATTTGTTACAACTCTTGGAGCAGCGAGGACGACGAAATTTTAATAGATTTCGTTCGTAACCGCGAAGCAATATATAATATAAAAAGTAAAGATTATAGAAAAAATCAACTAAAACAGAATTGGTGTCGTGAAATTTGAGAAATATTAAATAAAACAGGTTAGTAAGTATGATACAACTAACAAAAAGTTTATGACGGTGTGTTAAAACGGCCGTGGAACTTTCCGCATGTCATCACCGTAAAGACGACCGTCTATTTGCGTCCGTAATATGACGGCCGCTATATGACGGCACCGCTTTCCTAGGAAACCCAAGCTTTAGTAAGTTCCTAAGTACTTCCCTCGGTTTTTACAGTTTCATTCCAACACAAAACATAAACAGTATTATTGTTTGTTTCTTAATATTTTTCTTAGTCTTATTATAACTCAGCATTCCAATATGCTAAATCTCCCATTAAACTAATTATCTTCGCATTAAATGCCAATCAATCATTGTTTTTGTAGTACCCAATGCAACAACACGCCTGAGACAAAATAGTGTGAAATTCTTGAAACAAAGTGTGAGAAATCAACAATGTCTGAATTCTGGTCTGATATGGCGACATTTTCACACTCGTTAACCAAAATAATACATGATCGGTACCAATTTTACCCTAAATACCAGTGAAATAAAATTCTGCTAAAAACAGTAGAATACAGTCTAGTGTTTTATTAAGTACTAATGGTTTCCCGTGGTTTCACAGCATTTCATGAAAACCGCTTCCCGTACCATGATAAAATAAAGGATATGTCACCCTAGGATATTGTGGCTTCGGGATAGAGGAATAATTTTTCAAATCACTGTAGTAGTTTCGAAGCCCTTTTCCGCTTAATGATTATTAGTAACCAAAAGTACCTGTGGATTAATCCAAGTAAGTACTGCAGAATATCAAAGAGTTTTTAAGCAGTGATCAGAAACTCTTAAGGTTATCAGAACAAAGTTCATTGGTACCATATTAACGCCACGTGTGTTCGTTGCCGGTCATTTGCCGGGTTAAAGATTACAGAATTGCAAAAGAAAACGTGTGAAACATATTTGCATGTAAATGACATTATCGCAAAAAGGTAAGTGAAGTGCGTACCAGTAAGTATGAAATGCAGATGGCAGATGTAATTTTAACAAGTCAATAATTTTGACAATATCCACAATTTTTCTGATAAAAGCTATCTCACAAGATCCTGTTATTACTGATAGAAGAAGATACACTTCCTTTTATCTTTTACTAAGATTAAAGTCACTTTAAGATAATAATAAAGCTACGTACTTGTAAATGAATTCGGCAATATTAACATGACTCAAAAACCTAAAACAATCGTACTGTAAAGTTGTTCCGTCAGGGCGTCGCTCATAAGTTGTTACATCATTTATAACAATAATATTGTCACTTTTAAAAAGACAATTTATTATTCATATTAAAAATACTAATTACTTACTTAGACAATTCAAATCGTCCAGTTTCGTTGACAATTTCTATAACATCCTTCATCCCGCCGACGGCGATTGTCCCGGCGGCGGCCACTAAGATCACTCCTATGAACATAATGCCGGTCTGCACTGAATCCGTCCATACTACTGCTTTTAGTCCACCCTGGTAAGAAAATAATAAAATATTAAATAGTGTCAACTTTCAGTATGTATTCTAGCTCATATTGCATAATTCCTCTTAGATCACGGGCAAGGTTTAATTAAAATATTTGAAATTTGTTTAAGTTGTTCAAAAATCTATGAAAAAGGTTATCCCAAAATGAGCTACTCAAGCTAACAAAAAACTGGCTTTTGTTCAAAATAACCCTCTTTATCAGCACTTAGGAACCAGATACAAGAATATAGAGGTACCTATAATCACTATAGTCACATAACATCATAATCACGTGTTGCACCACGTTGCACGCAATGCAACAATTAGCCATGCAAGATGACTTTACCTACGATCAAACTGATTGATATTTATGCTTTATGAAAAAAGATATCAGTCAGTCTATCAGTCTTCTTTAATAAAGGTGGATAGAACAGTACTATACATAGTATATTGACATGTTCATGCATTTTACCAAACTACGTTTAGGTTCAGCAAATGTGAGTAAAAATAAAACTAAAGCCAACAAATACGTCAACAATAACTACAATGAAGTGAATTAAGACACTGATGCCCATTTTCACCAACAATCTCTTAATCTAAGTGCCACTTAGAATAAGGGCTCTCCCAATTTTGACATAAATAACTATGGATAAGGGATACCTAAACTTTGGTGAAAAAAATTTGGTGTTCCGTAAATGCTCTTAGGGGATCCCTTAACTTAGGTATTTGTTGGTGAAAATGGGCATGAGTGACTTAAAACTTAAGTTATATCTCAAGTGCCGGACAAAATCGCGCGATAAAATTGCATAGTTAACAAACATTCCAAATTAAGCAGGTCAACAAGAAAGCATAGTTAAGCAAATGATAAACTAATTGCTACTCACTAATACTGTATAAAGGCCACATATGGTGACCATAGAACCAGCAACTGCATACACACTGAATCCTGTCACTGAAAAGTAAAAAACAAAAGAAGCGGTATAAAATAACATCTATGTACACTAAATATATAAAAAAAAAAAAAAAAACAAAATAATGGTGACTTACATTGATTAAACGCTAATGCTGGCACAAATATGATCATCGGCAGGAAAAGAACCTTAAACAAACAAAAAAATAAATACATAAATGAGACAATTTATTTACCAACTAGATATGAAATGACGGCCGTAAGAAATAAAACAATGATCAACGAATTCATGATAAATACATTTGGAGCTATGCACGCTGTTTGTCAATTTCTTATTGAGACGTAAATAAGTTTCTTGGGTAGACTAGCCTTTCAAATAACTATATATGTAATTCACTGTCAAAAGTTACACCGACAATTTTCTTCCAAATCATCATTAAACTCCTGCCCCTGTCTCAAATCAATCGACGCATTATTTCTATATACTTATCCATGAAAACTTCTATTTCAAATATATGTTCGTATTTCTCTATTATCTTGTCTCAGACTCAGCCCCGGATCTTCAATTTTTTTTAGGCGGGGCAAAATCTGCAAAATGCCGCCCCGCCTACCTACTTATGTTTATTTTCACCTTTATCATCCATATAATTTTAGCTATCAATATGTAGGCAGGCAGGGCCGTCTCTAGCTCATGTAGCGCCTGGCTGCAATCATCACCCAAGCGCCACCTATGTATTGAAGTACTTAGAGTAGTTACAAGGAATATAAATAAGAACGTTCGAATGAAGTGCACTATTTGGTAGGTAAAGGACTTTAAAAAATGTGTCCAATTCATTGTAGGCTCTTTAAGTTATGAAAGTCGAGACAGAACGATGCAATTGTAAAAAGCAGCGCGAGCGAAGCGAGCGCGCAAATTTTTTAATTTGGGACACAAAAAGTTAATTAGTTTAAAAAAGCGCTGTAACAAACAGCAAGCAAACTTTTTGGTTTTTGAGGACTCCATAAATATTAATTTTTTACTACATTTGACCAGTGGCGGCGTAGCATCGGGTGGCACCCGGGACGGACTACTTATCGAGCATCCCCCACCTCCCCAAAAAAACGACAGAACATAATCACGTAGTAAAAAAAACCTACAGTGAGCCCCAGAAATGTTCGAGATGTAGGACACAAAAGATCCCAATTTAAAAAAAAAAAAAACGGTAAATGAATCCGCGAACATAGCGAGTGCGAAATTTTTGAGTTTGTTAACACAAAAGTACCCAAACAAGTTTGATAAAAAGCACTGTATAGTGAAAGTCCTCAACCTCCGCTTACAAATAGCGCCTAAACAACTTAAAAATAACCACTGTAAAGTGAATTTTTTTAATTGTTACTTTTGAGAACTGTAATTTAACTCTGAATTAAGCACAAATAAAAAGAAACCGTGACTGAAGCGAGCGTCAGTTGTTTTTGCTACTTCGGTGCTTTAAATTTTTGTTAGATTGAGTACTCAAAAAGCAAGGGCAGAACAAAATAGAAATTAAGAAAGAATCGCGAGCGAAGCGAGCGGATTTTTTTTTCTAACTTTGAGGAATTAATTTAAGTAATCAGATAAAGCAAACATATAAGAGAGGGGTGACCGCCTCGATGTCTCGCGCATGCTCTGTCGTAGTTTTGTTTAAAATTTGAATATAAATAAAATGAAACAGTAAATGGTAGTGAACCTAAGCTTCGCAGATAAGAATGTGACTTGTCCCTTCTGCCCGCGCCATCCTGGTCATGCAGATATGTGTCGACCAAGATGGCACCCCCCGAGATGTGGTACCCGGGGCGGACCGCCCCTTCCGCCCCCCGCTTACGCCGCTACTGCATTTGACTTATAAAAGTTAAGGCAGTGTGGACTTGACTTATGAAGTCATTGAGGCAATGCATGTATAATATTGCGAAATTTTTTGAGCCCGCGACATAAAAGTCCCTGATAAGGGACATTGTAAAGCAACAAGTAGCTGCGAGCGTAGCGAGCGCGAATTTTTTTAAATTATTTATTTGAAGACTCACAAATTAAACTGGGAATTATGTACAAATAAAAAGAAAACGTGATTAGAGACTGAATCAATGACCGACGACCGAGTCAATAGAAATAATAAACAATCAGAAAAACAGCCGCGTTGTCATTTAGCCGCGAGCGTAGCGAGCAAGAATTTTTTCACTTAGTTGGAGGATGTTAAAAGTAAAAAATAATCAAAATGATCAATCAAACAAAGCGAATGCGACTTTTTTAGAAACTTTGCTTGTCAGTATCGAAATGTAATTTCATCGAAATTTCCTGGTGGTGGGGCGTCCCGTGGCGCCCATGAGACCGAGCAAGGCGCCCGGGTCATGCGCACACCCTGCACCATAGGTTAAGATGGCGCTGTAAGTACCTAACCATTACAGTAATCTGTGATGTAGGATTTAAAATAAAAATAAATATATGCGATAAGCGTTCCTGGCTCATAGATGATCGCAAATAATTTTTAATAGTTTCCTAAAACTTCGCCTCGTGAATAATAAATGTTTGTGCAGTGGTGCAGGGTATCGGTCAAGTTGATATGGCCACGAAATTGCTGTACTTGTGCTATTATTTATTCCGTGGTCAAAGTTAAATAAATAATGAGTTATCCATCTATCTACTACTCTGAACCTACAACACGTTATCCATTGGTCTGTGAAGTGTGAATTTGGCAGCCGCCTGATTTTGCCGCCCCCTGAATTTGCCGCCCGGGGCACAGGCCCCGGCTTGCCCCCCCCCTAGATCCGGGGCTGCTCAGACTTATACAAAGTATGACCATGGTTCACGGTCAAGGGTATAAATACCGCCGTGTACATGTCCAGTGATTAATACGTCCAAGTGTTCTAATTATTCTAGCTGCTTGAGTACAGTTCTGTGTTTCCGCATTCAGCAGTAATTAGGAATTATTTAGTTAATCACTCGTACCAATCTATTTGCTGGTCGGTTATTAAGCTGTCAAATCGATGGTCCAAAGGTTAACATTTATGATTGCCGCAAGTAGCTGACTTCTCCTTATTTAAAAATAATTTCGAAAATTAGAGTACCTATTAACACATCTTTTAGACATCTAAGTACCTAAAACAATAGACATACGTAACAAGGTGCTAAGTATAGCACATACATGCTGAATGATATGACGTCTTCTTCAATTTGATAGAACAGATCGGTCCAGCGGCCGCTTCGTCTATATTTTTAAACACAAACGTAGCCATTACATGTGGCATATTTTCCCAAGTGGTCAATTGACCATTGTAATCCTTGAGTACATTGTTTATATTGTCAATTGCAAATTGCGTGACCAAAGTCCACTATCATAGAGTACCTTGTCCCGTTGGTCGACCGGAATCGTATTGAAATTACATATTGTTTGTAACACAAGCTTGTTGCTTTAGGAAAGTATACTATAATCAAGCAAAATTAAATGTTGCTGTAGAATACTTAAGTCATAGTTTATACCACATATATGTGGTATGTCCTAGTGCCCAACTTTTCATCTGTTTATCAGGCCAAGTGATGCTTAGGCACTTGACAAATAAAACAGTTTCCTCAGCATGTGTTACAGACTAAAGCACGTGCTAAATACAAGGATGTTTATTTCGGTTGTAATAAACGCAAATAAACACGTGTGCGCTTATAAATATAATCCGTCAAGTCAATGATCTAGCCGAGACTTCGCGATGTCCACTTTCTACGCAAATGCAGCGCGTGAGAAAGTTGATACGTCTATGGTTTACAATAAAGGCCTTTATGGTTTAGACTAGTCTGTGGAAAGACTAAATATAACTATTGTTAATTGAATTGATTTTATATCTGCTTTATAGTTCATTAAACAACATCTAGGTTGATAGTCTCCACAATCGGTAGTAAATACTAGAAAATTGGAAAGTCTCCGCAAGACATAATACTAAGGTAGATAGTTTTATTTGCGAATATAAACAGTCTACAGTTTTAGACTCATCAAGATCGACGTTTTGTATTCATGTGAAAGTGATGCTTTTAATCGTCAAAGTATTGTAATGATCCTACTGGACACACTCATAATTTCAAATTGATACATTTCTCAATTTAACAATGACCAATTCCTTGACCAATTTATCGGTCACGATTATAAGCAGTTTTCGAATAGTAATTGAGAATTAAACTAAGATACCTAATTTAAAAGATACTTAGTTTTTCCACAAACATGACGTAAGTCCACGGGGCACGGTTTCGCCAATGTACCGCAGACAATTGATGTTGATTTTGTCCATACGAGTCGACACCGGGTGGTCAAAGTCCGATATGTCGGTGAAGCGAACGACCTTATGCACCGTCTCGTTTACACTACTAATAAGAATTGCTGATTGGTTAGTAACAAACTAGCTTTTACTTAACTAGAGTTTTTTACATTTAGAAGTCTTTAACTTGATCTAAAAAATGGATGTGCTATCCTCATTCTATTCTATTGAAAATTATCTTTGATTTTTCCTTGTCAAGAAATTGTCTTCAGTACTTTTTTGCAGCGAATCATAACATCGTGTTCATAATTTATTTCTAAAGAATGACTTCATAGTTAGTTTAGACATTGTTTGATTATTGAGATGTTTGCCTACTTAAATAAGTACAAACTTCATGTTTAGTTTAGAAATATTATACCTGCACTGATCGGTACCTACCCGTACAGGTTTGTCTGTACCGGCAACCTGTTTCTTTATGTAAGCACCCTAAGTTATGTGCACATGCAAACTTATTGAAGCCTTTCGTGTTGAATGTGAGTAATAAAAAATATTCCATAGTTAACAGTTAAGTCACTAGCATAAAATAATTCCGTCTACATTGTGGTCAACAGCCATAGAAGACAAGGACAGTAATTTAATTCGAACTCTTTATATCATGAATGAATACAGGCGACGTATGTATTTGAATACTCAATGGTGATTAAACCACGTCATAGATCAAAGTGAAACAATATTTAATTATGTAGGGCCGTATAAGAAATTCAAAGACAGTGTGATTGTGGCATTATTACGCAAATGAACTTACCTCGTCCAGTAAAAACAACACTGAGGCGCACGCACGAACATTCTTGTTGAATCTTAACTCTAGATACTGAAACAAATAAAATTACGTTAGTACCTAAAAAATAAAATAATCTTTATAAAATAGTTTATTTCTTCAACAAGTTTTTACAATATTATTTAGCTGTCGGAACTACCCCGGAAGCATGTAGTAATGCTTGCATTGGGTCGTTCCGCTCCTTAAAATAAAATGGAAAGAAAAATAATGGAAAAACTACGACTAATAGTATAGGTTCTTTTATTTTAAAAACAGTTGATTATAATCGTTCGAACGAATTTTTAAAATAATTATTTATATTATAAGTATTTTTTAACACAAATTAGTATTGTACTACAAAGTACAATAAATACCAAAACAAAAAACACTAACTAAACGAAACAGGATACAAAATTGACTACTTAAAGCATTATAAATACTAGCTGGTAGGTACATATTTTTTGTATGAGACCAAAGTCCAGTGCAAAAGTTGTCGTTTTGATATATTACCGCACACAATGATAAGATCTCGCAACAAATGATGAATTACTCCAACATTGAACGAGACGATTGTTCCAAGTTATTAATATTTCATTTGCAAGCGAACTATCTCAGGCATTTAAGTTAATGATAGAAATGATTTATACTTGCGGTTGAAATTATCATTAAGAAACAGTACAGTACCTATCCGTAGTGTTTATAATAAAAAGAAGGTAAGTTTCTACAAAGATTTATCGTTTTTTTTACCATATCCTTTTTATCCGGAGGAATCATGAATATAACAGAGGACAAAAAATCTCTCATTATGCCATGACTGTAGCATTTGTTTTAAGAAAATAATGAAGTATTGCTAGCTTTCAGAACTCAATTAGGAAAACCAAAATTACAATTAAATTGAATACAAATTAATTTGCAATAGACCCAGTGTCTTTAAGTATGTAGGTATTCTTTATTTATATCCAAACATTAATATCTATCATCGATTTATTACATAATACGTATAGTAAGTTCAACTCAGTCTTGCGCGCGGCCTTATGTGTGGGTAACCCTTGTACATATACAGTGACTTTGTGTGCGTGACAAGAGGTACAGTCGGGTACAAATACAGTTATTTAGGGGTTACGGCTGTTTAAAGAAAACAGTTATTACGTAATTTAATGTTTATTTATTTATAATGATTCTGAATCGCTCCTTGAAAAATCAAATGATGAATTTTGCATTTTTAGTCCACACTTTTATTTATTGTCCTCGTACCCCGAGCTAGAAAATATGTAAGAAGTATTTAATTCATCTTAGATATTTCACCTCATTTATTTCTTAGGTACTGTCAATGTCAATTTGAAAAAACGTATGAGAAAATAATGAAAAACTGTAAAATGTAATAATAAAAAGCTTTGAATGTTGTTTCATTTTTTGAAACGCTACCTGACTCCTTAAACATTTTCTCCGTGAAGAACTAGACATTTTTGTAAACGACTGTACCCATAAGAAAAAGCGATAAGAACACGTCATGCTCGGACGACGTCACTGTCACACGAACGAAAGTTGTATATTTACAAGCCGACGCACACATAGGGCCGCGCGCAAATCTGAGTTGAACTATCTATACCCATGTTCATAAACTGCCCACTAAGTTAAACCTCTTTACTCACCTCATAAGACGAAGTTAACCTAAGCGTACAGAACACAGGCAGGTATATGGTGACCACAGCTATGCAACTGAGAGATACTCCGATCACGACCAGCCAGTACTGTGTTCCGTAGTTGTATATCTCCGCTGGGGTGCCCAATATCGTCACTCCGGAGACGTAGCTGAAATATATTGGGTTATCAGAATGTGTAGAAAAATACAGGACTGCTCGTTTCAAATGGAATACATTCGGAGTGAAGAACAGAAATTGCATGAATTATAGGAA
Source organism: Helicoverpa zea (assembly GCF_022581195.2). Lineage (NCBI taxonomy): Eukaryota > Metazoa > Arthropoda > Insecta > Lepidoptera > Noctuidae > Helicoverpa > Helicoverpa zea. The sequence continues at coordinate 4,793,934 of NC_061454.1, forward strand.
AACTTTTTCCGGGAACCGCTTGTGTGATAAGACCTTTACACATAGTTTTCCCGTTTAAGATTAATCATTCTCATTTATTTACTTACTTCTTTACTACGTAATACTTAAAAAAAATACGTATTATTTGAAGGAACGGTATTAAAATTGGTCATAACTAAATTATACACAAAAATATGCGCAATATTAAGAAAATGCATTTTCTCGGTTTCATGCATGCATTTAATCGTGATTGTGAACAATTTATACGATTTAATACTTCATCAAATGGCCGTTTTAGTGCTCATAAACCTGATAAAGAAATTTTCTCCAGACTTTTTCTTTGGTAGGTAAGTTATTTTCATTTGTAGAAAACTGTTTCTTGTCTTTCAAGGTTGAACTAACTAGAGTCGTTTTATTCCGAATTTACATTTGTACTTGTTAGTAGGTCATGAAAACCTTCTTGACTTTTAGGTTTATGCGTCATTCATTTATCGAATAAAATTAACAAAACAATAAAGGACAATGCCAGGGTCTGGGCTCAAAGTTTGCCCAGCAGTGGGAGTAGTTCCAGCTGGTTCCATAGTGCACTCTGAACACGAAATCCAAATATTTTTGAAATCGGTCCCAGAGGTCCCGAAAAAAACCGGTTCAAATGTTCTCCATAGATAGTCACTTGGCAAAGCCTGAGCTATTTGCCCAGTAGTGAAAGTGGTCGAAATAGGTTCTTCACTGCACTGTTAACACGAAATCCAAATATTTTGGAAATCGGTCCCAGAGGTCCCGAGAAAAACCGGTTCTAATGTTAAACTTGAACAGTCACTTTATAAAGCCCAAGCCATTTGCCCAGTAGTGGGAATGGTTAGAATAGGTTCTTTACTTCACTGTTAATACAAAATTCAAATATTTTTGAAATCTGTCCCAGAGGTCCCGAGAAAAACCGGTTCAAATGTTCTCCATAGATAGTCAGTTAACAAAGCCTTAGCCTTTTGCCCCGTAGTGAAAGTCGTCGAAATAGGTTCTTTACTGCACTGTTAACACGAAATCCAAATATTTTGGAAATCGGTCCCAGAGGTCCCGAGAAAAACCGGTTCTAATGTTAAACTTGAACAGTCACTTTATAAAGCCCAAGCCATTTGCCCAGTAGTGGGAATGGTTAGAATAGGTTCTTTACTTCACTCTTAAGACGGAATCCAAATATTTTGGAAATCGGTCCCAGAGGTCCCGAGAAAAACCGGTTCTAATGTTAGCCAGCCATTGTTAGCAAGCCATTTTAAGCAGCCACAAACCTAACAACCCCTTTTCTTGAAATAACATTCAGATAGTTAGTGGTTTCACTGTTAAAGGTAATAGTTGTTTCTCTTGCTTTTCAGTCTCTATCTACCACAATCAGTCCTAAGTTCGTGTGGCGTCATGCAATTAATATCCATAATGGCAATGGAAAAATCTTATCAAGACGAATAAAATAAGCTCGAACACGAGGTAGTAAATAGATACCGTTGAGGAGTTTCCTCGTCTCACTGTCGTTTCCATCGTCAGGTCAGGTCTTAACCTCCACAATTTTGTGGTGTCGGAGACATATACCCAAATGACAAGTTTTTATTCGATATGTGCTTACAATTTCCGAGAGTTCCCTATTGTTTTAAGGTTTCTATCACCAGACCCTGGACCGAATAACAAAGGAATTATTTGGAAAGTAAATCCTTTCAAACAATAAAATGATTGTTTAAATCGGTTGGTAAACGACGGAGTTATGCACGTACGTAAAAAGAGTGCAAACGAACTGAGAAACTCCTCCATTTTTTGAAGTCGGTAAAAAAAAATTTTCGTTCAATACCTCGTATTTGTCGATTAATATTAAGATTCATTTCAATTAAGGTAATAAAAGTGGAATAGTTGAGTTTGTAAGTATACTTTTCGTAATATTGAATAAGAGTCAAACCAGTTTTTCTCAGGACTCCTGGGATAGATTTCGAAATATTTCGGTCTCGGACCTATTATAAGCCTATGGAACATAATACACTATGCAGTTACTGTGGGCAACTCTTGAGCCCAACTTCCATACAAAGAATAGCATTGTCCTTTATATAGATGTAGGTTATATAGTATCGGATTTCTCAGTTTGAAATCAGGACCGTAAATAAATGCATACTTCACTCAATATTAAGATAAAAAATGACGTGGCTTTTTGCTTACAAGTTTCTTTGAGTGACAGATAAGGGCTGATTTTTCAATCATCTGTTAACTTCTATCTGAGGAATAATTATGGCGGTTGGTTTGACATATTTTCTATACAAAAGCTGTCAAAACGTCAAACATATTCCTCTGATAAAAGTTATCTGGAGATTGAAAAATCTGCCCTAAATCATTTTACCATTTATCTATCTGTCTATGTCCGGTATACTTAGGTACAACTACGTAATATGTCACAGAAAACCTGCGATTCATATGAATGGGACTGTTACATTTTTAAAGTTAACTTATCCCGAACTACACTAACTAGCAATAATTTCGTCATTTTTCAGTTATGATCTATGAATCAGGGGCTGCGGGTTGCTGGGGCTGCGGGTTGTTGGGGCTGCGGGTTGTTCGAAAGAGATACCGCGGCCCTGGTACACAAAAGGCCTATGACGGAACACGACGGTTTTTAGTCAGTAAGAGTCTGACACTCCCTCACCGCTGCTAACCCACAGCGGGAGGGGTCATTTGATGATTTTTGACGTCGTTGATCTATGAATCAACTAAATACTTATCTAAACAAAAGTCTTAATTTTCATAGAAAACTACTTTTACAGAAAATAACTTATCATATATCTCACCTGGCAATAAGTGACATAGCCACAGGGAAAGTAGACAGCGTCCGTCCTCCAAGGAGGTAATCCTTCACATCTACGACCTTCTTGGCCTTGGACCCAATGGCGCTGTACCATAAACCTCCCGCGCATGACACTGCGCAGAGCACTCCGAACACCACGTAGTCCCCAACCCCGAAGCCACCCTCGTTCATTGTGAAAGGCATCTTGAACTTTGTGACCTAGGGAATAGAAATTAAAATCAATTATAGTTAGTTACAAGCTAGTAAAGTCACGATAGAAATTACAGATTTGAGAAATTAATTGCATTGTTGGAAACGTAATTTGCAAGTAGAGGCTGATTGTGTGTTTGTGCTGTTTGAGAGACTGAAAATTAATTATGTTAATAAAAATAATAAAAATCTTTATTGTCTCAGATTATACAGTTTCACAGGATGATTTCTAATATGTACATCACAAGTTTGCGCTTTAGATGTTATCACTGTCTCCCAAACTAAGCGAGAGCTTGTATCTTGGGTGGCAGTGTTAAGTCGTGTATTTGCTTGTTAATACAATTACAGTATTGATACGGTACGTGAAACGTTGTCGCTTATTACAAGAAAATAAAGATTAAGATTTAATTGAAAATATTTAGCTATTATCTAAAGGACCATGTGTGAGTGTGAGTTGTGTGAGTGTGAGTTGTGTGAGTGTGTGTTTAAGTGTGTGAGGTGTGTGTGTGTGTGTGTGGGTGAGTATGTGCACGAATAGGATTCTTAGCGTGATAGTATGTTTTGTTTGAGCCTGGTTATGAAGGTAGATGTGAATGTTGGTTACGCGATGTATGTCAGTAATTCTTCGGTTTTAGTGTAGTTCATGGTTAGAAGCCAGTCAGTAAGGGTGTTTTTAAGGTCGTGGCGATTGAGTTTTCCGATATTGAGTTTCTTATTTAATTCATTGTAGATTTTTATGCTTAGAGCAACAAATTGTATGTAATGTTGTTTCATAAAATTGGAAATGTATCCTAGACATCATCATAATCTGCCCAGCCTGTTCAAAATTATGTTGGGGTCGGCGTCCAGTCTAACCGGCAGCTGAGTACCTACCAGTGTTTTACATGGAGCAACTGACTATCTGACTTCCTCAACCCATTCACTCGATACCCATTGGTAAGACTAGTTGTCAGACTTTCTAGCTTCTGACTACCGGTAAATTTATCCTTTTTTTTTTTTTTTTTTTGTTGTCGCTGGGTAAAAAATGCTATTACGCATGCCCTTCCCGTCGGGGGACGGGAGAGGGGTATGTGGGACTCCCCGGTAACGACGTTCCCGGTATACCCACTAAAAAGGCCCAGCGGCACTCCGACCTCGCCTGAGTGGAGGGGGTCTGGGAATCTATGGCATCCAGTCCCCCACCGGCGATTGCCCGCCTCACGGCAGGCCCCTCATGCCTCCCCCCAGTGGGGAGAGGTCCTTATTATGGCCGGAGCACAAGGGGCGATCCTTGTAATGCAGGCGGTGGCACCCCCGCGCCTGTCGCCCGCTGATCACCCCCCGGGGCGGATGGGGACGGACGTTGTGTTCGCCGTCTTCCACCCCTTCTTCGTCTGCGGAGCGGCGCTGCGAGAGGGTCGTTCTCCCGCAAGCGCTCCGCCGCCTCCTTCTGTGACATGACGTCCTCACAGAAGGAGGCCACCGCGTCCCATGCCTCTTCACCTCCCAGCATGGCACCAATCACACTGGGGAGCGAGAGGTCATCCCCGACCACTGCCACCAGGGCGCGGCGGGGTTCAGCCCACGATGGGCCACCCCCAGTGTGTGCTCTGCCATATCCACCTCGGCTGCACAATGGTGGCACTTTGGGGTCTTCTCCCTCCCAATCCGGTGCAGGTACGCTCCAAAGCAGCCATGCCCGGACAGCACCTGCACCAGGTGCATCGAGAGGCAGCCATGTCGCCGATCGAGCCATTCATCCAGGACAGGCCCGATGGCATCCAGCGTCCGGCGACCGAACGTTGACGAGGCAAGGTCCTCGGCCCAGTGCCGAGTGATTGCCTCCCTCGCCTCCTCACGCACTTCTTCCCGTTCGATCGGGTCCGGGTGCCGGTCTAGCGCCCTTTGCGCCGCCGTCCAGTCGTACACTCTGGCGAGCACCCAAGCTTCGAGTTCCCAAGGAGGGGCTCCCGCCAGAACGCACGCCGCCGCGAAGCTCACTGTGCGGTATGCCCTCGCCACCCGCTGTGCAATGGCCCTTTGTGGCCTTCGGATGGCAGCGGCGTTCCTCCGACCGCACAGTGAGTCTGCCCAGATTGGGGCCCCGTACAGGGCCATACTCTTGAGTATGCCGGCGTACAGACGCCGGCAATGGTCGCCGGGCCTCCCGATGTTCGGGAGGAGCCATGAGAGGGCGCCCGCGGTCCTCATCAAGCGCGTCGACAAGCCACTGAAGTGTGCGTTGAAGCGCCACTTGCTATCGAGGACTATGCCCAGATATTTCATCTGGGGCTGTACCCCAATGCGGACACCCTCCACATGTATATGAGCGTCAGGCGGTTGGTGCTGCCGGGGCCCATGGAAGAACACGGCTTCGGTCTTTTGCAGCGCCACCGTCAGCCCTAGGCGGGAGATTCTGTCCACCACTAGTGAACCGCCCGCCGAGGCCAAGCTGGCCGCCTCTCCAAAATTTCTCCCCCGGGCAATCAGAAGTGTGTCGTCTGCATAGCAAATGATAGACGTGCCACGGGGGAGGTTGCCCCGCAAAAGCCAGTCGAATCCAATGTTCCACAGGAGCGGCCCTAGAACAGAACCCTGTGGGACACCGGACTCGACGCCGTAACGTCGGAGCTGGCCCGTCTTGTCCACAAGGAGGACTGTGCGGTCCCTCAGGTAGTCCGCCAAAAGTCCCCGCAAATACGGAGGCACCCCGTGGAAGCGGAAGGCCTCCAGTATGGTGGAGTGGGGAATGGAGTTGAAGGCGTTGGCTATGTCGAATGACACAGCCAACAGTCCGTCTCCCGCATCCATCGCCTCCCTCACCTGGTCTTTTAGTCGGGACAGGGCGTCAACTGTCGAACGCTCAGCTCGAAAACCGAACTGAGCGTCCGCTAGATCCGGGCCGATTGTGCTCAGATGTCTGTTGATTCGGGCGGCGAGGATCCTCTCGAACATTTTGCCGACCTCATCCAGTAAAACGATGGGTCGGTATGCCGATGGGGAGTCCGCCGGCCGCCCTTCCTTCCGAAGAAGGCACAATTGGCCCTCCTTCCATGGCTTCGGGAACCCCTCGCACGTCAGGCACGCACTGAAGAGGTCCCGAAACCTTTCTCCCATCTGGGATGTGGCGATGGCCACCACCTTTGCGGGGACGCCATCCGGACCTGGGGCCGTCTTTTTACCCCTGAGGCAGGAAACTGCCCTTTCCACCTCGTCCTGCGTAATCAGCGGGATCTCCTCGGCTGACGGAGCTGCACCTCGCGGGGCGCTCATCTCTGGTGGAGTGAAGTTGTCCCTGCGTGGAAACAGGGACTGGACCACCCCATCCAGCAACGACGGCTCGAGAGTCTCGGCAACTGGAGGACCGTACGGGCGCAGTTCGTTGCATGCCGCCTTGTACGGCCTCCCAAAGGGATCAATGTCCAGACCCTCAAACATTTCCGCCCTCGCGCGATCCTGGGCTGTGCCCATTCGCGCTGTCAGCGTCGACTTGGCCTCTATGTAGGCTGCATAGAGGCGGTCCTCGTTGTTGAGGTCGCGAATGCGCCGCCGCCGGCTTCTTGTGTAGGCCCGCCTGGCTGCCACACAGGCGGCCCGTAGATCCCCCAACTCCTCCGACCACCAATAAACGGCACGCCTAGGAGGTGGACGATGAGACCGAGGCATGCTAGAGTTGCACACCTCGGTCAGGGAGACCCTTAACTGGACCGCTGTGGCGTCCACATCCCGGACTACAACAGGAGGCGACAGCCAGTCCTGGACGAACGCCGCCTCCACGGCGGCTTCCCGGTCAAGGCGGGAGAGCGCCCACCGCGGGAAGTGCGACCGACCCTCCTGGGTCCCCTGGGAGCCCGGGGTGGAAACATCAAACCGCACGTATCGGTGGTCTGACAGCGTCTCCACCAGCTCCACCCGCCAGTCCACTACACAGGCCGCCAAAGAAGGGGAGGCAAAGGCGAGGTCCACGATGGAGCCCCCCTGCCGCCGCACGCAGGTATGAACTGTCCCCCTATTCAGCAGGGACAGACCGGACGACATGAACCAGGTTTCCACCTCTCGTCCTCGGGCATTTGTGGCTGGGTTACCCCATAACACAGATTTTGCGTTGAAATCGCCCATGACCAACACCCGGTGCTGCACCACTCCGCTTGCCACCCTGGCGAGGACCTCGAGAAAGTTCTCGAAGTCCGTGAGAGGGCGGTTTGGAGAGAAATACACCCCTACAAGGGCTATGTCCCCCCACGCGGCGGCGACGTATCCCGGTCCTCTCTCTAAGAGCGAGAGGGGAGGGGAGTCCGTGGAAGACCGCGCCACCAATGCAACCGAGCCGTTGTCGTCTCCCAGCCAGCTGCCAGGGACAGAGTACGGCTCGGCGACAACCGCCACGTCCACCAACCACTCCGTAAAGGTTTGGACCAGCAGGCTCTGGGCTGCTCTGCAGTGGTTGATGTTCGCTTGAAGAACACGTCTACGATGCCCAGCCATCAGTCGGTGTTCATCGCGCTTCCCTCGGTGGACGGCACTGGAACTGGAGTTTCAGTGGCGGCAGCAGCGGCAGGCCGCACCGGCGCCTGCGGTTTGCCCTTCTTTGGTGGCGGTCGGCATTCCCTGCCCGCCATCACGTGGTTGGCTGGACGACCACTGGCAGCGCATACTGCGCAATGCGTGGTGGCCGCCTCGCAGGAGGCCAACCTGTGCCCCCCTTCCCCGCAGCGGAAGCATAGTTCCCCACGCTCGGCATTGGACGGGCAGAGAGGCCGGGTGTGCCCGATGCCGAGGCACTTGAAACAGCGCATCGGCGTATCTTCAAGCACTCGGACCCCACCCGAGCTCAGCCCGACCGGGAGGCGACCCTTAGCCAAAACCGCCTTGGCAGCTACGACCGGGCACTCTAGTCTCACAGTGCCCATACCCCTGCGGCCAGGTCTAATGGCTCGGCCCTTGACAGATGCGACGGGGCAGCCCCCCGCCGCTGCAACCGCTGCCACCACCTCCTCTTGCGTGACCGAGTCGTCAAGGTCGGTCACCTCTAGAGCCACACACTTGACGGGCCTCGCAACCATGGCCGTGTCCGCGACAGCCTCTCGGAGCTTCGTCGCGAAGAGGTCCGCCTTGGTGCCGCGTTGCGCCCCCGAGAACTCGAAGATACGAGCCCCCGTTTGGGTCTTCCGGCACGTGACTCGGCCAGCTCCAAGTTCCGCAGGGTCGACGTTTGTACGAGCCCGCCGCAGTACGGACTCGTACGTCTCCCCTCGTTGCGCTGCCTCTGGAGTCAACGTGACTACCACGGCTTCGGTTCTTGGAGGAGGAGCGAGCTTCCTCCTCTTGTCCTCTGAGGCTGCAGGCTTGGCTGCAGGGGGCTCAGGAGCCGACTTTTTCCCCTTCCGCTTCCTCGCTACCACCTTAATCCAAGGCTGGTTGGAAGGGGTGGTGGAGGGCAGCAGAGGGTCTTCCCTCACCGGTTCGAGAGGGACCGTCTGGGTAGTCGGGGCTGGTGAGGTCTTCTTGCCCTTTCCTTTGCCCTTGGTGGTCTTTAGCACCTGGGGCTCCGACTGGGCTGGAGCCGTTGAGGGCCCCGGTGCAATTGGCATTCGTCCGGGCGCCTTATCCGCCGCGAGTGGAGGGCGTAGCCGCGTCTCCGGCAGGAGCCGGTCTTCGATGCCGGCAAAACAGGCCCTGGTGAAGGCCCTCTCCTCCATGACCACCTTGCGGATGATATCCTCAAGGTTAGAGGAGTCCGTCCCCTCAGGCCGAGTCGTGGGCTCGGCAGCGCGCGCGTGCAACGCGGTCACTTCTTTCTGCAGGCGATCCACCTTCGCCTGCAGTTGCCGCGTCTCATCGGAGGTGGTGCGCTGCGCCAACTCCTTTACAATGCCGAGCAAGTTCGCTGCCCGGCATTTCAGGGCCTTCTGGAAGGTCCCCTTCAGATTAGAGGACTTGGAAGCCACCTCTAGGATCTCCATCTGATCCTCCAGAGCCATGCGCTCCATTTCCTCCACGGAGTGCTCCGCATAAAGGACACTGGAGACTCCGTGGCTGGCGCTGGTTCTGCTTGGCCGGTCGTCGGCTTCTAATACCGCCCGCTTGGCGGGCTTTTCGGCTGCGTCCGAAGAGCCTCCGGAGCCCCGCTTGAGGAAGGCCCTCTTCCTCGTCTGGCGGGTTGTGACACCGTTCGTTCCACTCATTTCTGACTCCGTGTCGGACAGGTCGGTCGACACGAGATCATTACCTCTCATGAGACTAGCCGCAGATGGTGCGCGGCTGGTCTCTGATGCCGAAGCATCTCGAGATTGGCCCTGAGAAGGGCCTTTGGGTTGGCCCTGAGAAGGGCCTTTGGGTTGGCCCTGAGAAGGGCCTTTGGGGAGACAGCGCCCGGAGGCGGCCCTCGGAAGACGTGGCATTGCCACCGACAGTATCGAAACCTTTACCGACTTTACCGTTTCGACGCACAGCGTTCGTTAGCCGCCGGCCTGCCACTCCGTTACGGTGGTCAGGCGCGGCGTTGCCCAGGGGTCACTACGTGGAAGTCAACGCTGTGGGGGGACCCCCCGGTAAATTTATCCTAGGTATGGGCAATGAATATATGTACATAATTTTTTACTGTATAATGCAATAAGAAACCTTTCTCCCTGACATTTTGTGTGAAAAAGTGTTAATCGAATTGGTTAGCCATAAATATTGTTTTGTTGTGGTAATTATTGGCTCATCAACGTTTTATTTGACCGACAAGAACAGTAGCTGACGCATTTGCTTGACGTCACTCGCTGCTGACGTATTTTTTACAACGCTCTTACGTTTTCTGCTACCTGTGTATTTGAGGAATAAACCATTGATAGTGGGAAATCCGATGGGATATAAATAAGTACTAAGATGGGATATAAAAACCTGTTGATACAAATTCAAAAAAAAAAGAGATGTTAGAAACGATTTGTTTACAAATTGAACAAAATCGTTTTTATTTTTAAGAAAGCATAAGTACTTTACGTTTAACTTAAATAACAGATGCAAGAATTCAGTATTGAGCCGACAATATTGTAACACTTTCTAGTTGATAATAATTGACTAGTGATCTTCACCTGTCTGTTATGTAAACACTGCCTGTACTTATGAATGACACTCATTCATATATTCAGCAAATGAATTATAATAAAATTATTTGGCATCGAACGCTCTAACAAAGTTATCACCGCTTGAGAAAGGAGAAAATGTCAAATCGGACTTGTACGACAAGATTAGTTTAATTGGTTCCAATCTTGTGTGGCTACAAAAAGTAAATTACCTCAGTTTTAAAAGCAATATTTATAAAGGTTAAAGTGAGTCTTACTTTTAATTAAAATAGGGTTAGAATTTTTTTAGGATTGATATTTTTGATTTTTTGAAGTCGTGGTGGCCTAGTGGGCAAAGAACCAACCTCCCGAGTATGAGGGCGCGGGTTCGATTCCAGGTCAGGCAAGTACCAATGCAACTTTTCTAAGTTTGTATGTACTTTCTAAGTATATCTTTGACACCAATGACTGTGTTTCGGATGGCACGTTAAACTGTAGGTCCCAGCTGTCATTGAACATCCTTGGCAGTCGTTACGGGTAGTCAGAAGCCAGTAAGTCTGACACCAGTCTAACCAAGGGGTATCGGGTTGCCCGGGTAACTGGGTTTAGGAGGTCAGATAGGCAGTCGCTTCTTGTAAAGCACTGGTACTCAGCTGAATCCGGTTAGACTGGAAGCCGACCCCAACATAGTTGGGAAAAGGCTCGGAGGATGATGGATGATTTTTGATTGTTGAAAAATTATGTCTGTTAGTCGGTGTCTTAGTGAAACTGCTGTTTATTCAGAACATATTTGTTTACTTTCCACAATAGTATCTGCTATGTTTTTACTTTAAATCAGCCACAGTTGCGTATATTGTCAGCAGCAACCTTGAAGACTTGTTTGAAGACGATGAACTTTAACATTATAGACCTTAAATTATTTGTTACATCACAATCAATATTGTGAATATCACAAAAGTTAAATATAAGTTGTTTGAGGCGTTGCATTCACGGTAGGTAATAAAAGAACTACTTCAAAAAGATTCACTTATTGAGTGATCGCAACTACCCGGGAAGGGATTGTTTCTAAAAAAATAATTGAAAGCATTGCCTATTATATGCTTTTTTGTGTTTTTGCATCCCCTTTGGCTCCTAATCTACTGCACCGATCTGAAAAATGTCACCACTGAGTTCAGTGTTGGGACGCTACACTCTACCCCGGTACGGTTATATGCTTCCGCGGAACTCGGGTGTAGCCGCGAGAAACGGCTAATTAGGTATTTAAGAAAATTAATTTCAATAATAATATCGGGCTCTCATGAGAGTCGTGGTGGCCTAGTGGGTAAAGGACCAACCTCCCAAGTATGAGGGCGCGGGTTCGATCCCAGATCAGGCAAGTGCAACCAATGCAACTTTTCTAAGTTTGTATGTATGTACTTTCTAAGAATATCTTAGACACCATTGGCTGTGTTTCGGATGGCACGTTAAACTGTAGGTCCCGGCTGTCATTGAACATCCTTGGCAGTCGTTACGGGTAGTCAGAAGCCAGTAAGTCTGACACCAGTCTAACCAAGGGGTATCGGGTTGCCCGGGTAACTGGGTTGAGGAGGTCAGATAGGCAGTCGCTTCTTGTAAAGCACTGGTACTCAGCTGAATCCGGTTAGACTGGAAGCCGACCCCAACATGATTGGGAAAAGGCTCGGAAGAAGAAGAAGAATAATATCGGGCTCTATATAACAACAGTTTGAAAGAATAAGTCCCTCAATACATATAGTTTCTTCAAAGTATTGAACGCGAAATTGAAGTTGAGATATTTTTTTCGCAAGATAGTGCTATATTAAGATCTGGAAAATAACTAGGTGGTCAAGGTTAATTTATCGAAATGACTTTGCGAAACTGGTTCCTTCAAAGATGGGACGGACTGACAATGGTATATTATCTATAATATAAAAATGAATCGCAAAATGTGTTGGTAAGCGCATAACTCAACAACGCCTGGACCAATTTGGCTAATTCTTTTTTTGTTGTGTTTGTTATTGTCAGGAGAAGGTTCTTATGAAAAAAAAAATTGGGGAAAATAGAGAAGTCAGTTGATGGGAGCGAAGCCGCGGGCAAAAGCTAGTTATTTATAAAATTAATCTGCAGGTGAGATACTGAAACCCCCAAAAACCCGCTAGATATATGGAAACTTCTTAATTGTAAGACAATAGTGGGAAATTTTGGGTTTTGGATGTCAATTGTGCACTTATTTAAATTCGAAAAAGCCTTCCTATGTAAATTAGAAATTATTCTGAAAATCCATGCATCGATTTATTTATAAAACTGAAAATTTGTTTGTTTGCATGATGCTTTACGTTTTTACGTGTGTTTGCTTGATCACGGCAATCTCCGGAACTAGGAAACCGCTAGCGGAAGCTGATTGCTTTATAAATATCGCGCGACAACAAACGTCTTGAATGGTATTGTATAGTCAAAGGCTTGAAAAAATAAGTTAAGTTAAGAAAGGACGTCTGAGAATGCCAGTTGAAAAGCAATTCGTTACGTCGATAACCACACGCTTAGAAAATTATGATTTTATCTTAAGATGGCATGTTGCTGAAAACTGACATAAGGAGCTTTATTATCGTTGTGAAAAGTGTGCTGAATAAACTAAAGAAGAATAAAAGCCCAAATTATTGAAATTGAATTTGTGGACTTCATCGAGAGTTGTTAAAACCTCCACCGAAGATTTCATCGTCACCTATACTTATAGCTGAAATAAATCTTCTGTCTGCTAAGTCAATTGATAGGATGTGGAGATGCTCAAATTACCAGTCATTACTCTTTTTATTTTATATATGCGAAAGTGAGTTTGTGTCACGCTTTCGGCTGAATCGAAAGAGATGAGATTTAAAATAATTATATTTTTCATGTAGAAGGACTTTTTCTTAAATTTGAGAAGTTACTAACGATACTTAATTAGTATTGCGACTCGGCCGGATGATTGTCTTCAGTTCAAGTATGTCCAATATTTTCAATTTATTGGAATAAGATATTCTTACTTAATATACTATCGTCATCAATCGTGTTTCTTTTCCGCGATCGCAAATTGACCTTGTTAACAATAATTTATTTATACCATAGTCAACAAATCTCTCATTCGTTTTATTACTGAATTCTTGTGCAAATATACACCCGTTAACCTATCTTATACTTGTTTAACAACAATTTATTCACTCACCTTAACTTTTTATAAAAAAATGCAGTTAATACTTCGCTAGCGCGGAAGTAAACACATAGGAATTGTCTGCATATATGGGATGCTGGCAACCTCACAAGGGCACGTACATGTATTGGCAAGAACAACGTCACCAAACCTACACAACCGCATTGCACAGTTTACTTTCACTTAACATAACTTTACAAAACACTGACGCGAATATCCGTCGGCGGGATCCGCGCTCGCAAAACTAAACTCGAAATTCCCGCGCGATCACATGTCAATGTCACTCCGTAAATCATTCAAGAATTTGCACTAAGAACAAATTATAAACAATAACACACGCGACTATCTTGCTATATTCTTAGCAACAATTTAGAGTTTAATCATACAACACGTCAAAACTACCTATAATATTTATCGTTCATTTGTAATCATTCAATATAAATATCGAAAAGTTTTAAGTGACGTGCACTTTAGTAGCTGTCTGTCGCGAAACCGTGCCACAGATTGTGACGATCCACATGGTTTTGAAATATAGTGAAAATAGTTGTGTGTACGCAGCGACACCTAGTGTGCACCACATAAAACTCCATTCATATACAAACTGTTTTATCGACACCTTCGCGCTGAAAGAAAATGTGTAAAAACTTTTTTTTGGATTTTCAATTTCATCTACTGATGACGGATTATGTTATCTGTTAAACGAAAGTCAATCTTTTTGTTTATAAATTGTTTTGCATCATTCTGCATTATTATGTACACTTAACAACTACTAATCATTTAAATAGGTCAAACAGGGAAGGAAAAGCATTTTATATACATAGATAGTCAATTCTTTTTAGTATTATTTAGTTTACAAAAATAACATTATGCCACCAAAATCTAAGAGCGAAGCTCCCAAAAAATCTGCCCCTCCTGTTATAAGACCGCCAATCAGTGACCACAGTCTTATGTACGTTCCCCAAGATGTTCTAAAAGGTGGGTGCTGCTGCATTTTATATAACATACACATAGATGTAGTACCCACTGTGCCGTTTGGCTTATTTACTCATTGCCCTACTTATTTCTAGGGATTGTGTAACTAATCTTGTAAATTCACTATTATAATGCATAAATGTTCCATAGGTTTTCAAGAACGCGTAGAAACTGGCATAGATTGGACACTGATCGAATCCGGAGCGCGCCATCACAGGGAACATTGTAAGAGGGACGATATACCAAAAAACACATTCACTCAAGCATTACAAAGTAAATTTGACAAATGTATAATCCAAGGCTTCCTCGATGAGAATTCAGGGCTCAGTATAGAACAACACTGGGAGTTTCTAATGCCTGCAGTAGTGTGGGACAACCAAAGATTCGCTACCGATGAAGGAAAGATATGTTTTCATAACGCTAACTGTATTACTGATGATATGATGAAAGTCATTAAGAGAGCTGTTAAAGCCAATGATAGGAATGTTTTGAAGCACGATATGAAAATGGTTAACGTTTTGCGAGTGAATGATTCGAAGGTAATCAAAAATGTTACTTGGTTTTCTATATTTTATAACAAACATTTCACGGCAGAGAATTAGATTTTTTCGAAGTTTGAAGAATTTGATTGTATACTAGCATAATACTTACACAATATTTTTAAATATAATATACTATACAATTTTTTATTTTCGTTGGTTTTTCTTAAACTCAAGCATGGCTGAACAGATTTATTGAAATTGAAATATTTATCGAAATTAGGTAGATGGCAAATAATTAATAATATTGTCAGGTTTATAGAAGGCTTAAAAGGAAAGAAAATAATGTTAATTAGGCGGCATGGATTTCGCGGAGCCAACTATTATTAATAATGGTTACACTGGTTTGCTCCATCTCTTTCGATCTTTTGCTTTTTTGCTGATGAAGAATAATATGCTTACGTTTTATTATTCTTATTTACTTCAAAAATCTAACAAATGTTTATTTTATTTTATTTCAGATGACCGAATTGGATGAAGGCTTGAAGAAATACAAAAAATTGGTATCTCTCAGTTTATGTGGAAACTTCATATCCGATATTAATTCAGATTTTATTCCACCGTCCGTAAAGACTCTGGAACTACAAGCTAACTGCCTTAAAGATGTTTCAGGATTTGCTGAAACTTTGCCCTCTGAGTTACTGTATTTAGGGTTGGCTAGAAACTTCCTTACCTCTAGTAATAATGACATATTATATTTTTTTATTTTACCACAAATCATTACCTTCGTAATATACTTCATTGCATTCTTTCCCAGGTTCCGTAGATGGATTGAGGCTGTTACCATACAATTTGACGGTTCTGGATCTGTCGGATAACGACATCTATCATTTAGATCCGGTACTAGATGCTATCGCTAAGCTACCAAACCTTACTGCACTGCAGCTTTCGGGCAACCCTTGCTCGGTACGCTACGCTTTACCTAAATAGTGTACCATATTAACGATAGATGGCGCTATTTTCAAAATCTAATCATGTTTTTTTTAGGTATGTGCCGGCTATGCTCGAGCTACTTTAATGAGATTAACTCGTTTACATTATCTTGATTGCCGTGAAATTCTTCCAACTGATAGGCCATTAGAACATATAGAAATGCATCCTGATGATTTGCGTGCTGCATACTTTTATTTCACTGTGTATCGAATTATGTCCGCACCGCAGCCACCGAAGGCAGAGAAGGTAACTTCATACATTTTATGAAATTGATGGTAAAATCCTAGGACAGCTTGATTTTTTTTTCTTTTTAAGGGAGCCAACGCAACATTCCACATTGAACTGGAGATCCCGTTGCTGGACGCGGTAAGAAGGCGATTCTTGATGTTCAGGCAAAACGAATCCCTTATTGAAATGTTACCGCCACCAGAAGACGATGAATGGCCAATAGCCAACTCTGTGCCTGCGATGAGTAAAGTCTTAACTCGTAAGCTAACATTTTTGACCGTAAGCCTTAATTACTTAAAGTAGGAACATAGTTTGGGGATTCCTTTTTATTATTTGACGGCATTCAGCCAGTGATTGGTACTGATCGACGTATAGAAATTCATAATGTTGTCTTCACTAAAGAAAAAAGGTAGCTTGTCCTCTGCCCACTGACTTTACTGTCTCTAGTTCCATAATTTCGAAAAAACTCATCAATACTCAATTACCCACCAATATTTTAGGATTGGATGAAGAATCTTCACATGAATCTGATATCTTCAGTAACTTGGTTATGAGGAATCCGCGAGAGATTCATAACTACACCACGTTTGAGAGCAACAAGGTCCAGTGGAGCAAATTAATGAATTTCCAAGAGCCTATTCTGAAGATCTTCTGTCCTGACCTGGTTGCCCTGAGGGACACCTTCCGATCCGTTATCACTATCAGATTGGTTTACTCAGTTGTAAGTTTGATGTTAGTGCTAGCCTATGCTAATACTTAGATGACTTAATATAACGGTACTTGTCAAATTGGTCTCTGTTGAATTTAGTCCAGACTCCATAGCGTGACATAAGTATTAGACATATAGAAACTTTATTTAGTTATTGCAAAAATAACGTACAACAAATGTACAAGTAGTTTAATTGAATGATCCAAACAGTCTTTCCTTGCTCATCCAGATATATGCACACCAAAAACCAGCTAAAGCTGAAAAGGTGAAGAGTGTCTCAGCGATGAAACCGCAAGGAGAGATGAGACTGACCATAGCCACGATCAGGTGCTCTCTCAGGGCCCCTGACTGGAGCCAACCTTCGCAGCATTTCCACTGGGATGAAACCCTCGGCACTAATGACGCGATTCATTGGGGTGAAGGTGATCTCTCTGTGAGTTATATTCCATCAATCATACAACACAATACTTATGATATACCTGCTAAAAATGTATACAAGAGAGTGTAATATGATTGCGAATATAATAAATGTTGGAAGTAGATATAGGCAGCAATGATTATAGAGTAGAAAACTGTAAAGTAGGTTAGAGTAAAAAGGGTCAAAACGGCATAGTAGGACTGAGAAACGAACGTGTGAGAAACGATTATCGCTAAGATTATCGTTAATTCCTTTTCTATTATACTGAAATCAACAATGCGCCTTGAGCAAGTAAGTTAATTAACGCTCATTCTTTTTCTGTACTAAAATTGCCAATGCGATATAATGGAAATCTATTTTTACATTTCACATCTTCTACAAATAATGTAGGCTGATTTAAATATGACTTATTGCCATGAAATTGATGGTCTTGAACGAGATCACAGAACACTATTCTAAAAACCCATAAATATAGTCATCGTAAATTCTCGTATCGGTTTTAAAGTACTCATCAAAATAAAATATGATAGTAATACCAGCCCAGTGTTTAACATAAAGATGATGATTAGATAGTGTAAAAAGCATTCATACCAAGAAAACAAAATCTGCCAAGAAAAAAAAACTAAAAGTGTGAAATGAGTCACAATTTATCCTCAATATCAAACGTATACAGTTGTGTACTCACATTAAGCTTATTCTGGTAGTGGCTGGTAATAATTTCGTTATTCTTACACAAAGTTAAAGTCCTAAATGTATAATTATCTATACTTCTATACTAATATTATAAAGAGGAAAACTTTGTTTGTTTGTTTGGTTGTAATGGATAAACTCAAAAACTACTGGACCGATTTTTAATATTCTTTCACCATTAGAAAGCTATATTATCTGCGAGTAACATAGGCTATATTTTATCCCGATGCCGGCAGTAGCTCCCACGGTACGCGGGTGAAACCGCGGGAAAACGGCTAGTTATTTATATAAAAGAAAAAGTCCTAGGGAAAAATACATAGAGTATTAAATTTTTCAGATACTGCAATACAGTCAACAGCCAGTAAAAGTGACCAAAGGGAAACCGGAAGGCCCAGAATCTGGCCGGCAAGTAATGCCGGACTTCTTAACTTGTCACTTTGGCTTTGGGATCGATACTCTGAGTACCTCGAACATCAGATGAAAATAAAAAGCTGTTTACAAACACTTTCAGATGTTTCATTTCATTCACCCAGGGCGTTTGCCTTTACCCTAATGAATATTGAACTCAAAATGGTTTGCTCCGGAACCCTAAGTTCTTCAATACGTTGAACTATACTATTTATAGCATCCGTTATCCTATTGTCAAGTTCTTAAATTGCATAAACGTTCTTGGAACCCCAACAAATCGGCTAGCTGGCCAGTCCCCCGTCAAAACCTTGTTTTTACCAATGTTAATGGAACTAAAGTGTTTTATAGCAAGTATTCATATCCTCAATTTGTCGATATCAGTCCGGAGTCCCAGTGCGGGATCAGTTGAAGTGTCTAACGGTCGATTGTTTGTGTTAATGGCTGGAACTCCTCACGAGCGTTGGGGCAGTCAGGCGGAGTACTTGCTATCATGTCTGGGGTACGCTGTAGGCATTGGCAATATTTGGAGATTTCCTTACTTGTGTTATCGGAATGGAGGAGGTAAGCTACGGTTCTTTTATAAGATTCTGTGGAATTTCCTATATGGTCAGCCGCATGGTGTATGAAAATGTAAACAAATCATAAGTTTGCCAAATCGAATCCTTACTTATCAATATCGAAAATTCGTAAATTGATACTTTCATCTCTTTTTTAATTAAAAATTCAACTTTTCACATAATTTCGTTTTATTTCAGGAGCATTCCTCATACCGTATTTCCTCACATTGGTTATTTGCGGCATCCCACTTGTTTATTTAGAGACAACACTGGGACAGTTCGCTAGCGCTGGATGCATATCAGTTTTCAATCTAAACCCGTTATTTAAAGGTAAAGTATTACTAATGCCATTGAATTTGGTTACAATTCCAAAATTTATGATTAGTTGTTCATCTACAGGAGCGGGTTATGCGGTCGTAATACTAAACGTCATAGCTGTGGTGTACTTCTCATCCATCATGTCATATCCAGTGCTGTATATGTATCACTCGATGAGTTCCCCCTTGCCTTGGCAAAGTTGTGGCAATTCCTGGAATACGGACAAGTGCACCGAGGTTGGGTAATTTTAGTTTTATGTATAAAGCAATTTGTATACATGACCGTATCTTGAATACGCACGGCGTATCATTTTCAGATTAGCGGTAATTCAAGTTTTTTTAGCTCGAATGGGACCATCACGACACCGGAGGATGAGTTTTTCCAGTGAGTTCTCTCAACTTAACAATGAAATTAAGTCAATTTTGCAGGTTTCTACATTTTTGATTACTCTGATTCTAGCCATCGGCTGTTAAGAATGTCACCAAGTATCAATCAAATCGGCGATATCGTATGGCCTGTGTTCTGGTGCAACGTAATTTGTTGGATCATCGTGTACCTCTGCATTTGTAACGGTGTCAAGAGCGTTGGAAAGGTGAGCTTTCTTTCCCGATTGATCTTGGTTGGCACGCTGCCGTTTTGTCAATCACAAATTAAATATAATAGTTTTCGTCGAACTGTTAATTCTGAGAATTGTTGCGTGTTTTTGTTCCCAGATTGTGTACTTCACGGTTATATTTCCTTACGTTGTGCTCACTGCGTTATTTATTCGTGGCGTCACGTTGCCTGGCGCTTGGAAGGGCATTTTGTTCTATATCCTGCCGGATTGGGGGCAATTGAAGAAGCCGAAAGTAAGTATCTATATATAAGTAGCATTGAGGCCAAGTTCATCCATCTCCCACCTACATTACATTATGGATCTTATTCTTAGTACTTACATTATTTTTATTTTAACTCTATTTCACAGGTATGGGCAGACGCAGCTACACAAATATTTTACTCGCTTGGACCTGGATGGGGAGGTCTAGTCAGTATGGCTAGTTTTAATAAATTCCATTACAAGAATCTAAGGTTTGCTATTTTCCTATTTCTTTTACTTTGACCCAAAAAATACAATACTTCTTACGCAAAATTCGTTTCTCATTTTTAGGTCTTCAGTAATTATTCCCCTAGTGAACAGTGGGACAAGTATTTGGGCAGGGTTCGTGGTGTTCTCCGTGCTGGGCTTTGCTGCGGAGCGGTCAGGGGTGCCAGTGGGTGAAGTGGCTACAGCCGGCCCTGGGCTAGCCTTCGTGACCTATCCAGCAGCAGTCACGATGATGCCAGCACCAAATCTGTGGGCTGTTACTTTCTTTGTCATGTTGTTCTTCCTGGGCATTGATTCAATGGTACTAACCTTTTCTTTGTCAGTTTTAAATGTTAAGTTTACAATTATTTTTTGTTAAATAGAGATGACTTACAACATTCTTTCAATAGATTTTACTACAATTGTTTCAAACTTTTAAGTACCTATTGTTATAATTGTGTTTTATGTTTACTTTAATTTTTTTACAGTTCGTGACCATAGAGTCAATAATAGCGGGAATAGTTGACGAATTCCCAGCGTGCCGTGCACGGAAAAAACTCATCACTTTCCTCACGTGTTTGGTGCTATTTAGCCTTTCAATCATCTGCAATACTGAGGTTTGTACCCAATTTTCATGTAACGGTACTTATTCGCCATAAAATATAAATTGTTATCCAGAAAATAGTTTGTTAGCAAACTACATTTCAGAAGTTACAATTGAATGACGTGTTCGCGTGACTCCAGCGCTTGAAAGTTTCACATGCATGACTACCAAGTTGTTTAGTTTGTACCTGTGATAAAACAGATTGTTGGTATATGGTTTAATTAATTGGAGTAGTGTTTTATGATTAGGTTTCACGATATGCGAGTGTTAATTAACCTACAAACGAATCGTTTTGTTAATAGCTTGAAGCCATCAAAATTAGAACATAACTTTTTTGATGGTAAACAAAGTTTTCTACGATCCTGATAGCTCCCACCGTATTTACCGTAGATATTTCATTTTAGATAGATAGATAGATAGATAAATAAAGCGTTTATTCAGACAAACAAAAAGACACCACAAAGATACACAATAATAGCCCGGTCAAAATAGACATTTGAAATAACAAAAATTCCCACAAAGCTGATTTTTGGTGGAGAGCTAGATTTGATTATTATAAATAAAATACTAAAAGTCCCCATCGATCCCATGTGTGCGTCAAAAGTTATTCGAGGTCAAATGTCAAAATTTTAGGTTTTTTGATTTTTTTCCGAAAACGGTAAGTTTTATCAAAAAAAGACATCAGACCAAAATTGTAGATCTTTAAATTTTCTACAAAAATGGTATTAACAGTTTTCTCCTAAATCTTACCATTCCTGAGATATCGCGATTCAAAGAGTCACACTATACATGATATGCACATATAAGCCACGTACATACGAGGGCTGCCTTTAAGTTGTATCGTTTGAAAGAAAGAAAGAAAGAAAGAAAGAAAAACAGTTTAATTGCGCAAAATATAGGACGCATAAATGCCCCTAACAAGATAAGCATAATATGGATAAAAAGATAAAAAGAACATAACACAAATTTAAGGGAAAATATGCGTCCTAAAGCGCGCAATACGGCCCTCGCTCAGCATAATGCTGCGACCCGAAACGAGATAGAGTCCCAGCGCTGGTTTTCAGCGATAGCCGGTGCTACCGCGATGACGTCAACCGGTGGAACTAATGTATAAAATAAATAAATAAAAAATACCTACTTAACTTTGCATGAATATTGTGATTTGTGTTGTGATGTGAACAAATGTGAACTTGTGTAGTGGGTGGGTGCATAGTGTGTTTTCGTGTGTTTTCGTGTATGTGTTTGAAATAAGTACAGACAATCTAATAGGTTAATACCATTTATTGTTTTTCAAAGAATTCTCTGCGATATTTAAAGCACTTTTGCACGCATTAAACCCAGTTCTTGAAACATTTATTCTATTTTAAAGTGGGGGTAGTCAAATTGGCCGATTTGTATGAGTCAACAGCTTTTTCAGGTGTGCTGAAACGTTTACCACGAAGACTTTACTTAATTTTGTGGAATGTAAAACAATCGTTATGCCCACGGATCTATATCACGGTATGTTACATGTTGGTCTGCGACAATTAACTGCCGCATAGCCTCGATATTATCTTGGGTCATATCGGGTTTTGAACTACCTTCACGTGGCTTGTCTCTAAGGCTAGATTGCCCACTTTTAAATCCTAAATATCAGCGTACTGCAGTCCTATAAATATAAATTTAAGATCTATAATTTTGGTCTGATGTCTTTTTTTGATAAAACTTACCGTTTTCGAAAAAAAATCAAAAAACCTAAAATTTTGACATTTGACCTCGAATAACTTTTGACGCACACATGGGATCGATGGGGACTTTTAGTATTTTATTTATAATGATCAAATCTAGCTCTCCACCAAAAATCAGCTTTGTGGGAATTTTTGTTTTTTGACCACTACTTTTATGTCTATTTTGACCGGGCTAATAAGAAATAAAACAAAAACAAAAAGTGGGTAGAAAGACAGACATAAAATATAAGCAGAAATTAACGGCGCGGTGCAGTGTCCTCAGATTGCACCGAATGGGAGTCCAGCTCAGCATGTGTCAGGCAGAATACCTGACGCTGGTATTCTGCTGGATCTCTTTTGTTCACTGAAGATTTTTTCTGCAAGAAAAGCTATCATTATATTATTTGTCAATTTATACACAACATAGGTAATAGGTAGGTACTTCAAAACTCACATGTTATTTGATCATATTTCCATCACACAGGGTGGTCTTCACGTTATTGGTCTACTGGACACCCACGTGGCCATAGCCTGTGTGCCAGTAGTCTGCGGCTTGGAGATCATAGCCGCAGTATACACGTACGGACCAAGAAGGTTGGCAGCTGATGTCCTGTTCATGACTGGGCAGCCATTGGGAAAAATGTGGATGGTGCTGTGGAGATACATTCTGCCTGTCATTTTGTTGGTACGACTTTATTTTTATGAGTTTAGGGTTCATTTTTGAATGTATAGCTGGTCTAGTAGTCCGTGCCGGGAAAAACTTCTCCGAGTCTTGCTACCTTAATAATGGTAAATGTGCGTGACAATATAATCGGGATTGTGAAGAAAATAAATCGTAATCAAAAGCTTTAAGATAGTACGATTAAATAAATATCACCTGCCCCCAATACTTACAAATTATAGTTTCTATCAAACTAGACGGCCTAGATAAACGCACGTTATTATAGGACTTTATTGTTTTACTTCAGACTAAAGTGAGACCTTGAGACGTCTTCAAAGCGTTAGCAGTTTGAGTCAAATAAAATAGTCGCGAAACACGTAGGTGGATCTGACAACTACAGTAGTCAATAGGACAGTAAAATGGATAATAAAGCATTATAGTGTTCCAGTAATTAGAAATAGACAGTGTCTCCATTCAGTCTTATTCTAATACACATATTAGTATCGAACGACCTTAAGATTGTGAATTGCGATGAATGGATCATTCAAGTAATTTTCTGTTGGCTAAAGGTTCTCTTGTATCCACAAGACTGCTTCACGTTGTTCCGTGTATCATTTTCCATTTACCTTATCGTTCAATTTACTTATCGACTGTCTATTGTTTCTGGCAACCGGACACTCCCTGCCATGGCAGCTGGCCTATTTTGATACAGTTGATTGGACAACAGTATTTCGCAGATTGCCTATCACGGCAAACATTTGTAGCGATAGGGAGAACTTATGTCTCAATTGTGGTGGCTCTGACCTGGCCCATAAATTGTGCCTTAGCTAGAAAACTATCTTCCTCGTGTCTGCTAAAAGATATTAAAGAGGTCTCATTGTAAAAGAGTGATGGTCAGAAATCCACCTGGCAATGTTAACAGTTGATTGACCAATGTCTATTGCTGTTACCAAGCTCTATATTTCCATAACACCAATACTGTTTCCATTTCAGGTAATTACAGTATACTGCCTAAGAGAAGCCTCAGGGTTAGCTGGCTGGTGCGTGGCTCTCGTATCCGTCATCTGCATACCAATCCACGCAATCAAACTGCTTCTCAATTCAAAAGGAACATTCATACAGGTGCGTTTACTTTCACATTTTATTATCTGTACAAACATGCCAGTAATAAAGTTGAGTGAAAAAATAAAGATTCGCCAAGTAAAAACTTTTCTACGATTAAAACGGAAGAATTAGGATTTGCAGGTGCAAAATATTTACTCTAGCCAATTAATATTATTACCTATATCCAGTCATTTGCATGTTTCTGGGAAGTCGTTTATGATTGTTTTTATCATTTAAAAGAACTAAGGTCTTTCCATCACGTCTTCTTGCCAGCATAAATACGAAAGAAATGGTAAGACCAGACATGGGATTTAAGGCCTGTTTTTTTTTTGTGAAGTTTTCATTCAGAAAGTGCTTATTAGATATCTGCCTCCTTTGAATTGATGAGTTTAATACATATCTAGAACAGTACTTAATAGGAAATCCAAATATCATGTCTTATATCCTCAATGACAGACGACTATAAGGCTCAATTCACACCAAAAGCGCGGCGAAGGGCAGCGAAGCTCAGCGAAGCGCAGCGACCCGCTCGGTAGAGAACGCGCGTGGATTCGCTGGAATGCTCGAGAAGTCGCGGGACTGCGCGCGCCTTTTCGAGCCCGCCCGCGATGAATTCACGGGCCGCGGCTCTTCTAGCGCAGTTGACTTTCAACAAAACAAGAGGAAACTTGTGTTTAAGCAGTAATATGGGTGTTTTGGATTTAATCATTATTGCACATATAATTTATTTATTATTTTAATTTATAATTAAAATAATAATTGAAGAGGAAGAAGCCGAAGAGATAATGAGAAAAAAGAAAAGATTAAAAAGAAAAAACCCACTCACTCGCGCGCTCGCAACAGACGCGCGCGGGGAGCGGGCGCGAGGGGCGGGATATTGCCAGCGGCCGCTCGCTACTGCTAGAGCATTCTCGGGAGTTCCCGCGCAGTCGCACAACTCCGTTCATGGAATTCGCGGGAAGTCCCGCGGCGCCGCGGGCATCCGCGCGACTCGTTCGAGTTTCTCATGCGAAAATATACATTATAGTAATGGGAATAAAGTAAAAATTCAAATGACACTCAAACCGCGCTTCGCTTCGCTGCCCTTCGCCGCGCTTTTGGTGTGAATTGAGCCTAATACAGTTTATTTGCATTTATGAGCATGTGTATTATTTTACAGCGCATTCGTGACAACTGCCGTCCAAGCAACGACTGGGGTCCCGCGGATCCAGAAATGCGTCACCTGTGGAAAGCTGCCATTAACAAACAAATTAACCAACACGTTAAACTGAATAATATTGATAAAGTATAATAAAATAAAACATTCCAATACCGTTTTATTTACCTCGATTTTTTTATATCAGACTTGAAATGTTGCGAAGCTTTTTCCAACTGCTTTGATCAACAGCTGTCCAGGTCCTGAAAGAACCCTTTCAGATACAAAGTACTAGTACTTTCCACGTCTGATTAAATAGCAAGAATCCTCAGAGAAGTTCTAACACGCCAAGGAATCAAAATTCCAAAGTATGAAACCTTAGGGTGCGTCCACATCTGGCGAATGCGCCGCGAATGCGCAGCACGCGAGCCGATCGCGAGCTGTTCGCGAGCTGCGCGCGTGCATTTTTGTTCGTGCGCCGCTTCTGCGCCGCCCGCGCGCAGCTCGCGCGCGACCTAAGCGCCGCACGCGAGCGGCGCGCAGGCGGCGCGCGACGTCTGCCATCTTCGATAGTACTGAGCCAATATACGGAACTGTAAGGGCGAGAACTGATTGCGCGCAGATCGCGCGCCGCTCGCGCGCTCTATACGAGCCTTGCGTGAGTTGCGCTAAAGAGGCGCACCGAACTATTGCAGTGACTGCACGCGCGCAGCTCGCGGACAGCTCGCGATCGGCTCGCGTGCTGCGCATTCGCGGCGCATTCGCCAGATGTGGACGCACCCTTACCACCATCACCATCCCAATATACCTACTGGCATTCAAATTAAGATGACAGCAAACAAAAAGAAAAATAAAATTCCTTGTAAAAATGACATTTTGTCATGGCCTCCAGTTTCGTTTCAAAATTTAAAGTAAAACATTCGTGTTAATTTTTATAACAAAATTATATTGTAACAATAACATTTTTATAGTCAAAATTTAATTGTGTTTTTTTATCAACCACGACGTTTAAATTTTAAGTGAATATTTCAATCGAAAGCTATAAAAATGAATGACGTGATGGTGGAAGTTACTGAAACCGGTAACGAAGTCACAAATGGGAATGGTACTGCAATCGCAAATGGGAACGGGAACGGAAATGGTAATGGAAATGGAAACGGTAATATGGAAATAGACGATGATAAAGACAAGAGAGTCAAAATTCAGGTAAATATAATATTTCTATATCTATTATAGCAAACAATAACAACCATGTCAAGATTTCTGAATTTTAAAATCATCACATATCTCTTAAAGTATCTCAGAAATAAATAGTGCCTGTAGCCATAGTCTATCTTACAGCCAAGTTTTATCATAATCCATTCGATAGTTTTTGCGTGAAAGATAATGCATGCATAGGTACTTTCCCTATAACCATAGTCTATATTATAGCCAAGTTTTATCAATATCCATTCGGTCGTTTTTAGGAACAGCATCCATGCATACATACTTTGTGTTTATAATAATAGGAGGATACCTACTGAATCCTGGATACAATTCTAACAAAGAATACACTTGCAGCAGTTGTGGCCAATTAAATATGTATGTTTGCGTTATTTAATATAGAATATAGGTACGTATACGTATATGTATGTTTGCGATTCGATTGCAGGTTGAAGGTGAAGATGAAGTGGTGGAGGCCGAAATGGGCCGGAAACAAATGAAAAGATTCCAACTGCCAAACCTACCGAGATGGTGGCAAGCTGTTATTATTCAATATGCGTGAGTACAATGTTTAATTAACTAGCTTATTTGTATCGTTTATCGGCACGAATCTTGAGCGCTGACCTTCATCTGCGCAGAAGTGATTTATTAGCAAAGAACCAATCCCGAGTGACGGCTATGACGCAATGCGCTGGGGGCCAATCGCCGCTTTAACCCGCCCCCGCTCCTCACTTCATACCACAAAAGGGACCCAATAAATTACTTCTGCGCAGGTGAAGGTCAGCGCTCAAGATGCGTGCCGATGATTATACCTATGCTAAATAAGTACATAGCTTTTGAACTGAAACTTGATTCATAACGTCTTGATCGACTGCTTGATTCCAAGTCCTATGGTTTTAGCAGTTTTGTTTCCAACGGACGTCTTGCGATTGCTATTATAGATTTGCCATCTATCATAATTCTTGCTGAATAAAAACTGTATTCAGCTGTATTTTCATCTCAAATCACTCACATGAACGTTGCCTATATTAGTTTGTTCGAGCTAAGCCGTTGAGTTTTAGTCTGGTTTTAATACCAATATCGGGTGTGTCGTTCATAATCACATTAAATGAAATGTGTTAATATACTGGTTAATATATGTCGATTGACACAAAGATAAAAGAAAAATACGTAAAAATAAAAAAAATGAATTTTTCAAACAAAGTAAATAGAATAAAAATGTGCGAAAATTAGAACACCATATAACAGTCAGTCATTACAAACAATTGAAATTCTCCCTTGAAAACTGACAGATGTCAACTGATCAAAACAGCCGATACTCCTAACTTTATCTCTGCTTTACACATGATGTTGTAAATTATGAAAACGAAAAATGACTCCTGTGGTCAAACCACTGAATGGATTAGGTTATTTTTTTTACTATTCGCCATAGAATATCATAAAGTATATGTGATAGGATTTAATGTGATTGTGAACGACACACCCTGTATAACAATCAATGGCAAAAAGCTTTTCTGTAGGCGAAGAGTGAAGTTACCAATTTATCTAATTTGAAAACGTTGGAACATCTGGCTTTTTTAAATATAGCTGATGGATCAAGAACGCGACCTCCGTGGTCACTTAACAATAACCTCTTTTCAATTCATTACCACAGACTACTAGGCATTACCTCTAATGAACACTAAATAGTTTCTAAATGTTACCTACACAATAAGTGAAGATATAATTAGATAGATAATAATCCAAAAAAATGAAAAGATGAAATTGGGATTTGATCGTTTTGGGATGATAGAGAATATTTTTAGCCTCTTATTTAGGCTTCATCAAATGACATGTTTGGAAGGCCACAAACAAAAAAACCTGATCCGAGTAATAATAATAATCTTCCACGCCGATTTCGGCAACGGCGACCACTTCGACCCTAATGGCGTGCGTGTGCTCTCATGTGGCTGGAGTATCCAATTTTGTGCGTGAAAGTCCGCGCACACTGCGGACATGTCAGGGTACCAGCCACAAAGTTGTAGTTGATAGCTACAGGTGGTCGAGCTTTCAACTCATCTCGTTTGGCATCCAACTCAGAAAGCCGGCGTGCTTCAAAGTCAAAGACTTTGGCTTTAACGCGGCTTCTCCAGTCTCTGCGGTTGGATGCCAGATTCTCCCACTGAGACGGTTCAATGGAACAGCTTTTCATGTGGCGCTTCAGCACATCCTTGTATCGCAGCAGCTGTCCGCCACGTTTCCGCTTGCCCTCCTGCAACTCGGAGTAGAGGATGCGCTTGGCCACTCTAGTATCCGGCATGCGCAGTACATGCCCGCACCAACGAAGCTGTCTCCTCATGAGGTATGCTTCAATGCCACCTACATTGGCTTTCCTCAACACTTCTGTGTTACGCACACGATCAAACCAACGGATATTTAATATTTTGCGCAGACATTTGAGGTGGAAGCGGTCTAGTTGCTTGATGTGGCGTCGGTATGGTGTCCATGTTTCCGTTGAGTAGAGTATACAAGGCAACACAACTGCCATATACACAGAGACCTTTGTGGATATCTTTAGGTCATGGGAGCTGAAGTCCTTCTTGTCGAATTTTCCGAAAGCAGCGGCTGCAGCACCAATTCTGCTATTGATTTCGGCGTCAAGGTCGCACTTTGATGTTATAATGCTCCCCAAATATCGAAATTTATCGACCTGCTTCAGCACATCTTCACCAAGCATAATGGTCAGTTCTTGACGTCCGTGATTGTCTAAAGACATCACTTCTGTCTTTTTGATGCTGATTTTTAGACCAAATGTACAGCACTGCTTGTGAAGGTTCGTGACTAGCTGTTGCAGGACTTCAGGGGATTCAGCCACGAAACAGAGGTCATCTGCATACATAATGTCCTGTATATGTGCATAGGACACCTTTGTGGTCGCCTTGAGTCTATTCAGATTGAAAAGTTTGCCGTCAGTCCGATAACGAATACGAACTCCTTCAGGAGAAGAAGTCAATACTTCCCGGACTACAACTGCGAAATATAATGCAAACAATGTGGGAGCCAGGACACAACCTTGCTTCACTCCACAGGTGACGGAGAAGAAGCTCGATTGGTCATCTTCAACCGCTACACAACATTGCATGTCATCGTGCAGAAGTCGCAGGAGTCTTATGAACTTCTCTGTACACCCCAACTTTCTCAGTACCTTCCAGAGGGCCTCGCGAGGGACGCAGTCAAAGGCTTTTTCCAGATCAATAAAGCAGAGATACAAGTGCTGTCCCTGCTCTCTACTTTTTTCCTGGAGTTGACGGACTGCTCACAGTTCCTCTTGCCTCACAAGTTCCTCTGTCTGGTCTGAAACCAAATTGGGTTTCCGGCAGAATCTTTTCAGAGAGGTTCCTGAGGCGGTTCAGAAGTACTCTGGCGAAGACTTTTCCAGAGACAGAGAGCAGTGAAATACCGCGGTAAGAACCACATTCCGACCGGTCGCCTTTGTTCTTATAGAGAGCCCTGACGCGTGATAACTTAAAAGTTTCAGGAACTTGTTCTTTCTCCCACATAAGCACAAACATTTCCCAGACGCGCGAATGCAGTTCCTCGCCGCCGTACTTCAGAAGTTCACCTGGTATAAGGTCTAGGCCAACCGCACGCTGATTTTGCTGTTGTTTGATGGCACAAAGCACCTCATGTTTAGACAAGGCATCATCCAATTCTTCTGCTATTTGAAGTTGAGGCAAACTGTCTATGTAGTGTAGATCGGCTGTTCCGATCCGAGTATTATTACTGACACATATTCGTGCAGACAAACATCCCTATGAACTCATATAGTACCATATTTAATTACTTAGCAACAGATAGACAGCCCACAACTACAATCATAAAAGTTTTTATTTAGATGTGACATGAGTTTTTATCATAAATTCAACTAGTTCATTAGACCTCCAAATTGGTTGACGTCAGGCTAATCATATGTTTTTATAACACTAATGTAAATATGAAGATATGAAGCACGTGCCAGGGTTCACGTGACCTCCTCCAGTTAGAATATCGTAACATCTTTATTTCGACACAATAAGCGACAGAACTACATTACCTGACGCCCATCACACCGTATTCAAGGGGTGCTTTCCATAAATCAAACGCCGAAATATACGAGGTCTTAAAAGCTCACACGCGCTCAACACCTGCTAGGGTATTAAAAGGTGACAGTCATTCCTATTGTTACGCACTTATTTTTATGAAGAGTATTTATTAGCAGACTTCCCAAAAAGGTGGAGGTTCTCATTTCAGATGTTTTCTTTTTTAAACGGTTTTATTTTAATTCTTATTTCAAATTGTACCTACATTGTATGTTAACCTAAAAAGCAGTAATTGTCGTGAGTCTGTGAAGGCCGCCGCTGAGGCATCCGGCTGACCCGGTCGCGACCGGCGACGTTGGTGCTATCCGGGTCAACTCAGGATGAAGCGGGTCTACAACTGTGCCGCATTTAGGCTGAGTGTCCACTAGATAAACACGATTTTGAAGAAAGGGAAAACAATTATAAAATAAAAAATAAAGGTTCCATACTTACACACACTTTTCTGATAAAGTAAAATTGCAAAGCTCAAGCCTCTCCAATAAGCTTTTACCAATCAAAAGAAAACGTAAATAAATTCACAACTGTCGTATTGTCTTGCAAATTAACTATTAACTTGATAAAAGAAAATATTAACAGCTAGTCGTGTCTATGGCATCAGTGAATACGCGGGGAATTATCCATGAAAGGTGTCGAGGCGGGAGATTAATGTTCGCGTGTGGAACACGTCGGGTGTCGAATCTATGGGGGAAGGGGTGGTCGGAAAACTATGATGGCGGCGGCAGTCATTGCACCTTAAGCCGCGGCTCGGGCAACATGCAACTGTGATTATACTCCAAGATGCAGCGAACACCGTCCAGTGCATCCGAAGGCTCGTTTTGGACGACCATTGAGCTGCTGGCTGGCCGCGGCCGGAGGAGATCTGCGGCGGACCCTGAAGACTATACCACCTTCCTTGATGTTCCCTCAAGAAGAGCCTCAACGCTCAGGTTCAAATCACATATCACTTAATTAGCACCGTAATTATTTAAAAAAATATATAACATTTATTGACTACACTGGATTACATTATATATCACATGCAGCACACAGAAACTTCAAATCACTCCCACGACCATTAATTTATAATTTTATTCACTGAAAGCTTTATACTCTTTCAGTGTTTACAACTTTTCACTAAGGGCGGCATACAGCGCTTGCAATAAATCACGTTTATAAAATATTTGCACATTTCACAGCTTATCAAAACAAGATAATTTAATGTATGAATTTCGAGCTTGTTTGTATCCGGTTAATTTTACAAAGGGATAATAAATCAACGGGAAGTCTTAGAATGTTATCGACAAGATGTGGCCACGAGACAAGCCATTGTTATGGTTCAAAGTACTCGAGTGATAATAGCAGCGTTTTACCTGAAATAAAACGCATATTAAATACTTACCTTATTTGAAGCTTACTAGTTTGAGATAGGCACCTACGTGTTTTCCGCTTTTATCTCCGTCCTTTTCTACCCCATATCTTGCATCTCTCTCGCACACCGACCAGTTTCACTCCCCACCAGGCAGGAGGCGACGAGTGTTCTCGGCGGCCACAGTTCGTCATTGAGTCGAAAACACCAGGCAGAAATTAAAATGTAAGCTTCAAATAAGGTAAGTATTTAATATGCGTTTTATTTCAGGTAAAACGCTGCTATTAAATTCTTGACCGTTATTTGAAGCTTACTAGTTTGAGACGTGTTTGTTATCGCCTGGTGGAAGTGGACGCCAATGTGAGCAAAAGCACAATGAAATTGTGTATGTAAATAGGTACTTAGGTACACGAGTAATCACATGTAAGTATGTGTATTGCGTCCTGGAATACTAATGTAATCAAAGTTAACTGGTACTGGTACTCAGCTACATCCTGTTAGACTGGAAGCCGACCCCAACATAGTTGGGAAATGGGCTCGAAGGATGAGTAATAAAAATTAAAAGAGAGATGCAAGAACAAAAGCAAAATTGATTTCATTTTCTAATAGTAATTAACTAAAACATTGCGATACTTCTTAATAACAATAGTAACAAAAATATAGACATTAATCAGCTGGATTAATTAAATAATCGAGATAACTTGCTACTTCTATTTAGTGGGTATCTTTCCCTTCTGTAAAAATGGGCAAATGTATTGCCTGATCGCCAATTACCCTTTGCTAATATATCGTCCAAAAGTATATTGTCAACACAGATTTTGACGCTACCGCCGAGTGGAAGCTTCCTGGGGTTGTAGTTATTCCTGCCTCTTTTAACAATGTCTTAATCCACCCGCATCATCGTTCGGGTGCCTGCCTTTGGTTGGCCTCTAACGGATATAAATAAATTTAAGGAATTAGCCGATGTCCGTCTATCTTCTAACAAGGCTTTAGTCTTTCTGACCCAATACACTGGACTTAGATTTATATTTTCCTGATTATCCATCAAACAACAACCCGACTGCCTATGACTAGAACTGTCGGTCTTAGAGCCAAAGACTGGCCATAAGATTAAATTATCTTTGTTGTTTTTGAAATGTTCTGGGACTATTGCAAGCAAGGAAAGATCATGGACTCGCCTTTCCGAAACAAGCTAGCAAAAGAAAGAGCAGCAGTGTGCCTGGAAGTTGCAAATGGATTATTCTCGTCTACGTTTACTGCACTTAAGTAGGTTACCAATTGGTCATTATTCCAGATGGACGGCTTCCCGGGGAACAGGTTTGCTCAGCGCTATTGATTTTAAATTGTGTCCGACTAGAACGTGTGAACCTAGCTCTCCAGTGGTTTCTGCATTGCATAGTGTAGCTATAACTGACTTGTGTAATAAAATAGTATTGTATGTTAGTTTATTTACTATGTGTAAGTCTGCTAAAAATTGGGTAAGTATAGGTCCAAATAGGGATTCAAGGATTCATAGGATCCAATTTCATACTTTTCGCCCCAATTTAACCATCGACTCCAAGCTGATTGATAAGTGTTGCGTGTGGATTGAAGAAGACTTCAGTCGGAGAGACTCCTTGTCCCTCTCCCCCCCCATTTCCCTGACCTTGGCAGGGGGTATCCCCGTTGCTGTGTCTATCGGTTTCTGCTCGAGGTTCATCAGTGTGTAGGGTACTGCTAATGATCGGGACTTCAAATCTGCTCGCCAAAATACCTGGTGCCACCGAAGGAACTACTATGAGATTAACTCCCGTTCCTGAATTGAGATGACTGAGGACCTACGGTATAAGGTAAGGTGGCGGTAATACCCATGCTAGCGGGTAAGTCAAAACTTGAGAAAAAGGCATCGTGGAACCCCGCTTTCGGGTCCTTCAGATCTAGGGGCACGTAGTACACAACTATGTGTCCCTGGGCTCGCTTCGAGGCAAGTAGGTCCACTGCTGATACAAGATGCCACTCCGGTGGAGGTTTGTGTCGGGAGAGATGGTCTGCCTGACTGTTGAATAGGGCTGGTATATGATTCACGACGTGATAGATTTGATACAGCTCAAGATAACTGAATACTCTGTACGTCAAGTTCGGTAGGCTCCTTGATCGGGTGCCACCTTGATTTCTTAGATATGACACCACAGTCCCATTTTTGCATTGAAAAATGGCTGTTGATCTCTTTAGCAACTTGCCGTGATTTTCCAGTTAATACTGCAAGCATCTCTTTCAGATCGCAGTGAAAGCCTTTTTCTCTCTCGTTCCATGAACCCATTACGGGAGTTCCGTTCAGTTGTGCCCCCATCCTACATCGGAGGCGTCCGTGGTTATAAGGTGACAGGGAAGTGGCGAATGAATATCCAAGGTTTGGTGGCAGCTGACCAGCCACCACTTTAGATCTGCTAAGGCATCTGCTGGTAGGTTCAACATTGCTATACTCCATTCACCGAGCCGTGAGCCCACAATGTAACCAAAGAATGACACTTTTTCAAAATGGTGGGTATAACCCGACCGATGACAAAAACGTCACATTTTTATGTAAAATGTTCTTAGTATCGTGGTCTTCAATTAAGTAGGGTTCTATGTATGACAGTCAAGACTTCTAGGTTCATTTTACATGTAAACGATTTACTACATATTTCATTAAAATTAAGAAAATAATTTACGGCCTTTATTATACATATTTGATTTCAAATAAGTTTGAAAAGATTGCATAAGTTCCACAGACATCGTTCTAAAATATCATTTCTAATGTTGTCAGTATATTACTTTCGTAGTTATTTTTATAAAATATGATCATTACTTCAATCGTGACTTATAAGAACCCTTTTTATGGTTTGTTCACCGTTTCGCTCACGGTTCCATGAATAGGGTAGGTATAGATTGCTGTTCAACACTGCATTGAGGAAAGTGAGGAGAGCCCGGTAATGCAGTCTGCCGTATGGAACAACGAAAACTTGCGAAGTTTAAAAGTCCTATCAAGCTATGCAGGTCTTCTAAGTTTGTCGTGCTGTTTGTCACGTAGTGCGTTTTGTCATTATCTTGTTGATAATGCTTGCGATTTATTCACTTGCCATCCAAAACGTGGTGCAAATGATCCCAAAGTAGGCAAATATATCTTGGTGAGCCACCAGAAAATCGAGATACACAATTATAAGTAACCCTTGAGTTTTCAAAGTTTGAGCCACCCAAATTGGTCACTGTGGCGAAGGTCTTGGGTGCCGTGCTTAAGCCAAATGGTAGGCACGTAATCTGAAGCAGTCTTCTTCTGTATACTAGTCGAAGAACATGTCTGTGACCTCCGGCTACCGGAAGGTAGAAGTAAGCCTGGGCGAGATCCACTTGCACAGCCATTCGTCTTTCTGAAGAAACTCTAGCACCCGAAAAACATTTATTAAACTGAAGGGTTCCGTAATTATGAACTTGTTGAGAACCTTGAGATTGAGTATTGGACGGTTCTTTCCGTCGCCTTTTGGGCACAAGAAACATATTGGAAAGAAAGCTGGCAGAATTTGCAGCTATCAATAGAACTTTTTGTTTTATCATTTGGGATATGACGACATCCATCTCTTTGGACTCTCTGGTCAAATCTGGCATTATCTATCAAAGGTGGCTCTTGGCCAATGGTATGCGATACCCAGTTATTATTTTTGACAAGAAAGGCGGAGCTCCCATTTCTTTCCATTGGTCTTGATATAATGTTAGGCAACCCGCCTGGAAAGTCATAACTTACGTGCCTTGTTGGACGCATCAAAGTCCGCCTGCGGTCCTGGACGCTTTCTGTTTCCTCTGTTGGACATGGTTCCTATTGTAATTTACTCGTGATATCCCAAGGGAGCTTTTAGAGTTTTGCGTCACACGCCATTCAGCGTGAGTGTGATTACCATTTCCCTTCGAGGGAAGGTTATAATGGCGACTCTTCGAAAGTCGATCCAAAAAGCCACCCTGCGAGGGTAGATTGCAATGATGGTACGACCCGCAACATGCATGATTGGTACCCTGCGAGGGTCCGTGA
Source organism: Helicoverpa zea (assembly GCF_022581195.2). Lineage (NCBI taxonomy): Eukaryota > Metazoa > Arthropoda > Insecta > Lepidoptera > Noctuidae > Helicoverpa > Helicoverpa zea. Next base: position 4,829,894 of record NC_061454.1, read on the forward strand.
TAATGAGCCGACCCCTGCGGGGGGTGGCTAGTATACTTACTGGTCCCTGCTTTGTAATGATGCTGCGACTCGCAAAATGCAAGATTGGTACCCTGCGCGGGTCCGTGATAATGAAACGACCCCTGTGGGGTGGCTAGTATACTTACTGGTCCCCACTTTGTAATGATGCTGCGTCTCGCAACATGCAAGATTGGTACCCTGCGCGGGTCCGTGAAAATGAGCCAACCCCTGTGGGGGGTGGCTAACATACTTACTGGCAGTCCTAGGCGGAGCGTACCAAGTCTTTCAAGGCCGAAAAGCATCACACGCCGAGATAATGAGCCGACCCCTACGGGGGGTGGCTAACAGACTTACTGGCAGTCCGAGGGGAGCGTACCAAGTCTTTCAAGGCCGAAAAGCATCACACGCCGAGATAATGAGCCGACCCCTACGGGGGGTGGCTAACAGACTTACTGGCAGTCCGAGGGGAGCGTACCAAGTCTTTCAAGGCCGAAAACCATCACACGCCGTGATAATGAGCCGACCCCCATGGGAGGTGGCTAACAGACTTACTGGTAGTCCGAGGGGAGCGTACCAAGTCTTTCAAGGCCGAAAAGCTTTCTTGACACCATCAGCCCTCTTCAAGTGCGGTAGTGATCAGTCCGAACTAAGGAGATGCTGGTTGGACCGCACCTCACACCATTCTTTTTTGTCAAACCGTTGAACGCCTTGCAGGATTGAACTAGGGCCACAGGTGCCTTAGGAACTTCGGGCTTGCTTTCTTTTCCATAGTCACGTGCACGGGCTGTGGTAGCTTTATTATTTACCGCATCTGTATTTGCTTTATAAGTCACTCATTCTGAAAACAAATTACTGAAAAAAAAGTACACGGAAGAAACTCGTGACAAAAAAGGGGTAGATGTACAAAATATTAACACTTGATTTCGCAAAATCGAATATCGAACGGTAAAACCGTTAACAAATTGTATAAAAAATATTATAAACTCACCTGTGTTCTGCGAGAGCACTGAGTTTATTTTTCAACGAAATACTACAGCGGTTGGTTAGACAACCTTCTCGGGCGGAAAACAAGACGCCAATGACGAACTGTGGCCGCCGAGAACACTCGTCGCCTCCTGCCTGGTGGGGAGTGAAACTGGTCGGTGTGCGAGAGAGATGCAAGATATGGGGTAGAAAAGGACGGAGATAAAAGCGGAAAACACGTAGGTGCCTATCTCAAACTAGTAAGCTTCAAATAACGGTCAAGAATTTAATACTTGCGTATCGATAAATAGGTATTTTGCGTCATTCGCACCCTGGCTTATTCGTTTGGCATAAACATTTTATAGAATTCCCAAAGCTTTTTGTTTTGGTTTCCAATTTTTTTGAAGTAATATAACTTTACCCGTTGAAGTTTGATAAGTACGTTTCACATTTGTTTTTGATGATGCTTGATTTATGGTAATATGTAAAAAATGCTATAACTACGTTTAAAATTTGATTAGTGTTTCCAAAACAAAGTTAATTGGTATGCTTATCACGCTTATGTACGTATGTAATTAAAATTAAAACGAAGATACCTATATTTTATGAGTATTTTTTGTATGTTTTCTTCTTGGTCTGAGAATTAATTAATTGGTAAGATTTATTAGACAATTTATAAGAATTTACATAAGTACAACTTGTAAAAATAAGGTCGTATTACAAGGTGTATATCGTCGTCTTAGAATGAAAAAAACCTCGGAAATGCATTTTTTCTCAATATTTTTTTATTGCATTTCTTGGAAGATAATCGTAAAAAATATGGAATACTAATCTTTATCCTGAAAAATGCATTTTTTCTCAATATTTTTTTATTGCATTTCTTGGAAGATAATCGTAAAAAATATCGAATACCAATCCTTATCCTGAAAAGTTATCTCTTGTACTTACGAGGTTTTCACTCTAAGGCATCGATATTTTGCATTACCCTCACTTTTCTTCTATGCATACTCGAAGTCGTTCTTATTCTCTAATTATTATTATTTCTGAAGTTCAACGATACAAATGATGTTGTTACAAACTGTACTATCTAGATTTTCGTGACCTCATTGTCATTGACAATAATGATGTTTACGATTACCAAATCGTCATTGGTAGGGGGCCAATACAATAACACCAATTAGCGTCAAAAATATAATCTATATCCATATGAAATTAACGGACCGTAATAAGAAGATAACTTATCGGAAATAAATATAAATGAATCTTTATATTTTCCTTGTTTACATTCTTGATTCTTGTAACGTCGTGACAACTCCATTACGGGTTTTTCACGCTCAGCAAAATATGACGGCGGAGTAGTCGTCACGTCGACGTAATATTTTTATTAAGAGCTCTTTGTGTTTTCTTTTATTACTGAAGCTCTTTCCACTGGTTTCACAAGTATTTTTAGAAAGAAGATTTCAAGCCTTTTTTTCGTAGATGGACAAAAATGCGTTATTTAAAAGTTTTAAATCTATTATGATCTGCTAAAAGGGATTAGGTATAAAGTTTGTTTATTCATTCATCAGCAAGGGAAGGTTAAGCTTTTTAACAGTGAGATCCTAAATCAGAATTTAAATATCGGCAAAAACTAGACATAGCCTAGACGTGGTACAAAAATGAAAATAATCACTCAGAAATAGCCAATTTGGGGATTTTAGTTTTTCTCGAAAAGTGTCATTGACATCTCGTGTAATAATAAACAACATAACTTTATAGTAACTAATCTCAGGTCTACGGCCTATACATTTACTGATGATGACGTAATTTCAAACGTGCGATAATTTTATCTCCTCAAGTTCCTACTGTAGGGGCGATAGAGTTGCGGATGTTTTTTATAGCAAAGTCCCGTGACCCGTATCTAATCTCATTTTTTTTTAACGTTTAGGTACCTAACCTTGCAACTGTTCAATGATATTATCTTTGTATTGTCAGTCCAAGTGAAAATAATAGGTATCGGACATTTCAACAGCTGTAAAATATTATCATTGTGTGGATTGATGATTGGGCGGTGTAAAACTGGCAAGTAATTATTAATAATTAATAAGTAAATATCCCAAGTACCAATTTACATAAAAAAATATATAGACAAACATTTTTCCTTTCTTCTCTATCAGGGAATTAACCAATATTCTATACCTACCTTAAAAAGTATACTTTTGAAGAAAATCAGCCTTAAACGATCAGAATCATAATCATCACAAACCTTGAGGAAACTCAGTTGTTATCAATCGCCAAGATTATAATTCATGTAAGCACTGACATAGACACGTAAAAATAGCCCCAACATGAACCAGTGCCATTAATAGCCAACAGTTTATTAATGAGCCATACTGACGAATGTTTTACAGCAAACGTGCGAGGGATCTTCAAACGAATAAATCACGGCTAAGTGAGTGATCCGCAATACATTTAATAGTTTGTTTCGAGTCTTCGAATCTTGTTTGGTAATTTCGATCTATTCGTAAAATTGTTAGTCGTTGATATTCTAGACTGATAGGTACACAAATATGAGTTATTGCTATACTGTAATCTTGCGACAATTTCAGCAGTATTTGTTCGCTTTGGCTACTATTTAGTAGTCTCTGGCAATGGCTTCAAAACCCTTTAAACAAAGCTAAACCACATTCAGTATAAGCAGACAAATATGACATCTCCAGTTAGTTCCCAAAGGCACCGTACCATACCCCTCACATCTGTTCACAGGATATTTACACGTCCCCGCTCTAACTACGAATACCGATCACAAATAACGTAAATAACATTAATGACGACATCTTGGAATCTCGCCCATTCACACTTGGAAATAACATCATCCATTTTTATGCATAAAACATAAAAACTAATCCTCATGAAAAGTAGAACCATGAAGTACATAAATTCTAAAATCGTTCAATGTCCGTGACGTTTAGTGGCTTTAAAAATATCACGGCTTACCGATTTACTGCTTGCGTTTCGTACTGTACGCTCTCATCAAACAATTTGTTCGTTTATTGATAGATTCTCGCATATCACATCTATTAAAAGAAACTACAGAAGAAATAATTACATTTTCGTAGTATTCCCATGATAAAGGACACTTGAAAAAACCCATATGCTTGTCGATCATTCAGTAACTATGAGTCAGTTGTTCGATACAACTGAACTTTTCATAGAAATAATTGAGTAATCAGCATATTCGATCTATGTGTAACACATATTGTTACAATACCTATAATATAAGCATAGAGACCGAACCGCCCATAAAGAGGTCTGGCTAAGCTTTTATTATGAGCAGTTTCCACGATTTCCATAGTTCGTAATCATGCCATTTTAGTGTTCATTTCTTAGTACACTAAACCGCAAAAGCTGAAGTTTAGGACAGTGTTATGGCTGTAGTCTGGCGACAAACTTACTGTAGACAAAACGTAAAACAACAGAATGAGGTTAAACTTTGAATAGCAGTAAAAAGTAATATGGATGTGTATGGGTGTAAGTACGAATTTTATTGATCGTAAAGAGAGCTCTTTAATATCTCTTATCGAATTTTGCATCGTTGCTATTACATCGAACTTGGTACATAGCGACTTTACAGTAATTGATGTAGGACGTGAACTTTTCATGCGAAATGTCGATGTAGTTCAGGGAAAAGAGCAAGATTTTTCTATTACGGTGACTTATCTGTACTCAAGACAGTTTAAATATTTTCAAACACACATCATTTGCGGAAAAGCTTTCATGAGTCACATGCATGACTCAGTTCTGCATTAATCACGAACTTTTAACGTACTTTGAAATTTTTGGCGTTTACTCTGAAATCGAAGTCTGGAGTGACGAGTAGATGTATCGTCGCGCGTAATTTGGGCTCCGTAAACAGTGACGTCACAGTATTACGATATGCCACAGATAACTAAGAACTATTTTCTGTTATGATCGTTTATATTGCTGTGTTGCTCACTGTTTACTTTATCGAACTGAAATTCAGACTGCGTGTGATTTGGTGTTGAGTAAGAAGCACGTATGTCTATGTGTAGCGTAATAAATACAGATGTATATGATGGTAGCTAAAATAAATCTTTGCTGTACAAATGAACAATCAGTTTTCAGTAAAAGTAAAATATTTGTTGCATAACTGAAAGTGACACAAATAATAAAATTATAGCCTAATCCAACAGAATACTTCACTATCTAGACTCTGAAATCAATTTATTTTATTACTTTGAATAGCTATAAAACTAGTCAAACAATCGTCGTCATATGCCTAGACTCAAATGACAAGTTTCTTCAAGGTTTTTCTATTTCAGCGATTTTTGTCTACATGCTAACCTACCTAATTCTAAAATAATCTGTAACGTATGTTATTTTCCCTCTCCTATGAATTAGGTTATAACAGGAGTCAATAGAATATTCGTCATATTTACTATTTCCTCTCGATTTTTGGATAGATAATTAGGTTTTTCCTCGTATAATCAACATCTCAAGGAAAGTGTTGTTGATACTTGTAGGATTCACGATAAATAAAATAGTGTAAACATTGAAAGCCTGATAAAAAAATGAAAGCATTTTTAAGACATCAGCTGGATTGCGTAGCAGCTTCAACTTCAAATATTTATTGCAATCATGAGTGTTACAAGGTGTTATAAAATGTAGAGGTACATACATGAGCAACCAATAAATAATAACACACATGAACTAATTACCGCGTTACACCCCAAACGGAGTTCTTTACGATAAATTTCAGTACCAATGACTATTTTTAGTAAATAAATCAAAGTTCAATAACACAGCGACACAGTGACACTGTTTTATAATAAAAATATAAGTTTAGTAGGCAATATTGTCGTGAAGTCTTGTTGCTATTGACTTACTGAACCCAGACGTTTCGTTTCGATACCGATATGAATTCAAATGAGCCCTGTAAGCCATAGATTGTAAGATATACCTAGGAAAATTACTTATGGGTAAGCTTTGCGTATTTCAAAGAAGAACAATGTACTGTAGTAGTATCTAAGTTGTAGTAGTAATAAGTATACATACACGTGTAATCCTATCAATATAACCCAAATTATTATTATAATAAAGTCAGTCTTAAAGCATCATTTGGTCGTTTAACTCATCTCCTGGCATGCGCCTTACATGGCGACCCTGCCCGAGAGATCCACGTGTCGAATATGACACTCTCCGTATATGGAGTGGAATATTTCTTCTAAGTACAATTAATGAACTGAATTAAGCTATGGCGTTCTATCTTGTGCTGCGCTACTGTGCATTCGTGTTCGTAATTTCCGAAAAGTTGATTAAAAGTAAAATCTGTGAAGATGGGTGGTTCTCAAACTAAAGAGGAGACCATGATCGTGCAGACAGCACTGGGAAGTAACAAGGCAGCAGCTGAACAAGTGCATTATCAGCTCAGCACCAGTAACATTTTGCTGTGCATCATCGTGCTAGTACTCCTGCTGGGTTCCCTGTACTGCGTGTACCGGACGTACAGGCGCTGTCATATAAGGTGGATTACCACGGAGATAAATAGAAATACCTTGCGAAGGTCATTCTTTCGGCAATCACAACTTCCGGCAGCTGGTAATGAGGAAGAGGCGACTCAACCCAGGGCGATTTATAAAGTGTAACCGGTTAATCAGTGCCTAAAAGTGGTGTTTACGTGCGTATATTACCTATGTCCAAAAGTGCGGTGTTAAAAGTGCGTTAAAAGTGTCTATTAATCGGATGGTTATGACTTTCGTCTACGTCTTTATATTTTAAGTCATGTATTCAGTTTAGTATGCTTAATCGTCATTTAATCTAGTAATAATTATTAAGATAATACATGTCAGTTAAAATGTATCTTGTGCTATGTAAGTGATTATAATCGTTATGTACTACGTTTGGTGGTAAGTTATGAATATTTCTTTAGAACAGTTATATGAGAAATTGAAACAAGTTCGAGCATATTTAATTAAAATCGGACCAAGTAGACGTGAAGGTAGAATTTTAGAAACTAAGCTGAAAGAGGCAAATAATATATTACGTGAATATTCTAAATGGTTATTAGACTTTGAAAATAAAGTTACGGAAGGTACGATTAAATCTGATGATTTTCCATTGTATGAAAACTATCGTAAGAATTTTGATTTGTTATATCAGGAAATTAAAATATTGTGTCAACCTGTGGTAAAACCTCAAACGTCGAGCAATATGGATAGTTTCAATTTAAAAACCGCTCTGAGTTTACTACCAGTTATCTCAGATGATGAGACAAGCGTAAAACAATTGATAGACAATATCCGGTATTATGATTCTTTGTTAACCAAACCGGACTGCAAAAAGAATTTAATTAAATTCATATTAAAGAGTAGATTGTCTCAATCTGCTAAATTACGTCTTAAAGATGATTATTCGAGTGTTGAGGCATTGATTAAAGACATGCAAACAGAGTTATTGCCAAAAAAGGCCGCTAATGCAATTCAAAATAAATTGCAAAAAACACGTCAAAATGATATGCCCATTTCTGACTATGGGAAGTTAATAACAGAGTTGTTTGTTGATCTCACGATATCGCAAGCCGACGGAAACACTGAATGCTATAACATCTTAAAACCTATAAATGAAAAACAAGCGATTAAACAGTTTTCCGACGGGTTACGAAATCGCCGAATCAGTACGATAATTTCCGCTCGAAATTACAGTTCCCTGAAAGATGCCATACAAGCTGCTCAAGATGAGGAGACTTCATCTTCAGCCGCAGGAGAGGTGATGGGTATGTCCAATAATTACTCTAGGCATTATCATAATAACTTTAGGTATCCACGAGGCAATGGACGTAATCGGCGAGCGTTTGCTCAACGAGGGCACTACTATGGAAACTCACAGCGATCGAGTTCATGGAGGCAGTCAAACTCGCGTGGCCAAGGATACCGAGGACGTTATAATCGAGGTACGTTTCGTAATAATTATTATCGTGGAAATCGAGGGATAAACAGAAACACGGTTAATGTAGTTAATGAAGATTCGAAACCAATTTCAGATGAACCCCGACTTGACAAGTTTTTTCGAGAATAACCAAAGTCATTCAATTTTAGCCAATAGTAGTAGTAATTGTTTTATTCATTTATTGATTGCGTCATGCAATAAAACTTATTCATTCTTAGTTGATTCGGGCGCTTCATTATCAGCCGTAACTTATAAACATGCGATCGAATTCAGCATTCCAATACATAACGAGAATGTAATTATAAACGGTTTAGGTGGCGAGGTGCAAACCATTGGATATGTTTATGTTCCATTAACCATTAATGGACATGTTTTTGACCACAAGTTTTTTGTTTTCAATTCGTTACCAGTTTCGTCGAATGGAATTCTAGGTAGAGACTTCTTGAACAGATTTGGAGCGTGTTTAGATTTCAAGCATAATGTTTTATCTTTAAACTTAGGGTTGAACGAAACAATTTATTTGCCTTTGACTCAACGGCGGATCCAGGGGGTAGGTCACAAGGTCATGACCCCCCCCTGGGCCAGGTTCAGGACCTAAGAGGACCAATAATTGAAATGGTTAAACACGATGTTTTATGTTTTTGTTATAAGTATAAGATAATTTTTATTCTGAGTGAATAGGTAGATACCTACATAGTTACAGGTAGAGTAGTTTTGCTGAAGAATTCGTGCTCGCAACGCTCACTCTCTATTCTTTATTTACTCTTTATCCGTACCTACCCAAAAGGAGGAAACAGGACCGTGTTACTAAGAATCTGCTGTCCGGGTTGTCTACATTACATGCTGTATCTCATGCAGGGCCGTCTTAACCTATGATGCAGGGTGTGCGAATAACCCGGGCGCCTCGATCTCAGGGGCGCCGCGGGACGCCCCACCACCAGGAAATTTCGAAGAAATTACACCCGTTCGATAAAGAAGTTCCACATTGTATCACGATACTGACAAAAAAGTCGCTTTCGCTTTCGAAAAAATTCTAGCTCGCTACGCTCGCGAGTAAATGACTATGTCTGTACTGTATTTCTGATTGTTTATTATTTTTATTGACGCACCGAATCAACGAACACAAATGGCACTCGCTCTAATCACGGTTCCTTTTTATTTGTACGTAATTCCCAGTCTGATTTGTGAGTCTTCAAACAAATAATTTAAAAAAGTCGCGCTCGCTGCGCTCGCGACTATTGTTGCTTTACAGTGTGCTTAATCAGGTACTTTTGTGTCGTAGGCTCAAAAAATTTCGCGCTCGCTTCGCTCGCGCAATATTATATATGCTTCGCCTCGATAACTTCATAAGTCAAATATAGCAAAAAAAAAAATATTAATGGAGTCCTCAAAAACAAAACAGTTTGCGCTTCCGACTGCTTGTTACTTTAACTTTTTGTGTCCCAAAATTAAAAAATTTGCGCGCTCGCTTCGCTGGCGCTCATTTTTACAATTACGTTGTCCAGTCTCGACTTTCATAACTTAAATCTGGCCAACAGTTTGAGCCTACAATGATTTGGAAACATTTTTTTAAGTCCTTTATCTACCAAAAAAGTGACTTTCGTTCGAACGTACTTATTTATATTCCTTGTAAAGTACTTCGATCAGTATGTACTACTCAAAATCTTTCAATAGATACATAGGTGGCGCTTGGGTGATGATTGCACCCAGGCGCTACATGAGCTAGAGACAGCCCTGATCTCATGAACCCTTACCAATAGTAAGACAATTGAAGTTTTCACAGAAAATGTTTTACTGTTGCAGCAATAAAAAACGTACGCGGCCTTTTCTGCGTACACAATACTTTTCAAACGTTTAGTCCTGAAAAAATTCTCGCGCTTTCTTGTATTTGTGCTGTATATTTGTTATACAGCAAGAAAGCGTTTTCATCTACTTTTAGTTCTCGAACTGAAAAAAAATTTTCGCGGTCGCTTCGCTCGCGCTTTTTTCAATTTCGCGTCTCTGATTATGTCCAAGAAATCGCGTTCGCTCAGCTCGGACCATTTTCTACATAAAAACACTTTTTTAACCTTAGTCCTCGACCTGAACAAAAATTTTCGCGCTCGCTTCGCTCGCGCTTTTTTGTTTGGCACATGTGTTTAGTATATATACGAGAAATTGCGCTCACTGTGCTCGGGCCATTTTCTACATGAAAACACTTTTCTCAACATTCGAAAAATTTCGAGCTCGCTACGATCGCGCTTATTGTATTTACACTACTACTTTTAATATTAAAAGAAGTATACGCTACAATATAATATTTTTTGTGACTTGACCACGACTGTGTGACCCCCCCCTGGCGCCGAAGCTGGATCCGCCCTTGCTTTGACTAACAACAATAACATTAATGTTTTAGAAATTCCGCCGCGTTGCGAATCCATACATTACATTCAAACTGAATTTCAATCCGATTGCATAATCTGCTCACAAGAATTACAAGATGGTGTTTATTTAGCCAGCTCGGTAGCGACTCCTAAAAATGGAAAGATACCTATAAAGATTTTGAATGTGACTGAACAATCTGTAACATTGTCAGGAGTGCAACCTACTATTTACGATCTTAACGATTATAATATTTGCAGTTTTGAGAAAAATGCTGACCGAGTAAAAAGATTATTTTCCTTATTGAAATTAAATGATCTAAATGACTTAGAATTTCAGAGTATTCAGAACATTTGTGCAAAATATTCAGATATTTTTTATTTAGAAGGCGATAGATTGACAGCCACTGATATTTACACCCACAATATTTTTTTGAAACCAAATGTTAGCCCAGTATTTTCTAAACCTTATAGGTTACCAGTTAGTCAGAAAGAAGAGATAAATCGGCAAATTAGTAAATTATTGAAGGATGGTATTATAGAACCTAGTAAAAGTGACTGGTCTAGCCCAATACTATTGGTGCCTAAAAACTCTGATGGATCGGGAAATAAAAAATGGCGACTTGTTGTCGATTATCGGAAACTGAACAACTGTATTGAGGATGACAAGTATCCTCTACCCGATATAACCGAAATTTTAGAATCATTGTCTGGAAGTGTATATTTCACGCATTTAGATTTATATCAAGGATATTATAACGTTAATTTGGATAAAAATTGTCGAAAATTCACTGCTTTCAATTCTGGTCAGTATCAGATGACGAGAATGCCCATGGGATTGAAAACCAGTCCCAGTTCATTCTCGCGAATGATGAATTTGGCGATGTCAGGAGTTAATAATGAAAAGTGTCTAATTTATCTTGATGATTTAATTATTTTTGGGAGGACATTAGAACATCATAATAAAAACTTACAGGATGTTTTTGAAAGACTCAGATCCGTTAATTTAAAATTAAATCCTTCAAAATGTACTTTTCTTAAAAAACAGATATTATATTTGGGACATTACATATCTAACGAAGGGATATTACCAGATCCCGATAAAGTAAATGCAGTAAAAAATTATCCTTGTCCGAAAAATGCCGATGAAGTTAAAAGGTTCGTGGCATTCTTAAATTACTACAGAAAATTTATACCTAAGTTTGCTGAAATTGCACAACCATTGAATCAACTTTGTAGAAAAAACACTGATTTTGTTTGGGATGAAACATGCCAAAAATCTTTTGAAACACTAAAAACCTGTATCATGTCACCTCCAGTTTTAGATTATCCAGATTTTTCAAAAGAAAATTATTTTATTTTGCAAACCGATGCGTCTAACAAAGCTATTGGAGCAGTTTTATCCAATAAAAATGGCAGACCTGTAGCTTTTACTAGCAGAACCCTGAATAAGGCCGAATCAAACTATCCGGTTATAGAAAAAGAGTTGTTAGCGATAGTTTGGGCTGTCAAACATTTTAGAGCTTACTTATACGGTCAATACTTTAAGATCAGAACTGATCATAAGCCGCTAGTCTACTTATTTGGCATGAAAGATCCATCGAGCAGGCTTATGAAGTTTCGTTTGCTATTAGAGGAATACAATTTTGACGTAGAATATGTAAAAGGTTCAGATAACGCAGCTGCAGATGCATTGTCTAGAATCTGTTTGAGTTCGAAAGAATTAAAAGAATTGAATGAGAACATTGTAAATGTCATGACACGGGCTCAATCGCGAAAATTAAATAAACCTGATTCTTCCTCGTTGGACATGGTACATACTGATTTAAGGTCTGATCAGCCTAAGGTCATAAGTAATCATGTAAAACCGGCAGAATCAGTAGAATTACGTATGATTAATAAAGAAGAATTAAATAATTTGAGGAAATTAAAAGTCATTAGTAAAGAAAATAAAACTTTCTGTTATGTCGACAAGAAAAAGATTATTTATATTAAATACCTAACCTCTGACTCACGAATGACGCGACGCGAGTTTGTGAGAGAGTTAGATAATTTTTGTAAAATAATAAATGTCAATGAAATAAGTATAATTAAAAAGGAAGATAATAAGCAATTTATTAAAAAACTAGTCGAAGAAATAAAATCTATGAAAGATAGGACCGGTCCACCTATACATATAATAAATAACGTAAAGACAATTTATAATGAAGATGACAGAAAGGTTATATTAAACGACTTCCATCTCCTACCTAGCAGTGGCCATGCAGGTATGAGAAGGATGGTCAATAACATTAAAAGGTACTATTATTGGCCAGGGTTAGATAACGATGTTAAGAACTTTGTTAGGCGTTGTGACAAATGCCAGCGTCAAAAATATTCGTTACCCGTAAAAGAGCCATTAACAATAACAACGACAGCTAACACATCTTTTGAAAAGATATATTTAGATCTAGTGGGTCCATTTGAAGTTGATAACGATAATTATTCTTATGCTTTAACTGTACAATGCGAACTAACTAAATATATAGAAGCGTATCCCTTAATTTCTAAAAAAGCTAATGAGGTAGCTAAAAGTTTTGTGACTAACTTTATTCTTAGGTATGGAGTACCGAAAGTAATAACTACAGACAGAGGGAAAGAGTTCATCGCATCTACATTCCAAGAGGTATGTAAATTACTAAAAATCAATCAGTTAAACTCGACTGCGTACCACCACCAGTCATTAGGAGCGTTAGAAGTGTCACATAAAAATTTAAATGCTTTTCTTCGCATTCAAATTGATAGTCACCCTGAGACTTGGAGCAGTTGGTTACCTTTTTGGTCGTTTGCATATAACACGACAGTGCATACAGAGACAAAATTTACTCCGTATGAACTTGTTTTTGGTAAAAAATGCTCACTACCAAGTAATTTGACTCTTGATTTAGAACCACTGTACAACTACGATCACTATCCATGTGAGCTCAAATACAGGTTGCAACTATCACATAAAGAGGCGAGGAATAATTTAATAAAGTCTAAAGAAAAGAGAAAAATTGCATGTGATAAATATACTAAGCCAATAAACTATAATAAAGATGATTTAGTACTCTTGAAAAATGAGACAGGAAATAAGTTAAGTGATTTGTACTCTGGTCCATATAAAGTAGTCAAAGATATGCCACCAAATGTAGAAATAATCAAAAATGGTAATAATGAATTAGTGCATAAAAATCGCACAAAATTATATGTCCAATAACATATAATTCAAATGTAATACCTACTTACTGTTTTGTCTAAGTACAGTTTACTGTTAATGTTTTATTTTATGTTCTATCTTATTCATGTTAATCAATCTTTATAAGAAATGTAATCGTAAACATAACATTTTGTATTTTATATTAAAAAAAAAAAAAAAAAAAAAAAAATTATTATAATTATATTGTACTGTTTAAATGTCTAAAAAAAAAAAAAAAAAATATTCCTATATTGTCATATTTTTTTTTTCTTTCGGATGGAAGGTGTAGTAGTATCTAAGTTGTAGTAGTAATAAGTATACATACACGTGTAATCCTATCAATATAACCCAAATTATTATTATAATAAAGTCAGTCTTAAATCATCATTTGGTCGTTTAACTCATCTCCTGGCATGCGCCTTACAGTACCTACTAGTTGGAAGTTTGGTTTTTAGGTATTACAACTTTTAGTTTTGCTGAAAGCTGGACCATGTTAAGATGTGGTTCTCATATGGTCAACGAGAAGACAATTAGCATCGGGTTGTAAAATAACATTTAACAAAATACACAACTCATAATTTTAATTTGTTTTTTCTTAAGTATTTTATTATACAACGCTCATATAGATTACATGGCTCCGTGCCTACGTGTCACCATCCACGCAGTTCGTCGGGAACTCTCGGAAACGGGGTGGACTGTCACCTAGCAACTGATGCCTTTACCATAGAATATAAAAACTCATAGACGATCCTTTGCAGCGTATGTGTGTTAAAGAAATGAAATTTAAAAAGAGTTCAGTAAAAATAAGTAATAGTAAATTGTTAAGACTGAGAACCGTTAAGCTCTACAAAAATAAAATAATTTAAGAAATAGGTAAACTTAGAAATAATATAGTTTTAAGCTATTGCATAGCTTCTATCGCAGGCCTTGAGCGCGGGGACTAAATCCAGAAATTCCGTAACGAAAAAACCTCACGCTCCCCACTCCGACGGGCACGGAGGTGTGGCTTGAAGGCCGTGCATCGTCTCACGTCGTGTCAGTTCGGCAGTCTTCGACACGGCGCTGTGTGTCGTGCGATTAGACGTATTGTACGACTTTACGGAACTCGCCCGAATCGAGACGAGCTGCTCCGAAATCGGACGAATACATAATCAGCTGTTTGTGAGAAAGTATATAGGTGTATAAGTATTTTTTGATTTTGATTTTGATCAATGATATTATGATTCATAATTAATAATTATAATTGCATAAATTGATACAGAATGCTATGCAATAGCTTTACCGCGGCAGTCCCCGAGTGCCACACGTATTTTTACATAACAAAACTGTAAATCCAAAATCAATTTTACAGGGTCATACAAGTTCACGGTACACGGGTACCTGTTTTTGTAACAGTCAATAAATAAAAACTTTGTTCAATGATGACCCCCAAGTATAATATCAGAAACTTGAAAAAATAACCTCTTTTAAAAAAAACCAGTATAGATTATTTCTTTTAAACGATATGAACTTTAACTTCGCTATCAGGGTACTTCGTGTCATGTGAGAACTTTAGCTAATAATAGTTATAATCCGGGTTGTTTGCCCATACTAGTGCGGCGATAACGTATTTTCCTGGTAAGCTGTATTTTGAAGTAATTATAAAGTGTTCAACAAAAATAAATTGTTTTTAGTAGTAGTGATAGTAGATAAGAAGGAAGCATGACGCTTTTAAAATAGAAAAACGATATTACAGGTCCAAAAAACTAAACTCTTCTGACTAATGGGCTTATCTATGTATATTTTTCAAGTCTACAAGCAATTATTAGCTTTACATAATGGCCCTTTTATGTGTTTCGCTTCACGCCCCAGCAGTGTAGGGTTGCAAAATAAAGTGATTTATTTCACGAAGGATTTAGCCTACGGATATCCTCCAAAAAATGTGCGAAGGCCATAAATCCTTATGGTTATTCCTATTGAGGGCAAAACTGACGTAAATATATGCAACTTTATGCATTCGGTATACAGTAACTTACAATAAGACATGCCGGTGCCATGTATGGTGCTGAGTCAACTATCAACAGTCACGTGAATTAAAGAACCTTTTAGAACGAACCTTTTTGTAGAACGGGATTATAAAAAAAAAAGTAAGTATGTTTATCTATGACGATTTAATTGTCTACTTATCGGTAACCTTACATCGTTGAACTTTGTCTTATAGTGACCGCAAATTGGAGGGATTCAATGCCAAAAAATAAGTAATCCCTGACCCTACTGATATTTGAACTGGAATAAACATAAGTAAATAACACTAATCACAATCTTTAAATGAACAGCACTACAACACTAACAATGTGTTTATCCGCATGAAAATCGAAGCTCTTTTCAGCCCAAACAAATTAAAACTACGCATACCAAGTTCGTAACCAGTTATACGGTGCCTAGGTAACAATTCCAAAAAACCTATGAAAATGTAAATCAATACAAGTCACTTGCTGTTTCATGAATGAACCACCCAACGTCGTTTTACCATTGTCATTAGTATTTTATCGATAACAAGTACTAACGTGCATACCTACCAAAAAGAAGTGAGAAAACCTCTTTACACAAAATTTGTACCAACATGTGGTGTCGACGGGGGCCGTGCCATACCGTGCCAGGCCCATCGTACCCCGCGATAAAGGTCTCAACTATGACACTGAGCATATAGTCAGCAGCGTCAAAACTACTAAAAGTTTACGGCGACGTCGAGACGTCTGGCCGGCTCCCGTGCTCCCGACATTGCTGTCAGATTTGCCGCCAAAACGACTGCAGAAAGAGGTTCTGGTGAATCTTCGCGGGTCTGGTAGGTTATGCTTCGTTTTTTTTTTGTGTAGGTATTTCTTCAAATGTAAACAATAAACAATCCTGGCGCGTTTATTTGTTTGTGGAAGTGTTTGAATATAGAACAGCTTTTCTAAGCTTGAGTTTCTTTTTTATTGCGTTTTTGAATAAGTTTTGTTTTAATTTATTAAAAGATGTTGTGTTAATCGTTTAAAAGTTGTTATTCACGATTATTGAAGTAAAATACATTATCGTGTGTTTTGTATATATCACGATTCACGTGTATCTTTTTTTATAATTCATTATGATAAGGGTGGCATTGGTGTTTTATTGCTGTAATTTGTCTTTGTTTTTCGGCGTCCTTTGCTGAAATGGCGCCAAAATTGTGTTTTCATGTTGTTTGATTTATGAAAACATTAATTTTGGTTTTGTTGTCATACACATACCTACCCAACACTGGCTCTGAAATTAACTGTTCCTTGTTTTTTTCAAGAGTAAAAGGATTGTTAGATTAACTGTATTTCAAATAAATTACTCAGATTTGTGTGTTTTAAATCCATGTTCTACCTAAAAAGAATTAGAGGGTGAATTTCAACAGGTCCAATAAAATCCTCATTTCCGTGGATTTTTTATTCTTCAACTCTAGAACAAGAAAAAATAGTGTTTACTCAAGTTTTTCATAAGATATGTATTCTTACTTAATATCTAGTAGATAGCTTTAAAAACTAACGAGATATACAAAATTAAAATTTTCATGCCACGGCGATGAAACATGCATGCACGGCAATGAAATATGCGTCCATGGCAATGAAAGAACTTTTCACGTCATTTTTTTCAGACAATCTTTTTCTTTCCTTTCTCTCCTCTTCCGATAGTTTCGGTTTAGGCATCTTGGCTTTCTAGAAAGAATCAATCCATTATTATTTTTATAATTAGACTGTAGTACCTATATGTGAATGAGTGAGTAAGTGAGTGTGTGTGCGTGTTTGAATGTCTATCGTGTAATGGAGTGTCAAATGACAGAGATAGTGGAGTGGTGTGTGTGTAAGTTTATCATTTTGTGGGGTGAACGTGGAATTATCTTTTTGTAGTTGACTGTATAGAACAAATTGTTTTTTTTCTTAATCATGACGTGGCGATGAAAATATAAGTCACGGTAATGAAACATGTGGCCACGGCAATGAAACGAAATTGTTTTACAAGGTATGGCAATGAATTTTTTTTCATTCCCATGTATTTTTTTTCATTGCCATAGCAAATTTTGACCACGGAAACCACGGCAATGAGAGCGATGAATATCAAGGTAAAAACATCAAAAAACCAAAAATCTGCTAATAATTCACAGTAATAAACACGTCACAAATAAACATAAGATAAATGGCATTGTACCGAATGATCAATTAAGAGGACAAACTTATTCAAACAGAAGTTAGACCTATCCATGGCGATGAAAGAAAAAATGTCCAGTAATAAAAAAATTGAATACTTACATTTATGGCGCGAAAACGCAGGCACGCGCACTCGTCGTTCCGTGTCGAACACTTGTGGCCTTACTACAAAAACTTTAAACACTGTTTTACACTTGTCTAAAAAAAATGTGGCTCCAAAATGAACCATATGTCAACGTCATAATTTGACATTTTTTTAGACAAGTCTTAAACTGACGTTAAAAAGTTTTTGTGGTAAGACGGCTTACGTCTACTAATATGCAAGCGGGAGGGACGCAACCCGTTAGAAAAAGCAATATTCTCAAATATGTTTAGGACATGGCGATGAATGGTAGTTCTGGGACAAACTATTTTCAACCGACTTCAAAAAAAAGGAGGAGGTTCTCAATTGGGCTGTATTTTTTTTTTTTATGTTTGTTACTCGATTTCTCAATGACGGCTGGACCGCTTTCAAAAATTATTTTTTTATTTGAAAGGGTATGCTTGTCATTTGGTCCCATTGTCATCAGATCAGGATCTGATGGTGGAAACCCTGAGAAATCGAGGGCATCTCTTGAAAATTGTAGGCAAGCATGGGGTAAAAACTTTATATTTATGTGTATATCTGATGAGACTACAATACTATGGAGGTTTAGGGAAGATCTGATGATGGAGACGACAGAGGATCGAGGGAACTCCTAAACGGCACATCTTAACTTTCTCGTGTTTGGGCTTACATATATTATTCATATTGACGAGACCTTTGCAACAGTGAAGGTTTGGAGTTGACCTGATGATGGAGACCAGAGAAGGTCGAGGGAACTCGACAACCGAATATATAAACTACCTCGTGTTTGGGCTTGTATTATTCGTATTGATGAGAACTTTCCAGTTATGCGGATAGTGACAACTATTCTTATCACTAAAAAGCTAAAATTAAAAAACTTTTTATTTTTTTGGCTTTTTAGTGTTTTTGGAAGTCGGTTTTATTTTTTTGTAAAAAGTTTTTTTTATTTACCATTTCTTGTATTGTTTAAATATTTGAACAAATATAGTCCGTAACAATACTTTAACTATTCAGGAATCAAATAAAAGTAGGTTTTAATATAAATAACTATCTAATACATTTTTATCAACAAGGTCTAGTACACATCAAGGTGACGTGTGGACAAACACGGCAATGAAAGATTTTGAGGTTTAATTTTTTTTTTTTGGAGAACCAATTAATCCTATTAACAAAATATTTAGTGCTACACATAGATTACTATTTCACCTACTTAGAAAAAAATATTAGAATATTATAACAATGATTTTTAGTACCGATTTCATCGATGCCACGCAATTTTTGGTTCCGGGAAATTCGCCTAGACCTTATTTTATCAGGAATTATTTTTCAAGACCTACATCATCCGTCATATACATATATTATGTTCAGATTCACCAACTAGTCCTTGCTGTACTTGGTGGTATACCAAGTTTTGTGTAACCTCTTTGACAGAATCCAAGTCTTCAGAATATCCCTTAATTCTAATTTTTTCTTACCTTCCACCAGCTTCTCGCACCCGCATGTCCGCGCCCGGCTGGAGAAGCACATGGGCTCCAACCTGGTGCGGCTCACGGACAAGGCCTTCATGACGGAGCTGGAGGAGAGGATCCGCGCCGTCAATGAGGAGAACCTCAACAAGAGGATCACTACGCGCGTGGTATGTATGGACTGACCGTTTTTTTAACGAACGGTTTTTGCTAAGAACGGTCTTTTCCCTTGAAAACTGACAGGTGTCAACAGCACTAAACAATCGGTGTCCCTTCTCAAGAAAAGAACTATTAAAGCTTCACAGCCATTCACAGTAAGCAGAAACCTTCCAGAATTACCAATATTCAATTGAAAAATTCATGTCTTGCAAATAGTATAATAAGGGGAACTTTTAATAGACTGACTGATTCTATATTCATACAACCAACATCAAGATCAGACATTCTTCAGTATTTTACTGAAAAATGTCTGTTGTGTGAAAAACTCTTATGTATTACCTCACTATAAATTTTACAGCATAATAGCTGAAAATATCAATATACACCCCATAACTAACTATAAATACTGAAAAATACTGAAAAATATCTGATCTTATGTATTACCTCACAATAAATTCTACAGCATAATAGCTGAAAATATCAATATACACCCCATAACTAACTATAATTACTGTCAATCAATCAACTATCACTAGCCTGACAGTTCGCAAGGCTTTCGTGTTCCACAAATTAAACGCCAGTCATCATGAAACTAATTACCCACCATCAGTAGGCAGATTGCTTTATGAACTTTACGATATCATTTAGTACCTGCGACGAGCAACTAAACTCCTCTAAAGTACTTCCCTAATCAATATAGCTTTTATTGCCGAACAGACCTACTTACGCAACTTATTGAGACGTGTACATTTTATGGATTCATAAACACTGCTGTCATGATGTAAAAGACGTAACTTTTCTTGACACTGACACAGTACCCAGTCGGTAGTACATAGACATCATCATCTGCCTAGCCTTTTCCCTTTTATTTGCCTCTTCACAACCCAATAGGTAGCCCAAAGACCGAGCTTCTGACTACCCGTAACGGCTGCCAAAGATGTTCAAATGACAGCCGGGACGTACGTTTTATGATGCACTCCGAAACACAGTCATTGGTGTCCAAAAGTTGCCGAACGTACTTGCCCAACCTGGATTCGAACCTTTATTCTTTTTACGTCGATCAGCACCTAATAATTGATTTTTACCAATAGATGGACGAGATGGAAAGGCTCAAACGACTAATCCTAGTCGGGAAGACGCCACTCAAAGAATGTCCACCAGAATTGTTCCATCATCCAGTGTTCGTTTTTTGGCGAATGGTCAACCGGGAAGTTAATCGCGCTTCCAAGAAACGGGCTGACATTTACTATAGGAAATTGAAGGCTGCTCAGAAGTTGGACCTGGTAAGAAATCTGCTTCTTATCTATACTTCTACGCTAATATAATAAAGAGGAAACATTTGTTTGTTTGTTTGCAAGTAGGTGACCTAAAGGCTCCAAAATTATTGAGTGATATGACAAGTTCTTTCACTGTTGGAAAATTACATTATCCCCCAGTAAAATACGCAACTTTTTTTCCGATCACGGATAATTCTCCCGGGACGCCGGTAAACAGCTAGCCCTCTATAAAATGTAGTAACATTTTTCCAAAATTCTGTTTTCCAGTCCATGGGTGAAGAGCAAATACACGAAGAAGAAGTGAAAGGCAAGGAGCTGACACCGGAGCAACTCCTCGCGAAATGCCGTGAGGAGATGGAACAGCAGACGCAATTGGACATTGAAAAAGGCGTACGCTTCACAGAAGAACAGTTTGCTCAACTGAAATACGAAACAAATGACATTAAAACGCTGAAGAATCTCTCGGTAGGAACCAATTTTTATGTCACTTGATAGTTTAGACTAGTAGTCAGAATGGGGGATCAAATGCAGTCTATGGACCTCTTTAAATTCAGACGCGTCATATCTATGACCCGATGAATATATCCAATGGTCCATAAAACAAATGACGGTTGAGTGTAAGTGGTAGATTGTTATCTAGTTGAGGGTTAGAATATAGAGATTTATTGAATCGAATTTCATATAGTTTTGGCTTCTTGAGCCTTAACACCGTTTAATAGAACACGGATTTCAGAATTATATCACGATGAGAATCTTCTAGATGGAAACACAGCATTGTATCATCATGATGTGTAATAATGATTTGTTTACATAGTCTAGTCTAGGCCATTGGTGATAGCTCGTGGTGAACCGGTTAGAAGCGGTCTGACCAGCTAGGCTTGACCCCTTGTCGACCTGTGGACTCATCTGGCGCTCGTGTAACAGTCATTAGCCAGTGCATCTACATACGTGTGCACTATGCACTTATACTCATAACTTATTCAGACATAGTGTTATCTGTGCAGATTAGACTTTCGTACCTACTTTCGTTATCATATACTTGAGAGCGGAGGTTAATCTCTGCACGCGGTTTTTCTTCTATTTCCAAAGTCCCTATGTCCTTTATACTTTTTAGTCCTCATATGTCCCTTTTAAGACAATGAAACATCTTGCACCTATAAAATCAATCAACACTTTTCAGTATGTCATCTGATATCATATAAAAATCTATATTTTTATATCAAGGAAAACTGTTTACTTCATAAACCAAAATACAAATTCAAAATTAACCTTTTATTTATACACAAACCCCTTTACTGCATGCGTGTCTAGCACACTTAATTGTATAAATTCGTGTTGTTTCTTATCAAAGTCATATTTAACTATTGCTAGACTTGCTGCCTGATACGTTGTCTATTCATAAACAAAACTTTAAAGTGGGGCAAAACACGATTCATTGAAAATAAACTCAACCGACTGTGTTTTGTCACCTCCAAGATTGTTTATAGAATAAAAGATTTTAATAAAGTATTTCCTCAAGATTTCCCCAATTATTCATAAACAACTTAAAATACTTTGCACAAAAAAATTTAATAAAAAATTCAAAGCACAAAAGGATGGTAAAAACTTTTTGAATTTCCCATTTTCCTTTTCTCTTTCGTGAATTTAAATGATTTCCTTATGTACCCAGAAAACTTTACAATACAAAGTTGCGTGTTCTGGTGCATTGAACTTCAAACTTTCGCCATTAACCTTACCGAAGTTAACATAAACACGCCTAAATGATTTATTACTAAAATCCTTTCGACGCTAATGCACACCACTGAATAAGGTCGATCAACAATTTATTCTGATTATGAAAATTTCTTGTCTCTGGTCTTTAAAAATGTTGCGCGGTTACGCCCATACACGTCTAAAGTAATAGACAATAAATAGTTTCGTTAAGTGAATCGTCTACAGGGGTCTTTAGTAAATTCGGCTCGAACTGGTTAGAAACTGGTAACGGAATCACGTTAGAACACACAGATAAGTAATGACCCGACCTCACGACTCGCTCGTGTTATACAAACGTTGTTACCAGATACTATCGAAGTTTAACTGGACTCGGACTTAGGTACAAGTCATCAAGTACCTATAGACTTATTTCTTTAGGGTTAAAATTGTACAAACTTAATTTCACATGAAATTTTATTTCAGTGCACAGATTGATTTAGGCGTTTTTCTTTTCTTGTTTCCGTTAGAGCGTTTTCATGAAATTCATGTCGACTAAACCATGGCTTCTGTAAAATTCAATACAATTACAATTAATCATGTTGATATCCAGCATAATTTGATAGAATTTTCTTAATGTTTCTAAAGAGTTTGATAAACTTCAGTGGATATGTATATTATAGGTACTCCCATTCTAGAAAAAGCCTACACGCTTATATAAGAATTTAAAACACTTTGTAAACAAAGTTGGTTTATTTTAAAACTTGAGTTATGATTAACTAATATAACCGTGTTACTAAATTATGTCCCATTTACGTAATTAAAATGCGTTGTTAATCCATTGCATTCTAGACTTGTTTATGTACTTACTTAGGAAGATACGACAATATTATCTAACTGACTGAATTTACGGCAGCTATGAGAGGGTTTTGTTTATTAGTTTAAAAGATAATAAATTATTCTTTGTATTGAACCATTTCAGAAGTGCTTGAAAGAAAGTCTGTCCCAAAAACCGTCCCCTTACTACATTATAATGAAAGTATCGTTGGTACAAACTCAAAATTAGGATATTTACTAGTCATAACTATGACTTACGTATTTTTTTTATCTTGAGTTAAAGTCAAGCAATATTTTGTTCGAAATCTTTCTACGTCAACCAATATTTTTTTCGAAATCCGTGAAGCTCTTGAAGTTCGAAGTATCGAATAAGAATGAACTGCTAATGATGCATTGTTTATATTATTGAACACTAAATTACGTACTCTGTGTCGGATAGGATATGACGTCATTACTACATGCCTTACTAGCGGCGTGTGCGCATTCTTTCATTCAAAAAAAGTTCATTCAGTTGAACTTGGATCGATTTGATTTAATCTGCAGAAAATTGTAGCATAAAATTTCAAATTGGAAAGACATAATCTTTTCCTGTTGTGGTGACCTACCTCTTTCGCCACTTATTGGTACTGGCCGGCTGGTTTGGCAGCTACGTTCGTAAAAATGAAGACTTGTCAAACCAGTCGGCAGTCGGTTTTTTCTCTTTGGTAGGAAGAAAATGTATATTTTTATTGTCTCAATTTATCTTGTAAATATTATGTAAATATATCGATGTAAATACCAAACCCATTTATATTTCTTCCTACATTTGGTGACCCCGACGTGATAATCGCCAACCCGCCCGCCAGCGATAAGTATGAAAAGCTCAAGGCCGAGCTCATCAAGAGGCAGTCAGCTTCACGCGAGGAGAAGGTGAAGCAGCTTCTCATGCACGAGGAGCTCGGCGACCGGAAGCCGTCGCAGTTTTACCGGCACCTCCTCAACCTCGCCGGTCCAGGTGTTCCCGAGGAGTTTCTGCGGACGATGTGGACGAGCCGTCTGCCAGCAGGTACGCAGACCATAGTGGCGTCGCAATCCAAGCTGGACTTGGCCGAGCTGGCCGAGTTAGCGGACCGTATCCACGTCATCACCGGTCCCGCGCAGGTGGCATCAACAGCTGCCGTCGCCACTGCACCGTCGTCGTCCACCAGCGGTCTGCACGCCGAGATCGCCGCGCTAAACCGGCAGATGCAGAAGATGGCGCTCAAGCTCGAGAGGTTATCCCGCAACAGAAGCCGTTCCCGTAGTCGCTCACGTCACCGGTCCAGCTCCAGAAGATCGCAGTGCTGGTACCACCAGCGGTTCGGTGATAACGCTAAGAAGTGTATTAAACCGTGCGACTACACAACGTCGGGAAATGCGCGGGGCAATCTGTGATGGCGGCCGATGATTGTCCGAGCGCTGGTCGCCTCTTCGTCACCGACCAAAGGTTGAAGATACAGTTTTTGGTTGACACCGGCAGCGACCTCTGTGTATACCCCCGGTCGGCGATTCCGCGACGATTAGGAAAAACAGAGTATGAACTGCGTGCAGCAAACGGCACTGTGATAAACACTTACGGTTTTGTGAGCTTAACATTAAACCTAGGGTTGCGCCGCGACTTCGCCTGGCGATTTATTGTTGCAGACGTTACAAGGGCGATAATAGGTGTGGATTTTTTGTCTTATTATAATTTGGTTGTCGATTGCAGGAACCAACGCCTCATCGACAACCATACTACGCTCTCCACCCCGGCGTCGCCTGTCCGCCGCTCTGATGATGTGTCTTCGGTGAGGGTGAGTCTCGGTGATTCCGCGTTTACACACATACTGCGGGAATATCCCGACATCACTCGACCTCGCGGCATACACGACACATCCAAACACAATACAGTACACCACATTCGTACTACGCCAGGGCCACCAGTATCTTCATCCCCACGCAGATTAGCACCGGACAAATTAAAAATTGCGAAGGCTGAGTTTGATGACATGTTGCGGTCCGGTATCTGCCGTTTATCCGAGTCACCGTGGTCGTCGCCTCTTCACCTCGTTCCTAAAAAGGGCAATAGATGGCGCCCTTGTGGCGACTACAGGATGCTGAACGCACGCACTGTCCCGGATCAATACCCTATCCGGCACATCCAGGACTTCGCGCACAGCTTGTCTGGCTGTACCATCTTCTCGCAGATTGACCTAGTTAAGGCTTATAACCAGATTCCAGTGCATCCGGATGACATCCCGAAGACTGCGATCACGACTCCGTTCGGGCTTTTCGAATTTCCGTTCATGACGTTCGGGCTTCGAAATGCCGCACAGACGTTTCAGCGCTTCGTGGATGAGATGCTCAGGGGTTTGGACTTTACATACGCATATCTTGACGATTTTTTGGTGTTCTCGAAAGACCAAAAGACGCACGAGCTGCACCTGCGTCAGCTGTTCACCAGACTGCGAGAGTATGGTATGGTCATCAACAGTGCTAAGTGCGTCTTTGGTGCGTCGGAGGTTAATTTTTTAGGGTATCACATCTCTTCCAAAGGGACGAGACCGTTGCCTGCCAAAGTTGAGGCTGTCCAGAATTTTCCTGAGCCAAAAACGGTCAGGGAGCTGCGCAGATTCCTCGGGATGCTAAATTTCTACCGCAGGTTCATCCCGAATGCCGCAGCCTGTCAAGCACCTCTCAACAGCCTGCTCTCCGACTCCGTGAAGGGTTCGCACCCTGTCAATTTCACAGCGGACCAACGTGAGGCGTTCCAGGGCTGCAAGGACAGTCTGTGTCGAGCAGCACTGTTGGCGCATCCTGACTGCACCGCCAAGATGGCGCTGGTCACGGATGCGTCTGACAAGGCTATAGGTGCAGTTCTACAGCAGCGTACCGGAGGAGCATGGGAGCCTCTGGCATTCTTTTCCAGGAAGCTGAGCGACGCGCAGGTTAAGTACTCTCCTTACGACCGTGAACTGCTCGCTATTTACGAGAGCGTGAAGTACTTCAGGCATATGCTGGAGGCTCGTGACTTCGTGATCTACACGGACCACAAACCTCTCACATTCGCCTTCACCTCTCGTAAAGAAAACTGTTCCCCACGACAGTTCCGTCACCTGGACCTGATTGCTCAGTTCACTACTGACATCAGGCACATCTCCGGGAAGGATAATGTCGTGGCGGATACCCTTTCGCGGGTTGAGGAGATTACTCAACCTGTGCCCGTCGAGAGGATCGCTGCAGCACAAGAAGATGACCAGGAGCTGCAGCAGCTGCTCGCCGGGGACAACTCACTGCGTCTGCAGTTGGTTAGCGTCCCAGGTTCACAACAGCAGCTGTACTGCGACCTCAGCAGCGGCACGCCTAGACCTTTTGTACCCAAGGAGCTGCGCAGGTCAATTTTTCTCAGCCTGCACTCCTTGAGTCACCCTGGTACTAAGGCGTCTGCCAGGCTGATTGCAGCCCGCTATGTGTGGCCTGGGGTTAGGAAGGACTGTCGTAACTGGGCTCAGAGTTGTCTGGCTTGCCAGCGCTCTAAAACCACACGGCACGTCTCTGCACCACTGCAGACCTTTAAGTTGCCCCAGGCGAGATTTGCCTTCATCCACATTGACCTCATAGGACCTTTGCCGCTGTGTCAAGGTTTCCGGTATTGTCTCACCGCCGTCGATCGCTTTACGCGATGGCCTGAGGCAATACCCCTGGCAGACATCACTGCAGAAACCGTGGCAAAGGCCTTACTGGGTGGATGGATTGCCCGATTCGGCTGCCCATCGGATATCGTTACCGATAGAGGTAGGCAGTTCGAATCGGCCCTCTTTAAGTGCCTATCCGGCATTGCTGGCTTTCAGCATCGTAGGACCACTGCCTACCATCCAGCCTGCAACGGACTGGTGGAGCGATTCCACCGTCAACTGAAGGCTGCAATCACCTGCCACGCAGGCAGCAGTTGGGTGGAATCTCTTCCACTTGTGCTGTTAGGAGTGCGCAGTGCCTTCAAGGAAGACGTACAGGCTTCCGCTGCCGAGTTAGTGTTCGGCCAGCCACTGCGCCTTCCAGGCGAGTTCTTCGACCCGCGGGTCGAGGAAACGGTCGACATGACCGATTACCTTTCTAGGCTTCGGAGTATTGTCCGGAGTTTGCAGCCAGCACCAGCAGTCAGACACAACAGCCGCTTCAAGACATTTGTCTTCAAGGAGCTGGCTACAGCCACGCACGTGTTCCTTAGGGACTGCACTGCTGGTGGTGGTCTGAAACCGGCATACTCTGGACCTCACAAGGTGCTCGAACGAGGTGACAAGGTGTTCAAACTACTGGTGAACGGTAAACAGGTCACAGTATCGATAGACCGCATCAAGCCGGCCTTCATACTGCGTGACCCTGACACCACAGCACACTCACCACACAACACTATCGCACATAACTCACCACAGTCACCACTCGACAATAACACTCATCACTACTCACCTGACGCGGATAACCGAGGCTTACCTTCGGCTGACGATGGCGTCATCAGAACGACGCGGTCAGGACGTCGCGTCCACTTCCCAGCTTATTATCGCCCTTGAAGGTCTCTGGGGGGGGGTGATGTGGTGACCTACCTCTTTCGCCACTTATTGGTACTGGCCGGCTGGTTTGGCAGCTACGTTCGTAAAAATGAAGACTTGTCAAACCAGTCGGCAGTCGGTTTTTTCTCTTTGGTAGGAAGAAAATGTATATTTTTATTGTCTCAATTTATCTTGTAAATATTATGTAAATATATCGATGTAAATACCAAACCCATTTATATTTCTTCCTACACTGTGAATGAATTAAAAATGAGTGGCTTTTCGATCTTGCAAGAATTGGACACCAACAAATTTTATTGTTTACAAATTCAACGATAATGCGCCAGTCAGTTTTTCTTCTTAACTGGACAATTAATTGTTATCTAATATTTACGTAAGAAAGCGTTCGTCATAATGTTTATCTGTTTTGTTGATAAGACTTTGTTATAAACTAATTCTTGTTATTTTTTGCAGACGGTGGAGGAGTTGTACGCTTTGGCAGATAAGATTATTGGAACCAAACGTCTGTAGGATTTTTTTTTAATTTTTAAGAATAATTTATTCATAGCGTGATGTACCTGAATCAATAATATATACGTAATATTTGGTCGTTGGCTGATCTACGTCGTAATATTATATCAACAATAATGTCTCTTTACGAGATTCAATAAACATTGTAAACTTCAACGCAACGTAGTGAAAGTAAGCAACATGTTTTGTATTTAATAAATATCCATGAAAAATTATATCTTCTTTTTGTCACTCATTGAAAACACAAGTTTAATACTTTGAATGTTTATTTAACTTAGTCATACTTATTAGATTATTTGTAACAATCTTATATGGTAAGAAACCTCATTAGAACTGTACCCAACATACAATTGGTACAGTAAATAAAATGATTACAATAAGAACTTGACTAGATTACATAACGAGTAAATTACATTTAGATACAATTAATTAACGTTGTTTATAAAATAGTGAACTTACAATGGCGATATTTGTCTATAATTCTTAGAGGGTAATCAAGATGAGTAAGGGGTGAATAACAGGAACATCCCCTTGTTTACAACGAAGATAATGGTGGAACGAATATAAAACTAAGATGTCGTAGCGCTACGCGGCGTAGCGCGGTGTCACAAGTGACTTTTGGGTCTACGGCGTAGCTGCGCGTAGATGAGGCCGGCTGGCTTATCGATGGGTTGGTAGATGTGGTGGCGAGGATCACCCTTCGTAACGTTCGCGGGGAACTTAGACATATCGATGTTGAGGTAGTGCTTGTTCGGCATCGTCATTTTGATCCAAGTTATCTGAGGACAAAACATCAACAATCAATTTTAATTTAATCAATCATTACAGCATTATCTCCCGATGAATAATAAACACGCAAATTAAGAGAAATCGTATCTTGTTTGCCACGTCATAATGTCGCGAGTTCAAATCCGGCCAGATAGATACATCACATGATTTACTTCGAAACGCAGAATTCATAGATACCGAGTTCATGCCTATTATGTTATCATGACATTACAGCTTCTGCACTCATCATACTAAAATGAGATAGTCGTTTTTATCTAATTAATGATTAAAATGTGGGACATAAACCTTTCGTGTGTCACATAAGCTACTGGATTAAATCGATAACATCGAACGGATATTATAAATAATAGATTTACAACCTACTAGAGGGAACTGCACCATATGCGGTGCAGATCAATAACAATATAGAACAAAAATATCGCTACACACAACTTTGCGACGCGAGTAGAAAGTATAAAGATGCCTTCAAATATAAACGAAAATTTGTAGGTACTTGTAAAAAAAATATTATTTTATCTACTATTTATAAACAACAAGGACGCAATAATCGAACCTAAAATCACTAACAAATCCAATAGCCCCCTTAGGTTTCAATTGAACTTGATAACTTCTAACCTTTGGCTCACGTGACTGCTCGAAAACAAGTACAATGCGATTGTGTGTGACTGTGACGTCACAGCTGTGATATTGAGCGCCTATTTATCTTACGCTACCAGAATAGGCCACCACGGAGTATTCGCTTCCGCGTATCAACTGTTTGGTCAACGGTTGTAAATGGGTACAAGACCCCCAAATTGGAATAGATAAACCCTTATTGAACTTTAAAATTAATTAATAAATAATAATTTTGGCCCGTGCCTTATCAGAAAAATATCCTTCACTGGAAATAACGAATCTAAAATTTTCTCAAAGTTTTTTTGCTTTGTGTATCTTATGCAAATTCTACAATATGCCAAAAATATACAATACTACTTGCAATCTTAATATTTTGAAAGATATTATTTTTCCAAATGTCTAGTGTAAATGAATGTCACGCCGCCACATACGTAGATTTGACCAATTTAGGCGGCCAAAAATATTTTACAATGTATTTCGTTTTTTCTATCTTTATTTTATCATTATTTTATTATTTATTTTATTTAAGCATTGTATTTTGATAATAAGCATGTTTTATTGAAAAAAACCGTAAATATTTTTTTTTTAATGTAGAGTATCATATATTTTAATTTTAAAAGTAGTTATGATATTTTTTATTATATCTATTTCAAAATAATATGTAATGTAGTAAAAAAAAAAATTAATATTTTTTTATTCCTCACTTTCTGCCTCTGATATATCAGACTCTGTGTTTGATTCAGCTGGTAGTAGCATATTTTATTGTTTCAGGGCAAAATAATCTTGTTTTGATGTTTTTTTTTTGTTGGTCACATTTCTTCAGTTTCGTATTTCTTTAGTTTTCCTTCGTTTAGTCCTCTCACTACAATCTTTAAGTGATTTAGATGGCCGCCCCGGTCGATTTCCAACACTTGTCGGGCGTTCAAATGTTCTGCTTAACCAATTCTCATTAGTTTTAAGGATTTTTTTTACAGTTTCAGTTTTTTACTTTCGTAGCTATTTTAAAATATGCAAATCTTTGTTTAAAACTGCTTATATTATCAGGCGTGTCACCCTAATAGGTCAAAAGTTAGTTTCCTAGGTAATTTAGTTTTTCTTCCAAATTAGTCAGATCTTGCTATTGTATTTTATTGTAAATATAACGTAGGGTCACTATTTTTACGCCAGAGGTACTCAAAACAAAAAAAAATGCACTTTGTGACATTTTAAAGAAAAAAGTATTTTATTTTTGTATGAGCTTCAAATCTTAAAAAGCCTGTAAGTCGGACATCCGCAGCTATCCGCAGCCAAAAAATATGTCGTAAGCTAGTTTAATATGTCAAATATCTAAAACTAAAAAAAATGTTACGCGGTCGAACGCGATAATAGCAGCGTTTTACCTGAAATAAAACGCATATTAAATACTTACCTTATTTGAAGCTTACTAGTTTGAGATAGGCACCTACGTGTTTTCCGCTTTTATCTCCGTCCTTTTCTACCCCATATCTTGCATCTCTCTCGCACACCGACCAGTTTCACTCCCCACCAGGCAGGAGGCGACGAGTGTTCTCGGCGGCCACAGTTCGTCATTGAGTCGAAAACACCAGGCAGAAATTAAAATGTAAGCTTCAAATAAGGTAAGTATTTAATATGCGTTTTATTTCAGGTAAAACGCTGCTATTAAATTCTTGACCGTTATTTGAAGCTTACTAGTTTGAGACGTGTTTGTTATCGCCTGGTGGAAGTGGACGCCAATGTGAGCAAAAGCACAATGAAATTGTGTATGTAAATAGGTACTTAGGTACACGAGTAATCACATGTAAGTATGTGTATTGCGTCCTGGAATACTAATGTAATCAAAGTTAACTGGTACTGGTACTCAGCTACATCCTGTTAGACTGGAAGCCGACCCCAACATAGTTGGGAAATGGGCTCGAAGGATGAGTAATAAAAATTAAAAGAGAGATGCAAGAACAAAAGCAAAATTGATTTCATTTTCTAATAGTAATTAACAAAAACATTGCGATACTTCTTAATAACAATAGTAACAAAAATATAGACATTAATCAGCTGGATTAATTAAATAATCGAGATAACTTGCTACTTCTATTTAGTGGGTATCTTTCCCTTCTGTAAAAATGGGCAAATGTATTGCCTGATCGCCAATTACCCTTTGCTAATATATCGTCCAAAAGTATATTGTCAACACAGATTTTGACGCTACCGCCGAGTGGAAGCTTCCTGGGGTTGTAGTTATTCCTGCCTCTTTTAACAATGTCTTAATCCACCCGCATCATCGTTCGGGTGCCTGCCTTTGGTTGGCCTCTAACGGATATAAATAAATTTAAGGAATTAGCCGATGTCCGTCTATCTTCTAACAAGGCTTTAGTCTTTCTGACCCAATACACTGGACTTAGATTTATATTTTCCTGATTATCCATCAAACAACAACCCGACTGCCTATGACTAGAACTGTCGGTCTTAGAGCCAAAGACTGGCCATAAGATTAAATTATCTTTGTTGTTTTTGAAATGTTCTGGGTCTATTGCAAGCAAGGAAAGATCATGGACTCGCCTTTCCGAAACAAGCTAGCAAAAGAAAGAGCAGCAGTGTGCCTGGAAGTTGCAAATGGATTATTCTCGTCTACGTTTACTGCACTTAAGTAGGTTACCAATTGGTCATTATTCCAGATGGACGGCTTCCCGGGGAACAGGTTTGCTCAGCGCTATTGATTTTAAATTGTGTCCGACTAGAACGTGTGAACCTAGCTCTCCAGTGGTTTCTGCATTGCATAGTGTAGCTATAACTGACTTGTGTAATAAAATAGTATTGTATGTTAGTTTATTTACTATGTGTAAGTCTGCTAAAAATTGGGTAAGTATAGGTCCAAATAGGGATTCAAGGATTCATAGGATCCAATTTCATACTTTTCGCCCCAATTTAACCATCGACTCCAAGCTGATTGATAAGTGTTGCGTGTGGATTGAAGAAGACTTCAGTCGGAGAGACTCCTTGTCCCTCCCCCCCCCCCATTTCCCTGACCTTGGCAGGGGGTATCCCCGTTGCTGTGTCTATCGGTTTCTGCTCGAGGTTCATCAGTGTGTAGGGTACTGCTAATGATCGGGACTTCAAATCTGCTCGCCAAAATACCTGGTGCCACCGAAGGAACTACTATGAGATTAACTCCCGTTCCTGAATTGAGATGACTGAGGACCTACGGTATAAGGTAAGGTGGCGGTAATACCCATGCTAGCGGGTAAGTCAAAACTTGAGAAAAAGGTATCGTGGAACCCCGCTTTCGGGTCCTTCAGATCTAGGGGCACGTAGTACACAACTATGTGTCCCTGGGCTCGCTTCGAGGCAAGTAGGTCCACTGCTGATACAAGATGCCACTCCGGTGGAGGTTTGTGTCGGGAGAGATGGTCTGCCTGACTGTTGAATAGGGCTGGTATATGATTCACGACGTGATAGATTTGATACAGCTCAAGATAACTGAATACTCTGTACGTCAAGTTCGGTAGGCTCCTTGATCGGGTGCCACCTTGATTTCTTAGATATGACACCACAGTCCCATTTTTGCATTGAAAAATGGCTGTTGATCTCTTTAGCAACTTGCCGTGATTTTCCAGTTAATACTGCAAGCATCTCTTTCAGATCGCAGTGAAAGCCTTTTTCTCTCTCGTTCCATGAACCCATTACGGGAGTTCCGTTCAGTTGTGCCCCCATCCTACATCGGAGGCGTCCGTGGTTATAAGGTGACAGGGAAGTGGCGAATGAATATCCAAGGTTTGGTGGCAGCTGACCAGCCACCACTTTAGATCTGCTAAGGCATCTGCTGGTAGGTTCAACATTGCTATACTCCATTCACCGAGCCGTGAGCCCACAATGTAACCAAAGAATGACACTTTTTCAAAATGGTGGGTATAACCCGACCGATGACAAAAACGTCACATTTTTATGTAAAATGTTCTTAGTATCGTGGTCTTCAATTAAGTAGGGTTCTATGTATGACAGTCAAGACTTCTAGGTTCATTTTACATGTAAACGATTTACTACATATTTCATTAAAATTAAGAAAATAATTTACGGCCTTTATTATACATATTTGATTTCAAATAAGTTTGAAAAGATTGCATAAGTTCCACAGACATCGTTCTAAAATATCATTTCTAATGTTGTCAGTATATTACTTTCGTAGTTATTTTTATAAAATATGATCATTACTTCAATCGTGACTTATAAGAACCCTTTTTATGGTTTGTTCACCGTTTGGCTCACGGTTCCATGAATAGGGTAGGTATAGATTGCTGTTCAACACTGCATTGAGGAAAGTGAGGAGAGCCCGGTAATGCAGTCCGCCGTATGGAACAACGAAAACTTGCGAAGTTTAAAAGTCCTATCAAGCTATGCAGGTCTTCTAAGTTTGTCGTGCTGTTTGTCACGTAGTGCGTTTTGTCATTATCTTGTTGATAATGCTTGCGATTTATTCACTTGCCATCCAAAACGTGGTGCAAATGATCCCAAAGTAGGCAAATATATCTTGGTGAGCCACCAGAAAATCGAGATACACAATTATAAGTAACCCTTGAGTTTTCAAAGTTTGAGCCACCCAAATTGGTCACTGTGGCGAAGGTCTTGGGTGCCGTGCTTAAGCCAAATGGTAGGCACGTAATCTGAAGCAGTCTTCTTCTGTATACTAGTCGAAGAACATGTCTGTGACCTCCGGCTACCGGAAGGTAGAAGTAAGCCTGGGCGAGATCCACTTGCACAGCCATTCGTCTTTCTGAAGAAACTCTAGCACCCGAAAAACATTTATTAAACTGAAGGGTTCCGTAATTATGAACTTGTTGAGAACCTTGAGATTGAGTATTGGACGGTTCTTTCCGTCGCCTTTTGGGCACAAGAAACATATTGGAAAGAAAGCTGGCAGAATTTGCAGCTATCAATAGAACTTTTTGTTTTATCATTTGGGATATGACGACATCCATCTCTTTGGACTCTCTGGTCAAATCTGGCATTATCTATCAAAGGTGGCTCTTGGCCAATGGTATGCGATACCCAGTTATTATTTTTGACAAGAAAGGCGGAGCTCCCATTTCTTTCCATTGGTCTTGATATAATGTTAGGCAACCCGCCTGGAAAGTCATAACTTACGTGCCTTGTTGGACGCATCAAAGTCCGCCTGCGGTCCTGGACGCTTTCTGTTTCCTCTGTTGGACATGGTTCCTATTGTAATTTACTCGTGATATCCCAAGGGAGCTTTTAGAGTTTTGCGTCACACGCCATTCAGCGTGAGTGTGATTACCATTTCCCTTCGAGGGAAGGTTATAATGGCGACTCTTCGAAAGTCGATCCAAAAAGCCACCCTGCGAGGGTAGATTGCAATGATGGTACGACCCGCAACATGCATGATTGGTACCCTGCGAGGGTCCGTGATAATGAGCCGACCCCTGCGGGGGGTGGCTAGTATACTTACTGGTCCCTGCTTTGTAATGATGCTGCGACTCGCAAAATGCAAGATTGGTACCCTGCGCGGGTCCGTGATAATGAAACGACCCCTGTGGGGGGTGGCTAGTATACTTACTGGTCCCCACTTTGTAATGATGCTGAGTCTCGCAACATGCAAGATTGGTACCCTGCGCGGGTCCGTGAAAATGAGCCAACCCCTGTGGGGGGTGGCTAACATACTTACTGGCAGTCCTAGGCGGAGCGTACCAAGTCTTTCAAGGCCGAAAAGCATCACACGCCGAGATAATGAGCCGACCCCTACGGGGGGTGGCTAACAGACTTACTGGCAGTCCGAGGGGAGCGTACCAAGTCTTTCAAGGCCGAAAAGCATCACACGCCGAGATAATGAGCCGACCCCTACGGGGGGTGGCTAACAGACTTACTGGCAGTCCGAGGGGAGCGTACCAAGTCTTTCAAGGCCGAAAACCATCACACGCCGTGATAATGAGCCGACCCCCATGGGAGGTGGCTAACAGACTTACTGGTAGTCCGAGGGGAGCGTACCAAGTCTTTCAAGGCCGAAAAGCTTTCTTGACACCATCAGCCCTCTTCAAGTGCGGTAGTGATCAGTCCGAACTAAGGAGATGCTGGTTGGACCGCACCTCACACCATTCTTTTTTGTCAAACCGTTGAACGCCTTGCAGGATTGAACTAGGGCCACAGGTGCCTTAGGAACTTCGGGCTTGCTTTCTTTTCCATAGTCACGTGCACGGGCTGTGGTAGCTTTATTATTTACCGCATCTGTATTTGCTTTATAAGTCACTCATTCTGAAAACAAATTACTGAAAAAAAAGTACACGGAAGAAACTCGTGACAAAAAAGGGGTAGATGTACAAAATATTAACACTTGATTTCGCAAAATCGAATATCGAACGGTAAAACCGTTAACAAATTGTATAAAATATTATAAACTCACCTGTGTTCTGCGAGAGCACTGAGTTTATTTTTCAACGAAATACTACAGCGGTTGGTTAGACAACCTTCTCGGGCGGAAAACAAGACGCCAATGACGAACTGTGGCCGCCGAGAACACTCGTCGCCTCCTGCCTGGTGGGGAGTGAAACTGGTCGGTGTGCGAGAGAGATGCAAGATATGGGGTAGAAAAGGACGGAGATAAAAGCGGAAAACACGTAGGTGCCTATCTCAAACTAGTAAGCTTCAAATAACGGTCAAGAATTTAATATAACAAAATTGTGTTTAAACAAGAAAATTACTAAAAAAATATTTTGCTTACACACCCTCTTTTAAAATTGAAATAATACTATAAAAAATTAAGTGATCACACTTAAAATATATTAAAATATAATAACTGTTACCTACACAACTCGAATCCATCATAATAGTTGCTTAATATCAATTAGATAGCACAAAAATAATTTTTCTTTAATACCGTCTACCGAGATCTCTAAAAACGTATAACGTAAAATTTGCACTAAGGTCAAGTTCCAACTCCTGGTGCAAGCGCATATCGCATGTTTGGTAGGTAGATGTGGTAAATTCTTATTGCTGGGGTATTCCTCTTTCCATTTTACCCACAATTTGATGATAACCTTTATTTAAAAAAAAAAAGACTTTTGGCCAGCTAAATTGCTCAAATCTACGTTAGTGCGCCGTCCAATCATACTTTTAAAATATATTTATAAGAAAAGATCTCCCTGGAGAAATCACCTTGCTGACTGCGGTAACTACTGCGGGATATTGACCGCTGGGGCTAAACTTAGATACTTGCAATATTTATTTCTGTAACACTCTAAAAGACATTTTCACGTCCTTGTCTTATTCATTCGTATCGGCGTGACCTACATAGCGTAGGTCTAGAAAACTGTTAGCCGGTCAAACGTAGCAAAGGCCTAAAATCACCGATCGAAAATGTGTCTTTGAGAAACAATTTATTTCACAAATCATTTTGTAAAACACACTTTATAAAAAGTGATACTTTTGTGTTTCAAATGAGGTTATAAACACCTCATTATAATTTAGGTTCCCCAATTAACATGATTGATAATCACAGGGGTCACCGGCAATGTTAAAAAAAACACACAAAAATAATATTTTCGTCAGTACTGTCACACGCAACTAGAGACTGTTAATATGGCGAAAATTACGCGCATTAAACTTCGCCAAAGCTAGCTAGCTATTCAAAATAATTGTTACCATTAATGATAGTAAAAGGATTTTATCGCGGCACGAGGATGGCACCAACTATCGCTCGTCTGATTAAAATTGAGTAAATTAATATGAAGACTAGCGTAATTTTCGCAGTAAACTTCTCAGCAAAGATAAACACACTACCTACTTAAATGGCAAATGTTATCGTAGTTATTGATAACAATATTTAGCATAATATGCTTATACCTAAACTTTATGTATCTTCAATTCAGCAATTGTAATCAGCAATTTCACTATTACTTCGACCGCAGCTTTTGTATCTCAATTTTGCCATTGTTGATTATTTGTTAAATCGAATACTTAGATACGCTTTTGTCAAGGATCACTCATCCTCCGAGCCTTTTTCCCAAACTATGTTGGGGTCGGCTTCCAGTCTAACCGGATTCAGCTGAGTACCAGTGCTTTACAAGAAGCGACTGCCTATCTGACCCCCTCAACCCAGTTACCCGGGCAACCCGATACCCCTTGGTTAGACTGGTGTCAGACTTACTGGCTTCTGACTACCCGTAACGACTGCCAAGGATGTTCAATGACAGCCGGGACCTACAGTTTAACGTGCCATCCGAAACACAATCATTGGTGTCTAAGATATACTTAGAAAGTACATACAAACTTAGAAAAGTTGCATTGGTACTTGCCTGACCTGGAATCGAATCCGCGCCCTCATACTCGAGAGGTTGGTTCTTTGCCCACTAGGCCACCACGACATCATCGATCATGTCAAGGATCACTATAGATTATAAATTACCTCTGAAACTTTTTCTAGCACAGTCTTCTCAGCTTGATAGAGGGTGTGTTGCACTGAAGGCGAGTACACCCCGATGTCTGCAGGTCCCGCGAATTTATCTAGAATGGCGTCTTTGACTGTTAGCCAAGCGTTATCGAAGTCTGCTGTCCGCATGTTGTCGTATATCCACTCGGCTTCCACCACAGTACTGTTGACAAAATACGAAATTAGACACACTTACAAAACTGCGAATAACTTATGAAAATAGATATGGATAGAAGAACTGGTCTCGTCCGACAAAACAGCTAACGGAAGATTTAAAAAAGGATTTGAATTTTAAAAAGTGACACAACAAATGTTATTCCGAAATCATTTTGCTAAATAAATACCTGAAAATTCTTTCGGCAGCATCCGAAAGGGTTGTGTATTCGTCTTGAACGAAATCCACAAAGGCTGACTGCGTCGTCTTAAGCACACGAAGGCCACTTAATCCGGATTTCACAGTCACTGCCTCTGTTCAACAAAGGAGAAAGTAAATTAATGTAAATCCTGGAATAACTTGAATAACCACATAAAACTTTCAATCACAACTAACCATGTCGAGCTTGGCTCACTTCGCACCATCTGGTCGCAGTCGGCGAAAACACGAAAGCGTGGTTATGAGGCGCGCCCGCCTGGAGTCGCTCCCAAGGGTACTCTACGACTCTACACCTGGCCTCTACTACTTGCTTGTACATGTACAAGAAGTGGCCTACTACTACCGCACCGAATTCTTCGGGCGTTTTCACTCCATGCTTCTTCGCAAGCAGATACACAGTATTCTTCTGGGAATCCGTTGCTACCACGTCTTTATTATCACCTATAACGTAAGCGCTTTCGGAGTGCAATTTTAATTCCGTGAACACTTCGAATTCCCTGATGGAGTGGAAATCTGCATCTCGCTGTACATGGAGGAGCTTGACAGCACTCTTGCCGTATCCGTGGTCGCTCAGTTCGAAGCGGCCGCCGGAGTCGGCAGAGGCTGTCAAAGCTGGTCCAGCGTTGAAGTTGCTGCTGGCTGGAGATTCCATTGAACTTGTGTTTGATGGCTTCGCGTAAATTCTGAAAACATGTTCAATTTAAACATCAATTAATCATGATAGTCTATTTTGGGATTGAGAACCAGATAACGATTCTGGGTTGATTTATTGTTACGAACGTATTGACAGAGCGATATATTTACGAGCACAGACACAAACAATGGGACACATTAAGTATCGAAACAATCACAATGTTAATTACCTGTTGATGCTTGCCCACGGCATTCTGTACAAGCCAATAAAACGATTAAATCACTTAATTTTGAGTGAATGCAGGAAGCTACGTCGCCGCATAGCCCAACGTACTGACTGTTCCGGCTGAGATGCTGCCCTCACTTATAAGAGTAACCTGTGACCTGCCTTATCAGCCGAGCACGCGCCCGCGCCGCCGCCGATATTGTAACACTCATTAATTATCTAACGCGGCACAGTGACGGATTACACCAAAACATTTAACAAGAAAATAAATAACGTTCTAGCAGAACCTTCGATTATGAAATATAATGTGTTTTTGAGAACTAATAATGCTTAACGATCGCAAATTTTCGCACCAACTACCCAAGTCACTCAACTCTTCTTTGAAGATAGGTCCACTTTCTGGCGTAAGATACTATTTTCTATCACTACGTGTGAGTCAAGTCCGTAACTGGTCACATTTATCAAATGTTTATACCTATACCGTGCTAGACATGAAGTCAGGCTACACATTTTCTTACTTTTCTTACTCAGTGCAAGTTTGAGGACTTTAGACCTAATTCTATGTTCTTTCCCGTACTTTGAAGGTCAAAATTAGTGCGTTCGTGAAAATAAGTAATTACAAATCTTTGTTATGATATCGTGATGTTTAGATTATCGACATACACACAAAACACGCGACTTGTGACGTATTTGCACGTATTCTAATAAATCTTTGTTAAAAAAAATGTGGATAACAAAAGGTTATCTGTGTAATAAAATTAAGACGAATGTTTTTTTTTTTAAGTTTCATTGTAGTGGTGGTGGATTTTTTGTAGTAAGTATCTAATTATTTTTTCATATCATTTTTTAAATCAATTAACTGCCATTTGCCTAGGCCTATGTTTACTTAAATCAAGATAAAGTAAAGATTCTTTACATGACCGACCGAGTTTTTGAAATTCTATTACGCAATTAGAATTACCTAGGTCATGCAATATTTCATGACAGAGTAAAGTACTAAGTTATCGTAGGTACTTCGAAATAAAGGGCTGACGAGCCTCCACGTTGAAACCAACAAACAAGTAACAAGTACTGTAACTGTGGCACGAAACACAAAACGTTGCCGAAGTAATTTACGTAAGTTTTTTTTCAATTTGTTCTTCCCACGTTTGTGATAAATGTGTTGCTATGCTGATTATCAGACAATTAAGAAACTTTCATAATTAATTATGCTGAAATAACTAGTAATTAATGTAGGTATCTATGTTTTTGTTCTTCTTCAATGATTAGATATTTACCTAATTGCATTTCTGAAGTTACAAGCTCCTTTCAAAAGGACCTGTTAATATTAACCTGCAACTCGTTCGTTAAAAAAGCACCAGCCCAAATCTTAATAACTTTATCAAGCCGTCATAAAAATACTCGGAACGATAAAATTTGACAAACATTGACGCGACTTAAACAAAAACTTGCTGAAATGACGCACAGCCTGTTTTGTCCGTAGATACTCAAATAAAAATAAGAAACGGGGTTAATAGGACATCGCAGATTTAATCTTTTCCAGATATATAGGTATATTTTATAAATACATGATTAATTTAACTGATGAAACAGACTCGTAAGAGCGATAGGTACATATTTACAAACACATACACTACTTAGTAGTTACGCGACCAAACGGGGAAGTTCTCATTAATGTCGAAGCATACATGCGCGCATAAGCTACGACAATTACTCGCATAAGTTATTTGTCGAGAACGATACATGCCTCATATCACATCCCGCGTGTTCTAAAAATAAGAAGGATCTAACATTAACGTTTAAATGTACGTGAAGTATCGAATGTGAGTGGCACGCAATTTTTATAGCACGATCGTAATATTTTTATGTGCCTGCTTCATGAATATATTTTCATAGCTGTAAATAAGACATCTTTATATACATCGCAGGTATATAATAGTGCAAAGAACTTCCATACCCAATAAATATCTAAGAGCATATTTATGAGAGAGGATGCTACGCGCAACGGTTTCCTAAAACTTTAGTACCTATGAGATCTAGCCGACTTCCGCAACCTTTATTTTAGACTTGCAATAAAAATCTAAATCTGTAGTGCAGTGAGTGCTATTGTCGGTAGACATCGCGTGCGCTAGTAAACTTCAGTCTGCCACTCAAAAAGTGTGTAAACACACAGCTGCACCGCAAGGCGCTAACGTATAAATTGCGAAAAAGACTCGGCCTCGGGCTGACTAAATCCATCCTATAAGTCATTCAATTTACTCTCATTCTGAATCTTTGTGCAGTGAACGATCATTGAAAAGATTGGCGACTGCTTAATCGTGTTTTAAAACGATCCGTAGCGTTGTAGACGACATGCCAAGTGCGGGCGGGCGGGCGTCGAGCGCTGGGCGGGCGGGTTTGCGCAAGCGCGGCGGGGCGGGCGGCGCCGGTGTGACGTGCCGGCTCAGCTGACGCCGCGGCTCGGCGGCTCGTGACGCGTCGCCACGCATCGATCCCGCGCGTCCGTGCGAATATCTGCCGGTGCCGACTGCCGGATAATACCGCGGCCCTCCCGCTAGTGAGCAACGTGTTATCCGCCTGAGAGTGCAAGCTTCGTGCACTGTTTACCTAAATACCGATGATGGTGCGACGCAGCGGACGATACACTGTTAACTGGCGAGGATTTAAGGATTTCGCCTTTGGAAATAAGCCCCCCGACGAAGGTGAGTTTCAGACCGCAGACGTCTTAGTTTATACGATAGATCTTAATTCATAGCATAACCTCAAAGTGTGATTCTATGTATAAAGTGCGGCAAACAATTTGAATAGTGTGAAATTCTTGAGGGTTTTAGTCCTGAATAACATCGTAAAATTGTGTGCGAAGCATCAGAAAATTACGACAGTATTATATAGTTGAGTGAACTGATAGAATTCGAGCGAATCTGCCAAATTGGAATCTTACACCATACTTCATCAATTTTCTAATAAATAATAGTGCGGATCTGAAGTAAACCTCGGACATAATGAACGCTACGTTTTCATGAACTGAGATCAACAATAGAACATAATAAATGTCAGTATTATCTGTACAAACCTGGCACCTACCCATATTATCTAAAGCAAGTACATACTCGGATTAATTTGTTGTCGATATATT
The DNA here is from genome assembly GCF_022581195.2 of Helicoverpa zea. Lineage (NCBI taxonomy): Eukaryota > Metazoa > Arthropoda > Insecta > Lepidoptera > Noctuidae > Helicoverpa > Helicoverpa zea. The sequence goes on from NC_061454.1 coordinate 4,872,378, forward strand.
TAATAACCATAATAAACACGTATTGAATACCAATGTGTTTACATAATAAACATAATTATTATTTAATAAATACGAGGTAGCTACGTTGGAATTGAAAAAGAATTCTACATCCGTTACGTATTTGCGAAAAAGTTTTTCCTGTTATAAATCTTTATTACGTTATGTAACGTACTTACTACGAAGAATAAAATCAGCAAGTGGTTCTTAAACAAATTCTTACGTAGGTATCGCTGTTTTTAATAGAGAGAATCATAGTACCGATATATTATTTATTAGGTATTAATACCATAGGTGCACTAGGTGCAGGTATTGTATTATTTACTTAATCTTTACGTATTTACCCACGACAACAAGACTTCAACCAATATCAAAACATGAATACCTACTTTTGTTATGACATCCATGTGAAAACGTGTGATTTAAATCGTAAGATATGCGTGGTATTTGTAAGAAATAACTATTACTTTAAACACCGCGTTGTTTAACGTAAACAGATCTCGGAAGTTGTAATCTACTAGTATAATATAATTCTATTTTTTAGACAAGCAATGGCCGAATGCTTAAGGTTTAGCTAAATTAAGCTCCAGACATGTTACTCGTTAGCTTAGATTGGTCATCTAGATAATATTTCGACCGAACTTAATTTCTTGGCGCAGGAAAACAGGCTGGGCACCCGGCTCGTAGACTAGACGTCGCATTGTGTCGAAATGAATAACTTATTATTTTATTAAAGAAAGGGAAGTAAAGGTTTTTTAAGTAAGTATCTATAAGATTTTAATCTACCATCTGTGGTTACATATAATTTAGATTTATACACCAATGAATTTGATTTCTACTTAAGTGATGAATGATTGCGATAATAGGCAAGAGCGAGTTAATGCCTTTCCCTTTGAAATATCCAAAATACTAAACTTATCGCTTATAACAAAGAAAAGATAATAATAAATAAATAATCGAAGCTCAGTATTCTCGCTGCGGGTATAGGAAGTAGGTACTCACAAGTTCGTTCAGGTATGAGGTAAGACTGGGTTACTGGGGCGCATGAAAATTCACGAATAAGGATTCCTGTCGCATATACAGCAGCGATTGCAGCAGTGGTACAAAGCTGCAGTGGGTCACTAAATCTTAGGAATAATTAATGCTACAAATGGACGCCTTCGAATGAAAGCCTCATAGGTGATAAAAAACTTGATGAAGATGAAGGAATCGGATGTGTTTTGCATCGTCTTTCGTAAAAAAATATTTCCGAGGTTTCCACTCTAAGACGACATAATACAAGGTCCTACACGATCTCAAATTCTAAATATTGCTTCACTGCTGTATTGTCCATATGAGATCGTTAGATATCGTTCTCAAACTTCAAAGTTTGGGAAACTGCCCAAGTTCTAAGGCATTTGCGTCCGTAATAATTAATTCAGTGTTCGGCATATTAGTGATCAAAATTATGCTGCATCGATCTAAAAACCTTAAAGTTCGTAATTCTGAGATGAGATAAAACTGAGCAAGCAGGCTCATTTATAGCTTTACTTCTACATGTAGGTACACACATCTATGTACACTTTATATATCAAGGAATACTGCTTAGGTACTTTACTACTTAAACATACATAGCTTTAGCGATTCTGATTTATGCCAGCCGTCCTGATTTCCTTGTGCAGCTGTAATAAGTACCAACTGCACATTTGTTCACGCTATACTTACTTATGAATAATACATCCGTATGTGTTCATTTTCAGCAACATCGCGTGTATGATATCCGCCCAGTGCAGTTGCAATTAGCCATATTAATTTATACATTCATCGTGAATTCTTGCATGTGTGTAACCTTATACATTTAATATGTGTTTGTATACTTAACATTCTTAATTCACTGACCCAAAAACTTTGAATACCAGATTTAAAGGGTTTTGGCTAACCGCACCAGACACAGTATAGTTAAGGATCTTAAGAATGCTCAAACGGGTCTTTACATAAAAATTTCCTCGGGTAGCCTTGCCAACTAGATGGGTGTTCCTATTTATTAATGACTACTAAATAGAGGAAATGGGCACTGGCCCTCGTATAACGTAGTTACTTAATCCTTCAGCAAACTTTAGTAGTAGGACAGCAATATTATATTGTGAAAACTGCCACCGTGCGTTTTGCCATGTGCGTTCTCGACTTCGATTCAAGAGTCAGAAATAATCATTATTGTGAGGGATTTAGAAATTTCACAAAGCAGCTCAGAGTCAGGGAGTTGGTAGTAGGTAGTTATAGCAACCCCTGGGACGTTGAGTTGAAACAGTTCTTAAAAATCCATGATATAATTCAAGCAGCTGTAGGCTACCTACTTTACTGAAGTAACGAAATGTTAATTTTCAATACATTACCGCATTCGATCTACCTAAATACCTGACCCGGAATCCGGAGACGATTAGAGTCTTAACATAAATATTTCCTGCAACAAACATTTGAAAAAACGTTACATTTCTCCAAGGTACTCTGAACCTCGTTTCGTTAATAATAGCATTAGAACATTAGCAGACAGACAAGTAAATAAACAGCCTTGTATCGTAATCTCACACATCTTTTTCATTGATACAGACCTACAATCTGTTTTCACCTATCAATCAATCGGCAGATTCTAGAAATACCTAACCGTCAGTTGCAAAAACGTCCATAAAGTTAAAGCTTCTTTAAATCTATTGCTGTCTCTTTCTTTATCAACAAGATAATAAGTGATAGCAATAGATTTAATGAAGCTTTAATTTTAATAGACTTTTGTGCAACTGACGGATAAACATTAAGTAACCCCTTCTCAAATAGCCAAGGTCTCTATGTTCGGGGACAGGAAAGAAATAGGTATGACATCTGTCTGCAAAGTTATTGATAAAATACGAGAAGGTAGGCACTGTAGGCAGGCATATAAGCAGGTTTGCGTGAGCCATGGCCTTTTATGTACTTGATACATATATGTAGGGGTCTATGTATGTATGTGAATAAAGTTGTGTATAGGTTTATGCTTCTAAAAAATCAATAGTTCACAAAGATATCAACAAAGGTTCCCTAATGATATGCTACCGTATTAAATGCCACGTGTCGTGATAACGGAGTGTGACATGGATATAATGCCAATAAAATGTTAGGAAGGTAAAAAGTTTAGGTACATTAAACGGTGAATGTAGGTATATATTTTGACCGAACTAAAACCGATTTCTTTTATTTTAGAAAAGGAGGAGCAGAAACCTGAAGAAGATTTAGCTAATCATGAAGTCATATTTTTGAAAAGTATAGTTGAGAGTCCAGATTTTGCGAGGAAATGTGAGGTAAATATAATGATGATTTGTTCCTCCCGGGGTGCAGTACCTAAGTAGGTAGCTTATGAAAGCGAATTTCCAAATTATTAATCATTATTTGTGGCAACCTATTATTTGTGGTACCTACAAATCGTGCTAGACAAGCATAAGGTACCTCTTCTCATAATACCATTCTACAGGCAGTCGGATAAAACGTACTTTGTTGGCACAGAAAGGTAAAAACTTCACATTACGACGTTACGGGGTCAACGGTTCCACAGCCAATTGCTTCCTTTCCTTGATCATTGACTACAATAAATCAATTTTTTTTTACCAGTTACTGTTTAAATTATAAAAAAAGTTGTAAAAGTCCTCTCCTGTTCTATCGCTATACTCTTCTAATGCTAAACGGTGTGCGTTTCGGAACAAAGAACGGTTTCACTCTCCCCTTTGAGCTGACAGACACAGTGATGGGGCAACACAGCCGCACAGAGTTCAAACACATCACGTTACTTTAAGCATTATGTCAAGGATATAAGGTTAAAAATTACACGTCACTGCCGCCATTAATAACTGTCAAACATACTAGTGGGAAAACAAGATTTTGTGAAATCGTGCGATACGATACGTTTGGGTGTGTTCATTTGTTACAACAAAAACATATTTAGTACATAAATGTAGCTGTTTTCTGCTACTTGCCCCAGTATTACATAGTAAATAGTTTATTTAGTTCTTATTGGTAATGCAACGTGGTGTCTGCACGATAATAACGTAGTTTTCATTCAACAATTTAACGACAACAAGTGCCACGCCTATAAATGCTCGTAACTCGTATTTTGGAGTGCCAACAGCCGTTCCTGGGTTCTATTTTAATTACTGGTGAGTGTTGTTATTACAGTCTATCGATTCGGAGGAGGACTTGATCGTAAAACCAGTCTCGCTGGGCAACGTAAACATCATACGATCACTAAGCGAGTACCGTGGCAACAATATACGGACTATTGAACAAGCCGAACTCGCTATAATTGTGTCCAGGGCACACTTTAAGGTAGGTACGCCCCTTCCAATATTAGCTAGCCTTCAGCGACGTGTTTACAAAGTAAAACAAATATTTATTGCATGCTTTGTTAGGTTGATGATGCTAGTAAAATCAGATCGTCAAGGGATATAACAGTACTTGTTATTGTAGAATGAAGTTATAAATTAAATTGTTTTGTTAAAGTCAATGGTTACCATGGATACTGAAAAGTAATTAACAAAACAAACAACTGTTATCAAAGATTTCTTTGTTTTATGTGCCAGATATTGTCCAATGAGATCTAACTTGACATTTTATTTCAGGCTTTAATAGAGGCTCATGACCAAATAGGTGCAATTTGGCTAGACCGAGGTTCTGGTATTGATGAGAAGCCACCGCTGCCTGAGTTAGAAGGGGACAAAGACACGGCAGAAGGTGCTAACGGAGGTACTGAGGAAAACGGTGACATGCCTGTTGAGACTGTGAAAGTTGTGGGGCTCAGGAAAGTTCCTGGGCAGCCTTTAGGATTAACTGTGAGTATGAATATATCATTAGATACATAAAAAGTAAAGTATGTACTATTAATTTATTTCTAAAAATTATAATTTGTAATAAACACAAATTATATAATGACTATTTCATATTAATAATTTTATGTCAAAAAGTTTTGGAAAGTTGACAATCTATTTGCCTTAATCCACAATAATTGCTTGTGGTTTTTACATGGAAATGTAAATGCCAATTATATTCTCTCTACTACACATTTTGATAGAACTTTCTAACATTGAAAGTAATTTCCCGTTTTATTCATTTTTCAACAGGTAACTACCGATGAGCATGGCCAACTCATAGTAGCTAGGATATTAGCGGGCAGTGCTGCCGCTAAACAAGCATTAGTGTCCATAGGAGATGTATTGTTAGAAGTAGATGGTGTCCACATAGACTCTGAAGATCAGCTCAAGGAGGCTGTAGCTAAGCCCAATGACAGGATCACACTGAAAGTTGGGCCCAACCTCAAGGAGAAGACTGCTCAGTTAACTAATAAGTTAAGTGTGAGTATACAAGTTCTAATCATACTTAATTATAACAAGATTAAATGGTATATCTTTATTGGCTAAATAAATACTGTCAGTATAACCAAAAGTAATATTCATCAAAGTTAAAATTTAATAAAATACTTAGAGCAAACTTTAACTTTTCTGATTCGTCAAATTTCAACTACTGGAAAGCTAGTGATTGCTGGTTTTGTAATTCAACGAATATTAGGGTAATATATTTAAACTAAATTATGTTTGTTTTCAGTGCTACATGAGAGCCCTATTTGATTATAACCCTAAGGAAGACACTTTACTGCCATGCAAGGAAATCGGACTGGAATTCAAAAGAGGAGACATTTTACAAGTAAGTTTTATTTATACAAAAAAGTTAAATCAGATTCTGTACCAATTTAAACTTAACAATTTCAATAAATATAAGTTTCATTAACATATATCCAAAAATTAAAATTATGGCATTTTGAGCAGTGAAAAGTATTTTATTTTATTATATTATTATTTTACTAAGTGTTTCAAAATACAACTTACAAAAAATCACAGAAGACGTGAGACCAAAAAATAAGTAAAAGTAACAATTTATTTATTCTTCAGGTATCAGACCGCAAAGACCCTAACTGGTGGCAAGCGAGTCACGTGGAGAACCCTGACACAGTTGGACTGATACCCTCACCTGAGCTGGAGGAGAGAAGGAAGGCATACGTCGCTCCTGAAGCTGACTTCGTGCACAAAATCAGCATCTGCGGTGCGAGGGTATGTAGCTCTTAAATAAATATATTTTCATAATTTAATATACATATTTAATTCTTTACACATATTGACCAATCTAAATCTAATTACTCATTATTGTGACTAATTTTGTTTGTATGTACATACTTTAACTATGAAAGGACTAAACTAATTAGGATGACATTTTGTGTAGGGACAGTTAATCTAGACATGACATCAGGCTATGTTATAGCCACGAGAAAAGAACGATAAAAAAAAAAAGAAAAGACCCTTTTTTTTAACGACGTCAAAAATCATCAAATGACCCCCCCTCCCGCTGTGGGTTAGCAGCGGCAGGGGTCATATTTACATACAATATAATACTCATGAAATTACATCATGTATGATAAAAGATTGAATGGGCTTTCGTAACCCCTGGACCACAGTCATTGTACCAAGAATTGTCCAAAATCAGCACTTCTAAATGACTAAACATAATGGACTTTGTTTACAATGCTGCCTTTCATTGTCAATTTATGAATCAAAGGTTTCTCACGAACATTTCACGTCAGCTATATTTGTTACATTGTTATGATGCTCAGACGTGTCAAGTTTACCAATACGCTTTTGTTCCGGATTTTTAATTAAATACTGTAATAATGAGTCATAGAGCATTCCTCAGGGGCTCTTATTACATGTTGTCTAGACATAAAAACGTATGACCGAAAGATTTAAATACAAACAACGGTAAGTCATCGCCCACTTACAACCCACGTGTGTTTGGACACTTCTAAATATTGAGATGACTAATTTCAATAAATATAAGCTCATTACTTTTACTGACAAAAATAGTACCTACTCAATTCATTTTTTAGTATTTTTCCTCGACAAGTTCTCTCAGTCTAGATTTCTAGAAGAAGTATTTTAAATACCTAAACTTCTTTCCGCGTTATCTAAACAACGTAACAGTTCTCGAGAATCGGTCATCCGTGGAAATGTTGAAATCAGTGAAGAGGTTAACGATTTCACTTTATTGTTGAACAAGACCGCCCACGGCTTATTTTGAATAACTTTATACTAAAAATTCTTTTGTTCAACGACCTCCCTATAAGTCCTGAAGAGTACAGAGTCATCATAATAGAGATTTACTTATATACGAACTTTGACACCCACTATTAAGGCAAGATGTTCTTAAGGTTCTTTCCCCATATTACCTACGTATCATCCTTCATTTTATACATCGTATACACGTTATGTATTTGTACATGTAGGTACATTATGTATTTCCCGTGTTGACATCGCATATTACAGCGTTTTCGCACTGGCGAAAAACCGAGCGTCTACGAAGCGGCGCGAAAAATCTGTCACGCAAAAATACCCGCGAATCGACCCTCGTCGCTCGGAAAATCCGCCTGTGTGAAAGCGCTGTAGTTCAAAATATCTTCTTGAAATAGCTATATTTTGTAGAATGAAGATGATGACCAGCCTAAACTCACCCTCTATTTATTTACAACAGATATCAAAGAAGAAAAAGAAGTTTGTATACGAGTCACGATCCAGTGTGCAGCTAGAAGGCGCTGAGTTAGCGTTGTACGAAGAAGTCGCAAGGACTCCGCCATTCCTACGCCGTGTGCTCGCCTTGGTGGGGACCCGGGGTGTGGGCAGAAGGACTATCAAGAACCGCATGATTCAGGAACATCCAGACAGATTTGGAGCTGTTGTGCCTCGTAAGTTATTTTTTGTACCTTGGACTGTTCGTTAATTAACCAGTGATTGGGGAAGCTCGTTTAGAGTTTTGAGGGCTTTTCTATTTTAATTCTAACTCATGATATCGTAGCGAAAATTAAGCCAGGAGGAAATATCACCATAAACCATCCATAATCCGTTTTTTTCAATGTGGGATAATTTGATTGTGACTTCTATAATTTTTAATAAATAAACCCAATAAAAGTATGTTTACATAAAAATAGTGTATATGGTCAGCAAAAAAATTTACGCAACTTGATGGTATATATCATGTACTAAATTAGACATAGTATAGAATAGGCAGGAAGCTCTTTCACAAGGCCATCTCTTTTCATTATCACAGACACATCTCGCCCTCCCCGGCCGATGGAAGAGAACGGCCAGTCCTACTGGTTCGTGTCCCGCGAGGAGATGGAACGCGACGCCCACGCCGGCCGGTTCCTGGAATACGGCGAACATAACGGACATCTGTACGGGACCCATCTTGATTCTATACGGGCTGTTATGAAGGATGGTGAGTTTAGAATGTTGTAGAATGGTTGAATAGTTGTCTGTTCAGTGGTGGATCCACCGTCGTGGGCGCAAAAGGCATACTCACAACCCTGATTTAATTTGTGACATTACACATTTCTTACTTTTAGGTACTGCCTTATGTATTCCCTTATATCCTTCCCCTTTATACAGACGTATGCCCGTCCTTATATACCACACTACGTACTTATTTAACCCCTTATGTGCCTCTCATTGCCCTCCTTATGTAATCCCCCTCCTTTAATTTAAATTGTTAATATTTAGCCATACCATCATATGGATCCTGCATATACCGTGCCAGCAGTGTAAAATACGATAACTACTAAGCTTTATCCTACAGTTAATTAATTTACTGATACATCAACCCTAAATATTACAAACATATTTCCAGGGAAAATGTGCATTTTGGACTGCGCGCCCCAATCTCTAAAACTGCTGCACAACAGCGGTGAATTTCTCCCATTCGTGGTAATGATAGCGGCGCCTGGTATCGAACAACTGAGGAATCTCACTTACGCCTCCAATCGTAACTTAACGGTAATAAATACTTTAAAATTGTTTAAATAGATATTTATGTGTCCCCTTTAGTGTCGTATACTTTAGGTCTTATATTTTATGATTTTGGTCTTTTCCAAATTATTTTTTGTTCTTGGCAACCCTGCTTGCCCTGGATGTTCTTATTATTAGATTTTTATTCCCAGCTTGCAAGGGGTACATTTTTTAATAGTTCTTCGATAGATTTTTACATAGATTTTGTTGTTATTTTATTCCCAGCTTGCAAAGAAATATATTATTTTTAAAATAGATTTTAAATATTCTGTAGAGCATGTTTATCTCCCGATTTTTTTTTTTATATGAGTTGACGTTGACATGCATCTGACGTTTGTTGCGCATGCGTAGTTCGACAGGCAGAGCTCCATCCGCTACAGTTCCCGCCGCGCGCGCACACTTGAGTCTCTCGCGTCACTGTACGAGGTAAGTTTTTGTTATATTAGTGCACGATTTAAATCTTTAACTATAATTTTATTAAACTTACTAGTGGGTGAAAAAACATTTTTATTGTACTTTTTGTACTCTACTTGGAGTTAAGTTCAAGACTGCACTACAAACTATATACCATAGCTATCAAATACATATTACCTTAAAGTGTATGGGTTAATCCATATTACTTTTTCGTCTTATGCTCTTCCCAAAAATCTATATATATAACAATGAAACCAGCTTTCCGTTGTCACGACATAACATGAAAACGGCTTGACCGATTTGGCTGAAAATTAGGTAACTTAGACCCGGGAGAAGGTTTTAGGATAGTTTTGTCACCATCCGGCTACCAGAAGCGGGTGAAACCGCGGGCGAAAGCTAGTAATATTATAATTTACTATAGTAGATTTTATCGATAATATCAAATACCAAGACATCTTCATCTATTTCGTTAATTTACTTAAAATAACCCACAGGAAGAAGACATGAAACAAACGCTAGAAGACAGCGCCCGCATTCAGAGGCAGCACGAAAAGTACATAGATCTTGTAATCACAAACAACAATACTGACACGACTTATTCAAAAATAATGGACGCTTTGCACTCACTGTCCACCGACCACCAGTGGGTTCCAGTCAGTTGGATTTACTAGCATTACTAAAATATGTTTCAAAACGCGCATTTTCTATTGCGCTTGCGGCCTCGGCTACGCTAGCCTTGCCATCGACAAATATTCGTCTTCCCGCACTGAATTAATTTAGCGTCAAAATATTTTTAACATATCTAAGCTTCGACGACGTAGTCAAAACCTTTAAAAGCGGTTTCAAACTAGCCGATCAACTTTAAGAAAAACCGACGTTTTTGGCATAAGGCGTTACGTTTAAATACTAGAGTCTATAAAGAACCGTATTTGCAGACTTTCACAATATAATCACAGTAACATCACTTTCTTTAAATATGCATTTAATATCGCCTACAATGGTAATGCTGCAATTTTTAAATAAAACCTTAATTATAAGAATGAAATATACATCACAAGGTTGTAAAAATATGACCTTAAAATATTAATTAAATGAATTTATCCTAAATTATGTGCGGAAGTATTTCAGTGTGCCACTTATGAACTTTCTTAAAGAATCAATAAAGCTATTTATTTAAACAAGGCATTCCAATTAATTAAATACGACATTATGTTACCATTGGTAATGTTAGATAACATCTATACATGTAACTGTAACAGTTATTCTTTAAAAACGTTCAACTATAGGGTAATTATTGTTACGAACGCTGCTCATCAGTCAACGCCTCAATGGACTGACGTATGAATAAAAAGTAAAGAAAATTAAGTAGCGAACTTTATGTAATAACGAAATAATTCAATTATATTCCCACCTGAGGTATTGAGCATCGCATTAGTATGTGTAAGTCTTATTGTGCAGCTGTATGGCCTAAATGATAAGTATGGAGTATATTTTGTACGAATTAAAAGATGTTTGTAGTATAAACTTCTTGCTTTTAGTTAATGTAAGATAGATGCATTTCTATTAAGCTGTATCACACTGCCGTTTAAAGGAATTATTGTTTTGAAATACTTTAAATCGGAATAATAACATCACGCAAAATCACATCACATTTTAAACAAAAGTATTACAGCAATTCTACAATTATTTTTCTCATATTTTTTTTAACCGAGAGATTTATTCACTAGGAAAAATATTATTGTGTAGTAATTTGTAACGATAAGGAAACACGAAAATAATTCTAATTGTAACAACTGATAGGTAATAATATTAGTTAGTAAGAATATTTTTTCAATTATATTAAGTTAATATTTGTATGTATATTTCTGTAAAGTAGGAAACAAGACAAGCTGATTAGTTCATACAGAAGTGTATTGCATTATACCGATGGTATTAAGGTGCCGAAATATGGCAGCTTCAATTTTTGCTTACTTTATTGTATCACTTATTTAAGCGTTTATTGTGAACCTAGCTTGTACTTCATTAAGAATCTCACATTCCGTCCATTTTCTTTTGTTATTTAGCTATAAATTTTATTGTGTCAAGATTTATTCAATATACATTATGTAACTACATTGCTTCATTTTATTTCAATGCTTTATATCAATAAAAACTACGCATTTACTCTTGAATATTTTATTATTAGTTCTTCAATTTGTATTTTCTACTCCTTTTAAATTTAAATACCACAACTACTGGTTTGGCTGGCGTGTAGCGTTTTTATGATGGCGTACCGATGTCTTGAATATATTGGGATCAATATGATTCAGCCCAGTTTCACTTGCAACAGTTATCAAGTTAGGCTCTATTTCCGATTTTTCCAGCAAATGAGGAGCTAGCAGTAGGAATAATTGCTGTAACAAAAAGTAATTACGTGTGCATTATGTAAAGTGATATAAATAATTTGAACATGCCTCTTGTGAAGGGGTTGAACTTACTTCTGCCCAAGGTATTAGAGTTAGATTAGCAAAGGCAGCTTGCCACCCAGGGAGACCTAAATGCACAAGTGCCATTCTAAAATAATGAGTAAAAGAATCCGCTAGCCAGCCCCAGGCGCCCTCTCGTGTCGCTAGCCACACTGACCACATACCTCCAGTGTACACCAAGCAAATCTGCAAACAGAATTTTGCTAAATCAACTTTTTTGTCAATTTGCATATTTATTTATAATTGATCTAACATGGATCCTAAGAAATTACTTTATGGACTAGTTGCTAAAATTTTAAGGAAAAGGCCCACGTTGGGCCCCATATTACCTTTCCAATAGTTCTGCATGTGTCCAACTCAAAGACTTTGCTTTTAGTATTAAGTACTGGTCGCGGTCCATTATGCTGTCTCGTCATTGCGAAATCTAACAGATCCTTCAGGGCAGGTGAAAGGCACAATTCGTTCAAAGAGTTGACTCGGATTGAGCCAACCGGCAATATTTCATCAGCTGTAAGAATAAACGTAAGTACACACCGACCGTGCCAAATATTTTTTCAATTTATGTTACAGACTACAACTCGGAACAAACAGAGGCATTGTCCGATCGTGTCGAGTTATTGCTTTTTAGGTGAATAAGTAATTATTAAGCCAGCTAGGTGCAGAGGGGAAGTTCACTCCACTGCTAAACAGTACCTTTACTGGATACAAACTACATTTTATACATAGTACATTTTTACCGGAATATTTATAATGCCAAGTTAACTGAAATCCATCGCTTGAAGCATAAAAGTTACGTAGGTCCTCGGGAAGTAAGGCTGAATGTCTCTGTTCCCAAGTAGACAGAGCTACACGGTCACAAGGAGGTCTGCGCTCAACACTGACATTACAAATTCTGGGGTCCGCCTCTGGAATACGTTTAAATACTGAGATAACATACATGAAAAAAGACATATTCGACAAATAACTAATATTTAAATGTATAGAAATCGTCAAATTACTCTTCAGAATATATTTGTGCGGCTGTATATTTTAAAACACTTGTGCCTGAAAACTAATTTGACAACCGACCGTGCTTTGCATGTCTGATGTCACCATGATGTCACTGTCAAGTGTCAATTCAGTTTCCTCGCATGGTAAATAATCTAACCTATTCACATTTTCTAACTTGAATAATTACATTGACTAAAATAAAGTACAAAACAGCATTACCAATTCAATTGTAATTTGGTTTAAAAATGACCAATTCTACTGCTGGTGTCTGTGCTATAAAGGAAGAATTTGTAATTCAACGACCGGTTAAAAACAGTGCTGAAGATAGCATTAATTCTAATGTTAAGCGTAAATTAGACGATAACAACGAAGACGATGGCGATATTGACAATAAAAAACCTAGAACTGGTGACAATGAGGATAATAAATTCAACAAGCCTAAGAAAAGGGGTCAGAATAAGGCTCGCCCAAAAACATACCGAGATAACAAAGAAGATAAGGCATGCCCTTCTATAGTAAATGTTGAATCACCAGAATTTTTGAACCCGTGCCAATATACAAACTGTAAATACATTCACAATCCACTTGAATATTTAAAATCAAAACCTAAAGACCTCGGTGAAACATGCCATTTGTATGAAACCCGAGGCAAATGCCTCAGGGGCATAGCTTGTCGCTTTGGATCTAGTCACATTACTGCGGAAGGCTTTAATAAAGTTGACTCAGATAAGTGGAAACAGTGGAAAGATGACACTAAAAACACCATTCAACCACCACTTCAAATAGCTCTTCAGAAAAGAAAATATGATTTTAATTTATCTGAAAAGCTTATCAAACACATGGATAGAAGAAAAAAACCCACTGATAAGGAGTCGGTCGAAAGTACTGAACCAAAAGATGTTCCCAACGACAATGGTGAAGAAAAAATCAACAAATCCAGTGGTGCTGTTACTGATGAAGACCTTATTAAATTATTGCCAAGGGAAAGGAAAACCATTGATTGGAGAGATAAACTGTACCTTAGCCCATTAACAACAGTCGGAAATCTGCCTTTCAGGAGAATCTGTAAGGAGTATGGAGCTGACATTACATGTGGGGAAATGGCCTTGTGCGAGTCTCTGCTGAAAGGTTTGAAACAAGAGTGGGCATTAGTCAAACGCCATGAATCAGAAGACTTATTTGGGGCACAAATATGTGGAACTAATATTTACACTATCACTAAAGTAGCACAGCTTCTACAAGAGAATACTGAGCTTGACTTCATAGATTTGAATCTAGGGTGTCCCATTGATTTAATTTATAAAAAGGGAGGTGGCTGTGGAATGATGCACAGATTGAATACATTGGAGTCATCTGTGCGATGTGCTTCCAAAATACTCAGCATACCTTTTACAATTAAAATGAGGACAGGTGTATACCAAGATAAAAAAATTACACATACAATTGTACCTAAAATGTCTGAATGGGGCGCATCTCTTATAACAGTCCATGGAAGGTCCAGAGAGGCACGGTACACACGGTCTTCAGACTGGGAATATATTGAAACTTGTGCAAAAGCAGCAGCTCCCTGCCCTGTTTATGGTAATGGTGACATATTGAGCTATCAGGATTACGTAGAGAAAAGAACAATAGCTCCTACATTACAAGGAGTCATGATTGGAAGGGGAGCACTTATCAAACCTTGGATATTTACTGAGATTAAAGAGCAGAGAATTTGGGATATCAGTAGTAAGGAAAGATTTGACATATTAAAGAAATACACTAACTATGGTTTGGAGCACTGGGGCTCTGACACGCAGGGTGTAGAAAACACGCGTCGATTCTTACTGGAATGGCTATCATTCCTGTACAGATATGTACCTGTTGGCTTGCTGGAACATCCTCCACAAAGAATAAATGAGAGACCACCATCATACTTTGGTAGAGATGACTTAGAAACATTGATGGCCTCAGGCAACTGTTCAGATTGGATCAAAATAAGTGAAATGTTGCTAGGCCCTGTACCTGACGGATTTAACTTCCTACCAAAACATAAAGCTAATTCATATTAGGGTATTATTTGTTATGAATATGGATATTTGATGTTATGTAAATAAATGATTAAAAATAGCATTTAGTCTTTAAATTAATATTATATCAGTACTTTATGGGAAAAACAAAAAATACTGCAAAGTAGCTAAGATAACTTGACTTCAATGTACCACTAGTTAGTAATTTCATTGGATACATTCATGTATGAGTAATTTCACCTAAAGGTAAAAGGGGTAATAGTTTTTTAATTACTGGCATATTATTTCGAATACTTAACTAATAATGAAATGTTTGGCTAAATCCTAGTTGTTTTCTACATACCTAAAAGCTTTGTTACTCCCAAAGTAATATTTTCATAAAAGGAGTCCTCCGATACTAAATCCACACAAAAACTCATAATATAATTTACAAAAACACTGTTTATAATGATTTTATGTGATAGTTTGCTGGCTTTATGTCCTGCCAAAAATGATTTTGAAACACAGATGCAATTTGATATTTTTAACCTTATCAGTTGTTTACTCAGTAACTATGACAATGAAACACATCAGTCATCATAAATGATCAAAGCTCTCTAAAATATGCGTGAGGACCACGGAGAACACAACTCATTTCTCCTTCCTCCGTGGTTAGGGCGCTTACAAACTAGCGGATTATACGTGCGGTTGTCTTTCGAGTGCGCGACATAGTTGCACATAAACGCCATGCATCGCAATGAAATACGAGCCCGCACGGTCGGTACGCCCGTTATTTTCTTATGCCGCGAGAAAGCCAAACCACGTGAGTACGTATATAGGTAGGGGCAGCAGCACATGCCGCTTCTGTACAAGCGTTCCAAGACCCTACATACCCATGAGTAGGCGCTCCTCGTGAACTGAACTGCACGCACAGTACGCTTAGGCCCTCCGCACATGGAGCTACTCAAATATGACGGAATTAATCAGTAATTAGAATTACAAACTAGTTATAGTTTGTATTCCGCACACGACGCTACTCACGTTGCAAGGTTTCAGTCACTCCTGTTATTTCTACTACTAAATAAACACGTGCGAAAAACCTAGCAAGGGGAAATATTGGAAGCAATAAAAATGTCGAGTGGATCGAGTGAAGATGACGATGTCATTATACTATATTATCATCATAACAGACAGCCCCGGATCTTCAATTTTTTTTAGGCGGGGCAAAATCTGCAAAATGCCGCCCCGCCTACCTACTTATGTTTATTTTCACCTTTATCATCCATATAATTTTAGCTATCAATATGTAGGCAGGCGCCCTATCAGCCTTATGTCTAATATATATAAGGTATTTGCCAAGATCATACTAAATCGCATTGAAAAAATACTCGATGAACACCAACCTATTGAGCAGGCAGGATTTCGTAAGGACTATTCGGTGATCGACCATATACATGTAGTTCGCCAAGTTATAGAGAAGTACAAAGAATACCAATGTACCTACTACATGGCATTTATCGATTATAGCAAAGCATTCGATTCTTTGTTCCACGAAAAGATATGGGAGGCCCTCAAAGAACAAGGAGTTGAACACAAATACATCCGCTTAATAAAAAACGTTTACAGCCAGAGTACCCCGAGAATCCAACTAGAAAAGAAGGGGGAACCTTTTAGAGTAAGCAAAGGCGTACGACAAGGAGATTCCCTTTTATTCTCAGCGGTACTAGAGTCAATATTCAGAGGACTTAATTGGGAAAATGTCGGTATCAAAATAGATGGTGCTTCTCTAACACATCTAAGATTCGCAGATGACATTGTGCTATTTGCTAACTCCCCGGAAGACTTAACAAACATGATACACGAATTGGCAACGGAAAGCGAGAAGGTTGGATTAAAACTGAACCCGGAGAAAGCAAGAGTTATGACAAATGGAGAGAAAACCGCTATACATCTGTCAAACAGCCAAATCGATTATACAGAAGATTATATTTACCTGGGACAGCTAATTACTCAAGAGGATTCGATGCACAAGGAAGTAGAAAGAAGGATCACCAATGGTTGGAGGAGGTACTGGAGTTTGAAAGAGATTACGAAAGATAAAATACTTCCTATGAAAATAAAATGCAAACTTTTTAATACCTTCATACTTCCAGTTCTCACATATGGTAGCCCAACTTGGAACTTATCACAAAACATGACTAGCAAACTTGCAACCTGCCAATATGCAATGGAAAGGAGCATGATGAATGTGAAAAAGTCAGACCGAATGAGAAACCGTGTAATACAAAGCAAAACAAATGTTGTAGATATAACTTCCAAAATTAGAAGGCTTAAATGGCGATGGGCAGGACATATGATAAGAGGGAAGGACAAATGGAGCAAAATTGTGACACGATGGTATCCCAGAGAAGGTAAAAGGAAAAGAGGCAGACCACAAAAAAGATGGGATGACGACATAAGGCAAGTTGCAGGCGTCACATGGAACAGGGTGGCTCAAGAAAGGCATGAATGGAAAAGGTTGGAGGAGGCTTTTGCCGACTGGCAAACAGATCTAGAAAATGTTAAGATAAATTAAATAATAGATTAGGTCAAAGGTTTAATTTTAAGTTTTTAAGTTCTATATGTATATGTACTGTTACTATGATCTGAATAAAAGGCTATTATTATTATTATGTAAGCAGGCAGGGCCGTCTGTAGCTCATGTAGCGCCTGGGTGCAATCATCACCCAAGCGCCACCTATGTATTGAAGTTCTTACAGTAGTTACAAGGAATATAAATAAGAACGTTCGAATGAAATGCACTATTTGGTAGGTAAAGGACTTTAAAAAATGTGTCCAATTCATTGTAGGCTCAATTCATTGTAGGCGGTTTAAGTTATGAAAGGCGAGACAGAACGATGCAATTGCAAAAAGTAGCGCGAGCGAAGCGAGCGCGCAAATTTTTTAATTTGGGACGCAAAAGGTTAATTAGTTTTAAAAAGCGCTGTAACAAGCAGGCGGCAGCGCAAACTTTTTTGTTTTTGAGGACTCCATAAATATATTTTTACTACATTTGACTTATAAAAGGTAAGGCAGCGTGGACTTGACTTATGAAGTCATTAAGGCAAAGCATGTATTATATTGCGCGAGCGAAGCGAGCGCGCAATTTTTTGAGCCTGCGACACAAAAATACCTGATCAAGGACATTATAAAGCAACAAGAAGCCGCGAGCGTAGCGAGCGCGAGTTTTTTTTAAGTATTTGTTTGAAGACTCACAAATTAAACTGGGAATTATGTACAAATAAAAAGAAAACGTGATTAGAGACCGAATCAATGACCGACGACCGAGTCAATTAAAATGATAAACAATCAGAAAAACAGCCGCGTTGTCATTTAGCTGCGAGCTAGCGAGCAAGAATTTTTTCACTTAGTTGGAGGATGTTAAAAGTAAAAAATAATCAAAATGATCAATCAAACAAAGCGAAGGCGACTTTTTTAGGAACTTTGCTTGTCAGTAGCGTGATACAATGTAGAACTTCCCTTTGAAACGGGTGTAATTTCATCGAAATTTCCTGGTGGTGGGGCGTCCCGCGGCGCCCCCGAGACCGAGCAAGGCGCCCGGGTCATGCGCACACCCTGCACCATAGGTTAAGATGGCGCTGTAGGTAACCATTACAGTAATCTGTGATGTAGGATTTAAAATAAAAATAAATATGCGATAAGCGTTCCTGGCTCATAGATGATCGCAAATAATTTTTAATCATCTTTAGTTTGCTAAAACTTCGCCTCGTGAATAATAAATGTTCGTGCAGTGGTGCAGGGTATCGGTCAAGTTGATATTGCCATGAAATTGCTGTACTTGTGCTATTATTTATTCCGTGGTCAACGTTAAATAAATGATGAGTTATCCACTGGTCTGTGAAGTGTGAATTTGGCAGCCGCCTGATTTTGCCGCCCCCTGAATTTGCCGCCCGGGGCACAGGCCCCGGCTTGCCCCCCCCCTAGATCCGGGGCTGAATAACAGACGCCGAAGGAATCGACGCAGATTTTGGATTCACCCATATATCCAAAATAATGTGAACTGCAGATTGTCAGTTGCAGCACGAGAGCTGCGTGAAACAGATAAACAAATCATTAATTTTTCACATCAAACCACAGTAAACTCGGGTAACCTAGTAGCTCGGCGACCGGCATGTCGCGTCGCGCGCGATCAGTTGCCAACGCGTTACTAACTGGTTAGTGACTAGTCGCGTCGTGTGCGAACCTGTATGGCCAGGTTCCCACTGCGCCGGATCGGCAGATCTGCCGAAAACCGGACACCGGACAGAGTGTTCACATTACATCGGATACCGGAAGAAATTCAGACAGTACCTCAGTTGAATTTGGACCTGCGTGCGCGTAAAATGGACGACGAAATTGTTGTGTTGTGGTGGTATCTTAATAGAAGGCAAAATAAAAGAAAACATTGGGTACACCCTATTTTACGGGAAAGATTTTCACTTGGAACACTAATGGGTAAACTTAGAAGAGACGAATGAAAGTTCTTCAATTATTTTCGAATGACAGCAACCACTTTTGACGATTTACTGGGACGACTAGACATAAGAGTACGAGATACAAGTGTCAGACAATGTATTTGCCCAGAACAAATATTTGGCCCGGTCGTTCTGCCGGCAATTCGTAGTGACAAAACGCTCGGTAAAAATGCCGGGCCCCGCAAAAATGCCGGACCCGGGATAATGTGAATAGCTTCATATAAATTGTACAGCCACTAGCTCTTCCGGCAGATTTACCGGCGCGTCAGATCTGCCGGTCCGGCGTAGTGGGAACCTGGCCTTAGGCAATGTATGGGCAGTGACGCTCAAAAAACTCGTTAGGCTCAATTCACACCAAAAGCGCGGCGAAGGGCAGCGAAGCGCAGCGACCCGCTCGGTAGAGAACGCGCGTGGATTCCCGCGACTGCTCGAGAATTCGCTGGAATGCTCGACTCTGCTCGAGAAGTCGCGGGACTGCGCGCGCCTTTTCGAGCCCGCCCGCGATGAATTCACGGGCCGCGGCTCTTCTAGCGCAGTTAACTTTCAACAAAACAAGAGGAAACTTGTGTTTAAGCAGTAATATGGGTGTTTTGGATTTAATCATTATTGCACATATAATTGAAGAGGAAGAAGCCGAAGAGATAATGAGAAAAAAGAAAAGATTAAAAAGAAAAAACCCACTCGCTCGCGCGCTCGCAACAGACGCGCGCGGGGAGCAGGCGCGAGGGGCGGGATATTGCCAGCGGCCGCTCGCTACTGCTAGAGCATTCTCGGGAGTTCCCGCGCAGTCGCACGACTCCGTTCATGGAATTCGCGGGAAGTCCCGCGGCGCCGCGGGCATCCGCGCGACTCGTTCGAGTTTCTCATGCGAAAATATACATTATAGTAATGGGAATAAAGTAAAAATTCAAATGACACTCAAACCGCGCTTCGCTTCGCTGCCCTTCGCCGCGCTTTTGGTGTGAATTGAGCCTTAGTAATGTGAGTTTGTGATTAGTTCCTTTTCAGTAGCTCCATGTGCGGAGGGCCTTACTCTCAAAAAAAAAATCTAGAGCGTAGGTACTGATATTCTTCTTCAACATAAATTCAGATGGGACCTGTGTCCTGAGAGTAAAGGGTAGTAGAAAAGAAACTGCTCAAAATTAGTGGAAAACTTTAATTTCGTTCACATACGTTTTACAAGATACAATTCACTAGTCAAAGATTCTTGGGAATAGATACCTACCTAAATAAAAATAATGTTTCTTCATAATACGACGGTACATACTTAACGTAATCTAATATCTGATACAGCTAGAACTTAAAAGTGACCACAAAAGCACTTAAAACGCAAATATAAACCAAATCCAAAGGATGTACAATGTATAAATAGATAGCTCAAAGCTATCGTCAGAAACAAATAATATCAATGAGCCACTTATTTGCTTCTTTTTTACAACAATCATAGTACAAAATCAGCCAGTAAAAAATTGCTTTTCATTTCATTCAGTTTCATATAATATTTAGATAATTTTGAAATTTTTAAACATTTGATGCTATATTCTTAGCTAAGATTAAAACAGTGACATTTTACTTCTATATACAAAATGTATGTGACAAATAATTGCCTATAAGATAATATTGCATATTATATCGAAAAATAGATTGTGTTAATGGATATACTGGCACTTTTTTGCATCTAAATGTTTATTGTTAAAATTGTTCAATCTAAGACATCTATGTAATGTTTATTTACAATGCATAATTCCAGGGGAGTCTACAGTGACAATTAGGAGAACACACATATTTGTAGCACTGCACTATGGTTGCACATTCAATAAATACAACATGGAATGGAAATCAAATAGTCTGCGTCAAATCTTAAGTAACTAAGTTTCTTACTTCTTACATTCAAGTGCCGTTTAACGTCTTCTGCGTCGACGAGAATCGCCATTGTATCCATTTTCTGTAAAAGAAGACATCTTATTTTTAAAATGCGTTTACAAACTATTTTTATTGACAAAGAGAGCACAGAATAAATCATACATTTTTCAGGCGTTCATAAATAAATGATTATATTCTTCGATCGACAGGCCACCGAGGCAGCTTGTTTCAGTGTAGTAATGTAAGTGGAGGTGTTAAAATAGGTGAGTTGGCATTGGTTTGAATATAACAAACCTCAGTCGTATTCATCGTCGGCGATTTCTCTGGCGGTCGTTATTGTACCCCACGGAGCCATTAGCCAGCGCACCGTTGGAACCCATCTGGTCCATACCGAGACCAAATGGCCGGCCGGGTCCCATATTTTGTGGACCATAATAATCCATTCTACAACCAGCATTGTTGTAACCTTCGCCACTCTCGTCTCCTTGCATATTACTATTCTGCTTAATACTCTTAGATCCATAAGACCCGAACGCAGTAAAATTTGCGCCCTGCGGCCCAACAGCATCGACGCCGCTCGGAGGAAGCATGCGCGGCAAAAGGCTCCCGTGAGGTACACCGAGACCGCCAGAACTGTAGCCGCCGCCAGGCGGCTGGCCCAGCCCGCCGCCGTCACCCAGTCCTGCCGAGCCGAGACCTCCCGACCCAGCAGAATCTAAGTCGTCGTAATCCCGGCCTCTGCCGCGGCGCCGCCGATCGCGGCCGCGGGAGCGGGAGCCGGGCGGGCCGTCGGCACCAAGGCCGCCGGACGAGCCGAGCCCGCCGCCCGAGCCCAGCCCGCCGCCGCTGCCGAGCGCGGCGCCGCCACCGGGCCCGGCGCCCGCCGACCCGAGCCCGCCGCCGGAGCCCAGTCCGCCCGCGGCGGGACCATAGCCGCCTGATCCACCGAGCCCGCCAGAGCGAGCCCCGCGTTTTCTGGAATCTGACTCGTGGCCACTTTGCCCAGGGCCCCTTTGCTCGTGACTGCCATTAGCCGAGGACTCTGAGGGCGGAGGGGGAGGAGGAGGCGGGGGCGGAGCTGCCCAGCCACCCGGTGGAAGCATGGCCGCAGGGAAATTCGGCATCATCATACCGTACTGATCGGCCGGAAAATAAGGAGGCATTGCAAAACCCTGCCCATTCATTGGGGGAGGTACACACATGTTCATTTGAGGATTAAGTGCCATCAGAGGTGGTATTTGATTTGGTTGCGGCATATAACTGGCATTACCATTACTTACGGGATTATTTTGAACGTTTCTAACAGAGTGAGGAACGTTATTTTCAATGGGAGGGGTAGAGGGCCCTTTGCTAATGTGAGCGGATGGAAGCTGAGGACCAATAGGAGTCGGCAAAAGCGGTTTCGGCGTGGGAAGAAGAGCTTGGGGCGGCTGTTGTTGGCCCGAATCCGTAGAATTCTTCTGGGGGCTGCACTTGCCTGAACGAGAACGGCTACGCGAACGGGAACGGGAGCGGGAGTGACTTCTTGACGACCTCGACGACCGGCTTCGCGATGATCTGGACGAGCTGTGGCGTCTACGGCGACGGTCGCGGGAGCGAGAGCGTGTGCGGGAGCGGCGACGGCGGGACCGCGACCGCGAGCGAGAGCGGCGTCCACGGCGGTATCTGCCGCCACGGCCTCGGTGTCCTAGCAGAAGCATAAATAAACTTTCTTAATAAGTCACTCATAATAAAAAATTTGCTGTCAAAATCTTTAAAACTAATAAGAGTGCTATGATTCAATTTGTCCATAATTTACGACATTTATTATACAATGCCAGTTTACTTACGTCTCCCACCTCCACCACCGCGTTCAGCTAGCTCTTGTAATTTAGGATTGACTACTTGTTTCGCCTCTTTCAATACAGCTACAAGATCGGCTGCCTTAGCTGCATTTGATGGAGTGAAAAATGTATAGGCTGTGCCAGTTTTATTTGTTCGTCCTGTTCTGCCAATACGATGCACATAATCTTCAGAATTACTTGGGTAATCGAAATTTATTACGAATTTGACATCATCAACATCTAAAAACAAAGAAAATATATATAGTCCAACATTCCAAAGCACTATGAAAAAAAAACTCAGTCATTTAAAATACATACCTAAACCCCTAGCAGCTACATCCGTAGCAACTAGAATGGGAGCTTTCCCACTACGAAAATCTGTAAGAAAGTAAATGTGTTAGCACCTTCAACAAACCTAATAAACATTGTTTCATTGAATATTAAGAACAATGTCATGTCTCTATTTGAATATTTTGAATCAACACAAGAAAAAAATGCTTTAGTTTCTACTTAGAACACAATCGATTAGTACTTCAAATTTCAGTAAATATATTCCAATGCTTGAATTTGAATGACACTTTTTTGAATCCTTACCCATTTCCAAACAACAGTGCATAATATTTTTGTAGTATTTACTACTATGAGAATAACCTTCATAAAACCGCATATAGCAAAACTATTGCAAACTATTTCAAATAAATTACTTTCATGGTCAATTGCAGGTATTATGTCGCTCCCACAATAATATCGGCAACGTTTTATAAACCAAAGTACAATATCCAGTGTGACGAAGTCCAAGTTTAACGAAGTATGTGTTGCATCAGTGTCCTATTCAGTATTCATCTCACATTTCACCCCTTCTAGGCCACCAGTATGTTTATGCGATATAGATAATAGTATGATAATGAATAAATTAAATGATCATGGGTAACAAATAATATGTATAAGCATAGGCAATGTAAGTACATAATAAATAATTAAAATAATTCACAAGAAAAATAAAGATGTTGAATAGGAAAATGACATGACACATGTAACTATGTAAATGCAAATTGAGGGCAACCTTAGGAGGTTTAATGAGAGACGTAAAATATATTTTATTCCATTCACTATTGTATTAGTAAACTTACTAATAATATCGACTCCGTCATATATCGCACAAAAAATTAAAAATTGAGAGCGAGAGATGATATGTCGGCCATCAGCACGAGGGGCGAGAACCGAGCGCCGACCACCGTGGTCGGGCGCGGCGCGAGCGCCGGCGTCCGACACCCGCGGGACTCGCCTAGACATGCCGCGAGATGCGCCGGCCGCCGCCGCGCCGCGCGAGAAGCGGCTCAGACTAGCCGCGGGAGCGGGTCAGAGTGCATAGGGCTTAGCCCCGACAACTAGAGGCGGGCGCGGTGCGGGCCGCCGTCGCCGCCGGACGGCTGGGCGGCGACGAGCCGCGCGCTGCCGCCCCGCCGCACGGCCGCAGCTCTCCACAGCCTGCACATGCAGACACGGGTTCAAACAATGTTTACTGGCTGCGCTACACCCAACGCGCTCGCGTCTTTTGTCCGACACCGCTTCTCGACAACCACTCGTGCTAGTTTTTTATATGAATATCAGTAGTCAGTATACAGCACCAGTTTCATATCAAAATAGTTTGGCTATTATTGTGGAGCTAGTGTTATATAAATTACTGTCAAAATAATAAATTTAATATTAAATCATCATAAGATCTGAAGTTTTTTTTAACTTTACCTTGTAAAACCCAATCACGTTCATTTTGTGACTTATCTCCATGAATACACACAGCAGGCCATCTAAAAGAAAATACAAGAATCAAGTAAGTAAGAGTAAGAAAAATGACAAACTTATGCTATCCTGTGCACTTGTTTTTTTTTTTTCTGTTAATAATACAAATTTCGGCCAGAGTATACAAAGATTGCCATTTTATTAATTTTTAATTTATTGTTCTTCTTAGCAAAACAAATCATCATCTCCCGAGCCTTTTCCTTTTTTTGAGTACCAGTGCTTTCCAAGAAGCCACTGCCTATCTGACCTCCTCAATCCAGTTACCCGGGACACCCAATATCCCTTGGTTAGACTGGCGTCAGATTTACTGGCTTCTGACTACCCGAAGCGTCTGCCAAGGATGTTCAATGACATCCGGGACCTACAGTTTAACGTGCCATCCGAATCACAGGTATTGGTGTCCAAGATATATTTAGAAAGTACATACAAACTTAGAAAAGTTGCATTGGTACTTGCCTGACCTGGAATCAAACCCACGCCCTCATACTCCAGAGGTTGGTTCTTTAGGGCACGCCACCATAGTGGCGGTAAGTCCCCTCTTTGAGGAGTGGCTCGGGAGGAGTCACGGCGCCCTCACGTACCGCATGACGCAGGTCCTCACCGGACACGGTTGTTTCGGGAGGTATCTGCATCGAATCGGTCGTGAGGAGGCGCCCGGGTGTCACCACTGTGCGGATAGCCCCGAGGACACGGTGGACCACACAGTCCAGGAGTGCCCTGCGTGGGAAGGGCACGCCGGGTCCTCGTCGAGGCTTTAGGCGGCGGCGACCTCTCGCGTCCGGCCCTGGTTCAAGCCATGGTCCGGGGCGAGAGGGAATAGGATGCCGTCGCCTCCTTCTGCGAAGCAGTCATGCTCGAGAAGGAGGCGGCGGAACGTCAGGCTGCGGGTTGTTCGAAAGAGATACCGCGGCCCTAGCACATAAAAAGGCCTACGACGGAACACGACGGTTTTTAGTCAGTAAGAGTCTGACACTCCCTCACCGCTGCTAACCCACGTCAGGAGGGGTCATTTGATGATTTTTGACATTGTTAAAAAAAAAAAAGAGGTTGGTTCTTTACCCATTGGGCCACCACGACAATTTTTCTTAGCAAAACAAATATAAAGACAATAATCAATAACAGCAAACTTACCCATCTCTCTTCATTTTTCTTGTGATATCATCAACCCGACGCTTAGTTTCAATAAAAATGATTGTTTTGTTTTCTTTTTCAGCCATTATTTCCTTTAGTAGGGTACTCAGTTTAGTTTCTTTTTCATATTCCATACAGACATCAATAATTTGCAAGATGTTGTGGTTAGCAGCCAATTGTAATGAGCCAACATTAATTTGAAGGTAATCCTTCAAGAATTCTGCAGCCAGACTTTGAACTTCTCTAGGCCATGTAGCAGACCACATAAGTGTTTGGCGATCAGGCCTGATTTGCTCAATAATCTTCCTAATTTGAGGTTCAAAACCCATGTCCAACATTCTGTCAGCTTCATCAAGCACTAAATATGTTGTCCTTTTCAAATTAGTTCTTCCACTTTCAAGAAAATCTAAGAGACGTCCAGGTGTAGCAATTACAATTTCAACACCAGCATCCAAATCTCTTGCTTGAGGGCCTTTAGGAGCTCCACCAAACAAGCATGTATTGTGAATCTTAGATGTGTTAGCGAATTTGTCACATACTTCTTGGATTTGTTGGGCTAATTCCCTAGTGGGTGCCAACACAAGAGCTATTGGACCATCACCTCTACTAGATTTCGGTTGGTTATTAATGTGTACAATTGCTGGTAAAATGTAAGAAAGAGTTTTGCCAGATCCCGTGGAGGCGATACCGACCATATCACATCCACTGAGCGCAATAGGCCAGCCCTGAGCCTGAATTGGGGTTGGTTTGGAAAATCCCATTTTATCAATCTCATCCATAACATAATCGGGAAAACCTGCCTCATCAAATGTCATCGTTGGTTTAGGTATATTGCGCCCTTTTAGAGTGATCTCATTGTCACTTCTCCAAGCTTCTACTTCAGATTCTGGCCTGTTTTCCACATCAATATGAGGTACATAAAAGTCTTTTTTGAATGGTTTCAGCCTGCTTAGGTCCCATTTCGGTTTTCGCAAGCTGGCACCGGGATTACTCCTACGCCCGCCGCCATAACCTCCGCCGCCGCCGCCGCCACCGCCCGAACCGAGACCATAACGTGGACTTCGACTGCGGCTCCTACTCCTGCTCCTGCTGCGACTGCGACGCCTATCACGGCTGCGATCTCTAAGGGTACAAAATCACCGTATGAAAATACCCATACTTTAGTTAACAATGTGCTGTTTAATGCATAAAATATTTACCTTCCTCGGCCCATGATTGAAGTTGAAATCAAATACCGTTGACAAGAAACGCAATTATTTGTCTTCAATTATTACTTTACCACAAAATCACTTAAAAAATTAGAAAAATACACTTCAATTAGTACAAATCATCACACAACTTTAATAGCACAACGCCATTCATTTCATTGTGAATAAAACAAGATGGCGACGCGGAAGCAACCGAAGCCATAGACAAACTAGCATCACCAAAAGGAAGAATTTACAATCGATAATTTCATACTTTACTAACTAAATACGAGTTTTTAAACTTGATTTTAACTTTAACATTTTTATTTAATACGTGCATCTTGGTATCTACCTATTTATAACAAAAAAAAATATTAAGTAATAAATATAAGTGATCCTAGGAGCACTAGTGGAAATAACAAATTCTCCACACGAAACACTTATTTCTTCTTTTTAAGTACTTCCCAATATCCTGTCCCATTGTACTCTTACTCCGTAATTAACTTTCTAGTGTAATCAAATCAATCATTAAGGAACTGCCCATTTCCCATGGGAAGAACGCTATGGTGAACCCATCTCAACTTTAACATTAAGTTAACTTTAAACATTCAAGTATAAAATGTAAATTTTGAGATACACAATTGCATAGCTGAGCTGTAAACTCACCTGTAAACCCTAAATCTGTTTTGGATCCAAATCAATTTTACTTTTACCAGGAACAGGAATATGATAAGAATATTGAAAATTGTGAAAACTTTAACATTCGATGAAGTCGGGAAGTATAACCATCAATGTATCACCACCTTAAGGGCAATATAAATAAATTAACCATAAAATATTTTATCACTTTAAGGTAATCGTTATGAAATTTACATAAAATATTGGCTAAGAAATACAATAAATAATTATTTAGCAACTGCAACAACTTTTAAGACAAAATGTTAATTTCCATAGTTCTTTACTTATCTGTGACGGAATCCATTTTCTGCGTTGTTGTGACATTTTGCGTTTTGCTCCTCAGCCAACTATTCTTGAGGAAAAAAAGAGTTGTATTGTATGAATATTGTCATGAAATTGAACATTGCACCTTCAAATAAGTGATGATATTTTTTTTGTATTGTTAATATTTTATTAAAGGTATTTTTGAATCGTGAAGTAACTCACGATGGGTTGAAATAGTGATTGCTATCGGCAATAGTTCATCATATTCATTTCATTATTTGATATTTACACACGCCATAACATAACAATGGAACTAGACGTATCACCTGCGGACAAAATAGACAACGATATGGAATATTCTGATAACTCAACTGATAGTAAATACACGCCATGTAAAAATGACCAGTACTCGATCATACGCATTCCCGAAGATGGTGAGAAGTCAAGTAAGCACTCATCAAGAAAACAGTCAAAAAGAAGAAAGAAGAATTCTAATCATTCACGACCCCTCCCTAGGATAATAGTGAAACCTTTACCACCACCACCACCTCCTGAAAATAGAGAATGGACTGCAGCAACATCCTACTCAGAAACGAATTCCAATACTAATAGACCATCTACCATGCGAGAAGTATTAGCCAGCATACCAGGGTTTTGCATGAAACCAAGGAAGCGCAGTGGTAAAAAGTTATCAACCGCAGCACAATTACAACAGACACGAGAAGGTTGCATTGACTTAGAGACGCCTGATTCAATATTAGTAAATACAAACATTAGAGCATTACTAAACAAACATACATTTTCTCTACTTCCACCACTATATCAATATAAGCTTGGGCAGCTACTACCTAGTGTGGATAGGTTAAGTCCTTCAGGTCGCTTAAATTCTTCTAGTCTGAATAATGAATTTTTTGCTCGAGCTTGTTTACAATGGCAAGACAGTCTCTCTGGTGGAGAACTTACTCCAGAAAATCAACAAAGAATGAAGACTGAAGCGGAAAAAGAAAAAAGCAAGATAGATCCATGGAAATTAAAACATTTTGAACCTATCTGGGGAGAGAAGTCAAGAAGAGAGAAATCTTCTATCAGTTTAAATTCAGATCGACCATCTCTTAAGACTACTATTAAATTAAGACCAACAGCTTCAATAACAAGCAGTAGCACTGTTCCAAAAATTAAAAAAAGTAAATCTTCTAGTAATAGTAAAAGAATGCGCTCAGTGGGTGCAGTGACGAGGTCTTCAGCCAGAGCTGATGAAGTGCTGGAGGAACCTGTCACAGTTTGTAGTAAGCAGTCCGCTCCAGTGCCAGACTTATTGCCACTCAAACATACAAAAAGTCACAGTCATCCCAACTATGAGGAATTTCCAGTAGACTTTAGTTTCTCTGATTCATCTTCAACACAGAGGATGGACGATTCATTATCCACAACACCTGTTGACCCACTACTACTGCCAGATGGGGATCCAGACCGGAATGAAGTGAAGCAAGAGCTTGACATCAGCGTAGTCACTATAGAGGAGAATTCTAAGGATTGTGAAGAGGATAAAGCAACAGATTCTGATAGCAATGTACATGATGCCTCCAAGAGGTCAAGTAATGAAAATGTAGAATATACTATGGCAAAAAGAATAAAATTTGAAGAGGATTATGAAATGCATGATACAAATTATATCGTACATAATGCAGATACTGCAAATAATTATTCAGATATTGATGCAAACTATGCTAATGAGCAGGTGTGCCCTAATGATGAACTTCTATATTCGGGACAAGAGCATGGTGACACAAACAGTGAAGACAGTAAAGCCACTGCATCAGGATATGAATATGATGCAAGAAGTGAATCTTCAGTGTCCAGTTTGAAAATAGATATGAATGTAAATAACATGCCTTTAAGTGAGTCTACTGGTCCTACTGAGGCTCTTTCTTATGAGAACCATTTGACAGAAGTGGAAGAAAATGTTGAAACTGATAAAGGAATTGTTCAGGATTTAACACCATGTGACACTCAAGAAGAATATGTATCAGAGCCTTACCAGGAACGTGTTAAGTCTGAAATTGATTTAGAATCACCGCAGCATAAAGATACTGTTGTAGAACCAGAACCATGTCAGAGCTACAGCCAGGAGGTGGAATGTCAAATACTACAGCCTGCTGAACAGTCCCACATAAAAACTGATGATGCTATGCACAGCCCGGAAAAATGTGAAAAAGAAAGCATACCACAAAACATGGCACAAAACTATTATGATGAACATTTTAAAGATGCTGAATCTTTTATATTGGAGACAAGCCTCTCAATACTTACATCACGTAAGTTTTTTTTTTATCCATAACATTTAGTTAGTTATGTTTTTATTTTAAACTCCACAGAGAACCACTTCATTCTTTTGTGAATCTGAAATATCTATAAAATTTTATTTCTTATATGTATATTCTATAAACTTTTGTTTCTACCTACTTCCACAGAAAGTGAAGATGTGAAATATTCATCACACCCTAACTTGATGGAGTTATCATCATACATGAGTGAAACAAGTGAGTATGCTTACAAACACAATAAATGTGGGTAGTTATAAAATACATTTTTCATACAATTTTGACAATGCTTATTTAATCCAGCTTTATCAATCTGTCAAACGATTTTTATTTAAACAAGAAATAAACTCTTCCAGATGTTACTGCTGTGGTTACAATGCCTTTAACACAAAATTCATCAATACCTATGATGGAAGTCACTAATACATCTGTAAGTTCTCATACAATTTATCATCAGACATTTGTAAGATATTATGTTGTTTTGATTATTTTAACAACCTTCTCTTGCACTCAATTCCAGATTGTTTCATACCCTGATGACAATATGAAAGATGCAGCCAAACCAAAAGCATCAGCAGTATCATGGAAGAATGATAGTGACTGGGCAAACAGTGAAAATGTTATGACTTTACACCCATTTTCAAACTTAAACACAGAGAGTGCTAAATATGTCAGTGAAGACTCGAAAACAAGCATGGAAGATATAAATATGAATGATGAAAATTGTATGTACAAAGAAGACAGGGACGCTAATTATAATATGGAATCTTCAAACTCTTCAGAGAGCTGTCAGTCAATAAAGGACTCATCTGTGAAACAAGAATTAGACGCAGCAACTAGCTTAATATCAAGTACTGCTGTTACAAACCCACCTGTAAATTCGACTACCATTACACAAGGAATGTGGGCTCGGGGAAAAAAGTCTAAATTAGGGAAAGAGTCTAACAGGTATGTGTTTCACATTTGTTCATTCAAAATGTTTTACTTATAGGATGCATTCTTCATACATAGACTTTAAAGAAATGATTCTACATGGATAGTGAGGTTCTATGATATAATTTCACATATTTTATTGAATATTTTGTTGTAATTCCAGGAGTCGAAGTTCAAACAAAGTGCCCCCTGGTACGGTGAACCTAGAGCGCAGCTATCAGATCTGTCAAGCGGCGATCCAGAACAGTCCGAATCGTGATGCGTTGCGCGGACAGCTGCGGCCACCGCCGGCGCTCCTGACGCGGCCCGCGCGGTCCGTTAGGCCTCCGCCCCCACCGCCACCCGTGCTCGTCAGGCAGCTACCTGTCTCTGTGATGCCACATAATGAAGTATGTATTACTGTTGTCTTCAAAAAACTTGCAAGTATTAAAGTATATTTATATAATCATTAATTCAGACGATTAGACTGGAAGCAGACCCCCAACATAGTTGATAAAAGGCTGGGTAGATAATGTATATAAGTACATACACATGTACGGAAACCACTTATTTAATAATTTTGGCGATAATATAAAACGAATGTCATACATGCTCAGATTTCAGATCCATATAATAACACACAGTTAATAATGTCATGGTAACCACTTTCCAGATGAATGAGAATCGCTCTAATAACGTCGGCCAGTATATCCTAGTACAAAGGACTCCTAACGTGGCACCGCGGGCGTCTAGTGCTCCCCCTGCAAACCAGAATACTAATGTGGTGAGTACTGTAGACCACATCATTGTGTATTAGCGTAGTGAGTCAAATATCGAAATTCAGAGACAAATTATTTTCTAGTTACGAATTGGTGTTTTAATCGTAATGTACTGTATTCCAGGCTGTGGCGCGGTGCCGCAGCGTGGGCGCGGACGACGCGTGCGTGTGCAACCTGCGCGCCATGATCCTGTGCAAGAAGTGCGGCGCCTTCTGCCACGACGACTGCATCGGCTCGGCCGAGCTGTGCCTCACCTGCCTCATACGCTGACCCCGCCTCGTCGCGCGGCCGCTGCCATCTTGCTAACGTAACGCAACAAGGAACTTTTATATAGATCGAATTTAGCTACAGCCCTAATCGTACTCTACCTTAAGTTCAGCGTAGCTAATAGATCGAACTTGAGTATCTTGAGTATCCGCGAAGGAGGTGTGTGAAAAGGAAATGGTTGTTAGGAATGGTGGTGCTATCTGTTTGAATGTATGTATGTATCGATAACAATAATATTAGTTTGTATCCTTTGTACGAATATTAACACTATTTTGTACTTCACAAACTAACAAGAGTTGCTTATACATATTCTGTAAAGCTTTAAGTTGGATAGAAGTTGCGCTAAAGATTTACCTAATTATTCGTTGTCGCTGAACTTGAGTTAATCAGAATACCGATTTTATACCTTGCTATTTTTCAACTTATAAACATTGTAAACAGTTTAATATTAGAATTGTCAAGTACCTGCTAGAAAGCAGTAAATCGTTTTATTCGACGTATAATGAAAAGTACCGATTCATGTTAGTTTCTTGTTAAAATGTTGGTTGTTCTTCAGACAACAGATATATTTATAGATTGTACGTTGAATATAATACATACTTCATATTTTAAGGATTCCAATTATAACTTGTACACGGCACAATATTTTTATTCAACATTCTGTAACTCGTATTTTATTTATAATTTAGATTTTACGAATTAATAAGCTTATCAAAATATAGCAGATAACTTGGTAGCATTTGTTGACATTTATTTGATACAAATAATATAGTTGTTGTTAAGAGTACACAAGAGAATAAGTCGCTGAGCTAAGGATTTCATTTTGCCATTATACTTTAGTATTAGGATATCATCACAATTTAATTTTATGATACTGTTATATTAATTTTAGTGTTACTTTACCATTTCGTGACTTTCTTTTGTACGTAGTTTGTCAGTTAACGGCTTAGTATTGGAATAGTAATTAAAGTACTTGTGCACCATCTGATATCCCATCTATTTATAACATTTATAATTAAGTGTATGTACAGATATTTATTGATACGTGAAGGCTGGTGGGTTGAACATCGGATGGACTCTTATCGTAGGTATTTATAGAACATTACTTGTTATATTTAAGTTTTTCATTATGGCGTGTACACTAATATGACACTAAGTTATGCAATATATTTATAGTTGTCTATAATATTTTTATAAGAATCTTTTACAAATTGAGAAATAGCTTTTTGCTAATTTAAGACTTCCTTGTAATATGTATCTAAACAAAATCTAATTTGTCCATATAATCTCCTTCTGATCTCTGTTTTACTGTCCCAGTAATGATATAACTATGGACCTTATATTGCGTATTGGGCGTAGTGTACAATGGTTATGATAATATGGTTTTATTATAACCAAAATAACTGATTATCAACAAATAACTGATTTATATTTAGATAGTTGACGACGCTGCTCCAGCAATGCCTAGTTTATTCACATAGCAATGCCTTACATGACGACTTACAGATGCTATAAGTTACAATTAAATATTCATAGATATTATAATAGATAATTAATAATACAAGTGTTGCTCACTATGTTTGAATCACAAATGTATATCTGTATATTTTAGCTTATATCATATTATCAATAAGTGTTAAAAAAATATCTATGTATACATGTCACAAAAGCTAGATACAGTCTAGACTTTGAGGACGTTTCATGGAAGTTTTAGAAGAACACTATTGGGACTTTAGATATGTATGAAAGAATTGTAATTCCTTATAGTGTACTTAGTTTAAGAATTTCATAATCTCGGTACGCAATAATTTAACAGCGTTTGAATAACATTTCGAATAATAATGAAAAGTTAAATTGGTATGATTGCATATGTTTAGAAACTACCAACGACTTTTTATGGACGGCTCTTTGTTTTCTTTATTTTTATGCTCGCGAGTTTGATTTTTTTCGCGAAATTGTCGGATTATTGTTATTTATTGGTAATTAGTTATTTTATGCTCATGAACATTTTTTCTCTAATAAAATTATGTTCTTCTAACAACATTGGTTGGTTTATTTATGCTACATCCCTCTTGAGTTACAAATGCCAGAGTTCGTTTTCTAAGATGGTACGGTGAAACGGCTACGCTAATTCGAATGGAATTTGGTAGTTGATGGTGTAGGTGCAAGAAAAACAACAGCTTTTAGATGGGGTTGTTATCCGTATGAATCCCGAATAATAATACATTTCCAACAGTGAGAGAATGTTTCAAATCGGTCAAGAAGTTTTGGAGTCCAGGAACAAATAAACAATCAAAACTTTCCTATTTATAATATTAGTGTAAATATGAGTAAGTAATTCCTAGACGTGGGGTATCTATCCTATTCTACTACAATCTTCGTCTAAAATATTGTAGGGTGAAAGACGTCGATAAAGAACTGCGTCGAAAAATCGAGCCATAAATATGTTTTTTTTTTGTAAAACTTATTTTTATTGTCTATGGTTTATCTCAGCTCCTCAATGGCTCCTCAGCTCTAGTTCATTCAATAGAAGGGGAGTAAATGATTGGTTGGAGAGTGTTACTTCTGTCATTTTGACATATTTACACTCCAATGAAACACTCACAGAGCCCTCTACTAGCCAATCATAAAATAATAGTAAAAATTTAGACCAATGGGTATGGTTTTCATGTTGAGATTCTAGAACATCTCGTGAGCGGTTGTTGATTTGATTGATGTCGATTTTTTAGTGTGTTGTGTTGTGCGGAGGGTGGATGTTTGTTATTTCCTCGCATCTCGGGGAATACGGTTTTGTCGTTATTATGTAAAATTCCCTTTCTAAACTTGTACGCTACGATCTGAAACTGACAAAAACTTTAGCAAAATGTCGACAGTTCTGCTAGCAGTTATTGCGGTCATATTGTGTGTACTTTTCAGAATATTGAACGTTAACAGTCAGCCTCAAAAACCTGTGATCTTTGGGAGAGATAGAAATTTTATTGAGAACATATTATTTATATCACCGTTCCTAAATGAACCGTAAGTATTGTTGCTTCATTTGTATTTGTTTTCATTTATAGATCCGTTTATTTACATTCCCGTATCCACGCATGCCTGAGGTATATTTGATGATGTCATTTGCCTCTCAGGTCGTAAATTTTGTGTCACGGAACTTTTATCTTGAATAACGTTGTTATTCGGTAGGTTTTGGTTGTATTTGGAATTAGTACTAATTATCATTATCCAAAACAGTGATATGGTTTATCCATTTTATTGCTCTCAGTTAATTTTGTTGCGCTCGATAACGTTTGAAGCCGAATACCTACTGCGTTATGTATATCTCTACTTTGATATTGTTATACATTTACTAAGTACTAAGAAAAAAAAAATACTAATATGTGTATTTACAACCAGCAATTTATAATTTGGTTTCATTTCATAATAATGTATTGAATGAAACAAACTGCTTCTTTTGTTATGACTGGATTCTTAATAAATACAAAGTCAACATGCCTGCTTTATTACTGATATTCCACAGGATTTATAAGAATGAACAATGTTTTTGATTATTCTAGAAACATCCATAGATTTAAAGCATGTCCGTCAAGTTAGAGTAAAAACTTTTTTGTATTGGTGAGTCATTTATGACTGCATAGCTTGTCTCTCATTCCAACCATAATAGACATGATGTCAGGATTATCTACTTAAATCTTATATGGGCAATAATTAAGGTCAATACTCCCGCTCTTTACCAATTGTAAATTAAGTAAATATCATCATAATCACCAGCATTTGCCTAGCCTTTTCCCAACTATCTTAACTATGTTGGGGTTGGCTTCCAGTCTAACCGGATGCAGCTGAGTACCAGTGTTTTTACAAAGAGTGATTGCCTATCTGACCTCCTTGTCACAGTTACCTGGGCATCCCAATTATACACTATGTAAATTAAGTAAATATATGGAACACTAATGTAATTCTATGTTTACAAACATGTTATCAATTTCTAACAACAGTTCATTAACTCTAGTAAATAAAGTTAATACAATATTCATGAGACCACTGTTTACAGGTGTCTGTTTATTTTCATAGCTTTGTTCAGTTTCTATCAAGGTTAAGTATATTAGAGCATATTTATTAATGGGCCGCTTCAATTGCACATAAAAGAAAAATAACAACAGTCTAACAATATAATATAAAAGAGGAAACATATTTTTGTTTGTTTGACTCCAAAAATATTGAACCAATTTGATTGTTTTTTACTGTTTATAGCTTCACTGTTCATGAGCAATATAGGCTATATTTTATCCAAGTATGGGCGGAAGTTCCCACAGGATGTGATTCACACAGCAAGAAACAAGCTAGTATTAAATAAGAAACATTTTGTTTTGAACCAAATTGCTGGTGCTTTAGGTATTACAAGTTTCTAGCACTAGACAATAGAAGCAATTTATATCAATTGAGACTACTGGGTATTGTAATATTGAAGAATCAATCAACAATAACATGTATAAGTAGTTACTTAGTTGAGAGAGAACAAGAGTTACACACATCTTTAAGCACCTATTATATTTTATGGCCACTATTTGTCATCCCTACATCATCAGACAAAAAAAAAAAAACCTGAAGATTCTATCAGACTTACGTCATGATAGAGATTCCAAAAATCTAAAACATTATTACTTATGTAAATAAATGGGTTTAGTTAAAATGATCTAATAACAAATTAACCCTGATGTCAATGGGTATTTAAAACAATCTTGACTCATTCATTACTCGTTCACCTTGAAATCATTGCTTCATTGGTATTGTAAGCATTGTTTTGGTCAATAATTGATCCATATGCATACCCTGTCTGATTAGTAAACTTAAACAATAGGTAAAGTGTAGCAACTCATTACTTGCAAATTAATTGAATGCAAATATTTTCACTGAACGGTTTTTAATTAAATTAATTTTGTTATCAATTTTGCCCATGTTATGCATGTGTAGGTAACTACACTATTTTGGTTGGTTATCCTTATTGCACTTTTGGATCATATTATAGTTTTAGAATGTTCTGGAAGGTCCAATTCTACTTAAAACATTTCCATTCTATAAGTAATAAGTAGGTATAGCAAGTCATAAATTAGATAATCTAAACAAAAATGGCCTTCAAATGAATGACATCATTGATGGACACGCTATTTAAACTCAGATATTGAATGAAGCCATTATTACTTTTTTAATTGTTTGCAAGAAACAGTCTCCAGTCCACATTTCATCAAACTTATACTTTTTCATTACTTTGACCATGAAAATGCACACCTGAGTTTGTATTACAAGATTTAGATACTGATCTTACTGATAATAAAAATAGCATCAATCTATGCTGAATATGAATCACTAAAGTTATGAGTGATTATCATTTACATTAAAGATAAATGAACAGTCATTTTGTTTGGTATTGTATAGTACCATGAGGAGAGATGAAACCTGGATAGTTTTTATACAAACAAACAGTCAAGTTGTTCTGGAGTGAAATAATGAAGTGCATGTCGTATTGATTATTATTGTTCACCGAGCATATGGTGCCGCGAGTACCATACAATTCCCATGCTTTGGCGTCCATGCTGGAAAATGATTCACGCCAGAATAGCTAGCTTATCGACTAAACCTAGGGACGAATGAGTCATAGATACACATGTAAATTACGACGAAACCACACCGCATAACACTCCGTGAAACAATAAAAAAATTAGCATATCTATATAAGATCGTGTCACGCCAACTTTGACTATAGTTCGGCCATTCAGAGAATGCGTTCCTGACACGTCGCGATTGAACTGACGACGTAACTACATTCATTGATTATTGATATAATAATGTTGTTTTAATGCTCCTCAATTGTTAAAACGGTAAACAACCAGCAAAAATATTTTTATCGTAACTGCAACGCCATTGCAAAGTTACGTCGTCAGTTCAATCGCGACGTGTCAGGAACGCATTCTCTGAATGGCCGTATGAAGTCAGTGCCAATCACAATAGATTCGTCGTGCAGAATTGGGGTTGTATTATAACATGATAATTAAAATCTGTGGTATAGGTAGACGAGCAGGGGCTTGCCTAATTGCCAATCAGTACAAGGGAAGGCTATCATATCCTTATAAAATATTATATAATTATAAATTAATATAAAGAGAAAAAAAGTCGTGGTGGCCTAGTGGGTAAAGGACCAACCTCTCAAGTATGAGGGCGCGGGTACGATCCCAGGTCAGGCATGTACCAATGCAACTTTTCTAAGTTTGTATGTACTTTATAAGGATATCTTAGACACAATAGGGTAGTGTCCAGGGTCGAAATAAAGAAATAATATTTAGTCCGCTTTTTGGATAATCAATAAATATTGGATACGTATTTTTTCTTTTTTTAATTAAACATAAAATGACAAAGATAATACACTTCAAAAATTAGGAGTGGGGGCCTTTTACGTCACAGTGTCCTGAAAATTGTAGCAACTTGTGACGTCACACTCAACTTTAACACGCTATATCTTAACAAGTTCTGATCCAATTTAAAAAAGAAAAAATACGTATCGCTTAATTTTGGACAATCTACAAGACGGACTAATTATATTTTTTAGGAAACTAGCCTATTGGCTGTGTTTCGGATGGCACGTTAAACTGTAGGTCCCGGCTGTCATTGAACATCCTTGGCAGCCGTTACGGGTAGTCAGAAGCCAGTAAGTCTGACACCAGTCTAACCAAGGGGTACGGGTTGCCCGGGTAACTGGGTTGAGGAGG
Organism: Helicoverpa zea; assembly: GCF_022581195.2. Classification (NCBI taxonomy): domain Eukaryota; kingdom Metazoa; phylum Arthropoda; class Insecta; order Lepidoptera; family Noctuidae; genus Helicoverpa; species Helicoverpa zea. Next base: position 4,911,411 of record NC_061454.1, read on the forward strand.
TCAGATAGGCAGTCGCTTCTTGTAAAGCACTGGTACTCAGCTGAATCCGGATAGACTGGAAGCCGACCCCAACATGATGATGATAAAGAGAAGCAAAGTATAAATTGAGAAATCATATTTATCGACAGTACTTAACTAGTGACTCATGTATGTTTTTATAACATAAGCAAAGTGTATAAATATGACATTTAGAAGTTCAACAGGTTGCTAACCCAGCGTTTTCATTGCAGATACGTACCGACTCGACTGTGGGGCTTCAGCGGGCATGTCCAGACTATTCTGCATAGTCTAATCGGGCGAGTCCGTTGCCCCTGGCCTATAGGCGGCCGAGTGTCGCTGGTGCTGCCCGATAAGTCGACCCTCACCTACGACCTCTATGAACCCGTTGGGAATGAACATGAAGGTAATTTAATAAAAAAACATCATCTTTGCTTACTAATGAAGATTTGTAGCTAAATATCGAATTCCAAGCTAGCTGAATCTATGAATTTCATTTCATTTGATTGTTTTATTTCCTGCCATGAAATTCCGAGAAATCAATAAATGTTGGTTGGATTCCTATCAAATTGGCAACCGGAGTAGATAACTGATTCATTTAAACGTGGAAGTGGCATCACTTTTGTTAGGAACTGACGGCAACATATAAATAGCTATGTGATCGTGTATACCAATAGCAACGTCACAAAAATACATACAATAATGCTAGAGTATACATCGATGCATAGCAAGGTCATGATTACGAATAGCTTGCGACTGGCTTTTCCACTCCATTGGTCCATCAGTTGCAACACGAAGGTATTGTTCCCAAGACCGGTACAGCAGTAAAACCTGTTTGGTCTAACTAAACTCCTTCGTAAGCTTCGTGAAATGAGATTGCATCATCATTGTGATAACACATTATGCTGTAATATACGTCATTATAAATAGCAGTGGCGTGCTCATATCGGTTCAGCCCCATGATAAAATAAATAGGATATAGGTAGTTCCTATCAAAATCCCGCGAGGATACTTTATAACTCGTAAATATGCAAAAATGATAGCATTAATACCATATCAATATCAGTGAAGACTTGTAATTGGCTGTATGTTGCAAATGCATGAATTTTTACCTATTGTACTAGCTGTTAGTCTTCCTTTATATAAATAAATAAAATAAATACTTGAACATTTAGCATGAAATCAAATGTTATCCAAATTAACATGACAATTCACAGTTTCTGTACCTGGGAATTCAAGCTAGCAACGCTATGAACAAAACCTAGTTATAATTGGATAAATATGTGTCATGCCGGCAAACAAATAGCTGTAATAAAACTTAACATAATTTTCCAATGTCTAGGATTACCACTATCAGCTTCTTATCATGATAATACTAAATGGTTTAGTGAGTCAGGAACAAAAGTAGTTCGAGTCAGACAAAATGATCTAGATTATTCTAAACTAAACGATAAAATCTACACACCAGATGTTAGGATACGGTCGAATTCTACTTCGGGTAAATAAAGAAATGGGTAGTTTATGTAGGCATAGAAAACAGATTATGGGTAAGCCATTCTTTTACAACACCACTTGAAAATAATTTTCTCGTTACGCAAGGAAAAAATGCTCTTGACAATAATGATTTGCAATGACGTCAAATATTACCTAGAATTTCAAATTAATCCATTGCCATCTACTCATAAACCATAGGTTATTGTTCCTACAAAAGGTTACTGTACCTACCGCTGCAGCCAGAAGTTTCTACATCATCGTCATTCACTACCCTTTTTCATGTCCTGGAGAACTCATGACAACATTATATAATTTTCTGATCTCACAATGCTATGAGATGGCTGATCTTCTTTCTCCTTCTTTCTTCCTCCTTCTAGAATTTGAAGCCGATTAAATCATACTCATACTCTATACTGGACCTGGCTCATGCTTTAGCTACTATGAAACAAACTTTGATCTTCACATAAATATGAATATCTTTGCACGTAATACAAACCTATCTTCAATGTCATAAATTAATTTAATTAGTCATCGTCATATCATAAAATACAAAAGATAAAACGGTACGTCAATTAACAAGCTTTCGCAAACAATAACAGTATAGGTAAACTATGCTGTTTCTATGTAGACATAACTTGTGAATCAGTTGAACGTCATAGAGTGGATGATAAGACTCAAGTGGCGGAAAACTGTGTTTATGGTCACTATATCGGGGAGCCGGTGGCCCTAGCCATTCATTAGTTTCGCACATCCAGCCATTTATTGTTTGTAATACGTCGCTTCCAGTCTGCCCCTTCACTCTACGTCAGTCTATGTACCCTTGAGCGTATAATGTTTAGGAATCTCAGGTGATTTGCAGATAGTATTTGGATAAAGAATTACTTTATACTTTTCCTTATATCTTTTAACATTTTAAGCAGTTTCAGATTTTGTCGAAATCAGTTCTGCACATTTAACCGTGCTATTAAGGTCAAAAGTATCATGTCTTTATCCGTACATTCCAATGAGTATATTCTTTTGATAGAAACTACTTACCTACTTTGAATTAGTTTTTGTCTAATGGTCATTTGTGGAAAAAATGTTTACATTATTCGAGATGCTGACAATAACGTATTTGTAAATCGGTAGCACAGAATGCCGGTTAACCTTGACACAGCTTTGAATTTAATTGACTCAGTGAGGAAGTGATTCCGAAGGAATATTAATGAACTTTATATAGGTACCTACATTTGAAGTTCGTTTGTAAAATATTTGTTACATACAACATTATTTACATCTAAACTAAGGCGGATAATGCTGACCTCGTTCTGTATCCAGCTTTATCATCATCACTTATTATAGATCAGAAATCTGGAAATCCAGCTTTGCACTGACCAGATGTAATGCCTGTTCATATGCTCCATAATTTCCCTATTTAACGTCTATATGTAGGTTAAAGCATCATTTCAAGGCTGGAATTTGCTTCAATCTCTATTTTTTTTTCCCAGATGACGTGACGGTGGCGATCTGTCCCGGCATCGGCAACACCTCAGAGAGTGTGTACATCCGCACCTACGTGCACTACTCTCAATGTCACGGCTACAGGTGTGCCGTGCTCAACCACATCGGAGCACTCAACAGCGTCCCAGTGACTGGCAATCGGATCTTTTCTTACGGTAAGGAATTTGTAATATAATCACTCTTCGCCAGAATATCAAATATGCCTAATACAAGGCGATGTTATTAAAGTGAAGGGTTAGTAGTGAGATCTAACTAGCACCTAAGATATGGCAATGAAATAGCTATATAACAGTCACAGGCCGCCTGTGACTGTTAAATAATGTCAATAAGTATGATAAAAAAAAAATCTCACTGATTCTGATCTAGGTTTTATATTCACATTGAAAGCAAACTATTTTCTTCGCTTTTTTCCCTCGGAATCTTAGTAAAATCTGCATTGTACATGTAGGTTCGTAATGCGGTTATACAAACCACTGATCGGTTCCGAAGTAATATAACACTGCAGCGGAATTAATATAATTGCCTTTGTTTCAAGTGCGATCTAATGAATGCAATACTTTCTATGTTATTGAGGCTGATTTGTCAATTTTATAGAAAAAAATAGCATAGGTAATTAGATAATGACGAAGAACATTACAAATATGACCCCTTCCTTGCGCCACGGTGCGTTGACGTCGATGCGCAAACGCATGGATATGCTTGAGGGGCACCGTTCTAAATACTTCGTTAATTACTTACCGTAGGTACAGAGTTTGTAAAGAGCTCTTTATATATCTAATCATCTTCATATATTGTACTTACACGTGTTCATATCTATAATATCAAGAAATATTGTGAATCTTCCATTGTTGCAGTAAATCGTATTATTGCGTAGGTTACATTTGGCACAAGTAATAGATAAGTAAGCATTTGATCGATTCTACAATAACCATGTATTTAGTATGTTATGTATTTACGTATTTGTGTGCATTGCATGCCGTTATACAATTGCATTCCTTTTTACTTTTTCACGCATTTTCTTTATTTGTTTACTAATTCCAAACAAAGCTTTGTTATAGTTTATACGAGTAAACCACGGGAGGAGACCGTCTTCTTAAGATTATTCTAGAGCAGTGGTTCTTAACCTTTTTGACATGAGGGACCACTTTAACTAAAGTTTGTCTTGCCGGGAACCACCCCATCGGTTTACCTAAATTAAGAGTTCTTTGATAAAGAATACAAGCATACTTTATAATTAGCACTCATTTCTTTATTATTTAGCAAAAACTAAAAGTTACAGATTTTAATATAATGAGATTTTTGTGACTGCATTCTCTTTACTAATTTCAGAATTTTTGGTTCAGTACTACTCAAAGCTAAACTCATGTCGTCAGTAATTGTAGGTAAGCAAATGCAAAGAAAGATAAACACATTCCTATCTAGTCTCCAAATGCGCGAGCGAAATTTTGAGCGATTTTAACCAAATATTACGTAAAATTTAGCCCAAACGTACTTAACTTTTTGTTTGTTGACAATTGCAAAAATAAGGGAATATAGTTTCTGAATACGCGAGCGAAGCGAGCGCGAAATTTTAATTATTTTTTAAGACTCAAAACCAAAAATACGTAAAATGTTGCGAAAACCGCGCGCGCATAGATAAGTCGATAAAAATAAAGTTAGATAACGTATAGCAACGTCGCGAAGCGAAGCTTCACGGACCACTTGGAATGCCTCCAGGGACCATCAGTGGTCCGCGGACCACCGGTTAAGAACCACTGTTCTAGAGGGAATCTTAAGATTATTCGAATTCAGATAATAGTTTATTATTAAACAGAGTGCGTAATTATGAAAAACTAGAGATTTCAGTGGCTTGCTTTCATGTGATTGAATGTTAGAAATAAAATCTAATGACGGTGACTCAAAATCAATAAGTTTGGCCGGTCAAGTTTTAGGTAACAGGTGTCGACGGCTCCCTTAGAAGTAACAAAGTGTGACACTCCGATTATACATGAATTAACTAACATAATGAATAGACGCCATTTACATAGGACTATGGCTGTACGTTATCTATATTCCACATCTACTTAGGTATGGACTGTAACGACTTTCACATCGGGGACAATCGGGGTCGTTGACGCAGACCATCTAGAATTACTTTGCTCTATGCTTTTTAAAAAAAGAGGCTTTATTTTATGAAAATATGAATTTTTGATTAGTTGTGAAATGTTCACAATAGAGTTGCTTTGATGAGGAGAATCAATTTGACATTTGTTTATTATTCATTGTTCAGAGACCATTCTCAGAAATATCTATAAAATGGCTCAATCATTCAAATGTCAAATCAATCTAGAACACTTTATTGGTAGTTATCAAAGTCAACTTGTAAAACCACCCTGTTATTATTCAGTTACGTAACATGTAGTAATAGATAAGATATAACTAAAGTAAGTACAGTTTAACGGAAAGGCAATCCTACGTCCGAGACTTTCCCGCAAATGAGACCGGTGCATTTTTCCGTGTTATGTGTGCGGAAAAAGGCATTAGCGGCAAAAGAAAATCGCTGGTTTCCCCTACATTATGGTTGGTAAATCATCGTACCTTAGCTTCGTCATACTAAACCTGTCCACCAGTGTGACTCTGCCTTTACATTGTAGGGTAATTTGAAACACTTGCATTTTCCCACAGTTTTCGCAGTTAAAACCGTGAGAAGTATAGCAAGGCGGCAATTATTGAATTGCTTCAATAAATAATAAATTATTTCAAGGTGAAGTTATGTTTTTGAAAGGAAATAATTTCATACTGCGTATCAATTTAAGTATGTACCTACTTTAAAATACAGTTGTTATAGTTCGGCCATTCAGAGAATGCGTTCCTGACACGTCGCGATTGAACTGACGACGTAATAACATTCATTGATTATTGATATAATAATGTTGTTTTAATGCTCCTCAATTGTTAAAACGGTAAACAACCAGCAAAAATATTTTTATCGTAACTGCAACGCCATTGCAAAGTTACGTCGTCAGTTCAATCGCGACGTGTCAGGAACGCATTCTCTGAATGGCCGAACTATACGAATAATAAACGATAAAAATTTCGGTTCATGTTTATTAAAATTTTAATTATAATTTCACCGCGCGATGGTATTTTCACTCAAATACATACTTATGGTGACGTAGCTCTGCTTATCTTTCCACATAATATGGTAATGAGCAAACTCGTTTGTGGATTAGGAATGGAAATACAGCTGAAGAAAAGTCTATAATTGAGACTTGCATAACGAACAAGTTTTTTCTACACCTCTATCAAAGAATATTTTGTGTTCCTGACTGATATGACTTTGAATATTAAAGTGAAGATTTGGAAAATCTTATAGGTAGTGTATTTCCGTCACGTATATATGTATATCTTACTCTATAGTTATAGCACTCATTGAAAAATTATACTTATCTGCCTTAGAAGGAACAAAACGATTGACCATATCGGCGCTGGCCTTCAAACGTTCAAGTGCATTTGAAATAAGTGCGACGATACAATGAATGTGAGAGAAATTGAATTAGTTTTATCGCGAATAGGTTATTATGAATTTTATAGATATTACAGAGGTAGGCACTAGTGTCACAAACTAGAGGGAGTCATACTACTCTGTCCGATATTTGACCAACATGTACATATTTGCTTCTAAGAAATTTCGCATGGATCCAACTAATTGGTTTACAAAACAACTTTTAAACATAAGTCTATATTATCTTACCTTTGATAACATTGAGTAATATTTACTTCAGATTGGGAGTACGAGTGGGCATGTCACATAATAATATTTATACCTCTCGGCGTATCATTAAAATTAACGACAAAGCGTATTTAAATTAATTGATACTAAAAACAATATCGTGTTCATTAACCCTAATAACTACAAATGCAATTATTAAAAACTAGCACACCGAAGCAGTTAAATATTGATAAGGTTACACCCCCGAAGCTTGTATTTTCTAATCAAGTATACATGGTAAAAAATGTTTTGTTCACAGGCCACACCGATGACTACAACTATATGGTGGAGAACCTTTTGGAGCGGTACCCCAACACGAAACTAATTCTAGTCGGATTTAGTCTTGGCGGCAACCTTATCTCTAAGTACCTGGGAGAGGACAGAAAGAGACCCACCAACATAATTGGCGGGATTTCAATATGCCAGGGATACAATGCTATTGAGTAAGTAAATTAGAGTCACAATTGTTTAATGATGATTTTTTTCAAAGCAATTTGTCCGAGGGGTCGAGGTTATCGTCATTGTCAACTACATTGTAACTCCTATAAACGCACATCAATTAACTGTTGAGGAAAACTGTACGTGGATATAAATTGATCGTTAGCGATTAATGATACATTTTTGCAAATAGCGTGTGCTATATGCCATTAATGCCTATTTTTATAAGCCAGCCATAGATTTTAAACGAATATGGAATATGCTCATAAATATTTCAAATTATGGATTCTAGTACTGGAGATATTGCAAAATGCTATCTAAAATGTACAAACAGCATTTACATCAATTCATATTAGGTAGGCTCGCTGTTGCAACAGTAACCTTCATGGAAATTTTCTATCGCTGATTGCGAAATAACTCATAAAACCTGCATTTACCTACATATACTCTCAACAATAGATTAATTTATTTCCTACATCATATCCGCAGAATCATTTTATTTGTTCTCTGAAAAATAAGGTTTATTATGTTAACCTGAATAGTGAGATTGGCTTGATTCAAATCAGCAGTTTGCCGGCATACTTTTTACTGCTTAGTTATCTACTTCGAAATGATATGACTATTTATTTTGCACACATCCGTCTGACCCCTCGGCACAATCACGGTGGCCTTAACCAGGCCTTGATCCGGGTTGTCGCCCGGTGTTCCACTTCAGATGATTGAAGTATCTAGATGTATGCCCTATCTTTGTATTAGAATCATTAGGTCTGATACCGGTGGTGTTTTAGTTTCCAACATAATGATGTCTTTCGTCGACAGAAGCATGCTTTGATTAGAAAACGAAGACTTACTTAGCTTTCATGAAATAATAAGCCTTATCTCCATATTTTAGCACAATGGTGTACCTCTTGCAATGGCAGAATTTCCGTCGGTTCTACCTGTACATAATGACAGACAACTACCGCAACATCATCACGAGACACAAGAGGATGCTGCTCAGCCCAGAAATGAAGAACAGATACAATCTGGATGAGAAGATGATTGTGTCGGCTGGAACATTGCCCGATCTTGATGAGGCTTATTCTAGGTAAGGACTCCTTAAAAGGGAATTTTAAATCGTATCTTAAACAAGTCGGGATCATAACGGCCAATGTCATGATCCAGTGTGTATGTAAAAGATTGGGCAACTGTATTTACTACAAGCAAATAAAAGTTACCGGATAGTATGTTGCACGTGTATAAAAACTTAGGTAGATGAGGTGGATTCCTAGTAACATAGGAAGGCAATTCGATATGACCGCAGGACCATCAGCGTTAGGCGTCGTCCTAATTGGCAGCGATCGCGCGATGGTGCGATGCGTTTTTCATCTAAGACGTCGTCCCAATTGACAGCGATCGCACGATGACACGATGCGTTCTCGTCATGCGATGAGTTCAAACATACAGATTTCATCAGAGTGTCCTATTTGAACCTCGGAACCTCGCAAGTGAGATCGTGAGATGAAAAACGCATCGCGCCATCGCGCGATCGCTGCCAATTAGGACGACGCCTTACGTAGTAAATGTAGTGCACAGAGAATAGCGAAGATTTGTGTATAAGTAGGGTTAATTTCTTGGTGAGAAAAAATGGAAATGGGTTTCTCATAATATATTATAATACACCTTCGAACAATGCCGATAAAATATGCAACTTATAGCAAAAGGAATTACAAACATAGGTATAAAATAATTAAAACGTTTTGCGCACTCTACAGTAATAATGCATTTTAAGAGCGAAAGTAAATCCGCCCCACATTATGACGCATAATTTAGACACTGATAGATCTTTCTGGTGTCTTCATAATGCCGGTATTTTGTGCAATTAACACATATTGAGTAAGAATTAGTTACGCAGTTTCCTGTGAATAATGAGATTCTACTTAAAGTATTTTTTGTTGGAAGCCTAATTAATACTGCCACTACAAATTATTAATGCCCAAATTCGGCGCAATTTGAGGCTAGCCACCTCCTAGGTTTGCAGAAACGATGGTAAAATTGGGGTAACTAGTTAACTGTTGAGCTCGAACGCTACATTATCGCACTCGTGATCTCTGACCGATCACGCCATCCTCGATATTTGCTGGAGTTTATAATTTTAAGGCGTGTCAACGGACTTTTATGTGTGACCCGAGATGCGAGTCATTTCAGATATTAGCATAGTCGAACAATTTATCTTGGGTACTTAATGCTTCTAGCACAATCTTAAGTAATTGCTATTTGACAGTTTGTTGTGGGCGGGAAAAAAAACTGAGAGGAAATAAAGTTCCTTTTAGAAAGATCAGCAAATACTGCAAAAAGGTTTGACGACATTTTTTTGTATGTATTTACAGGAGAATGTACGGCTTTGAATCAGTGGCGGATCTCTACAAGTGGAGTTCGTCGGCATTCTACCTCAAGAATATAAAAACCCCGATGATTTTCATCAACGCACGCGACGACCCCATTGTTCCCGAACCTCTATTGCCAATCGTCAGGGAATTTGTCAGTAAGTAGCCCCTTTTTGGAGATCTTTAAAAACTAGACCAAGTCGATAACACTGCTTGATCACCAATAGTTATTTTTTCTAGGTATTTAGCTCATTCTTTTTCCATGAAGACTGCTGTCTAATTTTAAACTTTATACAGGTTTTAAAGGTCAAACCAGGTTGGCGTTAGGTTTCTTTCTGACTTATTTTTAAAAGTCAAAAGACTAGCGTAAACCTGCAATTAGCATATTTTTTATGATTAATGTATAAATGCCGTGGTAATATTTGGTATAAATAGTGTACGTCACTTGGCGTTGGTAATTCATTTACATTATTAATTAAGGCGTCGCCTACGTGAAACTTATGACAGGTCTTATAAAGACTGAAGTTAATATTACTTTATTATGTATCTAGATGACAAGGGTGAGTATACGTCTCATTAGGGCGTGATGCGTGGGCTTTTTCCTATAATAAAGTTATAGAACGAAAGTCTTTATTATTGACTTCAATGCACAACAGAATTGAGGTCATTATCATTGTACTTGTGTGAATGAAACCTGCAGAACTGGATTTTAAATCTTTAAATTTATATTATGTGTTAAGTTACTAAATTCGGATTTGCAAGGTCAATGATGTCAGAAATGGTTTAGAAAAGCTTTATTTTTCTCTTCTCACTACCTGATGCGATTTCTACTCGAAATTTGGTAATAGCTTGATTTCTTTTATTTATAAGTGCCATTGAGTCGGTTCGCGACAGTTTGATTGTTGAACCCAGATATATTCTAGATTACCTTTCTACAAATAGCCTTGTAGTACGAGTAGGAAGTTCAAACTCAGCGTCTTTTTTTTAAGTTAATCATATAAGAAACATCGTGTCTTTCTAAATGTAGGTACCTAATTCATGTAGAAAATATTTCACGAAAGTGCTTTTGTAAAACACTCTGAGCATGATCTTGCGGCGTGACCGCTAAAGCTGATAACGGCAACTTGAAAAAGTTTGAATCAGACTAAGGTTATCTACTTCCATTTTAGCGTCATATTTAATGTTTGCTGTTTGTTTTCTTTTTTAAAAGATTAATTTATCGTTACAGGCTCGCACGATAAGGCGATGTATCTAGAACTCGCTCACGGCGGTCACTTGGGATTCTACGAAGGAGGTCTGGTGTACGCTAACCCGGTGAACTGGCTGGACCGCGCGCTGGTGGGTCTGGCCGGCGGACTGCTCATGGCGCACAACAAATGCTCACACAAAGATGTCGCCGTCTCCGCCGAATGCGTACCCTCGGACGACGAACCTGATCTCATCAAATCGGCTACCATCGTATACCGCGACCCTTTAGAAAAAACGGCCCAAGCAGCATACTAGACATATACCGTCTTACCACAAAAACTTTTAAACGTCAGTTTATGCCTTGTCTAAAAAAATGACAAATTATGACGTTGACATATGGTTCATTTTGCAGCCAACATTTTTTTAGACAAGTGTAAAACAGGGGTTTAAGTTTTTGTAGTAAGGCCATAGTTCTTTAACTCGTGGCTCATAGAGCACTTTGATATACTTATGTGTCTAATATTTATTAGAAGAAAAAAAAACTAATATAAAATTACTGCAGTCCATTTCATCGGCAGTACATTTTTTATAAAGTACTTAAATTGAGTTATAAGTACATATTTTGGAGGTAACGATTCTCCGCCACGTTTTTATACGTCCTAATAAATAGTTGCTATATTGATTATTATAGAAGGCAAACCCGTATTTACCAAAGCCTAGTATGGGAACGCGTTAGTTCCCGTTATGCCTTAAGTAAGATATTAGGCAGGACCTAATAGGGAATTTATTATAAACAGCACATAGCTTTTTATAAATATTTATTGTGAACTCGTTGATTAGTGTTCCCCAGGCTCTATGTCAAATTGTATGTGAGTTAATGTTTATTGTTTTATGTTGTGACTATAAGATGTGATCTGGCGTGGCGTAAATAGTTTATATTGTAGTCGAGTTGTTTTCCGAAGCATTACATTTTTATATCAACGATTTTACAAGCTATATAAATATCAATAGTCGCTTTGAAATGCGGACTGTTGTGACTAGCACAAAACATGTTTGCATTTATGAAACTGCTTTCCACATTTACTAAATGTTTATGAAGCCACGCCTTATTGCACAAATTTTATTCGAATGCACACTGAAGACACGGGCCTTAGTTGTTTTTTCAAGTTGTGATATATTATAGCCAATTGTTTATGTATTTACTGTTGCATTTTAATTGATGTGCACTTGTGTGGAAAGTATATCAGCCGGGTAACAGCTATTTCTGTGTAACGGCTATGGGTTCTAGTCCCTGATGAGTAAGTTATGTATTATTATGTAACATTGTTGTTTGATACAAGTGAGAATCATTAGTGACTACAAACTTACGAGTACATGGATTTTAAATATTTATCGAATAACTAGCTGTTGCCCGCAACTTCGTCTGCGTGGGCAATATAGAATAGTCAAAATACTACTTATCCCGTAGGTGCATTCTTTCACGTGACAGTATAATTAGGATTAGCACTTAGCAGTCGCATAGATTCATTGATCAAGGTTGTGTTGTGGATGTGACCATTTATCTAAACAAAAGAAGTAAAGTTTGTGACGTTGTGAATATCTCTGGATCTAGTCAGCCAATTTGGAAAATTATTACGTATGGTGCGTAAGTAATTTTCACAGGAAACAGTTATAATCTATGTCTATATGCTTTGATCTCAGTGGCATGCACTTAGAGAGGCCTATGTCCAGCAGTGGACTGCGATAGGCTGATGATGATGATGATATGCTTTGAGTCTGACAAAGCTGTCATTTGTACATTTTCTGCAGCTGCTGCGACTAATCAGAAGCCAGAAAGTCTGTCAGTCTTACCATGGATATCGGCTTGTGTAGTTGACTGGATTGAAGATAGGTAGATAGGTAGTCGCTCCAAGCAAAATATTGGTACTCAAACAGATTCGGTGACTGGAAGCCAACACCAACATAGTTGGGGAATAGCCGGATGGATGATAAAATGAGTCATCATCATCAGCAGGCGCATAGGGTAGGATAGTTTCACTACTGGGGAGAAACACTTGTATGACGGGGATTTTCTGTGCACTTACTCACTATGGTAAGGCTGACCCCACATTAGGCGTGCGCGATCCTCGGGCGTGTGAGTAGCGCGGGCGTCGCGAGCACGCTGCATGAACGTCGCGTTTTGCTGCCCTGCGGCATGTGTGAAGAGTGCAAGCGACGCGGCGCTCGAGTTGCGTTCTTACCCCTTCGCCTGCTATCCCCGCCACCCGCTAAACGCCTTAGCAGTTAAACGTCAAGGAGAGCGGCGCGTGCGCGCCGCGACCTCGCTGTAGGTAAATGCCGCAGGGCAGCAAAACGCGACGTTCATGAAGCGTGCTCGCGACGCCCGCGCTACTCACACGCCCGAGGATCGCGCACGCCTAATGTGGGGGAGGCCTAAGCCGGGACTCCACCGAAATGTTTGCATTAGTTCACGAATAGGCAAAATGTACGTATCTGTGAGAGTCCACTTCATGTGTTCGTACTTGAAACCTGCAGTTTTGCCAAGATTTTCAAAATGTACGCTCTCAATTTGTCATTTCTTGGTGGAGCCAGCAAATCAAAAGAAACAAAAGTGTTGTATACTGGGAGTCACTACCGCACACCAGGAAAATTTCGCTCTTGCGTTTATATACCATATTTTGTGTCACACGTAAACAGGACGACAGTAAGTAAAAAAAGTCCACCGAAAAACTTTCAAAGATCTGATGAACGAACAAATCAGACCTGACTTGGTCAACTGGGGCCAATCAGAGCTCTATGAAGCGATCATATGCTTTGGCTCCTACTGTTATTGTGGTTTCTGAAAATTTATTCACCTCATTCAACGATGAATGTAATTCTGATGGTACTATTAAGAACACTTGCTTAGCGCAGAAGCTGACGTTGGCAGGTCGACTCTTTTGACTTCTCGAATAGGATACCATTGGTTTTTGTGCAATGCACACCTGCAACGCATGCTGGATTAGGATAGGATACAGGTGGATAGGATTTGCAACAGAAAACAATTCTGTCTTTGTGATTGAATGACATCAAACGTAGTTTTATATAAAAGGTGTTTTTTTAGACTTGGCTCGGGTCTTACTGAGACTGTTCGTAATCGTGACCAGTGCATTTGCGATCAGAAGTTGAAAGTAAGCATGTGTCTGGTATGCGACGCGCAATTTGTACGTTTTCAGACGCATAAAGCATTTTACGTGTGTATGGTATTAAATCGAGAAAGCTCCCATTTCTTATCTGCACTTTGTATCTGGGCTTGTTCTTAAAGCTACAGAATCCTACATTACCTACCTACCTCACGCTTAGCAGCACTTGCGAGAGACAGATCCTCCTTTCTTCTAGGATTAAGTTTACATACTTTGCATCAAAAAAAATAATGAAGGTCTACTTAATACTATTCACTCAAAGTAATTTGTTTTAAGGCCACCACATTAGTGGAAGAGAAGCTAAACTATGTTTATGAAAACATCCTGATATAAACTCCATCTGTAACTTTAAATGATAATTAATTGTTATACTAAAGTCATCATTTTTGACATAATATTCAAAAAATAATTTAGATGGCACCGTTTTATATTTGGCTGAGAACTATTATTTTCCTTTCATCAAGGTGATAATTATAATTGGATTTTGATGTGGCACGGCAAACTGACAAACACTATTGAAATGTCTATCGAAAAATTACACTACGTGTTAAAATATGGTGAATTACGGAAAATACACAACTCCATCTGTTGAAATAATAATCCTCTATAAAGAATGTATGGTAATTTATTGTCATTTACCACCTCGCTCCTTTGACAAATTTTATGTATTTTATTTAACACAGATTACCACAGATGGAGCTACTTTAACCTTGGCTAAACACAATTTTAATTTTTTTTTTCTTCCGAAGTTACTTATGAAGGTGTGATTTTCTGTGTAAAGGTTAATAATAGGCCGATCAACTAATATAAGTACAACATTCAAATGTACAGTTTTGACAAACAGATTGCGTGTCGTAATAATTTACATCTTGAATTCACAAAATTAATCATATCTTTTGATAGAGTGAATCGATTTCGATGAAACAAAAACTAAGTAATACCCCAAGTTACGTAGAATTTTTTTATATAAGCATTGTCTGCATTGAATTCGTAGGTTTTACGTGAATCCCGAACGAACAAACAGATAAACAGATAAACAGACAAACAGACAAACAGACAAACAGACAAAAATGACAAAAATGATGGAAATGGGTTCTGTTAGTTATCCTTTAACATGCTGGCTATTTTTTTTGCCAATTTCTTCAATGTACAAAAATTACTTTTCTACAGATTTATTATATGTATAGATAATTATTTCATAATAATTGTTTGTTTAACATTTTTGTTCATATGTATGTAATATATAAATAGTACAAACATAATATTTGCACAATGAACAATATTGAATGCCAGGTACTGCTAGATTAAATAAAGTATTAATATACATCGCATTCCTCTGTATTGAATTCCCGTAATGTTCCTAAGTAGTAGTTGGAATTCAGAGAAAATTATACATATTATGCTGTGTACTGTCAATTTAGATGCCCTTTTGATTTGGAAATGTATTTGCAATAGAGTAGTTTAATTTAATTTGTACTGACACCTTATATGAGAATCGATAATTTAAATGTTCAATTGTTTGCATGTGTTCTGGAAATGGGTTTTTAAACTAATGCGTTATAATGAAGTTTGTACTGTTCCTAGGAAAACTTTAGCAATAGAATTGTTCGCTAAGCGATGATTTGTGAGCTTTGTTCGGGGCTAAACTAACTTCCGTCCAAACTAATGTTCATAAGTTCGTGGGGAAGATAGACATAGTCGAATTCTGACGAAGGGGATGGGAAAGTATTTTATATGTATGTGTAGTAAATTAGAAACCCATTTCTATTAAAGTATGACATGTTTAGACAGAAGATCGTTTAAACGCAGTGTTGCAACATATGACGATTATAGTCTTTTATGATACTTACTTACGTCCATTTGGATGATTGCGTTTACGCTAGTATGCTGCGTACAACATTGATGTTTATTCTGATGACTGCCAGGTAAATCGATGTGGATGTAACTTTTTAGGAATGTAGTATTTATTACTCTCTTTGATCGCGTAAATGAGGTATTTTGGAAAAAGTGCGGCTTTCAGCGTCCGCTTATACTGATGCAAAGCTTTTGTCTCTTTGTAGAAATCGAGATATGGGTGCTTGAGCAACCGATACAAAATATTATAGCGAGACTAACCTATCGTTGCGGCGTAGTACCTTTTTCACTACTAACTTATATAAATTCACTTTATACTGACGACCAGGTAATGTCAAGTAACTTTGTCATGCTCTCTAGTAGCCAAATTGAGAGATACCAAGTTGTTTGACGTGAACTGTACGTTATGAAGTTGGATGCGTAAATTCAAAGTCGTCGATCGTGTTTTCGGTAGGAATAATGATTAATTATTCCCACGAGAAATATTATCTCACTGATATTTGTGAGTTAAATGCTTGAATTAAATTGATCTGTCAATCACCAACACTGTTGCTTGAGATAATCCTGCTAGAGGTTTCGTAATTATGGAGTGAATTGCGGTATTACCATATAAATGGTGCTAAAAATAGCAGGGCTTTGTCGTTAGTATTTAGGCTTTTCTCATGCCTACTAGCAATTTATTCGGCTTTCAATGTTATGCCTATAAACTTCGAAGTTTCCATATAAATCTTAGGATGTGTAACTGATGCATTTAGTACTACAACTGGTGCATCAAGTGATTATAGTGAGCATTTATAAACCTTAGAATTAACACTTCCAAGTAATTCCATTGGTTATTCTAAATGTGTTAATGTGTGTTCAATTAGAATGAAAGATGCTAGCATGAAATTATCTAGTAGGATAATCATGTCTCTATTCGTCAAGTAGAGAATCGAACGTGATAAGAATGAGTATAATAATACTTGGGAAAGTCTATATTTTTATAAGAAATCATTTTCGCTGCACTTCAATCATGGAAGTTGGTCTTGAATTCGAATTCATTAGTTTCCTTCATGCTATATCAATTAAAAGTCATTTGTCATGTGAATTACCACAAAATGTGTTTGCACAAATCAATTTTACAATCAATATACCTATTGCAGATATAAAATTATAGGCGTACTTATAGCTTTCAATGTGATAGATTCAAAATAATAAAAAATCGCTACTTAGATGATTGTTGTCAATTTAGCTACCAATTAATATATCGAGATTTAACAGTACAAAGGTTTAAATAATAGGTTCACAACAATGTAACCAATAAAATATTGTAATTTTATGCCTCTGACAGTACATAATAATTAATTTTAAATTAAAATAATTATGTACCCAATACGACTTTTCGATGTATGTATGAATTGCCTAAAAGCTCTATGTTTTATTTATGTACATGTAATAAACGTTAATGAATAATACACAGTTTTTTGTTTTATCCCATTCATATTGAAATTATTCATTACAAAAGGATTGATAAATAAGTATATTTCTAAGTCAATAATATAAAATTTCAAAGACGGGTGAATTTACGCTGCCTTACATTCTAGCAAGTTTTATATCTAACTAATACTATTATTAACATATTCTGTAAATGGAATATTACGACAATTACTGTCAATATTTTTACAATACATTTGAGACTCGTAAAAAACATTAAGCTGGGGTTTATCTTCATTACACAAATTGACAATACATACATAAATGATAGTTGAGCAAAAACATAATGAGATCACTAAATAGGTAATTAAAAAGAATGAGCATGGTCTGTTATTGCTTACAGAAAGTGCTTATAGTCCTTTTTTAGTGTTTGTTATTTTGACAGCATATAAATAAAAATGTGGTTAAAATAAAAGTATACAACATGATAAATTAATACTATCAATATTCCAAATACAAATATCACAACATTTTCCTTAATTAATTCTTATTTCTCTTTACACATATATCTTAGCGTAATACACATCAATAGTTAAGTAATTTAGATAAATACAAATAAGAACATTTACATTAGAAAATAATTTTCAGTGCCAGATCAATGTTACCATCCTTATTAAATCATATAATGTCATTACTATAAGAGAGCATTAATTTGCTTTATATTAAAAATTATAAAAATAGCATGGCCACTGGGAGATTAAATGCATTACATTATTCCAAGTTACGTTTTATGGGACTATGAGAACTTTAAGTATGTATAATATTTGAAATATAATATGAAGTATGCATGAACTTCATAAAAGTGACCTTAGAAAATCTATTAGACTGTAGATAAAGATTTATTTGAAATGCATATAATAATTGATAGAAAAATAACAAGAATACTTAATAATAAAAAAAGTTCAAAAAGTCCCATAGTGTAATGCTGGCTGTTGAGTAAAAGATACCAATATAGTTAGAATAATTTCACTTAATACTTACAAAAGATATTTTAATACTTATTACCTACATAGGTACTTTGACAAAAAATAAGTCCATAGCTATTAAGTATTCCGTCATGATTCACTGAAAAAAATATTTTTAATTTCTAACTAGAGTTATGAAACTGATATTATACAGTCTTTTTACATATCAGTTTTTGTAAGATCTGAGTATTTTCAGAATAAATTAAAGCTTCTTTTTACAAAGTATGTATTATTATAAATAAATTACGTAAATGCAATCAAATCGTGACTGGTGTCATATAGTCAGCATATAGATGTAGGATCTCCTTCCATAGTGCACGCTATATTATCTAATTTATGAGCTAAGTGCATTTTGTTTTCTAGTCCTAATATAATTTGTTCTCTATATTTACTGACATAGATGTACAACTCTTTTAAGGCAGACAGAGTGTCAAACTCATTCAACTGTTCCACCGAGAGTTGTTGCATAGAAGTACTTAGCTCTTGGTCTGTTACTTGAGGTAATTGAGATACAGATTGATAAAATCTTATAACCATTTCCCTATACGTAGGCAAATCTTTAGCAAAAAGTAATTTGTTAGAAGGAGAATCTTTACATAATCGATGTTCTGTTAATGAACAAGCATCCATAAAAGTTTGCGCGATAACTGATAATGAGGAGTCCACAGTTGCGGTTTTATTTATATCAAATATAAAATCTGGATTTTTTATGAGATTCACCCAAAATCTAAGAGGCAAGCTATTTGACTTCCAAGCATGAACGACTTCAGGATTCATGATACCATGCGTCCTAGCCGCGTCATCGAAGAGATCAAACAACCACTTGACAGCTGGTGGCAATACTTCGTTAACGGTGAGGATAGTGCTGAAGAAGTCATCAACGAACTTGTGGACTGTTCCTTTCGTAGACAACAGTCTCGTGAGGAATATCTCTGGGATGGCTTTGTGACTATGTTCTGAGGACTTGTTGATAATATGCTGATACTCTATTGGTTTTACCAGGTGATAGTAATGGACATTTTGGTCTGTGATGTCACTGTTATATACTCTGATGTGGGAATTGGAGCAGTAAATTCCTGTACAATTCTTACAAGGTATTTTGTATGGAGTGTTAAAACTGTCATTCTGGCGCGATATTAAGGACATGACAGCAGATTCTTTTACGCCGTAGTGAGCTAACGTGTTCAACTTACGCCAGCCATTAATCGTCTTCGTGGTGACATCTTCATCTTGAAGTGTAACATGTCCTCCTCTTCCGTGTCTCCATTCTAAATCAACTTCATGGACGGAGGGTCTCATAGAGAACGGAGTATTTTTGAACAGAGCATCTAATATTTTAGATTTCACTTGTGAAATACTATCACAATCTAAGACCTTGCATTGAACTTTTTCATCAAAATCATCTTGAACTATATGCAGTGTTATAGTCTGATGGTCTATCTGTTCTTTCAAAAGCTTTTCTTCTGATAAAGAATATCGCGCTTCGTGTGTTATGGCATCAACAACTCCTTTTTCAATTTGATGTTTTATTGCTTTGAAAAGCAAAAACAAAGAGGATCCTGCGTAGTCTTTGAGGTAATAATACATACAGAGAGCCATCCAATTAGTTAACATTTTTTCAACCACACTTTCTGTTCTTCTTAACATAAGTTGAGGGTGCTTATTGCATATCGATTTATCAATGAGACGTAATAAAAGAGACTTTAAAATATCGGTTGCATATTCCATTTTCCCCATGAGTATTATCATCAGCAAGGAAGCCACGTTGACTTTGTCCCGAATGTTAAACGACTTTTGTGACTCTAATGTGTCTATAAATGACAAAAGGAAACATTTATTATTCAAAAGTTGCTCAAATTGAATCATAGCTGCATCATAGTTGGTTCTCGGAGCGTTAATAAATTGCCGTTGGACATTCAGAATAGGATGGTCTGATACTCCCGGGAAGAATACCTTCATGACGTAGTTCACGTGATCTAGCGTCGGTATACCTGAGTGTTCCAAGTCAGCTGCCAAATCAGACATATCAGTTTGCAACTCAGCAAAAGCCAATTTACATTCTAATCTAACATTACTCTCTAATGTATCCATTTGAATTTGTATCCTTTTATATTCTCTTTCAGCTTTTGTACTACGACGTCTGTACATAACTAGCACAATCATGAATATAAGCACTAGAAAGAAAGTTCCTCCAGCGATGCCAGCGATTACTTCAGGAGGGAAATTATAATTTCTAAGTAATTCGTAATGAAGATAACCAATAGGGAATCGCAAATTTTTACCAACTTTTACAACAACCAAAGGTAAATTAATTTCTGATATTTGTACTCCATTTTCATCGGTGTTAGCAGGTTGTATTTCAGGAGGCGTGCACAGAAGTTGTTGCATTGTAAGGCTTGTAACGTTACAAGGCTGTGTTCCGATAGTGACAATAACATCCGATTCGTCACTTGCCCTTATTAAATTTTCACCTTCTATTACCAGTGGATCTCCTTTGTAAGATTTTACGCCCTTATTGGGGAATTGGTATACATAAGGATCCTCAACGAAAAGCATATGAGACCTAGGGGGGTTGAAGTGCTTCTCATGCATTGTTTCTACATTGTCTAAAACAAATCCAACTTTCATAGCTATTTGAGGAGTACTAGTCTGAGTTTTTGTTGCTTGCAAAATATCAAAATATTTTTTATTAACTGCAGGACTAGGACATTCCATTTGATGTTCATTGAGGACAGTGCACTCTGTGTGGTTCACAGGCACCTCTTCATTAGCAAAATATAATTTCATAAGAGGTTTTTGAATTGTGTGTAAATTCGTCCCATGAACGGTTATCATTCTTCCGCCGGATACGAAACTTTTGAGCGGTTTTATCTCCATTATGGTAGGGTCAGCAGTATAATTAAATAAATCCCCCTGCAAAGTGCGATTAGCATTATCTATGCCAACAGTCAATGTGTGGATAACTCTAGGCGCGTCCGCTTTTGGTGTGATACAAATTAATCTACTATTTGAGGTCTGAGTTGTGTTAACATAACAAGGAAGTTCATCCAAATAGGCAGAGATAGATGAACCTATGTTTAAATGCTGCCCACCTATAGCTAGCTGAGTGCCACCTGCAACTGGCCCCAGGGTTGGATATAAACCTTGAAGTTTGATGTTTTTATAACTGAACAATACAGATGATTCTGTATGACCTGAATCATTTTCTACTATCACTGGTGCTACAGTAGAGCCATTAGAGGGTCCAGTGCGACATGTAATGCTGACAGATACTTCAAAATCAACAATCTCACATAGAACATCACCAATACGAACTTTGCCAGATACTTCTTCAACTCTTAAGCCAAGATTACTGCCTTCAATAGTGACTATAGTTCCTCCCTCTATAGGACCACTTAAGGGTTTGATCATATCAATTCTTGGTTTTGGACACTCAGTAACAGGATTTTCCAAGCAAGTTTCACTATAAGAACAAGAGTTGCCACACCAAGTGCACTTGTAGATAGAGTTTCGAGTTATACACAAAGAACAATCTGCATGTTCTCTATGTGATCCAAGAATTTCACATTTGTATAGAGTGATGTTGATTGTATCAATGTAATGTTTATGATTCCACACAATTTTAACACTGACATTGTATTCCCCAACATCTTCTTCATATGAGTAGGTTGTTTTGTCACACACAATGTAATGATTAGACTCAACTCTTGCAGGTAGTATCATGTTAGCCAGCTCAATGCTGACTATACATTGAAATCCTGTGTGACCAGGTTGTAAGTGAGGCAGATTTTCAACTTCAAGTTCCAATTCTTTAGGCACATTGTTTGGTAGCAAAATAGGCTTCTTGTATTGTCTTATTCTAGGACAATGTCCAATACCATGATTTAGCAGTTTAGTAGGATTATTTTCACCACTTATGATGGTTCTTTGACAAACTGATGTATCATGTGTACACCTGTTATCATAAATGCACCAATTGCAGGCCCATTCACTCAATATGCAAGAGTGACATGTTGTATGTTTAGAACAGTCATAGAAAGCAAAGTTCCTGGAAACAAAATCCTTATTTGTTTCTGATGAGTGCACAGAAAGGGAAACATACACATGATCTTGGTTTTGGGTTATTTTAGGTCTATGCTTTACATCTGGGGTGGGACAAGCAAGGCCATTGGAGGTTACAGCAGCATCTATGGGAGGTGTATTTCCAAAAACACATTTATATTTTGCTCCAAAAGGTAGTTCTGGTAAAGTTCTAATTATAAGCTGCACTGTGGTTACTTCATTCATGGATATTCTGTCAGGTAATATCTGTTCAAAATCAATGCACTGTTGGCCAATGTATTGGGATAACCACCTGGGTGCACTTTGTGTACCTTTTTGACACATATTTTGTACTGTGCAGCGCTTTTCTAAGGAACACCATCCACAATGAGGATCATTTGATTCTAGACAAGAAGAACAATTGCCATGTTCTGCACATCTTTCAGTTGGTATTTGCACTATGGAATTCCTTGCCAATACATATAGAGTTTTCTGATAAGGGGAAAGGGTTGTGTCTGGTAGAATTCTTTGACCAGGTAAAATTGATTCACTTGAATATTCTAAAGCTTTATCAGCATCAATAAGGACCTTCTTCAAAACACCATTACTGGTACCTAGAAATGCTACAGTATGCAATCCAGTAACAGACATAGTCACAGAACTAATCAATGTATCATTCCAATTAATGACTGACATTGTTTTGATAGGATACAGTCCACTAATTTTCAGACCTACTTCACAAAAGTTGAGTATATTTCCTGTGGAGCCAACACTGGGACATTTACCATCAGATATCATGCCTGATATATAGCCCATGTTTCTTGCTTTAGTACTGCCATTAAAACACATGTGGACATTCTCATTAAACTTAATTTCTATTTCTTGCAAAGAAAATACACAAATAGCTGACTTAGCCATAGGCTCATTAGAAATACTTTTTGATGGACTAAAAACCGCTATAAGAATAGAGTCACCTGTTTCAATACCCAGCTGTGCAGCTAAGTTTGCACCAGCCTTAGCAATCTTAGCATCTTGAACTAAATTATAATTGACCACTTCACTCTTACCACTAATAGTTTCTTCTCGAACATGGCACTCTAAGGTGACTTCTGTGTAGCTATTATAGTTGTCATCATTAACACACGTACGGGCTAAGCGAGAAACATACCCTAGTTCTTCATTACCAGCTAGGTGTGAATGTTTCTGGATTATCAAAAAATAGGCATAATCACTTGCATTAAAGCCATACACATACTGTACTAAGAAGTTATCTCTGTATTTAACATCTATTTGTATTGAACTCTGTTTATTAAACGTTAATTGTGCGGTGTCGAGCGTCATCAGGTCGCGGCTGGATATGGCAGGGACATCATGTCTGTACTCACCATTGTTAGTAAATGTGGTTCCCACATATAGCACATTGGATCTGTCCCAAGAATTATATCTCTCAGGGCCGATGAACGCGTACGTGGAGGCGTCAGCGTCATTAGCAGCCACACTGACTGGAACGAACTCCGGTTTCGCAGACAGATCTCCTAGTTTGTACTTGGAACAGGATCCCTGGGCCACGGAACCGCACGCAATCACTCTTCCAGATTCTTGATCTATCACTAATATCTTGTTCACGTTATCAGTCCGAACAGTCTTTATATCTGACGATGGGCAGCCACTTGCATGACACATTGGGTTGTCGAGAATCGGACCTGTGCCTATTACATGGATTGGTTTCAAGTCAGGGCTTAACTGGTGAATCCAGTTTAACGAACCAGCGTATACTTGGCCACTGACTCTATCCACGGCAAGATGATAAAAATGGTATGTCTCATTAGGCTGATTTGGATATTGTGATATGAAGTCGTAACCATACACTATTGTGCACCGAAGCCAAAATGTTATGACTAACACTGTAATTGGAGTAGCCATGATCACATTTTAACTTATAGTTGGGATGTTAATTTCACTTTTTCACACCGTTTACGTTGTTTTCATTTAATTTTCAACCCATCTTTAATCCATTACAAAAATGTAATGTAACTTGTAAAAGCATCCATCGATGCCGATGACACGGAATAAACAATAGAGTGACTGAATGTATAGCTCCTATATTACTGACCATAAACTACAACCACCCACCAAAAATCCATTCCATGGATTTATAAAACTGGGGCTACAATATAGCCGTCCAAGATTCGTCTTCTTTGTGTGCCTAAATATCTCTTAATGCGATGTGCTTGTTAATCAACATTAGCAGGTTCTCGTGCCGGATTGTGATGGATGTGTGTGATATTTTGTATGGCCGAAACTCGAGACGAAAAGGTGTTGGACATGTGAACTTATGGATTCGATTATAGTTCACATGGCTATTGGTAATCTGTGCATCAAATCAAACATTCCCACTTGCCCATAGACATAATATTAGTAAACAGGACTGCGCATATAAACCCAAAAAACGAGCCGAGTGAAACAGTTAGTACGGAGGCTGTCTGTCCCTTTCTAATAGGGTGACTATGAGATTAAGCTATGTGAGACAAATCCGAATTTGCTAAGATTATTAAACGCAGATTGGTATTGAAGTTTTAACTTACGCAGTTTGTGACCTTAAGATACTTATAAAGGCTTTTAATAATTAGCAGGAATTAGCAGTATAAAAGCAGGAAGATTCGAAGTGAAGACTGTTTTTTTTGTATTTCTACTTCATATATAGACTGCTGAGCCATTTACGTCGCCTTTCTTCATTTTTTGGGAAGCTATAACAATAGTACAACAGTTTTAAAATCCATCACCCATATTTTCACTCATTTCAAGAATTCATGGGCACCCTAGTTGTTTGGTTTACGAAAATGTTATTATTAGCTAACCTGTGGAACGATATATTGCAACCACCATAGGATTCACTTTTACAAGTATAAACACAACACTTTTTCACCATTTAAATAGTTTAAATTGATTTAATACAAAAAATATAAACAAAATTTTAAATGCTGATTACGCGCCAAGAATGTTCAGGGTTACCGCTAGAAAAAAAAAAAAAAAACAAAATAAAAATTTATGTTGTTTATGTTTTAAGAATAATAATTTATATAAATAATTTATGCGTATAATAAATTAATGCGATTTTTATTAATTTGTTGACTTACAATTGTTAAAATAAGATAAAAATATATGTGATTCAATTGTTTTTTTGGGAAGACAAAACTGTTGATCACAACATTTTTTTTATGCTGGCAAGGTGTTAGAAAGAGACAAACAGCCTCCGTTCTAACTATCCCTCTCGGCTCGGATTTGCCTCTGTGTATTATGCAACAAATTTAGTACCTTATTGCGTTGGAATAGAGTTCATTTTCGTAAATATGTATTTTGAGCGTGCGCAATCTTGTTTATTATATTACATCTATGCAATTGCCACTCCCACAGATAAAAAAATACAAATGTCGTGTTGAGGTTCTTGTTGCGTGCCGTGCATCTTGTTTTGTCCGGTAGTTTGGGTTAATATTTTTATTAGAGATTATTGTGACTAATGTAATTAATTATGATCTAACACTTGTTAATAAACAATGTAATGATGGAAACGTGTGATGGACAATTTTCCATGTGTATTTTTTTGTCCTAACAAAATGTTGGGTAATTCACTTGTTAGTGAAAATAAATAACTGTGAGACTATTTGCTGTGCACAATGATGGCTTCCATGGCTGCAGGCGGTCCTGGGGACCCCCACACACAGATGAACACCTACAGAAGCTATGTGACCATGCTGGCTGATCCCGGCGCCAAGGACGAGATCAAGCTCAAAGCTGCACAGGAACTAAGTGAAAACTTCGAGGTACTTAAGTATACACATACATTTTGCTCTTTGTTAGCCGCCTTTATGTAAAATAGGTCAAAGAGCGGCCTTAGGATATGATGACCCAGCTGGGGCTGTGGGGTTTTGTGGAAGAGTTTCAGGGGCCTTGGTCCTTCCATCTAGAAGGAAAATTGGTGGGTTTAAAATAGGTCAGTCTCTGACACTATTGTTGCGCCAACAGCAAGAGGAGTCATTTATTGATTTCCAATGTACGAAACAAAGGGTTTGATGTCTGACAACCAATCTTACCAAGGGGTATTGGGTTGCCCGGGTTACTGGGTTGACGAGGTTGGATAGGCACTCCTTGTAAAATACTAGTACTCAGCAGCATCCAGTTATACTGGAAGCCAACCCAAACATAATTGCGAAAAGGATAGGCAGATGATGACAACAACAGGTTCGATGATAGATTCTTTACTGAATCATGATCATACTGCATTATATTTTTCCATGAATTTCATTTAGCTTCTGAAATAAGAAACATTTTAATCTTTACAATGTGAAAGTTGCACTAATAATAACTCAATAATGGCTGAACAGTTTAAGCTGAAAATGCATCTACAGGAAGAATATCCTAGGTTACTGATGAAACTGCAGGTGGAAGCTAGTAATATCAACCACCACCACAAAGTCCAAACAATACCATGTATAACATTTTTCAGGTAATACTCAGTTCCCCTCAATATCCACAATTCCTGGAACACTCGTTGAAGATATTCCTCAAAATACTCCAAGATGGTGAACCTCATTTCATAGCTGAGTATAATATTCAGCAAGTGAGGAAGCTGATACTGGAAATGATCCACCGACTTCCAATAAGCGAGACCCTGAGGATTTATGTGAGACCCATCTTGGTGCTGATGTTAAAATTGATGGAAATTGAAAACGAAGAGAATGTTCTGGTGTGCCTTAAGATTTTTATGGAATTACATAAACAATATAGACCTCCTTATAGCAGTGAGGTGGATGTAAGTATATTTTTGAGCTACCATTATAATGACACATTTTTACATTTACGGCGTTTGGGCTTTTGCAATATCACATATTTTGATTTATTATCTCTAGATTCACAAGTTCCTGCAGTGGGTGAAAGGGATCTACTCTGACTTGCCAAATCACTTGCCTAAAATATTTGAACCCAAACCTACCATTAGGGTAAAAGATTTGTCTGAAGTGAACATTGATCAGTTGCTACAAGAGACTTACACCACAACACCCATACATACTGAGAAGAAACTCCTTGATGGGAGTGTTGTTACTGTAAGTATAATTTGGTCACACAAATTTTTTATCTTGGTCACACAAAACTAAACCTTTTCTTGGAAGAAAATTCTCAAAAATTTTTCTCTGTGATAAATCCTAAAGTATGCAACTTTAAGAATCAAAATAAAACATGCTAAAAGAGAACACCTTTAAAAATAAAAATCAGGACTTTAAAAAAGTGTCCTATTTATTCACCACAATGTATTTTATTACAGTACAACCTGATACCAAGATCGGTGCTGTCATTGAAAGTGATACAGGAGCTACCCATCATTGTGGTGCTCATGTATCAGTTGTACAAGCAGAATGTGCATCAGGAGGTCAGCAACTTCATCCCTCTCATCATGGAGACTATTACTCTGCAGCCGGCCGCTACGCACAGGTAAGATAGGACCAAAAGTTTTATTTTATTTGTTCTCTGCTGCAGCAGGTTAGACTGGAAGCTGACCCCAACATAGTTGGCAAAATGCTGGGCAGATGATGATTTTATTTTGGCATTGTTCAATTTGATCATGGATATCTAGCTAGAAAGGATAAGAAAGCGCAAAATCATTTATTTAGATACTCTTCGGTTCATATGTGTTTTTTGCTGGGAAGAAAAAACTTTTCTGAGCAAATAAGAGTCTTTATACATATGTTTTCTGTACAGCTAGAGACCAATAGTCAATAGACTTCTATATGCACTCTGTTTAACTAATTATCAATATTTATTTACAGACAATCCGCTTCGTTTAACAAGGAAGTTTTCGTGGACTTCATGGGCGCCCAAATAAAGACTTTGGCGTTCCTAGCTTACATCATCAGAATATATCAAGATACCATTGCTAATCACGCCAATTTGATGGTGAAAGGTATCATAGGGCTATTGACGCTATGCCCACCGGAAGTGGCGCATTTGAGAAAGGAACTCGTCATAGCAACACGACATATCCTGGCTACGGATTTAAGACTGAGTAAGATGTGATAAGTTGCCATTCGATTTTTGTAATAATCCTCTTTATGTACAGCTTATTTACATTGTTTTTAAACGGTTTTTTTTTTCTTCTAGAATTTGTTCCATACATGGAACGTCTGTTCGACGAAGATGTACTATTAGGTGGCGGGTGGACGGTCCACGAGTCGCTGCGTCCACTCGCGTACTCAACACTGGCAGACTTAGTACATCATGTGAGACAACTGCTGCCATTGACTGATCTAGCTATAGCTGCTCACTTGTTCTCCAAGAATGTTCATGATGAATCTCTTCCTACAAGGTACCTTTTAGGATTTAACTATAGTATAATTTTAATACCTGTTACTGATTTGATATTTTTGTGACAGATACAAGCACATCAAGCTACTCCAATCTGAAGATTTTTTTCTATTAACATTGAACTTTGTAGATCAAGTTTAAATCTATTTAAAACAGTTCCGCAGGTTGCACTGGGTTGATGTGCTGGCTTCTGTGCGTTTAGCAAAATTGCACTAAAGTTCATAAATACTTTCTCTGAAAATGTAATTTTAGCATCCAAACAATGTCGTGCAAGTTGCTTCTGAACCTGGTGGACTGCATTCGTCAGCGCTCCGAGAGCGAGGGCGCCGCGGCGGCCGGCACGCAGCCGCAAGGCCGACAGTTGCTCATGCGCATACTAGAAGTGTTCGTGCTGAAGTTCAAGACCATATCCAAGCTGCAACTGCCTGCTTTGATGAATAAATGGTATGTGCTTACAATGTTGCTAAGAATTTGTTTCGGTTTTGTTAGTGTCAATGACTTTTACAGGGATGATATGGAATTTTTTTTTTTACAAAAAGAAACAGACGCTAACCTACTCTACGTATACCTATGTAATTTAAAAATACTATGCTGAAAACCGTATCAAAGCGGTTCAGCCAAATGTGAGATAAACATGCATACATAGGTACAAACACACATATTAACAGTACAGTCAAACTGAGAACTTCCTTTTTTTGAAGTCAGTTTAAAAACAAACAAAAAATTTCCTCCTTCATCAATTTGTTTAGTACATTCCTAGCGTAGTGGTATAATGTTTTCCATTACTTCTTTCAGCAAACAAACAACGCCACCAGCGAATGGTACAAATGGGACCACACCTAGCACTCCCACTACCCCAGGCCCAAGTACTTCCACAGCAGTAGAAGTGAAAGTTGAGGAAGAGAAACTTGCGCCAGATTTCCTGGACAGCCTATCCAAGAGTGAGGAGAAATCTAAGATAGGTTTCCCTACATCACAGATGAATAACCTGAATGTTGGTGACTACAGGACCTTGGTCAAGACGCTTGTATGTGGAGTCAAGACTATTACGTGGGGCTGTGCTTCGTGCAAGGTTAGTAGCAGGAGAACTAGCTTATTAGTATTATTTATTTCCTGGATGATTCTTATGGGCTGTATGGAAATTCAATTAAATTACAGAATATTGTGAATTGTGCATATTTATTGAGATATAGAGTCAATAATGAAAATTGCGCAATGTTTTGTTGCAACATAAAATTATATTGCACAGTAGTTTTCTTGTAGTATTACGCAATTTAATTGATTGATCACCTACGTAGTGCCTTAGAATGATAGACAAGATTAGCAATTACATCCAAAAAATACCATTTGTATTTTCTCTCCCAGCAGACAACAACGAATACAGAAGGGACATCAACAACGACCATAACTGGTCAAAAGCAGTTCAGTGCTCGCGAGACGTTAGTATTCATACGCTTAGTGCGTTGGGGACTACAGTCACTTGACATCTACACGTTAGCCGCGCCTCGTGCGCCGGCGCAGCCGCCCGCGCAACCACACGTACGGTCTAAAGAGGAGAAAGAAGTGCTCGAGCATTTCAGCGGAGTGGTAAGTACTTGGACACTGTCAAGTTTTGGTTAAGTAAAAATTGAAATAAAAATTCTTAGGATTTGCTTTGAGGGAGATAAAATAGTGGGTTTTGTGTTTCTTTGCAGTTTTCAATGATGAACCCACAAACCTTCCAAGAAATATTTACAGCGACGATTTCCCATATGGTCGAAAGAATCAACAAAAATACAACGTTGCAAATAATTGCAAATACATTTTTGTCCAATCCGGCTACGTCGCCGATATTCGCGACAGTACTTGTTGAGTACCTTCTCCAAAGGATGGAGGAAATGGGGACTAATGTAGAGAGATCCAATCTTTACTTGAGACTATTCAAACTAGTGTTTGGTTCCGTCAGCCTCTTCCCAACTGAGAATGAACAAATGCTGAGACCACACTTGCATAGCATTGTTAACAAGGCCATGGATTATGCCATGACAGCTAAAGAACCCTACAATTATTTCCTACTACTGAGGGCGTTATTCCGTTCCATTGGAGGCGGCAGCCACGACCTTTTATACCAAGAGTTTTTACCACTTCTACCCAATCTACTTGAAGGATTGAATCGCCTACAGAGTGGCCTACATAAGCAACACATGAAAGATCTTTTCGTCGAGTTATGCTTGACTGTACCGGTAAGATTAAGTAGTCTATTACCTTATCTACCGATGCTCATGGATCCTTTAGTATCTGCATTAAATGGCTCCCACACATTAATATCACAAGGGTTGAGGACTCTCGAGCTCTGTGTCGATAACTTGCAACCCGACTTCTTGTATGAACACATCCAGCCGGTCAGGGCTGACCTCATGCAAGCGCTGTGGAGGACATTGCAGAACAATGAAGTTGCCAGAATCGCGTTCAGAGTCCTCGGGAAATTCGGCGGCGGCAACCGCAAGATGATGATAGAACCACAGAGACTCGAGTATAGAGAAACCGACGCGCCACCGCCCGCGGTGCAAGCATACTTCCAAGACCAACCGAAACCCATAGATTTCGAAGTAGACAAAGTAATAGAGACAGCTTTTTCTGCGTTAAAGTCAAGCATGACAGATCCATTTTACCGACGACAATGTTGGGAAGTGTTGCGATGCTACTTAGCTTCGTCACTTAATTTGGACGACGATAAGGCGACCTTACAGAAACTGTTCAACCACCCCAGTTTCATTGACGGCAAGATTCAAATCCAGAACGGACCTTACTACAAATGCTCGAACAGTATAGTGAGAAACACACATCGCACGGCTCTGACAGGAATGTTTGTGGCCGCTGCTATCAAAGAGTTGCGTCATCACGTGCTGCCAACGATGGTTTCGTTAGTGAGGCACTATACTATGGTAGCGATAGCTCAGCAGGCGGGACCGTTTGTCGAAAGCTCTGCACCTAAAGACGGTCTGGACGCGTTGGTCCTCGTCGATGCTATCGCCGTTATTATGGGTCATGAAGAAAAGGAATTATGTAAACCTGGTCATCTTGCGTTAGTTCTTATGATAGAGACTGCGGCGACGGTGCTTGGAAGCCGAGAACGTGCCTGCAGATTGCCTTTAATGGAGTACCTCGCTGAACGAATGTCGGCGTTGTGTTACGAGCGAGCCTGGTACGCCAAGCTGGGCGGTTGCATCGCAGTCAAGTTCATGGTAGAGAAAATGGCACCGGAATGGGTTTACAAACACGTGTTCACATTTTTGAAGGCCGTGCTGTTCGTTATGATGGATTTGACGGGTGAAGTTTCTTCGGGTGCCATAGACATGGCGACTGTCAACTTGGAGAGGCTCGTTAGAGTTTGCGTGGTTGGGCCTTGCACTCAGTCGGTCGAGGCGGAAGGTGACGTAGCTGCTGCGAAGGCTAGAGCCTTACATGATGTGCTTCAGGAACTCGTACTGCAAGTAACAAGTCCTCACCTTCTTGTCAGACAACAGGTAAAAATCATTAGTTATTTAATTCTTCATTTTTGTATGTAGTCAATCGAACATTGTTATAATTTTTATTTATTTTAAAGGCCATGAAATCATTGGAGCTCATAGCAGAATTACAGAAGAAGACAGTGACAGAAGTAATGGATCCGCATAGAGAAGTGTTAGCGGATATAATTCCACCGAAGAAACATTTGCTTCGACATCAACCAGCGAACGCCCAGATGGGTCTTATGGATGGAACTACCTTCTGTACTACTTTGAAACCTCGGCTCTTCACTATTGGTAAGTGTGTTACTTTCTTACCATTGACAACTCTACTCTACTTAATCTTACATAAACCTAATAGACAGACTTGTGTTGCTGGGGAATGTGTTGCCCCGCTTCTTCCCAGAAATAATAATTTGAATAAAGGTTTTTGAGTTGACTTGACTTTGTTTCAAAAAATTACCTGTAATTTTTTCTAGATCTAAACATAAATGAGCACAAAGTATTCTTCCGGGAGCTACTTTCGCTATGTGAAGCTGAGGACGCGATGCTAGGAAAACTGCCATGTTATAAAGGGGTCAATCTTGTGCCGTTACGTGCCTCAGCTTTGAAAGCTCTTGCCGCCTGCCATTATATACAGGAGAAGCATTGCCGTGAGAAGATATTCCAAGTGCTTTACAAGTCTCTTGAGAAAAATGATCAAGAATTGCAACAGGTATGTTATCAAATCATTGACAAAAACACTGAACTCATTGTGTTAGATTTAATTTCAATTAACTTCGTAACTCTATACTTATCAATATGAAACTTACTTAATTGTGTATGTATTAATTATGTTCCATATGCTTTTAGGTCGGCTTCGAGTGCATGCAGAAATTCCTGTCAGGTTTCCAAATCGACATGGAGATGGTTCACCCAGTAATGCGACCTCTATTGCTAACACTTGGTGACCATAGACATTTGAGCGTGAACGGAGCAAAGAGGTTGTCATACCTGACCCAGTTGTTCCCTTCCACGTTCAGTGAGAAACTATGTGAACAGCTACTGCAGTTATTGAAGAAACTTCTGGATTATTCTATACAGACCAACAGAGGTATGTATTATTTTGGACCCTTTAGGCTTTATATATGTATATCCTCCGAGCCTCTAGGCCGGCTTTAATGGAGCATATATTTTAATAAGTCATTTAATAATATGTGATCTTCCCAGGTGGAAACTTCCTCCAGAGCGTTTCAAAGAACATGGAAAACGAGCAGAAGATAATAATTCTGATCGGTATATTCCATCAAATACCGGCCGCGTCGCCTCGCTTTATCGACGTGTTATGTCGGCTCATATTCCACACTGAAAAGTCGCTTATGATTGAAGCCGGATCTCCTTTCAGAGAACCACTTGTAAAGTTCTTAATGAGGTATGTACCAGTGATCTGTAGTACGGTCTTGTCTCTATTGTATTGTTCATTGAATGATTGCGAAAGCGTTTTTCGTATTTAAATTTCCATGGCATCGATATCGAGATATTTAACGATGTTTCTTTTTTCAGGTATCCAAAAGAGACTTTAGACCTAATACTGAGCGACAACAACATAAAAGACCAACAGTGGAGCCGATTCCTGGTCTTCCTCATCAAACACCCGAAAGCCGGTCCCCCGTACAGGGAGGCCTTGCAAACGGCCAAGAAACCTCGACTTATGCAACTGTTGGCGGCCAATACTGGTGGTAATTCGGCCAACCTGCCAACAGCTGACCGGTCTGAGATGCAGTTCCAAGCTGTTAGAGTGATATCCTTGTTGATCAAGTTCGATGAAAAGTGGTTGGCCGGCCAACCTGATTTGATCGAGTTGTTGAAGCGCATTTGGTGCAGTGATCAGTACCATGTGAGTATTTTGATCACTTTTGTTTTTCAACAGTTAAATATGTATCACAATTTTTTTTCTTAGATGTTTATGACAGCAACAACTAAGGCCTAAGTCTACCGACAGTTTTCTTTAAACAACTATTACCCTGGAAATTCACTTTAAACAATAGTTTAAATGAACCTTACTCTTTAATAGTCGGTAAACTTGGTTTTGACTGAGATAAGATATTTTCTTCACCAAAAAATGAGTACTATAATAGTTTTGTCATTATATTATTTCAGGAAGTACACAAGAAAGTAGAAATAGTTGACTGTACGCACTGGAAGGAGCCCAAGCTGATAGTGAAGATATTGCTGCACTACTTCGTGCAGCATAAGTCCAGCATCGACTTGTTGTTCCAGCTGCTGCGAGCCTTGTGCGACCGATTCATACCTGACTTCCAGGTAAAAAATATATCTTATTTTTCTAGTAATTTGGTTTATTGTTTTTGATATTATAGAAGGACAAACTAATTGATTTGCTGTGGCTGTTGTCCATATTCTGCAGATTTGGAATTAAACAATTTTTTTATGATGTAGAAGGGCTCTTTTAAAACCTAGTGATTTCCAAAACATCAAACCTAAATTCATTTATTCTAACTTGGCTGCAAAACAGCACTTTTTCAAGACAGCCCCAAAACGCCCCCTCTCATCCCTCAAGCTCACTTTCACAAAAACTAAATATTTAAGTATATCTATGTTTCTCTTTCCAGTTCCTACGCGATTTCCTAGAGAACACAGTAGCTCAGACGTACGACATCGAATGGAAGCGGGCCGCATTCTTCCGCTTCGTGGAACATTTCGCCAGTGATGCCATGTCGCAGGACTTGAAGGCCAAAGTTCTGCAGATGATCCTGATCCCGTGCTTCGCAGTCAGCTTCGAGAAGGGACAGAAGATCGTGGGCGGCTCGCCGGCGCCCTATCAGGATAATCCCGACAACGTCGTCTCCGTGTTTATTAATAATGTAAGTTTTTATGCTGATGTGTGTGTGTGTCGTATGTAGCTATATTATGACGATTTATTTGGTTTTATTTTTAAATTTCTTTAAAAAGGATGCATGTAATAAATTAAGGTTTTCTATCAACCAATGCATGTATTAAATGAAGGAGGTTTTGTAACAAAAAATGAATGTCCTTGTCTATTATATTCTTCTTCTTAAACTATGGTCTATCTATAAAGATTCGCTAAGCAAAAATTATCATACATACAGAATTTTACATTTCATTTCGATCTGTCTTCATTATTTAGCTTTTATGAATATTCTTATTGTTTTTTAAATTTTCACCTTATAAGCATTATGGAATACTATAACCAATATGAATATAAACTTCTCACTAACCCCATTAATCCACCAACCCCCAACTTCACCCAATCATACACGATAGTCGCGTTAATTAATACCAGTTTCTATCTCAGGTGATTGACCCAGAGAATCCGTTCGCGTGTTCGGACGCGGTACGCATATCTCTCTTGCAGTTTGCTTGCCTACTCCTCGAGCAAGCGTCACCGCATATACACGATGCGAACAATAAGAAGCAAGGCAATAAACTAAGGAGACTCATGACCTTTGCCTGGCCCTGTCTGCTTGGCAAGAACTTTGTTGATCCTGCGACTAGGTGAGTGTGCTTTTATGGTCCATGTTGGATGTATGTGTTAAGAAATAATAATTACTTCAGGACTGAAGCACGAATTCTGCAGTTGATTTATGTCTGATTTTTACACTTTAAGACCTTATGTACGAGTTTTTTTTTGCTTTCCCCAAAAGGGGGTTCATTAGAGATAGCGCTTCTTTGAAGTAATAAAGACTTTTCTAAATGTATAGTTATTGAGTTTAGATTACATGCCATGTATTCCACAGGTATCACGGACATCTACTTTTGAGTCATATCATAGCTAAGTTCGCTATCCACAAGCGGATAGTGTTGCAAGGTAAGCTTTCTTAAACCTTTCTTATATTTTAAAATTTCTATTAAACTGATGTATATGTATACAAAAACATGCTTTATTTTTTAAAACGCTTATATTAGCTTCGCTTGAAGCGAAGCTAATATAAGCGTGTGTTACAAGCGAATCGCTTGTAACTATGTATGTAAGAATATCTTGGAATCTTGATCTAACAGACTTCCTGGTCTTCGATTAGGATGAAATTTTACAAACGCTCTGAGTTCTGATGACAATACATGACTGTCTAAGAAACGAAGCGTGTTTTTTAACTATATTTTCTTTTTCATTTTTAATAAGTTTTACCCTTATTTTGTTTTTTTAGTATTCCACAGTCTCCTAAAAGCGCACGCAGTGGAAGCCCGCTCCGTGGTGCGTCAGGCGCTAGAGATACTGACGCCTGCCATGCCACAACGCATGGAGGATGGCAACACCATGCTCACGCACTGGACCAAGAAGATCATAGTGGAAGACGGTCACTCCGTACAGCAACTGTTCCATATACTGCAGCTTGTTGTTAGACATTACAAGGTATGGTGACAGTGCAAAAATCACATATCATTTATTTTATGTGGTCACAATGTGTAAAAATTAAAACTCTTTTAGGTTTAATTCCAAAGATGAATTCAAAATACATACTTCCATTTTTTTTTAATTAATCCTCAAAACTCTAAACTTTTGCAAATCAAATCCTTTGACCAGTAATTGATTTTTAAAAAAATCTTAAACACAGATCACAGGGGAAGTCGGTAAAAAAATATTCTGCCACTTTATCGCCCTTTCTCTAACATGCCCAATCAAACAGCATAATACCCTAAAACCTGAATAAATTATTTATATTATACTTCTTTCCCAGGTGTACTTCCCAGTACGTCACGCACTGGTAGGACACATGGTAGCCGCGATGCAGCGTCTAGGTTTCTCAGCGACTGCCTCGCTGGAACATCGCCGCCTCGCCGTGGATTTGGCTGAAGTCGCTCTCAAATGGGAGCTGCAGAGAATACGGGATCACTCCAATGATGATAATGTGGTGAGTAATGTAATGAGTGTAAAATTAAAATAGAGGTTTATTGCTATGAATTATCTCCTGCTACAACGATGTTGGTCTTCTTCATCTATCGCAGTAAAATTTCTGGAGTCTTTATTCTTCTTGTCTTACTCCAATGAGATCTCATTTTGCACCGGATGCTACTACAAAGGTCTCATGATACAGCTTATTTTTTTTCTTTTGGATAGCTAATACAATGGTTTGTTTTTTAGGTGTGCTCGTTTACCAATAAAGTAAATTATGTCTAATTTGCATGTCTATCTTCATAAAATAAAATAAATAATACATTCGCAATTTTACATGTATTTCAATAAATATGATAAAATCTACTTCCAATGAAACATTTCTATTATCTCCTTCTAACACCCAGGTGGCCACATCACCAAGCGGCGCAATGAAGCGCGTCTCCTCAGACGAGAGCAGTTCCGAAGCTCGTAAGGCTCTCAACACCGGCTGGGCGAGTCCGCAGGCCAGCGCCGCGCGGATGGAGCCAGACGCCGCCAAGCCGTTGGACAGGCAACACGTCGATGTGGTCGTTAACTTGCTGCTCAGGCTGGCCTGTCAAGTAAGTATTTATGCCGTTTGTTTGTGTGGGGAAATAGGGGGGGGGGGGGGTAATGTGTTTAAAATAGAATTCAGAACTTGTTGTTTGTGGAATCGCGGAAAAAATGTCTATAGTCTACTACTAAGGGAAAAAGGACAAGGACAACTAAGGGAAATGTATTTTCAATATATTTTCGGTAAACGTAACGCTGGGCCCTTTTTCAGTATCGTTTATAACTGGATCTTCAAAAACTATAAACATCTGAATATATAAGCTCCTCCTTTTTGAGAAGTCTGTCAAAAAAGGGGCATGTTTTTTCCTAGCATTTTTAATGTTACGGTTTACCCAACTGTTTGGCGTACAGTTCCCTCAAATGATTCCGAAGCGCATGCGTAGTTGATTTTTTTATCTATCCTACTGTCGTGTTCCGTCGTAGGTCTTTTATGTACCAGGGCCGCGGTAACTCTTTCGAACAATCCCGCAGCTCCGGCAGGCCTTGGTCTTGCTGGGCCCCGCTGGGGTAGAACATTATGCTATCTTTAAGTCACTAGAGGCCAAATTTATCCCTGTTATCCATATTATCACGTGTCGTGTGTGGCCACATGTGCAGGTGAACGAGGGCTCGGTGGGCGGCGCGGCGGGCGCGTCGCCGGGCGAGCAGCTGTCGCGGCGCTGCGTGCTGCTGCTCAAGGCGGCGCTCAAGCCCGACGTGTGGCCGCATCTGTGCGAGCCCAAGCTCGCCTGGCTCGACAAAGTGAGTCATACAAAGAAGCGTAGTGTAGTGTACATAAAGGAAGGTACATGATGTACATAAAAAGAAAGAAAAAGTTTGATGTCACAAGTAAATTAGGGCTGTGGGCTTACATACACTGTCCACTATGGTAGATCCGCGACTGCTATAGACAAATGTCGCGTACGACGACGGTTTGTATTAAGTGTTCGTTTTGTTGAATGGAGCTTTTAAAAGGTTTGGTATAAAGGACTCTATAAAGTTTTTTATTTTATTATATGCTTGGTAAAGCTAAGATTTAAAGTATAACAATTATTGTACTTTATATTTATGTATTTAAATAAATATGTTTATAAATATAAATGAAATTATAATAATCTTATTTTTTAAAGGTATTCTCAACAGCCGATGCCAACGCAGGTGGTTGCGCAAACGCATGCACAGCGCTAGAACTGCTAGTATTCCTACTCGGAGTATTACGAAGGGAACAGATCCTCGTAGCTTTGAAGCCGCTACAACGAGGACTGGCGGCTTGTGTGTCGTCTACCAACCCTAAGATAGTGCGTTTGACGCATAATCTGCTCGCGAAACTTACTGCCATATTCCCGACTGAACCTACTGGAGCTGCGCAGGCGTCGAAGGTATGTGACTGGTTGCACTTAATACTATACATATTAGCCTAGAACTGGTAGGTACATTATAACATGTCATCATTATTTATTTTATTTACTGTCCTATACAGAGTTTCTCTTGAACAGAGGAGTTATAAGAATCGATAATTTTATTATCTGAAAGATTTATATTATAAATCTGTTTACTGTTTTATACAATCCACATTTGGGCGGAATTATTGTTTCTCATCTGTTCCATTTATCAATATTCTTCTTTTCCACAGTACGAAGAACTAGAAACCCTATACGCATGCGTAAGCAAGTACGCATTCGAAGGTCTAGCCACATACGAGAAGTCGGCCGGCGGTCAGGCCGCTAGTGGAACGGCCGCCGCCGGCACAACGCCACCTAGCGGCGCAAGTGCGTTACTAGGACCTCTGATGATGTTGAAGGCCTGCTGTGCTTCCAGCCCGTCTTATATTGATAGGCTCTTACAGCCATTGATGAGGGTGCTACAGAGAATGGCTAGAGATCACGTGGCTCCGAATCCTGATCATGCTTTGGCTGATTTACTTGTAAGTACCTACCTCTTTGATAAAATTGGTTTGATATTTTTGGTTAAACCATGGTGGCTCGCTGCTAATATCGGAGAGCAAGAACGCGCATATGTACCATGTTCCCAACCATATGATATCTTCACCACCTTCTTTTGTTTAGGTTCTTGCATGATGTTCCGAGCCGCCAAAAAGTTTTGACGAGAACTTTAACAGTCCAATTATGATTTTGTTGACGTAAATATTGATGTACCCTTTCAGATTTTGGCATTAGATTTACTGAAGGCCCGCGTATCCGTGATGCCTGTGGATACAAGAAAGACCTTTATCGGTAATATACTGGTGGGGCTTATTGAGAAAACTACTGATGCTAAGGTAATTTATATTTTTCATTTATAACTGTATTTTTTCACTAATTTTCCCAAACCTGGTAACCGACTACTTAGACATCTTTCTGAAAAGACGTAAAGCCCTTGAATTCCATGTCATTTAAATGTAAAGTTAGTACTTCATCAATGGAAACGATTTCAAAAGTTAATGATTTTGTCAAAAGGACATTTAAAAGCCATTTTTACTTTGATCTTGAGTAGTAATCGATATCCCAGCCAAATCAATGAGGCAGCCAGCCAAATGAACTCAAAGAAGTGTTTATATCTAACCGACATTTTCCCCTTCAGGTAATGAAAGCAATAATCCGCATGGTAGAAGAATGGGTGAAGTGGCGAGCCCCGGCCGTCGGCGCCGCCGCCCCCGCCGCCGTGCCCTCGCTCAGAGAGAAGTCTATCCTGCTCGTCAAACTCATGCAATATGTGGAGAAACGGTTCCCTGATGATTTGGAACTGAATGCCCTGTTTTTGGAGCTTATTAATTATGTCTATAGGTAAGAAGTTGGTCTAGCTAGGGAGTTTCTTGTCGTTTCTTCTCTGTAAGACCGTGAACTGTGCACAGCACATAGCTTTGGACATTTCGTAAGAACTTCTAATACAGTCTATTATATGAAGAAACCTTTAACCAGGACTCTTTTTAGTTTCTGTCGGTTCATTTGTTTTGATTTTTATCAAGTCTTACTTTACTTATGTGGTACATGGTGATATAATATCGTTTTAGTTTTCAGTCAAAACAGACAATCATCATCCTCCGAGCCTTTTCCCAATCATGTTGGGGTCGGCTTCCAGTCTAACCGGATTCAGCTGAGTACCAGTGCTTTACAAGAAGCGACTGCCTATCTGACCTCCTCAACCCAGTTACCCGGGCAACCCGATACCCCTTGGTTAGACTGGTGTCAGACTTACTGGCTTCTGACTACCCGTAACGACTGCCAAGGATGTTCAATGACAGCCGGGACCTACAGTTTAACGTGCCATCCGAAACACAGCCAATGGTGTCTAAGATATACTTAGAAAGTACATACAAACTTAGAAAAGTTGCATTGGTACTTGCCTGACCTGGGATCGAACGCGCGCCCTCATACTTGAGAGGTTGGTCCTTTACCCACTAGGCCACCAAAACAGACAATCAGATCTGGTTAAAAGTTATCTCGACCCGAGCAATGATATACCACATATACTTCTTCATGTTCCCAAAAAAAACGTAATATTTTATGACCGTTTTGCCCCACAGAGACGACCACCTGAAAATGACAGAGCTATCAATGAAGCTAGAGCCGGCATTCCTAGCAGGTCTTCGCTGCCCCCAGCCGAACATTCGTGCTAAATTCTTCGAAGTGTACGACCAGAGTGTGCGCAGACGCATCTTCGACCGGCTGCTGTATATCATCTGCTCGCAGAATTGGGATAATATTGGACAGCACTTCTGGATTAAGCAGTGCCTTGAGCTGCTGCTTGTTACTTGTGTGCCTAGTAAGTAGTAGTTTTATATTTTATGTAATGATTTTCTTGATATTTATCGGATTAATGTGATATCAATGCCACACTTTGGTAAAGAAACTTCTAACTAATCTAACTATAAATCGGTAAACGATTTATTTATTTTTACATAATAAAGGTAATAAATCAATAAATCGTTATGGGGAACTGGCCAAACTTGTATTACCTGGATCGGAGCCCAGATACTTCGGGAAATTTTGAAACACTGTTTCAGTTATAACGATTACATAAATATCACACATCCCAATTGTTAATAACCCAATGAACTGTCTACTAATATTCCTAAACCTTTTCAGGTACACAAATCCGCCTATCGAATCCAAAGTACCTGCTCCCCAGCATATCTTCCGTAATCAACTCAGCTGACAGCGAAGACCGCAAATCGTTCGTAATATTCAGCAGCGTGAAGGAAGAATCTTCCGATGGCTTCAGTGACTCGTTAGAGCCTGATAAGGAAGATGTCTTAGATATGGATCTGGATTCAAGCTCTAATAAAGATGATTGCACTAAGACTGTCACGAATAGGTGAGTGAAAAATACATTTTTTATGTGTCAAGCAAGCTGTTATGGTGTTTTTGCCACCTTTTTTCAGTCAATTTGGTTAACCTAACTAGAATCTTTATGGCGTAGTCCTATATATTACTGGTGATTTCCCACCAAAAGTTAAAGGTTATTCTTTAACCTTATTGTCTTGTTGTCTTTCCTTGGTTCTCTTTCTTTATTCATAGGATAGATTCCTTCCTACTGCAATAACACAGTACACAATACGTACATGTATTATCGGGTCTGAAATTACACTATTCGAAATTAATCGGGTACCTGTAGGTACCTGTAGGTACCCGATTAATTTAGTTTGGTAAGCTACGTCGATTGTGAAACAAGACTAAAAACTTTACATATTTTGCATACCCATGTTTTTCTTTGCCCACAGACTTAAAACCCTAAATCAAATCGTGGCCAAGCAATCCGAGTTCTTAGAACTAGCTCGTCGCGTTCGCACAGAGCAGCTAGTGGTGGCCGCAGCTCAACTGTGCCACATGGACGATGCGCTGGCACATCACACGTGGCTGCGGCTGTTCCCGAGGCTGTGGTCCACGCTGGATGAACGGCAACTGGGGGTAAGAAGCCTGTGAAATTTATCCTAGAGTGTGTCATCTAGCCAGTAGTATCTTAGAGTGGGATTCTTCTTATCGAGTAAGCTGCAGGTTTAAACTCCTAACAAGCCCCAGTATCAGAGTTTTCTCAAATCTGACTGACGGCCCTGGGTATGTTATTTATGTAAAAAGATTCTTGTGAGATTCTAGTCTATAATTCTTAGTAGTGTCAAAAAATCTTGGGTTGTTACCAAGCCTAGAAAATCCATTGATCCGATTGAATCCATTGATGATATTTCGATTGTAGGTTGCTTTTGAATCCATTCACTCAGATTTGACTCAGAAAATATGTAGACCAGATAAACTTATTTTTCCAGTACGTAAAATGGATATCGCTCCTTCCGCAAGTTGCATCAATATTTAAAATTATAAACTAATCAGAATTTTGTATTAACAGACGGTAATGAACGAGATAGTCCCGTTCATAATATCGGGCGTACACACTGGGCAGCGTGATCAGCCGCTCAGCGCGCTCAACACCTTCATCGAGGCGCTGGCGCGGTGCAACCCGCCCGTCAGTATTAAGCCGTAAGTATTTATTGTGTGTACGACTTTATTGTTAAGTAAATAGGGTTTTTAGAGTTAAAATATCTCTTGTCTTATCGGTTATCTATCCAACTGTGATAGTACCTTTTAAGTAAGTACACAGTCCTTTATGTGTACTACCCCTTTTACCCCCTTATGTAACCACTTACGAATTACCTTGTATCCTCTTATGTACTATACGTACATTCTTATGTATTCCCGCTTATACTACTCAA
The DNA here is from genome assembly GCF_022581195.2 of Helicoverpa zea. NCBI lineage: Eukaryota > Metazoa > Arthropoda > Insecta > Lepidoptera > Noctuidae > Helicoverpa > Helicoverpa zea. The sequence goes on from NC_061454.1 coordinate 4,954,631, forward strand.
CGTACTTATTTACTCCCCTGTCTACGCTTTTATGTGTATGCTCCCTTATATACTACATCTATGTACTCCTTTATGTAATCACTTATGAACTACCCCTGTTAACCCTTATGTTAGGACACTACTCCCATGTGCTTCCTGCCCTCTTTACTCCTTCGTTTGCTACTACATTGACATCGAAATTTAGTATGCGCTTGCACAATGTCATAATGCCGTTTTGGATCACAGCATACTAGCTGATCTTATTCAAATCTTATTTCTTGTCTCCAGACCCATGATGAAGTATCTCGGCAAGACACACAACTTGTGGCATCGTATGACACTGAACCTAGAACAGATGGCTATTGATCAAGCGAGTGGCAGAGCCCAAAGGGAGCCGCTTGAGATATACGACTATGATATTGAAACTACTACACCTACTGTGAGTATTTTTTTAAAGTTAATTTAGGGCCATTTTCACTGACAACATTAACATACAAATATGACAAAAAAAAAAACGTAGGTATACTTCGGCCGTTCAGAGAATGCGTTCCTGACACCTATCAGTTAGTCACGACTAGTGATGGGCACAACATAACACTGAGTTCGTTACCGTTCCTTCAAAATGAACCGCCGCATTATTTTAAGATTATTTTCGTTTTAAATTGGCGGAATCATTTGTTTTATATTTTAGTTATTTAAGTGGAAACCAAAAAAAGGTAATATTCATATAATAAAATTGTTTTATTTATTCTTTGTTACAAGTACATTGAATTGAATGTGCGAACAGAATATTAATCAGACTCCGATTTGCTTGAGGAGGTGGTGTCTTCATCATCATCTTCGCCTACATGTATAATTATATTATTATCAATAACAGAATCAATCCTGATATCTCGGTCTAACAAAAGCCGGGTAATCAAATAAAAACAGATCGAAAACACTTGAAAAACGTGGTCTATGCGCACGAAACGACAACGGACGACTGTTTTAGCGTCACAAAATGGCGGCCCATAACGCCATTTGGGGTTACCATTTTTAATCTAAGTATAAAAATGCGGTTTGGTCATAGTTTTATTTTTATATTTCATAAACGTTATAATTAAGTCTTATAGTCCATTATTTTCCAATTCTTAAAAAGAAAATCAAAACGTATTATTTTATATTATAACTGTATAAGAACAGATTACGATACTTGCCTGTTATTTTTAGCACAGCACTACAAAATATAAACCGCTGACATAACCTTGTAATAGCGCAGTATAGATTTAGAAAAATATTGTTTACCAAGTTATTTGACACTCAGTTTGGCACAAAATTATAACATTCATTGATTATTGATATAATAATGTTGTTTTAATGCTCCTCAATTGTTAAAACGGTAAACAACCAGCAAAAATATTTTTATCGTAACTGCAACGCCATTGCAAAGTTACGTCGTCAGTTCAATCGCGACGTGTCAGGAACGCATTCTCTGAATGGCCGAACTATAGTAAACAATGATTTTTTTAAGAAAATTGACGTTTATGTTGTCGGTGAATTTGGGCCGATGATTTTTTTCATTTGTTTGTTCAATTAAGTGCGTGTGACTTCCGATACTATGAAATAATATTTTATTGTTGCTGGGGAGTTCGTTCCATCATTTCTTCTTCCAAGCAAAAACACATAGAAAGTGGTGTAGGGCGGGTGATTTTAGGGACTGTAAACTTGACCTTCAAAAACTGCTGATTTTGAACCTATTTTTCTTAAGAAATGACTTTATCTATTTATCTTTATTGCTTAAGATTTTCAACCGTATTTGTTTATATAACAGGAGGTGCTAGACTCCCTGAGCGATATGTTCGAACTATTGCAAGAAGAGGACATGTGGTCCGGCCTGTGGCAGAAACACGCGCGCTATAGAGAGACCAACGTCGCGATAGCGTACGAACAACAAGGCTTCTTCGAACAGGCGCAAGTATGTATTACTTAGTCTTAATTACTCTGTGACCCTTTATACCAGTGGTTCTTAACCGGTGGTCCGCGAAGCTTAGCTTCGCGACGTTGCTATACGTTATCTAACTTAATTTTTATCGACTTATAATTGCGAGCGGGGGTTTTCGCATGGACGTATATCGGGTGTGTCGTACCTAGTCCCCCCATTCATGAAAATGTATGTTTGAGCTACTTAATATTTGTTATTTTATTGCTATTTTACGTAATATTTTGTCGAAGTCCAATAAAAATTTCGCGCTCGCTTCGCTCGCATATTCAGAAAATATATGCCCTCATTTTTGCATTTGTCAACAAACAAAAAGTTAGTACGTTTGGGCTAAATTTTACGTAATATTTGGTTTAAGTCCGATAAAATTTCACGCTCGCTTCGCTCGCGTATTCAGAAACTATATTATGGCCCTTATTTTTGCATTTATCAACAAACAAAACGTTAAGTACGTTTGGGCTAAATTTTACGTAATTTTAGTTTTAAGTCCGATAAAAATTTCGCGCTCGCTTCGCTCGCGTAATCAGAAACTATATGCCCTTATTTTTGCATTTGTCAACAAACAAAAAGTTAAGTACGTTTGGGCTACATTTTACGTAATATTTGGTTTAAGTCCGATAAAAATTTCGCGCTCGCTTCGCTCGCGCATTTGGAAACTACATAGGCAAGTTTTTCTTTATTTGCATTTGCTTACCTACACAACTGCCGACATGCGTTTGGCTTTGAGTAGAACTGACCCAAAACTACAGATTTTTTTTGATAAATAATAAAGAAATGAGTGCTAATTTAGGTCCCCGGCAAGACAAACTTTAGTTAAAGTGGTCCCTCATGTCAAAAAGGTTAAGAACCACTGCTTTATACAGATAATTTTAGTTCAAAAGTAAATAGACTTCGGCTTTGGCTGAATTGTTTCTGAAAAAAAAGTCTGTGAAATTCGTACCTTTTCACGCATAAAACGTTCGTTTCCAGAGAAGTTTGACTTGTGTATTTATTGCAAAAAAATATAGGATAAAAATACAGCTTCTGCGGATTTTTACATAAAAAAGAAAACGTAGTGACAACATAGTGTTTGTCTTATAAAGCATTTCTCATATACTTTGCACAGTAAAATTCAAGAATATAAATAAAATCTTCCAGGCTGCGTACGACGTCGCTATGGCTAAACTTAAACAGGAATACACCGCCAACCCGTCCTCATACAACATGCATAAAGAGTGCACACTTTGGACCCAACATTGGCTCAAATGCGCCAAGGAGCTCAACCAATGGGATTCGTTACTGGAACTGGGCTTGACAAGGAGTGGGAGAGACCCATTCTTGATATTGGAGAGCTCGTGGAGGAATCCTAATTGGACCACAATGAAGGAGGCGCTTGCTGAAGTTGAATATAACTGTCCTAAGGAATTGGGTATGTGTTTTTGATATAACTTTTGGAAAATTGTATTGGTGGTTTTCGAGTATTTGAGGTCATTGTTCAGTTGGTCAATTAAGCATATCCGGTTGAAGTGGTGTAGATAAAATCCACTGCAGTTTTCATATTATTATTTTTTGGTTGGATCTTATCAACTGACCGCTTATGGCTGTGGGTGCAGCGTGGAAAGTGTCAGACTCTTACTGCCTAAAATCCATGTCCAATCCAAATCTTAAGCCCTTTATGTACCAGGGCCGCGGTAACGGTAACGCTTTCGAAAAATCCCACAGCTTCAGTTTCATAATAAGCTCAGTCAAAGATGAACACATAGCTTTGTGAACGTTCTATGCGAGACTATTAATCCATAACATAAATTATTCTCAATGACACGTTACGTTCCTGTAGCATGGCTAGTAAACCTGTACCGCGGCTACCTGTGCATATGCGCGGGCGGCGAGGCTCAGCTCCCGGGAGTAGAACGTCACGCGGAGGCGGCGGCGGCTCAGGCGCTGCGCGAGTGGCGACGTCTACCCCGTCTCGTGTCCCACGCGCATCTGCCGCTCCTCCGCGCCGCTCAGCAGCTCATGGAGCTCAGCGAGGCCGCGCAGATACATACCGTGAGTACCTCCTCCCCACCCTTCCTCACTCCTTGCAATAACACCTCCTGTACACAATCGCCACTGACACTACACTTTGGATTTGATTTGAAAATAGAACACGTGTGGCTCGGCGATTTTGGTAGCCAGTTTCACCGGTCACTGATAAAAAATCTAGTCTCTAGGCTAGCCTATTCTAACTTATCTGACTATCTGTCTATAACTTTTGGTTTCACAGGTCTCAGATAGCATATATAATATCTGGTAAAAATGATAAGCATTCTTTATCTGGCAGATAATATTAACATTCAGATAACTAACTGACACTTTATCGGTAACCAGTGAAACCGGGCAAAACTGAGTTGATTAAAAATATTAGAATTTCAAATTAGATGAGAACTTTTGTATGGCGTTTTGGATTTGGTCTGCATAGACATTTTTACTAATGAGAATGATGTAGACTTTGCGCCGTGCACACACATAATAACATGAACTAAATGTACATAGTTATAACTAATTTCATAATTTATCTTTTACACCATTTGTAGTGCTAAAATATTTCCTAAATGCTTTCTATAATTATAAAAAGGAGCTTACGATTTTAATCAATTATAGTTAAACAAAAAGTTTACTCATATCTTAGACGCTTTCACGCACTTATTTAGTTTCAATTTTTGCATGCTATTTAAAGATTACTATTTAGAACAATAAGAATTACAGTCATAACTACGAAGTCTTAGATGAACTTAATGCTATGCTCAACAAAATTCTAAAATTAAATAGACGTCAGAAATGCGCCGCCACCGGCCATTGTGTACAGGAGCCGATTAACAAGGCTCTACGTATCGTTTCACTTGCGTATCTATCGCTGTTACACGCTGCCACGCAGCACATGAAACACCTGGAAGCCACCGAGTCTTCACAGATACACGCCGTGAGTATAAACATCTGTGAACCGAAAATGTTTAAATGGAGCATGTTTGTGTCGAACAACCATTTCTGACGTTTCTGTGTTATTTAAAGGCATTCTATCGCCAGAGATGTGTAGGCTGTGTCTTCTTCCCAACCCTGGATTTTAATTTAAAGTAATTAAATACTAAAGTTGAGGTGTTATATAGGGGTTGCTGCACAGCCGTCCGACATCGCTGCACGATATGAAGGCCATAGTGAAGACGTGGCGCAACCGCCTGCCCGTGGTAGCCGACCCGCTGTCGCACTGGGGCGCCATCTTCACGTGGCGTCAGCACCACTACCAGTTCATCGCGTCACACTACGACTCGCAGGCCGACCACGCGTCCAACCACAGCATGCTCGGCGTCCACGCCAGCGCTCAGGTAACTACCTCCAACATATAGTATGTCCGATATAACTTGACGAGTTCCAACATAGTTGTTTAGCTGCACAGTACAAAGTTTGCTACTGCGCAGCCATTCGACTACAGACTCGCTAATTTATTCCGGACGTAGTGTTCCTGCCCGTGAACATCCACTGCTGATGGGTTACGGTTGTAAGGCGTTCGTTAGCTAAGAAGGCGGTCAGACTTGCCAGTATGGGCTTATTCAAAATGCTAATAACGATATTGCGGCTACCAGACCGTATTTTGAGTAGGCATACGTGATTACGGCAAATGAAAACAAGATCTAGGATGACCCAAGCTCAGCAGTACATGTTCACGGGCTCAGCTGGTGATAATATCACGCACAATGAGTTCAAACATTGTTGAGGATCATTGCCGTAATCACCAAACTGGATTTGGATAAATGGCATCTGGTGTTATTTTGTACACAGGTCTCTGCCACAATCCAAAGTTCTGATGTAAGTAAATACCCCTTAGTAAGTTTTATTGGCCTCATTTGATCGTACCCTTCAGCCAACAATATCGGCTTCTTAAGTTAATACCGTGTCTCCGTACGGTCAAGTGGGGCGTACCTCATCATGTCTTATATATGTCTTAGTGGTGAGGGAGATTTTTTGTATCAGAGTAGTAGAGCACTGTAGACAATTTTATTAGAACATCAACTTCTGTGTCGCATAACAAATGTTGTCATCCTACCTTATCTATTTCAGGCTATAATTCACTTCGCAAAGATAGCAAGGAAACACAACTTGTCAGGCGTCTGCCTAGACTCTTTGCACAGAATATACACAATACCTAGTGTTCCGATCGTGGACTGCTTCCAAAAGATCCGACAACAAGTCAAGTGTCACATTCAAATGTCGTGGACTGAAGGCAAGGAGGAATTACAGGACGGCATAGATATGATAGAATCCACGAACTTTAAGTATTTCACTAAAGAGATGACCGCTGAGTTTTATGCGTTCAAAGGTTTGCTTTTAGCGCAACTCGGTAGGTCGGAGGACGCGAACAAAGCGTTCGCGGCGGCCGTACAACTGCACGATACGTTGGTGAAGGCATGGGCCCTCTGGGGAGACTATTTGGAGCAAATATTCATAAGGGATCCCCGACAGATACAAGTAGGAGTGTCCGCTATGACTTGCTTCTTGCACGCCTGTCGACACCAGAACGAATCTAAATCAAGGAAATACTGCGCTAAAGTAAGAATAACTCGTTATTACTAACAATATTTTATTATAATATTATTCATATTGACGATTAACTAATTCGACGATTTTTTGTCTCAATTATTTTAGGTTCTATGGATGCTAAGTTTCGATGACGAAAAGAACAGCCTCGCTGAAGCTCTAGACAAGTATTCAGTGGGCGTTCCGCCTGTCCAATGGTTGCCATGGATACCGCAACTGCTAGCCTGCCTCGTCCAATACGATGGAAATGTCATACTCAATCTTCTGAGCCATGTGAGTAACAAACATAGATATAATATTACTAAACAAGATTGCGCACGCTCAAAATATATATTTACGAAAATGAACTCTATTCTAACGCAATAAGGTACTAAATTGGTTGCATAATACACAGAGGCAAATCCGAGCCGAGAGGGATAGTTCGAACGGAGGCTGTTTGTCTCTTTCTAACACCTTGCCAGCATAAAAAAATGTTGTGATCAAAAGTTTTGTCTTCCCAAAAACAATTGAATCACTTATATTTTTATCTTATTTTAACAATTGTAAGTCAACAAATTAATAACAATCGCATTAATTTATTCGTATTTATTATTAAAACATAAACAACATAAATTTTTATTTTGCTTTTTTTTATTTTCTAGCGGTAACCCTGAACATTCTTGGCGCGTAATCAGCATTTAAAATTTTGTTTATATTTTTTTGTATTAAATCAATTTAAACTATTAAAATGGTGAAAAAGTGTTGCGTTTCTACTTGCAAAAGTGAATCCTATGGTGGTTGCAATATATCGTTCCACAGGTTAGCTAATAATAACATTTTCGTAAACCAAACAACTAGGGTGCCCATGAATTCTTGTAACGAGTCAAAATATGGGTGATGGATTTTAAAACTGTTGTACTATTGTTATAGCTTCCCAAAAAATGAAGAAAGGCGACATAAATGGCTCAGCAGTCTATATATGAAGTAGAAATACAAAAAAAAAACAGTCTTCACTTCGAATATTCCTGCTTTTATACTGCTAATTTCCGCTAATTATTAAAAGCCTTTATTAGTATCTTAAGGTCACAAACTGCGTAAGTTAAAACTTCAATACTAATCTGTGTTTAATAATCTTAGCAAATTCGGATTTGTCTCACATAGCTTAATCTCATAGTCACCCTATTAGAAAGGGACAGACAGCCTCCGTACTAACTGTTTCACTCGGCTCGTTTTTTGGGTTTGTATGCGCAGTCCTGTTTACTAATATTATGTCTATGGTAACAAAACAAAGTTTTTAGACTCTCCCATAACAGGCCTGCTTGAAGAGATTTCTCATTAAATAAGCTGTGCCTTTGTACTATTTTTCTTCTTGTCTGTATTATGTGTGTGTAACTATTTACATAATAAATAAATAATGCTCTGTATAATTTTGAGACTTATAAAAGAAAAAATAAATTTGACATATTTTCCCTATTATATTTAGTGGTAGGCCGTAACATAGTCGAAAATTCCCTTCCCAGGTCGGCCGTCTCTTCCCGCAAGCGGTATATTTCCCCATCCGCACGCTGTACTTGACTTTGAAGATTGAACAACGCGAACGACACAAAACAGCAGAAAACATCGCCGCGCACCTACCACATCAACCCACTACCTCTGCCGTAAGTTGCTTATTACTTTTACTGTTATTATACAAAGTGTTCATGACAACCAATGTAAACTTCGCATTCATTAATGCATTCTATTTTATATATTTTTCTATATGTAAAAATTTTAATATATAAAAAAATAGTCCTAAATAAATGTATAAATTGTCCGAAATGAAGATGATTTTATTTTTATTTTAATAAGGTGTTCTATTTCGTTTTCAATTTTATGATTTATTTTTTTTATTAAATATGTCTCTGATATATTAGGGTTTTCAAAAAGTTAGAATTATTCCTAGGGACTACTGTCCTAGTTTTTATTCATTGCCGTATTGTCATCAACACTTTGTATAAAAAAAAAAAAAAATAAATCATTCACGCTCATTTACTTCTATAATAATGTAAGTACATTCCACCTTACTTTTTATTCTTGTCTTACATATTAATTGCTATTTCAGAGTCGATTTTTCAAAAGTCAAATAGTCTGTAGAGTAAATCTGATGTTAGACGTTATTTGTTGATATACGATTATTGAGAAATCGTCTCTAAGTAGTGGCTTCAAATGTATTGCATGTTGTCAGCATGATCCATCAATAAGCATTCTTGTCAAATAAGTTTGCTTATCCGCAGTTAACAATATGGTACCTCACGCGTGCGCAATAGTTCATACATTCTGACTATCATGCCACTGGAAGCCAACTTCGGACAAGCAAAGCTGTTCGACAAGAAATGCTTTACACCATAAGAGTAGGCACTTAATTAAAAGTAAACAATCTTGATAGGACTTACACATGTTCAAGATGTGTTTAAACAAAATAAACGACTGCTTAAAATAATGATTAAATTGAGTAATTGTTATTTATTACGTTGATTTTTAGCTGCATTTTATTATAACTGATTTTTTTAGATACATCCCAAGAAGGAGGAGGTTCTAAATTCGTTCTTTGTACATTTTCTTTAATGTTATTTTTTATAATAATTAATTATATCAAGATTGTTTATCTTTATATAAGTGCCTACTCAAACGGACCTATCTATAACAAGTATTGTTTATATAGGGCGGCAGCAAGGTGAGTGAGGCCGCATCTTCCTCGAGCAGTGGCTCCACGGGCGAGGCGGGCCCTATCAAGGCCACCCTGCCCATGTGGCGCTGCTCCAAGATCATGCAGATGCAACGGGAGATACATCCCACCGTGCTCTCCTCGCTCGAGGGCATCGTCGATCAGGTCAGTTCATGTTCCGTACCAAGATTATACGCTCTATGCGTGTCCTCGGAATTTGCTTTAGAATCAGTCATAATTTTATCATTTTTGTATCTTACTTTTGTAATTAACTTAAAATGTTAGGTTCTGTTTCTTATGTTTATATAAAGTTCTAAAGTAAAAGATGATATAGCAGTCTTTTTGTTCAAAAGTGTTTTGGAAACTTTTTAAAATATTTTTTTTTTTTAACTAAATAAGTAAGAAAATGTATCCCTCAGTATTTAGCTCTCAATAGCTCTCTCGCCTAATTTGAAATTATTCAGTGAAAAAACTCACAATGGCTGCGTCACTAACTATTCCAAACACCTCCTACCAGATGGTATGGTTCCGCGAAAACTGGTACGAGGAGGTGCTCCGTCAGCTGCGCGCGGGGCTGGCCAAGTGCCACGTGGTGGCCTTCCACCACCGCGCCGCCGTCGCCGACGCCACCGTCACGCCACACACGCTCAACTTCATCAAGAAAGTCGTCTCCACCTTCGGCATCGGTATTGGCATAAGTAAGTATGCCCCCCACCCGACCGATAGGCGTTTTACTTTTCGTTTCGTTTTCCTCTGTCTATGATTTCATTGTAGACACATTAGGTACACTCGCAAGTCTGTACATTCTTTTTTGATAACACGAAGTCTATGGAAGTAGTAGAAGTTTTCAAGATGGTGTATTGAAAAAGTGATGCCTATTTTAGACACTAATAAGCTGATAAACAAAGCTTTTCATTAAAAATCAAAATTATCCCTTTAATAAATGGGACGATATAGAAGCATTATTCATCAGTTATAATTCACTCATAAAAAAACAATAACATACAAATTTATTTCAGAGAGATAATAACATAAACAGTATGTATCGCTGTGCGATTATAACTTTGACATAACAGGTAACAAAGTATTCCTTGATTCTTCACAAGTAGTTAGTACTAACCTTATTTTATTTTGGGTTTTTCTGAATATATAACTGATGTTGTGCCCCCTGCGAGCGTCACTTTATACAGATACTCCATTTTGTATGTCTACAGAAAGTATTTCAACAAGTTCTGTAAGTGGTGCATTCTCTTCAGCTGCATCAGAGAGTCTGGCCCGCCGCGCGCAGGCCACCGTGCAAGACCCGGTCTTCCAGAAGATGAAGACACAGTTCACCGCAGACTTCGACTTTTCGCAGCCAAACGCTATGAAATTACAAAATCTTATACAGAAACTGAGAAAATGGGTCAAGATACTCGAGGCTAAAACAAAGGTTCTACCCAAGTAAGTAGTTGAGCTCTGGCATTGAACACTTCCCAATAAGGTAAATACAGAGGAGATTTATATTCGATTGTGCCGTCCTTCTTGTTACCTAGTCCTTAGCAACACCTCACGTTCGATCTAACATCATCGCGTAGTTGTAGCGAGGGTTCAGGCTTAGTGCTTCACTAGCTTTCGGGTTAACAACATACCGCTTTTATTCACTAACACTCATTTCCCAGCTACATCAAAATCAATATCTAAAATACCTTTTTTTCTTACAGGTCATTCCTTATCGAGGAGAAATGTAGGTTCTTGTCAAACTTCAGTTTAAAGACGGCTGAAGTAGAACTGCCCGGCGAGTTCCTGTTGCCCAAACATACTCATTACCACGTTAGAATCGCGAGGTTCATGCCACGAGTTGAGATCGTACAGAAGCACAACACATCGGCACGTAGATTGTACATTCGTGGACATAATGGCAAAATATACCCGTACCTAGTAGTTAACGACTCGGGACTGGGCGATGCCAGGAGAGAGGAACGAGTGTTACAACTGCTTAGAATGCTGAACCATTATTTGGGTAAACAAAAGGAAACTTCGAGGAGATTTTTGCACTTCACTGTACCGCGAGTCGTTTCGGTTTCGCCTCAAATGCGGCTCGTGGAAGATAATCCTAGTTCTATATCTCTACTAGACATTTATCGCACAGAGTGTGCTAATAGGTAAGTCTAAACAACAATGAAGAATAATACATACATCCTCCGAGCCTTTTCCCAATCATGTTGGGGTCGGCTTCCAGTCTAACCGGATTCAGCTGAGTACCAGTGCTTTACAAGAAGCGACTGCCTATCTGACCTCCTCAACCCAGTTACCCGGGCAACCCAATACCCCTTGGTTAGACTGGTGTCAGACTTACTGGCTTCTGACTACCCGTAACGACTGCCAAGGATGTTCTATGACAGCCGGGACCTACAGTTTAACGTGCCATCCGAAACACAGTCAATGGTATCTAAGATATACTTAGAAAGTATGTACATACAAACTTAGAAAAGTTGCATTGGTACTTGCCTGACCTGGGATCGAACCCGCGCCCTCATACGTGAGAGGTTGGTCCTTTACCCACTAGGCCACCACGACTATTATATTGACGACAATGAAGAATAATAATAATTTAAAAGAATATTAATAAAACTCAAGAAATATGTTTCATTTTAGGGGAGTGGAATACGATGCCCCAATCGCCCGTTATTACGAACGCCTCGCGGCTGTCCAAGCGCGAGGCTCGCAAGCTTCGCATCAAGTATTGCGAGATATCCTCCGTGAGGTAAGTTGAAATAATGTATATTATCACAATATAAGTACAACAATGGTTACAATATTATTTCTTAACAACCGTATAATTTAAACATTCAATTACCAAAGCTTAGTCATGTCTACGCACAAAATAGACAATTGATTAGCCACGGCGCACCTGCGTTCAGTATTTTGATTGATATTTGTGAACGCAGGTGCAAGCGACAATGGTGCCAAAGGGTATGCTGAAGGAATGGGCGGCGGCCACCTTCTCCGCGCCCACGGACTACTGGACCTTCAGGAAGATGCTGACGCTGCAACTGTCACTGGCTAGCTTCGCCGAGTACGTGCTACATCTGACGAGGCTCAACCCCGATATGATGTATGTCCATCAGGATTCCGGACTACTCAACGTCTCTTACTACAAATTTGACGTTGATGACACCACAGGTATGAAAATGTTTCAGTTTTGTAGTTCTTGATGTCGTCGATGTGTGTGACTAATCTCGCTGCACCTATGTTGGCTATGCATAATAGATTTTAGTTGATTTTCAGCTGTGGAAAGAGTTGGTAAGAATTTGCTGTTTATTACTCTCGGTGTATTTCTATTCTAGCCTGTCGTGTTCTTCTGTGAGATGGTTACTAATACAGTTTGTAAATCTACAGGTGAATTAGACTGCAACCGGCCAGTGCCGTTCCGACTGACGCCGAACATATCCGAGTTGCTGACCACAATAGGTATCACCGGGCCTCTCACAGCTTCTGCAATATCCGTCGCGCGGTGCCTTGTAACACCCAACTTCAAGGTAAACTTAGATAAAAATTAACAAGAAATAACTGATATTTTCGTCGAGACTATTTCGATTCTAAAAAAAATGCTGTTTCAGATCCAATCCATCCTACGAACAATATTACGCGATGAAATGGTCACGGGCTACAGAAAACGTTTGGAGGATAAATCGGGACTTCCAACGGCAGGGGCTTTAACAGAGAACAAACCTGTGGAAATGGATAATGAGACTATTATTAATATGGTTAACAAAGCCGTGACAGTTATCATGAATCGTCTCAACTCTATGGCGAATTTCGACGGGCCGGATAGTAAGGTGGCCACGTTAGTGACCGCAGCCAACAGTCATGACAATCTCTGCCGAATGGATCCTGCATGGCATCCCTGGCTATAAACTAGAAGTACTGATATTTGTACGTAAGCCCGGAAACATTTATTTACACTCTGTAGTTTTTGTGTCATTAATATAAGAAAAAAAAACGCCGCCAAAATACGATTATGATGTTGATAGTCGCACCACTGCTGGGTTTAAATAGCGGAAATGTATAACTTAGATCTTTTGTGATTTTTTAACAGCTGCAAATGGACACAACGATAACATGTCTAAATTAGGATGTTATCCATAGCATTTCTACCTGTAACTGTATTCATCATCAACTGTATTCATTCATCGTGATAACTGTATTCAATTAAAATGTTTACTTATACCGATATACAGTGTCTATAGTGCTTGAGTGTACATTTGCTTAATAATCGCCGTTACAGTCACTTTAACTCAAAATCATGTGCAGTGTGGAGCTGAGGCAGTCTTTTAAAATAATTCTAGTTATTATAGGTTTAAGTGACTCATGTTGTTGATATAAAGATAGCAGTTTTTTCTGTGATCTCTAAAGATGTGAAAGAAGTATTAAAAAAGTGAACAATTGGAACTGTTTTGTTGTTTTATTTTGCCAACTTCTGTCCTCTTGTGTAGACAGACCTGTTCGGTGACATACATGAAAGGAACCTCTGATTGCATGTGCATGAGTGACAGCTAAGTACCTGCATGGGTGAAAGTACCGGGACGGCATCAAGTGCGCGACTAATAAGCGTGGCTGCCCCGCGCCGCGCGTCCCGCCCGCCTCGCCAATCTCACTCGATCGCTAGAGATAGTAAAACTGATTTCATCACGCTAACAATGGGAAAGAAAGTGCAGTAATTGTAGGATAGAGCAGGAACTGTTTGCATAGTTGCCCGCTATGCGAATGTCTCTGTTGTAACAATTTGGCGTTACGTGGCTATGTAACAGCCCAACTGTCCTGAAGATAATTCGGAAATAGACATATTTCGATTCCTTGGCATCCACGGAGTTAAGTAAGATGTGCTAAACCTTAGGAAAGGCATAAAAGTATTTGGAGTTGCTACGTTTGACAGACAAGCGTAATAAGCATTGTTATGTGAAAAAACCTTTCTTCGCTAGGTCTGCCAAGAAAACCTGCGACTACCAGTAATAAAGCTATCAAGTACCTACATTTTACCAAAATCCCGTAGGAAAGGCAACTACTTCTGGAATTATAGAATATCAAAGTTTTTGGTCTTTCAATGCATTTTCTACAAGAACAGTATTTAAAAAATATTTTGGCTGTAGTAAAATATGTATGTATCGCAGTTATACCATGTAATAAATGACAAGAAAAGAACTCCAGAGAGAAAAATGCTGAATAAGACAAAATAAACATTTATCCATCAATCAGTAAGTAGTGAGGGTAGTTGTAATATTCTTTCAGTAATGCATCTTTCAATCAAGATAGAAATTTCGTTGTAATAACACCAAAGTGAGACAACCGGGTGACACAAGATGAATCGCTAAAGGCGGCTCGTGGCACATGAGGTCGCGACGGGTGTCTCAGCAGCGGGTCGGCGGCGTCGTCGCGCTGGCGTTGCTAAGCGCTTGTGCGGGCGCCGGGCGGGAGCCGGGCCGGGCGGGCGGCCACGTCGCCGGCGCGCGCCGCCTCGCTCCGCGCGCCGCGTCCCTCCGCCGCGAGCTCTGTCAGTCCTGGTCAGTCCGCTCCGCGGTGTTGCGTTATGCGCTGGTGTATCTCATGTTCCCGAGCCCGAACGGCGAGTGTCCGACCTCTGTAACCGACCGTTTATGACATTCGACAACCCCGCCCTGTGCATTTTTCCGAGTTGCATTTCGATCAGTGCGAAGAGTACGTCGGCTGCGAGCGATCCGTGCCGGTGTCGTCGGCTCCTCCCGCGTTTATTTATGTTGTCGTTTTGGTGTGGTGAATATTTGTGTTGTACGGACGATAACCGTATTATCTGTGCGATCGAGTCAAGTGGATATTTTTAACGATCGACGGCTTTTCGCGAAGGTGAGTGAAATTTCCGATTCTGTGAAAATTGTTCAATTGACGGGACGTTTGTTTGATTCGCCGCTACGTGGCGATCGTCTCGTCGATATGTTCCGGAACATCAGGAATTATAAACAGTTTACCTATGTGATGGATCACGACCGTAGCTCTTTTATAAGTCACGTCAAAATCTGCATAACTATTTGAAAGATGTTCCAACTTCCTAGTCACGTTACAAAACCTGTTGTATCGAATCATTTTATTTTGAGGCTCTCACGTTCAAAACTAAGCAATAACACGTCTCCATGTTAAGCAAGGAGTACGAGTGCTCTCTTTTATATTTTCCTAGTTGGGAAACCTATTAGAATCTTGATAGATTCGGTCCTATCCCACTACACCATATGGTAGACGGAAGCGAGTGGGTAAGAAATCATGGAGGTGAGCGGCGCGGGGCGGTGCGCGGCCGGTCGAGCGGTCGAGCGACCGCATTCCATATGGAATGCCGGATTATACGCAATGTCAGTGTGACTCGATGCTTGCTGCCTCCGCTGCACTGACCATTGCACATTTGCAACCAACTCTGTTAACAGAAGTTGTACGTTTTATACATGAAATTATCCTGGGACGATGCTATAAATTGCGTCGCTGATTGACATTACGGCGCAAGTCTCTTTATGCCCACACGTAAATGTGTATAACCAGTCTCGTTTAATGTATGAAGAAATATGAGCGTGTGCGTTTTATGCGAGATGACACCTATTGCGTGTTAGTAAAACGATTTATTTGAAGGAAAACTCTTTATGCTCAGAAAGGCCACAGAAGAAGCACACTTGTAGGTACCTCTACCTACCTGTTTTTAATATCATGGAGTTCCTTCCTGTTGATACTTCGCTACATTTCATATCAATTATACTAAGCCCATCTACATTCATTGTCTGTGTTATTTTAAACTACTGAACTGTTATGCAAACAATGGGCAAAACCTTGCGAGATTTTTAGTTTTTTATCTTTAAACTTACATTCTAACATTCAAGAAATCTGCATTTGGGATTTTTAACAAGAAAACTGCTATTTAAAATAAAAAAGCAAGTTTTTATAAACGTATAAAGTAAATAGAGATTGGTTTTTCCCCGAAGGTAATGTAAAGTGTTGTCAGTTTCTTACAAAAAATAGGGTACTGGGGAGAAATTCTTCCTTAATATTAAAATAAACTTTGTCGACATCATTGTTAAAAAATATCAGAGATAAAAATAACGTAAGCACTACCTCGATAAGCAAAATACAATTGGGCAACAGGGGACAAACAAATGACCCGCGAGCATGGGGCCCTGTAAACCCTTGATAAATTATTATCTCAGTGACATTACTCGTGATCTCACATAATGAGTATAATGAGTTCGATAGTGCGTGCTATATTTCGAAACACGTCCGTCGTCGCTTCCGCTCTGTGACCCACAATCTACAACGAACATTTTAGGTGAAGTTATCTGCAGTTACTATAAACGAGATTTTAAATCAAGAAGTGTCTGTCTGGAAGCTTACCTGGTGCAGTAGCTATCATTAGAAAAGTTCCACTGGATAAAAACAATCTAATCAGCACCTTCAACATAACTGAATCATTTTGCAATGGTCATTTCTGAAAATCTCACTGCACAGTGCACTCCATGCGAGCACTAAATGTGTTTTCGCACAATTTTATTTTCTCTAGACATTTCTCAAAATTTTAAAGAAATCTTTGTTACAAATGTTAGCTAATTTGGTTAATTCAATTCTTGTTTGATTTCATGGAACATACATTCCTCACTTGTTTAGCATAATTTGCTACCTATCTATTAAAATACATAACATAATCGTAGTTTAGTTAAGTCAGCTCTCAACATACCTAAGCTACCAAATTCATTATCGCTAGTGTCCGGTTCTTAGGTCAAATTCACACAATCATGGTGACCTTTAATCTCGTTTCAGATAGCTAAAACATGTTCCTTTGTGTCAGTTCTCAGAATTGGTATCATGTCTTATTGTTTACATACGAGCAGGAGAGATACTTATTTGACCTTTTTATTAGTAAATACCTATTACCTACTCTACAAAGATAGGCTCTTTATAAGTACTGAATATAGCTTTCCTAAGAACACGAGTATAGTCTAACTAGTAGCTCGCAGACACAGATACGAGTGTTACGCCGTCTTTTTTAACCTTTTCAAATCGATTTACAAACCTGCGCCGAGTCTAGGCAGTTAACCACTCTGGTCCTTGACATTATAGACAAGTTATAATTTTCTGATTTAAAAATGTCACGAATATGAATGCTACTCTAGAAATATCAGATGAACATAATACTGGGGTTGCGATGAATTGTTTCCATATTCATTTTTGTAGATTTGTTAATGCCGGAGCCAGAACAGTCTATGTTCACGTGTCAAGTGGAACAATTGATGTTGTAACATTGTCTTTGTTATTTTAATATGTTTGTTCTAAAGCTACAACATAATTAACACTGTCGCCTCAGGAGTTAATCAGCCATTTATGTGCATACTGCACAGAGATTAGATTGATATTTTATACTAAAAGATAAGGCAGGAATGCGATCATTACAGCATCTGCGTACCTATATCTCATCCGAATACTGCTCCTTGTTTAGAGTACCATTATAATTTTAATATGGGAGAAGGAAGTAGGAATAACATTGTTATCAACCTAAACTTGGTAATCTGACGGTATTGCAATGGAACATATTTTAGAAGCATTATCTTTTATAGACTGTCTCGACATGTAATCTGAAGGTAGATACAAGGCTTTCTAGCTAAGCTTCTGGTATTTAGTAACGAATGTGAATAGTAAGTTGTAGTGGTAGCAGTAGACGCCTTTCATTTTACCGGACAACACTATTAGCCGCAATAAACACTCATTCTAAATTGAATTACTTTCAATTACCAGTAAATCGGTTAGGATGTCATCTTGCGATGCGAGATGCAGTCTTTCCTGTTGTACCAGATAGCCTTGAGCAACGTTTTAGTTCTTTAAAAAGTAAAATTTTGTTCTGCAACTTTCATAATGCATTTCATCAACGCTGCTGTTAATAGCGTTGCGCTAAATTTTGTAAGGTGAATGAAGATATGATCGTCAGTGTTAGTGATGAAATCTTGAAGAGATATAATCGCATTCCGCGGCTAGCCTCCCCTCTCCCTGGCGCGATGTTGCATACCGACGTCGCCGCACTCTTATGTGGGTTGCATTGCACTTTGCCGCCGAAGCTGCTGAGGATCATCTGCTTCATTGTGATTTAACAATACCTCTACTCTGTTTTTAGTGGCAGGATTGGAGGTTATAGTTTGATAATCGCTGTAATTTTAGTGGTTGTTATAATACTTATTTGAGGGAAATATATATTGTGTCATTTGTGCTGCACTTTGAGGACTAGTTAGGCTCTACTAGATGATTTATAGGTAGAGGATAGCGGGTAACGGTTCTGTCATGTTTGCAGAGGCACGGGTGTGGGCCCGTGTGTGCGTCCGCGCCGCTTACTCAGTCACACAGGCGCAAAGCGCTTACGGCGTAGCGCGGCCGTTGAACCGAATACTCGAGGAATTTCTCCAACGCCGCAGTCGCTTTGCTTTGCAGAAGAAGAAAATTATCGCAGGTGGTAGGGACGATTAGAAATGATGACGTCTGTATGTAATGGTTTATCCTTACCGTGAATTCAATTTGCTTTCGTATAGAGTAGGTAATATTCTTTTTAAACTTGAATGTATCGCAGTAATTGAATGAATATAAAAAATAAACGTTTGTAGATGAAAGGTACAAGGTACTCTATTTGGTTCCTCCATATTCGATGGAGTCGCATCAAAGGTTAAAGTCGAGGAGTACTTTAGAGTAGCGTGTGATTTGGAGCGACGCAGCTGTACCACTTATTATTACAGTCACAATTTAGGTGTTAGTAAGTACCAATTTGTCGTAGACACGTGTGCGGCTGATCTCGCAATAGCCGGCATACCGGACCAGGGCGCGGTCTGCCAATGGGCTCTCGAAACGCGAATAAATTTTATGTGACATACCTATTTATTTATGTTACAGTTTAAACACCAAACAGCTTGTTATAAATGAGCAGCGTGCTTATCAAATTAATAGTAAATTACAGTTGGAAACATTGTTTTCTTATGCAGTATACTGCAGGCTACCTTTGGTTTTGTTTTCCAAAAGAGTTGTAGAGAAATTACTGAATTAATTAATTAATTTGATTTTTGATGATTCAGAATCAAACAGTTTAATTTCCAAGTATTATGGGGAGTTTTGTAAGTTTAATATTGGCAACACTGACCACCTTTGATTGAATACTGCGCAAGGTTTGGAATTCATAGTGTGCGCAGAGCGAAATCAAGCGTCTTAGGTACACCATAGCCATGAAAAAAAATTATAATCACAAAAAAGAATGATTTTACCGTATGGATATTATATATGGGTACTATTCATTCATCAACCTCCTGCCTATATAAGGATATATAAAAATTATTAACATTATATTTAATAGGTAGGTAGGTAACCAAATTGTTTTCCCTATGTGGTTAATCCTAAATAAATGTCATACGTATGATTCATGCAACGTTTTACAATTCGTAAAATGGAAGGTTTAATTTCGTGTTAGTAAATATCGTTGTCACCGATTTGTACATCGCCAACCACGTTATTATAGTTGCTGAAACTTAGGCACATAAATAAAACTGTCAAGCGTGATTTGTTCCTTAGTCACAAAGGAAGGAAATCCTTCCTAAGGAGAAAGTCTAGTAGGAAAAAGACTAGCCACAACATGATTCACGCAATAGTTTAGTCAATCTGATTCTTCGTAAGTCTCCGTACGATCATCCACCATCAGGTCATTCACCTCAATTAGCTTCAGCATGCGTTTGATGATAAGCTGATAGATAACGTTTATGTTTTTAATTTGTTTGGTAATAATATTATTCTTAGATGATGTTATATGAGTTAGTTATATCAATTCCAGTATTCCCGGGATACTAACCAAAGTTAGTAGCCGTACCTACTTGTGTTTTAATTTAACTAGAGATAACCGACATTTTTTGGCTTGTATTACCTAATTTGCAATAGGTAATAAATATGATTATTATGTTTTACTGACGTAACGTAGCTGTAGGCAAATTACACAATAAAAATGATATCTTTTATTTACGTTCGCATTTCAAAGAAACACTTGAAAGTTAACGTCGTAAATAATCACATGATTATGTACCATTTTCCAATCGCAAGAAACTTTCGCTGCTCAAACCACTGCTAGCTATCAATGTGAGACATCTTGCCGCCCGTACTGGAGTACGTACCTACTCATATGTTATTGAAAACATACCAAATAAGACGGCTTTACTGATGTTACGTAACAACGTTATATAACGCTACTTTGTTATTATCATAGAGAATTTTTAATTACCATTTGAGATTCCTGCACTTTTACGTGAATGCTTCGTCGGTAACTTACTAATAAAAGATTGCGTCACTCAGCCTTCACTTTTAGTGTTTCGAAACTATGCATGAGTTGCACGTTGCACAAACATCCGGCTCGAAAGACCAACTGACAGACTTAGATGACAATCGATATTTTCGATAGGTCAGCTAGAGACCGACAGTGGCTTACACCTTACCACATTTGTAACAGGTCAAGTGATCGTTAAATTGTACGTGCTTTCTAGAATTGCAACTCGTGTAAAGCAAAGTGGCAAATGCTTCAACGTTTGCGCAGTCCGCAGATTTTGGCAACACGCGCAGTTTGTTTACAGTAAGCAGGGAGGTAAATCAGTGAAATAATTTGATTGCTATTTAGCAAGAATTGTTTACTCGCCTTTTGCACGAATTGTTTACCTATATGATAAAAACAATAATCGTGTGTTGAGGAATGTGGGCTGGCTCGCACGATCAGGATTGAAGACAAGTAGCGCAGGGCAATCATACAAGGTTGTGAGGCTAAAAATAATGCAAAATCTTGGTTAAAATAAAACCCTTAGTTGGCAGCCGGTTGATGGTGGCGGTGTGGTGTGGCGGGCGAGTGAACGCGGCGACCTTGGGCCCGTGCCGGCCCGCGGACGTTCGTTGAACGCGCCGCGGCCCGCGCACCCCGCGCCTCGCACCCGCCGACACAACTCGTTTGCGACACGATAATTTGAAAATTAAAAAAAATACCGAGATCCAGGCTGGTATTTAAATAACTTACCTCAGGAACTAGTCCTACCCAACCCGAGTTGTCCTAAATCAGTTTGAAGTTAATGCGACGACAAACATCTGAGATGTCAACGATCTCTCATGACGATTTACATTGTCTTTATCATACGAGTCGACGATCTTTATTTATTAATCTTAATTCACGATCTCCGATAAGCATTACAGATGTTTCCTCAGTCACGAGATAATATATATCTGTTACGTTACGTTTACAATGTATTCGTGTAACTTACAATAAAGCCCGCAATCACCATTCAAAACAAAAGCGTTTCCACGTTTGGCTCACTAACATGCATGCGAACATAATAGACTATAAAAATATACCCAAAACAGTGCGTGACGTAGTATTTTGCTGCATTATTTTCGCAAAAGTGGGTGCGTGGGGCCCGGCAGGGCGCGAGGCTGGCCACTGCGAACATTAACCGCGCATGTAGCATCAGCAAAATACGAAAATGCTGATTTCCAAATTAAGTTCTTTAAAAGCGCTTTACAACATACCTTATAATCGATTTTATATGTCCATTATATGAAGTTTATTGCACGAATTGATTTGTTTAATTGCAGCATTAATGATTCGTAATGTTTATGAATGAGGGTCGGAGTTATTTTAAACATTGTTTTGAATGCAGCGAGATTAAACCTTATATGTATAAAAGATATATATCCTGCATGCACAAACAACATCAAAAGTTTTTATTTGTGGGCTGTCTCATAATCATATCGTAATTATGTAAAAACACATACCTATAGCAGAAGTATGTATGTACGAGAATGTTATGAATAGTTACCAGAATCTAGTGTTCAATTGATTCTTTTAAAGCTGTTTAGAAATCTTCAAAAACAAAATGGTACTCGGCAACGATACAATATGAAACATGGACATCCATAAGTTTTATCACAACGGAAAGAGTTCGTATCACCTCATATAATTTTGATGATAAGTTAATTCCGGCAGAATGTAATTCAAAAGCGACAGCGAAACAATACACTTAGTTAATTTTAGAATTCTTAAAATTGTAGTAAACTAACGAAAACTAGGCCGTAGTCGTACACCTAGTAATAAAATCACGAATGGTGAATTGCGAAACACGAAGACAGTGCAAATTATTTCAAGAAACATCTAAAACAATGTATCCAGACGATTCTCCGGTTTGTGATTAGAACAGAGGAGTTAGTATCAAATTGTTTAGAATTCTGGACATGTGAAGATGGAAAACTTTGGCGCAACTTCTTCCTTGCAAACTTGCCATAATGACTTTATCTTGGATTTATTTATTGTCTTCACCGTAATATTGAGTCTTCTTTAAAACAGAAATGTTAAATGTATTCGCATACAAACAGGATGTTGGAGGATTTTCCTCGTACGCTCGGAGGCGAGATGTCAGACGGGTTCTTGTGCGTTATTACTGCACGATACCTGTCGATTGTAAATGATACCTCGCCGCTGGGGATCTTGTTGTTATTTTGCCTTGAATCTTCATTATAATTGAAACTACAACTGGCCTACTGGAACTAAGAATAAGCTGTGTAACATAGTTTTTCTGCTGTCCATATCTAAGCTTTATTTTACAAATCAAAAATGTTAGAATATATTTTATTTTTATTGCCTTACAATGTTTGTTATATTTATTAACAATTGTTTCGTTTTTATGGATCATAATCACGCACTTTTAGCTAGCGTGATACATGGTTTACTAGTCTGTGGCGTGAAAATTGTGGCCTGAAAGATTTAATACCAATTATTTTGGGGCAAAGAGGTCTTATGAATGACTATTGATGATGACCTTTACCCTAATGTGCTAAATAAATAAATTAGGTAATTTACAATACGTATTTTATCCGATCTGGTTTACGCGTTCGAAGTGAAATGGTTTCGCGTTTTCCTTGTAGATAACGTAATACAGCTGTGTTTTCGACATTAATAATTTATTAACCGCTATTTGTAATCCACTAACCACATACAAATACGGATATCGCTGACATCACAAAACAACGCAAACGGAATTGAGTGCGTCTAGCAACAAAAAATCCCAAAACTTTTACGCACGAAAATACCCTCGGGAAAAACCAGCAGTTGTTCGAAACCATTTAAAGAGTGAAACTTTTTTGCAAATACCGTAGCATATTAACTGAGTTAACGATGCAACTCTCAATTGGTGCGTAATAATTCACGATTGAACGTCAAAACAGCGGCAGATGTGATGTGAGCGATGCGATCTCGCCTCGCCACGAGCCGCATCAGGCACACATGACACTTTCCCCGCGTGCACCGCATGAAAGCCACTCAGCACGTTTTGTTATTAAGGCAATTATCTAAAATGCCATCAAATCCTGTTCACACATACCTTTGTCGCAACAACCATAATGTTGCCATGGATGATAAACTTTCGTGCGCTGGTTTTGGCTTTGTGTGCATGTGCACATCGCTAGGCCAATGATCATATTTCATCAATGAACTACACTTTTTCCTCTATAAATGTCGTTAATTATATGACGTATAACTAATAACATTTTTATACATGACAACATTTATATATTGATTTACACGGCATGATGACTGTATCAAATATATTTTTATATGGCAAAATCATCGAACCTAATGCAAGAGATTTCTCATGAAATAAGCAGTGCCTTTGTACTTGATTGTTCTGTTTATCTTCTATTCTCATCAACAGTGTGCATTAACTGTTAAATAAATAAATAAAAAAAATCATTGCTATTTGTTTGGGCTGAAAAGAGACAAAAGTGTGTTAGATGAGTAGCGTAATTTGCACAATACCGGTGTTTTCCTCGCTCTTGTATACATTTAAATTGCGCGAGTTGCAAGCGTATTTGTGCTGAAACGTTCCTATCGATTATCCCAAAAGACGACCATAGGCAGGAATTACATGTCAGTTATCAGTTTATCACGGGGACCTATATTGAAACCACTTTCTTTATCAAAGTAAACAATCAGCTATTTTTAAACGGTTGGCGGACTGCCAAGCCGCGTACACTTTCTTTCTATCTCGACTCCGAAAATACTTGAATTTTGATGTTGTAAGTTAGCAAGTTTTATTAGAATAATACCCTGAACCGATTTTACCCATATTTTAACTCTAGTTAATTCAGGCGTTTGTGAAGTACTGGTCTTTGACTTTTTAAAGATATAATTTAAATGAATTGTCAATGTTACATACAGAAACATTCCAATTTTTATACAATAGCTAATTTACAAGTAAAACCCTTCATTAGTAAGGTAAACAGATTTTTCCAATGGAAAGTTCTGGTTTAATAGCAGTATGATTAGCAAGAGATGTAACAAGTGGTGCATCGGGGATGCGACGGGGGCCGGGGGTGCGATCGATAGGGGCTGGAGGGCGTCGGGGGCGCTCGGCGGGGCGTCCTCCCACGTCAGCTGGAGCCCGGCCAGCCTGCCTCCAGACCTGACGTAAATAGCATCGATAGCCACCACTGTTTATGTCGTAACGTTTTAATTTATAATAATAACGATTCTATTAATAAATAAGCCTTCAGATCTATAATACAAAGCTGATATCATAGGTAAGACGTTTCATCATTCTAATTTTACCTGTATGTTCTGTTTCAATGTATGTTGCACTGAATTTATCGAACCTGTAATGTTTCATAAAGAAAATCTCTTCACCTTTATTCATGAATTATTTCAAAGCTAAAGAAGGATATTATCGTGAAATGATGCCAAAATTCACTTTGTCTCTGATCTCGTTGAAAAGTAGGAACCTGAGGCGATTAATAATATTTCTCGAAACAATAATAACTGTGTGTCTACGTCTAGGCGGATGTTAAGTCTCAGTTATTAAAATAACCTGGGCCGGCAATGCATTTATTTTTGTACAAGCTATATCAATCAAAATGTTTCTCGCACATCCACAGATTATCCCACGTGTATTTACAAAATACGCGCTTGTGACGTGTAACAAATGTGAGCTTGTGAAATCATTATGCTTTTTTCTTAGGATATTTTTTAAAAGAAAATTGCTCGGGTGTTTTCAGCTTCAAACAATGAGCGTAGGCTGTGAACCTGAAGTGTGTTTAAAAAACTAAAGCAACATTTCGTAACCTTTGCTTTTCCGCGGTAGGAACATTATCTGACAGTTTGTGTGAGCGACGCGGGAAAGTCTTTGTAATTTATCTGTATTTTCTATTCATTCGTATATATGACGTAACTGCTGAGTGAGTAATGCTCGAGATTTGTGTCCCTGACGTAATTTATACTGAACACACTGTGTGTGTGTTGTGTACGTCTGATAGCTATTCTCTGAATTATTGTTATGCCAACACTGATTAAGAGGAACGACTGTCGCGAATTGAACTTTACTGCTTATTGTATTACTGTTATCATTTTAACTGCACCACATTAAACTAATCGATTTATGCCTAAACCATTATAATAATTATTTTAACAAATGGAAGCGTTTGTTTTTAAACATTTTGCCTGTTATTCTTATCTCTGAAGCGTATTCTCAGAAGTCGTATCTCCTGCACTCGAAAACAATCTAAAACCTCGTGCCAAATGATGCTGTGGCTTTTCCAGACTCTTTAAATGTTTACGAACTGTTTCAAAGATTCGTACAAAGTATTATAGTAGTTTTATTGTCGTTTTTCATGCGAGGTTTATTCTGTGATAAAGTGAACTTAGATAATTTAGAGTTAGAGGTAGATTCTCTAATTATTTAACTCATTTAAAAATAAATTATCCGTATACCTAGAATCGAGGACCATGACGGGCTTTCGTCAATAACAAAATATTTCCCGTCAAACATATTGGTTTGATGATTCATTTATTGTTTTTATATTTCGCAGGTACGTACAAAGGACAAGATGGGCGGGTATTGGGAGCCATCTCGTATATGCTAATGTAAGTAGGTACCTTCAATTGAAATGTCTCGCAGTGTTTAAAAAAACTTGTCATTGTTACCGGCGGGGCGCATCATGCACCGCTCATGTTATCCTGTGTCGCGCACAATGCTACAAACAACTATCGGACATTACTTCTATATGTGCGACGCGATACAATCAACATTGCGTGCTTATCGAGCTCTCTACATTACAAATTACACACGTTCGCAATTATACTCGAAACCCGCTTTTGATTGATATCTCTCATTGTGTCTAAGCTTACACTGTAATCGCTAAAATCTGTAATAACAACTTGCCTTCAAAACAACGCGAAAGAGCCATGAACGAAGTAACTTTTTTGTAGCATTATAGGTTTTGTCTTCCTCTTGATAAAGAGATGGACACCCAAATAAAGTGATTTATCACTAAACTATGTATATTAAGTATTAAATATTCAAGCAATGTGTATCTGGAGCAAATGCTATTAAAACTGCGTAGAAGATGTAGTCAGTGTGTGCAACACGTGCAGTTACAAATCAAAATGTAAATTGAAAAAAGAGAATATCTTGGGTTTATTTTATTACACCAGTTTGCAAAACTATGTTCTATTATTCCCTATGTAACATTAGGAATATAATTAATATTTTTTCGAGATTTCAGCAAGTATCCATTTTGACTACGTATAAGGTGTTGTGATGAATTTTAACCAATTTAAATCGAGTGTCTATTTTTAAATGCAATCTGTATGTCATCTAATTAAACAAAGTTCAGGCAGCGAAACTAAAACTTCCTCGAAGTGACCCTAATTATCTTCTGTTGACGATATACAGATGTTCCTTTATGTCAAAAATACAAGAAGCAATTTTAACAAGCTTAATATTGTAGCCAGTTTTGATATGAATGCCTATGTAATGTTCCAAGTATACAAATTGTGGTCGACTGCCCAGTGCCCAGTGCAGGCATTGTTAAAGAATTTAGCCCTTGGCTATGTGAAATGTGAATGAATGCGTGACTTTCGATGTCGATTTGTTCGTGTGTACATCACTGCAAATTCCATTACTGCCTAGCAACGAGCTGCACTGACTGCATTTTTCTTATACTTTAGTGCTTTTCTTTGTTTGTCTGAACGTTTATGATGCGTTTTATCGTTTTTAATATCTTAAAAAGCGGCTGTTCATGTGCAAGAAATCCCATAAGACCTCAGCATAATTCATTTACAATTATGCATAAAGTATTTAAATGAGACTTTGATGGGTCTGCGACTTGTTGTCGTCTGTCGGCGCCAGACTTCATTGTAACTTTTATTAGCCTTGTTCGGTGAGTGAACCAACGATCATTTATTAGTATCCATCCACTGATTGTTTCCAGTTGCCATCCCACGTGACTTATAAGTTATGCTTTCTAGTCTGTTCATTGAGAAATGATTACGTCTTTGTATCAAATCTATCTAATTAGCACTTCAAACTGTAATAACAGTTTTAGTAATTGACTCGTCGGCACTCAGACTAGCTAAATCCGTCTACAGATAATTGTGTCAGATGATAATGATTGCAATGGCAGCAGCTCTAGGAGTCGTGTGACTGTCAAAACACGAACTAGTGCTGATGAGCGTAACAGCTGAGCGTCAGCTGGTGGCCTCGCTCTCGCAACGCTTAACTAAATATCGCCCTGTTGGCTGAGTTCATCGCCTAAACCATCCACGTTACGTAGGTATGCATGTATATTATAGACTAGGCTATTGAAGCTCCCGGCTACGGACCGCCAAGCGCCGAGCAGACGTGCGTTCACGACAATTGAGGGGCCACGCCGATTGGAGATCGCCTCTGGAACGTATGAGGCGCACAATCTAATGAAATTCTACGAACGTTTCGTCTCAATAACTGCCTGTTGCAATTACCGGTTGCTCATTTCAAATTTTCTTTTCATTCGCAACGCATACATTGTAGCGTAACTATTACAATTATATGTATTTAATGCCGAGTGGTTTATTGTAAATAACTTAAAGCAATTCCTTAACCTGATATTTGACACGAAAATAATTAAGTTCCCTGTTTTTTTTAGTCTAACAAATTATTACGCCTATGTGTTGTAAACGTCGAAAAGGATGTAGCCGATACGCTAGTCACTGTACTGAGATGCGAAGTATGCAAAAAAGCGAGTAATTAAAAGGTTGACAGCGAAGGCCGCCAGTTCCGCGTGGTGTCGTAACATTGCGCCTGCGCACCACACCGCGCCGGCGCGGGCGCAGCGCAGGCCGCTCACCTCGCCGTCTGCGGGTCACGGCGTACCTTCGATTCCTTTCTAAAGTGCTTTCTATATCTTACACACTCGCGACGCTTCCGAGCTTCGTTTTACCTTCACGCTTCACGCCAGTCTCATCTTTCTACCCAACTTATCAGGTTACAATGCGAAATTTTCTGTTTAGGAGTATGTCGTATTGTTTGCGGATGCAGTCGGTCTCTCTGGTCGCCGTCGCTGCGTCGCACCGCGGTCCAGTTATCTAGCGTAGTGTGTGTGCTGCGCATGCATTCTACATCAGCATTCCAATAGCGGCGCGTCATCCTCGATTGTGCTCCGATGCTTTAGGTATTTAGGATTCGAGCTGACTACACCGACCCCCTTTGTTCTGGTGCAGTTTTGTAATACATCGACACAGCAATAGCAATCTTAGTTCCAACACTGCATTTTGCAAGATGATAAATAACTCGACGAAAGAATACCTATCATTATTAAAACGAAATCGAAAGTGTGCGATGTTGCACAAGTCTATTGTCCTCACCTCGGTGGAGTGTTATCATGTAATTCATTCGCAGTTCTCGACTCCCGTCAAAGGGGCACTTTAATTAAAGCTATGGCGATATAAATCCTATGGCACGTCGTCGGCAGTTAGAAAGTGCGCGTGATGTAACAATGCAACGCTCCCCGACTCTCAGGCTCGGAACGTGAACGTGATCGATCTCTTCATTATACCACTAGTTGCGTTGCAAGATGTCTTCTACTATCTGTTTATGTTGTGTCGCTCCGAGGTGGAGGACCATTGTTGTTATAACATTCGTATTGTTATTCACGTCCTTACCGTCGGTCAAATCCAAGTCAAATTAGCCACAACTTAATCCCAATATAAAAAGTAATGGTCTCTACCGTGGTGTAAATTGGTTTAGTTTATAGCGCAGTGAAGGGCGTGTAGAGGAGCGTTGTTTCGACCCAGTGATCCGCATGACGCGCCGAGACTTCCGGGGTCATGTCGTAACAACAGACGCGCGACAGGTGACACACACACGCCCCTCTTACTCACCAAACATTAACATACACTTTTATGTTGTTATCTCAAAGACACAGCCACATCCACAGAAACTTGACCAAAAAACGTTTTTTTTTTTAAGATTAAACTAAGCTCTAAAAAATATGGATGGACGTAAATGAGGTAATCTAAATAACACGATAATGGTACCTGCATGCGAAATCGCTTATTTCGATGGTAGATAAGCGATACTAGCCAAACATGGTTGTTTTACGAACCACTTACGCAATTTTTACGTCACCCCATGACACATTAACGTCACTTTTATATGGTGAACGTGGGAGAAATTACTTACGGTTAGAATATAACACCAATAACAATAATACGTAAGTTACAAGTTGTAGATACTTTGATACCTCCTGAATTACCGAGGTTTAATCAAAATTTTCACTTTAACAATAAATATGTACGTAAATACGTGGTGTATAATTCAAAACAACCTATGATAAAATATACAAATCATAGTGATCTAATAATTATTTTTAATGGGTTCCTACAATATAAACCTTAATCCCTATAATTCCTTATAGTAAACAAATCAATGCACTAAGTATAATTTTTCTGAAAACTGTCTGTAAACTAAGTACTTATTTCAATTTAAACAACAAGTTTAAAATTTGTGTAAAATCATTATTTTTCCTTTATATACCAGACAGCGTAAGAAATAAATATAATTGACTTAAACTCGAAAAGAAACCACGTAATGTTCTAAATATTCAAAAATCAATATCTTATTATTTGAATATACATATAAATAAGACATTCATGTAATTAAAAATGAAGTTTCAATCAAAAATATGTCTCTTCAATCCATCACTGATATCAAGATTAGATTATACTGAAATAAACTTATGCAGTGGTGTTATTATTGTTTAAACAACATACATTCATACTTTTATCATTAGTATAAAAAAAAACACACTGTATACATTGATATACAAAAATAGTTTTTAATAATTTTGTTAGTATACATTACGCCATTTGCGCATTTATTTGGCCTAGTGCGCATGTGGCTTAACGTGTTAAATGTTACATGCGCACTTGACCAAAAATAATGGAATAGTCAATGTGTGTTAATTTAGCTACTTATGTGTTTTTGTTTAGACCGTACTTTATGAACGAGCACCAGATAATAAATAATAAATAAAAAATCTTGCTTAATAACTAATCGAAAAAGAAAAGGTATCATTTTTTCAAGCCGCCAATGCTTTTATGCATTTCTCGAACAATGCCATTATAGTTAAAACTGTATTTTATCTTTTACCGTCTATAAAGATCGGACATTCATACGCCTGGCTGATGGGAATGTATGAAATGAATAGAAATAAACGAATAATGAAGTGTTCCATTACCAACCGGACCAGACTCGTCATACAACTGACCCAACCGATCTGCATACATCTATTTCGCTTTGTGGGACGTTCCATTTACGACTGCGACTGGTACACACAACCTATAATAGTTACCCTGCTCACTGTTCAGTTCCACGAAGCCATTAACATATTTAACATCTTAATTTAGTTTGTTTCCAGACGAGTTCTTAAGTGATAATTGGTCACCCTTCCCACCAAGTCCCTGATATAAAAGATAAAAACTGCAGACACTTCGACTCTATTACGATTTATCTATAAACACACATAACGAGATTACATGCTCACTGATGTCAGTTGCATTAAAAGTATTTGTAATAAGTTCACTTACTTTTATTGATTTTTTATGTAAATAACACATTTAGCAATAAGCGAGTTTATCTCTGGTAGATAATAATGTCGCAATAGGCCTGCATGCTACGGTCGCTAACACGCTTGCTCCACATGCTCGTGGAAAATATTGTAGCCCACCGAAACATTCGCTTTTCCCACTAGTAACCAATCATATTCTTGTTTATAATGCAATCAAAATTTGTAATAAAGCAATGAATAATCATAAAAATATCCAACAGCTTTTTTAATGACGCAAGAACCAACAAATCAAAAATTGATGATGATTGTGTTACGTCATAGAACAAATGTTATTTCCAGTCAGTGAGAGTTAACGCTATCAATAAACATAACACGTATACAACCCTACTTCACAAAATTTCAATATTCAATTACCAGGTAACACATTTCGTAACATTTTTCATGCTGATACTCTAAAAAGCTTTTAAATAGTCTCATCGATAAGGCATTGTTGAGCTCGGTAGAACAATGAGAGAAATTCACACATTATGTCGGGGTACGGAGCGGTTTTGCAAGATGCCCGTGGCTAACGATGTTCGTGCTAAATAATAAATATAACAACACATAGTTACATAAGCTGAAACTTCATCACGACTGCGCGCAGACTGACCAATCGAAATACAAGCGAATTCAGGTACATATTATAGTCTGTAAAATGTCTGCCATTCTCCTAAGTCGATTTTTTCACTGTCTTCGTATTATATTCAACGTTGCAATTACGTGTCGCGTCGGTATCAAATATAAATCATTGGTGTATTACCACTTTTCCTACGCTATATTTTTCTGAATCACTTGCAACATTTTGAATGATTTACAACTGTCTAGAAGCCGTTAAACAACAAACTATACTAAAATCGTGCAGACTTATCTATTGAATGTAAATTACTAATGAATGATAGACTAAATACTTCCTGTTTTACATACTAGTTGTTCGAGCTATGAACGTTTTCGGTAAGCGCATGTAATTAATTGTCATTATAAAGTTCTAAATCAAACTGGAGGTACACTTGTGCGATCCGTCGGCAACTGGTTTATTGACATTCAGTCCAGCTACCGCACACTCAAATGAATCTTAATTCTCTCTAATCGCGTTGAATACGTATACCTGCCTATGTTTTATGTATAATGATGACGGTTAAATATACAATAGACTAACAATATGTGTGCCAAATTCTACATCCGATTTAACATATTCAAAAACAACGGATGAAACTTAAAATACCGAGAAAATAAACAATGCGTGCATGATTTTCTCTCGTCGTTGGTTGCTGGAGGTCTGGCTGGTGACATCATGTTCTTTGACCGGATGAATAAAACAGAAGGCGACTTGGATATCTAACTATGTGTGAAATTTAAATCAGCTTTGGCTACACGGCCGGCTCGGCGACGGCGCGGCATGCATTAGCCACGACTCCACAAGTCGGGATCGCTGCTTCTCAACTCTTGTTACCGACAAACATTTTATCATCACGTACTGTTGTGCACAAGTGCCCATAAAACTTACAGCGATCGACGTTAGTAATAAAGTTAAAATGCGCGAAACATTCAATTACAGCATGTTTTTAATTTGCTAATAACTTGAGCTATGGGAATTCCAAGCTCAGCCTTCTGGGTGAGGTGTGCCCGCAGGAGTACAATAGTAAGCTTGTGGAAGGTCATTGCCGCCGGGGCGTGCTCCCGCTGCGGGCTCGACCCTCACTAGTGTGCCGTAATTACACTTCCCTGATTACCGCACCATTGACCACTGGATAACAAGAGCGTACGTGGCGATTGCTTAGTAGACCAACCCATGCACGCGTGTTTACTTCATGACAAACCAATGTTTTGTGAAATTGCAGCTTATTTATGAGAAATGCAACGAATTGTTCTACGCGATAGCAATTATCTTAGTGGGGTGGCTTAATTATGCTGGCGCATTACCAGTGGTGAGTTGTCGGCGGCGCCGGCGCAGCGCGGGTGGGGGGCGCGCCGTGTAATCCGCGACTGCTTTCGCGTGGGAGCTGCACCTGCCCTCGTCTCTATTTAGACGACGTACCTTCAATTACGATAAATTAACATGCTTATGTGTTTTTGCTTATTGCGCATTCTCACCGCTATCGCGAATGCTATTGTGCATGCTACACCGAAAGCTGGTATTTCGTCGATAGCGTTCATTCAATATTGAAATGTTCTGGCACTTGCTTTAAGGGACCATTTGGATTTATACACGAATGCATTCTATTGGCTTGGACTCTCAAACGGGTTTCGGAATTTATTTACGGCGATGTTCAGGTAGCAATGACAGTGGATAACAAATGATGTGTGTTAGGTGAAATAGGTTGAATGTACGTCGACCGCACTTTATCTATGCGGTGCGGCTCCACTCTGGAGAGTAACCGCAGCGCGTGCGTCGGCTCCAAGCTTTTACACATCGCCCGCGTACCGCGCCGCCGCCCGGAAATAGAACCGAATTAAACTATAATCGAGTGCCACGGTGCCACGGTGCCACCGTACCATATGTTAGCGTCAGGCTATGAAATGATGGGCCGACAGCGGTTCAACTTAATTGATGGATTAATTATGACCTTATCTTGCTCCGAAAGTCATAATACCAGGATATATCAATAAGTTTTTGATGAAACATGTATCAGATAAAAAATGCCCTTATGGATGCCAAATACTGTGAACAATCTCAAATTTCGTGCTAGCTTTTGTGTAAAGGCTAACTTTCTTTTTGTATTTCATTTCTCATAGTATTTCCTTCATAGATTTGTGCATGAGCACACTGACACAGTCATATAGAGCGTGGAGTATCTACGAATTCCGGTATATATTTACTTGTATTTTATGTGTTTCATTATCAGTTTCAATTCAATTGAGTCATATTTGAGCATGGTGTTCATTTAGGTCACACAGGTTATCAGCCAACATAACTGATATCTGTACTTGCTTGAATGTAATACTCATTCATATTACTTTATTTAAACTTACTACAATATCTCTATTAATGTTACCCTTATCGTCACTTGTGGTTATCATATTTTATTGTTAATGTTGACATTTGTTCGTCAGTGGGATAATGTAATGTCATTATCCTCCTCTTTATTGCTCAAATCTGTTATGCTGGTCTCCGCAAGTCCAATTCGCTTCAATTTATCGGCCTAATGCAGAAAGCCTTAGTTCATTAGATTGTGGAGTAGCTGAACCTTACATTTGCTATACAAGATTCTAACTATGGACCGATAAATTATCGACTGATGGATCGGAAGTGTTAAATCACCCTGACTTTAGTAAAGCTTTAGTGAATTAGGTATTTAGGCACTAGATTAGATGAACATTATATCGCAGCAATTTCTTTATTCAAGTCAGGTTGTATGAAGAGGATAAGGGTTACACTGAAAATATCGCATATCCTATTGTCTCGCTTCAGACTTCAACCGCTGTCAATTATGATGCCGACCTACGTAATATTGTTAATACCTTGTTTATCTCATAACGCAATGGGGTAATCGTAGAGTTCCGCTGCCCACGCCTCGCTGGGCCGATCGATGGCAGTCCATCAATGGTGTCTTACTTCTCCTCTGCAGCTATTAATAGTTCCTCATGAAGGCGAGTCCATTCATGTCGTTCGCGTGAATGGAGTCCATTAAGGGCTGCTAAGCTAATTGACCGGCGCGGCCACAACGGGGACACGCGACCTACGTATACTTACGTACACAAAGGTACACGTATTGTAACCACTCGGATTGTTAGCGTGCCATACGTCATTTGTTAATTGTAACCAGCTTACGTCGAGATTTGATTACGTGAACACGTATCCATTAAATTGGCTTAAACCGCAAATGGTAAAAGATATGCTACGGAATTTTCCCTTGATTGCGTAAGTAATTGCAGCAATTTGCATTTTCTCGAGAAAATGTAAGATCATGTCCTGTTGGTAATCACTGTTTTATTCATATCGAAAGTTAAGTTCGTGTCTGTGTTTTGAAAGCCGCCTTTTCTATTTGCATTTGAAAAACGTTTTGTCATATCCAAATCTTTTCTAACTTGTGTCAATAGGAGTGACAAACTGCTTTGTAGAAATAAAACTAATGCAAATATAAGAACTGCCACCTACGTGTAAATAGAACGTGTGAACTATATTCAAACGAAAGCTTCTAGGAAAATCCGTTTAATTATTTATTTGTTGTTCAGAAACTGATAAAGCATAATAATGTCGCGACTAGCAAGCCACTGCTCCACAAATGAGTAAATAGATCAGCATATACTTGCAGCATGTTAACTATCTTATCATTAGTGTTAAGAGGCTACTATTTTAAGAAATTCATTTTTAGAGCACAATTTGGGACAAGACATGTGGCGTCTAAGTTTCAGAATTTTGAAAACGCAAATTTGAACTTTTTTAAATATAGATGCTTACATAACCCATTCGGAAGAAGAAGTCTTATCAAAACAAAACTCCAGAACCAACTAAATTAGGAATGCATCATGCTGATTAATTCTTCATAAAGTAACTGAGGTGGAAAATCAAGGATCGGGATGGAATAACAAAGGCCTGAGTGTAGGATGATCTGTAGACCAAGTATTTTTGTATACTGCGAGGTGGGTGCGGATTGAGAGAGGGTGTGAGGGGTGAGGGGGAGGGTGCTGCGCTATCTGACAGCGGAAAAGGCGCCGTATCCTGCTGAAGATAAGCGCTAGCCTCATCTGCCGTCAAGCTGAGCCTCACAGCCGCTCAATGGGACATGCTTTGTTCTTTAAAAACTGCGTAAGAGGCTCATGGATAAATGTACTGTTTGTATCATTCTGCTAAGTATATGTTTTCTGTTAAGTGTGATCGAGGGATCTAGATGACTTGCTTACTTTGCTTTAGAAGAAGTTATTGTGCCAATTAAGTAAACTAATAACAAGTATTCAATTATGATAACTTAACTGTTATGTTATGTAATAGATAACAATAATGTACTTGTGTATTGAATGTGTATTCCTATTCAAAACAGGATTTCATAAACACGAAGCGCTGTTCAAATTCAACTTCATTGACAAAGTTAGTGATTAACGCTACACCACATGTAAACTTTGTTGTGATTCCACGAATCCACCTATTCATTTTGGTTTCAATTTACCATTGACATGTCATCCGTGCCGTGAGCTCTGACGGCTTATCCGTAGCGTACAAATCCGATAAACGACCTGTCCACACCATCAGTTATCAATTTAATTCTATTGTAAAGCGCCAAAAACTGCTATTAACTCCTCAGTAAGCAAAACGCCATGTTTTCGAACAGATAATAAACTTGTTCGCTAATCGCGTTCCAACAAATACACATTATCTCAGAATGTTTATTGTGCTGTAAATAAAATGTTTACATTATGTGCCGATTTGTTTCCATGCCGATTGACATTTCAACTGGCGGCGTATCCGGCTGTAATCAATATTAAAAAGAAAATCATGTACGCTTGATGGTGGCTTTATAGATTTAATTAAATATTAAATTAACATCATGTTATCTCCATTGTTTATGAAAACTCTTTAGCATAAAGATCCAAAGCTTTTTTTCTAAGGCCAGTTACCCAATTTTACAGGCATAATACTCAAACATTATTACTCAAATTGTTACTCAATTATTACTCAAACACCTCCAAAATGTGTTATAAATAGTATTAAACCGATTATCCTCCCTCTGAAACGCCCATTTCAAGTAACAAAAGCTAATAATTTGGCATATTGAGACACTTCATCGTCTCCAAAATTCTGAATGAATACTCAGTGTCGTAATTTCCTTGACTGCAATCAGTTTGAAACTGAAAAGGCAATAGGGAAACAACCTTCTAATAACTATGGAAAACAAATGTATGATATCCAAATCAGTTCAATTCTGAATGTATATGATTGGTCTGCTAATTCTATTGTTACGTTGAAGCTTGTTGTACGCAATAGAAATCAATTTCAAAACTTCTGCGGTGACTTTATTATCTCTGTGTCATGTAACTTTTGTCTCGCTGTGTGTTATTTTGTAATTCGAAAGTGTACTGGTAAAGAATTATCATTTTCCTTTGTTTGATTGCTCAGGATGCTTATGTTGGGTATATGCTGCCTAAATGTAAAAGAATCTTTGAAAAACTTATAAATTTACATCCTGTAAACGCATACGAGGCACCAGTCGTACGGCGCATTTAATAGAAGCAGGCCAAGCACTTTATCAGCTTTCAAGCAAATTAATATCGAGTGTAGTCGCGGGCAACAGCTAGTGATGTATGTTCGATGCTAATGACATTTTTTCACATTGGCTTGTATGTGATTGCGTGTGCGCATACCATACTGCGCATTGTAAATAATGTATGCGGCATAGTTCGTGCTCCATTTACGTTATCACGGCGGTAAATTAAAATTATGCTCATTATTTACGACATGTGTGAGATTGCCAATAGATAGTTAGACGGAACACGCGTTCACAACTAAGTTCCAGATTTTATTACTGAATCGACAAGCTATTATTCTTTTGGAATATATGACCGCATTAGTAAATGTTATCTATCAGACTTTCTCTCTGATTGAATTCCCACCTATATCCGTCTAAGGTCCTTTCAGTGATGTAATATGGAAATACCAATTAATTACCTATCTGTATTGTTGTTTTCCTCGTATTGCGTAGATAACAATTATTGAAGCAATAATGTTGTTATTAATGAATTTGTGTAAAGTTGCGATAATATGTAATAGGTATCCCACGACGGCAATATGTGTCATCGATTGTTCCAAGCATTTATAAATGTGGAATGATTCTGTGCAAACGACCGTTACGCGTATACACATATGTATAGTGCGTTTGTATGAGTAAACAATGTTAGTGTGAACAGCATTTGCTTGATTGATATTCAGTTCAGCCGCGGAACGAGACATGATGCCGGGCGACGCTACTCGCGACGATCGAATCGTGGCTTCTAGTGCACGAATGATTCGGAGGTCGATGTACGACCCCTCCCAACATGGCGATAGACAAGCTTTGTCCATATCTAGTGCCTAAATTAAAATATTAAGACGCGTAATATCTCCCGCTTCGAATCAACAAAAATAACCCGAATTTTGTGCTCTTTGTCGATGTGGGTTATTGATTTTCATTCGGCTTTCGTCTGATTCAATTTTCTGATATCGAGTATACAAAAATATATTCATTTGGAGTGAAAGTTTGCAGACACGTGATAGACGTATTTTCCAGTATATAGTGTGATTACCTCTTCTAACTACACTTAAGTAGACGTCTTTGAAAAGTCAAGAGTTCAATCAATCGAGCGACGTTCTCTATCAGGCATGGACTCGGTGCAGCGATTGTTCGAAACCGAACCGCGGATCGTTCATTCATTCCTGTGAACACTATTGAACCGTTATCTTTACTATAATTAGACGGATCCTTACCTTACAGTTGATTACATAATAGTAATTACTTATACGTTGAGTGGCATATCGTATGGCATTCATTCATGATGTTCGAGGTGTAGGTGTCGAAGTTTTAGCGACAGGTTTTGCTTTTCACAAAATGAATGCTGTAGAATCATTGCCATCTTTAGTAAGAATCATTTGACTACTGTTTTAAATACAGCTATGGAGGTGGAGAAAAGTTGTTGACATTTAACACTTTAATATGGGAATTACACCTTCGTTGCAACGCCCACAAGATCCTTTCGCCCGCGCGAAAATTAAATATGGCAGTTACATTAAGCATTTTAATCTAGGTTCTATTTGCGTCAACAAGTTAGCTCTATAAAGCTGGCAGTACAAAGTGGGCAAAAATTAAAAAAAAAAGCTCAAAATTTGTTGCTAATTTGTTGCTAATTATATAATGAGATAAATTAATGTGGAAAATAACCTAGGTATGACTTGTACATCACAGTTCATACAAACGTGGTACGTTAATTATAATTAATACCTACCTACCAGGCCCGCCGCTAGCTGTTTGTTCGCCCGCGTGCAAAACCGATTATGCCGCCCTACGACTACATATTATACTGGGTTTTGTCAAAAAATATATAAGGGGTCCAGGGGGTCCGGACCCCCCCGCCCTTTCATATCCATTTTACTTGTCCAACAGAAAAAAATATGTACATGCACCGCTCTGATTGCAGAAAACCCACCTACTTTTGGATGCATAAATATTGCAATATGTACATACATATATTACACATAACTTTTTATTTACTTGAAATGCTCTAAGTGTTAGAGTAACCTAAGAAGTCCTGGGTTAGCCCATAAGCAGACTAAGCAATTGCTTAGGGCATCAATGCAGTGCAATCATTACCCAAGTGACCCCTATGTATTGAAAGATTGTGATTAATGGGTAGGTACCAACATAATGTATATCAAAGTGCTTAGAACAGATTATGGGTAACTTAAACTAACGAACTTAAATATCTATAGCAATGTTTAATTTCGGTAGAATATGTTATTAATGGTTTTTGGTGGGTTTCCCGTTGAAAAAGTCAACGCATGAGACACATTTCATATGTAAGGAAGCGCGAGCGAAGCGAGCGCGAAATTTTTTTAGTCTAAGGACACAAAACAAATAAAAACCACTGTAAATTAACAAAGCAAAGTCAAAAAGTAAGATATGCACAGAAATAAAGTGCAAATGTACATGAAGCCGCGAGCGAAGCGAGCGCGATTTTTTCCTTAGAGTTTTCATGAAGTAAACATGATGATTTTTCGGAATTGAATGCCTCAACAATTAAACAAAGATAAATAGCGATCAGTGCCGGTTTTAACTCAACCAGCGCCCTGAGCGAGATTTCTACGGCGCTCTCCAACTGCAATTCAAACCCATACGAAAAACAGAGACGTATGTAGTTACCGATTGCGCGAGCGAAGCGAGCGCGAATATTTTTTTTATAGTTAACAAGTCGAAGAAAAAATTACGTAAAATGTAGCCCAATCGTACATAAGCTGGTTGATGAATGCAAAAACACTGGAACATGTCTTCTGATTGCGCGAGCGAAGCGAGCGCGAAATTTTTTGTTATATTTTAGAACTCATAACCAAAATTACTTAACATTTTGCCCAAACGTACATAATTCTTTGTTGGTGATGGCGCCTATGTATTAAAATTTTGGGACTTAAAGTAGTACCGTAAATAAGAAAGTTCATATGGAAACTAGAAGTTACTTTCTTATTAATAAAATAACTTAAAAACGACGCTACCTTTTTGCTAGGGTAGACTAAAAAATTGTTGAAAAATAAAAACAACTGTGAAGTGAAGCAAGCCCGAAAATGTTTGAGTTTTGGATCACTAAAAGTCCTAAACATATATAATAAAAAGCGACTGTGAAGTGAAGAAGCCGCGAGCGAAGGGAGCGCGAATTTTTTTGAGTATTGGGACATTAAAAGTAGCTTGTGATAAAAAATTGAAGCGTAAAGCAAGGAAACCGCGAGCGAAGCGAGCGCGAAAATTTTTGAGTTTTGGGACATAAAAGTAGTGTTTGTTCGAGAATTTCTCAAATTTAACGCGTAATTAAACACTAATTCGCTTCGGCTATTTCTAAAATCTGATGTAGCTTCTAAAGTACTGATTATTTGTTAGAGGTATTTTAGTAAGGCCTTTCCAGTAAAGTATAATTTATTTGTAGAGAAGTGATTTATAAACTGAAAACACCTATCGATAATATAATCTAAAATAAGCTCTAACTTCTAAAGTACTAAGAATTGGTAATTAGTATGTTAGTACAAAATGTAACGCTTGAAAAGACCTTTCAAATGATGTATGACTCATTACTAGAGGGGGAGTAGACCAACAACCAAACATTTCGCCCATTGTTCTTTAAAACAAAAATAGGAGTAACATTCTGATCAAGGATTGGTTGGGGGCGCCTGCGGCGCCCTTTATATCCGGCGCCCTGGGCCGTCGCCCAACCGCGCCCTACCCTAAAACCGCTACTGATTGCGATATCTGACATGGAGGCGCGAGCGCAGCGAGCGCGAATTTTTTTGGGGATGCAAAGGGTGAACCCGTCAAAATTGATAGGGCGAGACCAAAGCGAGGGCGGCTTTTTCTGAAATTTTATTGCTAATGTACTCATCTATTTTGAGTAAAAATATTTTTATTACGTAATTATGGTTTAATTTTGCTGTATGGGTTAATTTTGCCGCCCCGTAAATAGTGCCGCCCAGGGCATTTGCCCCCCCTGTTCTCTCCCCCCACGCTACGCTAATGGTTGATCTTAAATCGTTTTTAATAATTTTTAATTTTGAAAATGTTCAACAGATGTAACTGAAACCGGCAGTGTAAGTAATATTCTTAGCGCTATTGCTGTGTTCGGAAATATTGAAATCAAATAATTGGTAAAAAGATATTGTATTTTTTTAATATTACGTGATAAGTTGCTCGATTTGCCGCCCCCTAGGACGTGCCGCCCGCGTGCGGTGCACGCCTTGCACGCCCGCTTACGGCGGGCCTGCTACCTACCTACCTCATATGTATGTAATTTTATTCCTAAGTACCTTTATTTATCTGTCAGCCTCGTGGATATTCAACATTTTGATGCATTAAGCATATCCAGTGTAATGATTGATTGCCTGTAATCAAAAGACGAGGAATTTCTCATTATCGCTACATAATACTTTGATGAATTTATTTATTTCTACAATCAAAACAAAATAAGGAATCTTAACCTAGCTGATACTAGCTTTATAAAAAGTAGCCTGTAAAATCAAAAGTTTTAGACAGCATTGCAATCACATTTTCTATAATAATAACAGAAGTCAATTAAAAATTGAATTGGAAAAGGTAAGTACATTCAAAAGCGACCAATGATCGTCTTCACAAAGAATAAAATGAAAGGAGAAAATTATAACTCCATTTCAGTTTTAATCCTATTAAACATTCAATAAGAACCAATTAATTTATCTTTTAAAAGGAAAGTAAAAGTTTTCAGCATCAGTAAACTTTTTGGCTACATTTTTGTCGTTTTCTTGAATTGCTTATTCACAGCTGTCAGAGAAAAGATTAAAGGACTTCCCTGTGGCTATGGCGGATACAGATGATTAAATGATAACAAACATTTTATTTCTTATCGCGGTACGACACGACATGCAACTCAACAGCTATTTATGTCTGTTTGATAACTGTGTAATAGAAACCTTTGCATTTCCGTTGGACAATTACACGGTACATAACTTTATAATAGTACCCACTACTAGAGTAGAGTAAACACTGCTCGATATTTATGACTCCTAGTACATAAGACATTGAAGCTAATGGCTGGATGATTGCTTACCATTACAATAACCGTTTATATTTTATTGTAAGCGATATTTATTGTACGTCCCTAACAGGAAATGTCAAATAAAGTTCATCGTATTGTTATTTCTTTTTCAATGTCGAAAGTGTGGTTTTGTGTCCGTAAAGGTTGAGGAGATTACAATGATAAGGAATACCTTCATATGTTTGATAAGGGCCAGCATTGCCGAGACGTGTGTCAGATTTATCTTCGACGACAATGGCCGGCAAATGAGGCCAGATCACAGCTTTAATAAAGTGAATTCTAAAGTCAAATATTTGGGGTTTCACCGATTTCAAACAGTATGTGTATTGTAAGGCATCGTTCACACCAAACGTACTGTCCGCCGCTGACTGTGAGCGCGCGTTACGCAGTTTATTGCTTTTCCATATATATTGAAATTGTCGTTCACACCGAACCGACTATACGCTGTTACGTCGTCTGTTGTAGCTGACTCTCAGTAGCCGATTATTTTACTACGCGACTATGCACGGCGGACGCGGATTGGCTACGCGGACGCAGTTGCCGAATAGCGCCGCTCCGCCGCGTACGCACCGCCGCTCCGCCGCGTCTGCACCGCCGCGCAGTGATGTCAGATTGGGGGGATTCCCACTAGTTTTATCGTATGGGAACCACGAGTGATCTCAGAGATCGTTTATAAAATACTACGAGCAACTTCAAATACTGAGCTCTTTTATGTGTAGAATAGTCGGCCGCTCAGCGTACGCATCTAGTGTGAACCTACACGAGCGTATTCTTTTGTTCACACATGTAGCGCATCGTACGCTATAGCCTATTGTCGGCTTGGTGAGTACGCGTACTGCAGATTGAATCGACGTTCACACTGAGGCCGACTGTGAGTATACTCACAGTCAGCGGCGGACAATACGTTTGGTGTGAACAATCCCTATAGGTTTATTAGATCCTCGTAAGTTTTTTGTTAAACCAAACAAATTGACGTCAATAGAAAAATTACTAATTCATTATAAATGAACGTTTTACGAAACCTAACGCGATAAGGTTGGCTAGTGCCTATCTGCAATATTTAGGCTTAGGTATTTATGTATTTACTCATTAAAAAGTAAACGCTGTAGTTATCGCTGTTACAGTTTCAGTGGCAGCACTGATTTACTTGTCCTGAGTTTTTTTTGAAGCCTGAAAAAGTGTTATATCTTGGTAACATACAATCAGTTTACTTCAGCTTTTCTGACTGCAGACTAGCAACAGTCTGCCTCTTCAACTCTATAAAATTGTCAACGTAGCACTCTTTCGTAATTTGACCAGCGTATTTTTGCTGCGTGAAGGTTTAATAGGTGAATCCCCTCAGCAATATGATGCCTCGATAACAAAACCTGTGTGATGCAATATTATTTGCAACGTGACAATTTCTGCTCTAGTTGGGCTATTATTAGATCGAGATAAAAATACAATTATAGCGAAAACATGACTAAGTTAGTGTAGGAAAAATGGTTTCTTTTTAATTAGAAGTTAGGGAATTTTAGAAATTCTGGCTGCGAGCTGCGGTACGTTTTATAAAATTCATATAGGCACGTACAATTTGCTCTCGCCAATCTACCAAACCGAGGCATTTAAATATTTTATTAAAACAAACGGCCAGGAAGTACAGCCGTTAATTGATCGTTTGCGTTATCGAGACAACCTTGACTCGGACCGCGACGGAACCACACATGCATTCTTAACTAATTCGATATGATTACAATCTGCAGCCGAATACTTAAAGCTTATGGAGCTAACCTTGACGTTTGCACATGAATATTATTACTCTATACCTACTGGGTAGGTATACTGTTCTGAGAAGTACACTTCCTCGAGGGCAGGGGTGGCCAGCTGCGCGTGTGGCTGAAAAACAACTGACTCATAAACCACTTCAGTCATAAAAAAAACACCTTTGAACTCTGAAATAAACCTCAAAATCTTGACCTGTTGGAATTTAAATAAAATATTGTGCATAAAAAAAGTTTTATCAAGATCCAAACGTGACCGGAATACAGAGGAAGATTTCTGATTTTCCTTCTTCTCATATAGGTATTTTGGTACCTGCATAACTCACTTTTAGCTAAAAATAATATACAATAAAAGGTGCAAGTTGTTGAAACCGCAGCAGACGTCAGTCGTCATCGGTAAACAAACACACAGGCGGCATCAGACAGTTTCCCGTCCCCCTGAATTCTCAAGCCGTCCATCTATTGCTCTCGATCTTGTTCAATTGAATAAATGCAGGGAGGTGATGGCGTGGCGTTCGCTATTAACGCCGGATCCTACGTGCGTTGTTATGTAAATAGGGTCGTGCCTACAGATGAGCCG
The DNA here is from genome assembly GCF_022581195.2 of Helicoverpa zea. NCBI lineage: Eukaryota > Metazoa > Arthropoda > Insecta > Lepidoptera > Noctuidae > Helicoverpa > Helicoverpa zea. The sequence goes on from NC_061454.1 coordinate 4,999,342, forward strand.
CTTGCCTCCGTGGAGCTCCAGGGTCACGGCCGACCATACGCTCGATGCCCTCAGCCCTCGCTTATTATGCCACGTCATAACTTGCTATAATTACGTATTTAGTAGTACCTTAGCACCTATTTATAGCGCGTATGTTAATCATGTCTAACAACAACAATCAATGACTCAAACGTATTTAGAAAGCAAATATATATGTTTATTAGGCATACTTTAATGTCTGCGCTACGCCGCCAGTGGGCTCACCATAACGGACGTCAAATTCCATCGATTTCACGTCAGCTCATAGCCAATTTGGCGAATACATTTTTATGTTTTTCCTATCGGTGTGTGGGTAATTGAAACGAAGCGTAATCTCGCCCGCTGACGCACGTGCACTCACGTTGACTATCGATCCAACAACAATTATAATTTACGATAAAACCAGCTCCGCCAAAGAAACAACACAACAACAATTCAGATTTTTCCTCTTAGCATACCTCCGCGTATTTATTATATCTCCCTACTCCGATATATTGCGGTGGCAACTAACGTTTAATGTTTGCGGTTTTCCTAATAAAATCCTTAATTATTATGACTTCATACGTTTATGTCTCCGCAATATGTATGAGTATTGCGGTCTACTGTCTGTACATTGGTAACGTTACGGCTTTTCTGTAATT